>NC_084463.1:75209851-77609851 GCF_027409185.1 Cynocephalus volans
ATATCAACTTAATGAAATATTATGACCATTTAAAATATTTCCCTTGAGACTTCATAGGTTAATTCTTTCACATACTCTGGCTTCGTTAAAAATATTCTCTACATATTTTCTTACCTTAGTGACATAAAAACTACCTTGTCTGGTGAGTGTTAATGAGACAGAGGGCAATCAAGAAAGAACTTATTAACTATATGGAACAATGCTAACTTAATAGGCTAGAAAAGTTCTAATGAATAGAAAGACTTGTATTTCTAGAGAGAGTTCACTGTGCTTCAAAAGATGTTTAAAACTAGCCTACATTTTATCACTTACATTTAAATGGTAGGATTCCTGACTCAGATGCTTAATGATTATGATATCTGTAAGTATTCAGTATGCACAAAGTTTAAACACACAAAATATTCATAGACTTGCTAAGGGTCATTCTCACACTCTTAACAAGTAAACTGAAATGCCAAATCAATTTATGGCAACAGAAGTCATCTGTATGATTATGTAGCATAGCCATTCCTGTTCATAACAAACATCAGCAGCTTCAGAAAAAGAAGATGCTTCAAGTGGGAATAGAGAAGACAGAGTACATAAATAAACATATTTCAAACGTAAAAATGTGTTCTTTTGGTGAAAAAAATGGATTTGTGTGCATGTGAGGTGAGGGTTTGTGCATGAGAAGTGAGTGGGTGGGATGGCAGTAGGAGAGGAAATAGAAATATAGAGAAGATACAAAGACATAGTAAAGGCTCCTCTGACTATAAAAAGCGATGGTATTTCATTTTTGTAAGGGTCTGAGAAGCTGAAATGAATATCTATATCTGTAGTTATACATATATACACATTTACATACGCACATACACACAAGCACATGTACTTCAAGTTGGTATCTGAAAAGTGTTTAGCATATGGTTGTTACTGTGATAAAGTAAGTACCATATGCTTTTATTACTGACTAGAACAAAACTTCACTGAGAATCTAATGAGATTTTTTTTAACCCTAAGTGATTCATTATGCAGCATATGCATGTATAAAAACAACACACTGTACTCTGCAAAAATAAATATAAATAAAATTGAAAAATATAAAAACAGAAAAAAGGAAAAAAGGGAGGAAGAAAGAGAGGAAGAAGGAAAAAAGAAAGGAATGAAAAAGGAAGGAAGAAAGGAGGAAAAGGATGAAGGGAGAGGGAAGGAGACAGAAGAAGAGATGGAGAAAATAAAGGAAAGAAAGGAAGGGAGAAAGAAAGAGAAAGGAAGGAAGGAAGGAAAAGAAGGGAAGGAAGAAAAGAGATGGAGGGGAATGATGGGGAGGAAAGCGTAAGGGAGAAAAAAATAGACGTGGCCCCTTTTCTTGGCATAATAATATTTGCATCTTGGGGCTCTTGTGGGATATAATATTAACACAGAAAAGATATACATTCCTATCTACCTGTTGAAAATGATTATAAAATGGAATTTAAAAAATGCTACCATTAATAACTGAAACAATGACCACATAATACTGTGCTGGATTTTGGTTTGAGCATAGCACTATTTATTAATTTTTGGGCTCTCAGGTATATTAGAGAGCCTGGAAGCTCCATGACTACATTTCAGTCACTCTCACTTTCTTTCTGTTTCCGGAGTATACTATGCTTATGTTCACCCTAACATCACTGCACTTGCTATTTCCTCTGCCTGCAGTGCCCTTTCCCAGCTCTTTATATGATTGACTTATTTTAATTATCAATTATCACCTATCATGTTTCCCTGTGAGTTAATTTCTATTATATCCCTCTATTTATTGCCTACTTATTTCCCGTGTAGCATATATTACAATTATCAATTATTTATTTATATGTTTGCTTGACTTTATTCATGTACGTATTTACTTGCTTCCTTCTCATATTATGTATCCCCTGTAGCATGGAGAGATTACATACCTTGTCTCTCTTGTTTCTTGCTGGTAATCAGTATTTGGTGAATAAATGAATAAATGAATGAATGAACTGATATATAAGAGGTTTTATACTTAGAAATTATCTAAACATTGCAGGGCTTCTCTTATAATGTTTTGCTTATAAGTGGAATACATGTTCATAGTAGAAATTTTGGAAGATATAAAAAAATATGATAAAAATTATTTATTATATTTCTGTCAGAAGATTACAACCTTTTAGAATTTGTAGTATTTGCTTTCTTTCTTTTTTGACACATATTCATTACACAGTTGCAGTTGAATACTTTATTTTTTACATAGCATATGTCATAATCATTTTCATGTCATTATAAATCTCATTCTAATTATTTGTTGGCTGTACCTTATTTCACCGTATAGAACTTCTGTACATTATTAACTGCTGTGTGTCATTTGATGGTTGATATGCTTTTTTCATTTTAATAAATGTCTAATGGTACATCGGCACATAATAATATGTCTACAACTCTTAAAGTTCTTACAATAAATTTCTAAGAGTAGAATTATGGAATTCTAGCATGATCTTAACATGATGATGCTTAGGCTCTTAATCCATATGCAAAATTATGTCCCATGGTTATCAACATCTGAAATGCGCTTATTTATAATATTTTAAAATTGCAAATTATATCTCAAAAATCACATTTCAGATCAAAATTTACATTTCTTTATTTTAGTGGGATGATGTTGATCATTTGTCAAGTAATTATCAACCATTTGTATTTCTTTATATCTATTTACTACATACCTCATCATGCTTCAGTTTTCTAGAAAAGCACTTAATTAGTATCTTCTAGGCCAAGTAGAGCACTCTGAAGGAAACCAGTCTTAAGAAAGTAAGGTGGATAAATGGTAATGAAATTATTGAATGTTACTCCATTTCACATCATTGTCACAATGAGCTAAAGAGAGTAATGGGAGATCCCAATGGATAAAACACGTCACCCAGTCTAAAGGTGCAGGAATGCTTTGTGAAGGGAATGGTATGTAATAGAGATCCTGAGGGAGAGTTAACCTCAGAGCAAAGAGGTGGGTGAAGGGTGAGGCAGTGTTTCAGGTTGATTGTTGCAAGTGCAAAGAGCTGAAGCTATGCATAGGATTAAGAATATGATTTGGGCAGAGCATATCAGGACTGGAACACAAGGACAACAGTAGCCAGAGGGACTGCTTAGAGCTGGTGAAGTGAAATCTTGAAGAGGACTGTGTGTTATGTAAGAGTTGACACTGGATCCCAACAGCAGCAGGAGAAAATGAAGAGGCTTAGGTCATGGGCTCACTCTGGCTAGCCAAAGGGCAAGACTAGCAGCAGAGTAAATGTCTCAGGTAGTCCAAATTACAGGACAATATTGAACTGGTAGTGGCCATTGAAAATATGAAGTAAGAAGAAGTAACAGGGGACATCCAGGTTTCTGGCTCAATCTTTGTGGATGAATACCTTTGCCATTGAAGACAGAGATACAGAAAAAGGAGAAGAAAATTATGCAATTTTTTTTTTCAACTTACTTTTTTTATTGGTGGGAAGGTGGGTGAGGAATAAGATTGAATGAGGTCAAAAACAGGAATGAGTGGGGTATGATGCATTCTGTTTTGGGCATGTGAGTTTGAGGTATATGGGGGCATACCATATTAAAACATAAAGCAGACAAGCTATTGAGTTCTGAAGCTGAAAAGTTAAATGAGCATACGAAGAAAAAAAGTCATCAATATATACTTGTAGGTGGTAACGGCAACTGGAAAGGAAGTGGCGTGGCTCACTGAGAGTGCCACTCCATAGCAGGACTCTCAGACTCAAACTCCTCCTGGACTTTGACACTTTGTAAAAGGATGTGTAGGAAAGAGGGCAGATCATACAACTCAGAAACTGTAAAAGTTTAACAGATGTTAAACAGCCCATCAATCTAACATCAAAGTGAAAAATCTGAATTTTGAAAGGCTATAGTGGTAATAAATGACAGGAATGGAGCACTTTAATACATTTCACCGAGTGGAGAACATCTGTGGTTTTCACAGTGTGTGCGTCCTGGGCACTACAGTTTACCTTGATATTTAACAGCAGCTTGCTACACTAAATAGAGTCAGACCTTTTTTCCCCAACCCCAGCTCCTTCTTTTTATTATCTTTTAGTTGCCAATACCTGATTAAGCATTCAGCAGTAACTGCTTGGGGCAAAGCGAATGAGAATGCCAAACTGTCCACTTTGCACTGACCACTTCCTCTGTCCATTCAGGAGAAGGCTGGAAAGACAGCTTCACAAATTTTCTTCAGTATCTCTTGCTTGCTTCTTTTAGTCACCCTCCTGATAAAACACTGAAAACATGCTGCGGAGGAGTTCACTAATTTCTTTTTATTTATTTATTTTTTAAATTTTATTTTGTCGATATACATTGTGGTTGATTATTGTTGCCCCTTACCAAAACCTCCCTCCCTCCCTCCCCCCTATCCCCCTACCCCCCGACAACGTCCTTTCTGTTTGCTTGTCCTATCAACTTCAAGTAATTGTGGTTGTTATATCTTCTCCCCCCCCCCCCCAGAGGAACTTGAAGGCCGCAGAGATTTGGTGATAGAGTTAGTAGGCTGATTATTAACATACCAAGACATAGTTTCCTTTCTGACATACACCTGAAAACTGACAATACCTAAAAAAACACTAATGAGGTTAATTAGAAGACCATTTCTATTATTCAAGTATTGTGAAAAAATTTTCTGGATCTGTTAATAAGATTGCATAATAAAAAGCTGGTAAATAAAAAAAGGAACTTAATCTCTCCACAGAAACTTTTCCCCTGAAATCACTGCTATGGTTAAATTACTATTATCAGTGTAAATCACAGCCGATGAATAATAAGGATTCAGAATTTCTTTCCATCTTCTAACGTTATAAGAAGGGAAAATATTTGAAGCAAAAATAAATTTTAGAACATGTAAATTAAATAATATGGATCAGAGCCTCAACTATATTCCTTACTCTGTAGGTTAATTAATTATAGCTAATTATAGTTTTATCATTGTTACTGCTCCTTGATTCATTTGAACTTGTGATGTTAAAACTCAAAGGTTCTGTTTAGGGGACTTGACATGGAAGACTATTAAAAGTGATAAGTGGTATATTTTGTATGCGTATGGTAAAATTCTTATGTTAATCGCGGACTAGTGATAACATTTTTGCAACAAGAATTTCCAAATTGAAATTGATAAAATTTTAAATAATTTAGTTGTTGCAGTAAAGAAAATTTAACCTTAAAAACATGTGAGCCTGAGTATCCTGGGACTTTACTCATGAATGACGATAGCATTGAGACTGCTGTTAATCTAAAACAGTTCTTCCATATATTATTTTTAATTCTTTAATATTTTCAAACTTCTCTAAGTATTATTTAGTAATACAAAGAATTTTCACCTTTTCTTCATATTATCAAAAATGGTTTTACATGCCAGGGCATCTTCATTATCTCCAAAGACATTTTTTTCTTTTTGTTAAAAACAAATGGGATTAGTAAATTGTGACAGTTGTTCCTAAAGCAAGGTACAGAAAAGCTCTGTATGGCCCTTACCAGAAAATAAATTGGGTTCATAGCAAGAATAAAAAAGAACATAAAGAAATGCAAAATTGCTGTCAGAAAGTCATTCTTTATTTTAAAATAATGCTTGTCTGGGCCAACCCCGTGGCTCACTCAGGAGAGTGCGGCGCTGGGAGCGCTGCCGCCGCGGGTTCGGATCCTATATAGGGACGGCCGGTTCGCTCAATGGCTGAGCGCGGTCACAAAAAAATAAATAAATAAATAAAATAATGCTTGTCTGAATTATTTTTGTGTAATTTGTCTATAAGAAAATAGGTGAATCTGAGCCCCTTGGTGCCGCAAATGAAGTAAGAGACCTATGACTGGATGTTAACGTTGAAATTACTTTAAATAGGCATAGGGTCATGACTGAAATACCACATATGGTGTTCCAGGTCAGCTCTAGAGCAGGAAATAAAATGGATGAGAACACATTTTACCTTTGAAAAAATTGCCAAATTGTCTTAGAGATTTTGTAGTGAGTTGTGGGCAAACACATCTGACAGGATCTCCAACTAAGTGAGTTCTATCACCCTGAGGGTTGAGATTCATCAGACAACCCAATAATCCCACCTTCAGCAGAGACCAGGATCTGTGTAAGTAAAATGATGTGTCTTAGTGTTGTTTTTTTTATAGGGAATGAAAGAAGAGTTCAAACTCTTGAAACTTCCTATTTATTGCTACGGTAATTAAGGGGGCAAAGTTAAACAAGGCCGTAACAGGCCTATTTGAAGCTGAGTCCAAGCTCTAAACTGAAAATACAAAATTGTTTCATTATATAGTTGTGGTGGTTAGAAAAGTAGTATTTGACTAAAACATTGTATTTTTAAATAATTTTGTATATTCAAAGATTACATACATAGCCCTGATAAATTGTGTACAATGAACCCAAAGCTCTATCCTTCAAAACCTTGAGAAAATTGTCTGGCCAAATTTTGTATGTCTATGTCTCTGCCTTGAATTATGCAATAAAGAAAAAGGTGCAAAAACTACTCTGACCCTTGCAGATTGTATTTTACTAAGCCTTGAATAACGTTTAGGTTAAAGGTTTATACCTATGGAGATCTATCAGAGACAATAGGACATAAATATTCAAATATTTTACTATGTGCTATGAAATGAAGATTACAATAGTTCAAAACAATGGCATGTAACCCTCATCTAAGTATTTGAGATTTATTGAAAACACTTTTCAAACGTGAACAGAGGGTCCAGAGGTTCTTCATTTCTAAATCTCTACTGTTTTAGTCTTTCTCAGTGTCGGTGCACATGGCTCACCCCATTATTCATCAGATTGATAACAGAGATAATATTTAGGTTGTAATGTGAATAGTAAAGCTGGAACTAATGGAGTTAATATATGAAACTTTTATTGTGACGCTTTTAAGAAGTTGTAAGTAATTTAAAATATTACTATTGATATATAAGTTGATCACCTATATATATTCACTCGACCCAAAATCTTATCTATCATATTTATAATAAATGCCTAAGTTGTACTGTATTTATTTTTTCTACGTTTTGGGGAGTTTAGGTTAAATTCTAGTGATTCAAACTCTCAAGAATAATTTTGGGGACATTACTATTTAAACTCCTTTTTTTAACTTAATTTGCTTTCATGTCTTAGATGTTGTAGGGAAATATACTTTTATGAGGTTCAGTTAGGTAGCTGTGACTCAGAATATTGTTTTATTGACTTATTTTGCACTTAATTGTTTTAAGTAAATGATATTCTTTATATTTTCAGTACATATCAGATGAATGCTGAAGGTGTATGTACCACCTCAGAGGAATCCTTACAATAAACTGATGAATCAATGTAGGTACAACCAAAAAAAGACCAATGGGTATGTGAAATAGTCATATAAATTTCTTAGTCACCATCAAATGTACACTGATTAATAAATGTGAAACTGAAGCCAACAGCATTAAGAGAGCAAAAAAGCAACTCAAATATAACCAAATGCTCACTGACCGTCAGTAAAGCAGCTCAACTTCAAAAGTAATCATCAAAATAAAATCACAATGAGATAACAGAATACTGGTATGTCAAAAATGGAAAAGACTGGCAGAGGGTTGATGAGGATTTGGAGCAAATGGTACTCTCACATACTGACTTAGGACTATAAATTGGCACAACTAGATGTAGAGAGCTATTAAACCTGAACATATAGCTACTCTATGAATCAGCAATTCCCTTCTGATGTATATACTAACAGAAAAATGTGTGTGTGTGTGTATGTATATATATATACCTGTATATATGTATATATATAATACAGGTTTGTATATATATATATATATATATATATATATATATATATAATACGGGTGTATATATATATATATATACAGTTAACTTTACATATCTGTAATATATATATTTCTGAAAAGATGTTCACAGTAGCACTATTCATAACAGTGTTTCACTTGGAACTACTCTTTAGCAGTAGAAAGCATAGCTAAAATTGTGATGTTTCCACTGCATTAGTCAGCTTGGGCCGCTATAACAAAATACAATGGACTGCATGGCTTAGCTAATGGAAAGTTAATTCTCACAGTCTAGAAACTGGGAGGTCCAGATGCTGTCAGATTCAATTACTGGTGAGGGCCCTTTTCCTGGCTTGCAGACCACTGTCTTCTCACTGTGTTCTCACATGGCAGAAAGAGAAAGCTCTAGTCTTGCTTCCTCTTCTTATAGGGACCCTAATCCCATGATGGGGTCCCCACTTTCATAACCCTATCTAAACCTAAGGACCTCCCAAAGGCCCCGCCTCCAAATACCATAACCTTGAGGGTTAGGGCTTCAATATATGAATTATGGGAGGGAGGGGGGCACAAACATAACATTCACACAGAGAGAATATATTCAGCAATGATAATAAGCAAATTATAACTACGGGCAACACCATAGAAAAATCTCACAATTATAATATTTCACAAAAGAAACTAGTCTCAAAAATATATGTAGTGTATGATTTACAGTTATGTAAATTTCAAAAACAGGACAACCAAATCTGTGGTGTTAGAAGACAAGATTAGGTAGCGACCAGAAGGGGGTACAAGAGAGGCCACTCACATAATGGCAATGTTCTGTTTCTTCATCAGTGTGTTGGTTATACAAGTGAGCTCAGAATTTGAAAATTCATCATGTTGTATATTTATGGTTCATGCATTTTCCTGTACCTTATAAATACTTCAAATTTTAATTTGATGGTGAAAGAAATAAACATCTAACAACTTTTTCTTCCAAGAGCTCACCTTACTCAAACTCTAAGAAGCAATTTGCTGAGTGAATCAATTCTTCCCTCTTAAACTAAAATCCCCTCTAAACTTTTGGGATACCATTCTGTTCAGTTTTTCTCTTAATTCTCTTATGAATTAATTTAACTATATTTTCTCTGGTCCTCTTCCTTTACTAAACTTTCAAATGGTCTTCCATAGGGGGGCGCCCCCTACCCCCGAGCCCTAAGGAACATCTTTATGCTGGTGATTCTCAAATTATATCCCCAAACATACTCCTTCATTTGTATTCTGTATTCGTATATCTAACAGCTTACTCCATTTGCTTGGATGTTCCATGGGCAGTTCAAATTCAACAGATCCAAAACGGAACTTCTGATTCTTTTATACAAATGTATTCATCTACTTTCCAAACTTGTCAGCCACTTAGTTTTTTTTTCTTTTTCTATAAATGGTACTGCCATTTACTCAGTTTCTTAAGTCAGAAATTATTTTCACACATTAATAAAATAATATTCTTAAATCATAAAATGAATTATGTCACTTCACTCCATAAAATTGTTCAATATCTTTTTCATATTTTTGTGATTTTAAAAACAGTTGTGTCTCCCACCAGAATATAAGCTCTATGAGAATAGAAAGTATTTATTTTGTTGGAGAATTGCTTGCTTATTTTGTAGCACAAACCTGATAATAGGAAATAAATACCCAAGCACTTTAAAATAAATGGAGAAATGTGAACTATACCACTAAGCGTATAGAAGAGGGGCCTCAAGCGATGATTTAAGTGTAAATATTTCCAAAATAAAAATTTAGTGGTGGGATCTAAAAAGATCAATTTTTTAAAAAATTTCAAGCATCTACCCCAGTGGTAATCTATTCTTTAAAATGTTAAGAACATAGATAAATTGGGAGGAAATCAATATAAAAATGTAGGTAAAAGCCACAGTGACCAAATTTACCAAAGAGGAAATGCAAGCGATCTATGAACACATGGACATTTTTAATATTTCTAGAAATCAAAGAAAAGTAAATAGAAAAAAAACATGCAGGTATTTGTAGTATTACTGTCTTTGTGTTGTGAAGCATTCAGGATTGAAGGCAATCTCATTGTAGGGTAAAAATTAGTAAATGCATCTGGAGGGAAAGTTGACCATATGTATGAAAAGGTTAGCAAATTCAGTATAGCACAGTGTGATGGTTCTGGAAATAGACCATTTTCAGAAACATTCTTTCACACCAAACTGCTTCTTTCCTAAGTGAGCCTATTTAAATGGCATTACTAAAATCTTCCTTTAATTTTCAGTAATTATATATGCTTATTTCTTTTTTCTGTATTAGCTATGTCTCCTTCCTTTCTTTGCTTGTCATTCTTTTCCTTGCAAGATTGTTATTTATGCACTTGTATTTCATATGTTCTAAGAGCAATATGTCCTTTGATGTCAACATTGATTTTTATTTAATACCTTACCTCTATCTTTTAAAAAATGTATAGTATATGAAAGATGTTATGCTAAGCATTTATACATGTGTTATATTTAATTTATTCTTATAAGAAATGCTAAGGTAGTTATTTCCATGTCCATTCACAAGTGAGAAAATGGAGGTTCAATTAATTAAAGTCGTTTGCCAAAAGTCATGCAGTTTTCTGATTGGGGGAAAGCCATAATCTAATCCAAGTCTTTCTTAGTTTGTTCAGGCTGCTATAACAATATTATAGACTGGGCAGCTTATAAACAACAGACATTTATTTCACACAGTTCTGAAGGCTGGGAAATCTAAGATCAAGGTGTTAGAAGATTTGATGTATGGTGAGGGCCAGCTTTCTACTTCAAGAAGGGATTTTTCTCAATGTAACCTCAAATGGCAGAAGGGAGAAAGGAGTTCTTTTGGGCATTTATTATTATTATTATTATTATTATTATTATTATTATTATTATTATTATTATTATTATTATTATTATTATTATTGTAAGGGAACTGATCACATTAAAAAGGCTCTGCTTTCGGGCCGACCCTGTGGCGCACTCGGGAGAGTGCAGCGCTGGGAGCGCAGCAGCGCTCCCGCCGCCGGTTCGGATCCTATATACAGACGGCCGGTGTGCTCACTGGATGAGCGCGGTACGGCCGGTCACAAAAAGACAAAAAAAAAAAAAAAAAAAAAAGGCTCCACTTTCATGACCTATTCACCTCCTACCTTCAAATACTATCACAGTGGGCATTAGGAGTTAACATGTGACTAGTAGAGGACACAAACATTCAATCTACAGCAAAGTCTGTTTGATATTCATTATACTGCACCATTGCTTATGACAACCTCTCACATGGAGGCTTGCATTTGTGTATCCATTCAGAGAATTCTTGACAGACGAAAGCTTACTGGAAACAAACTTGAATAGTTCTGATTACTGACCAAACAATTAATAAATATGTATCCGATAACTACTATATACAAGGTCATATATTTTATTTTTAAAAAGAGGAGAGAATTCAGGCTAATTTTCAATTTAAATGTAGGTGGTTTTCCATTTACTGATGGTTCGACTTACAATTTTTTACTATACAGTGGTGCAAAAGTGATATGTCTTCAGTAGACACTGTACTATGAGTACTCATACAACAATCCTGTTTTTCACATTCAGTACAGTATTCAATAAATTACATGAGATATTCAATACTTTATTAAAAACAGGCTTTGCGTTAGATAATTTTTCCCAACTCTAGGCAGATGTACGTGTTCTGAGCATGTTTAAGGTAGGCTAGACCAAGAAATGATGTTTGGTAGCTTAGAAGTATTAATGCATTGTGATTAACCATGTTTTTAACTTACAATGGGTTTACCAGGACATAAGTCCATCATAAGTCAAGGAGCATCTGTATTTGTTTGTTTTATATTAAATGTTTTAGGATTAAAAATGGTATTTCTACATCATGATTTCAAGCCTTTATTTATTTTGTTAAATACCTGAAAACTTACCAAATAAACCTTTGTTATCTAATTAAAGCTATGACATATTTCAAGACATTGAAATATTCCTTGACATATTTAAAGATATTAGTCCACTGTTTTCAATGAACAAACCTGTTTCAACAATAATAATAATAATAGTGGTAGTAGTAGTAGTAGTAATAATTCTGGGCATTTTGAAAAGGTTGTTAGGTTCATGATAACAATTTGATGACATAAGAGTTTTCTCCATTACTATGACACTAAGTCTCCAGAATGATGTAAAAGGACTAAATGAGGGCCGGTAAATACAATTTAAATGGAGAGCTTCCATATAATGTGATATTGAAATAAATCAGCACTGCATTGACTGGAAAGACAAAGGGCAAAGAACGATTTGATCAAAACTCACAGTAGTATTGTGAAGATGCTCTATGTAATTCAATTCAGTAAGAGTTCAAAAAGCCAATTAGTATCATCCCATGGACTGATAAACAACAACAACAAAAAGTCCCTATTTTCAAGGACTATGAAATATAAACATTAAAGTCTGCATACATAGTTATAATAGATAAGTTTAAATTATGAGAAGAATTCTCAAAGTTCTGTGGGATTCCACAGCAGATTTGGTATGTAATTAAAGCAAAAACTAAAATTCAGTATACTTGGATTTGTATTACAAGAATATACTTAGTTTTTGGAAAAAAAATACAGGAATATTATTTTCTATATAACGAGTTAGAAATTATTGCAATCTTTTTTCTAAAGAAGTGGTATAGCTGTGGCGATCTGTGTGCCATGCTGCATTATTTTGGTTCACCCATGATTTCAGCTACAGTTCTGCTGGACAGTTCTCATGTGCACTGGCCACATTTTAGTTTAAGGACATAGGACTGCCTGGAACTACAGGTGAGTACCCCTGATAACACCTTTCAACCAAAGGTAGCAGGGTGTAGCAGAGAAATGCTTCAGCTACCTGCTTTGAAATGGGTAAATCTGAGGTGCATTTTATAAATTCCTTAAAAGGTTCCTATAGGATGGGGTCCTAGGTGCCTACGCTGGTAACCACATCATTCATATACTCCATTGTTTCTCTTCTTTCCCTGCCTTGTTCTTCCCATTTCCTCTCACTGCTTTCCACAATCACCTGTAAAATATACTCGTCACACTCAAGATATTGCCTCAGGTCCTGATTTCAAGGCAACCCATACAAATATGGGTGATAAGTATAAAAATTTGGCACAGGAAGAATTTAGATAAATTAAGGGGTAATAAACGTATGAAGATGCTAACCCCTATATCTACCATCAAGGAGTATTGTGTGATAGATCATTGGTGTGACAATTCTGAAGGTATAACTGTTATCTGCAAAGAGTATAATTTTTAGGTTTGGTGACAGAACACTTCATACCCAACCCTTTGTATATTTATAATAAAGTAGCTTCTACTGTATTTTAGTTAATACAGTTTTTTTTCCTCCCTGAATGTAAAAATATTCAATATGGCTGCCTGTCACATGACTATTGAGACAAATTTGAGATTTCGCTTTAACACTGGAATTTACAAAAGATGTAATAATGTCATTTGTAAATCTCACATCACTATAATGTCTTGTGCAATTTACTTCAAATTACAAAAGGAGAGAAAAGAAAAGGGGTAGAAAAAATAATTCATAGGCAGCAGAAGTTTCGTATACCTGACTTGGAAATCAATGTTTGTTAAACAAAATTTCAGTGATGACCAGCTGCTGAATATAGGTAAGGTACTTTCTCATTTAGTGTAAAAATAAAATACACTAGCACAATTCAGTGCTGTAGCTTCAATATTGCTTTTGCAGCATTGAAATTAGCTCTGGGTTTAGATCCCTGAAGGGCACTTAATATAATTTGGTTAACTATCTCCTTCAAAACTTAATATCATTCATGGATTTTAAGGCTTTCAGGCAAGTGGCAAATGCATTACCTCTATAAATACCTTAGTCAATAATTGTGCCAACACAAGAAGCCTGCACATTCAAAATCTAACCTTCCTTGTTAATTCTGTCCTAGAATTTTTTTTTTTAATTATTGTTATTTTGATAAACCTCTGGATACTTTCAGCTAGGATTATTACTTATAAGATTAATGTCCTGCTATTTCGATTTATGGCAAATAAGTTCATTTTCTATGAAAAACATGTCAGATTATGTTATAAATGTCTTAAGATCAGGAATCCCTTGTTTATTTTTCTATCTGTAAAGTTTATAGTAGAGATCTATATATTACAGACATTTAATAAGTATTTTATTGATATAAATGAATTTATAGACTGTAATCACCCAAAAGAATAGCATAAAATTCAGTGTGATGTTGAAATCTTTGTTATAACATGCCTTTTGTACTTTCTTTAACGTTACTTGTAGGCTCTGCCGAGCATGGATTTTATTAAAATATTTTAAACTTGACTGTAATTTTCATGTATAATATTCATCTATTTAATTAAAAAATAATTTTGATTACTACTTTGGGGGAAAAGTTGAATAACGGGATTTCCCTGTAGGAACTATAAGTAGTATACAAAATAATATGCCCAGTGAACTGCATAGCTGAATATTTTCACAGACAGATTTTTTTTTAATATGATTATATAGTGGAGGTGTAGGGTCATGCTAATATAAGTGCTGTCAGCAACAAGAGTAAAAGCTTTATTAATTAGGACAAACCCAAAATTCACAAAATATGCTCAAGATAAAGAGATTCATGGTATCCAAAAGCACAGCAGGCTACTGCACTTTACCTATTTCATCCAAAACTATATAAATTTTATTCCTACATGAATTTTACAAACTCCAATGCAAAAATGTTTATCAGATATACAAATAATGATAATCTGATGTTCAAAAAGAACCCATGGCTTAATTTGTAGTTTCCTAATATGTTCATCTATCAGAAGAAGCTCATGACTGCACTACTGAATTTTCAGCATTATTAGGTCACTGTTATGGACCCCCAACAACAACTTCTAGTTTTCTCTATTCCTTAACCCCACAACTCCAAAATTACATCAAAATAATAAAAAAAAGTTTAGCAGATAATATCACCACCTGTGTTGTGGAAAAATAAAGAAATATTCTTCAAAAATTATTCTCTTCTTTAAAAGAAAAATCATGACAGGAATTGCCCTCTTTCTAAGTCTCTTGGCCATCCAACTCATACCACCTCCATGGAAAAAAAAATATATGTATATATATATGTATGTATGTATATGTATGTATGTATATGTGTATATATATGTATATATACATATATGTGTATATATATGTATATATACATATATGTGTATATATGCATATATGGACACACACACACATGTTTTCACCCTTACATCTTATAGGCAAAGGGCTGACTTATAGACACAGGATGGACTTCATGGGTTGCAACATGTGCAGTTACATAGGGTCTCATGCATAAGCTCTATAATTGTTTTAATATTCTGCTGTTACCGCCCTGAAATTCTTAATTATATTTCAGTAAGGGAACCTATATAATTCATTTTGAATCTTGCATATACACATTCTTTAATTTTATTAATAATACCTATGAAAATCTAAACAAATTAGAACTGTTTCTTAAAAACATCTACATTGGTCAGATGGGCTCAATTATGCTGCCTTAACAAACTACAATCTTAAAAAAAATTAAAAACAAAGATTGATTTTTTTGGTCGTGCCATATAATGGATCTATGTCTACCATCGATCAGTTACTGACATTGTTTCACTTCATACTGTTATTCCTAATTTCTACTTCTAAAATATTTGTAAACATTTTGAAATAGCATCTAGATTACAGAGATACTAAAGTTTATGGTGATTGACTCCACCTTTATCAATGCTGCTGTACTAATTCACCACTGATGGATGAATGAAGGACTAGAGGGGCTCCTACAGCTGCATGCGCCTCACAGCCAGCATTGCTTTAATACTTCCAATAAGAATTGTTACTGTCATATAGTATGCTTTGAAAAAGTAGGACATTCCACACTAAATCAGCATTCTGACATGACTTCTGATTACTGCTCTTCACTCCTCCTCCTCCTCCATAATCCAGCCACTTGGAACTGTTTTCGGTTCTTGTGAATTATCATACACTTTCTTGCCTTTGCACACGCCATTTCCTCTGTCTCAAGACTGGAGTATTCCTTTACTTTCTCCTTGACAACCTGATTCATCTGTGTGGATAATGCATTCTTTAGGCTTCAACTAAAATGCTACTTCTTTGAGGAAATCATTGAAGACTCTGTGCACTCTGAGTGAGGTACACCTTGTCTGGGATCCCGACATATTTTTTCGCTATTCCTCCCACAGCATACATTTTCTGATCTATTCAAATGTTTCTTTACTTGCTTGTGTTCTTCATTAGAATATGAGCTCTGACAGGACAGGGGCCTGATTATTGTGTTCATCATTAAAAATCCAGCATTTATCACAATATATATTATTTGTGTTGGATTTAACAGATCAGTTTATTAAAGCTCCTAATAACAGAATAAAGTGTTCATTTAATGAGTTTGGGAGATTTGCGCCGTTTCAATCTTTTGGAATAGTTTGTAAAGAATCGGTGTCAATTCCTCTTTGAATGTTTGGTAAAATTCTGCTGTGAATCCATCTGGTCCTGGGCTTTTCTTTGTTGGGAGCCTTCTGATAACAGCTTCAATCTCCTTTATTGTTATTGGTCTGTTCAAATTTTCTACGTCTTCACGGTTCAGTTTTGGGAGCTTGTGTGTGTCCAGAAATTTATCCATTTCCTCCAGATTTTCAAATTTGTTGGCGTATAGTTGTTTATAGTAGTCTCGAATGATTCCTTGTATTTCAGATGAATCAGTTGTAATATCGCCTTTTTCATTTCTAATTTTTATTATTTGAGTCTTCTCTCTTCTTTTTTTTGGTAGCCATGCTAATGGTTTGTCAATTTTATTTATCTTTTCAAAAACCAACTTTTTGATTCGTTGATCTTTTGAATTGTTTTTTGGTTTTCAATTTCATTCAGTTCTGCTCTGATCTTAATGATTTCTTTCCGTCTGCTAACTTTAGGATTGGATTGTTCTTGTTTTTCTAGTTCTTTAAGGTGAAGTGTTAGGTTGTTCACTTGCCATCTTTCCATTCTTCTGAAGTGAGCATTTAATGCAATAAATTTTCCCCTCAATACTGCTTTTGCAGTATCCCACAGGTTTTGGTATGATGTATCATTGTTTTCATTAGTTTCAATAAACTTTTTGATTTCCTGCTTGATTTCTTCTTGGACCCATATGTCATTAAGTAGAATGCTGTTTAATTTCCATGTGTTTGTATAGTTTCCAGAGTTTTGTGAAGCAAACATCATCCTGATACCAAAACCAGGTAAAGATATAACCCAAAAAGAAAACTACAGGCCAATATCCTTGATGAATATAGATGCAAAAATCCTCACTAAAATACTAGCAAACGGAATACAGCAACACATACGAAAAATTATTCATCACGATCAAGTGGGATTCATCCCAGGGATGCAAGGTTGGTTCAACATACGCAAATCAATAAATGTGATACACCATATTAAGAAACTCAAGCACAAGGACCATATGATCATCTCTATAGATGCTGAAAAAGCACTTGATAAAATTCAGCACTCATTCATGACAAAGACCCTCTATAAGTTAGGTATAGAGGGAAAGTATCTCAACATAATTAAAGCCATATATGACAAACCCACTGCCAATAACATCCTGAATGGGGAAAAGCTGAAAGCTTTTCCTTTAAGAACAGGCACTAGACAAGGATGCCCACTCTCACCACTCCTATTCAACATAGTGTTGGAAGTACTAGCCAGAGCAATCAGAGAAGAGAAGGAAATAAAGGGCATCCAGATTGGAAAAGATGAAGTCAAACTGTCCCTGTTTGCAGATGACATGATCCTATATATCGAACAGCCTAAAACCTCTACAAAAAAACTGTTGGAATTGATAAATGATTTCAGCACAGTAGCAGGATACAAAATCAACACACAAAAATCAGTAGCATTTCTTTTCTCCAATAGTGAACATGCAGAAGGAGAAATCAAGAAAGCCTGCCCATTTACAATAGCCACCAAAAAAATAAAATACTTAGGAATTGAGTTAACCAAGGAGGTGAAAAATCTGTATAATGAGAACTACAAACCACTGCTGAGAGAAATTAGAGAGGATACAAGAAGATGGAAAGATATTCCATGCTCTTGGATTGGAAGAATCAACATAGTGAAAATGTCCATACTACCCAAAGTGATATACAAATTCAATGCAATCCCCATCAAAATTCCAAAGACATTTTTCTCAGAAATGGAAAAAACTATCCAGACATTTATATGGAACAATAAAAGACCACGAATAGCCAAAGCAATGCTGAGCAAAAAAAATAAAGCTGGAGGCATAACACTACCTGACTTTAAGCTATACTACAAAGCTATAATAACCAAAACAGTATGGTACTGGCATAAAACCAGACACACTGACCAATGGAATAGAATAGAGAATCCAGAAATCAACCCACACACTTACTGCCATCTGATCTTTGACAAAGGCACCAAGCCTATTCACTGGGGAAGGGACTGCCTCTTCAGCAAGTGGTGCTGGGATAACTGGATATTGATATGCAGGAGAATGAAACTAGATCCATACCTCTCACCGTATACTAAAATCAACTCAAAATGGATTAAGGACTTAAATATACACCCTGAGACAATAAAACTTCTTAAAGAAAACATAGGAGAAACACTTCAGGAAATAGGACTGGGCACAGACTTCATGAATACGACCCCAAAAGCACGGGCAACCAAAGGAAAAATAAACAAATGGGATTATATCAAACTAAAAAGCTTCTGCACAGCAAAAGAAACAATTAAAAGAGTTAAAAGACAACCAACAGAGTGGGAGAAAATATTTGCAAAATATACATCTGACAAAGGATTAATATCCAGAATATATAAGGAACTCAAACAACTTTACAAGAAGAAAACAAGCAACCCAATTAAAAAATGGGCAAAAGAGCTAAGTAGGCATTTCTCTAAGGAAGATATCCAAATGGCCAACAGACATATGAAAAAATGCTCAACATCACTCAGCATCCGGGAATTGCAAATCAAAACCACATTGAGATACCATCTAACCCCAGTTAGGATGGCTAAAATCCAAAAGACTATGAACGATAAATGCTGGCGAGGCTGCGGAGAAAAAGGAACTCTCATACATTGTTGGTGGGACTGCAAAATGGTGCAGCCTCTATGGAAAATGGTATGGAGGTTCCTCAAACAATTGCAAATAGATCTACCATACGACCCAGCCATCCCACTGTTGGGAATATACCCAGAGGAATGGAAATCATCAAGTCGAAGGTATACCTGTTCCCCAATGTTCATCGCAGCACTCTTTACAATAGCCAAGAGTTGGAACCAGCCCAAATGCCCATCATCAGATGAGTGGATACGGAAAATGTGGTACATCTACACAATGGAATACTACTCAGCTATAAAAACGAATGAAATACTGCCATTTGCAACAACATGGATGGACCTTGAGAGAATTATATTAAGTGAAACAAGTCAGGCACAGAAAGAGAAATACCACATGTTCTCACTTATTGGAGGGAGCTAAAAATTAATATATAAATTCACACACACACACACACAAACCGGGGGGGGGGGGGGGAAGAAGATATAACAACCACAATTATTTGATGTTGATACAACAAGCAAACAGAAAGGACATTGTTGGGGGGGAGGGGGGAGGGAGAAGGGAGGGAGGTTTTGGTGATGGGGAGCAATAATCAGCTACAATGTATATCGACAAAATAAAATTTTAAAAAAAAAGTGTTCATTTATAATTTGAAAAGAGTATTCATTATTTGATGTAATTCTATATGTTTACACTTATATGAGGGTGTTGCTATAACTGAAAAGAAAAAGGAATTTTTTATGGCTGCTTTTATTTCTGTTACTTATACGCGATGCAGACTATGTTTTACTGGAAGCCATTATGCCTAGGGAAGCAATCTCCAGAAGCAGCTTGGAAGTTAACTGATAATTCAAATGTTGATGGTTCTATTACCTCTGCTTCTCAAGTGACGTACAACTATCTGTAATCACCTGGTATTCTTCAGACACATTTGCTTATTTTAAAAACAAGAGTGATGGAATAGGATACACGAGTATAATGGCATATCTGGTTTAATGAGGCAATTGCAAGTTTTGAATCTGTCTTGGTGTGTGACCTTGGAAAGTCCCTTATGTACTGTCATTCTTTGTTTCCTTTTCTGCAAAATAAGTATAATAATGTCTGTCCCAAAGGGATATTGTCAGCACGCATGGAAAAATGGACATGGACATAGTATGTAAACTGCAAAGACTCATATTCAAATGAAAAAAAGTAATTAAAAATAGTTTTGCTTGAAATATACTAAACTAACAAAATTGCATTATTCACCAAAAAAAATTTCATTGTCTCCAAAAGTACAAAATATATTACATTGGATTAATATATACATAAAGGAATACCCACATGCATCAATATCCAGTATACATATAAATTCAGAGCGTATATTAAAACAAATAATATGTGCATATACATATGTACATATATTATGTGAATATACATATACACATACATATGGCCATTTACTTGCAGCAAGATGCACAATAAATGCTTTGGATGATGATTACAGTAATAACTGAAGTTATTTATTTTCTATATAACTATATTTTCTTTTTAATTGATATAATCCTAGAGATAATTTTACTGCTACCAAACTATATGTATAATCATTTTGAAGTACTGAAAAAGCTATAATAGTGTAGGTATTTAATGAGTTAATTTTTTATCACAACACCCAATTTCTCATTAACACAAAATCCAAAATTTTTTTTCTTTACTATATAATTACCAATGAGAAAGAAAGAAAGGGTGAAATCAAGAATCCAATAGAAAGTTTTACTTAAGCCATGTTTATTAATCAATGAAAAATACAAGTGCAAAGCATTGATTTATATTTGTATTATGTATAATTTTATATTTCAGAATTTTAGATACTTTGTTTATGCAATTAGGAAGTGTACGTTTTATAAAAGTAAGCCACATTGTGGGATGTGTAGTTTAAAAAAGAACAAAGAAATGATATTTACCACACTTCTAGTAACTCTTCCAGGACCTCTCACTTATGTTACAGACATAAAGGTTCAAATGTAAGAAGACTTATCTTTCTTCCTAAATGCCTGAATCCAACAATTGTAAACCTTCCTAAGGCCATGCCCAGTAAAATAGCTGAGGAGAGGAACTGGCACATTGCTGTTGTGCCAATATCATACTTTATGCAAGGGGCAGTTTTTATAATCTGAATTAGATCTAAACCAACTCAGAATTTTGAGGTGTGCCTTTAGCATTATAGTACCTTTAGCATCAGCTTGCTTTTCAGTGAAGGGTAAACTTTTAAAACAAGACTTTCTCATATAAAAATTCTAACCCATTTTAATCTCCTTTGCAGCTATCCTTCCTTTAGGTAATCTACAACCAACCATCACAGCTGAAGGATTACCTTTATACTTTTAAATTATAAGGAAATTAAGCTTATTCAAAAGGAATTTAAATATCCATCAAACAATGCACTCTCCAATTCTGCTAAATATAAGCACATTCCTTCCTTTCCAGATACACATCACGGCATTGGTTTCTTTCAAGACCTATCTTATCCTGGATTTTTCTGCAATGTAGGTTTTAAGCTGATCACAACAATTAATAAATATTACTTATTATATAAAAATATTATACATAATAATTTTGTATTATACTAATATATTTCATGGGAGTTCAAAAATTAAGCCCCTCAAAGCCTTTTAGCCATAGAGAAATAACTAAGACTAATTATTTAACTACTTAAAGACTGAATTAAAAGATGGAATATAGAATTTTAAAAGGTAGTATGAAGAACATAGGGGGATTCACATACATTTTCCAGTGAAAAAGTAAAACATATTAAAAATATATTTAAAGAAGAGCCCTGAGTAATTTTAAGGTTAATTTTGTCCAAATTTGCTCATATTATAGATACATTGGGATAGCTACTTATGTATTTATGTATACGTTCCACCACTTTTCTGTACCGATGACAGTTCAATTAAACAAGGTTGTGACATATTTCTCTTTTATTATTCTTCAATATGCTAGGGACATCATTTTTCAGTATTCCTAGGACATATAATGAAAAATCTATATAGTTTTATGAGTCATAAGAAGGTCATGGAAAATAAAAATAAGAAACATTTCCAGCTATCACTTCTTGGATAACAGATAGTATTCAGATAGATGTCTTCCAATATGTCATTTTTATTCTTGAGTTGAATTTCATGAATTTCTGCTTTATATCTTTTTCAGTGACTTTTGTTCTTGTAGGGTGAATTTTGTATTGTTGATGTTAAAAGGATGCATATAACTTTCTGTTTATTTTTTTCTTCACTGGAAATTTTTATACAACTTATCATACCTTTTAGTGGACATTTGCAGAGTGCTCTTTAGAGGAAAGGACATGTTAGACAGTAGTGCTCTCTTATCTGTAGTTTCATGTTTTGCAGTTTCCGTTACCAGTGGTAAATCAAAGTCTCAAAATAGGTGAGTACTGTACAATTAGATATTTTGAGAGAGAAAGATCATATTCATATGGCTTTTACACTTTATTATAATATACATTATTGCTTTATTTCATTATTATTGTTATTAATTTGTTACTGTTCCTAATTTATAAATTAAACATTATCATAGGTATATGCATATAGGAAAACATAGTATATATAGGGGTTGGTATCATCTAAGATTTCAGGCATCCATTGCGGGTGTTGGAAAGTGTTCCCTGCAGATAAGATGGGATCACAGTAATCTTAATGCCATTGTGTACTTTGCCTTCAGTTATGAAGGAAAGTGCATAATAACCAATTTCTCTATTCATACTGAGAGCCAGTGCTTTTAGCAATACAGTATATTATAATTAAATGGTTTATATATGAGAGTATTATAGGCTTAAGCACTTAATTTTTAATATACATTAATTCACCAAGGTCACTTAAGTATGTGGTGTATGTGCTTGCCTATATCGTAAAGCTAATCTTTAATATACCATATAAATAACATCCAAATGTATTACAGTACTATCCAAACTATACTCTTAAGAAAATATTTGTAAACACTACATTTTATCTAATATGTTTCATAATTTTGTATGTGTAGTACATTTATTATTAATGTCATATACAATAAAGTCAGCCCATATATTCTTAATTTGCATAATACTGCACACAATTCCCAATGGTCACACTATTAACATAGTCTCTTTTTCAATAAGTATTAAAACCAAAGTTCAAATGTAAGTATTGATGAAATACATTTTAATGGTGCCTCAAACTTTGTTTTCTCTATATCCATTATTGTACACTCAATATTTCTGTAAATTTTTCACTTTTTTATGGATATTTATTCTTTTTGATCAATATCAAGTGTGACATCACTGTTAAAAATCTTTCTGTCTCACACTTTATGCTAATCTTTTTTGTTGTCTATTAAAATTTTAAGCTGTCTTACAAATTTATACTCCAAGCCACTCATACAGACTATATTTTCAAAAAGACTTGACAGAAATTCTTTAAGACCTTGATGTTTGCAGGTAATACCCCCTCCACACTTTTCTACTAGGTTTTTCATGTGTGATTAAAACCAAGACAACAACAATGTGATTTCTAACAACAAAAAATTGTTCTAAATCCTGAAATAGAACACCTTTTTCTCCCCCCAGGTCTATGAAAATTTAGAAAGTATTAACATACTTCAAGTTAACTTGAAATTTTGAGTGTATTCTCGGATTACTGTCTTGTCTCACAGGATGCTATAGTTTTTCTATTAATTCTAGATTTTCTTTCTAATTTTTCCCCAACTAACTTCTGAATTACATGACTTTAGACTCTAAACTTTTTTCCCACTACTGCTAACTAACTACCCTGGAGGTGGGCCCTTGCCTGCCCATACACTGCATATATTTTATCAGAAAAGAACAGCAAAACAATTCTCTTGACTCTCTCATGTTTGAAATGTGAGATGTGAAGTTTAAAAATACCTTAAAATAACTCACAAATAACTCGCCACTTAGGAGTTGTTGCATAATTAGATGGTAAACATGCTATAGGGATATCATGCTATAGGGCTGAGTATGAATTCAAGATTCTGTGATACTTATTTATGTGGCTTAAAATACAATAATATTAATAACATTATGATAGTTAATACAGTTGAACCCACTTAATATATACAAGGCCCACCATGGTCTTTGAAAAAGTTGGTTTTAAGATTTAAATAAATCCTTGATTACTAAAAAAGGAAGTTCCCTTATATCATCTCTAATTGTTTGATGCTTATGTCTGATCAATATTAAAACGTTGTGTTACACATTTTACAAGAATTATCACAGGCATCAACATAAATCCCGTAATATAAGTGTATTCATTAAGCTTATTTACAGACAAGAAAGTTGAAAACAACACTTATGCCTAAGGATATATAGTAAGTAGTTGCAGAATCAGGATTCAAACTCAGACCTGCTTGTCTCCAGAGCCATAATACTTAATTTCTCCTCGTCGTAGCAAGGAGACTAATGAGAAAGACAAAGCAGATTAAATAGCCATCATATCAGCAACGTCACTTACAATAGATTTGTGCAGTGGTTCTTAGAGGAAATTTTACCCCCACCCCTTGGAACACTTAATAATTTAACTAATCGTCTTTATTTACACTTTTTCTATTTTTCTTATCATTAATTTTTTCACAAACGCTTATTTTTTAAAGATTGCATAAAATACAGATCTTGATTATTCAAGTTTTTGATACTCGCTTTATTGTTGTGCCCGTGGCAAATGCTTCATATATCTCACCCCAGTTCTGGTCTTCTGGAAGCATATTTTTGTTTGCTTTATTACATTCTTAGATTCATTTTATTTAGTGTGTTGTTTGGTTTATATTTTATATATTGGTGCAATATATTTTTAAGTAGGTGAGATTTTTATCTTATTTCACTCCTTGACTCAGGTTTTATTTGAACTAATTTATATAGTGATTTAACAATATATTTTGAAGAAAAAAATCTGTTCAACATATTTTACACTTTTCCCCTTATCTAAATTAGATTTTACTCCAAAAGGTAAATTTTATTTTCTGTTTTATTTGCTTTGGCTCCTAAGACCTTATTCAAGCTTAACAATAAATAACTAGTAATAAATGATAAAGCCATGTCAAAGTATATCTGAGTATTACTTCTATGATTTCATCACTTTAAATTGAAAATGACAATTTGTAATATAGAATAAAAAATGAAAGAAAGCCAATACATTAAGCATTTATAGTTTGCGTAAACCCCAGGGTCAAAATAAGCTTTCATTTATTTAATCTTTATATTTGTCAAGAAGTTCAGGAACATTGCTCTTACATGATCTGTTTACTTCTTAAACTTGGGCATCCTTACTACTCTGGGACTTGCTTTATACTAAGAGGGGTCTTCAAAAAAGTTTCTGAAAGATTTGTATTATCATTATTTCTATTTTTCCATCAACTTTTCAAAGTTCCTTTGTATTTCTTATCTAAGGTATTCCTTGGAAGCAGTGCTGACATGAAGAAGGAAAAAAATAAAAAAGAAAGATTTTAAATCACATACAGAAAAATATTTAGTTAGGAAGACAGGTGATTTCCTCTCTTTAAATATATTGTTTGTAGACCTAAAAAAATCATTTATTATTTTTGTCATTAATTTATAAACTTTGTTCCCAAATAATGAATTTAATTTGATTTTTTAGCTCAAATATAAACTTCCTCAAAAAAAGCACATTTAAAATTATGATTTAATGTCATAAGACAGCAAAATCAATTTTACTTAACTATGAACCAATAGAATACAACTTCAACTTTACCTGTCCAAACTTGATAACTATTTTTCTTTCAAGAAAATGTATTTTGAGTTCAGGCGATGTGTGACAACACACATCAATCTACTTAGAACACAGAAATAGTAATAGCAATTGTAACTGCTAATGCTCATTGCCTGCTTATTAAATGTCAAGCTCTTTGTAAGTGAATCATATGTATCATGTCATTTATCTTAACACCAGCCCTATGATTTAGGCACTGTTATCCTCATTTTAAATACATTTTACAGTATTCTTAACAAATACCGAGACATCAAGATGTTAAGTAACTTTCCCAAGGTAGCATAGCTAGGAAGTGGTGGATCTAGATATCAGATTGCATTTATGTAACCACCATATTAAACTGCATTTCTAAGACAATGAGTGCCTGTGTAAGTGCAGGGGAGGGCGGGAAGAGAGTGGGTGAAATAGAGATTCTGGTGGGGAGGGAAGGTGTGATTCTGTGATGGAATTAAATATTCTTTTGCAACAACATCTTTAAATTTTATTGGTAACAGTTCTTCCCTGCTACACAATAGAAAATACCCATATATCAATTAGTATCTAGGAATTTGGAATTTGGAATAAAGAGAACTGCAACTTTCAGGCTAAAAGTTGTGGAATATGGTCAAGGCTCACAAATTTGTAAGCCTTGAAATGCCTGTAGGAGAATTTACTTCTAAAATGAAATCTTTAAGACTAATTCCTACATTTGTTTTTCCTTATATTGTAGAGAGTGTACATTATTTTTGAGGGATAAGTCCACTAGATAAATGCCTTACCTACTAAAAACTCTGTTTGATATATCTGTTAAATTTCTTGATTTTTCTATGCAATGTAAGTGACATCACAGATTCTATTCGCTACTTAAGTTCACAGCTGGCCCATGCAAAATAAGCCATTCTGTAGTCCATCTGTTGTAAGAAGAGGTTTGTATCAGTGCACAGCTTAGGACAATCCCGCTTTATCACTAGAGTTGCAGTTTCTAAATAGATTTCAAAAATAATGATGTTCAGTTTCTACTTTTAGATACCACTGAGATAACACCTGTCTAGACAGATGGTCTCTGGACTGTGAAACTAAAGACAGCTGAGAAGCAGAAAAAAATCAAGTTGGTGACTAGTGTGAAACCATTAGTATCTCTTGTGGAAACATTTTAGTCCCTGAAAAACACTTTCTATTGAAGGCTTATGGGAAATGTAAATATGCTATGAATATAAGGTAGGAACAAAAGTAATTGAAAGAAAAAAAATGTGTGTAAAACATTAAAGGAAAGTGACCCATTATTGTATTAAGACCGACTCTGTAGTTGAGACAATTAATATTTTATGTTAAATGACCAAGGACTATAGCTTTCTTCCCTCAGAGAAAAACAGCAGTTAGTAGCAATTTTCATTTGCCACAAAGTCAGACTATGAAAACCTCACAACAGAGAGCTGATTTTTCCCATTTTCATCCAGTTGTTCCACCTGGTGCAGGTGACCGTATCATAAAGTCTTCAGCCCTTTCAGCCTCTAGTGTTGTGGTTTCTGTAAGCAGGAAATTAGTTCTGGTTACCTGAAGGAAATAAAGCAGACTTCCATCCTGTTTTCCTCTGATTTTACCCTCATACGTGGCTTACTTTGGCAAATATGTTACTCTACAAGGCTAATACCTGCTTCTTTGTGAATAATACCATATGCAAGATGAAAATTCATCTGTTCCAATCCAGTTTTCAAGCCAAAACATTCATCAATAAGTCAGTAAATAAACGTTATGATCAAAAATCTAACTCTCTTGATATTATTGAAGCCATGAATGATGAATGTGTTATATTTCTTATGGTAGATGCTGCTTAAGTATTTACATGAAGAAGAAACCTTTTATTCTCCTCTCAGGACCAATGAGGCATATAAAATTCCTCATTTTCTGACAAAATTCAGATACATCAAATTTATTGTATCTTAACATTTAAATTTTTTTTTACTTAAAATATATGTCATGAGTATAATTCACTAGAAACTGTTGCCTTTAACTTAATGTTACATTGACTTTTAAAATCCTGTCTCCGTCTTACTTTCCTGACTGCTCTTCTTAATACTCAAGCTAACGTTTTACCCTCAGCTTACGTAGGTTTCAATTCTAAAGGAAAGATATCACCCAGATTAAATTATAAATTGGTTGTCTTATGTAGGAAAGTAAATAGCATCTAATAATAAGGTGATTTTTTATTACTATAATTAAGCAAACACTGTTCCTGGAAATAACAAATATCTGTTTTTTCCCTTTTAATCCTTATTTTTCATATTAACTGACAATAGCTTAAGATTTTAAAAACACGTGTGTAAGTAAAGATTTTGGTTAGACATTCTAACATTGATTCTCCCAGAGTATAATAATATAATAGTATAATAAAGAGATTTATTGCAACTCAGAATATTAAGAAATCCATTATCTCTGTGTAGATATAAAGACATTGTAAAACCATATTATCTATGGTATGCTATTACTAATTTAATTCCAATCAGTAAATATCCTAGAAAAAATTCCCTATGGTCTTGGTCACAATTAAATCACTATAAAAATGTATAGGTAAATGAAATATATTTTGCCCTAGAGATTACTTTCATGTGTTAAATTAATTAGTGACAATACATCATTATTTTTGTTTTGCATCTTTTTCTCTTTTCTGATGGAGCACACATTTTCCCCAAGCCCATCTTACATTGTTTCCACAGTGTCTCATAGTCAATGACTTTGAGACAGCTTTATGCCTCCCTAAGACTAAAAAACTGCTAGAGTGTATGTACTGGATAGAGTGAATACTGGATTAAAGTGCAGGTGGTGACATTTGGATTAAAGGTTGTATCAATGATTTCCTTTGTTCATTTTTCTGAATCAATTATTCGGATTATCAAAAAATTGAACTCAATATAGATTATTTTAAGGGTATATATATTTTTAATGCAGGCAGTCCACTTGCAAATATGCACAGGATATAATGTTATCAAATGAAATGTAGCACTATATATGCACACACAACAAATATAATTGTATCTTTATAATTCCTAAAATAGCCATAAAACATTCCTCCTAATTAAATTCCTAAATTGAGAACTGCAATGGTTTTGAAATATTCTTGAAATCATTACCTGCAAAGTATATTAGCAAGGAAACTAAAATCTGTCATGTAATAAATTTTAAGTTTAAGTGCTTCCCTATTCAAGAATTATGACAGTGAGAAAAATAAGACAAACCATTCATATTTGCTCACTTGATTGAGTTTTTAAATGCCTTGACCAAAAAAAAAAAAAAAAAAAAAAGATTGAAATATTTTTGTGCAAAATAAAAGTAAAACAGCCTAGTTGCAGTAAAGAAGACATGGAAAACAAAAACATGACTGGGTCCTAATTCCAGACCTGAAACTTTAGACAATTCATTAAAATATTAACTCATCTCACAACTTGTTTTTCCTATCTTGAGGGATAACTCTGGAGATCACATGAAATATGAAAATATGAAAACATTTTGAAATTAATACAATAATATGAGAAAACACTGTGGTATTATACTTTTCAAGTTTCTAGTTAAAAGGAAACACGTATCTGAATATTATTCCCATCTTGGGTGCTTATTTTAACTATTGCTCCATTAAATTTATGAATCACATCCATTTCATTTTCCCGAAAACAGAAGCATTACTTATTGTCACCAAAGTCATATTATTGTTTTCATCATCAATACATTCTATCATAACCAAAAGTGATTGCATGGAAATGAACAAATTTTGTTCTAAATTAGGCCTTTTTACTAATTCTAATAGCTTTTTATCTAAAACCAATTATTTTTTCACAACCAATGAACTTTAATGTATATTAAGATATTTTTATCACATTATTTTCACAGTTGGATACATTTACTTAACCAGTAGATATTTTTCAAAGGAACAAAAGCATTTCCACTGAAGTTACTGCAAGATGTTAATTCAACTGAAACATCGCTGTTTAACCATCCATGTAAATTAAAGACAATTTGAATATAGATGCTATTTGAATAAAATTGAATGAATATCATTATATCATATTTAAAACCAATGCACTTAGAATTAATGGTAAAAAATGAGATCAGTTTGCATGTTACAATGACTATGAATACTTACATTTTTGAAAAGTCATATTATCTCTGAAAAAAGTTATTTTATTCTTGTCACTGCCCTGAACAAAAAGTTCATGGCTCCTAACTGCTTACAGAATAAAGTTCAAAATACTTAACCTGCCAACTGAATCACTCCCCAAACTACAGTTCCAATTTCATTTGTCTATTCACCCCCTTACCACTCTTACACTACCCAAACATTATGCATCTCAGCTCCCACCACTACACAAAGACACATTTATCTCTAAGTTTCCCACACCCTACTTTACTAGCCTGATGCTAAGTACTTCTATGTCTCATACGCATGTCTATCTTCATGGCAATTTTCTGCTCTTACACTTTCTGGATGGGCATCACTCAAGGGCCCCGACAAACGCTAGTGTTACGTACATACCCCAGATAAAGTTAGTAACTTTCATATAAACATAACTATAATGATCAGTATTCTCATTATATGATAGCTGGCTGAATACAACTATCTTTCTCACCAATAACCTATTATTTTTAGAGGCAAGAATAAGATTGAAATACATTGCATGGGGAAGGAGTAAGGGTAAAAGTGGAGGACCCTAAATAACCACTATACATTAGGTGCAACACTTTCTCCATCACAGATGTTTTAGACAGGTGAGGCTTTAATTTATTTTACATTTATCATATTTTGATAAATTTTTTTGAGAGTGACTTTTTAAACTAGTATAGAATAATCAATTTTGAGGTGACTTTAGTGTATGGTGAAAGGTATGGGTCTAGTTTCATTCTCCTGCATATTGATATCCAGTTCTCCCAGCACCATTTGCTGAAGAGGCAGTCTCTTCCCCAGTGTATAGGCTTGGTGCCTTTGTCAAAGATCAGATGGCTGTAGGTGTGTGGGTTGATTTCTGGATTCTCTATTCTATTCCATTGATCAGTGTGTCTGTTTTTATGCCAGTACCATACTGTTTTGGTTATTATAGCTTTGTAGTATAGTTTAAAGTCAGGTAGTGTTATGCCTCCAGCTTTATTTATTTATTTATTTATTTATTTATTTACTCAGCATTGCTTTGGCTAAGTGTGTTCTTTTGTTATTCCATATAAATGTCTGGATAGTTCTTTTCATTACTGAGAAAAATGTCATTGGAATTTTGATGGGGATTGCATTTAATTTGTATATCAGTTTGGGTAGTATGGACATTTTCACTATGTTGATTCTTCCAATCCAAGAGCATGGGATATCTTTCCATCTTCTTGTATCCGCTCTAATTTCTTTCAGCAGTGGTTTGTAGTTCTCATTATAGAGATTTTTCAAATCCTTGGTTAACTCAATACATAAGTATTTTATATTTTTGGTGGCTATTGTAAATGGGCAGGCTTTCTTGATTTCTCGTTCTGCATGTTCACTATTGGATAATAGAAATGCTACTGATTTTTGTGTGTTGATTTTGTATCCTGCTACTTTGCTGAAATCATTTATCAATTCCAAGAGTTTTTTTGTAGAGGCTTTAGGCTGTTCGATATATAGGATCATGTCATCTGCAAACAGGGACAGTTTGACTTCACCTTTTCTAATCTGGATGCCCTTTATTTCCTTCTCTTCTCTGATTGCTCTGGCTAGTACTTCCGATACTATATTGAATAGGAGTGGTGAGAGTGGGCATCCTTGTCTAGTTCCTGTTCTTAAAGGAAAAGCTTTCAGCTTTTCCCCATTCAGGATGATATTGGCAGTGGGTTTATCATATATGGCTTTAATTATGTTGAGATACTTTCCATCTATACCTAACTTATAGAGGGTCTTTGTCTTGAATGAATGTTGAATTTTATCAAATGCTTTTTTAGAATCTATAGAGATGATCATATGGTCCTTGTGTTTGATTTTATTAATACGGTGTATCACATTTATTGATTTGTGTATGTTGAACCAACCTTGAGTCTCTGGGATGAATACCACTTCATCGTGGTGAATAATTTTACGTATGTGTTGCCCATACCTTTCACCATACACTAAAGTCAACTCAAAATGGATTAAAGAATGAAATATACAACTTGAAACAATAAAACTTCTTAAAGAAAACATAGGAGAAACACTTCAGGAAGTAGGACTGGACACAGACTTCATGAATACAACCTCAAAAGCACGGGCAACCAAAGGAAAAATAAACAAATGGGATCATATCAAACTAAAGAGCTTCTGCACAGTAAAAGAAACAATTAACAGAGTTAAAAGACAACCAACAGAGTGGGAGAAAATATTTGCAAAATATACATCTGACAAAGGATTAATATACAGAATATACAAGGAACTCAAACAACTTTAGAAGAAAAAAACAAGCAACCCAATTAAAAAATGGGCAAAAGAGCTAAGTAGGCATTTCTCTAAGGAAGATATACAAGTGGCCAACAGACATATGAAAAAATGCTCAATGTCACTCAGCATCCAGGAAATGCAAATCAAAACTACACTGAGATACCATCTCACCTCAGTTAAGATGGCAAAAATCCAAAAGACTCTGAACGATAAATGCTGGCAAGGTTACGGAGAAAAAGGAACTCTCATACATTGTTGGTGGGACTGCAAAATGGTCTCTATGGAAGATGGTATAGAGGTTCCTCAAACGATTGCAGATAGATCTACCATCTGACCCAGCTATCCCACTGCTGGGAATATACCCAGAGGAATGGAAATCATCAAGTCAAAGGTGTACCTGTTCCCCAATGTTCATTGCAGCACTATTTACAATAGCCAAGAGTTGGAACCAGCCCAAATGTCCATCATCAGATGAGTGGATACGGAAAATGTGGTGTATCTACACAATTGAATACTACTCAGGTATAAAAATGAATGAAATACTGCCATTTGCAACAACATGGATGGACCTTGAGAGAATTATATTAAGTGAAATGAGTCAGGCAGAGAAAGAGAAATACCACATGTTCTCACTTATTAGTGGGAGATAAAGATAAATAAATAAATTCACACACACACAAAAGAAAAAAAAAAAAACCGGGGGGGAGAAGACATAAGAATTACGATTCCTTGAAGTTGACATCACAAGCATACAGAAAGGACATTGTTAGGTGGGAGGGGGGAGAGGGAGGAGGGAGGGAGGTTTCGGTAATGGGCCACAATAATCAACCACATTGTACATCGACAAAATAAAATTTAAAAAATAAATTAATTAAAAAAAAAAAGAATTTGATGAAAATGAAGGGTGATATGATAACAAAGTATCCTCGAGGTAGGGTAGAGTGGAAGCAAGCACTCAGCCACCAAACAGAATGAGACCAGCCCTATTTAATCTTCATGCCCCACATTTTCTAAAAATAAATAAATAAATAAACTAGTATAGAATAAATTTAGGTTAGTAATATGCATGACTGCAGGGACTATACAGGACACAAGGAGGAAAATGGACCTAACCAGTATACTTCTACTTATGAATTTCCTTTCTCACACTAAAGATGTCTATAATGCTTGATCACACACAACTTTAATGTACTAATATTGAGAGGCTCTTTATTCATGAAAAGGTGAGGGTTAGTAAAAAATTCTTGTAATTTCCCCTACCCTGGCTTTTTTCCTGACTACGTGGAGTACATGTATTTGGCACAACCAGATGCTCCTTTCTTTACCATTAATAACACTGTCACTATTGTTCTTCCTCTTTTGTAAATTTTTCATTTTTCTTGTCATGGCTGTCTTCTGTCTAGTCTGCTATGTACTTGAGCTGTCTTATCTTTTAAAGATATTACAAGACACTTCTATGCTTCTCAGTGATTTAATCATGAGGATTTTATTTCTACTAAAAATGATTAATTGGTCAGAAACTCCTCTTAATCGAAGACAAGCTGGTGCATTTATTTATATATTTATAAAAATTCTCGGTATTTTTAAATATCTTTCAAAAGTCTCTGCTCTGAATATTAAGCTTTTCATAATTGCTTAAAAGTAGAATTAGAAGGTCTCTCAAGCTGGATCAATCTTTTAGAAACACATTAATTTAAATTATACATGGCTAGCACCACTAACAACAATGTCATATTAATGAGCTTAATCAATAATTTATTATATTAATAACATATTGTTATTTGTATTATTACTCTTATAATAATTATAGATGTTAATGAACAAAAATTACTTACCCTTGTAAGATATTCAATAGATAGTGACAAAAGACACAGAATCTTGATGGTGGTGGTGGTAGCTGAATTTGAAGATGTATTTCTTAAAGATAAATAGGTCTACTAACAGTATCTAATTGGGTACAAACCATTAATGTCAGACATTCGTCCAGTAAATTTAATTAATTATCTCATGTTTTATATATCAGTATGTTATTTCTAGATGACTTACAGTATTTAAAGTACTTATATGGAGTGATTGAGCATGGCTCTCTAGCATGGAAATCATGAAGCACAACAGAAAGGACATTGATTTGAAAGTCAGAGATTTAGACAAGTTATTAAATTCTCTGAGCCTCAGGTTCCTCATAAAGATAATTGTACTTGCCCTGACCTGCATTTCCCTAACTTGCCCCACTTGGTGATATAAAATAAAAATAGAATGATATATTATGCTGGAAAAATGTAAAGTACTATAAAATCAGGTGTGGTTATTACAAGCTGTCCCCAACTTTGTCACTGCTAGTTTCACAAAAGCACTCATTTGACATGGCCTTTCTGTTCTTACATTTGTTAACTTCATGGACTCGGGTTTTTTGTTTTTGTTTTTGTTTTCTGCCACCTGCACTGTAAATTTAGCTGACATTTTGTCTCCCAAGCATAAGTCGCACAGGGCACATTTAACGTTAAGGGACAACAGTTGGTTACGTATTAACTGAATAGGCACATATTAAACCAAAAAATAAATAAATAAATAAATATCAACAACAAATAAACCTACAAAAAGCATTGGCAACACACTTTCCGTAGTCTGATGCACTGTCCAGTGTATATAAAAAACTAACTCATTTATGTTTTTCTTTCTATCCATTAGAGACCGCTGCCCAGTGCCTTATAACTGAGATTATAGGAGAAGGTCCTTAAGGTTTAAAGCTCACTTATTTATATTACTAAGGTCTATTAAAACTGAATTCAAAAGTAACCATGCCTTAGAAGAATAAAATCTGATTTTGGCTCTTGTGTATATGCGTAACTTTACAAGTTTGAATTAGAGAAAAGTTGTTTTCACTTATCTACAAGGCAGGAATTGATGGATAATTTTTCTAAGGCTCCTATATTTATGCTCTCATTCTACTAACTGCTATTTATTATATGACTTAGGATAGAAAATCTATACAAATCATTTACCTTCAAATTCCATAAATAATAAAAAATGAAAATTGGAAGACCCAGTTTTTAAAATAAAAATCGATTTACTTAAAAAAATGTTAAACATCTTAAAAAAATGTTAACAATTACAAAATTGTTTAGAAATATCAGAAAATACTGAAACATATACAGGACAAAGTAAAATAACCCGTAATAACATCAATCAGCGATAATTACTATCATTACATTTTGCATATATTTTTTCTGCATATAAATACAAACACATCTATAATATAAATAACACCATGCTGTTTTATAATATGCTTATTTTATTCAATATTATATCCAGTACAACTTTTAGTATTTGTAAATGTAGATAAATACTATCATTTTAATAACTTTATGATATGCCTTACTTAAATTAAGCCATAATTTACTTAAGTACTTTTTAAGTTGATAAATATTGATTTTAACTTTTCAAATATTCTAAATTTTGACTCAATGAGCTTACTTGCACATACATTCTCTCAAATTGTCCAGTTTTTTGGTAATTTCCTATATGTGGGATTGGTCAAATTAAATTTGAAACTTTAATTTGTAATGAGAAAATATTTTATTTTGATAATATCTATTCATAAATATGGGAAACTAAATAAATTTTTGTTCCATACAAAAAGATGTACTAATTGCATTTGTCATATATAAACTCAGATATTTAGGAGATACACAGAGTACTTTGGTTCGAAATCTTCCTATTTCTTTTAAGTTCTGTTGCATTTCCAAATAACTAATTAGATACTGATTCTAACCCGAGGTTGATTTTTTCTAAGATTAACTCTAAAATTAGTCATATTGATATTACTTTTAAAAATTGTACATCATATACTGAAGAAATCAGTCATTTTTTCAATAATCCTCTCCTTGTAAAAGAAAAAAAAAATCATTTTCATACCTTTGTATTTGTTCCAGTTTGTGTTGATAAAATTGAGAAAGAAAAAATATTACTGACATATTATTTGTTATATTCCAGGCACTTTCTACTTTACAACAGTTATATTAGTGAATCAAAATAAAGTATTGTGATTTGGATTACATTACCACAATCACCGAGAAAAAGAAATTGAAATTTAGATACATTAATTTCATCAAGCTAGTTGTGCCAGTCATTTGCTTTTTTTCCTCTCAGATTCATTCTCTGTCTTTCCCCTGCTCTGTGGTCTATCACACAGGCCTGATCCCTGCAGATCACCTTGCTCAAGTTCTGTTGCCAACCAGCCTTTAGCCAATGGGATGCCTGGCAGGATATTGCAGGGAGAGAGAAAAGAGAAGTCAGTGTAATTTCCTGTGCTCACTCTGAGCAGTGTCTCCAGCAGGTTTTGTAACTCTTCCATGATGTCACCTCCCACTAGACAACCTCTCCCTTGGTGGATGCACCTGCCCCAAGGCAGCCTCACTATGGTTCCAACTCCCACCAGGTGGCCCCTACTCTTGTGTTGTGTTCTGTAACATACTCTGAATTTCTAGCTTTGTCTTAGTTCTTTGTGCCTTTCATGTCTTCCAACAACTGTGTCATTGTGTTTCAGCATAAAATTGGTACCACAGAACTATTTGACATGAGTTCTGTTTTCCGGACTAGACTCAATAGTGGAGCCAGCAATCAAATTCAGGTCTACTTGAACCCAAAGTAAGCAGCTTTTTTTTTAGTTTTTCATGTTGAAATTTCATGTAGCTGCTAATCCTAGAGCAAGGAAGATGTGACTAAATTAATAGCAGCAAGACCACAAGTGGGAGAAATTATTTGTGCAGTCTGTAAGTCCTTCATCATAGAAAGGCAGATACATGTACAATATATAAATGTCATATTCTTATCACTTCCTTTGTTTTAGGCCTTCTCGGTTTCATTTTCTGTATTTTCTGTAAAGTCGGGAATCTTTTAGAAATATAGAGCTTTGGTTTGGTCAGAAGAATATTTTAAAAACCACCATCCTGATAGCAGATAGAAATCTGTTTGTCCTCTGGTGCATTTTCAGGCTATAATTTTTTCTATTCCACTTATGTATGATGCATTAATATACAGACATTTCACAACATACATGCACAGGAGTAAGAGGTTTGTGGGTTTTGCTTTTTTGTTATCATTTATTTTACCATCTTTATCACTTGGTCTGCCTAAAAAAAACAACAACAACAACAACAAAAAAAAAAAACTGGTAAGCAAATAATTTTGGAAATTCATGAATTTTTTTCACTGGAATGACATTGATTAATAATTAATAAATTATGTAAGTCATTTGCAGCTATGAACATATTTAATGTTTTGAAAACTGTAAAATCTAATAAATCTTTTGCATTCCCACTTTCTCGTCCTGTGCTATGTCCCACTTTTCTGTTCTAAAAACCATGCTAGGCACACACCAACTTCATGGGGCTGCTGATCTACCTTTACTGCATAATAAGCCATCACATATAAACAGATAATTGTATTTGCATTTTAAAGAGGAGGAGGTGGTTCTTCATGTAAATGAATATCCCCACTGCCTCGTTTTATATAATATTCAGAATTATTGAATATGAACAAGGAAAAATTTTGAGGCGGTAGACTTTCTTGATCTTTTAAATTAATCTAATGAAAATAATCATTATTATTAAAAATATTTATTGAGCACTTATTATATTCCAAGGAGTTAAAATACAGTGAAATAAACAATCTCTCATAAAAGTACTAGACTATCAGAGGTATGTAGCAAATTCATAGTAGCTAATGTCTATTCCCTGAATGGATGGATAAAAAAGATTGATTGAAAAACTGGCATTTAATCATTATCATCACCAAGCACTTAAAAAGCCTATCATGAGAGCAAACACATATTGTACCAAATGTCAAGGCTGGTCCATGACTTTTCAAGTTAGTCTCTGCTTATATGCAGAAACTCACGTTTAAAATTTAAATATTCTTTTTTTACAGAAAGTAAACTTACATACCAAATGTTCAGACAATGCATATTTGCACTATGTGCTTTATAACTTTACCATTTATCTGAACTGTAATTAAAAAATATACTTAAATACTTTGTTGTAAAATTGCCAGTGTGCTGCTAATGATGATATGGTAACATAAGTTGCTGATAGCTCACTTCACTTGTTTAATGCTAAATTATCTTTTTATAGGAACAATATATAGTAAAGTGACTAAAGGAACAGGATCCGAATCTCTGCTGTCTGACACTAAATCTTGGGAATCTTGGCTCTGTCACTTACTAGCTATGAAACTTCAGGGAAGTCATGGAAATGGTCTATGCCTCTATTAGCTTGTCTAAATAGCGAAGATGCTAGTCCTTATCTTATAGGATTAAAAGGTTAAATGGAGATAAATGAGTTGATCTATATAAAATACTTATATTTGTTATAAGATGACCTATATAAAATGTCTAACAGGTCATAAAAGTTTTTATATAGCAGTTATTAATGTTTCATATAGTGACTAATAAAACTGGTGAGTTACTTGCTATAATCTATAATTGTTAGTATAATGTTTATAGATTAGATGCAGAAATTGCAACTAGCTTTTTGTTGCTATCATTGAAACTGCAGTTTACAAAACAAAAGTTTCTCTATGTTAAATATAACTTCAATTTCCTCTCATATTGTGTGAGATTTTAAAGAATCTTTGATTACATAAACTGGTATTTATACACAGATACAAGTTTTAAGGTGTTAACATGTTAAATTCAATTTTCAAAATCAGTTAAATTACTACTAATAACTATTTCCTCAATCAAAGGTTTTAAAAGAATTCTTGTTTTTGTGTTGATTTAGTTTAATATCCATTCAAGAGGCTAATAACTGTATATGTTCTTTTTTTTATTAATACTAAGCTCTGGAACTGAAATTCAGTAGAAAATTGATAAACACCGATTTTGTTACTTAAGCAAACAATTTGACAAATTATGATAAACATCTTACATGAAAATATATGGCTAAATTCAGGACCTTGCTCCTGTTTCTTTCTCATTCTCTTCAGTCCTGATACACAGTGCTTCCTTGTCTTTCCAACTGCTCCTCAGCTTCTAGCTCCTTAGATTTTTTGACTCTTCTGGATTGCACCAATTTACAGTTCCTACATAAAATATGCATTTGCCTTCATTGAGAGCCACTCTTTTCTCATGTTTCTGTGGCTGTTGCTGCTATTGCATTTCTCCCAGCTTTGGCATTTCATTACCCTTTGGTGAACTTTTATTACAAGCTGCATGCTCTGACAAAAGCAGTTTTCCCTCTCAAGTTCACTTTTCATTTCTTCTTTTGGTCATTTGACAGATAAGAAGCATCTCAGGCTTCCACTTGCTCTTAAGGATCACAACCTTGATCTCAAAGCCAAAGAAAAAATTTCTTAGCAGGTCATATACCTAGATTTTAAACCAGTGTTCCCCCAAAGGTGTATAAGCATATGTGCTAATAACTTCAGTAGCAATGATTGCTCTCTGAGACACCAGTTACTAGCATTACCAGGGCACAGATAAGGACACACATAACCCGTGATGCAAAGTAAGTGGTGGATGCACTAGGGGAACAGGGCTACTTCCACTTTTAGTTCAAGAGCCTGACTCCCTATGCACAGGGCCTGTCTGATCACAGGAGAGACACTGCCTTCAATGTGAAGTATATGTGTGTGAGGGTTTGCTTGGGAAAAGTTTCAGAAAGAAGTGATGTAGTTGCCCCTGAACCTAGGGTTTAGTATTCACTTAATATCTCAGACAAAAGGACACCCACAACATCCGTATGGCTTTACGCAAAAATAAAGTATCAGAAACAGGACTAGTACCTAATTAGGGGGCTTAGATCAAGATAAAAAATTAGAACTAATAATGCAAGAAATATTAAGAATTTCAAGACAATGACAGTGTAGCATTAAATCAAGCATTGGGCCCTTCTGAACATAGGGCCCTGTGTGACTGCATAGGTGACATGTCCATGAAGTTGGATCTGGTCAGGAGGAAGAGTGAATATTAGGAAAAATAAGATTCTTCTATTTTCTTATTTTAATTGAAAAATTCATTCTTATTCTGCAGCCTTGGGTAACAGACATAATTCTAATGCATTTTAAAACTTACAGCTTGCATTGAATTGAATTTACTTCTGCTAATATTTATAGGGCAATTACTTTGTACAGAGGACCACATACATCATTGGAAAAGACAAAGATATACTTTGGCCCTAAAAGAGATCAAAGAGTTCTAGGAAGGGGATTGTATACAACCACCTAAAATAAACACTCAACTGTGTTAAATGCTGCAATAGATCTATGAATATTAGGTGTCTCTTCCACTTTCTTTAGCAACATTCTAATTGCTAATGTGCTTGTCTGTCACCTAAGAGTCCTAAAGTCTTGTCTATCACAGTAATCTCAATGCCTCAAATGTGTCTGGTATACAAGAAACTTTCAATATTTTTATTTTATGAGTAAATGATCCAGAGAAGAATCATATACAAATTATGAATCTTTTAGTTTATGACTGGCAAAGTTGGAAAAGCTTAGATTTTTAAACCACTTGCTAACCAAGTTTGAATTCAGCTATGAGTCCTATTTATTTTCTGGCCTAGACAGGTCAGATATCCTTTTATTCTTTAATAATGTAAGAGTTGAACAATGTGAGGATTGCTGTGAGAATTAGAAATAATGTATTCTAATCCTAAGTGCTTGGCATCACCTCAATTCAAAATTCTATGCAGGATTAAATTTCTCTCTGCTCTTCTGTTTTCCTAGGGCAGTGAGAAAAAGCACAAACTCCAGAGCCAGATTCACTGGGCTCAAAACCCAGCTTCATCACTAACTGAGTGACTGTGGGCAGTTTACTTAACCACTCTGGGCCTCCATCTTCTTCATCTATGAAATGAAATGGAGATAAAAGTAACACCACCACGATGACGCTGTTAGGAGGATTACATTCATTAAAGCACTGGCAAACTATATCTGGCATATGGTAAACATTTTATTGAGTCTTTGTAATTGTAATGATTTTTACTGTAATCTCATTTTTTATCTGGACCAGGATCAAAACTTCAAATTCATATTAGATTTTTCCTTTATTGCTACTCTCATCAAAATAACTATCACTAATATCCCTTTGATTTCACACCAATGACTTCACTCTAGTTCATGCCTGTATATATTCTTGGATGAAGTATTACATTATTTCTCCTGACATCTAAACACTTTTGTTAGCTGTACTTTTTATTGTGGAAAATTTTTTTAACTCCGAATCATCATTCTTTTTGGTTTGAAATCTCTTAGTACATTTACTATTTTATCCATTCATTTACTTACTATCTATCTATACAGATATGGTTAAAACCTTATATATTTATTGTTTACTCCTTTATCTACTTTAACATATAAATGGAAAGTTGGTAAATTTGACAAATAAAATAATTTATCATTTTATATGTATACCCTACGTGAAACGAACTAAAATTTTGAAAAGTTAAAAGAAGTATTTTTATATAACATACTGAGCAATTGTTATAAGAAGAACAAACTATTTGAAAGTAATTGGAGCAAGGAACCCAGGGGAAGTAGCTGAGATAAGATTTTGTATCTTAAGTTTTGTTCTGTTCATTTTGACATTGGGCAAATTTCTTAAACTTTCTGACCTCAATTTCTCTATCAAGTAGAAGGAAAGAATATGTATCCTACCTATTTTCCAGGTACATTGTGAGAAAAAACAATGTGCAAATAAATATGAACAAACAGATATTATAAATAAAATATTTTAAATATAAATATTTAGATACCATTACATTAAATATATTAAAGTATTTAAAAATAAATATTAAACACAGGCTCATAAATACAAGATTTTTTCACTATCCAAATTATATTCCATGGGCCGGGCCCGTGGCGCACTCGGGAGAGTGCGGCGCTGGGAGCACGGCAACGCTCCCACCGCGGGTTCGGATCCTATATAGGAATGGCCGGTGCACTCACTGGCTGAGTGCCGGTCACGAAAAAGACAAAAAAAAAAAAAAAAAAAAAATTATATTCCAAAGTAACAGTTCCTCCTAACATATTTTAACTAATATTTTTAATATTAGCTAAATATTAAAGTTAATACTAAAATTAAATATAAAATTAATATTTTAATATTTAGTAACATATTGTAATTAATTCCTCAATGATGAATAATGTTATGCACTTTTGATGACTCTCCAATAAACTTTTACAAGGCACTAGAACAAAAGTATGAATCACTTCTGTTCATCACAGTGATTTCAAATATTTACAAATAAAAAAAATCTCAGATTTTTAAGCTGCAATGAAATTTTAAATCATAATCTTTGGTTTAATGACAATAGTACACAGAACTTTTTTTTTATTTGAAAATTTGGAAATGGTGTGGCCAGGTAGTAGGAAATATAACAGAAAAAAAAAAAAAAAAAGGTTGCAAAGTTCTAAAGATCTTTAATGCAGCAGTTCCTAAAATTAAAGTATTTTTCTCTGTTCTTTAAAATTGAAATCACACTTTTAGCACAGTATTACCAATTCACCAGATATTCAAAATTATCTGGGAGAGTTGAAGAAGAAAGATAAATTCATTTATGTGGAAAAGGGAAATCTAGAAAGCAATAACAATTTTTAGAAAAACATATTAAAAACCTAGGAATAAATTTAATAGGAAAAAAAACTCTACCATCTGAAAAATTTAATATTATATAAAGGTAAATTCATTTTTAAAAAGTTACACTATATGGGAAAACACTAATATTATCATCTGTATTTATTTACAGATTCATTGGATGCATTTTTAGTGAGTTCCTGCTATGTTCAAAGCAACGATTTAGGCTTTGGCAAACATTAAAAATAATCGTTCAGAGACTGCTCTTAAACTGCCCAGAGTCAAATAGTATTTCTAATACATAAGTATCAATAACCATATTGCAAAGCAGAGAAACGAGAGTCACAAGACATACAGGACCAATTACTACATTGTTAGAACAGTCAAAGATTTTTGCACATCAAAAGCACTTCTTGAGCTGGGGAGACTGTTCTATAGATAGAACGGGAAAGCAGAATATTGCATTATGGAAAATGACACAAGTATACATGGGGAACAGCGATTTAATTTAGGCTCAAGTACAGCACATGGGTACATAGACGGTGGGGGAGCAGAAAAGGTAGGACTTCAACAGGGTTTTGAATTGCATGAATAACGAATTAATGATCTCTATTACTTGGAAAACAGAGACATTACAGGCATTTAGTTTTGGGGCAAGGGAATAATGTCACTAAAGGAATGCTATATACTCTTAGTAAAGATAAAATCACATCTAGATATGTAGAGGCAGAGAGCTAAAGGGTCTAGACTCTAGAAAAAGGGCCATGAAACCTAAGGGACGGGTGTGGTAGTCACTGTCAAAACAGAAAGTGGGATAAAGTTGGCTTAGGGAGTTGAGCTTTAATCTCTCACTTCCCCACAATTCATTCACCTTTCCTAAATTTAACATAAACGATGTTTTCTCAGTCTAAAATGTTATATATTCTGCTATCCACAGCTTTCACTCTTGCTGCAAAATTGCCACTACTGAGTTCCTCTGATAGAAATTCTGGAGCCACTATTGAACAAGGTCGTTGTGAAGAAAGAATCTACGTTATTCATTAATTAGAAAGTAAGATGTCCAAAGGTCATTGACATTTCAAGCCTGATGGCTGCATTGATCATAAGGGGGAAATATGCTAGTGTGTAGGCATACAAGATGAACTTAATGTTAATGTGCCGTTGAAGCGCCAACTGATATGATCAAGTTCATAGGTAGAAATCAATAATTTGAGCTTGAGGCTACAGCTGCTTTTAGAGCTGAGAGAAGACGACACAGGTATGAATAATACTAGTGGGCAGAGAATTAGGAAAGGAAAAGAAGAGAGAAACTGAGGAAAGAACACTGGATAATATGCAAATTTTACTGATGGGGGAAGAAACAGTCACAGAAGCAACACAGCAAATACATTTAGGAGAAGGAATGGCTGGTGACCAGGTGAGATTAAAAATGTAAAAAGTCAATAATTGATGGATAACAACCCATGTCAATTTTCTGGCTTTATCTGAGATTTTCTTTCTTTCTTTCTTTCTTTCTTTTTTTTTTTTTTACATATTGATAATTTATTGCAATATTTTTGAAATAATTAAGAAGTAGGGGAGAAATGTAGAAACATAATTACCCATAAGCCTAAAATCTAGAATTAACCACTGTTAAGATTTTGGCATATTTCCCTCTATGCGATTTAAATGTACTTTACTTATATGAAATCATACTAAATATAAAATGTCACGTTCTAGTTGTGATTTCATTTATCATTTTTATTTCTCATGTTATTGAAAACTATCCTTAAACATTTTAATATAATATCCATCCTGTATCTATGTAATAATAATAGATAACAATTCCTACATTCTCTAATAAAGTATATTTTAAGTATATCTTTTCTTCTGTCCCTTTTGGAAAAACACTTGAAAGAGTATCTTTTATTCCTTTGTAAATAAAAGAGACTAGCAATCCTCAACCAATAGGCCAAAAGAATTGGAAAATGTAAGTGAAAAATTTTCTTTCTTGCTATTTATTTATTCCCAGATTACATCATTTCTTGCACTAGAAGCAAAAGGGTTTCAATCCAGGGCAGTGGTTCTCTCTGAAGGCATCCTTTGAATATTTATTTTTGGGGTATACTGGAGGTAGCGATGTTTAAGCAACACTGGCATTGGCAACCCAAGCATTTTTGGTGATTCTGTATGTAGAAGCAAATATCCAACTTCTACATTATAATATATCATAGAGACTTACTGAACACCTACATATTGAAATGAGTGTTAGTTTAGAATTGCATTTAATTTTTCTCTTATGTTACAGTTAGTATATTATACTGATTTTTAAAAATTGTGTGGGTAAGTAGGCTATATTATCTATGAATTTCATTTTAGTTTAATAAAAAGGATATAACAAATATTGGCTAGAAAAGGGACATTAATGGCAACTATTAGTCTCAATCTGTCTTATTTAAAAATTTCTTCTTAATAATTGATTAGATCTTTACCTACTTGCTAACTTAGTGAAAGAATCTGTGCTTATTTTTACACGAAGTCCTATGCATTGAAACAGTTTTGTGTTAACTGACATGGTTCTTAAGACAGAATGTAAGTTTAAATGATTAAGGAAACCTGATTTATTAAAACATAATAACTTGAAAGTAAGTGGCAATCTACTAAGAACATTAACCTTATTGTGGTTTATTTTGATTTGTGGATGTTAGAAGGATCGATAAGTAGATGTGATGTCATCACGAGATCACTGTTTAAGTATGATGATTGAAACTTCTGAGAAATGCATCTGTGATCATCTTTTTTTTTTTTTTTTTCTCCTAAGTTACAGATTAATTGAAACAAGGAAAATGAACCAGACCAAGTTTCCTGGGCGAATGTAGAAGGCATCATTAAAGCTTGCATGTTTGGGTGATTGAAACTGAGAAATGTTTTCTACCCATCTGCCTATGCTTTACGTTTATTGAAGTAAGGATATTTCTTTGTTAAATTAATGAGATTGCAGCTTCACAGTTAATTCTGAAGAGTTCCACTCAATAAAATGTACGAAACAGATTAAAGAGACTGCAAGAAAGGGATTTATTTCCTTGAAAAGTCAGCCTTTCCATTTTATTGAGGAAAGAAGGACATATGTTAGAGTAATTGAAAAATCAAAATGCAATGGAATGTTTTGTTTGCAAATATTTAAAAACTATTACATGAAAGTATGTTTATAATTCAAGGAATAGTATATGCGGAAAGTAAAAATTTCCATTTCACCATATACTCTATAGTTTCATGACAACAGTATATATGTTCTTCTGAAAATGAAAACTGATTTCCCAATAGGTGAGAAAAATTTGTAGCAAGCCTTAAAGAGAACTAATGTAAGTGTCTCCAAAGAAAATCTTCTGCCTCAATAAAAGTTATGCATATTATCTAAAACTTTCAATGCTTTCATATTTCCTACTGCATCAAGTCGACATTCCTTTCTAAATTGTTCTCACCACATTTATACAAACCTATTTTCTGTCTTTTTCAAAACATAATGTGTTGGAAACTGCTGATTTTCTACTCGGTAGCTATTCTCTCCCGTTTTCTTCATCAGAGATTTCTTCCCCCTCCCAGTGTGACATAGGAATAAATCATAAATATTAGCCACTTATTTTAATCATATTCATAGGTCCAATAATTGGTCTGACTTAATTCTGGCCAAATAAGGGGATTCTGCTGAGGTAAGTCTGCAAAATATTTTCTCACACTGAGGAAAAGGCAAATGGACAATATGTCCCTTCTCTTCTGCTGTTAGGATCATGTCTGGATCTGATGCATTGAACTGTGGCAGAAATCTTGCCATCTTTAAAAGACTTAATCTGAGAACTAGATACACAGTTTAAAGGGTGGAAGATGGAATATAAACCCAAGAACTTGATGTTATACTGAAACCACTGTTTTCAAACCTTTTCTTTATGCCACTTTGTGATTATTTGCTGCCAGGAACATTATAACAGATGAAATGTATAATGCAGTATTCACATTCCTGCAATTATCACCTTGTTCTCTTTGCCTTTAATGACCTACATTTTCCTTCAACCTTGCTCAAATTGTAATATCTTCAAGAAATTATGTGAACCCCACCTCTTCCATAATCTTATGCTAAACACAATTATCTTCATTTTTCTTCTCTTTCTATGAATTTTCATAGCACTTATGGTCAGCAATACAGAATTTAACATAAAACAAAATAATATGTTATTGTTTAGTGTTTGTTTTATAATGAAATTATCCACTTTGCATTTTTTGAGAATCTATAATGTATCAGGCCCTGTGCTACACATGTGAACTATAAAGCATAATAGTATTCCATTCCTGTCCATAAGGAGTTCAAGGCTAAGGGAAAAACCAAATATAAATAAAGGCAATCTCTTCATTTCTGCAAAGGATGGAGTGCAGGTATGTACAAGGGGAAGTGGTGGCAGAAGAGAAACAATTATCTGATCTGTCTGGAGACAGTCAAAAACTCTGAGCTATGCCTTAAAGGTTGAGTTGGAGTTCACTATATTGTCAAGGGTGATTAAGGGCTTTATAGTCAGAAAAGATAGGATGTACAAAGGCACAGAAGTGTGAAGCAGTATGACACCTTCAAGCACCTAAAATTAATTTGTTTTGGCTCAAGGGTAAACTGCAAGGAGAAAAGGGCTCATTAATTAAGCTGGAAAGGTAGGCAATGAATACATAAGAAAATATTTGTATTTTCTATTTGTTCCCCAGTTAAGTCACGAAGTCAGTTATATTTTCAGTGAACATATTCTAGAATTTGCAAGATCATACTGATTTCAAACTTGCAGCACTTTTGGCCCCGTAGATTCACTTGAACTTGTCTGACAGTGCATATTGATTTGGGGGATTGATAGCATGGTTATTACATGCTATTTCATCTTTTTTTTTTTTTTTTTTTGCCATAGAACCTAAAACTCTGCAGTGATCATTGCAGGCATTTCACTTCTTTATGGATTTCCTGTGTTGTTTATCTACATAGAAAATCTTGTAGGAAGTCTTAGTACAGTATTTCCTCATTATTAGAGATTTAATTTTCTGTTGTCAGAGTGAATCTTAGTATTCTGTCTTTCATGTCTGCCTCCTGAAAGTTCTGTTTTCCTTTAGCTGAATGTGTTTCATAAAAATTTCCCAAACATGAATAACAAATGCTGGTGAGGGTATGAAGAGAAGGAAACAAACACTCCTATACTGTTGGTGGGACTGTAAATTAGTACAACCACTATGGAAAACAGTATGGAGGTTTCTCAAACATCTAGATAGATCTTCCATATGATCCATCAATCCCTCTTCTGGGTATACACCCAGAGGAATGGAAATCATCATGTAGAAGGGATACTTGCACTCCCATGTTCATTGCAGCTCTGTTTTCAATAGCCAAGATATGGAACCAACCTAAATGTCCGTTGATGGATGATTGGTAAGGAAATGTGTAATATACACCATGGAATACTATGCCATAAAAAAGAATGAAACACTGCCATTTGCAACAACATGGATGAATGTGGAGAAACTTATGTTGAGTGAAATAAGCAAAGCACAGAGGGATAAATACCACATGTCCTCACTCATATGTGAGAGCTAAGAGAGAAAGGAAGGAAAGAAATAAAGACCACAGTAGTGCGGTGGTCTTACAGAGGGATGGAACATTCCTAGGGCTGCAAAGTAGAATGGAGGGGAGAAGAGGAGGGGGAGAGAGGAGAGGGAGAGAGGGTAGGGTGGGGACATGGGGTACAAAAGCAATTTCTGGTAATGGGTATGCCCCCAGTATGAATCTGGCCCTCACATCATGGGCACAACGGGTGACAAGTAGCTTTGTATCTCATGAATATTCATAATAAGAATTAAAATAAAATAAAATTCCCCAAACACCACTTCACCAAAAGGTCTGTTTGAATGGAGACTCTTTATCTGTGTATAGAAACACAGATTATTGTTAGTCAATGTTAAATACATATTCGGTATTTCTTTTTTGAAGCAGTAGCTCAGTATCAGATAAATTTAAATTCTTAGTTTAATTACTCATCCACAATTTCCTTTTCCACTCAAGAGCAAAAAATACATGCATATGGAAATAGTCACTAGCTAGGTATCTAATTACTGATAAGAACAAAGGAATTAGAAACAATATTAAATGCCCCTGTTTATGTCCATTTTTAGGAGTAATGAGGATTTTAAAATCATCAGAAATTGAAAACTGAATTAAAATTTAACAGCAGTATTAACAGAGACAAGAAGAAAATTTCCAGCACATACTTACTGTTTAAGGTTTGCTGAAAATGAAGAGAAAGCTTGCGGGTAATCCTGGTGATGCTTTAGTTCCACAGTTTACAGTAATTATGTATTGGCAAAATTATAGATAAAGATTTGACATTTTCTATCTCCAGTAGAAATCTCAGAGACACTTTGAATGTGTATCACTAAGGACCACTGAGGGAAATAATATACAAATTGTATCCAGAGTCCATGGAATAGTGTTGTGTGTGTGGAGGCTGTCACTATATGTAACTATGTGTTTGCAGTGGTGCTATTAAAAATTGTAAGCTCAATGTTTCAGTAAAGAATTCATCATCCCCATTATTATATAAATGCCAGTAGCATTTGCACTTTTTGTCCCTAGAACAATATATCACATAACTCTTATTTTATATTTTGATCAATTGTTAAACATTCTATTCCATACCAATGTTAAGAGTAGCAACATATTGCAAATACCTTCTCCAAAATATCTGAAATGGAGTCCTAGGTATGTCACAGAAGACCACGTAGCATGAATAACATCACTGTGTTTCATGAAATGCAGTATGCTAGCACAGCTTATCCTGTCTTTGGAGTGCCAAAGGAAAACAAACTGCACCATCAGAGTCTTAGTGCTACTCAGTCCTAAACCGTAACAAGTATAAAAAAAATATATGTTTGGATTGGTTGGAAGCAAAAAAATAATAAAATAAGCGATCTTTTGAGAGGAGGAAAAAATTACAGACAATTCAAAAAAACAAAAATATGTAATGGGCTACCATTTTTATTCGTTGGAAACTGGAGAACTAATTTTACCTAAGGTCTTTCAACAGATTGCTCTTTTCTTTAATCTCCTATGTGCCACGTGAAAAATTTCATACAAATCAGATTGATTTTCTAAATACCAAAGAAAATGAGATGGTGCATCTTCGATGGAAATATCAGAGTCTTTTTACAAATCACATGGCATACTATAGTAGACATTTAAAAAAATATTTGTAAATATATCTATAGGATGACAAGCATTGAGATAACTTTTAGCCTATCTTTTTTAACCCTCAATGTTTTGTATCTTGTGACATTAAATGTCTGGGAATTTGGATACAAGATTATTACCTGTAATTTTCATATTTCCATTGTCATCACATTTAGTCTTCTTTAGGGTAAAGTGTGTGTGTTGTGTGTGTGTATTTGTGTTTCACAAATTTCTATCTATATATTTGGCAATGTTAAGTAGGTACTTTTTTGTGCAATGGGAAATTCCTCCTCAAAAGGAAAGTTCTTCTTACTTGGATAAATAAGCTGCTCCAAATCGTAAAAGTGAAGTCAAGTATATGGTAATAATGTTTCACTAAATGACATGTTGTGCAACTTGAAATGCTACTATAATCCACAGTAAGAGTTTGTATTTTTGTTGAAACAAAGCTCTTCTTCGTGATTATATCTATTTCACTTGTTTTCTTTTCTTTCTTTTTTTTTTTTTGTACATATAGAAAACCTCTAAAAGGAAATACTTCATGTATGCAACATCAGCTTTAACTTGGTGAACAAATAATAACACATAATATGCTTCCATTCCTAAAACTTTCTGATAATATTGTATTTTATGACAATTCCCTTAATAGTTGTCAGAAAACATTAAATGAAGAGATGACAAAGCTGTTAAATAAATATAGGAAAATATACTTATCAGAAAGATAAAACAAGTAAAGTTCCTTTGGTAATGGAAGAAAAAATATTATTACAATTTTTCTTTTTATATTTTATAGCTTTGAGCTAGCCTCAGGTTGAAATGTTTCCTCTAATCTTACATTTCTTTTGATTTGTTTTATCAGCATATATTTCAAAGTTTAGACAATGACCAACCAAACATAAAGCTACTTTTACTTACAATGGTTTCAAATAAAAGAAATAATGTTCACACTATTTGTATTTTAATCAGTTGTTTAATATGCATTTTGAACCAATTTATCTTCTTGTTATTTGCATATATGCTTTAAACATTCCTGTTTATTGATATTAAAAATAGTGTTACTTTTCTTTAGGCCTATAAAACAGGAAAATATATAAATCACATTTACATATAAACATTTCATGTACTACTTTAAAATAATTTTATCACTTATTTTGTTGCAGAAACAAAACATGACTTTCAAGATGCTATTGGAGAAATTTGAAAGAAACCTTTGCAGTTCATTGATGTGTTGCTAGAGATGTAAAAATAATGAATAATTCATGAAAGTGCAGAATCTATAACCAATTCTAAACATTTTTCTGTTTATCATGTGTGTCTTTCTTAAACATATAGAGAAAGGATCCGGATCTTTGTTTTTATGTATACATCATGTTCATAGCAAAAAGATTACAGTATCTTTTGCTCTGTTTTTCAATGCAGCATATGTTTTTCATCATGCCATTTTTTTAGTCCACAGAAGCACTCTGTCTATTGGCTGGTACATGATCTAATTTAAGAACATGTGCCTAAAGGCATATGCCTTATTTTTTTATTTACTTACATTCCTGGCAATAGTAGACCCTCAAGATATGCTTGTTGGAATGAATTGCTGAGCAATCACACTTCAAAAATTACTACACAAAATACACTAGCCTCTGAAGATTGAACTGAGTTCTTTATAAAACCTACATTTTAGAAGTAGACATTTAATTTAGGTGACATTAAGTTTTAATTTAAAAAGATTCAATAAGTATGCAATAATCAACAAAATAAGAAATTTTATTACTAATCTGCATTAATTAACACTTAGGTGAGGAAAGAACCAAATTACTACACTTGGATAACCTAGAGAACAATGAAAACTAGAGAATAATGTGAATTGTGATTACAAAAATAACACAACTACTAACTAAATATAATGGAACTTTTATCTCCAAATATGCATTATCTCCTTCAAATTTATCATATTAGAAAGCTAGAGGGCCGAGCCCGTGGCGCACTCGGTAGAGTGCTGCGCTGGGAGCGCGGCGACGCTCCCGCCGCGGGCTCGGATCCTATATAGGACTGACCGGTGCACTCACTGGCTGAGTGCCGGTCACGAAAAAACGACAAAAAAAAAAAAAAAAAAAAAGCTAGATATTTATGTCGATCACATTTTTATCACTCAAATATTTTTAGTTCTTGTTTTGGCATTATTCAATTAAATACCCTCAATAACAGCATTTTTCCCAAGCCTGATTCTAGTTTGTTAATATAACTGTACAAATGGACTGGTTTGAGAACTAGGGAAATTTTCAAGACCCCCCTCCCCCCACCCTTTTCACTTAAGGTAACACGGTTTGGGAAATGCACAAATTCTTGAGTTCTGGAAAATGGGTATACCTTTTTAATAAGCTACCCAATCATTACCATCACCAAAAAAGTTTGCTCATGTCCCCTTCCCATTCATTCTAAGACTTTCATGGTTATCTGTTGCTTTGATTTCTGTCACCATTGATGAGTTTCACCAGTTTTTCAACTTCATATAAATGGGCTAATACAGTATGTACTCATATATCTAACTCCTTTTGCTCATTTGTTAAATGTGTTCTGAAAGTCTTAAATTTTGTATAACATTCAACAGTAAAAACATCTTAGCCTAAAATTTTCTTTGTTGAAAGGTTTTTGATAACAGATTGTTTCTTTAATAGATATAGGAGTATTCAAAATTTCTATTGTGTTAATTTTGATGATTGTTTTTTTCAAGAAATGTGTTCATTTCATCTAAGTTGAAGACAATGATATCAAATTTAATTTTTAGAATTGACTTCATTTAGAAGCACTGAAAAGTTCTTCATTGTGGAATTGAGTGCATAAATAAAGCCAGTGATTTAAGTAAGTAAGAGTTATTTTAGGCTTTATAAAGTAAACATAAATATAAATAATTTGTAGGTCAAATCCATGAAGTCTGAAGCTTACATACTGTCTATAAAAGTTCTCTGATGTTAAACTTAAGATTAGTTATATTCCAGCTTTTGCTAAATATAATAGTTTTAAGGCACTATTCATAAATACGCAAAAAACCACAACTCCTTTATAATCTTCCTTGACCCATCAGTTATGTACAAAATTCCTTTGATTTGCTTAACTAGTGTAAGATTTTTTTTCTTTTGTCTTAGTTTTATGCACTTTTGTTACATTTTCAGATTATGCATAATTTAATGATGTTATAAATTTTAATCCTAATCACTCTCAGCAATCCGCTTTCCAGAATAAAGACTTAGGGGCTTTATATAATGGGGAAAAAACAAAAAAACAAAAAAAACCCCACTTCTGTTTAGAGACAGACAGGAGTAGATTTAAACACCTATTTGCAGCCAACTAGTAGAGTCACCTTCATGCATGATACTTAGTATACTCTAAGCCTTTCTGCTCAAAGGGTGGTCCCAGGCCAGCAACATCAATATCCGTGAGCTTGCACAATATCAGCACCCATCTCAGACTTACTGAATCGGTATCTGTATTTTAATAAGATTTCCAAATGATTTGCATGATCATCCCAGTTTCAGAATCAGTTTCTAAATTACTATTAGTGCTATAATTAGTACTTCGTTAGTTTTTACTCACATTGCTTTGGCCATCTGAGCAACTTCTTTTTAACATTCTCTAGTCTAATTGTATTAATATTGATGTTTGACAGTGAGAAGTGCACATAATATTTGAGTGAAGTCCATTAGAATGGGTTTGAAAAATAATTATTTTAAAACAGTTGGTATGCTTTGATCTGTATATTTAAAATATATTTAAAGTTTAAAAAATGGCTATCTTGTCATAATCCATAAAAGAGAACTTAAATATAATACCTATTTTTACTTAATTAGAAGCATACATATAAAGATCTTGTTTATTCCAAATATATATATTTGCCTATCTTTTTATACATCTATCTGTTTTTAAATCTGAATGCTTATGGAAATACCTGGCTGTAGCTTGCCAGATGCTGGAAATGGTTCTATAAGACTGTTTTGTTTTTGTTTTTTTTCACTTTCTTCTTACCTTTTTGAATTGGTTGCATTGTTATTAATGAAAAGAAAACATTTAAAATTATTTTCAGGAAAAGAAATCATCATTCCTGAACACAGATAATATTTTTAAAAAAGAAACCTACAAACTAAACCAAAATTCCTTTTGCACTCAATCTCCTTTAGGGGAAAGCAGGGAGAGACCTGAGGGAAAAAGCAAAGGAAAATGAGAAGATTCATCACTCAATAAAGTAGAATAGACAGTGACAGGAGATAGATTCTAAAGTTACGACCAGTCTGAAGTTATTAGGGGGAAGGTACTGCCCTGAGCACAGCCAGAGCAGCTCTTGACAGAGTCGTTTTCATGCCAGTGGGGACTAAGTGGTCCTCTGGAAGCCAGCTCACCAGCTGTGCTGGAGAGAGATAGCTTGAAGAGAGAAACCAGTGTGGCTGGCTGGCAGCACAGACCTCATTAGCAGAAGAGGGAGCTCTGTCCCCTACACCTGACGAAGTTAAGTGTCCAATTAAATCCTTCCCTGCTGAAGCCAGGAAGCAAGCCTGAGGGCTGGGCTTTAACTCCATTGCACTGCAGTAAGCAGTAGCACTGGTGTGAAAAGGGATCTGCTGAAAGCAAAGGATGCTCGTGAAGTTTAAATGTTTAGTAGGCTAATTCTTGGAAAATAAGTAAAGCTAAAGGATAAAAAACTGGTGTGTACAAAAAACAGGACATTTTCAAGATGTCTAAATTCCTTTTTAAAATAATAACCAGTCAAGTTCTGTATTCTAAAACAAATATATAATATGTACCTCATATACACCAGGTACTGATGCAAGATTGTGGGGATAAATTCGCAGAAACATCCAGGCCTGTTCTCTAGAAGCTTATGTTTCAGTGGGAGGGACTGACTTATAAACTAATAATCATAGTATTACACAATCACTGGTATAGTGATAAAGTTATTCATTTCTTAGAGACTGGGATATGTTCTGAGAAATGCATTGCTGGGTGATTTTGTTGGGCAAACATCCTAGTGTGTGCTTTCGCAAACTTAGATGTCATAGCCTAATACACAACCATGCTATATGGTGAAGGTGTTACAATCCTATGGGATCACAGTTGTGTATCTGGTCTGTCACTGACCTCATACATGACTTTATGTGCTATTACATTGCACAGGACTGTAATTACAATACATCATGACAAGGTTATAAGCACACGAATGATGTCAAGGCATCCAACAACCTAACCAGCCTACTGGCAACTTTGAGTAAAAACTGAAGTAGGGTATATTTGACCTTGATTCACAGACTCTTTTCAATCATTCTTTGCCCACTCTTTTCCTGATCCCCATGCAAGGGTCATATGACTCTCATCTGACCCACTACCCTAAGCCTAATTCATTTCTAAGTGATAAATATCCAGTGAAAACTTCAGAGTAATACATTAATGAATTAACTGGAAGAAGAGGTGTATTTATAATTCAAGGGTCAATTGGGGAGGGGGGCATCTCATTTTCTAAAGGATCAAATCTTCTTCTAAATTCTTTTTCTAAGGAAAACTATCAGTTTACTATCAAATGATACCCATACTGATGATTTTCAGGTAAGTCTGGGTGTAACCCTCAACCATGTCAGCTTCCTATTTCTGCTTTCAAATCAGGTAACAATGAATCATTGCTAACCACCATGAATGATGCTGGCTAAGAAAGGGTAAACTCTGCTGGAGTTATGGCTAACAGAAGGTGGGAATCCAGGAAAAGAGTCAAGGAAGACTTTCTTTTACTTTCTTGCAAGCCCATTCTTTTTTTTTTTTTTTTAATTTTATTTTGTCGATATACGATGTAGTTGATTATTGTGGCCCGTTACCCAAAGCTCCCTCCCTTCTCCCTCTCCCCCCTCCCACCCAACAATGTCCTTTCTGTTCGCTCTTGCAAGCGCATTCTTATGTTTGATTTTTTAAAAGCTTTATGCCATTTTTTCCATTTATTTTTTATTTATCTGAACAAAATATACTCAATCAACTGGATTACATACAGCTTTATTTGGTACAGATATCTATTGAATTTATCTGCCTCATCTTCACATATTCCTTATGTACTACATTCAAAGTGTTCTTTCTAAAAGCCAAAATTAACTGTGTAACTTCTTTTAGTCAAATTCTTCCATGGCTCTTCATGACTTTGAGAATGAAGTTACCTAGAATATGCACCTAAATGGCACCTTGTTTAAAGGTATTAGACCATCAGGGGATGCACTCTATTAGAGACACTAGAGAACAGTATGCCTTGAGCAAAGATGCAAGGGGGAGAACAGAGTGGGTGAGGCAAGAGAGAGAGTCCGGTTCTCAAAGCCCTTGGCAAAACAAGTTCATTCTCAAAGCTGTTCTAGGCATATTTTTTCAACGTATTTTTCACATTGTATTGCAATTGTTGGTTACTTGTCTTTCTTCTTTGTATAAAATTTGCAGCTTAGTGCCTAGCACAAAGTAGGCATGTTATATACTTAATAAATTTATGAGTGACATATAAAATATTAGAGCTAGACTCTATATTAAGACAGCTTAAATTATCTAATATATCCTTCTACAGAGGTAGAAATTGAAGTCCTAAGATTACTATGATTTTTCCAAAAGTGATCTAATGAAGTTTTCCCTGAATTCCAAAGCTTTTTGATTTTTACTTTGCTTTTCTTCTTCTGAGTATGCTAAAATATCTCTTTCCTGTATGTGGCAATTCACTACATATCTTTTTGTTCCACATACATATTCTTATATTTAAATGACAAAGATGACACTTAAGCCAATCCTTTTGTTCTCTATCTTCAAGGAAACATTTCATTTTTTTGTTTAGTCAACATCGATTGCTTGTTTCCCTTGTACATATTTCCATTGGAAGAGCTGACAAAATTTATTTTAGGAGAACAATAGCTTTTTAAAGAGAAGGAAATAAAAATACGGGGCTGCCTCGAGCTGCATTAGAATCTGGTCACCGTGATAATACTGACCAGTTTTCTGATATGCATGCCAAGAGTGTTTCAAAGACTAAAAGAATGTTTTTTAGTGCTAAATTAAAATTCTATGGAGATACCTCTAAGCAGTTTTCATCCTGTGAAATTCCAAATGTACCCAAATATTTGTGTGTTAGTCAGTGTTCTTGCTAAAGCAAATGTCAAGATAGAATCTGATGTGCAAATGATTTATTGGGGAATATGCCTATGATGGAAAATGGAAAATAAGTGAGAGGGAGCCTAAGGGAGCTAGAAGATTAAAGTAAGGATCTGATCTTTGTGAAGAAGAGAGAGAAGAGAATTTAGATGTAAAATCTTAGACTGCAATACAGTTCTAAGAAAGTTTGGGAAGACCAATAGGAAGCCCTGAGTTACAGTTACCATCAGAAGACTCCTATGCCTCCCATGAACAGGCTTGCCTTAGTATTCCTGCTGTGCTCAGTGATTAGTTGGGAGCCGTCAGTAGGAAGTGTAGCCTCAGCCTCAAAACAATGCTGGATTTCAGAGCATAGCAGCCATCAGTCAATTAAGCTCCTGTAGTCAGATCCTAGAGGCACATTTCATGGCTGCCACAGTATATTTTATATTACATGGCTTAGATAATTGCAAAAATTGTCTTGATGCAACAATAATTAACATCTTATCCATATTTGGTACTTATATTATCTATTGAAGATGAGCTTTTTTATTTTTTTAGCCACTTCCTCACTAACACCATAGGTACTTAACATCCAGTAATGACAACTAAAATAAATATTAGCAAAAAGGTTGTTTTGCATATATTACGTGTGTATATCTATATTTAATGAACGATATATATATATATATATATATATATATATATATATATATATATATATATCTTCCTTTATCATTTTATATATGGTAACTGTTGCTTTGCATTGCTTCATCCCCCACGGATTTGTTACCCCACATCCCCTGGGTGATGGAGATGAAAGGATTACTCAAAGCCCATCTCTTCTGAGCAGTGAGAGACCCCGAAGTGGTTAACTTCCCTAGGACCCTCCAGTGAGAGGCAACCCTTCCTTGAGATATTAACCCCAAATTGGAGTTCTCTTTCTGCATTTATTTTCCAGACCAGGAAGTTATAGGAAGAGAACATAGGTGGGGTTATAGTTTAACAGTATAGGCTGGTAACTTTCAGTGAAACAAGCCAGATTGACATTCCAGTAGACAATTAACAAAAATTTGATCTTAGCAAACATTCCTTCTTACAGCAATTTCTCAGTATCTTTACATAGCAATCAGTAACTAGTCTGTCCTTGAGCCAGCAACCTTGCTGTGCCACAAATCTTTATCTTACGCCAGAGACTTATAGGCTGAGGAAAATTTCTAGTCCTCCGTAAGGACTAGAAATATTTGAAACTGCAAGACTTTGGAAAACCAGGCCCCGTGAAGTACATATGCATTATAGTATATTCCACAGGTAACTTATAAAAACAGACACAACCATGAATGAGCAGATGAAAATATGACAATAAAATGCTTGATCAGTTTTTAACAACACAAAGTCATTTTTAAAACACTTATTGTTGAGTTTAAAACTATGAATTCAAAATTTTATGCAAAACATACGTTTTAAAATGTGGCCCATATTAACTGTATTTATACTTCAACTTAAAAAAAAAAGAATCAAGCTTTTCTCTCTACTCGTCTTTTTTGTCCTATAGAGCATAATCAGTCCTAATGTGTCCTGTGTGTATATGTGTTCATACGTATAGATGGTATGGTTTCAGAATGTATATAACTTTTAAAACTTTCTGATGAGTACTTGTGACTTTATAATCACCTCTTGATTTTAAAAGTTTCTTATATGTTAATATTACTATTATTAATAAAACACAACATAGAGAAATGGCAACACTGAAATCACTCATTTCCTTTGATGGCAGCTAAAGAACGTAGTGGAAGAGGAGATATGTTTGTGTTCTATAATTTATCGATGGTTTTAAGATTCACTGGTGTTTGTAAATTATTTGTTTCCAATCTCAACACTAGAAACTGGTGCTAGAAACGCAAGATGAGACTCGTGCTTGTGTGCTCTCTTCTGGATTTTTGAGTTCTGTCTCCTTCACCCTTTTAAGAATAACTGTCAGAGTGACTTACTGCTAAAAATTTGCCTTTTTGCCTTTTTACTTTGCACATCCCTGGAGATAATTGCATGCCTCTGATATAGGCAAATTTGTACATGATCACTGTGAATCTGAAGATTTTCCATTAACTTGTATGTTCCTACTCTTTTATGTGTATCCTTACATTGCAATTATATTTTCATCTATAATGGGAAACTCTAACAGTCATTTAATTGAAAAATTAAAATGCTTTTACATTGGCATCATTCTTTTTTTAAAAATTTTATTGTGCAAACTAGTGCTAATGTTTTTATTATAAAAAAAAAAAATTAAAAAGCAAACATTTTTTTTACTAGGAAATTATCATTAAGTTCTAAAACTTTGGCCAGCTAATTTTACTAAAAGTTAGAAAATAAGAATTATACTTTTTATTTTACATGACATATACATTTTAATTTTATCAAATTAACATTTATACACTATTTAATTTGCTTTTTTTAATTAATCAAAACTTTATTTATTTATTTTTTTAGTTTTATTTTATTTTGTCAATATACAATGTTGTTGATTATTGTGGCCCATTACCAAAACTTCCCTCTCTCCTCCCTTTCTCCCCTACCTCCCAACAAGGAATTGTGATTGTTGTGCCTTCTTCCCTCCCCCACCAAAGATGTTTGTGTATTTATTTATTTATTTTTAGCTCCCACAAATAAGTGAGCACATTTGATATTTCTCTTTCTGTGCCTGACTCGTTTCACTTAATATAATTCTCTCTAGGCCTATCCATGTTGTTGAAAATGGCAGTATTTCATTCTTTTTTATAGCTACATTCTTTTTCAGGGCATTGCTTTCCTTGTACATTTCTTCTTTCTGATCCTGTATACTTTTCCTCATTTCATCATGTTGTCTAGCTGTGTTTCTTGTATCTCATTCAGTTTCCTTAGAATTATCACTCGAAATTCCTTGTCAGACATTTCAAGGGCTTCTTGTTCTCTAGGATCTAGAGCTTGAGAGTTATAACCCTTTGGTGGTGTACTTTCTTGATTTTTCATATTTCTGGTATCTTTCCTTTGATGTTTAGTCATTGTGGCAGGGGATTTCACGGTCCACTGGTTTGACACTGTTGTCGGGCTAGGATGCTGCTGGGACTGCCAATTTGATACGGCTGCCTCAGTGTCTGGTTCAGTTGCCCACTAGTGCCTTGGGTGCGTGGTCGCCTCGGATCTTGTGCCTCTCAGGGGAGGCACCTCTCTGGTCAGCATGCACTCGGCTGGGCTGGGGATGAAGTCGGGTGGCAGTGGCAAGGCCTATCTGCTGGGTCACACGCTGGCACCACAGGGCTCGTGGTCTCCGCAGATCTTGGACTTCTCCAGCTGGGACCCTCTCTGATCAGCGGCACGCACTCAGCGGGGTTGGAGATGGGGTCGGGCGGTGGCAGCAAGGCCTACCTGCTGGGTCGCACGCTGGCACCACAGGGCACGTGGTCTCTGCAGATCTTGGCGCCTCTCTGATGGGCACACACTTGTCAGGGCTGGGGATGGAGTCAGGCGGCGGTGACGAGGCCTACCTGCTGGCACTGCAGGACGCATAGTCTCCGAGGATGTTGGGCCTCTCTGGCTGGGCGCCTCCCTGATCGGCGCGCACCCGGCGGGGCTCTACATGATTTAATTTGAATATAACTTTAAAAATAAATAGGCCCGTCTCAAAAATCATACAATATTTTTTAATGAAAATAATATTATCCCCTTTAAAGTACTGGTTTTTTATAAGCATTTTTTTAGGTAGTTCTAATTTGTTGTTCTCTTTTTGGCACCACATGCTTTGTAGATAGCATGAAAATAATTATGATTAAATAATTTTTTAAAAGAAAAAAATATCAAGGATAGTGGTATTTTTATAAAAATTTCATTTTGAAACATTTGGGTTGAAATTTGTTCAATGCTGGAAACACTGAGCATATTATTCATCATTTAGATGGTGTTTAAAGAGATGGAGAAGTTCATAATCATCAGCCACTTCTCTTTTTTTGAATAAACAAAAACAGTCCCATTTTTCTGGCATTCAATTGTTTCTGGACTAACACATGCCTTTTGACTATGTTTTCTGACAAAACCTGTGCACTTTTCTGTAGTGAAAAACTTTTTTAAATGATCTATACATTTTCAGGTTCAGTTTTTGTTTTCCCTAAATCTTGCTCATAAGGCATTCTAACGTTTCTGGATCTGATGCCAATGAATGGGCAGATAAAGTTATGCTATGCTAACAAGTGAAGTCAAGGCAGAAGAAAAGTCATAAGAACATATTGACAGAAGAATTTAAATGCTGTAACTTGGCTTGGAGACTTGCAAAGCAACAGGGCTGTGAAGACATTCTGAAGAAATGGTGTGATTCATTTTAAACAGAAAGGTTTGCTTTTGACACGGTGGTGTTCTAAGGTGCAGTGAATTTGAGACATCAGTTAGCAATATCCAGTACTACTTAATCAATGTGTTCTCAATAAATCAGTTAATCAGTCGGTAAAGGGCAGTAGCAAGTCTCAAACACACACAAACAAATTTATGCAGTACGATAGTCGCAAACATAAAAAAAAATAATAATGCACGCTATTCAGTCACGTACATGTGTACACAGACTGCAATATGTTGCCAGTATAGGATATTTTCTCAATTTACTCCCTTTTTATTTTATTTTATTTTATTTTATTATTATTTTTTAAAATTTTATTTTGTCGATATACATTGTGGCTGATTATTGCTCCCCATCACCAAAACCTCCCTCCCTTCTCCCTCCCCCCTCCCCCCCAACAATGTCCTTTCTGTTTGCTTGTCGTCTCAACTTCAAGTAATTGTGGTTGTTATATCTTCTTCCCACCCACCCCCCGGTTTTGTGTGTGTGTGTGTGTGTGTGTGTGTGTGAGAGAGTTTATATATTAATTTTTAGCTCCCACCAATAAGTGAGAACATGTGGTATTTCTTTCTGTGCCTGACTTGTTTCACTTAATATAATTCTCTTGAGGTCCATCCATGTTGTTGCAAATGGCAGTATTTCATTCGTTTTTATAGCTGAGTAGTATTCCATTGTGTAGATGTACCACATTTTCCGTATCCACTCATCTGATGATGGACATTTGGGCTGGTTCCAACTCTTGGCTATTGTAAAGAGTGCTGCGATGAACATTGGGGAACAGGTATACCTTCGACTTGATGATTTCCATTCCTCTGGGTATATTTCCAACAGTGGGATAGCTGGGTCGTATGGTAGATCTATCTGTTTGAGAAACCTCCATACCATTTTCCATAGAGGCTGCACCATTTTGCAGTCCCACCAACAATGTATGAGAGTTCCTTTTTCTCCGCAACCTCGCCAGCATTTATCGTTCAGAGTCTTTTGGATTTTAGCCATCCTAACTGGGGTTAGATGGTATCTCAATGTGGTTTTGATTTGCATTTCCCGGACACTGAGTGATGTTGAGCATTTTTTCATATGTCTGTTGGCCATTTGTATATCTTCCTTAGAGAAATGCCTACTTAGCTCTTTTGCCCATTTTTTAATTGGGTTGCTTGTTTTCTTCTTGTAAAGTTGTTTGAGTTCCTTATATATTCTGGATATTAATCCTTTGTCAGATATATATTTTGCAAATATTTTCTCCCACTCTGTTGGTTGTCTTTTAACTCTGTTAATTGTTTCTTTTGCTGTGCAGAAGCTTTTTAGTTTGATATAATCCCATTTGTTTATTTTTCCTTTGAGTGCCCGAACTTTTGGGGTCATATTCATGAAGTCTGTGTCCAGTCCTATTTCCTGAAGTGTTTCTCCTATGTTTTCTTTAAGAAGTTTTATTGTTTCAGGGTGTATATTTAAATCCTTAATCCATTTTGAGTTGATTTTAGTATATGGTGAGAGGTATGGATCTAGTTTCATTCTCCTGCATCCAGTTATCCCAGCACCATTTGCTGAAGAGGCAGTCCCTTCCCCAGTGAATAGGCTTCGTGCCTTTTTCAAAGATCAGATGGCTGTAGGTGTGTGGGTTGATTCCTGGATTCTCTATTCTATTCCATTGGTCAGTGTGTCTGTTTTTATGCCAGTACCATACTGTTTTGGTTATTATAGCTTTGTAGTATAGCTTAAAGTCAGGTAGTGTTCGGCCTCCAGCTTTATTTTTTTTGCTCAGCATTGCTTTGGCTATGCGTGGTCTTTTATTGTTCCATATAAAAGACTAGATAGTTTTTTCCATTTCTGAGAAAAATGTCTTTGGAATTTTGATGGGGATTGCATTGAATTTGTATATCACTTTGGGTAGTATGGACATTTTGACTATGTTCATTCTTCCAATCCAAGAGCATGGGATATCTTTCCATCTTCTTGTATCCTCTCTAATTTCTCTCAGCAGTGGTTTGTAGTTCTCATTATAGAGATTTTTCACCTCCTTGGTTAACTCAACTCCTAAGTATTTAATTTTTTTGGTGGCTATTGTAAATGGGCAGGCTTTCTTGATTTCTCTTTCTGCATGTTCACTATTGGAGAAAAGAAATGCTACTGTTTTTTGTGTGTTGATTTTGTATCCTGCTACTGTGCTGAAATCATTTATCAATTCCAAGAGAATTTTTGTAGAGTTTTTAGGCTGTTCAATATATAGGATCATGTCATCTGCAAACAGGAATGGTTTGACTTCATCTTTTCCAATCTGGATGCCCTTTATTTCCTTCTCTTCTCTGATTGCTCTGGCTAGTACTTCCAACACTATGTTGAATAGGAGTGGTGAAAGTGGGCATCCTTGTCTAGTTCCTGTTCTTAAAGGAAAAGCTTTCACCTTTTCCCCATTCAGGATGATATTGGCAGTGGGTTTGGCATATATGTCTTTAATTATGTTGAGATACTTTCCCTCTATACCTAACTTATGGAGGGTCTTTGTCGTGAATGAGTGCTGAACTTTATCAAAAGCTTTTTCAGAATCTATAGAGATGATCATATGGTCCTTGTGTTTGAGTTTATTAATATGGTGTATCACATTTATTGATTTGCATATGTTGAACCAACCTTTCATCCCTGGGATGAATCCCACTTGATCGTGATGAATAATTTTACGTATGTGTTGCTGTATTCTGTTTGCTAGTATTTTAGTGAGGATTTTTGCATCTATATTCATCAAGGATATTGGACTGTAGTTTTCTTTTTTGGTTATATCTTTACCTGGTTTTGGTATCAGGATGATGTTTGCTTCATAGAATGAGTTTGGGAGATTTGCGTCCGTTTCAATCTTTTGGAATAGGTTGTAAAGAATCGGTGTCAATTCCTCTTTGAATGTTTGGTAAAATTCTGCTGTGAATCCATCTGGTCCTGGGCTTTTCTTTGTTGGGAGCCTTCTGATAACAGCTTCAATCTCCTTCATTGTTATTGGTCTGTTCAAATTTTCTACGTCTTCATGGTTCAGTTTTGGGAGCTTGTGTGTGTCCAGAAATCTATTCATTTCCTCCAGATTTTAAAATTTGTTGGTGTATAGTTGTTTATAGTAGTCTCGAATGATTCATTGTATTTCAGATGAATCAGTTGTAATATCACCATTTTCATTTCTAATTTTGGTTATTTGAGTTTTCTCTCTTCTTTTTTTGTTAGCCATGCTAATGGTTTGTCAATTTTATTTATCTTTTCAAAAAACCAACTTTTTGATTCATTGATCTTTTGAATTGTTTTTTGGTTTTCAGTTTCATTCAGTTCTGCTCTGATCTTAATGATTTCTTTCTGTCTGCTAAATTTAGGTTTGGATTGTTCTTGTTTTTCTAGTTCTTTAAGGTGAAGTGTTAGGTTGTTCACTTGCCATCTTTCTATTCTTCTGAAGTGAGCGTTTAATGCGATACATTTTCCCCTCAATACTGCTTTTGCAGTATCCCACAGGTTTTGGTATGATGTATCATTGTTTTCATTAGTTTCAATAAATTTTTTGATTTCCTGCTTGATTTCTTCTTGGACCCATATGTCATTAAGTAGAATGCTGTTTAATTTCCATGTGTTTGTACAGTTTCCAGAGTTTCGTTTGTTATTAACTTCTAGTTTTAATCCATTGTGGTCTGAGAAGATACATGGGATAATTGCAATTTTTTTGAATTTATTGAGACTTGATTTGTGACCTAATATGTGATCTATCCTGGAGAATGATCCCTGTGCTGCTGAGAAGAATGAATATTCTGGGGTTGTTGGGTGGAATGTTCTGTAGATATCTGCCAATTCCAATTGGTCTAGAGTCTTGTTTAGATCTTGTGTTTCTCTACTGATTCTTTGCCTAGATAATCTGTCTAATATTGACAGTGGGGTGTTCAGGTCCCCTGCTATTATGGTTTTAGTGTCTATTTCCTTCTTTAGGTCTAATAGAGTTTGTTTTATAAATCTGGCTGCTCCAACATTGGGTGCATACATATTTATGATTGTTATGTCTTCTTGATGGATCAGTCCTTTTATCATTAAGTAGTGTCCCTCATTGTCTCTTTTTATGGGTTTTAGTTTAAAGTCTATTTTGTCAGATATAAGAATAGCTACTCCAGCTCGTTTTTCTTTTCTGTTTGCATGGTAAATCTTTTTCCATCCTTTCACTCTTAGTCTGTGTGAATCTTTATGGGTGAGGGGGGTCTCTTGTAGGCAGCATATAGTTGGGTCCTCCTTTTTGATCCAGTCAGCCAGTCTGTGTCTTTTGATTGGGGAATTTAAGCCTTTTACATTAAGAGTTGTTATTGAAAGGTGTTGATTTATTCCTAGCATTTTATTGGTTGTTTTATTGTCTGAGGTGTCTTTTGTTCCTTGCTTTCTGATTTACTGTTTGGTTTCTCTGTTTGTTGGTTCCTTAGGTTGTAGATAGCGTTTTTGTTTGCTTGTTTTCTCTTCATGAATGCCATTTTTATTATACTAGTGGGTATTGATTTTTCTTGGGTTTTTATGGCAGTGGTAGTTATTTTTCAGGAACCAAACCCAGTACTCCCTTGAGGATTTCTTGTAAGGGTGGTCTTGTGGTAGTGAACTCCCGCAGTTTTTGTTTGTCTGAGAAATATACTATTTGCCCTTCATTTCGGAAGGATAGCCTTGCAGGGTAGAGTATTCTTGGCTGGCAATCTTTGTCTTTTAGTATTTTGAAAATATCATCCCATTCCTTTCTAGCTTTTAGGGTTTGTGATGAAAAGTCTGATGCTAGCCTGATTGGGGCTCCCTTATAGGTGATTTGATCCTCCTCTCTTGCAGCTTTTAAGAGTCTCTCTTTGTCTCTGAGTTTTGACAATTTGACTATGACATGTCTTGGAGAAGGCCTTTTTGGGTTGAATATGTTTGGACATCGTTGAGCTTCCTGGATCTGAAGATCTGTGACTTTTCCTATACCTGGGAAGTTTTCTGCCACTATTTTTTTGAATATGTTTTCAATGGAATCTCCATTTTCCTCCCCTTCTGGAATACCCATGACTCGGATATTTGATCGCTTATGGTTGTCTGATATCTCTCTCAGATTTTCTCCCATGTGCTTGATTCTTTTTTCTTTCTTTTTGTCTGCTTGTGTTATTTCAAACAGCCCATCTTCAAGTTCAGAGGTTCTCTCTTCAACTTCGACAAGCCTGCTGGTTAAACTCTCCGTTGTGTTTTTTATTTCGCTGAATAACTTCTTCAGTTCAGCAAGTTCTGCTACATTTTTTTTCAGGACATTGATTTCTTTGTACATTTCCTCTTTCAGATCCTGTATACTTTTCCTCATTTCATTATGATGTCTAGCTGTGTTTTCTTGTATCTCATTCAATTTCCTTAGAATTATCACTCGAAATTCCTTGTCCGTCATTTCAAGGGCTTCTTGTTCTATAGGATCTAGAGTTTGAGGTTTATTAACTTTTGGTGGTGTACTTTCTTGATTTTTTGTATTTCTGGTATCTTTTTTTTGATGTTTATTCATCGTGGCAGGGGGTTTCACAGTCCACTGGTTTGAGACTAATGAATAACTAGGATGTTGCTGCGGTTGCCAATTTCGTATGGCTACCTCTGTGGCTGCTCAGTTGGCCTCTAGTGCCTTGTGTGTGTGGTTGCCTCGGGTCTTGGGCTTTTCCGGGGAGCCACCTTTCTGGTCAGCTTGGACTCTGCTGGGCTGGTGGATCACGTACCACAGGGTGTGTGATCTCTGTTGAGCTTCCACTTCCTGTGCAGGACTTCTCCCTGTTCCATGTGCTCTGGCCCAGACTGTTGGATCGTGCAGTGGCGACCCCACAGGGTGTGTGGTTTCTGTCGAGTCTCCGCCTCCCTGGCCGCACGTCTCCCCACTCTGTGCGCACTGTGCTGGGCTGGGACGTGTCTTCTGCAACCCTCGTCTATCAGCTGGGCCTTCAAGACCCTGCTCAGCACCGCCTTGCCCAGGAAGTCTACCAGGTTTCTGCTAGGGACAGACGACCGGTCGCTCTGGGTGCCTTTGTAGCACTGTGTAGATCTTTCTCGGGACTTGTTCACCTTTGTATCCCCCCAGTATAAACCGAGTCTAGCGCCCACCTGCAGCCAGCTCTCCGGCAGTTTCAAGCGGACCTGGGAACTCTCCTACCACACTATTCCCAACCAGAAATTTGTTAGGCTTTTTTCTGAACTGGTGGCCGCAGAGATGGTATCTGCCTCCCAGTAACAGGAAGTTTACTGGGGGCCGGAGTCCAGGGTGTGGTGGAGTGACAGTCGGCCCGCCCGTACTTCCTTGCCCTCCCGACACTGGCTGGGGACGCCCCACGCCACCAACCCGCCAGAGAACCATGGAGGGAGTAGGAGGGGAGGCCGGCCCGCAGGCTCTGGAAAGCCCCGCGCTGGGCCAAGCAAGTGGGAAGGCTCAGTGACAGCCGTGCCGGGCGGAGCTGCCAGCACCTGGGAAAATGGAGGCAGCCCCGGGGAGGTGAGTGGCCTGGTGATGCAGGCGGGAGCCGGGTGGGTGTCAGCCCCCCAAACAGGGCTGGTCCAAGGGTCACTCACAGGGTTGTGCCAGGTCAGGCGCTCACTCTCTGCCTCTGGTTTGCTGCCTTCCCTGTTCTCGGCCGCTGCCGCCTCAGGCTGTTCAGTCGCGGCGTGGCTCGGGCGCTCCCAGGAATCTTCTTTAATGCCGGCCTGAAACCTCGAATCCTGAATAGGGCAGCTGGCCGCCTTCGGCGTGGCCCCGGCCTCCGGGATCCTGTCTGCATCCACAGCAGCCCTGGCGCCATGTTCCCTGTTTCGAGACTCGCTTTTGCAGCTAAGAAACAGTGCTTTTCCTGCTCCACACTTCAAAGCTTTTGCCTGTAAATGAGGCAGCCTCTCCAGCCTGGGGCAAAGTGGTGGTCACCCCCCATGACCGGCCACCAGCAGAGGTCCTCCCTTAAGAGATGGCTAGAGGAAGGTCCATAAGTTTCCCGGCTGCCTGAGGCCCAGTGGCCACCTTTTCCACCTCAGCTACTCCGCGCCAACCACCGCAGCCACCGCCATCTTGAAACGCCCCTACTCCCTTTTTATTGGATGGGGTCTAGAGCAGCACAATCAAGTAAAAGTACAACATCAGCCAGAAACAAGAAAAGTAAAAACAATCCAGTGAAGTCAAGTATAATTATATATTTTATTTAAACCAGTATATCCAAAATATTATTTCCATATGTAATAAACATGAAATATTAAGGTGATATGTTAATTTTTTTCATACCAAGTCCTTGGTGTCTGCTGTATATTTTACATTTTCAGCACATCTTGGTTTGGAGTAGCCACATTTTAATTGCTCACTAGCCACATGTGGCCAGTGGCCACCATATTGCATTTATGCGGGGGTGGGGGGACTGATACTGTAGCCCTGGGCCTGCTCCTTGGTATCTCTGACCCCTTCCCTTCACTCTATCCTTATTCCCTATGCAGTATCATCTACCATCAGTACTTCTGCTATTATGCAGTCGCCTTGTCAATAAATATGTGCAGGCTCAAGCTCTGTTCAGCTATAGAGATCTATAAGGAGTTGATTCTTGTAAATTATGTTCCCCACACAAAGTCTTCACTAACTTGCTGATACAGCGACCCCTATATGTTTTTCAAAACTTGTTTATAAATCCGATGACATTAAAGACTCTTGTTTTTCTGTCTTTGATAGGATAGGCTCAGTTCTAGGGGTGTGAAATTAAGTAGCAAATTTGTTTCCCATGACAAGAACCCTTTGTAGCTTCTTGTAGGTGCAAAAAGAAGACTAATAATTTAACTTTAAATATGAAGGGATGCTCCAGGCTAAGAGATTTTTCTCAAAGAAGCTAAAGTAGCAAGAGGAGGGACAAGACTGATTTTGACTGATTTGGGGCATATAATAAATTATGACTCCCTTTAATGTGTATGGTTTCCTAAAAAGTTTTTATACACATGCATGTGAACACATGCACACCCCCATGTATTTATTTGTTTTGGCAGTTTTTGTTAAATATTCTTTAAGCTTGCATATTTTGTTAAATATTCTTTTCGCTTGCAGATTTGCATATTTCTAAATAAAATGTTTTCTTGTTTTACATAATTTCTAAAACTCAGAAAGTAAATAATACAATTTTGTTCCTTGAACTGTAGCTCTTATTTTATTCTGGTTCTTTGATCATCTTTCTCAGTCTTTTCTCTCAAATCCTCTGGAATTCCTCCTGCCATACATACATGCCTATGTTTTTTTGCCACCTAAAACAGGAAGCATTACCTCAAAACAATGATCCCATTTATTTATTTTCTGTTTCCATCATTAAAGAAATATTTCCTCAAAGCTCCTTTTACTGGCTCTGACAGCTCTTCAGATTTCATCCCATAGCAATCATGCTTCAACTGCTCTATCGGAAAATATCCTTGCTAAAGGCCCTGTTCATCTCGTAGTTGGAATTGAGTTACTCTCTTACCTAGATAACTAGACTAACTTCTAACCATTTCCCTTGGGTTTCATTATAATGCTGACATGTAGATTTTTTCTCAATCTTTTCTTTTCTTTCCTTTCATAAGTAAACATGAATATGTTCTTAATCTTTTTCTTTTTCTACTACTTCTTGACAATTTAGCTCCCAAGTGATACCTTAAAATATTAAGTTTGCTATTTTCTTGAATTTTGGTTTTGGACCTCTTTTAATGATATATCAAGAGTTGGTGGGGTGGGGGTAAATACAGCAATTCTTTCTGACATTTTATCAGTGTCATTGTTTAGAATTGCTGGTATGTGGTGATAATAAAAAAAAAACAGGCAGACTTTAAATCATTTTATTGTTTTTTTTTCTGAGCCCAATTCAGATAATGCACACTCTTTACTGCTTTTATGCAGGGTGGACTGATACTGTTGCTCTTGGCCTGATTCTTTGTATCTCTAACCTCTTCCCTTCACACTATCCTTATTCTCTAAACAGTATCATTGAGCCTCAGTACTTCTGCTGTTATCTCTATGAAGTTGACTTGCCAACAGATATGTCCAGAGTCAACATGTTCTAAACTGTAATTATTTTTTTTTACCTGGATTTTCCACATCAATCTAAATATGTTCAATCTGCAAATAATATTATGCATAATATTATACATTTTATTATTATATATTAAACAATAGAATAAGAATAAAAACTGATGATAAAAATTGAGCATAATCATGCTAAAAGCTAAATGCCCTATACAAATTGTTTAATTTATTCCTCTTAACAATTCTGTTATGTAAATATCATCCCCATTTTACACATGTACAAACATTTCAAGAGGGGTTAACGGACATAGCTAGTAGATAACACACAGCTAATAAGTGATAGAGCCACATTATGAATGAAGGCAGTGTGACTGCATGATCAACATTCTTTTTATTTTTTTAACTTCATATAATTTCAGTTTATAGTTTTCATTAGCTGAATCTGCCTTCATTATTAGTTGAACTATTGCAGAGATTTTCAGATTAAGAGATAGATTATACAATTATTAAGAATATGAGCACTGTCAGGCACAGAAAGAGAAATACCACATGTTCTCACTTATTGGTGGGAGCTAAAAATTAATATATAAATTCACACACACACACACACACACATACACACATACACACACACACACAAACCGGGGGGGGGGGGAAGAAGATATAACAACCACAACTACTTGAAGTTGATACGACAAGCAAACAGAAAGGACATTGTTGGGGGGGAGGGAGAAGGGAGGGAGGTTTTGGTGATGGGGAGCAATAATCAGCCACAATGTATATCGACAAAATAAAACTTAAAAAAAAAAAAAAAAAAAAAGAATATGAGCACTAAAACCAAACTCCCTTGATCCAAATCTCAGCTCTGATGTTGTTAAGCCTGGCAATCTTGAGTAAGTTACTCAGTCTCTCTGCATCTTGGTTTTCTCATTGGTAACAGGTACATAAAAATAGTACACCAACTATATATAAGGTTATCATTCTTAGATAAAAAATTCTGTACATAGTAGCTTTCACTGGCTGCTATTATCACCAGTCATATTCTAATACGTTTCTGGAATTATAGTATGTTTTTCTCACAATACCTGGTAAACAATTTTTTATTGTTTACTGGCTATTATGTTAGTGTCTTGCTAAATGTCACTGCTTAAGTCCTTTATCAGAATACTGGCTACTAGCTGAATGGTCAAAATATTTACTGGTTTACAAAAAATAAATCTTCATGATAACAATTGAGTGGTCAAAATATTTGTTGAGGCAAAGATTTTTCCCAATCCCTAGACTGGGATAGGCTGCTATATCAAAAAAGCTGGTACATATTTTGGTTTTCATATGCTAATCAGTTACAACTATTCCCTTTGGATTTTCTTTCATGAGATCATATTGCCACTTTTTCTGCAATGTTGATTATTGTATGGAATTCTTTTGATATAGTTACATCTGCTGAAGCCATCAGTACAGTCTGAATCTGGGTCATGTTCTCATTTTCAAAAAGTTCATTTGCTTCAAAATTGTCATGAATTTTCCACCTAATCTTGAATAGATCCAATAAAGTTTCCAAAATTTTCCACCTGAGCCCAATTTAATCAGGACTCACTGATTTTATTTTTTTGCCTGCAGTTTACTAGTTCACAGAAAGTATGTCCTTTATTAAGGCCAAATCCAACCAAACATATATCCCAGTATCCAAGCCTATACCCTCTTTTTCCATTTATGAATATTTTGCTTTGCCTTTAGATCCTATCTAAAGGGAGTTATTTTTGATCTTGGCTAAGAGCTTTGCTGAAAGCCTGAAGTGGGTCAGACAGGTTACAGCAGCAAGAGGAGGAAGTCAAGGTCTGTCCATGAACCACTTTCACTTCCTTGGCCCTCCTGGTGGAGGGGGTAGGGCATACCCCAAAAGGTCTTTGCAGATTCAGTTGTATTGAGTGAGATCTTCAGTTCCACTGCTGCTTATATGGCTTCTCTCACACTTCTTTCCTAGTCCTTCCTTCTTCCCTCATACTCCCTTTTTCCAGGGGCACATTTCATGGATACTGCTCTTGAAAGAATAAAAACAAGTTTTCACATGCAGTGAAGTTCAGATAGAGACAAAAGTGTAGATATTCACAGCCTTTTGCTCTCCCCTCAACCATCAAAAGAGAATTTATTTGCTGTTACCTATTAGATCACAGGCCTTTGTTGCACAGGGAAGGGTAACGGGCTACTGGTGTACTGAACATTTCCCGGAGTATCTAAACAGATTTTATTTACAGAAAGCTGTTTAATGAAGAAAAGGTAGGAATCTGGAAACTTGGGGTGGAGTTATGACATTGTGAAAAGAGAGAAATCCAGAAGGGTTGGAGTTTGAAGGGAGAAACATGACAGGAGATTACAATAGCGGCAATATTTGTGTGAAGTATTAGAGAAAGATAAGTAAAAGACATTTTAATCTCCTCTCTGTAAAAGTGCAACCCTTTTGCTGCTTCTTCAAAAGTCTTCACTTTCAAGAGAATTTTTAGTAAAATCATTGTTTCTTTTGAAAATAGCATTATTTGGATATAGATCTTAATGAGGGAAAAGAAAGGCCCAATTTTATTCTGGTTACATATTTCTTGCAAAAACAAAGTACTAAAATTCAATTAATGTAAAATGATGCATGGTCTGAGGTCTTTTTTTATCCCCATAGGTCTATGTGTAAATTTCTTGCATTTCTTCTCTATAATAAAAAACAACAAAAAAAAAATCATAAATGTAAATTTCTTTTTTCCTTCCTATCTGTGACTAATTGAATTTTCTATTACCACATCATCTTAATATCAGTGATTGACCCAGTTATAAATCAGTTTATTAATCAGAACCAACTTGGCAGCTTTAGTGTCATTTGGTTTTCAGTTCTATGACATGAGGACTTTCTATGTCCTATGTAAATCTAGATTTTTTTAAAATAAAGAACATCTCAGATAATATAAATTTTCCATGAATATACATATACTTAAGATTGCACACATTTCTTATAATATTTCCATTCATTTTATTATATTTTCTCTAAAAGTACCACATTGTTATTTTCTGATTTTATAGTCTAATATTAGATTTATTGTTGGTGTTGCTTTTGTTGTAGTCAATAAAATAAAATTATCTATTTCCTAGACAATAACTTATCTATAGACCCATACATACCCATACTTACTGTTGTAAAATTTAAACCAATCTCTTTCTCTCACATTCCTAAACTGAACTTATTTTAGAATAACAATTCTAGTAGACTATGATCTAATGTTAAATTTCCATATTTTAATGTAAATTTCAATCAGTAAATGGACAGTATAAACAAATTATATGTCTTCTTATGAAATTGCATTTAAATTCTATATGTGAGCTTAGGTTCATATTTTATGAATCACTAATTTTTGCAGCTAGATGAATTTATAGAAATTATTATAAACACAAGTTACATTCATATAACTAGTAATAATCTTACGAGAATTATCTGCAAACTTGACCCATCACATATGTATAAAAGAAAGCTTGGGGATATGTAGAATCCCTTAATGAGAAAAAAAAGTGCAAGTTGGAACAGATACATATGACATTATTATTAATGAGAAGAAATAAAATAGTATAGAGATATTAATAAATTTCTTAATACAGAGTCTGGAAACTCAGAATACAGATTGTAAATAGGATGTGACAGGAAGGTCAATAACACTTGGCAGTAAGGACTCTTCCTAAGCTTTTAATGAGAATATAAAGGTGCGTGAATTCCACGTGATAATTCTGAATGAGCTGAAAGGGGTCTACAAATGTTTTCAGAGTAGAAGACATTCAGACCTATAAATGACTAAACAAAATTATTTATCACATCCTATGCACATTTAGCTCTGGGAAAATTCTTGAAATAAATTGTAATAATTTTAAATCTGTTTTCATGATGGTAATGGACATGAAAGAAGCAACCTCCACTAGGAGGATTACAGATCATAGCAGAGGAAAAAATGCAATAAACTCCCTTTCTACTAAGCAATGGTTCGGCTTTTTGTTAAATAGTAGTCTACATCTAGCTTCTATACAAATGAAAAATAGCAAAGCCTAAGAAAAAATTCATTAACAAGGCCTACCCATTAGTTTAAAAAAGTGAATCCTACCAGTCTTCATAGTAGTATATTTCAAATTATTAAGTGGCTCTCTTGCCCATATATTTATCCCCAAATGACCACTATAAGTGTCAAGTCTCTAAAATAGTCTCTGAAATAAAAGGAGGAGGGAAGAAATAATTTTTTTTTAAAAAAAAGAAGGAAGGAAGAAATGAAGGAGGGGTCATGTTTCCAAAAGACTACATTAAATAAACATTTTTCCTAGTTCTAGGTTCCCACATTCAATTGATGGACTTGTATAAACAACATCTCTTATTCCTATATTTTTATTTTTTTGTGTTTGTGTTTGTATGTGTGTGCATGTATGCCTGCATGTGTTTGTATGTGTTTGGAAAACTGCAGGTAATAACACATAGACCGACACGTTTGACATGTATAAGTAATTGTCTAATTGTACATTACCTCATAAAAGTACTTGTGAAAGAAGTACTTGGAAGAGGGCACAATTTTTTCCCAGTTTTCACTCATTAGCATAGTTCAATCTTAAAGAGAAAACCCAAATCAATAATGATAACAGTGAAAAGTTTCAGTTCTTAGAAAACAGGGAAGTGGTCAGATAACAGTATTATCTGGGAATAAAAAGACAGGACTGACTATAAAAAGGATCACAAAATAGAAGTCTTCAGGCTACATCTAGTCCAGAGTTATATTTATCTTGGCTAAACCACTGTTAAACTAAAATAGAGAGAGAGGGGGAGGGAATAATTTTTGGCAAGACATGCTTGCTCAAATTCATAAAAGACCCCACCACTTTACTGTAATAACAGACATCTGAGCTATAACATTTATTATAAAATCCCATCCTCTAAAATAAACTTGACTTTGTATGCTTACAGAAGATCACAGAGGAAAAAAAACTGTGGGCTGGAGAGAAATCTAGACTGGATTTCTGAAGTTTGGGGACAAATGGGCAATGGAGGAGTTCGAGGTGGGAGTTAGAAAATTAAGTAAAGACAATATCATAAAGATATTTCTCTTTATCATCTCCAGTGTTATTCGGGTAAATTCTAAAATCCTGTGCCAATAATTTATCAACAAACTGCATGGTTAGAGAAATTAACAAGGACTCACACTGTATGAATTTAATTTAATGTGTGATTTTTATTTATTTATGCTTTAGCTTCTCATCTGAATAGTTTTCATGAGAGACACAAGTTTAAACATTATAATAATAATTACAATAAGTCAGTGAATTGGTAGAATAATGAAGGACTAAGGAACAGTATACTTTTTTTGCCTTTTAAAAATCATATACTGCGGAGTGCATACATTTGTATTTGAGCTCCTTCCTTCAGACACTTGAAGGGCAATTTTCCGTGATTTCATTAATTTAACTTGGCTGGAAAAGGAAAGAAAATTGTCTGCACTTCTAAACAAGAATTTATATATGTACGTGTGTGTATATATACATGCATGCACATATACACAAATATGTACAATTATAATTGCCTACCATCACTTGTCTTTTCTCCCCAATTTCTACCCAATCCTCATCATTTAGTACTGTCTAAACTGCCTTGAACTCATTATCTGTCTGAACTCTGGGACACCCTGCCCATTCCTCTTTCTTCCTTTCCTGCCTGCTCAGATGACTGGAAGAATGCCAATCTTTGATTAATGATGATGAAGAAAACCTTTGGGCAGATAAAGGAGGCTGGCCAAGTGGGAGAAGCAAGCAGAGATGGACATGCAGCAGACTGGCGAGGAGTTGTGGGAAGAGCAGACAGCACAAGGAAGAAGCTAAGAATGCAGATTCGTGTTATGGAATGAATTTGTTCTTCAGAAGCAAAGATCTCTGCTATTAAATCCTGGCATACAATTTACTATGTGTGGTCAGGCTACTTAGCTCTTTACAAGTCATAGTTTCCTCAACTCTAAAACTGTAAGAAAATATTTACATTTTTGTAATTTAAGTGGCCAGTTTTGGGGTACTTATATTATGCAGCAATAGAATATACCTTTACTCTTATTTGTGTGCTTATGGCTCTTATATTTATGTATCTCCAGCCCACACCTCTTTCCTGAATTTTAGATTCATATATCTAACTAGTTACTTGACATATCCCCTTAGCGACCTAATATCCAACACAAACCTAATAAATCAAAAACCGAGCTCTTGATCTTCCTTCCAAACTTACTTTCCCTTGCATATCATCTCAATGAAAGGAAACTACACTGCTTCGTATGCTGAGACTGGAAACTGGATTCATCACTGATCCTTCCCCTTACATTCATCATCAAAATTGTTATTAAAGTCTGTAGACACTACTCTCAAAATATATCCAGAATATGAACACCTGCCTTGGCACCACCTAGTCAAGGTCCCCTTTACCTACTACTTGAATATCCTAGTAGTCTTCTTAATACTCTGCCTATTCTTGTCCTAGCCCACTTTCCCTATAATCTATGCTCCACCTAGAAACTAGAGTTGAGCCATTAAAGGTCAGTCAGAACACAACCATCTGTGCTCAAAACTCTCCAGGGTTTCCCATCTCACTCAGTAAAACCCAAAGCCTTTACAATAATCTCCAAGTTTTCTGTCTGACTTCTTCCCCCCAACTAACCCAAACCTCAGTATCCACTCTTATTCAACCAAACCTGCCTCCTGTATATTCCTAGAAAAACTAGGGAGGTCCCTGCCACAGACCTTTTCTGCTCTGTTTCCTCTATCTGTAATAATTTTCTCCTTATAGCTACATTGCCTTTTTCCCTCACTGCTTATACTTAAATATCACCTTCTCTGACCACTGTAGCTAAAATTTCAACCATTTCTGTTGTACTCCCTCTCCCAATATTACCAACTCCCTTCCCTACTTCAGCATTCATGACCATATACATAAATATATTTATATTTGTGTTTCACTTACTTATTACATATATGTCAGACAGTCTTAGAAGGATGTAAGCTCTATTAGGGTGGGAATTTTTCCCTTTCTTTTTTCAATATTCTATTCTTAGCATTGAGAACAGTGCCACGCACAAAGTAGTCACTTAAATGTTGATTGAATGAATAAATGAATCATAATTAAAAGTTTTACTTTAAAAAACATGTTCAATGAGATGCATCATTGATTCATGTATAATTAAATTAAATAATCCACTCTCTGGATGGGTTTTAGTCACGGAGACACGGTTGCAGAAGAAAGCATTTTTCTGTTCCATCTTGAATCATCATCCTCCTGTTCTTAAAGGCACACAGAGAGGATCAGAAAGAATCAGATCTATTTCTCATGCTAAAATAAGCAGATGACATTATTCATTATAACATCAACCTTTTAATATGTTTGTAGAAAACAAAGAAAAAACAAACCTCCTGCATTGTGTTGTTTATATATGGACTTTGGAACAGACATACTTCAGAAACACATGAAAGCCAAGAAATTGGAAGAAGAGACAAATGACTTTTATGGAAAATCTTCTGGATAAACAGATCAAGCTCACCGAAGACAATATAAGAACATATAGTGGTGTATGGAATTCTTTAAGCATTTCTAAGGCAATGTAACCATCTATCCCAAGAGATAGCATCATTTAAGTTATCTCTGACCAAATCGTGCTTCTTGAGGTTGCTCATGCTTGTCAGTTCAGTGATAAGCTGAAATTTGGCCTACAGGTAGTGTCTATAATTCACCTTCTATTCCTGGTGAGTTAAGAATAAAGAGAAAAATGGTGTCGGGCACCCAGCAAGGGAAAAAAATGATTACTACCAAAAGAAAATTAAATTCAAAAATGAAAACCTTCAGAAGAACATCCAAGATATTATTTATATGTACAAGGCAATAATCTTGTAAATATTTTCCATAATTCTAATGTTTTCTTGGACACAATATCTGAATCACTTCTGGTGTTTGGAGACTGCTATCGTGTATGTCTTGAACAGCAGCAGGATCATGTCTCCCATTCTATAACCTGGTAAGTCTGGAAACATTGAACTTGAACTTGAAGACTGTCAGCTAACCCTTGAAAACATGGACATAGCTCAGCCAATCTGATGTTCCCAGCTGGGACCTAGGGATGTAGAATGTGATGCTGGTGATTCAAGTGGAGAAACTTTTAATAATCCTTTTAATACGGTGGTGGTGGCATCTGGCATCCACTGGAAGCAGTCCCAGCATCTTCATTGGCCATGCTCTGATTAGGCTGTTCTATTGACATTTACATGGCCGTGTTTCCAGCTGCCTAGTTTTTCCTGGCTTCTTTGACCTACCTTAGTATTCTGAAGCATGGTTTTCAACTTTGTGTTATTCCTGTGAGCTACCTGAATATCTTACAATAAACCCATTTGACTTAAATTAAAACAAGTATGTGTTTTTTGTTTATTACCAATACCTTAGCTGGTTACGATGCTGTAGGTATGCAAGTAATTTCCTCCAGTGGAAAATATGTTTTTGGTGAGATGTTTAATTATACATATGCCATATGGCTTATCACTGAGTAAGTTTAAGGTTTGAAATAAAGTATAATATAAAAAATCAATAAATAAGAGGGAATATTGTAATTCTTAAGAAGTAACATCAGATCAATGAGATAGCAGTCCGTGTTACTGAAGCATGAAACAGGAAAATACTGCAATGAGAGAGTGTTTAAAGCCACTAGGCCTTTAAAACCTAATACAGAAACTGAAAAAGGAAAACCTGAGAGTAAGAAGTATGCAAGTCTTGAAAACAAAACTGAAGGGGACAACCCAAAGGCAACATTCACTGGAGCCTGGATGATCAGTCTGAAGGACGAGGAAGAGCCTCAGGGCAAAAATGCATTCAGTGAGTTTGAAAGGATCCCTTCAGGGCAAGAGTCATTCTGGTTCTAACAATAAGTTAGAATGGACTGAGCTTAAGGGCGATATGCATTAGGGCCCTGGAATTGAAAAAGTAAGCACATGACTAGGGGCCGTGTACATTTTTTATAAAATGATTATGACTCTGATTGGTAAAAGCTGGAATGTAGCATGCATTAAAATGTGCACCATAGACCTTATGAGAAAATTAGACATTGAAAAGAGAAAATGAAATTGTCAGGGGGCAGCACATATTGATAAAACCTGTACTGCATATAACATTGTGAGCCAGAGCCAATGTGCACATCTTCTCAATCAGTATATATTAACATTTATTGACTGGTCTATTTTCATAACGTAAAAAATACCTAGGAAATCAGGATAAATTGCACTCTGTTAATTGGTGTTGAATAAGTAATTAACATTAGAGAAATATGTTTCCTGTTCAGAAGAATAAGATAAAATTGGCATGTCTTGAAATTAGTTATGCAGAACAGTAAGATTCCAATATCTTTCTCTTAAGTAATAAACATCTCAAATATTACAACCTGACAAATGTGAGCTGTATTAAAACAAGTTTATTGGCATTCATAGTTCTAGTTTCCCTTAAATCTTCATCAGCTACAGAGCTTAATAGGGTTACTGACTAAATGTATTTATATCACTGGTCCTCAAAGTGTCCTCACAGATCAGTACCATTAGCATCACATAAATGCAATTTCTAAGGACCCAGCCCAGATGTTTTGAGTTGTGGGGACAGGGCCTACCCATATATGTTTTAATAAGCCTTACAGATGGTTGTGACTTAAGGTATAGTTTTAAAATTCCTGATGTGTATTATCATTAGCATTACTACCATTTCAGAAAGTTTTAGACTAAGAAGATGAATTTGCAAATAACTTTGTTTCAAGAAATTTCCAGCACTTCTCTGAACAATAAACTAAGTAGTTAAATCCTCAAATGGATTATATCTTTCCTTCTAAGAAAAATAGATTTTTCAACTGGGCTTATCAAAAAATTGTTTATTCTTAAGGTTCCTTTCAAAACACCTATATATATGCCACCCCATGAGATATCTACTTGGGGATCTCTGACCATGGTGATAAGGTAAGTCTTGTGCTAGATGTGAGCTTCTACTTTTTTTGCCAAGCTTCTCATATGCTTCTGGAAATGAAGACAACATTTTAAGGAATACTTTGTTTGGCAGATTACTTACGAAAGGCTTTATTTTAGTGGACAAATGCTTTATTACTAACAAAACTACTATTTATCTTTGTATGTGTTCTTCATTTCCTATAAGAGAAAATCCATAGGGAGGACAGGCACAGGCAACTATAAGTCTGTGTTCAAGCCATTTCCAAATGGCAAATGAGTTCAGAAGGTCTCACTGCATCAGCCTCTTTATAGGACAAATTTTGCCATATATCTTTTATCAAAAATCTTAGGGGATAAGAATAGGGGATTAATGAAATTATATCTAAAAGAAATAAATCTAAAGGAATTAATGTAGCTATTAAAAGTAGTGTTATAAAAAGGAATTTAACGATGGGGAAAATGCTCATGGCAGTCTGTGAAGTGAAAAAATACGTTAAGGGACTATGTATACAATGAGTTCATGCTGAAACATAGTAAATAGATAAGTTAGAAGGATAAAGATCAAAATGTCATCAGAAAAAAAATAATAAATAATCTTAGGAGAACTTTTCTCAGATAATATCTTGCTTTGTCTGAAAAAGTTTGGTTCTGAGAGAGATTTTCTCTTCATCTAGCCACCCAGCTATCAGGAATCAACAGATTGCCAGGTTTGTAATGGACAGCAATTAGGTTGAGGGATCAAGACAAGTAGTACAAATAATAATTAGACTCCATAACCTCATAGACTTGTCCCCATGTAAATTGCACCCTCCAGACTAATCTCCTGCTTCTTCCATGTATTTATATTATAATCGAAACTTTTGTATTTATTTTTCCTAAATGGCATATTTCACCAAGGATAAATTAGCATTAAAGTGGCCATGTAAAGAACTTTAGATATAACAAAATAATTTATCCAAGGGGCACATTAGAATGTGTATGCTGCCAGTATGAATCTGGCCCTCATATCATGGGCATGAGGGGTGACAATTAGCTTTGTGTCTCATGAATATTCATAATAAAAAGGGAATGAAATAGAACAAATATCTAATGATTTATTTGTTTATTTGATTGACTGTTTTTTATTGGGATGAGGCAGTTTCCAAAAGAAATTTAGGGTCCAAAATTACTCCTTTAAAATATTCCTTGCTTGAGGAAAAGTTTCCAAAAATTTAAAAATTTAAAACTCTCACTAAGATGTCCCCAAATCACTACTTAAGCCTGATGGCTTTATCTTGTTAGTCTTCTGCCCTCATCATAAGCCCCTCTATTACCTGCTGTTCTTCCTCCTCTTTCTAACCTGTTTCTTTTCTCTGTGACCATCCAGAAACCCCCAAAGTTCAGTGATATATTAAAGTTAAACCCCCTACAGAATAAAGAAGTATCCTTATGGCAAAAACTTTTCAAAGCCTAAACAAGACAAAGAGAAATTTTGATAAATATTTATAATAAGTACAGGGACATCTACCCCAGGGTTCCCACATCTATATTAATCAGTTCATATGTTAGTGGGAACCTCAGAGGCAGATGCATAGAAAAATAAAAAATAAATAAATAACAAATAAATAAATAAATAAGACTAATGAAGGAGATAATCCAGAGGATGACTTAAAAGACCCCAAGTTGCATAAGAACTTAAAAGTGTTTAGAAAAAAATGTACCTGTTTGGCATGAGCTTTTAGTTATTCTAAATTATTTTCTAGAAAAATAGATTGGACTTGATTTCAGGCTGTAAGCAAAAAATTAGTTCACTGAAGACTGTAGGAACAGGCTATTTAAAAACTTTAGACTTATAGGAGTATATTCTATGCAGATATGGTCTCAGCTTTCTCCTTACTCTTTATGAATAACCTTAAGCCAGAATAGGGAATTTAATGCATAGCAAACTGATCTTAGTTTGTTGTTGTTTTGTAAATAGAAAGATCATTGCACATTGACTGAATATATTAGTACATAAAGGGAAGTAGAGGTGCGGGACATGAAGTGGGATATTAATCTAAATGTAGGATGAAGAGCCCTATATGTAAATTCTGAGAGAATTTACATTTCACCATCAAATTTTGATGAGGTTTAATTTCTAGTTGTTACAACTGTAAGACATAATCGGATTTAAGAATTAGAAAACTTTATATCATGATAGCATTAAAAGTAGATTGAAAGAGTCAAAGACTACAGTATAGGCACATTCCCCCCTAAATTGAAAGCATGTTCATCTTGTATATCAAAACTCTCTCTTGACCAAAGTTGACCTATCCAATATGTAACTACTAGATGTGTTTCACAGGTAGGATCTTGACCATGTTAACTACTCTTTCAAAAACACTGACAATTTCTTAGTACTTTAATTTTTTTTTTATTTTTTCAGATTTTGACATCTGTAAAGAGTCAGTTTTTATTTTATTTTTTTTTAAGAGGAGATCCAGTACACCCACGCAAGCTTTAAAAAGCTATGAAACTAGAAGAAGCTTGTCATGGACATGATCATTAAGAACCATCTCACAAGTTGATGGAATGGATGTGGGTTTAGCAGTTGCTGTTGTAGATGATTCAGGAGCTTCAGATAATTGTCAGTCTTATGTGAATCCCTGCATACACAGTGGAGCAGGTAATAAAAAGCAAAAAGAAAGGAATCTTCATCAGCCCTTTGCAGGGATGGAAGTCCCAACCAGCCAGAGTAGACCTAATTTTCTTTGATTCCAGGATGAACCTGGCAACTATCTTCTCCATACCTTCTAGAAGTCATTTGTTTTGTTCCTCAGTGTTTATGGCTCTTAATAGGGTAATATCCGGGGCTTCTTGCATACCACACACTTCCATGACTAGATGATAGAGACGGTCGTTCCAGGAGAGCAGCAGGCTGTGGACCAGATTCTGAAGGTCTTCGTGATGGATCTGCTGGGCTTGCCCCTTGTCTTCGGGGGTAGAGAGGGAAGAAATGTAGCAGCTGTTGATGGCCTTGATAATGAAGTCCCGGCCCGGAGCATAGTGTTTATCAAATTCATTGAACATTTCTGAGGAGAGGTTATGGATATAGTAAGACAGGGTAATTGTGTGGTCAAACAGATCTCAGAGGGACCCCTAGAAGCTGGCAGCCCCACTGGGGCAGATGGTAGGGAGGCCACCCTCTTGCACAGGGGCAGGTTTGATACCAACAGTGGCAGCAGCTGGAGTGACCTGCTTTAATAAGAACATGAGCCACTCTGAGATGGTCTACTCAAGTGAGGTTGTCAAAAGCAGTCCTGGTGAGGGAAGCCTTATCTTTCCCTACTGTCCTCAGCCACATGATTTGGTAGTGTAGGGGAAGGGTCAACACCTACTACTATGTAAATTTAGATATATAATTATATTTACATGGAAATATAGTTTGAGAAGTAAGTGACTCCCTGCATTTTTCTATTGCTCCTAAAAGTGCTTCCGTTCATTGCAAACATTTGGAGCTTAAATTAATACTGAGCCAGGGTAGTTAGGTCATTTTCTTAAGATAGTTTAATACCTTGGGAGTTTCTGCAGATTTTCAGCAGTCAGGCTCTCCAGGAGTTTGTAATTTTGTAACTCAATGTTGTTCAATATTTGCATTTTTAAAAATTATTTATTTCTTTTTAATTGAAACATAATTGATTGTATGTATCTGTAAAATGTACAGCAATAAGTGTCCGTACCCATGTGCAAAACATGATCCTCAAATCAAGATAACTACCATATTTACCATTACGCAATGTAATCATTTTTTTGTTTCCCTTTACCAACAATTTCTCATTAACCCCTCTCCTCCTCCCTCTTTCCCACCTCTGGTGGCCTCAGTTCTGTTCTTGCCATTTGAAAGTTCAAGTTATTATGATTGTTATATCTTTCTTTCTTTCTTTTGCTGTTCATTTGTTTACTTTTTTTTTCAGCTCCCACTTATGACTGAGGACATGCTGTGTTTCTCTTTCTGTGCCTGGCTTATTTCGCTTAACATAATTTTCTCTAAGTTCACCTATGTTGTTGCCAATGGCAGAATTTCATTCCTTTTTATAGCAGAGTAACATTCCATTGTGTATATACACCATGTTTTCCTTATCCAGTCATCTGTTGATGGACATTTAGGTTGGTTCCATATCTTGGCTATTGTAAATAGAGCTACAATAAACATGGGAGTGCAGGTATCTCTTCGACATGATGATTTTCATTCCTCTGGGTATATATCTAGCAGTGAGATTGCTGGATCATAGTGCAGTTCTATCTGTAGTTGTCTGAGGAAGCTCCATGCTGTTTTTCAGAAGGGCTGCATTAATTCACAGTCTCATCAACAGTGTAGGAGGTGTCCCATTTCTCTGTATCCTCACCAGCATTTGCTGTTCTCTGTTTTTGATAATGGACAGTCTACCTGACATGAGATGATATGTTAATGTGGTTTGATTGGCATTTCCCTGATGTTTAGTGATGGGAGTACTTTAATTAAAACTTCAAAAAATGCTTTTCAAGATTTTTCACCCATTTTGCTCAACAAATCTAATCTATATATTCTATATATATTCTCTCTCTATATATACATATATATTTGGTATATATACATTTTACATATATATATTTAATAGGGAATCTATACCTATTAATATATACCATATATCCTCCAGTTTTGTCAGCATCAAATACTTTGTCCTATCATGTTAAAGTACTATTTCACAATTTCCTTAATATGATTACTCTTCCAAACTCTATGCCTTTTGTTTATTGAATTTTCTCTGCTGGATTCTACTTTCCCCAATTTCCAACAGTCAAAATTCAATTAATCCTTTACGAACACAGTCAGAAGCTACTTTTCCCATTCTGCTTCCCTAACACACCTAGTGATAATGAATCTTTTTCATATTATTCTGGAGGTATTTCTGTCAGGGTTTGCCTAGCCACTCTCAGTTTTAAAAGGCAGAAACATGTTCTTGTGTATTTATGTAAACTCCAGTGACTAAAACTAAAGGTTAGGGCCTACTAAACTTCAATGAATTAATGACTAAAGAGTACACAGATGAATTGACTGGTATAGAATCATTTGTAGAAAGTTTTCGTTTTCCCCTTCGCTAGATGATAAGTGATTCTCTGAGCAAATATTTTGCTTGCTATGTAATGGCTTCCTCATGATACACAGTAAAACGCTCTCAACACAGTGGGTAATCAATACCTGCTGTTGACTGCTGAAGTAAAATAAATTTACAAAAATAAACCAGGCTTGTTTTTAGCAATGGAACTCCCGTTGGTAATTTTTTGGAATGCTAAATTATATCACCACAGGAAAGTATATGAATGACATACTGAATATTCCAAATGAATGTCATACTTTCAGATATAGTACCATTAACAGCAATCATTACAGATATGGAAAATTAAGCAAGTCTTAAGAGGAAGAAAATTTTGGATAGCATTAATGAGTTAGTTATTTGTTTCTTTCCTTTTGGGACCAACTACAGCAGCACCATTATACTAAATTAAATGAAGTTGTACAGTTAGAAATGCCTTTCTTGAAATATATTATAAAAAGGATATCCAGCTTATAATTAGTAAGAATAATATGATTCAGGAGGTAAATATGCATATCTTCTGAAACAGTTTCTACTAATATTGTTGAAGTCAGAAAATTATTACTTTTGCTATATTTTAAGGGTTATTTTATTTAATCGTTCGATAATTACTCTGGCCATATTAAATGATGCTATTCTGAACTCGAGGAATTATATATAAGTCATATAACTTGAGTATTATATGATATACACATATACATGTGTATGATATTAATATACATATGAACACACATATGTATATATGTATTAACTATACACATATGCATATATATGATATTAGCATACACATAAATGATACTAATAATTGTTACATATTGAGTTTCATTTAAGGAAGTAAACTATGATTAAAAATATGTTGTAATTAATATACTACATGGGAAAAGCATTACTTATATAAGCATATATTCATTTTTCATTCTGTGATTGTTTCTTGAGAAAGGAACGAAAATTCTGAAATTTTGAGAAACCTCCAAGATCTATAAATTTCTAAATATGTGGAATGCATTAATAGTATTAACTATGTGCCTAACACTTAGATATAGTGAGTTTACCATTAAAGAGCCTATGTTCTACTATGCAAACATGGTAAGCACCTTAATCTGAATATGTATACTTGTATATTTAGATTTATTATTTCAATTTAAAAATAAATCTTATTTCCCAAAAGTATGGCTTTCTTATTCTCCTTTTTTGTTCTATTTGAAATATTAACTCTGATATTGAAGAACTATTTTCTTCTGAAAATACCAATAGTTGAGTTAATCTAAATAAAGAATATGTCATCCTCCATCAAATTAAAATGTAAAAGTTCATACATTCAATGATAACCCCGTTATACATTTATTTTCACTTCCATAGTATTTTAAACATAAAAAGTCCATAAATTGCTTTAGTTTGTCCTTCAAATTATATTACCTAAAATACAAATTCTTTTCATGTTCTCATTTTCTACTTTTCTTTCTACTGGAGTGTCAGTCAATACATTTCATCAGGGAGATGTTTTGTTTGTCAGTAATTCTCATCCAAAAATTATAGAAGTAATCACATTCTGAAAGAATGTGTTTCTACTAGCTGTACTGCAACAGGCTCCCGATTTCCCATTTACAAGTTTTAAATTAATGGCCGTTTCCTATAAGACAAAAAGTAGTTATAGAAAATAATTCATTGCATAATACTCTTATCATCATCTAGATTCACAACATTACCTACTCTTTGGAAATACAATAAGATTACAGAACAAGCGAGATTTTATTTTTTTCCTTTTAAAAGTAGGACAGTTGAAAAATAGTGATGATCAGAGTCATGGAGCTCTGTTACAAAATAAAACACAAAATCTCTGATTTTTCAGTTATTTATTTATTTATTTGTTTTTTGTAAGTTTAGGGTTTTTTTATTTTTTAATTTTTAAATTTTTTTTATTGGTTCTAAATAGTCACAAGATACAAAGCTGATTGTTCCCCCCTCATGCCCTAGAAGTGAAGGCCAGATCCCTACTGGCAGCATATAGGGATACACAGGAGCCCATATGTATAGGGACTATACATACTGTCACTTCAGAAAAATCGTCATTAATTTGCTTCTGTTCTCTCACTTTTTGTGCTTTAGTTATTAGGACTTTTTAAAAAATATTTTTTAACACATAGTTTTTCATCCTGTGATGATGAATAAATTTTTGTTATGCTTCTGGAATAATTGGACCATGAAATAATCAGTGTGGCCATGGGTTGTAGTCAGCAAATGAGAATATGTTCATTTAGGTCATATTTCCACAGGTAGCACAAGAATTTCTATTAAAATATGAGACCCTATACATTTACTTTTTTGCTTTACTTCTATACCTAGCCTGGGAGAATTTGCAAATAAATTTGTCAATTGCTACAGTTGACTCAGTTGCTAAAGTTAACTCAATTTCACCAGCCACCTTCAATTTACTAAATAATTAAGTTCACTACTAATGAGGAAAAGTGAGGCACAGAGAACATAAATTTTTTAAGTAAAAGCACTGAATTTGGGGCCAAGGTGATTTGGTCCAGCATAAATATTCTTACCCAATATGTTCTACTACTTTCAACAAGCATAGTACATGCTATTACCATGTTTCCCAAATATCTTCCTCAAAGAGAAGAGGAACTGATTGAAGCAGCAGCAGAAGCAGCAGAGAAAATTTGGATTGATCATGAATTTACATAAAATTAATTGTATTTTCAAGGATGTTGTTATAGACATTTAGTCCAACTTTATACAACAAGAGCATACTAAGGAAAATGGAAGGATAAGCCATTTCTGGTGAATTTCAGCAGAATAAAAACATCTTCACCTAAAATGTTGGCTTAATATGTAACTAATGACACAATGGCAGCATTCATTTCATTTGATTAAATTCCTCTTGAATTTCTTACCTAAATGATATAGCATTTCACGGTATACCACTCAGAAACTGGTTTTGCCAAACTGAAGCTACAGTACAGTGCAGTCTCTTAAGAGTTGAAAAACTGAAAGTTTCATGTGAAGCATCATAACTTAGAAAGAGGCCAATAAAACACACATGAGGTAAACAGTATGAATAATCGATTTGTGTCTATTTCCTATCCAGTAATTTATTTTATAACAAATTAATGTGGAAATATTTAAATGAGGGTCCCAGGTAAGATTTTTATTATGTGACCACTTACATGGAGTAATTCCTGAAAATAGAGAAAACTTGGGGAAAAAAAGTGCTTTTGATTCTGATTTTTTTTTTCTTTAAGGTTGGTTTATATGTTTTTATTTTCTTCAGAATGATTGATATCATAGTACTGTAGCACTGGTGCAATTCATGATGTCACCTTTGGATTGAGATACCCTTGTTCTGCCATAGATTATATGGTGGTACCTAAATCTATTTAGGGCAGACCTTACAGTCTCTCTATTGATTTAGTGTTTTCAGTCACCTTTAACTTTATCTGTAAACTGACATCAAAGTCTGATTTACTACCATTTTAAGACTTAGTTTGTTCACTGACTGTGAACCCCTCTGGACGAAATGAAAGTAAAAGAGAAAGTGATTTCAAAATGCTTTAACTAGGGTGTGATGATATTATTTTAAGCTTTATATATATATAAACTTTATATATATATATATTATATATATATATATATATATCTGTGAATAAGCTTGCTTTGATTTATTTCCAATTATCTTTTGGAAAAAAAGAAATATCCTGCTATTTTTCAAGGCATGAAAAAAGAAATAACTTTCAATACACATTTAGAAAATGTGTAAGATAAATTCAATATAACTACACAAATCATTTTAAAGTCCCATAAACTGTACTCTTTAAATGGTACAAATCAATGTACATAACTATTTTAAATAAAAATAACTGTATGAAAAAATATATCTAAAGGCCATGATATTTTGCATGGAGCAATAGAATACTTGTTTAATCTGTGTATGAGCTATGGAAACAGTCTGTGCCATAATGTGTGTCTGTTAATTAAGGCATTTTAATATCATTTTTGATTATTAGATCAACTCTCATACACTCAAAAGCTGAACAGTCGATCCGATTAATAACAAGTTATTTTAATTTCTCATATGGCTAAATTCTTGATTGGCTTTTACCAGCTTAATTGCTAGAAATTGATGTACAGATAATCAATATTACAAAATTTGATATACGTAGCCTTTGGAGCTTTTAGAAGACTGTAAAATTATCTACATATCTTGTACACAATGTTAGTTACAATTTATATTTAATTATTGCAATCTAAATGACATTATTTTGAAAAAGCACAACATACGCATGCACCTTATTTTTGCCAAAATCAAATGATAACATTAGTCTCTTGCATTGCCATTTCTCAATATTGACAATTTTATGACATAAATGTATATTTTTTACTCATGTAACAGGAAGTAGAAGACTGGAATATAAAAAGCTACCAAAATAGTAAGTCCTCAATAAATAAATACTATTGATATCATTACTTTTTGGTTTCAAATACATTGAAAAAAAATTGATATTTACTCATATTCTTTTAGTTTTGGTTAATTACTTAGAAATAGACAATAATTTCCATGTATAAATGACAATATTCATTCTGTATATCTCTCATTGAACAATGAAATTAAAAGAAGATAGATGAACAAATGCTGAAGTGGATGATTTTAATATTTATTTTGAATATTATAAAAAATCTTAAATACTGTCACTTTCAAAAATACTCCTTTATATTAATTCAATTCAATTTTATGAAGTCATTTCTGAGATAAAATGAGGGATGTAGTTAATTATATATAAAAATTGATGGATAAAATGCTAAATTCCAGTTCTGTCTGACAATGATTTATGGTATGACAGAGGACAAGTTAAATTACCTTATTGCATTATTAATCAAACAGTTGAATTTTCTTATTTGCAATACATGGTATTACTACTCTTCTAGCACATATCAGACCTGTGTAATACATTTCATTAAATAAATGAAAGAAAAAGAAAAACTCATGAAAATGCTATACGTTTCTTAGGTTAAATTCCTACATAGCGAGCTGAAAAAAGTACTTAGTACTACCCAGTGAATAAATTGATAAACAATTTATAAGCAATGTATCAAAATAGATTTTATTAAATACATAATACAATCTGTAAATACTATACCTTTTCCAAGAAAAGAGCTACATACAAGTTTCGTTTACAATGTACAGTATTTTTCTAATATCCTAGGCATATACTATTTTTCTAGTATCCCACCGTGAACATCCACAACCCCAAAATATGCATTTCTTACACCTTTACAAGTTACCAGTCCCTGCACAGAGAGCTTTCTACTGCGGCATGAATTCCTAAATGCCCAATACTGGCTCAAGGTCTTCCTGGAATAAGTTGCCTGACAGCAGCATGGTTTATTCTCACATGGTGCTGACTCTGCCTTGGTTTCATGATGCTGCTTATTGGGTGGGACCTGTTCACCAATGGCAGAATAGTTTTATTTTCCTATTACTAGTGGTCTCGATGAATTATTTTTTCTTTGAGTTTTCTTTATATTATGTTAAGTGCAATAAATTTGTTTATTAAGTATTGCTTACACTAGACCCACCTTTTAATGAACACCCCGACAGGTAAAGTCTTTTATTCAACATTTAAAATTGGGAGCTAGAAACTCTTGTGATATGATAATCATAACAGTATCTCTAGAAATGATACTTCTATCCTAAGATACTTGTATTCTGAGCTATATGAAAAAAGTGCACTGCACACGCAAAAAGAAAAATTTCCTCAGTTCTGAAAATGGCTTTATAACTGCTCATTTATAAGGATAAAGTGAAATGTTAAATAATGTATTGCAATTCTCATTTTCCAATGAATTTCGAATACACAGACACAAAATTAAACCAATTTACAACTAAATAACATAAGGGAAATATTACTCCAAGATTAAGATGATTTTCTCTTCTTTCTTAATCTGGCATATTAACTTGTTCACACTTTAAATGGGATACCTTCTGCATAGATTGATCATTGTTTAGTACTTCAGAATAATAATGACTGATACTTATCTAGTGTTTACTAAATGCCAGGTACTGTTTTGTGTGCTTTTTTTTTTCCTTTTCTTTTTTGTTGGGTGGGGGTGAGGAGGGCACCGAGCGGGTACAGGGATTGAACCCTGGACCCTGGTGTTAACAGCACCTTGCTCTAACCAGCTGAGCTAACTGGCCAGCATCTGTGTTTTCCATATCTGAACAGCAAAATTATAAGTATTATGATCATTTTATAGGTGAGGAGACTGAAGCACAAAGAGTAGAAATAACTTCACCTACAGATTAAGTGGTAAGGCTGGGTTTTGCCACAGTAGGTTGTTTGCTCACTGGGTTGTGCTGCCTCTCTTTATAATAGCACTGATAATACAGAAATATTTTGCAATTTTCCCATAACAGTTTCATGATGTTTTCATTAGTACCATCCTGTCTTGGGCTTGACACTTTGCAGACAGCCCTGCTTTGGCTTTTCTCCAGCTGTGCCCTTCCTTCAAGGAAAGGATTTTGGCAGCCAAGGAGAATCATCCATGCAGAGCCTGCTCTAGTTCGTCCTTAGAATACCTGGAACCTCAGAATTCTCTGGTAACATGATTCAAGGCCTGACTCCAGGGCCTATGTAGGCCTCATTACTGAGTTCAGTTCCATGGGCAGACTGGTGTGTGTGCCCCTAGATTTGAGAAGTAGCCAAAATGTGGTGAGGTAAATTGAGCGTGGAAATGTGGACTGGAATGCCCACTTACTCACAAAACCCTTTGCAGTGTGGAAGACAAGATCGTCAGCCTGCAGTTTAGGGATAGGGACCTGGAGCCAGCCTCTTGCAGGTTTTACATTTTTGTACCAAATTCCAAGAAGTCTGAACACTCCAGATTTACAACTGACTTTTCGGGACATAGAAAGGGATATTTATCAAAGTGGGAGAATAGAAGTTTATTAGCTTCGTTTATAACTCAAATATTTACACATGATATGCAGGCCTCTATATGTGTTCTTGTCCCAGACCCCACAAATGTTAGGGGAGGGCCCAGTTTTCTTGTATGTTATTAACTTTTGTACATAATATGTCATAATGGAATTCAATTATTACTTTACTAGGTGTATGAAAGACTTTGCTTTTCCTCTGCTGTGCATATTACTAAATTAATGCTTTAAGAGAGAGAGAGTATAGCACATAATAGAAACTTAGTTCATTCTGTTTATTGAGTAAATGGTGGACTACTTTTAGAGATGTTAACATCATTCTCTCACACTGTTTCTTTGTCAACAGAACATCCACAGAGCTCAGATGGTTATATGAAAAAGCATATTATGGAGGACAGGCCACCTCAGGTGGCATTCTGAATCACATGGCAGAAATTCTAGATCCTGAGATCTTTAATTAATGCTACCTAATATCCTAAACTCTAATATCTTTTCTGTATTAATTTTATCTTGAGTCAGAGTAGTGTAAGTAGAAAAACGTGAATGTGAATAATACCATAAAATTATGAGGATTTGGTCAATAGCCATAAAGAAAATTGAGCTTCTTTAGGTTAAAGGCACTAAAGAATTAAACACTAACCATATTTTAGCTACTTTCTAAAATAGAAATCTCCCTATAGTGTGTTTTCATTATCACCAAATGGCCATTCCTTAATTATAAGGCATTATACTTTTCTACTGTTCTTTAGCTAAGTATATTACACCTAATCTTTGATAATGCAAGTTCTAATTATTCTAATATAATAAAACAATGAAATTTAGAAGTTAGTTCCTAGGGCACTCTTGTTTTAATCTTCTAATTCTTAGCAACATTCTAGGAATGAGCTTTGCAAATGCTGTTTAAAAAATACACCTTTTTCCCCTAACTTCTTTCCTAAAATGTATTCTCCATTCTCTCATAAGAATAGAAAAGACTGCAGCAGAATTAATTCAGGGTCCAAGGAGATATCACTGTAGAAGAACGGAAGGTGGCCCTGACAGCAAAGACAGCTACAGCTCTTTAGAAATGGAAATCAAAGTTTAAATGTATGAGAAGGAATTGCAAAACACTAGGGGTTGTGGTAGCATGCTCTAAACATCAATGAAAACACTGATTCCTGTTATTGGAGCTATGTATTAAACACCTGTCCCAGACTGCACCTGTGTTCTTTCATTCAATAAGTATTTATCAAGTGCCCACTATATTCCAGGCATTGTGCTACTTTCTAAATCCATAATATAAGATTTGAATGTTTACAAAATTTAAAGATGGAAAGTGTGCCATGGGAGGGAGACATCGTCAAGTATATGTTCATTTAATTATATGATACATTTTATGAAGAGAACAATTTTGCTAATAAGAAAGCAATGAAAGACACAAACTAGATGGCAACCTTTCTAGGGAAGTGATATTCCAGACCTGAGAGATAGGTAGAGAATATTCAGGAGAAGAAAGAAGAAGGAAACTTTCAGGCTGAGAAAACAGTACGAGCAACATCAATGAGGTGGGAAGCATGTTGGCATATATACATATGCCAAGGGCTATTTTCACTTTTTCTGTGAAATTATCATTTACTAAATTAGGCTAATGCCATGGCCAGGTCAGGGCTTATGAGTCTACAAAAATATTTAAAGAATTATTATTGACTCAGAGTTATCAACATTAAATCATGACCTCTTATTCATAAAATAGCCATTTCCACAGTCTCCATAACTATCAGTGAGACCTGTCAATACTGAAAACTGAAAGACTGGAGGATGCAATTTATTATTATAGCAAATTTGAGTAACATAATATTCATGGATATATAAAACTACACTTAATGAGGGCTATCGTTTTGAAATGACATGATAGGATTCACGCACTCAATGTATTCCTTCAATAAGCCTTTGGTGAGTGTCTATTTGCAAGGCACTGCTTGGATAAAAAGATGAGTAAATCGTCTTCAATGAACACAGAGGAGAAAAAGCAAGGTATGCAAACAAAAGAGTCTGAAGGAGAAGAAAAGTGAGAGAATGGTGGCTTTAGTAGAAACAAGACCAGAAGAAAGCTTACTTCTGTTTTTAAGACTGTACCACCCTACATTTCTGTCTGGCCAGATGAAAGAAGGCTATAGAAATGGAGCAACTGATGCTATTACTAGAGAGAGGACAAAAATCAGAGAGGTTCAAGCCCTAGAGAAAGAAGAAATGATGGAAAGAAAGCAAATGTGGAAACAAAAAGTTTGAGCAGGTAAATTATACAAGCAAATTTTAAAATTAAGAATAAAAGTTCTTGGAGTTGACTTGAAATGGTGTACTGAAAAGGGCAGAGCAGGCTCAGCCTTATATTCTCATTAAGTAAATGAGAAAAGGAATATTCTTATTGAATGAATGAAAGATAAGGTTTTAGATTTGAGGAGAATAGCTCCCAACAACTGAGCTATCTGGCCAGCCACAAAGTCACTTTCTTTCTATTTATAGATTTAGTTTAGCTTCTCCTAAACTCATAATGACAATATTGATTGGAAGGATATTGATTACATTTTTAAGTTTTTTTATTGTTGTTATTACTTGATACTGAGCCCTGAAATTGTGACTAAAGAAATGTTAATGTTAAATACTTCCGATTTGTGACAGATCTTTCTTCTTTTACCATAAAAGGCAGTTGAAAGAATAGACAAATATGGAATTTAGTATCTCTACATATGCAACAGCAAAATATTTAAATAATGAATATTGTGAGCCTTTTCTTAATGCATAAAACATTGAGAATAAACTTGATACACTGCTAATATTTAAAAACGGATTTGTCCCCATACTGGCCAGCTGCCAATAAGTAAATAAATAAAATTAAAAAAAAATAAAAATTGGGTTTGTGCCATCCAAACATCAATTTTCCTTGCACATACTAAAGAACAAATAAACCGAGGTGAATTGAATTATTTTACTTTTATTTTTACACAAAGTTTTAATATTTCTTTTATTTCTCTTTTGTTTTTCTCTGAATTTTTGCAGCTCAGGCTTTTAAAACTTAAACTATGTGGAAAAAAATGAAATTAATTGGTAACTATTAAAGCTTAGAATAATGTGCACCGAATATTATCAAATATCACTATTATGGTAATTAATCATGCTGGTGCAATATTTATTCCATATCTAATAAAATGCATTTACTCTGCATAATTATTTTTATGATGAACTTTTGTTTTAGGAGTTTTTCCATGACTGATACTTTAAGCCATACGGTCAGTCTTTGAGAGTTCTCTTAGTATTTGCATTAGAAAACACACATGCATAAATAAAGTAACACAATGGTTTTGGTTCTGGTCAGTATTTTTTCTTTCTCTCTGAAAATTTGCATGTATTTGTTATCATACTACATCATCTTTTGCTATTTTCTCCAGCATTTTTCCCCCTCTAAGTGGCACCTTGGTAAAATATCCCAAAGTGTCCAAATTTTCATTTCATCCATCTGCTACCGAGCAAATATTTGGTAGGAAATTGTTCTTAGACTGACATAAGCCTTGTGAAACTGAAATCTAATGGAAGATAAATCTCACCTCCTCATTCTCCAAAAATCTATTGCCTAAAATTACTGAACAAATTGAAATGGATGTAGGAAATTTATTTGAGTTTTTTCTTAATACTCTGAGATGCTACACATTTTTTTTTTTAAATGTAGAAACCACTGAAATTTGTTTTATGGATGTTTAGGAATACCAAGCAACACTCCTTTTAAATGTTTGATAGGATACTGCTGATTCCTTCAGGCCATCTATTTCTCAACCAAAGGACCACAGAAGCTGAGGTGACAACTAGGTTTTTTTTCTGCTTTTGGATTCAGGGCTCAAGAGCAAGTACACACACTTGTTTGTCCTTTCCCTCGTTAAGCAACTGCCCACCACTCTGTAAAGTCACGGAGATGAGAAGGTAATTTTAATTGTGTGACACTGGAATACATGTGATTCCAGCTAGTGTCCTTGACGCCTGCAAACTCTCTATTTTTCCCTGATCTCAAAGGGAAGTCTCGGTCTTCATTTCATTTTTACTTTTAGTGTTTCCTATTGAGGCAGAGTGAATACAATGAACAGCAGCATGGGTTTCCTGAGTTTGTGCAGCGAAGAAAAACATAAGAATGTGGATCCTTGACACCGTTCAATAGTATTTCTTACGAGTGATATAGAGCTCTTGTTCAGATGGAATTGGCTCAAAGAACAGTATCAAGATAAAGAAGAGACAAGCAAAAGAATAAAAAAGGTAATAGCCTACTCACAGAGTTAAATGTAGTCAATGATCTGAAAAGCTGGATGCTTTGTGGCTTGTTGAAATCATTTCCTCTTTACGATTTTCCTTCTTTTCATTTTTTTTTTTAATCTCCTGAAATATATGTGTTACTTTTTTTTTATTGCTGATATTTCTATATAACTCATGACATTAAGGGGCTGGACTCTATTTTTAATCCATTTATCAAAATTTTCAAATTTTTGATATTAATTTGAAAAGATATAGAAAGTGGTTTTTTTTTCCAGTTTTCAGTTAATTATTTTACTATTCTTAAGATGACTTTAGTATCTGATAGAGAAATATGACATTTTAGCTAGTTGCTAATTTGTTGAATTGGAATAGAATTTTATGATAACTAGAACTAACAATTAGGTTTATGATTTATTTTATTTACAGATGGGACATTTTCCTTATCAATTCTACTTGTGATTTGGTTCAGTGATGAAGTCCAAGAATAATGTATGATGCAACATATTTTAATATAAAATTTTAATATAAATTGTCTTATAATAGGTTGTTAAATAATATATTCCTTCCTGATTTCTTTGTTTTAAGAAGTTTTAACTTTAAGAATGAAAGAGAACTATAAATGATGTATAAAATTAAAAATATTTGCCCTTGTTTTAGCAAGACTAAAATAAGTGCTAGTCTATTGGCACATGGTTTTGTAACAGTGTTAAATGTTTTGTAATAAGCAGTACAGATGTAGCAAAATCCAGCAAGTCAATGGATTTTAAATTTACATAAAAATACTAAGGTGATGCTGCCTTTATAGAATGAGTTTGGGAGAATGATTTCTGTTTCAGTTTTTTTGGAATAATTTGGAAAGAATTGGTACTAATTCCTCTTTAAAAGTTTGAAAGAATTCAACAGGGAAGCCATCTGGTCCTGGGCTTTTCTTTTTTGGAATATTTCTGGTTACTGCTTCAATCTCGTTGCTTGTTATTGATTTGTTCAGTTCTTCTATGTCTTCTTGGTTCAATCTCGGTAATTTGTATGTGTCTAGAAATTTATTCATTTCCTCCAGATTTTCAAATTTGTTGGTGTATATTTGTTTATAGTAATCTCTAATCATTCATCGTATTTCTGTGGTATCAGTTGTGATATCCCCTTTTTCGTTTCTAATTTTTGTTATCTGGGTCTTCTCCTTTTTTTAGTAAGTCTGGCTAGTGGTTTATCTATTTTGTTTATCATCTCAAAAAAACAAATTTTTGTTTCATTGATCTTTTGTATTGTATTTTTGGTCTCTATTTCATTTAGTTCTGCTCTGATTTTAATTATTTATTTCTGCTTACTAACTTTTGGATTGGATTGTTTTTGTTTTTTTAGTTCCTTGAGGTGTAAAGTTAGGTTGTTTATTTGAAATCTTTCTATTCTCTTGATGTAAGCATTTATTGCAATAAACTTTTCTCTTAGTACTGCATTTGCAGTATCCCATAGGTTTTGGTATGACGTGTTGTTATTATCATTAGTTTTGAGAAATTTTTTGATTTCCTGTTTGATTTCTTCTTTAATCCACATGTCATTCAGAAACATGTTGTTTAATTTCCAAGTATTTGTGTAATGTCCAAAGTTTCTTTTGTTATTAATTTTTAGTTTTAATCCATTGTGGTCTGAGAAGATGCATGAAGTGATTTCAATTTTTTAAAATTTGTTGATACTTGATTTGTGACCTAATATGTGATTTAGCTTGGAGAATGCTCCATGTGCTGATGAAAAGAATGTATATTCTCTGGTTATTGGGTGAAATGTTCTATATATATCCACCAAGTCCAATTAGTCTAGAGTGTAGTTTAAATCCTGTGTTTCCCTGTTGATATGTTGCCTAGATGATCTGTCCAATGTTGAGAGGGTGATGTTCAGGTCCCCAACTACTACAGTATTGAGATCTCTCTCTCTTTTTAGGTATAGTAATGTTTGCTTTATAAATCTGGGTGCACCAATTTGGGGAGCATAAACTACTTTCATCACAATTTCTTTAAAAACATACAACCTTTGTATCTTCATTCCAATTAGGAAAAGACAACTCAAACAAGTAGTTTTATTGGTGCTGTCAGATTAATGACCAAAAACAAACCTACGCAGAGGTATAAGACACTTACGGAGAGCTCAGTCTGCATTATACCATACGAAAGGTGGTTGTTTCTTATGCAGTTCTTCTTCATGTTGGCATCTTTAAAGCATTATATTATTTAGCATTTTCTATTGGGACAAAGGACCAATTTATTTAAATAAACATTGCAATGTTTATGTTATGCAAGATAGTTTATAAAAATTATCAAAACACATTATTACCCTTAAAGCAGCTTGCAGTCTCCTGATAGGAAAATAAATTTTTGCATGGAGATATCTGGGAGCATTATTTTTGGTGGAAGATAATGCCAGCAAAAGTACAGAGATGAAAAATGTAATGACAAGTTTGGATAGTAGTGTGACTCAATCTAAAATGTGTGCACTGTTGTAGTTGCAGACTAGCCTAGAAAGTGGTCCTAAAGGAGAGTTATGGAACTCCTTAATGTAACACTGCAAAATCTGAAATGTGTTCTTCAAATGGTGGGAACCATTAAAGCCTTTAGAGCAAAGTGGCATGGCAAGACTTGAGGCTTTGAAAGTTAATTCCATCAGAATGATTGACAAGTTAGAGAATGGAAGGAGAGAAACCAGTCCATAGGAAGATCTTTCCAGTGAAAGATGCCCTGAACCAGTGGTAGATGAGTGAGATTTGGAAGGCTAATTTGAATATAAGAAAGCAGGTTAATTTACCAGTATTTTTTCTTAGATTGAAGACTTTGCTATTCTATCAGCTAGAATTTTCATTTTTAAACCTGCACTGGATCTTTTGCTTACAATGCAGGAGGAAAGGAGACAATGCTATTTATACAACTATCTCCGGCTTTTCACATATATGCATTTTAATTTTTAGAAAATTTGGCAATGCCTTGCCTCAACATATTTTTCAATGACTTCCTGCTATTTGTTTTTTTGGTTTCTGATAACATGTAATGAGAGTAGGAAAAAATATAACTCAATAGAGTTAAACTGGGAAATGGGCAAGAACAGTAGGTTAAAGAAAAAAATTATAAACATATAAAAGTGTTCAAAATATTAAGCATAAGTTAAAACAAAAATATGATTTTTTCTATCTATTATGTTGGGCATAGAACAAGAAGTTTAGTAACAAACTGTGTTGGTTATAGTGTGAAGAGACAGACATTCCAATACACTGTTGGTGGGAGTGTTAATTGGTATCATTCCTGTAGAGAGCAATTTGGCAGTAAAACCAAAATTTTAAATGCACATTCTTACTGACCTAGCAATTCTACTTTTATGTCTACCCATACTTATGTAAAAATGCATATATGACTTTTTATTTCATATTTATTTCTGTTTTCATATGAGAAATAAATAGATGAATAATTTTAAGTAAAGAACTATTTATATATAAATCATGGTATATCCTCATCAAGGAATAGTCTCTGTTAAAAAATTAGATACCTTTTTTATTATGTAGATACCCAAAATCCTATTAAGAAAGAAAAAGGTACAACAGTATCCGGAAAGATACACATATAAAAACTTGTTGATGATAGCTACTTCTGAGAGGCAGAACTAGAAGACTATTTTATGAGTGAGATTCAGCTTTCATTATATTCTTTCCTTTTGGTAGCAATCTTAAAACACGTTTTATTTATTTTTCATTGTACATATTTAGGATGTACAGCATGATGCTTTGATATACATATACATAGTGAAGTGATTACTACAGTCAAGCAAATTAACAAATCTATCATCTCATATAGTACTTTTCTTAGTCTACTCTCTTAGCAAGTTTCTAGTGTATGATACAATATTATTTACTGTATTCCTCATGTTGTACATTAGGTTTCTATACTTACTCATCTTATATAACTGCAACTTCTCTGTACCCTATGAACAAACATTTCCTCACTCAACTTCTCCCTCTCCCCCTGCACCTGGTAATCACTGTTCTACTCTGTATACATAAAAATGTACGTAGTCACCTTTTTTTATTTTTTAAGGTTACACATATAAGTGAGATCATGCAGTATTTTTCTTTCTGTACCTGGCTTATTTCACTTAACATAATGTCCTCTAGATTCATGAATGTTGTCGTTAGGGGGCAAAGGATCTGAATAGACATTTCTTCAGAGAAGACATAAAAATAGCCAACAGTTATATGAAAATGTGCTCAATATCAGTAACAATCAGGGAAATGCAAATCCAAACTACAATGACCTATTACTTCATACCATTTAGAATAGCTTTTATCAAAAAGACAAGAGATAATTGCTGGTGACAGTGTGGAGAAAGGGAAAACTTCAACACTGTTGGCAGGAATTAGATTTGTGCAGTGATTGTGGAAAGCAGTATGAAGATTTCTATACAAATTAAAAACAGAACTACCATATGACCCAGCTCAATCTCTCTTCTGAATATATTCCCAAAAGAAATAAAATCACCACCTTGTAAAGAGATCTGTACTCCCATATACATTGCAGCATTATTCACAATAGCCAAGATATGGTAACAACCACAGTGTCTATTGAAGGATGAATGGATAATGAAACTGACAGCTGTGTGTGTGTGTGTGTGTGTGTGTGTGTATTTATGCATACACACATATGTGTGTGTGTATATATGTACACACACAATGGAATATTATTCATTATATTTTTATACTGCTCGTTGTGAATTCCATAACATTAGGGTGAACAGGAGATGAAGACATCAGTGTTCTTCCATTCAAGATTCTAATTTGTGAGAACTACTTTATCTAGTGAGAACTACTTTATCATGTGGTCTTCAGGCTTACTAAACAATCAATGGAGCAGATCATTTGTACTCTAAATAGCTGAGGATCATATTTGAAGTCATTCTTATACAATATTCAACTGTTTATAAATAAAGAGAAGAAAAGTTATAATTATTATTATTTTATTACTGGAAAGCAATCTTCTACAAAATAATTCCTTTTTATACATTAATCCTTAAAATAATATCTATATTTAATATACTATTATTAGATATTAATATCTATATTATTTTTACTTACGGATAAAATTGATAAGAAGATGTATTTATTTTTATGTGGATTTTCTTCTTTACTCATGAGAAAACCTAAATTTTTCTAGTGTCTTTGAAATGCAAGTGTAAAAAAAACTAATGATAGAATAATTAATTTCTTCATCTAAAAAATAAATTTATCTGAGATAGGCAACTTACTCAAGTATCAGTTAAAGGCATGCACTAACCAACTAGAGATTAACATATAGAAAAGATAGTTAATTAGAAAAATATATTAAGATAGTCCTCTTAATTTTTAAACAACTATTAAAGTTCTGATTTGTAGGAGACATCTGATCAAATAGAATGTCTATAGAGGAGAAATAAGAATAAAAAGAATAAGAAATGAGAACACTGGGCCATTTTTTCTTCTAAATTAATATTTATCCAAGCAACAACATGGTATTTTTGAATAGTTGGCATTTCAATACTCAACCTGAAAAAATAAACCATGTATGCATATCTTAAAAATAATTCTCTTATAAGACAAACACATGTAGAAAAGGTAAAAATACACCATTGTTTCAGGTAAAATATCAACTCCAGGGATTTTTTAAATAGCCCATGATATGAATATTTATTAAATCACTTCCTCACTGAAGAGTGTAAAATTGCTTTCTATCAGCTCCCTCTCCTGTCTAACTTGTGGCTTTCTTTACCTTTGTTATTTCCTCTCTATTTAACATTTCCAGACCCAATATTGTCTTCTCACACTTTTTTACAGGAGACTATTCTCATGTAAGATTTCTTTCTTCCATTTCTTTCTATTACTTTATATCTTCTGCAACAGAATAAGCAGTAAATATTTAAGGAAGAGGTTGATTGGTTGTACAGATATGAAGGATATACATATTTAAAGTAGCATGTGATTTACCAAAAAAAATCATAAAATGAGTTTATAATAACTCTTTGCCAAAGTAAGCAAGCCAAAAATACTACCATAGTAGTGTGTCTAAATGTAACTTTTGGAAAATCATACTTATAAAATGTTTGGAAGCTAAAATTAAATAATTTACTTTTGCTCTAAAATCTAATGCAACTCACAATTTAAAAGATTTAAGTTTCAATTAATGAATTAGCGTTATAGACCATATTTGCAGCACATATCACTTACATAGATTACTTTTTCAAAGCAGCAAAGCACATAATGAAAATGAAAGAAAACAGGAAAAATTGTTAATTTCAAGTGAATATATTCTATACCATTTTGCTATCACATGAAATTCAAAAAGCAATATAGGAAATACATTCCTCTACTTTCAAAGTAGAATCTATGCTCTAAATAATCTTGTAAAGGAAAATTAAAGACTTCCTTTTTCAGTCAAAACAAAATAAAATAAAAATGACCAAATGTTATCACTTTCAATATATGCAAGTAAAATTAGGGCCATATAAAGAAATGAAAACATGTCACTATCAGCACATATACATGAATATACAGGGTACTGCCAAGAAAATAAGTGATTTTCTTCATATGTGGAAAACTAGAATAATCAGACCTACATATATTTATACAAAACTTAAACGGTTTTTCTGCTTTAAAAATCTTAAGTATAAAAATAGATTATGTAAGCATCTATACCTAAAAATCTGAAAGAAACAATTTTGATTTGAAGTCTACAGTCTCATTTTCTTCTTACAAGAAAATACAAAGGTGTGAGGTAGTAGTTAATATGATCCTTTTATAGGAAAAGAAATGGAAACTGAAAAAGTTATTGTGTTGCTCAGAGAAACATTTGGGGAAGAAGTTGAGTCAGGATGAAACCTGAATCTACCAAGTCCATTCTCTTTCTGTGACCTCCCCATATGCCATGAATGTAGTCTCTGTTGTCTCTGGTGAAGTTCATCCCAGACTCAGCTGTCAACCCCTAGAATTTTGTTTGTTTCAATTTTCCTCTTCATTAACACCTCATAATTCACACAGCCACAGAATTATAATGAATCAAAACCTGAAAAAATATCTTTTAAGATCATTGATTTTAATTATCTTAATTGAGATGTTAAGAAACTGATGGAGAGAAGGGAAATGATTTGTCCCAGTCACAGTAAGAGGCAAACTGAGGTTAAATCTTGTCTTAAAAAACAGCTAATTTTGAGAAAAATGTTGTAGTCTTGCTTTTGAACAAAATTCCAATTCTTCAGTTTATGTCTCAGAACCCTCCAAATTACCTCATCTTATAGATTTTTAACTTCTTTATTTGTATTACAAAGTCTGTCCTTTCATTAAGAACCCTACTTCCTTCAACACATCTGTCTTGTTTCTGCCTCTTCCCATGAAATGAAAAGAAGTTTTCACTAACCTATAATTGAAAATTTCTTCAAGTGCTTCTCATTTCGTCTGGAGAGCCAGTTAAATCCATCCACCAAATGACCATTTCTGCTCCTCCAAGACCCTCAGAATCTATGAACAATGTCCCCACAGTTATGTTTACTAGGACTTTTTAAAAGTTTTTTATTAAGCTGTGTCCTGACTGAAAAAATAATTTTTCATCCCTCCATTGTCAGGAATCAAATTTCTCACTTCTTTTGGGTCTGCAAAAGCACATGATATCATATGTAATAGGTTTGTAATAAGTACCTATTCAAGTAAATTACTTGAATAAAAGATCAGATACACAGGATAATCATTAAACATTCATGTTATAAAGATCTCAATATCTTCTTCCACAATTAGGATAGCATTGTGCCTCACAGAAAAAAACATTTTTTAAATAGATAACTCAAGCTTATTTGTTAGAATGAGAATTGGACTAAAATAAAAATTTCCTTCAGATTTAATTTTCTGATGTTTCTAACACTGTCATTTTTATCATTAAAAAGTAGATGGTTTTCTTATATTTTACCACAACTAAATGACAGTTGTTACCCCATTTTGCATGTAAAGATAGGTTAAGTGGCTTGTCTAAAATTACACAGCTAATAAATTGTAGAGTCAGAACTAAATGCTAAAATTCAAACACCAAATCCTCTAATCCAAACTGGCTCCTATGTAAGATAGATTATTGTAATTATGAAAATAATTTTTGTACAACTTTTGCTACTATTACTACTACTCTCCTGAAGGGGCCATGTAAGCAAAGCTTCATCAGCTTCATGGTTAACCCACCCCTGTAAAATAAGTTTCACCAACACTGTTAATAATTGAATGAAATCAAGCTTATTTCTAACAACATATAGGAATTGTGTTTTTTCATAACATCTCAACCACATAGATGGCTCTATGATACTAAAGTTAACCCCATAACGAGATGTAGAAAAACATACCATTCATTTAAAGTGGTTGGGTGAATCTTTGAACCAAGGTTACTTCAAAATAACTTAGGCACTGGGAAGTAAATGCAGCAATTGGAGAACCAATGCTAGCATGAAATAGTCCAAGCTGACAAAGCTCAGTAGAAGAAAAATAACAGCAGCCACCAAAAGGAGAAATATTGAAATTTGCATCTTAGCTGTATATACCTCTCACTGCACATTTTACATTCACTCTATGTGATTATTTTCTCCACCAGGCCATGAACTACTCATTTCCCTTTATTTCCTTAATTTGTACTACAACTGCCCACAGGAGACCATTTGAGTGAGTGAATTAATGTAGAAATTGCTTTAAATGTGAAAGGAATTCCTTTTCATTAATTTTACTCATTGAGGTACGTACTAAAAAGACCACATTAATGAATGAGAAACAAACATATATAGTCATATGTTTTTAAACACAGTGAATATGGTAAATTTTCATAAAATCAGTTCTGGATTATTTAACTTAAATCTCAAGTAACCACTCTTTTCTACTAAGATTGCTATATTTTTTAAAATATTGAAGAAATCAAAGTAAGTTTTAGGAAAAGAAAGCAAGAATTTAAAGAATATTTAGAACCATTTATTCAATGGACTTGGAGAATATGTTTTAATATTTTCTATTGGAGTTATTTGGAGTTATTTGCAAATTTTGGCTATATGCTTAGGGCAGAAAAGACCTCAGATAAGACATCAATCTTGTAGTCACAGTCTTTTATCTCAATACTTTACTTGTCCTATTACTTTCAAATATCCAGTATTTAAAGGTAAGAGAGTATTAAAATTTGAATTCATTCCACACACACACACACACACACACACACACACACACACACTCACACACATGTGCACGCGCACACACACACACAAACTCTTTTCATAATTTGACAATTAAAGCATCAAGAGAAGGCGTTTGTAAAAATAATGCCATACGAGAAAACCTAGCAATATTTAAAACTGCCTTCCACTGAAATTCAGTAAAGTGATTTTATGTTTTATCACGCTCAGTTCTACTGAAGAACTTTTAGTGTATAAATTCATCCTTAAATGATTTACATCATGTTTTAATATTAAGCATAAATAAACTTGGTTCAGATACAATGATTACTAAATACTGTTACAGACAAATTTGCTCTCTATTAACTTCCTTTAGTACTGTAATAGTAAAACTAGAGTTTATATACTAGTAGACATTTCAATTTTAAAATTCAAAAGAGTAGTATATTCTATTCTGCTATCAGATATCTAATATTGTTTTTCCCCTAAAGAAGCCTATGATTTAAATTTTGCCCCAAATTTGACAATACATATAAATATTTTCTCACCCACATTTCTTACTGAGTTTCTATTTAACTTAGTACTCCCATTAAACATTTATTACTAAAACAAAAGAAAACAAAACAAAACACTGCTAATTTGGGTAAAAAACCAAAAAGGTATTAATAGAAGAAATGAATGTTTTCTTATGTATATACATGTATACAATGGAAAAATCACTTATAATCTTTTCCCTATTAGATTGTAATACTCTAAAAGGTTCCCAAGTTTCTTAATTGAAGGTATCAAAAAAACTTCTTCTATTTCAGTTAGCTGTTAAGTGCACACTAAGTTTATTGTGAAGAAGTTCACATCTAGTAGTTAAGTTCTTCAGTTTTTGATTAAGACAATGTAGGTATACGTTTCCTCTGGGTTAATATAATGGGATCTTAAAATGTCTAATCTTAAAAAACAATGTTTTACAGATAATCAATAGCAACAAAGATAGTATATATACTTCTGTCCATAAAGTTAATTAAAATTTTCACAGTAAAATAAAAAAAAAAAATCGGTATAAACTATAAAAAGCTCTGACTTAGAACTTCCAGAGAACTGGGTTCTAATTCCATCTTTTTTTATTACTTACAATTTGAACATGTCACTTTATCTCTTTCTATATTCATCCATTACTCTTTATGATGAATAGGTGAAAACAGGGGCACTGTAAGATTCCTTCCAACATTAAATGGTATTATTTTGTCATTGTTTCTTGCATCCCCACAATTTATCATCAATAACTCGTGAGGTTTGTGCTTATTTTTAATGAGATGGTTAGTTTAGCATCAGATACTCTCATGCACTAGCTCACTCAGTGCCATTAGAATATCAACATTGAAAGAGAAAGTAGCAAGTGTTAAACTGAATTACGGAACTTAAGGTTTCAATTGTCTTATGAATGCTATAACTTTTGAAGTCCCTATTATTTGTACTACTCAAAATTAGAAAAAAATAATGGTTACTAACAAACCATTTTATGAATTTTTTGTGATATGGGAGGCAATATTAAGCTAGTCTATGTCTTTGAGAAAAGAATATGAAAAGGAAAGTTTCAAAATAACAAAATAAAGCAAAAACACAAAACCTAACTTACATAAAACATGAGACTCTTCATTATGTTTTCAGAAATATTTTGGTGTATTTAAATCTTTTCAGGTCCCCGGTAAACCATGTCATATTTAATGATCATGAAATTGCCAATTAAATAAAAAATTCTTTTTAGAAAATAAAACAAAAAATTCTTTTTAAAATTCCTATTGTCACTCACCTATATTTTCCAATTAATGTTAATTTTAATTTCCAGGGATTTCATCTAATTCTGTAATTTTAGAGACTAAAGAAAAATACCATCTCAGTAAATACTGCATTATTTAAAGTAAATTATTGTATGAAACTGAAATGGGAGAACCTAGGTGAATTAAAATAGTTGTTCTAAACTTTCTGTGTTACTTTTATATTTAGTTTAATTTCAGAAAAGCATTTTTAATTAATATTTTTAAATACAAAATTAGTTTTTTTAGAAATTCAAGATAGACTGTACATACTTCAAAGTAAATTTCTCAGGAAATAAACATCCCATTTCCCCACTATTTATGTCATAAATACAAATTCTTGCAACTAGTGAAACATTCACGGCTCAAGATACATTATTACTATCATTATTCTATTATAATATTTCTCAATAAGAACCCCTCAGTATTTTTAGCTTCATGGTGAATATTTCTGCCAATATGATGACTATCAAAAGGAAGACAGTTTCAATCCACCTTTAATCACCTATGTAATCAGGAAAGTTTCTTTTCCTAAACTCTGTATGCTACGTTTATTATTGGATGGTAATGGAAAATGAGATGTTCTCCTTACTGAGCATATAACAGCTATAAGAATGATATAGAATAGATTCCTACTCCCCTTATAAAATTTTTACATATGTAATTATACTTTTTCAGTAAATGGTCATGCAAGAGAGCTTTAGATCACTCAGATAAATGAAATACTTTCATCTTCCTCCTTGCCTAGAATGCAATTGCTTAAAATTTGGATAATCATCAGATTAATCACTTTAACCCTTAAGCAGGTCCATATTTCCTAGTAAAGACACAAACTAGTAAACATGATTAGTAGGAAATCATACAAATGCATTGGCCCCTTGCTTTCTATCAAGAACTCAACTTTTATGGTATAAGCAACTGAGTGTGTGAATTATTTGGAACCATGACTGGCTTAAGAGGAAATATGGTAATCCTGTCAGATAGGTTAAGAAAAGTCCATTTGTGAAAAAATGAATAAAAAGTGGTAGACACAAAACAAGTTATTTAGGCCACTATAAATTTTTAAGGAATCACTGAGAGAAAAAGAGAAAAGAAAATCAATTTTATACCTGTGTCATCAAATGCATCAAATCAAACATTTTTAGAACTGTTGGTAATGGGGGTGATCACAAGGAATTCCAGCTTAAGAAACACATGGGAAAAGAACATGACTGTAATTTCTAAAGTCTCTCACACATAACAAATCTCACACTATTTTATATTAGATCATGAAATAGATTCATTGGTTTCTTTTGATTTCCATGAAACAAAATTTTGATTTATTTTTCTAAATTACTTTATAGCTTATTTAGAGAGTTTCCTTTCCCTGTCCTGGAGAAGAGAGGAGCTTCCATACTTTGACTAGCTTTTAAGTCTTATAAGTTCATGCTCAAGGAGTTTATAATGTCAGAAATATTATATGCAATACTCTGGAATATGCAATTAAAGTCCCGTGTTTTAACTTATGAGTCTTGATATGCATGAAAATGCTCTACACTTTGCTTATCCAAATATTTACAATAGGTAAAACATAACTGAAGTTATACTCAGATAGTCATATCATGTTCATGGGAATTAATTTAATACTACTACAAAAATCTTTGACAAAATAATTTAACTGTAAAGATCTTTCTTAAAAAAACATGTAATTTAGATGCTTACAAATTATCTTCTTATCCACTATACTGAAAAACTACAATCTGTTTTATTCATTTTAAATGAATATAATCAACCAAAATAACTGTTCAAGTGTCTGGGACTAATAAAAACTGATAATATTCCATTTATCAGAACACTTCTAACAATATACTTTTGAATATGCAAAAATCATAAAACTTAATTGAAAGGGGATGGGTAAGGAGATGGAACATAGTTCATAATAGTTGTTAATCCTAAATCTTAAGTGTTAGGAGTTTTATATACTTCATTACTTTTTAAAATGCACCAGCCTCTAATGTAGAATTATTGATCACAAATGCTCAGAAAATAGACCTCTGCAGGGATTCTACTGCTTTGAGCTTCCGACCAGTCTCTTTCCTGCTATAAAGTGCTTAGAAGTTCATGTAACATATTAGCACAGCCTTATAACACTAGTCTAAAGAATATCTTTTCAGAAACTCTCATATTTTGTGTTTGTGACTTTAGGAATAAGAAAGAGGGGAACAAACATAAGCGTTTGAAGTCACAATTTTGAGAGACCAAATTTCATAAACACATAGATCTATTTAAAGCAAGAAAATAAACTTCCAATCTCTTAGTAAAAGTTTTTAAAAATATATATATTTAAAAAGACAATTTAAAGACTATAGGCAACTAAAATATGTGTGGTAGGATGGATCGAGCAAATCACAAAATTTAAAATATCTCAGCCTCATAAAATTCTAGATTAGTTTTTGATGAATTGGGAGAAAACACTAGCTTTGCTATAAAACTTTGTTTTAGCCAATCAAATTTACACATATTCAAATTATCTTTAAACTACTATAGCCATCTGGGCAAGGTTTCATCTTTTTTGTTTTAATCTTCACAAAAATATACCTTTTGTTTTGTCTAGAAGTAAGACAAACTTCAAAATGACTTGGCCAGCATAACATCCCCTTACTTCCTTCATCAGGAGGGCCCTCTGCCCTTTACTGACACCCTCTAGTCTTCTCACTAAGTGAGTTTTGACATCATATCACACTCTTACCTCTACCCCGAAGGTGGTGAAGGTTTTTTAAATTGGTTAGTAAAAAAGATATTTAAACATATATATATATATATACACACACACACACACCAAGCCTGATACATTTCTAATTGGGCACGTACAATTGAAGTAAACTTTCACAAGCAACTAATTATAGTGATTCTTAAACAAACATATCCTATGTGTATGTTCATGAACTCATTTTCATTTGTCTCCCAAACTTAATGAATTTTTCAGACCACCTAATAGTTGAAGTATTGCTCATGTTGGGAAATGTTCAGGTATTTCAGCCATGCATTTAAAAATTCTACAACTGTAGCTTTTCAGATCTATTGCCAACAGCACCATGGTATGCATGTGCCTCACAACTTATATACAAAGTCTGGCATTTAGTTAATCTATTTGGGTAATATTCTTTTTTTTCCCTCTATTTGGGTAATATTCTTTTTTTTCCTAACTTTTAAGAATTCTAACTTTCCATTTAGTTGTCTATAAAATCAGAGAGAAATTAAAATTCGCAGTTTTTCTCCTCATTTCTTAGTTTTCAGAAGTTTTAGGTTTAAAGGTTCCACCAGTTCCTGCACAAAAACATTGACACTTATATTGTAATAAACATTTCACTGACTGTTTTCATATACACTTTATTATCATACCCTAACACTCCAGCTAAGCTACTTTGCAAATTGTAATTACATTTCCTTTTTTTAACTTTTAACTCTGAATTTTGTGCTTTGTTTACTTCACCAGACTTAGTTGATTTTTTTGTATAATATCTTTTATTTTTAATCATTAATTTTATTTGAAATTTTTTAAATAGTCATTTTTTTTTCCATTTGTATCAGAGCAAATGTGTGCTGTCAAGTTTAAGACTGAATATACTGGTACACACAGAACTTAAAATAATTTAAACATAAAGTATGAAAATACACAAAGAAACGTGCTCAAAATTGACAACAGGCACCTTCAAAAAATAAAGGCCTAATCATTACTAATTATTTTATAATTAGGGTAAATATTAATCATGATGAACTCTTCTAAGCTCACTGTAATGTTCATAAGTATTTCTGTAGTTCAATTGCAATTCAAAAGTAATCAGTTATACCTCCACTAATTTTTAAATTTGACTCACTATTTCTGTTTTTTAATGCTGATATCCTAATGAACATCTTCTTCTATCCTTATTTACACACTTAAAATTAAGAATCAAAGTAGAAGTATGGGGAACTCTCAATAATATTCTCTTTTTAAATTAAGGAGCAGATGAGTCGAATGTAGACAAAGCACTGCCAATCAAAACTTTAAAAGTTTTTTGCTTCCAATACTCCTTTTAAATTACCACACTAAATTGTATTTTTCATGATACAGAGGTTACAAAACTTTAAAATAAAATAATTGTAAAGTATTTAGTGGATTCTTGTTCTTTACAAAATAAAATTATTTAAAAGAACTTAATAATTTTCAAGTTGTCAAAGTAATTCTCTGCTTATTGTACTTCATGCTCATATATGTGCAAATTAATATTCTCTCCCATTTTTCCCAATAAAATACTCAATAAGGATGTCTAAACATTTTGTATCATTTTTTAAAATCCATCACATTCCCATACCAAATGTTGAAAAAAGCCCAACGTAATCCAAGATACTGTTTTTCTTCGTCTCCCGAACTTTGTAGAACTCCACAGAGCATCCATACTGAATCTTAACAAGTTATTGCACTGCCAGATGCCCAGTTATTTGGGCTCTATTGTCAAAAACACATTGCTCCATCCTAAAACATACATTCAGTACCTGAGAACAATATCCCATTTTCTGAACATTCAGTTTCTTTTGTAGAAAGATTCTTACCCTGTTCTAGCATTTATCACCTTACAATGTAGGAATTGTTTAATCTTATTTTGGGTGGCACTATGAGATGCCCAAATAGGTTATATTTACTTCTGCTTCCAACTTTTTGACATAAAATCCAGCAGAGAAAAATAGCGTGTTTAAAAACAACAACAACAATAATAATCTTCATCTTAACAGTTTTTACATTCTGGCAACATGACAAGAAAGGATGGCTTCGCAGAAGCGAGTGTGTCAAAAAAAAAAAATCCCTAAGTGGCTGGGAGATGAAGTGCACACTCACAGAAAGCAGTCACTGGCAAAGGAATGTCAGCCACTTACCAATGAGATGCCAAGACTCCTCTGCCCTTCCTCCGTGACTCTCAATTCCTGTCTCCCATCCTCCTGCCCGTCGGCACAGTTCAGATAGACCAGTTCCTTGGGTCGTTCTCAGCCTGTGGTAGAAGACAATTGCGGAGTTTTTAATCATTCACAAGGAATCCTCCAGCTTGCCCTGCCTCTTCCAGAAGAGGGGACCCAGGTAATGCATCCTCTCCGCCCTGAGCTCCAATGGCACTTTGACTGCTGCCTTCTCGCAGTCAAGCTCCCCCGCTCCGTGGTCGGTTATATGGGGAAGTCGGCGCGGCGCCTCCTGCGGCCGGTGTGCGCGGGGCTCAGGGTTTTCCTCCAATGCGTCCGCGCGCCCCGCGCCCCGCGCCTCTGACTGGCTGTGTCCTCCCGGAGCGGACCCTCGCCCCTCCCCGCCCGCCCGCGCTGTCGCCGTCGCCCGCGCCCAGAGCCTCACTGCCTCTCGTTGAAGAGGTTCATTTAGCATGTCCCCGGGCCTAAAGGACTGGGTGTCTCGAGGAGGATTTTATGTGTCTCTCCACTCGTCTCACTAGTCAACCGGTATTTCCCTTCCCTCCTAAGTACGGAGGGCTTGCTCCCTCCCCGCTGCTTTTCTGCTCTGCAACCCTCCGTAGTTAACGTTCATAAATTACAAAGGCAACGTGTTGCCTGAAGACTGCACGGGAGGTCGCGGGCGAAGTCCCTTCCTCCGTCGCCTGCTGCTCCCTCTCCCCTTCCTGGCTCGGTCTTCGGCTTCTGCCTCTGATGAGCGCCGCGCAGACCGACGCGTTCACTTAGGTCGCCGGAGACTGCACTTTCTCACTTTGAAGAATTTTCTTAGGTCCTGACTTGGGAAGCGCTTCTCTTTTGTTTATGCACTTGCGAGTTTCATCTAAGGACTGTTAGGCTCTGACTGTTTGTATTTCTGCTTGGGTTTTTTTTGTTGTTGTTGTTTGTTTCGTGTCAGTTCTAAAAAAAAGCTAGGGAAAGAGTTAGCTTAGTGTCAGACAGCAGCCCCTCTTCTGAATTTTTATGTCACAATGGCTATAATTGGAAAAATAACACAGGTAGTAAATCCCCAGGGTGGCAGCTTTAGTGCCATTGTTCTGCCAGCCGTCCCCTCTCCTTTTCCTCTATCAGTCTTTGACTCATTCTCCAATTCCCTCCATTCGTCTGATGGTAACTGAGTATTTGTTAAATAAATTATAGTACATTTTTTTGGCAATATATTTCCGTAGAGAATGTGGTTTGCACCTGTATTTAATGGAAAGGAAATCCCACGTAGTGTTTTCTATTTCCGTGTGTCGATATATGAAACTGTCTGGGAGCCTCGGGTCGCCCCGCGTCGTCCGGTGTCCGTTTTTCATTGTGCTTGTCCCGCCTGCCCCTGCACTGAGGCTGATTCCTCTGCTCACTTAATCCCCCAGTGGGGTCTGACTGGCTCTAATTGGCAAGTAGAGTAAGTGCCGTGCAGCCTGTAGCTGGAGACCGTCTACCACTAGCTCTGTGTTTTTTCTCTTGCAGCTTTTCTGGTAATTAAAATTAGTCTTTTTCCTGTTTCTTGGCTTCCTAATCATCCACTGATGTTGAACAAACATACAGTCTCTGCTTTTAATGGATAGCCTTAGGATCTAGGCTGAGTTCTCGTTCCATAGCAAAGACACATTTGTGTGCATTTAATGCTTCTCTTCCCTTCCATACTTTTTATTTTCTTGTTCCCACTTTCCAGTAATTAGGTTATTTTCTTTATGTGTTAACTGAGGGATTGTTGTTGAGATTTGACTTCTCTGGGCTTTTCTATGCTTCACTGGCTCTACTCCTACATCAGGCTATTGGTTCACTGAGAGAATCTCTGGGACTTTTAAAACCTCCTTAAATATATCACAAAATAGATTAAAGTATAAGAGCTATGAAGCATTTTTTTATTGTGCAAAGAGATTTTTGCCTTTAAATGTTTGTTATAATTGAGCACATACAGCCTTAATGAGGGTATAGAAAGTGAGTCTGCTGATAGTTTTCCTTCCCTTCATAGGACACCTTTCTGTGACACATGATTTGATAATTTGGGCATTTTGAGTCATTATATTATATATTTCATGTATCTTCTTTCAACTGGCTTTGTTCCAGAAGGATGTAAATTGCCTTATAGAAATTTATTCAATTAAAAAAATGAATAAAAAAATGTAGGTCAATAAAATCAAGACATGGAGTAAAGTAATAGTAGAGGAGATGAGATGAAGCCAGGGACCAGGTTTATAGAGAAAACTTCATTTACAGTTTGTTAGAAACAAGCAAAATGTTGACTGTTAAAATTATTAGAAGTCTATGTATAGAAGGAAACACCATCAGTCACATGTCCATAGCACCCTCCCATAACTAACGTGAACAAGAAAATTTACCTTTCAAATGATGTAGATGGATTAAATCTTTCTCCTTTTTTAATCAAAGACTCTAAAGTCTTATGATGTTTTTACTTTTTATAAAGGGAGCAATATTGCAAGAATAGGATATGAATGTGTTTTTGAAACAAGTGATAATGTTAAAACAATTTTTGAGGTTATCTGATAATTAAGAGGGAGAGAAAGGAGGTGTTGAATCTGGTTAATTAGGAATAGTAAAGTCTATTTCTGTCATTTCAGATTTAGAATATTAGCTCCAAGTCATTATTTGGGGGTAACTAGGTTACCTGGCTACATTTCATAGGGGCCCAGAAAGAATGACTGTATTATGTTTCTTTTATAACTTGTAATGTTCTATATTATAATATTATACTGTCACATATTTTATATTAATATCTACATATGTAAGATATACAACATTAGTCTATCTGACCTCATCTTCCTGAATAACCTAGAATTTTGCTATTATAGAGTTTATTATTGCGATGTGTATTTTTAAGATTTTGTGTTTGGAAAGTGAGGGCTGTATAGATCCTGTGCTCTTCTATATCCTATTATATCCCCAGGGTTCAGTGTCTGAAATTAGAGAAACAGTAATACTCAGAGGAAGAAACAGAAAAAAATCTCCTTGTAGGAGTTCTGCGAAGAAGAAACAAACTAATTTATGTTTTCCAAGTACCCATCAAATCTTTTCACATATGTCATAACTAAGATTTTCTGTTATTGTCATGCGAGAATGGGATATTAAGCTATTGTCTTGACTCAGTATTTGTCTTGAAAAGACATAAAAGTATTCATAACCCATTATAAAACACTGATGCTGTTTGCTTAATAAGGCAACATTATTAAAAGATCACGTTTTTCTCTATTTCATAACGTTAGTGACATTTTTGAATTAACCAGTTCATTCTCTATTCTGATAAAATATAATTTGAACATTAAATGAATTAAAAATATTGGTTAGTAGGTCATTTTCAACATACTATTGTGATAGTACCTCAACCTAGCTGTCATGTTGCTTATCTGATCTTGTTGTCTAGCCATCTTCGTGTAAATGTCTTAATCTCTTTATCTCCCAGTCCCCAGTGGGCAAACAAGCAGATGCAGCACATCTGTAGCATTTGTGCTGCCTGTGAGCTTTTGTCTTATTTGTTACAGACTTTTTTCTTTAAATCATGCCCTCCTTTCTCTTTCCCTTTATTTGACTCACATGGGGTTCTAGGTTCTAGTTAATAGACAATAACTACTGTTACATCCCACCAAATCGTAGCATAAAACATTCAGAAACAGAGCAATATTCTATTCAAATCTAGGTTAATCATCTTTTTGGATCACTAGCTTTGCCTATTGGAGCTACTTTTATCATTTGCATTTTCTTTTTTGATGTTTTAATCCTCTATGTTATATGTTAATTAGAATGAACATGAAAGCACCCAGAAAAAATTAAAATGAAGGGATTCAAAATCTTGCATTGTCAATATACACTAGTATGCCCTATAATATAACATAAAACATGAAGAACCAAAAGTAAACTTTCACTTGAACTGGACCACATATGATGATTTTATTTCGGGTTTCCTCAGTCTTAGCACTTATATCACAGATGTTTCGTGAAAGCAAAAATAAACATATCTTAATCAGACTTGGAAAATACACCAGCTTAATTAATTTAACAGCTGCTTCAGTAAATAACACTGAAGAACATAGCCTACTTTGTGGATGTTTTGATAACATTTTCAACTAAAACCATTACAAGGTATGAAAGAGAAGCTCTGATTAGACTATTTTGGTGTCATAACACCAACTTTAAGGTGTTGTGTCTGCTTTTAAAGGATGGTCATACATGTGTGGCTCCTAAATTACTTCCCATCTCTTGCCCGTCTCCCAAACTTGTCAGATACATTAACTTGAACTTTCTTTGACTTTTGACCCTAAATAAGAGTAATCTTTCTTCAAAAAATGTTGCTATCAAATAATACACCCATCTTCATGTTCCAGCCCTTCCTGGATTCATCTACATCTGAACTCATATTATTTCTGATTAGTATTCATAATCCAGCTTGAAAATGTTTATGTAGGTCTTTATGTATAGAACTAGACGGTATGCTTCCTGTGGACCAGGAACTAAATTTCCCCCACACTCTGATGCACTTTGTATTTAAATTTTTTTTGTTGGTTGAGTAGTGTACCTATAGGAAGCTTCATTTGTTTGTCTGAGACTCACTCCAGGAGTCTGTGTTGCAAAGCAAAAGCAGAACATTTATCACCACCTATTTTTTTTTTTTTTTTTTTCGTTTCACCAGCATGCCTGTAGTTGTCCATGACTACCACTAGATGGCACTGATGTTCTAATTAGCAATACCATTTAAGTTCTGTCCTAGGGACTGATTTTTTTAGGGAACTGAGAGGAACCCCAAATTAGCAATTGAGGTTATAAGAAGAACAATAGATGATTTAACATACAGCATATAAGATCAATAAATTGCTAATTGTCAGAACGTTTAGTAGGTGATCTTGCATTCAGGGCATAACAAGAGTTATTAACGTTTGTTGAGGGTTAACTATACACTAGGCATTAAACTAGACATGCTTTTGATGAATTGCCCCATTTTATACTAATGATCTAGCTGAAACTCAAACCAAAGTAAGCTGGTCTCCACCATAGTGTTTTTAACCTGTTCAGTAAACCAAACCCCATTTGGATTAGAATAAATCAATTAGACCACCACAAAACAAGTTATTAGTACTAGATGCAGAGAAAAGGCTTCATGCACGGAGAATGCAATAAATGAAGAATAAATTTAGCACAAGTGCATAACAAGAAAAATACCAGATTAAACTCATTAGTTGTCAGTTTAAGGCATTTTCATATATTCTCGGGCATGTATGCTTGATTCAAGTAATATTTATTAGGAACCTACTACTTTAAACACTGGACAGAGATTAACAATTTAAATATGAGATTTTAACAAAACTTATTTATACACTCCAAAGAGTGAATAACTGTATATTCTGTCATTCTGGCATTTTGAATAATATATTTATCTTGCTGGTTGACATACAACAGCTCCCAGTTTTGGAGGGAAATATAGTTTTAACAATTGCTGTTTTGTTCAGAAGAAATTACATTTTGGTGTATCAAATTAATTTGCCTACTTATACCTAATTTGTTGTCGTTTGTTACCATGTCAGGTTTGGCCTGGCACCTAGAGATTGGAATGTGTTCTTGCTACCTGAACGACCATTGACTATCATTCATGGTAACTGGTAACGGAGAAGGGATCAGAGCTCAGCTGGTAATTGTTCTGATGATGCAGGAGGCTCTTTCTGGAACAGCTATGTTGGCTTTGCATGCTGACAATGGTAAAAACTTGCTTTATGTCTGTGAAATCTCAAGATATAATTTATAAGCTATGCAAGTAGAGATACAATACCAATATTTTATGCTTAAATAGCACCTTTCTTGTGAGGATCCCAAGTCCACTTAATATGGCAACAAAAATTAATCCATGTATTATAACTACATGGCATCTCTTTTATACACCTCTCATTGTTTCCTGTTACACAAACTTTATATGAAAGGAAGGAATTTTAGACTGTGAAACTGCTTTCACTGCAATTGGTGATGAGATGCTCCTAGTGCAATGAAAATCAATTAATTCAGGGGCCAATGTACAATATAACACATTTTTATTATCAAAATGTTAATTGATTATTAATTATCAGAAGAGAAAGGTGGCTGTGTTGGACGGACCCAAGGAAAGCCCAAAGGCTGAGCAAGGTGGCATCATGTCAGCACAGGTGTTTGTGTTAAATGATGCTTGCTAATGAGGTAGCAGACACTCATAATAAACCAGCAGCAGAAGAAATCATTCCGGAACCCACTGGAAAACAATATGAGACAAGAAAAAATGGCAATGTTTGCTGAAAAACAACAGAAATGGGTGTTCTATACTCACACTTTAGAACAATGCCACCAACAGTGACAAGCCCTGAAGGATAGAAAGGATGGCCATTGTACAGGGAAAATCAACACAATTAATGTGCAATGGGCTATTAGTAATAGTAAAAACTGTGTTTGACCAGGAGAAGACTGAAAACAATAATAGAAAAGTCACTAAACCAGACTTTTTGGATATTAGCGGAATGAAAGCAAAACAATTCTTCAGTTTTTCTGGCTAGAGCTTTTTTTTTTTTTTAATAAGATCAAAAGTAACCCAATTTCCAGATTAATGGAAGACGCACTGGGAGAATTGAGACTATAGTCAGTTTCTACTCCAGGCCACCATCTCTTCTTCCCAGGTCTACTCTGCCTCTTTGTTATCCCTTGTGCACATTATCCTTGGCAAAGCAGAGCACATACATGCTGACTGGCTAAGGTGAGCAAACTGCAGCTGTCCTAGCTTCTTTCCCACATCCAAAATAGACCGGCAAACTTTTTCTCCCCCCTTTTCCTTTTCTTTACCTCTGTTCTCATATGACCTAAATTAGAGTTCCAGCTTCTCAGACTCTCTTAGACTGGTTGCTATAAATACAATGCTTATCCTGATTTGTATTTACGTTAGTTACTTCAAAATGAAAATATACTCTCTATGAAGAAATGAGAAATAAAAGCTTGGCTGAGTATATGCCAATCAAAGATGCACCCAGCCAGAGTGGCCCAAGATCTGCAGACACCATGCGCCATGCAGTGCCAGCATGTGACCCAGCAGGTAGGCCTTGCTGCCACCACCCGACACCATCCCCAGACCAGCCAAGTGCATGCCGATCAGAGAGGTGCCCAGCTGGAGAGGCCCAAGATCTGCAGAGACCACGTGCCCTCTAGTGCCAGCACACGACCCGGCAGGTAGGCCTCACCACTGATGCCCAACTCCATCCCCAGGCCAGCCGAATGTGCACTGACCAGAGAGGTGCATCCCTTGAGAGGCCCAAAACTCAAGGTGACCACGCAACTGAGGCACCAGTGGGCAACCAAGCAGACACTGAGGCAATTGTGCCCAATTGGCAGCTCAAGCAGCATCCTAGTCAGACAATAGTGTCAAACCAGTGGACTGTGAAATCCCCTGCCACAATGACTAAACATCAAAGGAAAGATATCAGAAATATGAAAAATCAAGAAAGTACACCAACAAAGGGTAATAACTCTTAAGATCTAGTTCCTATAGAACAAGATGCCCTTGAAATGTCTGACAAGGAATTTCGAGTGATAATTCTAAGGAAACTAAATGAGATACAAGAAAACTCAGGTAGATGACACGATGAAATGAGGAAAAGTATACAGGAAATAAAAGAAGAAATGTACAAGGAAATCAATGCCCTGAAAAAGAATGTAGCAGAGCTTGCCAAGCAGAAGAATTCATTCAATGAAATGAAAAATACTACAGAGAGTTTAACCAGCAGGCTTGCAGAAGCAGAAGAGAGAACTTCTAACCTTGATGATGACTGTTTGAAATAACACAGGCAGACAAAAAAAAAAAAAAAAAGAAGGAATAAAGAATTAAAAACATTGAAGAAAATCTAGGAGAGATATCAGACATCCTTAAGCGCTCAAATATCCAAGTCATGGATATTCTAGAAGGGGAGGAAAAAGAAGATTGCATTGAAAACATATTCAACAAACTAGTGGCAGAAAACTTCCCAAGAATAGGGGAAAGACACAGATCTTCAGATTCAGGAAACTCAAAGATCCCCAAACATATTCAACCCAAAAAGGTCTTCTCCAGACATGTTATAATCAAATTGGCAAAACTCAAGGACAAAAATAGAATCTAAAAAGCTGCAGGAGAGAAGCATGAAATCACCTATAAGGGAGCCCCAATCAGACTAACATCAGAATTTTCATCACAAACCCTAAAAGCCAGAAATGAATAGGATGATATATTCAAAATACTAAAAGACAGAGATTGCCAGCCAAGAATACTCAACTCAACAAGGCTATCCTTCCAAAATGAAGGGCAAATAGTATATTTCTCAGACATACAAAAACTGCAGGATTTCATGACCACATGACCAGACTTATAAGAAATTCTCAATGGAGTACTGGGTTTGGTACCAGAAAAATAACTATCACTGCCATAAAAACACAAGAAAAATCAAAACCCACTAGTAAAATAAAAATGCCAACAATGAAGAGAGAAAAAAAAAGTTTATCTATAAACCAAGGAACCAACAACTACAGAAGACAAACAGTAAATCAGAAAGAAAGGAACAAAAGACACTTAAGACATCCAAACAAAAATCAACAAAATGCTAGGAGTAAATCAACACTTTTCCATAGCAACTTTCATGTGAAGGGATAAAATTCCACAATCAAAAGACACAGACTGGCTGATTGGATTAAAAAGGAGGATTCAACTATATGCTGCCTTCAAGAGACCCACCTCATCTATAAAGACTCACTTAGACTAAGAGTGAAAGGATGGAAAAAGATTTACCATGCAAACAGAAATGAAAAATGAGCTGGAGTAGATATTCTTATATCTGATAAAATAGACTTTACACTAAAAATCATAAAAAGAGAAAATGAGGGCCACTACATAATGGTAAAAGGATTGATCCATGAAGAAAACATAACAATCATAAATATATATGCACCCAATGTTGGAGCAGCCAGATTTATAAAGCAAACTCTGTTAAGCCTAAAAAAAGAAATAGACACTAATTCCATAATAGCAGGAGACCTGAACACAAGGCAAAGAATCAGCAGAGAAACACAAGATCTAAACAACATACTGGACCAATTGGACTTGGCAGATATCTACAGAACATTCCATCCAACAACCTCAGAATATTCATTCTTCTCATCAGCACATGGATCATTCTCCAGGATAGATCACATATTAGGTCACAAATTAAATATGAACAAATTCAAAAAAATTGGAATTATCCCATGTTTTTTTCAGACCACAATGGATTAAAATTAGAAATAAATAACAAACAAAATTCTGGAAACTATACAAACACATGGAAATTAAACAGCATCCTACATAATGACATATAGGTCCAAAAAGAAATGAAACAGGGAATCAAAAATTTTCTTGAAACTAATGAAAACACTGATACATCATACCATAACCTGTGGGATACTGCAAAAGCAGTACGAAGGGGGAAATTTATCACATTAAATGCTTACTTCAGAAGAATGGAAAGATGGCAAGTGAACAACATAATACTTAACCTTAAAGAACTATAAAAACAAGAACAATCAAAACCCAAATTTAGCAGATGGAAAGAAATCATTAATATCAGAGCAGAACTTAATGAAATTGAAACCCAAAAAAATGATACAAAAGATCAATGAATCAAAAAGTTGTGTTTTTGAAAAGATAAATAAAATTGACAAACCATTATCACGGCTAACTAAAAAAAGAAAAGATCCAAATAACAAAAATTAGAATAAGAAAGGTGATATTACAACAGATACCTCTGAAATACAAGGAATCATTTGACACTACTATAAACAACTATATGCCAACAAATTTGAAAATCTGGAGGAAAAGGATAAATATCTAGATATATACAAACTACCAAAACTGAGCCAAGAAGATGTAGAAAATCTGAACAGACCAATAACAATAAAAGAGATTGAAGCTCTTATCAGAAGGCTCCCAACAAAGAAAAACCCAGGACCAGATGGATTCACAGGAGAATTCTACCGAACATTCAAAGAGGAATTGACACCAATTCTCTCCAACCAATCCAAAAGACTGAAACAGAGGCAATTCTCCCAAACTCATTCTATGAAGCAAACAACTAAAAAAGAAAACTACATGCCAATGTCCTTGATGAATACAGATGGAAAAACCCTCAATAAAATATTAGCTAACAGAATACAGCAACACATATGCAAAATTATACACCATGATCAAGTGGGATTCATGGCAGGGATGCAAGGTTTTTTCAACATATGCAAATCAATAAATGTTATACACCATATCAATAAAATCAAACACAAGGACTATACGATTAACTCTACAGATGCTGAAAAAGTATTCATTAAAATTCAACACTTATTCATGATACTCTCTATAAGTTAGGAATAGATGGGAAGTATCTCAACATAATTAAAACCATGTATGATAAACGCACTGCCAATATCATCTGGAATAGGGAAAAGCTGAAAGGAACTAGACTAGGATGCCCACTTTCACCACTCCTATTCAACATAGTGTTGGAAATATTAGCAAGAGCTATCAGAGAAGAGAATCAAGTAAAGGGCATCCAGATTGTAGAAGATGAAGTCGAACTGTCCATGTTTGCAGATGACATGATCCTATATATCAAACAGCCTAAAGCCTCAACAAAAAAACTTTTGGAGTTGATAAGTGATTTTGGCAAAGTAGCAGGATACAAAATCAACACACAAAAATCAGTAGCATTTCTATTCTCCAATAATGAACATGCAGAACGAGAAATCAGGAAAGCCTGCCCATTTACAATAGCCAACACAAAAATAGAATACTTAGGAATAGAGTTAACCAAGGATGTGAAAAATCTCTATAATGAGAACTATAAACCACTGCTGAGAGAAATTAAAGAGGACACAAGAAGATAGAAAGATACCCCATGCTCTTGGATTGGAAGAATTGACATTGTGAATATGTCCATACTACCCAAAGTGATCTACAAATTCAATGCAATTCCCATCAAAATTCCAATGACATTTTTCTCAGAAATGGAAAAAAACTATCCAGACATTTACATGGAATAACAAAAGACCATGCATAGCCAAAGCAATTCTGGACAAAAAAATACAGCTGGAGGCATATCACTACCTGACTTTAAACTATACTACAAAGGTATAATAACCAAAACAGCATGATACTGGCATAAAAACAGACACACAGATCAATGGAATAGAATAGAGAATCCAGAAATCAACCAGACACCTACAGCCATCTTATCTTTGAGAAGGCACCATGCTTATACACTGGAGAAAAGACTGCCACTTCAGCAAATGGTGCTGTGATAACTGGATATTCATATGCAAGAGAATGAAACTAGAACCATACCTATCACCATATACTAGAATCAACATAAAATGCATTAAAGTATTAAATATACACCGTGAAACAATAAAATTTCTTAAAGGAAACATAGGAGAAACACTTCAGGAAGTAGGACAGGGCACAGACTTCATGAATATGACCCCAAAAGCATGGGCAACCAAAGGAAAAATAAACAAATGGGATTATATCAAACTAACATCTTCTGCACAGCAAAAGAAAGAATTAGCAGAGTTAAAACACAGCCAAGAGAGTGGGAGAAAATATATGCAAAATATATATCTGGCAAAGGATTAATATCCAGTATATACAAAGAACTGAAACAACTTTACAACAAAAAAACAAGTAACCCAATTAAAAAATGGGCAAAAGAGTTAAATAGGCATTTCTCTAAGGAAGATATATGAATGGCCAATGGACACATGAAAAAATGCTCCTCATCACTCACCATTTGGGAAATGCAAATCAAAACCACACTGAGATACCATCTCACCCCAGTTAGGATGGATAATATACAAAAGACTGTGAATGATAAATGTTGGCGAGGCTGCGGAGAAAAGGGAACTGTCATACATTTTTGGTGGGACTGCAACATGGTGCAGTCTCTATGGAAAATGGTATGGAGGTTCCTCAAACAATTGCAGATAGATCTACCAGATGACACAGCTATCCCACTGCTGGGAATATACCTAGAGGAATGGTAATCATCAAGTTGAAGGTATACCTGTTCTCCAAGTTCACTGCAGCACTATTTACAATAGCTAAGTGTTTGAACCAGCCCAAATGTCCATCATCATATGAGTGGATACTGAAAATGTGGTATATCTACACAATGGAATACTACTCTGCCATAAAAAATAATGAAATACTGTCATTTGCAACAACATGGATGGACCTTGAGAGAATTATATTTAGTGAAACGAGTCAGGCACAGAAAGTGAAATATCACATGTTCTCACTTATTTGTGAGAGCTAAAAATAAATAAATAAATACACAACCAAACAGGGCAGGGGGAGCGTGGGAAGAAGACACAACAATCACAATTCCTTGAAGTTGATATGACGAGCGAACAGAAAGGAGGTTTTTGGGAGGGAGGTGGGAGAGGAAGGATTGAGGGAGGTTTCTGTAATGGGCCACAACAATCAACCACATTGTATATTGACAAAATAAAATTAAATTAAAAAAAAAATTGGGAAATATGTTTTTTGTTTTTGTGCTTTTTTTTTTCTTTTTAAAGTCTAAATTGTTGACTTTGATATTACTTTGGCATTGAGCAAAGTTTGTGCTTTAGACTTCACTAATTTGACTGCAGATAGAGCACACAGGCATTTTGATAAATTAAAGTACAGGAGCCATTTTTAATTTTGAAGAAAAGTTAATATGGCCTAAAATAATTAAAAGGTCCTCCTTCTGACATCTCAATTGAACTTGTGTACTGAAGGCAAAGCTGAATCTAGAAGAAATAGCCAAGTACAACAGGTCTCTCTCCCCATAAATATCTAAATTTGAGGTATCCATTTTTTTTTTAGTATATATTTAATTTGCACCACAGTCAAGGAAATTAACCTATCCATCACCTTCCATAGTTACCTTTGTGAGTGTGTGTGTGTGTGTGTGTGTGTGTGTGTGTGTGTGTGTGTGTGTGTGGTACGTGCACCTAAAACCTACTCTTTTATAACATTTTTAGTATAAAATACAACATTATTTGATTTGTTTATCTGTCATAGCTGCAGGTCTGCACCTTTTGACCTATTGTTTCCATATCCACCCACTGTCTGCTCCTGGTAACCGCCATTCTATTCTCTGTTTCTGTGTATTCAACCAACTACTTTTTAGCTGCCACCATAAGTGAGATCATACAGTAGGTTTTATTCTATGGCTGGCTTATTTCATTCAGTATTATGTCCTCTTCTTCATTCATTATAAACCAGTGTTAAGGTTACTCCCTGCAAAATGAAGTTTCCAAATAAGAATTTACACTCTTATATAAAAGTACAAACAAAATAAAAATAGTTCATTATTACTTCTCTCAGAGCAATTAGGATTTTACCCAAAGTAAAATTCTCAACTATTAAGCCTTCTGAATATTAAATTTACTTACTAATTAATAGATTAAAAAGAGCAGGAGAGGTTGTTCCAAGTATTGCTCAAATTATACTTTATGTAAGTAAATATTTATATCTTCCATTTCTTACCTGGAGTTTTATTTATTTATTTTTCAATGTTAAGTGCATATATTATTGAATGACCTCATATTTAAAGAAAGATTTATGAAATAATTTTTTTACAGGATTATAATCTCACGTTCTTTTTGCTATTGCTACTTGCATAAGTGCATTTAAAATTAAATTTCTTGTACATGGTAGGTTGATTTGATAGTTAATAGTGACTGTCATTTTTTATTCTTATCTTCTTTTAATAAACGTTTTTATTACTGATTCTGTGACACTATGTCACATGCAAAGATACGCCATCTTTACCTTCAAGGAGTTTATTGGCCAGACACATACATGCAATGTCCAAAGTGCTTTCATTCTACAAGATTCTGTAGGAACACATGGAGAACAGATTATTCCTCACAGTGCTTGGAAGGGAGTGCTTCACTGAGGACATACATTGAACTGGCTCAGAAGAAGGAGTAGAATAATTGGCTAGAGGTGATTAAAAATATGTATCTCTATATCTGTGTCTATATCTACATCTACGTATTTGCGTGTGTGCCTGTATCTATATCTATACCAATGTCTATATTGTGTTTATATCAATATCTATAGTGTGTTATCTCAATTTATGTGTTCAGAAAAGATAATATTAGTAAAGATAGGTAGATGATGTAGCCACTGGAAAGTGCAGAGCAGGAGATAACATTGGAGTAAGCAGCAGTTGTATAGAGAAAGAACTTCTATATCATCTTAAGTAATTGGAATCACTGCAAAGTTTAATCTGGAGGAAATAATTCTGTAGATGGCTTGAAGCAGAAAAATAATTTAGGGAGCTGTTATAATATTTGAAGCCATGAATCATAAAAAAGTAAACTAAGAATATGGCAGGGCAATGAATTCCAGAGGCTTTTAGGATGAGGAATCAGGAGAACTTGAGGACTAATTGGGTAGAGGAGAGGGTAACGAAGAGTCATTCCACAATACCTCTTTCCTTCTAAGACAGCAGAGCTAGGTAAACATGGTAAATGCAATAGGCAAGAAATAGACTCTAACAGATCCCTAAGCTCTCACTAGCTTAACTTTCATTAAAGTGTACAGGCAAGAAAGCAAGATTCTTCACACAATCCCTTGTGCTGAGTGGAACAAAAGAAGAACATGCTCAAACGGAGGGGGTTTAGCTGAGATGGTGTGTCGGGTTCGGCACCGGCCGACCCGAACAGCCCTAGCCTCGTTGCTTTTGGTGGGCGAGCGAATGGCCCGGAATTCCTCCTTCCCTCCTGTCCCCTTTGGAAGGAGACGGGGAAGAGAGCCGTGAAGAGAGGTGAGCACAGCTGCCGGCCCCAAACCAGCCCGGTTAAAGGACACTCAGATGCGGCAGGGGTTCTGTCCAGAAGTTCCATTTATTATCACACAAGCACTTGCTTTTAAAGGCAAATGGGGAAGGGAGGTTTTTTACATAATCTTATCAGCTTAAAGGTCAAGAGAGCATGCATCCTGTCTCAATGCCCAGGTATTGCAACCTCGAGCGCAGAAGCGTGTATTTGGTCAATAAGGGCTAAGGCAAGGTTCCCGCAGACACCCCCACCCTACTTCCTCCCAGCGCTGTCTTAGGCTGCCACATTAATACGCCCTTGTGGGCCCATAATGGCGCCGCTTGTGATGTCACTTAAGGTGGCGTTAGTTTTTAAGGCCCGACAATTCCCCCTTGCTGTTTTAATAAGGCAGCTGGAGGCGGCTAGGCTTCCCAGCCTCGCCTCCATTCCCTCTGGTGGCTGTGCCTGTCTTAGGTTGTTTCCCTCTGGAAATCTTACCCGTCATTGACTATCCAGCCAAGTGGGGGGTGGTGCGGAACCTTAGAGATTGGCGTTGATTTTTTAAAGGGCCATATTGACCCAAGGGTTGTCAGGGCTTTCATTATGGGCCACCTCCTCTACCACCTGGGTGAGCATTACGAGAGAAGTGGTGTTGCGCCTTATAAGGGACACACCTGGTGAATGGTGTAAGGCCCCAAGATGATTAAGACAAGGAAAATGGCTAGGGGGCCTGCAGGGAGGACAGCAGGGTGGTGAGCCACGGGGAACTTGAAAGCCAGCTTTGGAACCAGTTGCTATTGGCCTCTTGCTATTTTTTTGTGTGTGAGTGCTTTTCTAATCCTTCGCTAAGCTCAACTAGGGAATCCTTGACCACTCCAGAGTGGTGGGTGTAGAAGCAATGCTCTTCTTTGAGGGCGGCGCATAATCCTCCTTGCTGTAAGAATAACAGGTCTAGTCCACGTCGATTCTGTAAAACAACTTCAAAAAGTGATGTTAGCGATTTTTTAAAATTTGATACAGACACCTCCAAGCGGCCAAGATGTATGTCCACTGCCTCCCTAAGGGAAGCTACCTGTTGATGTGCCAAGGTTATTCCGGCGGTCCCGGTACCCGTTCCAATAACTCCCAAGAGGGAGCTGATGGCCACCGCAGCTGCCCCCATGGCCCGCTTGCTTTGGGTCCGCTTATTTCGGGTTTTGGGGGCGGTGAGATTTGCCACAGTGCTGCAAAAGGGTTTGTTGGCACCTACGCAGGAACCTTTGCCAAGGACCCGCGGGAAGGTGAGTCTGGGGTTGTTGACATTGGGCAACACTACTGCTTGATTTATCTCTGCCTGCACATGGCACTCTTCTTTAAAGAAGGTGCAGAATTTGATAAACAAATTTGGAGGGAGGACAGCCTTTCAGAGCATTTTCCAATCTTGGGTCGTGCAGGGTTGGTGCGCTAAGCCCTGGAGGATGGTTTCTGCCCATAGGGGATTGGGCCCATCCTCCGCGACAGCCTTTTTCAGCTCTTTAAGGTCATGAGCTTTCCAAGGGCACCAAGTGGCCGGCCTATTTCCACCAGGGGCTTTGTTGACCGGATAGGCCTGAGGGGCCGCTTCCCCCCATGGGCTGCGGAGAGCTGGGGGTTCCCAGGGAGCCATGACAGGAAAAACCTGCAGCTCTGCCAGGGATGTTTTTAAATGTGGACTAGCCTCCTCCACTTCTTCAGGTGCCCCTTTTTCTCCTTTGGCTAAACTTTGCTCAGGGCCTTGCATTGGCAGCTTTGTTTCCTTTTTTCTCTCCTCATCGAACTGCGCCCAATCCCTTTCTCCTCCTTCCTGATGCTTGGGACAGAAGCAAAACTTTAGGGCAGAGATGGTTGGGTAGAACCCTAAGGAGGGGACTAGCCCGTGACTAATCTCATTCTTTCTGGCCAGGGTCTGAACCCGGTCCCAAGTCTCATACGAGAACAAGTAGGACAAAGGTGCCCAAGGGGCTACCTGCACCACATGACGCCAGGCATTGGTGGCCGTGGAGTCAGATATTTCTAGGCCTCTGCTTTTTAACATGTACTTTAGAGCCTTGCAAGCTGTCTCGTCACTCTTTCCACACACGCCTTCCATGTTGCCCTGGGGGGAAGGGACAAAGGGAGCAATAGGGCAGAGAAGTGCAGGGACTTCCCCCTGTTATGGTACTCACTCTGACATGCAGGCGGATTACTTCATGGTGACTACCGTGGTTGCGGGGGCCACTCTGCTGGTTGATCACCCTTCGTCGACCTTCTTTCAGGACTGAGCAGCTGGGTGCCTCACTCGCTCGTCTTTCACCCACGAGTTTTAAAAAAATCCTCACATGGGGCACCACTCTGTCAAGTTTGCTGCCGGCTGACCTGAACAGCCCTAGCCTCGTTGCTTTTGGTGGGCGAGCGAATGGCCCAGGATTCCTCCTTCCCTCCTGTCCCCTTTGGAAGGAGACGGGGGAAGAGAGCCATGAAGAGAGGTGAGCACACTGCCGGCTCCAAACAAGCCTGGTTAAAGGACACTCAGACGCAGCGGGGGTTCTGTCGAGCAGTTCCATTTATTATCACACAAGCACTTGCTTTTAAAGGCAAATGGGGAAGGGAGGTTTTTTACATAATCTTATCAGCTTAAAGGTCAAGAGAGCATGCATCCTGTCTCAATGCCTACCTATTGCAACCATGAGCGCAGAAACGCGTTATTTGGCCAATAAGGGCTAAGGCAAGGTTCCTGCAGACACCCCCACCCTACTTCCTCCCGGCGCCGTCTTAGGCTTCCACATTAATACACCCTTGTGGGCCCATAATGGCGCCACTTGTAATGTCACTTCAGGTGGCATTAGTTTTTAAGGCCCGACAATGGAGAACACGTATTCGGGGGATAGATAATGAGTTCATTTTTGGAGATGGTGACATAGATCCACTTCTGCAATACTTAAGGAAGCTGTAAGGAAATATATTGAGTACCTATCATTACAGGTTACAGATGCTGTTTTCTAAATAATCAGGTGTAGTTGGTAGCTGATGTGAGGAAAAGGTAAGATTTTTCTTTTTGGAATGATGGCATGGGAAGAGGTCAGGGCCAAAGATGGAATCTTGAAGGAGACCACACTTTAGAGTCAAAGAGAAATAAGAACCAATAGGACACTGCAAAGGCAATATCATATAGGTAGGATGGGAACCATGTAAAAGGATGTCAAAGAAGGCATAGCAGGGGAGAATTTCAAGAGAAAGGCATGCATAAATGTCTCAAATTCAAGGAAGTTAAATAGGAGAGAATAAAAACCATATTTTTGATTTAGACATTAGAACTTTCAAAGTATTCACAGGTGTGTTACAGGTAAGAAATGTGCCTCAAAAACAATGAATGTCACAAAAAGATTATCAAAACTTTAAAGAAATAGCAAGTCAGAGAAAGATTTTTTTTAAAAGTTACACCTGACACGAGTTTCTTTTTTCTGCTGAATTTACCTTAGTGTCAATGACTCTAATTGTTTGGAGGGTCCCCCGCAAGGTGTCTGTTTCCAAACATGTCATCTTAACACTCTTTTCTGTTGTTGTTGTTGTTGCTATTGTTAAAAAGATTAGATCTCAAAAATTCAATTTTTGATAACTGATCCATTTATAAAACAGATATATATTTTGTACACACATTTTAGGAATGATTTTCTCTTAAAACAAAAAGTACACTATAACACAGAGCCCTTACTTCAGCAAGTGTATCAGGTTATAGCAACACAGCACTTGCCAATTCCCAATTGAGAAAATCGAGGCAGCTTGAGTACTTATGGAATAAATATAAGGCACAGGAACATGTGTTCTTACTTCGGATTTGCCCCAATTACAATTATTCTTCTTGAATAAAATCCAGTTACGATTAGTCCTACCTAACATCTTTATATATTTTTTAATAGCACAAGTGAATGTAGCTAAAATATATTGTGACATTCTTAATTGTAAAATGCTGCTCAGTATATGTTCATTGTCACTAATAATTACATCTATAAATAATAAAATTTTAAAACTCAAATCGCTGTTGCTGGCGACAAATAGGATATTATATATAATGTTCCTCTAACCAACGAAAAAAAGAAGAGTTCTCCTCTCAGGACTAAATCTATAAAGTTTTCTTAGAATGATTTACTAAACTCTAAAATAGTAAAATATAAGCAGTAATGAAAATATATTTCAGGTTGATTTGGGGGCCTGCAAAAGAAATTAAAATATATTTTAGCTGCTTTCAGGTTAAAAAACAAAAAAGGGAAATCAATATTGTCTTTTTGGGATATATTCCTTTACTCAAAGGATAAACAATGTTTCTCTGAAGACATTGTATTTTCCATATCAAAAAAAAAAAAAAAAAGGACCAGCATGATTCTTAATTGTTATCTTATCATCATAATATGAAATTATTTTTGCAACTTCTTTTGAGCTGGCCCTAAGTTAATTTGGCATATGCATCTTCTTATTACTCATGTACTTTCTAGAAATGAATGTTTAAATTTGATCATCTAAGTTTGTATTTAACACATAAAAGCTGATCAAAATACATATTTTTATTTTGGTCTATGCATGTAGACATGAATTTTAATTAACTCGGAAGTAGCTGATAATAAGATTATTAACATGTACAAAGTGTGCAATTAATAGAAGCAGAACTAGAGGCAATTAGTGAAATTAGGTGTTTTTTCTACCGAAAAACAAGTACCCTAAACACTAATTGTTTACACCAGTCCAATCACTGCAAATATCACTAATAGCATCATTAAATGAATGTAACATTACATTATAAGTAGCAAATGAACTTACTTATTTGTTATCAGATTGGCAAAAAGATGAGCATATTAACATTTCCCATGACTTATGTACATACGCTGGGACATCCTGGTCATTTTACAATCAACATTTATTGTTATTCATTTTTGAAAGATAAAAATATGCTTACTCTGCCATATATACAGTGTCTATATATTACAGTCTTAAAATCAGTGACTTTTAAGGTTTTTAATTAATGACTTTTATGTATTTATATTTTTATTAGTAAAGCTCTTGAAACTGTCATGAAATAAAATGCTGTGCCTTTATAACTGCCAAAAAAATGTAGTATAGAAAATTTAGTATTAAGAATTACTTTTCTAACTTGAACATCTATAGATTTTACTTTCCACTCTTCATATTATCCAATAAGTTGTCCATGAACTTGGTTGGAAGGTAGATGTTGTGGATTTCTGATCTTGTTTGTAGTTTGTTTGTCCCTGTGGGAGAGATATTATTGCCTATCAGACATGTCAATTGAGATAATATGAAACCAACATGCTCCCTTCAATTCCATTTGCAATGTGTTCTTTTTCCTCTTCCTTTCCTTTTTATCTATCCTTCCTCCTTTATTATCTCCATTCCTATATTTCAATTCTTTAGCAAAAATATATGTGTAACTCAAAAAAAAAAAAAAAAAGCAATAGCCTCTGTATTCTGCATATTCACTCAAAGATTTTAGGATTGCAATTATCAGACTTTAAGGTCTCAGGACCCCTTTGCACTCTAAACATATATTAAAGTCCCTAAAGAGCTTCTGTTGTTATTGATTATATTTATCTATATTTTCCATATAAGAAATTAAAACTGAAACATTTATTACCTTATTTAAAATAATTGAAAATGGGACTCTTTGTCAAAGGCAAGAGAAGTAATTTTTCAAAAATACACAAAAGTTACAAACCATAAGATTAATAATGATTTCTAGTCAATAGATATTAATTGATATTAAGAGAAATGTGACTGGGAGAACATATTTATGCCATCTAAATTAGCCAAGGGATGAATGGATGAATATCTAAAACATATCATCACTTATTGTACACAAGTATTGATAGTCAACTCTGTACTCAGCAAATATGTATAATAAACTGTTTCAATTAAAAAAAAACAAAAGTAGTAACAGCAAAGGCAATGATAAAAAGCATACTAACAATCCAAGAGTTGGCAAAGATGTTGAGCAATTAGAACTGTTGAACACTGCTGGTGGCAGTGTCAATTAGTAGAGCCACTTGGACAATGGGTTGGTAGTGCCTACTCAGTCTTACCCTGTTCACCAGTAATTCCTTCAACGTGGAACAGAAATGCACCACAAGGTTTTACAGGAAAGTCCTGACAGGTCTAGTTATAATAGAAAAATTAGCAGTTACCACTAGGAAGAACGAAGGAGATAGTAAGAGGAAGAGGAAATAAAAGGGTTTTCTAGGGCATTGTTAATGCCCCATTTCTTGACCTAGATGGTGGTTACATGCATTCCCTTTGAGATCACTCATTGACCTGTACAGTATTGATGTTTGTCCTGTTTTTAAGGTTTTGTTTAATAAAATCCAGTTTATTAAATAAAGGGTGATGGGGAGGAACAGAAAGAAGGGATCATACAGGGACACGAGGAAACTTTTTGGGGTAATGTATATGTTCATTATGTTAATTTTGGTGATGGTTTCATGGGTATGTACATAAGTGAAAACAAAAAATTATGTGACTTAACTACAAAAATAAATTAATTAAATAAAAATAGGAAAAAAATAGAAGACGGTCAAGGAATATTAATGAGCAATTAACAGAAATATAAGCCTGAATGTTTAACAAGCATATAAAGACATACTCAAATCTACTAGAAATTAGAGAAATCCAGGTTAAAAACAATTGTAAGATCTTAGTTTGTATATACTGTGAATGTTAGAAATATGTATCATATCTAACAAGTTGTATGAAAAGGAAGAGATGGATTTCAGTCACTACCATAAGTGTGTAAAGTGACCAACCATTTATAGAATTTAATTAAGCAATATTTATTTAAATATTCCATGCTTAAGCCTAATATGCTAGACATTGCTTTTTGAAAATAAACTGTAATACCCATACTCTTCTATATTCTCTACTGCATCACAGAAAATGGAAGTATGGTGATGGAGTTTGGATGTGTTGTCCCCTCCAAAACTCATGTGAAAATTTGATCTCCAATGTGGCAGTGTTGGAAACTGATTGAGTCATGGGGGCGGATCCCTCGTGAATGGATTAATGCTCTCCCTGGGGGAGGAGCGGTAGTGAGTTCTCACTCTATTAGTTCCCACTAGAGCTTGTTGTTTATAGGACCCTGACACCTCCTCTCTCTCTCTCTCTTGCTTCCTCTCGCCATGTGATCTGCTTGTGCCCGCCGGCTGCCTGCCACTTTTCCACCATGAGTAGAAGCAGCCTAAGGCCCGTGCCAGATGCAGCTGTCCCAGAATTGTAAGCCAAATAAACCTCTTTCCTTTATAAATTACCCAGTCTCAGGTATTTCTGTCATAGCAACACAAAACGGATTAAAACATATGGGAATACATTTTCCAAAATTATTTCCATCCTAGTTATTCCAGCAAGAAGCACATATGTGATTTGGAAGGAAGAAGCGACTCAGTGTGACAGCAAGACAACGGTATAGGATTCAGCAGATGTGGGCTTCCTGGGAGTCATTCACCTGTGAACATTGGAGGAAGTTTCCTCCAGATCTTCACCTTCATGATGCCATAGAAGTTAGAAAGGAACCTGAGAGCTAACAGCAGTCTTTCCTGACATTATCTATTCAAACTCAAGGATTTTGTTAATATTTAATTACCTGTATTAAATCCTTTTCTCCTCTAAACCCTTATAGTGGTCTCTCATCATATCCTGCCTGATATACAAACTAATTCCCCTTTGGGTATATTATCCTTTCTTTATAGCATTGAGTTGCCATAGGCTTCAAAACAGCATTATGTAGAAAATGCATAAGTGAAATATGGTAAATGAAATACCATGGACCAGTAAGAAGCAATAACTTAGAAACAAATACAGAGACATGGACAGATCTCAAAAGTTTAGTGCTGAGGAAAAAGAGGAGGAAAATATTATGATACATATTGAAATATTATGTCTGTGAATTAAAACATTTAACAACACCACCCCGTATTTGATAAGTTTCACACATATTTCAGAGCATATTAAATAAGGAGGGCGAGTACATATAGGGATGGGGGGGGCAGGGAAGCTGACCAGAAGGAAGGGAGAAATAAAGTAAAATGAAATGGAACAGAATGATATAAAACAGAGTAATATAAAATACAAAAGGGATAGCTCTCAATAGACCCACGAATGTAATGTTCTGTGAACTGAAAAATACAAAGGAGTATGAACTCCCTCTGTCTCTTCACCTAAGTATCAGAAAGGAAACAATGAATACACCACACAAAAGACTTCCATTAGTACTTGTTTCATCTAAGTTTATACTAGAATTTCCATTTTTTTATTATACCATTTTGTACCAAAAGTTAGATTTTCAAAATTTTGTTCCCTTCAACAATGTGAATCTCTGATGGATATTTTCTTGAATCTTTTTATTGTTCCTATGTCCATACTTTCCATACACCTATGTCCTCTAAAGCAATTGAATTAATTAAAAATGCAGAAGCTTCTGAAGTGTTGTATATAGCTTCTGATTTTCAACATTCTTTTACCAATTTTTTTATTGCATTCAAGTTTTTAAATTAATTAACATTTAAACATTTAAAGATAATAGAAGAAATACAAAATATAGCAGTAATATTATTATTACTATTATTTTAATATCATACTTGCCCTCTTCTTTCCTGCTAACCAGGGAAAGCTTATAGTATAGAAACTGACACAGACGGGTCTTCAGCTAATCTTAGTTCCCTTCCCTCCCATAAGCACACATCATTTCTATTGCACATAGAATGATAATTCACCATTATACGCTGTCAAAACTCCAATTTTGTTTGAGGAATAATGTGTCCAGTTCCATGATTTGCCTAAACCAATCAAGGTGACCCTCGGCTAGGGATTGGTTTGGGATTAGTATGGGAATCAGCTCTGGCTGATGACACATGAATAAAGTTTGTTTCAAAGATTTTAAAGATTTCCTCCCTGATGAAGCATGATAGTTAATTTTATGTGTTAACTGTGCTAAAGGATGTTCAGAAAGCTATTAAAACATTATTTCTGGGAGTGTCTGTGAGGGTGTTTCTTGAAGAGACCATACTCTTCTTAATTGATGAAGTGGATAAAGCAGATGGCCCTTTCCAATGTGGGTGGTCATCATCCAATCCGTTGATAGCCTGAATAGAGCAAACAAACAAACAAACAATAACAACAACAACAACAACAACCAAAAAAAGTAAGGGTGAGTTTTCTCTCTGCGCTTAAGCTGAAACATCCATCTTCTCCTGTCCTTGGACATTGGAGCTCCTGGTCCTTGGGCCTTCAGACTCAGACCTGAACTTATACCATTGTCCTCCAACCAACTCCCACCCCACTACCACCATTCTCAGGGCTTCAGACTTGACTGACTTACACCACAGCCTGCTCTGGTTCTCCATCTTGCACACAGCAGACCATAGGACTTGGCCTTGGTAAACACATGAGCCAATTCCTATAATAAATCTCCTCTTATTTATATCTATGTATCCTACGGATCTGTTTCTCTGAAGAACTCTGACTAATACATAAAAACAAGAGTGGAATGAGGAGAAAGCCCTTGTTTTTCCTTACACTTTTCTAAGTCTTGAACACAGTCAATGGCAATGTGATTTCTCTAAATGTAACAGTCATCTTGCAACTATCAAACAATAATCCAGAGGACGAAACAAAAATTCTTAACATGATGAAATAGAAAATAGAAATAGGAAGATAAAAATCCCTTATAGTTTGCTTGCTTTGCTTTATTCAGTTATTTTTTCATATAGATCCTAATATATTATCAAAAATCTTACAATTAAATTGAATACTTATGAAATATAAAAAAATCACATGAATATCAAATTCAGAAAATAACTCTATTAAGTTTTATAATTAATACAAAGAAAAGGAGCAAATTATTATATTATTTTCTATATTCATAGGTTCTGTTTGGTGGAGTGATTCATCTGATAAAGCTTTAGTATATGTGCTGCCGAAGCGAGCACATCTGATAAAGCTTTATAGTTAAGTGCAGATAACTCATAGCTTCAAATTAAAATTTAAAAAAATGTGAAGCATAATATTCTTACTCTAGAAAACCTATTATATGCAATAATTTGAAAAATTATCATTGAATTCTTACTAATTACATAATTGGTTTATTATGTACTACTGTACAAAAATCCTTTGAGGCACATGTCATCAATTAAAAATTCTTAAATTAATAACAAGGCTCTAATCAAATTATTTTTGGAAAACAAGAACATGATTTAAAACTGCTTCAGGGATTCTTCATTACCTCTGTTACATAATAATGTAATTTTATAATTAGGAACAATATACATTTAATTGTTTGAAGGCTTTAAGTTTAGAAAAATAATATTGATTTTATACTAAAAATTATATTCTCCATTTTTAAGCATCTACTAGTCACTGTGATGCTGATAATTGCCTCCTCTCTTGCTTTCTTTAATTTGTCCTTTAAGCTACCTCCTATTTTCTTTATAAAACAAATTTGACATGTCACTTTTTTCTTGAATTCCCTCTCATTGCCTTTGGATACAATCCAATGTAATTCAAGGCCATAAAAAATTTGGTCACTGCCTCTCTTCTCCTCTTACTTCTCTGCATTGTGATAAGCCCTCGACCCTCTGCCCACGCTGAACTATTGGTACCTCTTAGAATGAGTTTGCTAGAAGTGATTCGCTGTTCCACATTTTTACTAAATTGACAGAGTAACACTTCTTTATTTTTGTCAGTCGACTAGGTATGAAATAATTCCACATTGTAGAAGAAGCTGATTCATATCTTTGATCAATTATTTTAGGTTTGGCTTTCATCAATGCTCTTTACATATATCACACTTAGGTTATTTCCCAATTATAGGTGTTGCAAATACCTTCTCTCAGAATTTTTTTTCATTTATTCTCTATAATAATTTTTGATAAGTCATATTTTCTAATTTTAACATAACTGAATTTTTCAAGTATTTTTTTTAGTGTTTACCTTTTAAAATGTATTTATTGACACATATTCCCCTACACTGAACTGATACAATATACTTTTATGTCATCCTTTAAAAAGTTATGGGTTTTGTTTGTTTACTTTAGTTTTTCCTTTCACATTTAGGTCTATATTCCACCTCAATGTGAAATTGTTGTTTTTTTACATAAAGAATTAACTTCTACTAGCCTAGTTATTTTGAGAAGTGCATTATTTCCCATTTCTCAGTAATACCATTTCTTTCATATACCAAGTGTGAATACCTGTACATTAACTGCTTCTGTGCTCTTTATTCTGCTCCACTGGTCATTTGTAATTATTTGAGACACCACAACACTATCTCAATCGTTATATCTTCATATATCATTTTGATATCTGATAGGCAAGTCTCTACATATTAATTTACTTTATCAAGAGTGTCTTAGCTATTCTTTTTTATTTGTACTTATTTTACATTTTATATTAACTCATCAAGCTCCTCAGAAAAGAAAAACCATTGAGGTTTGATTATAAGAAATAAAAGTTTTTCAACAAAAGCACTGTGCATCCAACTTTTGATTCCTGGTTACATTTATATTTGTATTTCTCTTGAAAACAGATTTTTAAAATATTTTCTAACTCTTTTTCTGGTGCAGCAATTATAAATTGTATTATATTTTTAATTTCAGTATCCACATGTTCATTGCTGACACGTAGAAATAAAACTGATTTTTCAGTTTGTCTCATGTCTTCTTAAGTTGGTGAATGCACAGTGAGTGAGTTCTAGAAGTACTTTTTTTCTATTTTAAATTTGTTGGATTTTTCTCTGTAGGTAACTGTGACATTTGAAAATGGGGACTGTTAATTTCTTCCTTTCCAATCAGAATATATTATTTCCTTTACTTGCCTTAGTGTACTGGTTGAAACTGCAAGCACTGTGTTGAATAAAAGCCGTAAACATGGTCGTCCTTGATTTCTTCCTGATCTTAGAGGGAAAACATTCAGTCCTTACCATTGAGTATAATGTTAACTGTACGGTTTTTGTGAATGTTCTTTATCAACTTGAGGGAGTTTTCCTCAATTTCTGTATTTCTGAGAGTTGTTATCACGAGTGGATGTTGAATTTTATCAAATGACTTCTGCATTGATTGATATGATCTAGTGATTTTTTTTCTTTAGCCTTTTAGTATGATGGATTAAATTGATTTATTTTTGAATACTAAACCAGACTTGAATGTCTGGAATAATCTCCACTTGGCCATTTCGTACTAGCCTCAAAAAGTGAATTAAGAAGTATTCCTTTCTCTTCTATTTTCTTAAAGTGATTGTGTAGAATTGGTGTTAATTCTTTCAACATTTGGTTGAATTCTTTAGTGGAACCATATGGGTTTGAAAATTCCTTTATTAAAATTTTTTATATTATGAATTCAATTTCTTTGAATTTTGATGTCTGCAATGACTACAGTGATGTACTCTGTTTCATTTATGATACTAATAATTTTTTTATTTGTCAGTCTTACTAAATATTTGTCAATTTTGCTGATCTTTACAAAGAAGCAGCTCTTTGCTTCATTGATTTTTCTCTTATTTTTCTGTTTCATTGATTTTCGTTCTTTATTACTTCCTTCCTCATGCTTGCTCTGGGTTTATTTTGCTCTTCTTTTTCTAGGTTGTTGAGGTGTGATCATATATTATTGATTTGAGACATTTCCTGTTTACTAATACATGCATTTAGAGCTAGAAATATCCCTGTCTACATTTCTATAGTTGTGAATGTTTTGATATGCTGCATTTTTGTTTTAATTCAGCTCAATATAATTTAATTTTCTTTGGGACTTCTTTCTTTGACCAATTGATCATTAAGAAATTTGTTATTTAGTTTTTAAATGTTTGGTGATTTTCTTGTTATCTTACCTTTATAGATTTGTATGCTGATTCCATTGTGTTTGAATAACAGAAGGTATATGTTTTAATTCTCTCAAATTTATTGAAATTTATTCTATGATTCAGTATATGATCTGTATTTTTATATGTTCCTTGAGCACCTGAAAAATAGCATTCTGCTGATTGTTTGATGTAGTGCTCTATAAACATCTATTTTATCCTGAATTTATATAGTCTCTATAGTTTTGTTTGTTGTAAATTTCTAATTTTATTTCACTGTAGTCTGACAATATACTTGATATCATTTCAATCTTTTTAAATTGTTGGGACTTGGTTTGTGACCTAACATGTGGTCTATTCTGGAGAATGAGCCATGTATTGATTAGAAGGATGTAAATTCTGTCATTGTTGGATGAAAGATTCTGTATATGCCTGTTAGGACTATTTGGTCTAAGGCGCTGTTTAAACCCAATATTTCTCTACTGATTCTTTGTCTAGATGATCTGTCCATTGCTGACTGTGGTGTGTTAAAGTCCCCAACTATTGCTGAGTTCAGGTCTACCTCTCCCTTTAGATCCAACAACAGTTGCTTTATACATCTGGGGGCTCTGATATTGGGTGTATATATATTTATCATGGTTATCTATTCTTGCTGCATTGATCTCTTTATCATTATATAATGTCCTTCTTTGTGTCTTTTTACAGTTCTTGGTTTGACATCTATTTTATCTCATGTAAGTAAGGCAACTCCTACTCATCTTTGGTTTCTATTTGCATGGAACGTCTTTTTCCATCCCTTCACCTTTAGGCTATGTGTTTCTTTATTGGTGAAGTGAATTTCTTGCAGTCAACATATAGTTGGGTCTAGTTTTTTAATCCATTCTGCCAGTCTATATCTTTTATTTGAGGAGTTTAGTCCGTTTACATTCAGGGTTTTTATTGAAAGATATTGCCTTTTTCTTGGTGTTTTACTAATTTCTCTGTGGTTGTTTTATATTTCTTATATTTCTTTTCTTTTTTTGTTTATCTTTGCTGTTGTGTCTTTTTTTGTAGTGATAAAGTACATTTTCTTTTTCTCATTTTCATATCTATTCTACTAGTGTTTTCTTTGTAGTGTATTTATGGTGACATATATCTGACTTTTCATTCCAGATGTAGAACCTCCTTGAGAATTCATTGAAGTGCTAGTCTTGTTGTGGAGAATTCTTGACATTCTTGTTTGTCTGGGAAAGTTACTATTTCTCCTTCATTTCTGAAGGAAAGCTTTATTGGGTATAGTATTCTTGCTGGTAGTTTTTTTTTGTTTGTTTGTTTGTTTTTAGCACTTTCAATACATCATCCCATTCTCTTCTGGCCTGTAGGGTTTCTGTTGAGAAGTCTACTGTTAGCCTGATGGGTATTTCCTTATGGGTAATTTGAAACTTTCCTCTTGCTGTTTTTAGAATTCTCTCCTTGTCTTTTACTTTTGAGAATTTGACTACAGTGTGTCTCAAGGAGGTCCTTTTTTGCTGAATCTGTTTGGAGATCTTTGAAGTTGTTGGATCTGTAAGACCACTTCTCTCCCAATATTTGAGAAGTTTCCAGCTATTATTTTATTAAATGGGCCTTCAAAGCCTTTTCCTTTCTCTTCCTTTTCCTGTACACTTGTAATATGGATGTTTGCACACTTAAGGCTATCAGAAAGATCTCATAGTCTTTTGTAAATTTAAAACATTTTTTTTTTTGGTCCGACTGTGTTAATTCAAAAAGCTTGTATTCTAGTTCCGAGTTTATTTCTTCTGCTTGTTCGAGCCTGCTGTTTATGCTTTTGGTTGTATTTTTTATTTCTTTGAATGAATTATTTAGTTCCAGGATTTGTGTTTGGTTTTTCGCTTATTGCTTATATCTCTTTATTGAATTTCTCATATATGTTCTCAAATTTATTTTTGTATACAGCAGTCTCCCAACAAAGAAAAGACCAGGAGTGGATGGCTTCACTGTCAAATTTTACCAAACCTTTAAAGAAGAATTAATACCAATTCCATACAAACTATTCCAAAAAATTGAAACAGAGGCCCTTTTCCCTAATTCATTCTATGAGGCAAACATCATCTTGATATCAAAACCAGACAAAGATACTAAAAAAAAAAAAAGAAAAGAAAAAGAAAACTACAGGCTAATATTTTTGATGAATATAGATGCAAAAATCCTCAATAAAATAGTAGCAAATAGAATGTAGCAGCACATCCATAAAATTATACACCACACCCAAGTTGGATTCATCCCAGGGATGCAAGGATGGTTGAACATACAAGTCAATTAATGTGATACAGCACATCAACAAAATCAAAGACAAAACTTTAAGATTATCTCAATAGATGCTGAAAAAGTATTTGAAAAAATTCAACATCTCTTCATGATAACGATTCTCAACAAATTAGGTAAGGAAGGAAAGTATCTCAACATATTTAAAGCCATATATGACAAACCCACTGCTAATATCATCCTAAGTGGAGGAAAACTTTTCCCTTAAGAACAAGACCAAGACAAGGATGTCCACTCTCACCACTCCTATTCAACATAATATTGGAAGTACTAGCCAGAGCAATCAGGCAAGAGAAAGAAATAAAGGGCATCCTGACTGGAAAAGATGAAGTCAAATTTTCCCTTGTTGCAGATGACATGATCCTATATATAGAACAGCCTAAAGACTACAAAAACAAAACAAAACAAAACAAAACAAAACAACAAAAAAACCCTTTTCAATTTGATATACAATTTCAGAAAAATTTCAGATAAAAAATCAACACTTTAAAATAAGCAGCATTTTTATATTCCAACAATGAACTATCAGAAAAGAAATCAAGAAATTTACAAGTCACCAAAAAAATAAAATACCTAGGAATAAGATTAGCCAAAGATGTGAAAGATTTCTATGACAAGAACTCAAGTCACTGTTGAGAGAAGTTAAAGAGGACACAAGAAGATGGAAAGATATTCCATGCTCTCAAAGTGATCTACAGATTAAATGCAATCCCCTTCAAAATACCAATGGCATTCTTCACAGAAATGGAAACACAATTCTAACATTCAAATGATGTTATTCTTTTAATAATTACATGACAAAGGCACCAAGGACATACATTGAGGTAAAGAGAGCCTCTTCAGTAAATGATGCTGGGAAAACTGGACATCCATAGGTAGAAGAATGAATCTAGACCTGTACTTCTCACCTTAAACCTAAATCAACTCAAAGTGCATTAAAGACTTAAGTATAAGACCTAGAACTGTACAACTCCTAAAAGAAAACAGAGAAAGCATTTCAGGAAGTAGGACTGGGCAAAGACTTTATGAATAAGACACCAAAAGCATAAGCAAGAAAGGAAAAAATAAACAAGTGGGATTATATCAAACTAAAAAGATTCTGAACAGGAAAGGAAGCAATCGTCAGAGTGAAAAGACATCCTACTGAATGGGTAAAATTATTTGCAAACCATACATGTGAGAGGGATTAATATTCAGAATATACAAGGAACTCAAACAACTTAAGAGTGAAAAAACAAGTAAGCTGATTAAAAAATGGGCAAACAAGCTGAATAGACATTTCTCAAAGGAAGACATACAAACAACCAACAGGTATATAAAAAAATACTCTACATCAGTAATCATCAGGGAAATGCAAATCAAAACCACACGGAGATTTATTTCACCCAAGCTAGACTGGTTATTATCATAAAGACTGAGAATAAAAAGTTCTAGTGAGGATGTAGAGAAAGGCAACTCTTCCACACTGTTGGTGGGACTGTAAATTAGTATGGATATTTGGAAAACAGCATGGCACTTTCTCAAACAACTACAGAAAGAACTACCATATGATCTAGCAACTCCACTTCTGGGTATATGCCCTGAGGAATGGAAATCATCATTTTGAAAGTATATCTGTACTCTCAAGTTCCTCGCAGCTCTATTTATAATATCCTAGAGTTAGGACCAACCAAAATGTCCATCAGCGGATGACCGGATTAGGAAAATGTGATAGATATATGCAGTGGAATACTACTCTGTCATGAGAATGAATGAAATTCTGCTATTCGCAGCAACATGGGTGAGCTTGGAGAAAATTACGTTAAGTGAAATATGTCAGGCACAGAGAGAAATACCATATGTCCTTACTCATAAGTGGGAGCTAAGAAAAAAAGAAAGAAAGACCAAAATAAAACATTGAACATTCAAAAGGAAAGAACAAAACTGTAGTTACTAGAGGTGGGAAAGGGGGAGAGGAAGGAGGAATAAGGAGTAATTGGGTAGGGGACACAAAATGTAATTATGATTTGTAGTGATGAGCATAATAATATTGATTTGATCATCACATACTGTACACAAATGCTGATAGTCAACTCTGTACCCCATAAATAAGTATAAATAAAAATTAGTTAAATAAATAAATAATGAGAAAGTTTGAAGTTAACTTTTCTAAGGGATATGGGTATGTTTTTAACATTAAATTGTGTATAGTGATATTTAAATAGTGGATAATATGATAATCATGTTTTAACATTTATACATACAGGTGCTTTGTGTTTTTTTTTTTTCTCCAGTCAGTAAAAAAAAAAAAAAACTGGCTTAAATTATAATTAAAAACATATTTTAAAGGTTGCTTTGAATACAGGACTCTTATTAAGAAACAACTGCTCATTTTGTTTTCCAATGACATATTTTCAAATTATCACAGCATTAGTGAACACCTTGTAAAATAACGTAGTTTTAAATTTACTAATCTATTAATGATCCAGTCTGCAATATGGTACTTGTGTTTTATTTGTATTTGTTCTTCATTCAAACTGCTACATTTGATATTTAATAATACATTTAAGCATGTGTCACTCTCACAATTGTGCTATTATGACGTCAGTGTATGCGTAGAGTAACATGCAATGGTGGGATGGATGACAATTTAGTGCACAATTATTGTGATAAATGATTAATCTGCCACCATAACTAAGATCATGAAACTTTTTATGTAATCATCCAATGGATTCTTCCCTAAAACCCCCCAAAACATACAAATGCATGAAAGTAATAATCAGAAGAAAAATTTATACTAGTTGTTTCATTTTTGTTTTTTGTTTTTTTTTTAAATAATGAATGAGGAATGACTATGAAAAAGCCAATAAAGCCATGGATCTGGACCTACTAAATAAATAAATAAATAAATAAACAAACAAACAAACAAACACAAATAAACACATAAATAAATAAATACATAAATAGACTGAAAAGATAGTCTTGAAAACTTTCTAAAATCTCAGTTCATCATGATATATGCAGAAACAATTTGCTAATGTTGGTCAGCTTATTACTCATTACTATTTTATTAATATTAGCTATGTTGATTTTAATAATATTACTTTCTATCCAACTGTTTTATTATAACCATTATCACCTTTTATTAATTTGACTTACTGAACTTCAAATCTTCACTCTTTAGGAGGTCCAGGGCAATAAAATTTTATTTTTTGTACTTGAAGGTATAAATACTTTGTATCAAAATTGCCTTTTTCCCCATTCATCAGCTTTAAATTCATTGTGCCCTATTAATATTATTTCATTGTATTATCAGAAGTTATTTATTGACCATATACTATATTCCAAGCAATGAACTAAGCACTTTATAAATGTTTCATTCTCTAATCATCACAACTTTATGAGATAGATCTTACTATGATCCCCATTTGACAATGACTCAATTTCTTGTAGCCCTATAGAATATGATACAAAGTGGATTACACTTTAAATAGAGTGGAGAATTGAATGACTCGTATATGTTCACCTAGAAAACGGGAGAAAGTGGTTAAGCCAGCAATTTCTTGAGAAGTAGAGAATATTGTAACTAGGCTCAGACCATTAGTAACCTTTGTAGGTGTAACAGCTGGCTTGGGAAAGAATGGGAGGTTAAGAAAAACATGCAACTCTCTAAATTATTATACAATGAAATATTTTCCCTCTATCTCTTAGAAATGAAAATCATGAAGGCATTTTACATAGTTTATTAGATGTTAAAATTTTGTTTTACTATTTTTATATGTATGAGTGATATTTGAAATAGACTTTATAATGTGAAGTAATCTCTGTCCAAAATTTGCACACATACCTGTGCATACACAAATACTTGTGATATCCTCTATAGCCACCCTCAGTCTGAACCTTTGAGCTAACTCGAAGTATGCCCACCTTCCTGTGGGAGCATACCTTTTCCTGATGGCACACAGCTGGGTGAGAGGTGTGTGAAGTTAACTTTTATCCCCCACTCATTCTCTTCTTGGGTCACCTACAGGGCACAGCTAGTGCAGCCCTCTATGGTGATCCTGACATAGTCTCCTATGAAGCCGGCATGGCTGGTAAGTTTATTGGAATGGCTTGCTTTATTGGACAGATAAATAATGAGAGTTTGCAATGCCAATAAAATAAGCTAAATACCTTTCATTGACAGTGATTCATTTCACAACATTTCATAGCATGTTACAAGCTATCTGTTCCTGATAAGCTTATCTTGCTTCAATCCTAGCCCTGTTTGGCTATTTTGGAGGGTTTCAGTTATACTGATCTGTGAAAATTCCAGCCTGTTAGAAAAACTTGATAATTTCTAAATTTTTACCTTTTGGTCATCAAGAGTCGTCAGTCAGTCTTGGTATTTTCAGGCAGTTTGACAGGTGAGGTATTCTGGTAGACTATCTTGGGTTAGCCAGTTTTCTAAAACTCTGGCATTCGTAGCTCTGTAAACCTTCCTCAGTCATACATATTTTCATGTACTTAAGAATTTTACTTTTCCTTAAGCATTTATTATAAAAAATAATTTAAATTCACCTTTGAATAACAATTACTGTTGTAATTTAATTTTTTAAGTCTTATACTATTATAATTATTTTTATCTTTCTATTTCAAACATGATTCAAAAACTAATTAAAGTAATAATGAATTGCTTTTATGTTCATCGCAGTCCTCAGGGTTGACATTATATTAGTTGTTTCAGAATGGAAGTTTTAGAATATTTATTGCTTTTAGATTTTGATCTCACAAATTAGAGTTAAAAATCTCTTCTCTTAGCTACTTTTTATCCTTTCCTTTTAGTTACATTTTTTTGAGTGTACTGGAGCATGAAAAATAGTCAAAATGGAAAAATGAAGAGGCACCAGAACAAATGAGCACTAAACAATTTTATCAATATTTGCACATCAAATCCATATACATAATTGTATTCCAGAAATGTCAGACTTTTATACTTAAACATTTCAAGAAATTATTTTCTTTTAATTCATATTTTTGACAAAATGTATGACAAGTACCCATGCGGTTTGTTATATGTTAGAGATTTTTAGTTTGGTTTATTTTTAAATACTGGGGTTTTCCTGTCTATGTATGTTATTATTATTGCCCCTGAACCCAGATGACAAATTTCTTAATCTAGCACAGAGCCCAGAGCTGGTCTTCAGCAAAAGTGACATGAGCATCAACATCTCATGGACACTATAGTACATCAGAGGGGAGTCTGACATGGCTGGTTTGTCACAGCATGATGGCTTTCACACAGTGGGTAAGCTTTAGAGCACTTAAGAATGAGTGCCAACTGAAGCAGTAACCACTGTAGGGGATCTTATGAAATTGTACAAACAGCAGAGGCTTCTGCAGCAGACCTTGATAAAAGAAGAGACAAGGGAGAAAATAATTGATAGGATGTGAGCCAACAGTGCTTTTGTAAGATGACAAGAACACCTGGGGACCATAGGACATACCTTGAAAGGATTAAGGAATACAATATTGCACAGGGCTAGGACTACTTAAATAAAAGATGGGAACTAGAGCTTCTGAAATAGTTGCTGCTTTTGAAATTTTTATTATAACCTCATTTCATCTTCACATCCTAGGTTGCTAGGTCATGCAAGGCCTGGAGAAATAATGACTACATAAATTAAACTTCCAGTTACAGATATGTCTGTGTGTGTGTCTTTGTACACAAAGGAAAATCATCCCTCTTTAGTATTTACACATAAGAAAAATACTTTTGAACAAAAAATATTCATTTAATTTTCAAAATATTATTATTTATTTTATCATTTACTTGTACATATTTGTGAGATACAGCATGTTGTTTCAATACATGCATATATTGCACAATAATTCACTTAGGGTGGCTAGCACAGTTTTGTATCAGTTAGTCCACCCTTTCTCCTCTCCCAACACCCCTCTGCTCCCAGCCTTTAGTGACCATTATTCTACTTGACCAAAATTTAAAATACCTTGGCTGATTTTGGCTCTACCTCTCTAAGAAGTTGTGGCAAATGGAAATCTTGGATAAGGGTTATTTGGGGTAAAAAGATTTAGAATGGTATTTTGAATATAGATATTTAGAATGATCATCTATTTATTAGGTATATCCTACACTGAAGACATACAAAAAAATACAAAAATACAGTCTGCTGAATTTTATATGTCAAGCTTACTTATGTAATCAATGGTAGACTAAAAAATAAAATAGTAAAACCCCAGAATTTTCATTGTACCCCTTTCGACTGCTAATCAACAGACCAAAGATTATGCCTAGTCTAATTTCTCACACCATAAATTAGTTTTGCATGTTTTTGAACTTTCTGTGAATGGAATATTACAGTAAGTTGCATTTTTTTCAACCTGTCATATTTTGCTCAATATGTTTATTAGGTTCATCAATCTTGTTGCCCATATCAGTTGTCTTCTTTTCCCCTTATTTGGATATCCTTTCTTGAAATAAGCTGTTTTTCTCCTTGATTTATCAGTTATTTTTTATGTTCTGAATATGAATTATTTATCACATTTATGTGTTGTGAATTTTTTCTTCCTATCTTGACTTTACATTTAACTCTCTTACTAATAGTTGTTTAATCCAAAACATGAAAAGAAAATTCTTTTCTATAACTTATTTGAAAAAAATAAAGGTTTACGCTTTATAATTGAATATAAAATTCATCAAGAATTTATTTTTGTTCATGTGGTTACACAAAATGAACAATTTCAATCTTTTGTCAAAAAGACCATCATTTCTTCATTGCACTGAAACATCACTTTTTCTTAGACTAGATGTACATATGTGGTTTGTTCATGAATTCTATTCTGGTCTGTTGTTCAATATATATGTCCTTTCCCCAATACTGCAATGCCTTAATTGCTTCATTTATAATAAGCTATGAGATCTGTTAGGGTAATTCTCCAATTTTTTTTTTTTTCAAAATTATGTCAGCATTCTTAGACCTTTACTATTCTACACAAACTTCATTTTTATTTTATTTTATTTTGTTTTGATTTGTTAAAGATAATTTACTATACACATATGTGGGGTACAAAGTTGACTATCAATAGTTGTGTAAAATGTGTGATGATCAGATCAGTATAGGAAGCTTATTCACCATTACAATATGAAATCATTCTTTGTGTCCATTAACCAATTTCTAATTAACCCCCCTTCCTCTCAATCTCCCCTCCCCTTTTCCAACTCTAGTAACCACAGTTTTCTCTCCTTCTAAAAGTCAAGTGTATTATTGTGATTATTCTTTCATTCTTTCTCTCTCTTTCTATTGTTTTTTGTGTATTTATACATTCAGTTCCCACTTGTGAGTAAGGACATGTCGTATTTTTCTTTCTACATTTGGGTTGTTTAACTTAGCATAATTTTCTCCAGGCTCATTCGTGTTGCTGTGAATGGCAGAATTTCATTCTTTTTTATATCAGTATTTATTTTTTTATATTTATATTCTTTTTATATCAGAATTTCACTTTTATATCTTTTTTAAACCTCCATACTGTTCTCCATAATGGCTGTACTTATTTACAGTCCCACCAACAGTGCAGAAGGGTTCCTGTTTCTCCACATCTTCTTCAGAATTTTTTATGTTCAGTCTTTTTGATAATAGCCAGTCTTACTGGGGTGAGATGATATCGCAAAGTGGTTTTGATTTGCATTTCCCTGATTAGTGATGTTGAGCATTTTTTTCATATACCTGTTGGACACTTGCATGTCCTCCTTTGAGAAATGTCTATTGCTCATTTTTTAATTGGATTATTTATTTAATTTTTTTTACTATGAAGTTGTTTGAGCTCTTTGTATATTCTGGACATTAATCCCTTGTCAGGTGTATAGTTTGCAAATATTTTCTCCCATTCTGTAGGTTGTCTTTTCACTCTGATGACTGTTTTCTTCACTGTGCAGAAGCTTTTTAATTTGATATAATCCTATTTGTTTATTTGTACACCATGATTAAGTGGGATTCACCCCAGGGATGCAAGGATGGGTCAACATCATTACAATAGATGCAGTAAAAGCATTTGACAAAATTCAACATTCTTTCATGATAAAGACTCTCAACAAATTAGATATAGAAGTAAGGTATCTCAACACAATAAAAGTTATGCATGACAAACCCACTGCCAATATCATCCTGAAGAGGAACAAGACAAGGATGCCCGCTCTCACCACTCCTACTTAACATAGCATTGGAAGTTCTTGCCAGAACAATTAGACAAGAAAAATAAATAAAGGGCATCTTACAAAGATGAAGTCAACACTCATTCATCTTGTTGCGAATGGGAGTATTGCATTCCATGGTGTATATAGACCACATTTTCCTTATCCGATCATCCGTCAATGGACATTTAAGTTGGTTCCATGTCTTGGCCACTATAAACAGAGCTGCAATGAACATCGGAGTGCAGGTATCCCTTCAACATGATGATTTCCTCTCCTTTGGGTATATGCCAAGAAGAGGGATTGATGGATCATATGAAAGATCATCTACAGTTGTTTGAGAAATCTCCATACTGTTTTCCATAGTGGTTGTACTAATTTACAGTCCCACCAACAGTGTAGGAGTGTTTCTTTCTTTTTACACCCTTCCTAGCTTTTGTTATTCACCATCTTTTTGATTATAGCCAGTTTAACTGGGGTGAAGTGGTATCTCAATGTAATTTTAATTTGCATTTCCCTGATGACTAGTGATGTTGAGCATTTTTTCATGTACCTGTTGGCCGTTTGTATGTCTTCCTTTGAAAAATGTCCATTCAGCTCCTTTGCCCATTTTTTAATTGGTTTATTTGAGTGAAATAAGCAAAGCACAGAGGGATAAATACTGCATGTACTCACTCATATGTGGGAGCTAAGAGAAAAAAAGAGGAAAGGAATGAAAGACCATGGTAATGCGTTGGACTTGCAAAGGGAGAGAACATTCCTTGGGCTACAAAGTGGAGTGGGCGGGGAGGGGAGGGGGAGAGTGGTTGGGGATAATTGGGTGGGGGACACTGGGTACACATGCAATTTTTGTTAATGGACATACAGCCGGTATGAATCTGGCCCCCATATCATGGGCATGAGGGGTGACGATCAGCTTTGTATCTCATGAATATTCATAACCAATAAAAATACTTTTTTGTAAAAAAAAAAGATGAAGTCAAATCATCCTTGTTTGCAGATGGCATGATGCTATAAATAGAAAACCCAAGAAACTCTATGAAAAAACGCTCAGAGCTGATAAGTTCAGTAAGTATGCAAGATACAAAATCAATATGCAAACATCAAAAGTGTTTTTATACTCAACACCAAACTAGAAGAAAAAGAAATCAGGAAAACAAGCCCATTTACAATAGTCACCAAAAAATACAATACCTAGGAATAAATCTAACCAAGGAAGTGAAAAATCTCTACAATGAGAAATACAAATCACTGCTGAAAGAAATTAAAGAAAACACCCGAAGAGGAAGACTTTGCTTGTTCATGGCTTGGAAGAGTCAACATAGTGAAAATGTCCAACTACTAAAGTTGTCTACAGATTTAGTGCGATCCCCATCAGAATACCAATGACATTCTTCACAGAAATGGAAAAAAAAAAAAAAAATCCTAACATTCATACAGAAAAACAAAAGACCCTGAATAGCCAAAGCAATCCTGAGCAAAAATCCAGAGGCATTACACTTCCTGACTTCAAACAATATTAAAAATCTATAGTAACCAAAACAGCATGGTACTGGCATAAAAACAGACATACAGCCCAATGGAACAGAATAAAGAACCCAGAAATCAAACCACATATTCACAGCCAACTAATCTTCCACAAAGGCACCAAGAACATACAGTGGGGAAGGGACAACCTCTTCAATAAATGGTGCTGGGAAAATTGGATATCCAAATGTAGAAGAATGAAACTTGATCCATACCTGTTTCCATAAACCATAATCAAGTCAAAATGGATTAAAGGCTTAAATATAAGACTGAAACTTTAAAACTCCTATAAGAAAACATAGCGGAAACTCTCCAGAATGTAGAACTGGGCAAAGACTTCATGAATAAGCCCCCAAAACACAGACTCCATATAAACTTCAGAATCAACTTGTCATGTCTCAAAATCCACCTTGAACTTTGATTGGTATTTCAATGAATGTATAGATCATTTTATGGAGAACTATCATTTATAAAAGATTGGTTCTTACCATTATGAACAAACTTTATCCTATTATTTCTATAGGTTTCTAATTTCTTTCAAATATATTTTGTAGTTTACAACATAAAGGTTCTGAACACATTTTATTAGATTTGTTTTTACATTTTTTTGTTTGTCAAACTACTATAAATATTACATTTAAAAATTAATTTAATATCAAAATTTGGGTGTTTTTTATTGAAATGCAATTGATATTTGTAATTCAACCTCATAGCCAATAAATATTAATGGAAATATTTATGAAATTTTTGTGTATAGATTTTTTTTTGATTTCACATCTATGTAATCATATTGTGTACAAGAAATGACTGTTTTATATCTATATTACCAATTTTTGTGTGTTTTAAAAAATTTTTCTTTACTTGTTGCACTCACTATCTAGATGCTCCAGTAAAAATTATCTCCAAAAGTATGGTGATAAAATATATATATTTTGTTACCATTTCCTGGTGTCTGTAATCTACGTGTGGCTTATTAGTTGTTTCATTTGGCTCAGGTCTCTCACAAAACTTTAATGAAAATGCCAGCCTAGGTAGGCTCCATTTCCAAGCTTACTCAGTTTTTGTTGGCAGAATTCAGTTTCTTATGGGTTCTTGAACTGAGGGTCTCAGTTCCTCACTGGATGTTGTCTGGGGGTCGCTTTCATTTTCTTGCTACATGAACCTCTTGACAGTGCAACTAATAATAGTAGCTGGCTTCATCAAAGTGAGAAAGCAAAATAGATTGAGAGTAAGAGACAGATGGAAGTCACAGTCTTTTAAAACTTAATTTTGGAAGAAACACCCTATCAATTTTCCCATGTTCTATTTATTAGAAATCACCTTGAACTGAATAAGCTGTCACCTTGATCTTCAACTTTCCAGCATCCAGAACCTTGGAAAATAAGTTTCTGTTTAAGCCATCCAGTCTGATGGATTTTGTTATGACAGCCCAAGCTAACTAATACAGTGTGCAAACAAACTTTACATGGTTATATTTTCCTGAAGAATACATGCCATTATCATTATAAAATGTTTCCTTTTTTTCTAGTAATACTTAATGCTTTAAAGCCTGATTTTTATATATTAATATAGGAATGCAATCTTTGCTTTCATCAGTATTTTTATGGAATTATATTTATTTCATCCTTTAATTTTTTATCTCTCTGTGTCTACATATATTTAAAGTATTTCTCTGGTAAAGAATATATAGTACATTTTTAAAAATTCTAATCTGGCAATATTAGTTTTTTATTAAATTATTTATCTTATTTTACACTTAATACACTTACATATATAATGTTTATTATAATGTTTATATCTACCACTTTACTATTTGTTTTGGTATTCACTTCTTGCCTTTGTTTGGATTAGTTAGTTTTAGTTATATGATCAGCTTATTCTATGTGCGCTGTTTTACTAAGGGTTTGCAACAGAAAATTAAACATGAAAGAATCTGGACTTATTTTAGTCCAACATAAATTGTTACTTTAAATAATTTATCAATAATGTTAAAATCTTTTCACTTTTTATGTTTTTATGCATTTTAATTCCACATATATTTAATATTTACATTATAGTTATTTTGTACAACCAATATAAAATATATTTAACCAATATATTTAATGACACACTTATTCTTCCAGGTATATATATATATATATTTATGCATCTTGTGCTTTCATCTAGAATAATTATGTTTATACCCAAGCAATGCTCTTTAGTACTTCTTTAAATGTAGTTATGTTAATGATGTGTTGCTTAGTTTTTGCTTGTCTGAAATCATCTTTATTTTGTCTTCATTTACAATGATACTTTTGCTGGATATAGAACTCTCAGGACTTTGTTTTCTCTACATTTTATAATGTTTTTCCACTATTTTCTGGTTTCCATCATTTCTGCAAACTGTCAACCATCAGTGATATTGTTTCTCCTACAGTGGTTATGTGTCACTTTTTAAAGCAGCTATTGAATTTTTGTTTGTTTGTTTGTTTTGCTGTTGTTTTTTTCCTTTTTTTCCTATGGTGTTTCTAAGTGCAGATTTATTTGTATTCATCCTGCTCAGAGTCTACAAAATTTATTGCATCTGTGGTTTGGTGTCAATATTTGGTTTTGGAAAATTCTCAGCTAATATTTCTTTAAAGATTGCTTTTGCTCCATTATTTTCTCTCCTCTAGGAACACCAGTTAAAAATAATTTAGACCTTTTTGCTTTATTTTATCTATAACTTATTGTTTTTTCTTTTATCTCTACTCTGGTTTTTCTATATAATTGAATATGAATAATTTCTATTAACCTGCTTTTTCATTTCTTCCAATACATAAATTCATTTTTCTGCTGTGTCTATTCTACTGTCAGAGTCATATGTTGACACAGGACTTTCAGATTGTGTACTTTACCTTATTATTTGAAAATATTAGTTATATCCAGTTTAAAGTTGTTTTCCTATAACTGCAATGTCAGGTTTATAAGTGGGGCTGTTTATATCTGATTTTTCTTTTGAATTTCCATCTCTTGTCTGGTCTCTTTGCACAACATATTTTTATAATAAATTTTGAGCATTATATTTGAAAAATTATAAAATTTTCCGACTATATTTTTCTTCAGAGACATTCAATCTTTCATCTGCTCAAGCAAATAGAACAGAAACTGATAATCTTTTTAATTAGGAACTGAAATGCTTAAAGTTCATTTGAAAATACCAAAGCTATCTCTGCCCCTGAACTATCTCTGGCTACCTTTTCTAGGGTGTAGCCTCCTACATATTCTGAGAGTTTGGAATGATCAACAATGTGTTCACGCCCATTGGTAGTTCCTGAAACTAATTTTTTTCTTCTAGGAATCACATGTTTGTTAAGAGTTCTTTTTGTTTTTCAGGATTTTTGTTGTCTTAATCTTCAGAATTAAGCAAATGTTCTGATGAGTGAACTGACTGTATTAAACTCAATTCCCCACCCTTCCTTTTTAATGGAATCCCAGCCATCTCTTGTCTCTAGTTATTTACTTTCTAGCCCAGGGAGAATGTCAAATCTTTGATTTCCTTGTCTCTCTCTGAGTGCCAGCACTTGGCCTGGGCCCCTTCCTAGACACTCAACTTCTTGCATTTTCACAGAATTGACAAATATTCTAAGGGTAAAAGTAACTGCACAGTGTCAGGTCATCTTTTCCAGTTTTTCTTCCTTTTCTGGGATTTATGTTTCTAAGTGTCATTTGCCTTAGCTTCTTTATAATTATTTAACCAGATTTATTTTTTTTACAAAATTTTCATCTTTATCTATCTATCTATATGTAATTGTGATAGTGTTGTAATGCTACATCCATCGTAATTGTAACTGGTTTATTCTATTTTTAATCTTGGTTTTTAGAAAGAAAATTAACATGATTTGACTTTTTATATATGCCTTTCAAAAGGCAGTATACAATTGTTATAATTAATGTCATAAAATAATATTTTTATCATATGTTTATTAGAAATAAAACTAACATTTAACAATGTGACATATTGTGACTGTGTAGTACGATAACTAAACAATAGAAAATAAGTGCTTATGCTGCAATATCTTTTCTTTAATACTTTTTACTACTTCACCTGATTATTAAAGGTCAGTAGTTTCTTATCCTCAGTTAAAAATTCAGTGTGCTAGGCAATGCCCCAAATTACAAGTAAACATTATTTCTAATTACAAGTATTCATTTAAAAGTCTATATGGGTCTTATGCATACCCATACACACAGAGTAAGGCATTCTTTTTTAGAGACAAGAGATTTTCTTTCTTTTTTTCTAATTATTTATTTGTTTTTAATTAAAAAATAAAATTATATATATTTATTATGTACATGATGTTTTGCAATATGTATAAACTGTGAAATGGCTAAGTTGAGCGAAATAATATGTGCATTACTTTACATACTTATCAATTTTTTGTGGTGAGAATACTTAAAAGTCTACTCTCAAAGAATTTCAAGAAGACAGTACATTATTATTTTCATTTGCTCTTGAAAATTGGAATTTGTTTTTTTGTTTGTTTTTTTAATATAAAAAATTATTATTGTATTTAAGACAGAAATTTAGAATCAAGATGGTCTATTTTTGTTTTCTAATCATATAATCATACTTTTTTTGCCTAATTATATCAAACAACAGTTTATTTATTTATTTATTTATTTATTTATTTATTTATTTTTTATTTTTTAAATTTTATTTTGTCGATATACATTGTGGCTGATTATTGCTCCCCATCACCAAAACCTCCCTCCCTTCTCCCTCCCCCCCCAACAATGTCCTTTCTGTTTGCTTGTCGTATCAACTTCAAGTAATTGTGGTTGTTATATCTTCTCCCCCCCCCGCTGTTTTGTGTGTGTGTGTGTGTGTGTGTGTGTGTGTGTGTGAATTTATATATTAATTTTTAGCTCCCACCAATAAGTGAGAACATGTGGTATTTCTCTTTCTGTGCCTGACTTGTTCCACTTAATATAATTCTCTCAAGGTCCATCCATGTTGTTGCAAATGGCAGTATTTCATTCGTTTTTATAGCTGAGTAGTATTCCATTGTGTAGATGTACCACATTTTCCATATCCACTCATCCGATGATGGACATTTGGGCTGGTTCCAACTCTTGGCTATTGTAAACAGTGCTGTGATGAACATTGGGGAACAGGTATACCTTCGACTTGATGATTTCCATTCCTCTGGGTATATTCCCAGCAGTGGGATAGCTGGGTCATATGGTAGATCTATCTGCAATTGTTTGAGGAACCTCCATACCGTTTTCCATAGAGGCTGCACCATTTTGCAGTCCCACCTACAATGTATGAGAGTTCCTTTTTCTCCGCAACCTCGCCAGCATTTATCGTTCACAGTCTTTTGGATTTTAGCCATCCTAACTGGGGTTAGATGGTATCTCAATGTGGTTTTGATAAAAGACAACCAACAGAGTGGGAGAAAATATTTGCAAAATATACATCTGACAAAGGATTAATATCCAGAATATATAAGGAACTCAAACAACTTTACAAGAAGAAAACAAGCAACCCAATTAACAAATGGGCAAAAGAGCTAAGTAGGCATTTCTCTAAGGAAGATATACAAATGGCCAACAGACATATGAAAAAATGCTCAACATCACTCAGCATCCGGGAAATGAAAATTGGAATTTGAAAGACAAATACTCAATGTGAATTTTTATGTGTGATAATTACATTTAATTCCTCGAGCTTTATATATATAGGGTCCATATATATATACACACATATATATATATATATATATATATATATATATATATATATATATATATATATATATATACCAACTCAATTTCTCTTTTGTACCTAGCTCCTAGATACAATAATTCATTGGCTATTTATAGAAAGCCTACTATGTGTGTAGTATCTATTCAAATGACAAAATATTTATGGGCAAGAAGGCTTTTCTTTTGTTCAAATTTTATATAGATATAAATTTTGGCCATATAAAAGATGTAAGGCTGAATATGCAATACCAAGTCTTACCTAAAATAACTGAATTCAAATTGCTGGATTTCTGAACACTATCATCATCTTGGATGATGGGTTCTAATGGATATAAAATTTAGAACTGGCTATTCAAATAATGTGATACACTATTTTAACTTTTATGTTGTTAACTATCTAACCATAAAACTTTTTGTTTTTGTATAGGCTCTTAAAGCCTTTGAATTTACAATGAGCATGTTTAAATTAAATATTTTCAAAGTATTTATAATTATTATTAATAACTTTTATATACTTTATAAATTACACTTATCTTATTAATGTATAGCTACTTATATATTTATAAAAGTTAAGATATTTATAGTTAATAATATGATATATCTAATAGCTGTAACTTATTCATCTTTGTATTCCAGTAATTATATATTATTCTGAAATATGTGCTATGAAATATTTCTTAGTGAGTGAATGAATTTTATATATTTACTGAGATTATACATGTAGAATTCAGACTTCATTTTTATTTTTAAAATACACATTTTACAAAGATATCATAATAAGGAAAATCTAAATGTTGCAATTTACTATAGAAATTTCAGAGCAAATATTTTATGTTTCATGTCATATAACATTACTTCTAAGATTGTGTTATTAGGTATTGGTCGGAGTAATCACAATAGCCAAAAATGAGGAGCTAAACTGCCTAAAACTCTAAAAAGAATCTCAGAATGAAGTGGTCAAAGGAAAAATGCAATTCTAAAATAGCTTCAAATATATATCACAATGAATTAAAACAAACAAAATGGGAGAATGCACAAGTATGTCAATTATCACCCCCACAGGAAGACTATTTTTTTAATTAAAAAATATTTATTGTTTGCCTAGTAAAGTTCCTATAAATGGTGATGAGATACTAAAATAGTATGGAACCCAGTTAATAAGGGAGCAAAATATATTTTTTTAGAGGCTACTTACATCAGACACTGAATTACATGCTAGGGATTGAACAGTGGGGCCAGAAAGAAAACTAATAAGGGGATCTGAAGATAAAGTCAAGAAAACCTCCCAAAGCAATAAACAAAAGTTAAATAGATAAGAAATTTAAGATGAAAGGTAAGTATTATCTAGTAAGACAACAGAACAAGGTATACAAAGTACTGAGAAAAAAAATAGTTTTCTATGTACAGATTTATATTCAGTTGAATTATCAAACAATACGAGGAAAATTCACAGTTTATTCCCCACAAAATACATTTAGGATCTTCCTTGAGCTCATACTTCAGTAAAATAAGTGGTTAATGTAAGTGAAGGCTATTGAATTCAGGTCTAATCCTAGGCTAATTGAGGGAAGATAACAGCATATTAGATCTAGAGAGAAACTAGAAGCTCTATAAAAAACAATACAAAAAGGATGGTCCCAATACGGGAAAAATAAACTATCACGTAGCATGATTTGGAGCAACTCATGAAGTTTTAAGAAAGAAGCCACTGCTAGATACATGCCAAAGGGACACCTGTACTCCCATGTTCATCGCAGCACTATTGACAATAGCCAAGAGTTGGAACCAGCCTGAATGTCCATCATCAGATGAGTGGCTAAGGAAACTGTGGTACATCTACACAATGGAATTCTACTCTGCTAAAAAAAAGAATGAAATACTACCACTCACAATAACATGGATGAACTTAGAGAAAATTATATTAAGTGAAACAAGTCAGGCACAGAAAGAGAAACACCATATGTTCTCACTTATTGGTGGGAACTAAAAATAAATAAATAAGTAAACAGAAACAAATGGGGGGCGGGGACGAAGATATAACAATCACAATTCTTTGAACTTTTTAAGACAAGTGAACTGATATGATGTAGGCGGGAGGGGAGAGAGGGAGGTGGAATGGGTAAAGGGTCATGAAAATCAACTACAATGTATATTGAGAAGTTAAAATAAATAAATAAATAAATAAATAAATAAATACAAAAAATAAATTTTAAAAAATAAAAGAAAGAAAGAAGCCATTTGACACTGAAACAGTCACCTTTCACAGCATAACAGTAGTCCTGGGATGTTTAGAGAAAGAAATGTTATTATGGTACATGAGATGAGTTAGCCAAATTGCAAAATCTGAGAGAGTAGTCCCCATAAGATTGCCCTCCCTTCAGACACCAGACACAAGATTGAGGTTTCTCAGGGCACCCTCACTTCAGACCAGCTGGCTAAAAATGTTAAGTTTCACATGGCAACGTTCAGGTGCAATAATTCACTAGAATGAGTCGCAGGGCTCAGGAAAATGCTGTACGTACTAATGCAGTTTTAGAACAGTGAAAGAGTACAAATTTAAATCATCCAAGGGGAGAGACCAATAGAGGAGAGTCTGGGAGGTACAAATGAGGAGTTTCTGGTCATCCTGTCCCTGTGGAGTCATGGACAGTGTTATCTCTTTCAGGCTCCTGTGTGTGACAATACACATACAGTATTGCCAAACAAAGAAGTTCTGGTGTCTAGAGATTTAACTGGGGCTTGATCACATACTGCCTGTGTCATGGACTTTTAGTCACTAGCTCTTTCTGGAGTCTGGGCTAATTATTTTAGTATCCAGGTTCTTAGGAGGTTGGAACTGATATAGTAAGTCCCAAAGCCTCCATTATAAATCACATTGTTAGACTGTCTGCGGGACAAAGCCCCTGGCATACAAAGCCACTTGTGTCAGGCACGACATTCCAGGATCCTAGAGATCACTTCCCAGCAGTCCGAGGTAAAGACCAGACCTCTTGTTGGGTAAGGTCAACTCTTCACTACACAGCATATCACTGGACTTCTTATTGAAATTAGTTAGAGTTATGACAATGATTTTTATTGGCTTTTTATTTGCAAACAACAACAAAACCAAAAGAGACAAACCAAAGAATATGACCGACTTTAGAAGACTTAACTGTGGGAGAAAAATATGACGTAAATATTTTCAGACTTGGATATTTAAAAACACATTTACAACACTGAGATTGCTACATGGGAATGAAAATGGTGAAAAAAGATGATGGAAAAGATTAAGTGCTAATGTCTCCATTGACAAAATGGAGAGTTAAGGTATAGTGTCTTAAGATTTTGGAAGAAGACATGAAAGTTCTGGTGTATTGTTTGAGAATGCAGATTTGACCAATGGAAAGACTGAGAATCCTTAACACATTATTGATTCAGTCTCTCATCTAAAATATATAAATAGTTAGAATACATATCAGCTAGATGTATAGATGAGAGTGAATCGATAATGTTTTAATAACAAATTTTTAAAAATCCAACTTCACGGTGAATTAGAGTTGGTAATCAAAAGAACTGAAAACAAAAGTGGTATTTTCCTTTAGGAATTAGTTTTGGGATTCTTACATTACAGCCTATCAGTACTGTTAAATTCTTTTATATATACATTACTTTGTTAAAATTAAAAAAAAGTTTAGTAAGTATTGATAAAAGCAAAGTTTATGACATCAAGTGGCATAACATAGAATAAGATGCAAATATTTAAATATCTGAACTTGACATTACCCTCAAAACTGGCCAAATTTATTCCTGTATAGACATTATAGTCAAGTTTTGGGGTTATTACAGGTAGATCAATATTTTAATGAGCTATTTATTTCTGAATTGGCCCAAGGGAAATATTCTAGCTCAAAGATAAAAGGGGAAAATTGAAAAATAAAATGGAAAGATAGTTTAAATGGTTTGGCATTGTGATCATTCTGCTTTAATCCCAATTTAAGAAAATTAAGGTGAAAATATTCTTGGAAAATTAGAATTATATAATTAGAAATTACAAAAAAAAAAAAAAAGAAGGAAAAAAAAACCTACAAAGAAAATTAAGCAGATTTAGCCAAACCACTGAGGATATGATGTAATGGTTGTGAAATTGAAGAGTATAACAAAATAAAAGTTGAAAAATATTTCAAATAGGTTGGCACCAGCATTCAATTTAGAAGAATAGATTATTATCTGGTTGAAATATTGTGTTACACTGTTTCCATTGTTTATGTAATAATGACATGAAGTCTAGAAATCTGAAGTAAAATGTAAAATATCACATTGGATAGCACCATTAAAAACATGCATTTACCCATAGATGGATTGAGTATATCCTGAGTATCCAGAGCTTATATTTCCAAAAGCATGTGTTATAAAGAACATTTCAATACTCTGAGTTAAAGAATAATAGCCATTTCCTGTTAAGAAGGCACTGTAAAACTTGTATGCCTTTATTTTCAGATTAACTCAGAATCACTGCAGCCTTATCAAACATTCTTTTCAGTGTTTCACTTTCTAGGTAGGAACTAACCATTCTTGAGATTCTGTTCAGAACAGAGGCTTAAATTCATAAAAGTTATGGGTATATTTACAGTTACTTTCCCTAGACCCTGAAGACAAATGTGCTAACTCCTAAAGATAGCTTCAGTCCTTTCTTTAAAAATGATAGCTTTTTAAAAAATTGATGTTTCAGAACCTAGGAAGCAACACAGAAAGTTGGAGAAACATCTCAGATGAATAAAAAGGATCATAAACAAACAGGATATGTTTGCTAAATAGAATTCCTGATTTTTTTTGTTATCCCATGTTACAAAATCTTCACTGTAAAAATTTTTTTGTTTTATTTTCTCCTTATACCTTAAAGGTACTAAGCTAGACTTTTTCTCTTCTTTTCTTTTTTTTTGAAAATAACTTACTTTGTGTTATATTCCTGCTCTCTGGTCCAGGGAAGACTTCATGTCAGTGAGATACAAATGGGTTACAGGTCTCCTCTTTGCTTTTCCACAAATATCCAAGTTCTATACTACCACTTGGATTGCAATAGCCCTCTACTTGATCTGCTTTGTTTGCAATTTCTAGCTAATAACCTTTTATCTTCTTAAATCCCCTGCTCAATTTTCTACCTCTACATCAAAATAAAAAGGGGAGTGGAGGGGAGGGGAGGGAGAATTAGGAAGGTGGACTGATGCCACAGAATGATGGGTTTGAATACTTGCTTAGAAACCATATTGCCATTTGACATTGGGCTAATCGTTTACTTATTTATTCATCAAATAATTCAGTACTTAGAGACTCCCATTCATGTGCCAGTCACTGTATTAGAATAGGGTTTTAAAGAAGAACCTGCCAATCATAGCTTCTGCTATCTGAGGCATACAATATACTCTCATTGTATCAACATTCTGAACAAATTTCTTCATCTTGAAAGAGATGATTACAATGCCTAAATGTGTGACAATTTATCTGTTAACATTTTTTTAATCTTTTGTTATGACTCTGGTTCTTTGAGAAGAATTTTGCATTCATTATGCCAGTAACTCAGTGCAATGCATATACTATTATTATTCCCATTTTACAAGATAACAAAATTGAGCTTCAAAGAGCTTAATAAACTCACTCACTAGACTACCACACAGTCTCAAGCCAATTCTCATGTTTACAAACTTTATCTCTGGTGCTAGACTTCCTTTGCTCAATCTTTTACTGTGACTTTGTATGCATGTCACCCAGCCACCCCCTTTCATACTGTTTGATACTTGCTCAATTTTTACTCCTCTCCACTCCAATTCAAACTTGCTTTCTGGAATAATCCAATGGTTAATATTTGGAAGCAAAAATAGATTTAGGAGCTAAAATACATTAACAGCTAATATATTTTAAGTGTTTATTATGTGGAGTTTGCTTAACACTTCACATATTTAATGTGGTTTACACCTCACAACAATTTCATGAGTTAGATAGTAGCTTTATTTGTATTTTTTCCATAGGAAACAGACCCAGAATGGTTCGCTGTGATGCCAATTTGTCATTATAACAAGAATATTAATATTTATTTCCATATCTCAAATTATGAAATATTAATTTTGTTCATCATTAAAGATTATAGGCTATCAGTGAACATATAATAAAATATTGTAGGGTGGTGGGGCTTTCTTGTATTTTCAAAATAATAAGTATAAAGTTGACAGTACAGGCACATGTCTAGGTTCTCTTCTCTGTGTCTATACCTCTGTTCTGAACAGAACCTCAAGAATGTTGTTATTTCTTCCCTAGAATAAACACAAAACTCATTTATTCTATCCTTTATACAAAATGTAATTATTAGGCTTTTAGGAGGAAGTGGTATTATCTTATAAGGTGATTTATTTTTTAGACATTATGCAAATAATGTGACAAAAGGGGGGTGTGGAAAATTAGGCTATACCTACTCTGAATCCCACATCAGTAACTGCCTCATTAGGCTGCATTTGTTTCTCTTTTAGTGGTGATGATGGTACATGTCTGAGAAAATAAAACTTTGTAATGCAGCAAAGGTGCATGCTGAGTTATAGCTATACTTTCTCCAGTGTGTAGGTCTGTGAGGGAAGAATCCATATTATATGCTTACTCTTAGACTATTTCTCAGCAGCAAACTCTAAATCACAAAGTGTCTGGCATCCGAAAGAGAATTCCATATAATCATTATTAAGCATTTGCTGCAAAACACATTTCTTAGTTTCCCCTTTCCTGTAATTTCTTTCTCTACTTTTCTATTTTACCAAAACCAAATATCAACAGCTTTCCAAACGCATTTCAGATAATAAAGAAAATTGTTACATTTCATGTCCTAAGCAATATTTTACTTTTCTTAGTTTCATTTTCAGTGCTATAAAAGAAGTTTATTGTTTAGATGTCCATTCTTGTTGTTGATCTTAAAATTGCTTTCAGTTTTTCATATTTACCGAATACCTGCAATGTGCTAAGCATTAGTGAGAGCCAATGCAAGGCTCAATTGCTATTGCTAGAGAGCTACCTTTTTTAGAAAGACAGTGAATTAACACCATGGTCTTTTATTATCTAAGTTATGGTATTTAGGTTTCCAAGGACATATTGTTAATTAATATTTTATCCCTATAGTTAATGCTGCATAAATTATTTCATTTATTCATTCATTTAGCAATCATAATATAGTAGAGAAGACAGATAAAATGCAAGCAATACATACTTGTGTGAGAGTATGTTAGAGTACGGAAAGAAGGATGATAATCCAACTCAGGTAATAAAGCTTCATGATATTTCTCCTGAAATATTGGAAGATAGTAGCCATGAAAAGGCCATTCGAAGGTAACATCAGGCAGAGGAGAGAGCCATGTAAGAGCAATGTGCCTTAACAAACATGATGGCACTGGAAAAAGGTAAGTAACAAACATGATAACAATGGAAAAACGTAAGTGGAGAGTTTGCCTGAGTCCGAAAATACTACACATGTGGAGGGTACTAACAAGAGGTGAGGCCTTTTGATTTATCAATTAGATTTCATTTGACAGTAATTAAGAATATATTAGATTTTCTTTTAAATGGAAAATAATCACATAAGATTATATATTTTATTTCACTTCATTTTTTCCCCCAAATTATTGATCTTGAACAAGGGGCAAGAGATTGCAAGTGACTCACACTTTTACTGAACTTATACTAGTGTAGGAAAAAGGACTCACATTTGTACCCCCGTATCCAGAAGGATTAATAGAATTTTCTTTATTCATAAGAACTGCATAGAATTTATATTTCCAGGAACTACTCTGATATATTTTTGAGTAATTACACCACAGTAAAACAAAAGCCCTTCTAAAGAAATTAAGGATATACTTCATAGATTCTCTCAACAAAACGATAATGCTCTTTTGAAGCTTTAGTGGGTTATATCTCAGCAGACTTCACAGAAGCCCAAAGTAGACAAGGCCTCGCCTTGAATAGATATGTGCTTGTACCTTTTGTCTAACTGAGTAAAACCTAATGTGATTCAGAGGCTATTCAAATTATTTCAAGAGAGTTATATCGAAAGTACTGCCAGCTTGGACTGAAATAAACAATGAATAAAAAAATGGAGAGTCTTCTGCAACTCTAAAACTCAACCAGCAGGAAATTGATTTGGAAAACTACTCAGATGTCAATATGTGTTACTCTTCATGAAAAAAGAAAGGATGCAGCGGAGGGCGGAACAAAGAGAGCAGAATACACAGTCATGAACCATAAGACCGAATCAAGGAACTTTTAACATTTTCCAGGCTGGATTTCATTACTATTGACAGGGACTATCGGTCTCTTCTGTGATCCCCATTTGGAACAGGAATGTCTACAGTGATTGCCCTATGCCTATCCCACCATTATATATGGCATGAATGTGGGTAGATGACTTGTCTTTTTAGTTTTACAAGTGTTCAGATCAAGAGGAACTGTACTCAGGGTGCTATTTTTAAAGAACTACACCTGAAGAGCCTCATTCATATCTGGACATGATTTAGATGATAGATCATGAGACTTCTGGATTTGAAGGGGATACTGTAATTGATGGGGATTGGGGGGCCTTTCTAGTAATGAGAGTATTCTGCATGATCGTAAGGCAGACTGTGGTGGTTTAAAAAATTTTCCACAACATTTTTGATAACTCTTCCCCTCAAGAAGTGGGGCTTAATTTCCATCACCCTGAGTGTGAGATGGCCTTAGGAAATTGCTTCTAACCGGAAGAATACATGTTCATACAGCATAGGGAAAACAAGGTTACAGGTTTAAACAACACATCAATAATTACATTAAACCATATCAATAATTGCATTATAAAATTAACTAGTAACTCCAATTAGTCATCAGGAAAGTATAAGTTGAAATAACCTAATCCCCAGTAGAACGGTTAAAATTCAAAACACTGGAAATACTAAAATTCAAAGACTGTGATCTCATGTCACATTTGAAATTAGGTTATAAAATAACTATGACTTCCGTCATGTTCTCTCTTTCTCTCTCTCTCTCAATCTGTGTGTGTGTGTTTCTCCCTCTTTCCTCATTATGGGGGAAGCCCAGGTTTGAGGAGCTCCAGAGAACTGAAGCCTCAGGCTGACAGCCAGATGAATGAGGTTGAAAGCATATTCCAGCTTTGTTTTGATTGCTCTACGAGGGGAATTACTAGGTTTTATGGCAAATGCATGTTTAACTTTATGAGAAACTGCCAGACTGTTTTCCAAAATGGCTTCACCATTTTATATTCCTACCAGTAACTAATTGAAGATGCTCCTCCTCCTCATTAACACTTTGTAGTTTGTCTTCTGTATCTGAACCATTCTACTGGGATGAGGTGGTTTCAACTTGCACCTCTGGTGACTAACTGGAGTGGTTAGTCTATAACAATTATTCATACGTTTTAATACAATTATTGATATTGTATGTAAATCTATCTCTCCATTTGGTCCTCGCAACTCTTTTGCCCCTTTCCTGGCTTCATTTGGGAAAATTAAATGTATTTTTTTTTGCCCCATTCTATTTCTATCATTGAAGGCTTTACACACAAACACACACAATCAATAAGTTAAGGGCATATGTTATTAGCTGAAAATTATATTAATATATGTGTAAATTATTTTTAATATATATTCATTTTTAATGTTTGCATTAGGCTAATGGCAAGTATCTTTAACTTACTGAATTATAGATAGTTGATATGGTATCTCTTCATGGCTCACTTCGAACCTGACAGTTCACAGTTTCTATTTTCTCTTTCTCTTCCTAACTTCTCATCTGACACTTCATACTTTCAGATTTTATTTCCTCCTCCGTCCTTGACACTGCCCATGTCTCAATTGAAGTAACTGTAATAGTATAATTCCACTCAATCATCCCTGTTCTCTGTGCACTTATTGCTATTTACGAACTCTGCATAAAGTGACATTATTTTTGCTTGGAACAGGCATCTTTTAACTGTAAAGAGAAAGATAACAGTTTACCTACTCATTTACCATTTTTATTGATGTTAATTTCTTCCTGTGGATATTAGTTTCCATCTGGTATCATCCCCTTCATCACAAAGGACATCCTTTGGTATTTCTCTTTATTCCAGGTATATTGGTGATTGGTGACACATTATCTAAGATGTTGTGTGTTGTTTTGTTTTGTTTTTATATATTTTAAAAATACTATTATTTTTGAAGATAATTTTCAGTAGATACAGAATTTTGAGTTAAAAGATTTTCCCCTTTCTGCACCCTCCACCCCTGCCTAAAATTTTAAGATGTGATTTAATTGTATTCTGCCTTCCATCATTTCATTACAAAGATGGCAGTAACCCTTATTTTTGTTCCTCTGTTTGTAGTAAGTACCCCCACTGCCACCATAGATGACCTCAGGATTTTGTACTTTTCTTTGATTTTTGAATGTTTACTTCTGGTATGTCTATGTTTTGTTCTCTTTATCCTGCTTGGATTTTGCTGATATTCTTGGAAATTCAAGTCAGTATTTTTTATCAAAATTGGGTTGTTTTGACCATTATTTCTTTAAATATTTTTCTGCCCATATTGTAATTTCTTCTCTTCCTGACATTTCAGCTACACATGTTACACCATATGATGTTGTGACACTGGCCTCTGAGATTCTGTTAATTTTTAATTAATCTTCCCCCCTCCCCCATGTTCTTCAGATTGGAATATTATTGGTTTGTTTTTAAGTTATTTTAATATTTTTTCTACTATCTTCTTTCTATTGCTAAATCCATTCAGTGCCTGTTTTTATTCCTATATTCACATTTTGATTTTGGAATTATCATTCATTCTTCTTTTCTCTGTTGTGGTTTCATTTCTGCTTTCACACTACCATAATATTTGCCTTTAATTATTTAAATGTAAATTATTATACCTACTTTAAAATATTTGTATTCTAGGTCCAACATCTCTTCCATTAGCAATTTGCATTTTATGACTGTTTTCCTCTCTTTCATTATGTATTTGAAAATTTTATTTTTATTATTATGGTAATTTTTTATTAAATACAGGACCTGTGCACAGTGCATTGTAGAGGTTTTGGTTCCTTTTTTCTTTCTTCAAAGAGTTTTGTATCTTGTTTTACCACTGGCTGATTACCTTGAACTTTTTCAGTTACTGATTGATAACCTTAAACTTATCTTGGCTCACTGCAGATCATAGAAAGCCCAAAGCATTCTCCAAACTCCTTTAACTCAAACTCTCTATATTCTCTAGCACTCATGTTAGGCTTGGTTTCTGCCTTTGTTAAGGAAAGTTGAGAACAGAACTTATTCTAGCACACTGTCCTTACTCCTAAAGCTTTTCGGATTATCTCAGACAGATGCATGGCTTGTTCCTAAGATATTAAGATCTTTCCACTCTGGAATGAATGGACTTTCAACATTCCTGGCAATGTTCTTTTTATGTTCTTGCAAAACCTCTAGCATTATTGTTCCACTCATAAACTTACAGTAAGTACTAGTTGATAAATTTTGGGTGGTCTTGTCTGAATGTGTATGACCTGGGTTCTGCCACAAAGTTTAGAGATACTCCCATACAGAGTTCTCAAACCCCATCTCCTTGCAGAATTTTAATCTCTAAGGCCCCATCCTACAGGTTGCAGTCACTTCAGTTGTCCCAATATCTGATCACTGCCACTGCACATTGAAAGACTGTTTTATACTGCTCAGATGCAGTTCCCTTACATGCTCATTGAGTATTATGGTTGAGATGTTTTTGTCCCCTCCAAAATTCATGGTGAAACCTAATCCCAATGCAGCTTAGGTGCCATCCATGGAATTGATGGGGGGAGTTCACCCCTTTTTGCCCTTCTGCCTCCAGCCATGTGAAGATACTGTTCTTCCCCTCCAGAGGATGCAGCATTTAAGATGCCATTTTGGGAGCAGAGAGTAGCCATCATCAGACAGCCATACCTTCCAGGGCCTTGATTGTGGACTCCCCAGCCTCCAGAACTGTGAGAAATAAATTTCCATTGTTTACCTAGTATGTGCTATTTTTTCTATAGCAACACAAACAGACTAAAACACTGAGTGATTGTCTAAAAAAAAAAGAGGTGAGTATTCTTAGGCTTAAGTCATGAGTTGAAAAGCAGAGTTTTGTGCTTCCTGTTTTCCATAGCCTGAGAAACAGTTGTTCATATATTTTGTCTGGTATTGTATTTATTTATGGTGAGAGTGACAGTCTGGTACTAATTCATCTAGCCAGTATAAATGTATATTTTAAAGTTTCTATAAATCAGAATCTAAATAAGTTATCCATACTGTATGTAATTGGTTCATATGCATGTAAATCTTGTTAATAGGTGCTGTCTCTCCTCTTGTTGCTATAATGTAATTATTTAAGAAATTAGGTGACTCATTCTATGTCCTATAGTTTAAATTTAACTGATTGCACATGGTATGGTATAGTTTACATGATCCTGTGTTTTTGTATTATGAGTTGGATATTGAGACATGCCTAGATTCAGAGTCAACATTGTTGGAAATACTGCATTGCAGGCAATGTTTTGTTTTTCCATCTGCAGGCATGTAATGTCCGGCTGTTTCTCCATTCTGATGTTACCACCCTTTGATATTCTATGTCTAGATCTGTTAGCAGTTGCACAGTGATGCTGTTCTAATTTTACAATTCTTTTTTTAAGTTTCTACAAAAGAAACTTTCCCTGATCTACTGTTTTATTTATCAATAGTATAGCTTGTATAGGAAACACAGTATAAATGCTTCAATCTTTCCCTTTTTTTTGTCATTTTTTAAAAAATAATGAGATTATTCACAATATACAACCATTTCTGAGAATTCTTTCTGAGCAGCATCCTAATCTTTTGATGTCACAATTAACACAGAGATCTCTCATAGGATTTTTCAAAACATTTTTAGCTAAGTCTTTATAATATGGGTTAATACTGAACCTCAATCTATCTTTTAAATGTTTTGATATCAAGGGGCAAGTAAAAGTCTCAAATTTACCTTTTGTCTCACTTCCTCTTTTGTACTCACTCTCTGACCTCCATCCCAATCGTCATCCTCGTTCCTACCCTAGTCTTTATCCATCTCATTGTGAATAGTAAAACCTTTCCTGGTGGTTGTCAGTTTTGCTAAATAATATTACCCTGCTGATAATTGCAAAGTTGCAAGTTTAAGACTATCAGATTTGGTTCTTTATATTAAAATGAGAATTTGGGAAATCTAGAATACTTCTTTTCAATAAAGCTTGGATTTTGAGATTATGGCTTTGCTATAATTTCAAGGTAAATCAACTTCAAATTCCAAAAAAAAAAAAAAAAAAAAAAAAGTATATTGATACAGCATGAAAATATTTATAAACTATTTTTAAAAATATTGTGTCCCTTATGTTATATGCGCCAAAATCTTCTGAAAATTATCTTTACTTCTAAGAGATTTTTGATGAGAGCTGCATGGTATCATGGAAACAGGAACTCAATGAGGATCAGGAGACTCGGATTCTAGTTGTAGTTTTTCATAGTTCCACTCTTTCATAGTATGATGCACGAATTTAACATATGTTTAAGGCAAAGCGTATTAACATATGTTGTCTCATGCTAGTTTTATATCTTAGGAAAATATATTTGTGAAAAATGAGCTCTATAATCTACTCTCTAAAATTCAGACTCTTTACAGGTGGGTTATGATTTTAATCTTGAGAGCTCTAACATGAGCTCTCATATCTGACCTTCTACTCTAATTTATACTCAGAATTTTTTGTTTTATTTTATTTTTAATAACAGCCTGAACAGATTGTTGCTTTCATTCTAAACTTGCATACTTTTTAAAAGTTAAAGAACTAGGAGGCATTGTGATTATTAATTCCTTCATTTCATCAAAACTCTTTCAAACACTATGGTAACTTTTTCACAGACTTATTTCAGACTTTACTTTTACTTCTTGAACAGCACACCAAAAGCCTTCCTGACCAAAGAAACATTAAAATAACTTTTATGTATCTGTGATTGAAATGTTTTTCAACAACGTCTTTCATCTACAGGAGTAAGACGATTTTTTAAAACCTATATTCATTTTACGTCTTTCTTCTATACATGCTATTTTACTAACATTTTCTGATCATATTTTGTGGATCTATCACCTCTGTGGAATTCATTTCTTTCCATTTTTTTAAAATAGTTATCCTTTGATGTTCTATTTTTAGTTTTGTTTCATTGATATTTAAATACATATATGCATAGTATTTGGAAGCTTTTTAAAAAAAGTTTTTAAGTATGTGTCTGTTAGATAAAATATTTATTTTAAAAATTTTGATATTGAAAACCCCATAAAATTCCAGAAGCTCATCTTACTTTTGCAATGTTTCAAGTTACATATAAATATTTCTCATTGTAAGTTCAATGGTATCTGTGATCTTCTTCTAGCTCACAGAGCAGCCTAGAGACAAATAAAAGAGATATTAAGTGAATAAAGAAGCAATTCTGAAGTAAAGGCAAATATCAAGAAATAATTCTTAAGAATCCTTGAATCCTTAATGTCTCTGACTGCAACAGTAAAATGAGTAAAATGCACAGTGCAAGGAAGGGAAACACCAGTAGTCACACCTGTGGCAGATGGGGTAGAGAGTGTTTAAGGCAGCTATCTGGCCTTCTACTAAATAGCCTTTCAAGTGAGGTCGCAATGAACAGCTAAGTGTGGTAATGAATTATGTTGTTTACCCTTAAAAGCGTTTCTTTAAGTCTAAGGGCATGATTTTTAAAACTACATATTTCGAGTTTGGGAAATGGAATGAATATTCTAAATCTATAGTTAAAATAACCAAATTTTTGTTCTTTCCAGCATACCCAGAAAACACCTGTTGCTCCTAAAGATGAACATTACCACAGAATTTAGCTCAAGATAAGCCAGATAAGCAGTTAATCTGCTCTCTAACCTCCTGAATTAGTTCTTAAGTAAAAGAGAAAATGATAGGGCATTATTTGATCAATCATCTTTGCTTTCATAAATTTGCTTTTGATGTTACATTTCTAGAGACTCTGAAGCATTGCACTACTGCTAAAAAATTCATGCATAACCCATAGTACGTATGGCTAATATTTTCAATATGCATAAAATGCATTCTTAATAGAAGACCATATTTTCTATATCAATATTAAATAGCCTTTAATATGTGGCAATAATTCTGTATAGTACGAGCATAGATTCTTATGACCTAAGTTTTTATTGTGTTTTTTATTCATTTAATAAATTTAATTGAATATGCACCCTTTCAAGAGTTAATAGACATTATTTCCCTTCCACTGTACATGATAATATTGATTTTGTTTTCTATTCTGTACAAATTATGAGCAGAGAAGTGGAATTTTGAAAAAAATGTAGAAGCTACATCTGTGAGAAAGTCTTCAAATTATCATGCATGTCTTTGAAACATTAAAGTGATGGCCCCATGAAGCAACATACTCATAGAGAGAAATTAATTAGTACATACATTATCAGGAAATGAAAAGCTCAAGTAATCTCTTCTGAGAAGTAGCTCCTTTTGTCACTGTGCTTTGAATGAGAAATCACTTTTCTTAACTAGAACTCTAAATATACGTTATTCTTAATTCTCCTTTGTGGGTGATGACTCAGATTGGATGAGGAAAGCTATCCTCAGCTTCCTCCCCTGGAAGCTTTCCTTTCCTGTGAAATCTGTGTAGGCACAGGGGAGTCTTGGTGACCCACTGAGTCACTGGGTAAAATACTACTACTAATAATAAGAATTGGAGCTGGAAATATCCTACTGATGGTGAGCAGAGCCCTGATGGGTGGCCAGGAAGCTGAGAGAGGCAGCAGCTTGTAAAATCATAAATAAAATCTCAGACTAATAAGAATGCATTTCAGTGTTTTGCAGTCTTAGGAAAAAAAAAATTATCTCTTCCTAAAGCATTATAAGTTATCATATTGTGTTTGTCCAAAATAGTCAAGATGATTTTATGGTGTTTCACTTTCAAAATGTTTGTATTATAAAAACACTATATATTTTTGCTTTCAAAACAGAAATTCATATTAAAATATCACACTTACTATTTCAGATTACACTGCTCCAGATTTAGATGCCTTGACTCACTGTTTTCACTTGAATAATCAGTATCCAGACATTTACTAGTATATATATTTTTTCTTTTTTGACATACTGTCTTACAATGTTCAGGCAACATATAAACTAAATATATACATCAATACATGCTAACCATAACTCCTTCTATCTCAATACTATGTAGAGAAAGACGATACTACATAATTAATGCCAACTTATGCAGGTGTGCTGAGACCCTTGATTAGTAAATAACACAACTTACCTATTTCATAAATATTTGAACAGACAACACATACATTATCAGTGTTATATTTGCTCAAAAATCCTATGCCAAACTACTATAGTAAATCAATTAAATTGTGTAATGTCGAATAGACTAATTATCCTGATTTGAACATCACATATTTCACACAGGTATTGATATTCAGTGCTGTACCCACAGATATGTACAATCAACTATGTTCCTCCCCCGAAAGAGTATTTGGCTAATGAAGGTTAGGGTGAGAATATATGTGCCGTGGGAAGCCAGGTTAGATTTTTAATTATTCTTTGAAAGAAAGTCTAGAAACTTGCTTTGGAATTATTAAATCTAACCTCTTTATGAGACCATTGGAATCACATGGGAGAATCTCCCTTTAAGGATTATATCAACTTTGGGTTCCTGAAAATAATTCCCTCTGAAATACATGTTAAGATTAGTGCCCTTTAGGAAAGTGGACAGATAACTTTATAGCTGAGAGAACAAACCCAAAATGATAGTTGCCCATCCTCTGCAGAAGAGAATGAGAGAAAAAAAATGATTTAGAGGTTTTGAAACAAGTGTTGCTTTTCCTAATAATAGTACTGCTGAAAGGAATAGGGGACGCCCCCAAGAAAAAAGGACCACAACTATCATTAATTTTATGCTGCTTCTCTCAACATTCCCTTTGGAGCAACTCTCTAATCCCCTAGACAAATTAGTCAGGACCTTTGTCTAAAGTGTGTGCTTTTGTTTTGGCTTATTCAAATTAGCCAGTAGAATACTTGTTCGGGAGTGCTTCCTTTCATAGTTGCTGCAAAAAGAATCAAGCCAACATTTGACACCCCCTCCAAGATATGCTTAAATCCTATGGTAATCATAGAAATGGAAAGAAGGAAGGAAGGAAGGAAGGAAGGAAGGAAGGAAGGAAGGAAGGAAGGAAGGAAGGAAGGAAGGAAGGAAGGAAGGAAGGAAGGAAGGAAGGAAGGAAGAAAAGGGATAGGAAGTGAGGGAAGGAGAGAGGAAGGGCTATTCAGAGCTTGCTTTTACTGAAGCTGAATGGAGTGATGTCCAGGTACCAGGGAAATTCACCTGTGCATGGAAAATGTGATAATCTAGTTTTTTCTTAAGAGAAAGACTCTGAGCCATAGGTATAGGAAATTTTGGTTTTTAGATATGATTACTTCCCAAATCTGCTGCAAGTAATAAATGGAAAACAAGACCATCGGGGAAGAATTATGTTGTATAGAGAAACTCACTTATGCAAAGGCGATCTTTCTTATATTCATTCAACTTCCAAATCTATTTAAAGTTAGTGGTCAGCCTTATTATTTTTAATAAAATAAGAAACATTTTATTTTGTGATACTACATTTTGTAGTAATTAATTATTAAAAAAAATTAAACAAATAATATAATGCTCTTTTGGTATTATTATTGTAAATGGAAAATATGTACTATAGGTTTATTTTTTTTCCATTAACATTGTAAAATTCACAGTTAATAGATAGGCATCATGCTTTTTAAAATGGGTCTATTCTCAGAGGATTCATTAAGAAATGATCGTGTCATATAAATTGCATGTCTTCTAAAAAGGAAAGTATTTATTTTGGAGTAAAGTCTTTTAATAGGATTAAATCAGTGAAAGTCAAACCAACACTCAGAGATTTGGAAATCAGTACATGAACTAGTAGCTTGAAGATGACTTTTTAAAATGCCCTGTGTACTTTTAAAAACCATTATTAGTAATAGTATATCTGTGCCTAAATCTGTTTCTTAGCTTCTGTGGACATGATTAGTACATATACCCCATTGTGGGTAGCAGATTTTAGAAATAAAACTCTAATATCTTCATAAGAATATATTGCTGTTAGCTCATTTTTCACTAGCTGAGAGACACAGAATGTTTAATTAAAAACAAACCTTATTCAGGCATAGCTGCATTTCTGTCAGACAGAAAGCTGGTGGAAAGATTTGGCAGCTGTATAAATAAGACATACTCCAGGAGTTATGTTTTTTAAAAAATTTTCCACACAAATCCCTTCAATAAATATGTATAACTCATTTTTTATTAGTGTACAAGAGGGAAAAACGTTTTCTCTTAGAAAATCCACTGTCACATATATTGCTATTTTTAATACCTTAATGAAACCCAAGGGATTTATTTTAAAGGACATCAGATTATGGATTTTTCTTTAAGAAAATGGAACAGCGAGTTTTAGTTAAACAAAGAATTATGCCTCTTCATTTCAAATGAATTTAGTTTAAATATAGTAATTTGAAATATATGTTTAAGCAGAATTTTAATTAGCATATAAGCCGTGGGATGCACTTCTCAGTAATGCTGAGTCTCTCAGACACTCAGTATTAATTTTAGCATGATAAGCAACCTTGTCCTTCATACATTTTAAAGTCAAAGAAATAAGATCTTTGTTGAATCTAGCTATTTTATATTAACTCTCTGTTACCTGAATATTATAAGCTGATCCAGAAGTTCAGAAAGATCCAGTATCACATCTGATAAAGTTCCAAGTTAAAAGAAAATTGTTGCTAAGAGATCAGTTGGTTTGTTGGACAACACATCTTTGCATCCAGGGAAAGAGCTAAGATATTGTATTAGCTAGTTTCTGTTGTTTATAATAGAATATCTGAAACTGGGTAACTTATAAAGAAAAAAGGTTTATTGGGCTCATGATTCTGGGTCAGCTGCATCTGGTGTTGGCCTCAGGCTGTTTCTACTCATGGCAGAAAACAGCAGGGCAGCCAGCAGGTGCAACAGATCACATGGCAAGAGGAAGCAACAGAGAGAGGACAGGGAGGTGCCAGGGTCCTTTTAAACAACCTGCTTGAGGACTCACTCACTACACCCCCCTCACCCAGGGCAGCTATTAATGTATTTGTGAGGGATTCACCCCCCTAACCAAAATACCTTTCAACACTGCCACATTGGGGATCAAAATTCAGCATGAGCTTTGGGGGAACAACATGCCTCCTGAAATCTATCAAATATTAAGCATTGAATTCATAGGATGCATTACAAAGACACAGTGTTAGTAAAGAATGACATATTAATAGCTTTATTAATAACATAGTATACTAATAACCACTAATATTTATTGAGCTTCCTTTATATGCTTGGCACCGTTCTAAGTACTTGCATGTATTTGTTTCCTAAATACTTACAAAAGCCTATGGTTTTGTACATTTTATTGTGAGGAAAATGAGGCTTGAATTCTTAAGTAATGTGCCTAAAACACCACTCAACTAGAAAACGATACAAAAAAATTCTAATCTGGGCCTATTCATTTCTAGAGTTCAAATATTTAACCTTATAGTTATATTGCTAAATGACATTTTTTTCTGGTAATTTGGCATAATAATAACAATAACAGTAGCAGCTAATTAGCGTTTATTAAGCATTTGTCAGACACACACACATATATATATAATATATATATTATATATATATAATTCACTTTAATTCTTACATTGAGTCTATTATCCCACCACCTATTATCAATAGGACTTGTGAAATTTTTCTTATCAAATATCAACCCTGGTATATACCTTACAGAAATATGGGTATTTCATGCACAACACACATGCTACAGTGATTATAGCCCCAAATTGGAAACTATCCCAATATCTATCAATCAGTGATTGAATGGATAAATAAATTGTGACGTTTTAAGGATATAATAGTATGTAGAGATATTTTTTTGAATTTCAAAAACAAAATGTTGAATCAATGAAGCCAGACTCAAAAATATATATACTAATCCCGTTTTTATGAAATATAAAAATGAAAAAAACTAATCTATGTTGTTAAAAGTCGAGATAATAATTATCCTTTGAGATGGGAAAAGTGACAAGCAGTGAACACAACAGGAGGATTCTAGGGTGGTAAAAAGATTATTTTTTAAAAAAGATTATTTTTTAAAAAAATCTGAGTGGTGATTATATGAGTATGTTCAGTTTGTAAGTACTTATTTTAAGTGTATGTGAATATACATACATAAAATATATATGCATATGTATGTGGGTGTGTTCATATATACTCTTTAATACAATGTAAAAGTTATGTCATAATATTAGTTTAGTATTAAATTGGCTTCCTTTTTCTAGGTCTGCTTTTCCTATCTTTAGTATCTCCTCATGACCTTCCTATCCTATGTACTTGTTTTTTTATTAAAGCTAGGCATAAACTTCAGCTTGTTCTCTGTATTGTGAAAATATTATAGCTTCTGTTCATGAATATAACTATAGATTTGTGGGAAAAACTTTGAAACATAGAATGTTCAACATTCTAAATATCTTTAAACTTAGAAAACATTTAGATTTTTATCTGAACATTGGTGCTCAAGGTAGTAAACAGAGCTTTGAAAACATTTTCATCTGTTGGCATTGCAAAATTGAATTCATTTAATTTAATTCACTTTCTGATTCTTAATTATTTCACCTTAAATATATCATCACCAAAATGAAAGTTTTGTTAATTTTTAGAAATTTGTTATACAGAAAACCTAATCCTCAAAGGATCTTTAAAAAACAAATATGCATTTATATTAATAAATGACAGAAATACTATAATTATGTTTCTAATCTCACCAACTTAATAAAAATGCTGTCATTACCTTTAGCCTACTGTTCTGCCATATCTTAGGCTTTTTTTCTATGATATCTGACCTTCCTCCCATTTTTGTAATATCTACTTCGAAATATTTATTGCATACCTACTATGTGACAGACCTTCTTCTAGCAGGTGGTGAAACAACAGTGAATAAAAACGACAAAAATCCATGCCCTCAAAGACGTTGTATACTAGTGAGAGTGGGGAGCTATATAATATAAAATATAAAGTAAATACACAATATTTCAGATATCAATAAACTATAGCAGGACACAGGGAGCAATGAGGTAAGGAAGAATTGCTACTTTAAATAGTGTGTTCAAGAAAGGTACTTTTAATAAGGTGGACATTTTGGCAGAAACAAGAAAGAAGTGAGGCCTGAGGAAAGCAGATGTCTGTGAGAAGAAAAATCCAGGTAGAGGAAACAGCAAAGACCAAGGCTTCAATTTGAGAGTGACGCTGGGGGAGAGTATTAGGATATGAGTTTAGGGAAGTTGCCGGGTGGCCAGGTCTTGTATAAACTTGTAGGACATTATAGGGACTTTGGCTTTTATTCTGATGAGCATAAGAAACCATGGGAAGATTGTGAGCTATATAATGAGATGATTGCTATTATATTTTACAATGATTGTCCTAGTTTCAGTTTTGAAAATAGACCTTGCTTGCGTGTGCATGCGTGCATGTGTGTGTGTGTGTGTTGGTAGTGGTGGTGGTGGTGGGAGAACTACTGTATTGATGAAGCTTGGAGATGAATTAAAATACAATCACCATACGCCAGTAGAGAAGAGGTGTCAGTGACTGGGGCCTGTGTTGAAATCCTAACCCTCAGTATGATAGTATTAGGAGGTGGGGCTTGTGGGAGGTGATTATGTCAAGAGGATAGGGATTTAGTAAATGGGATTAGTGCCCTTATAAAACAGATTCTGGAGTGCTCCCTAACTCTCCTTCTGCTCTGTGAGGATACAATCAGACAGCCACGTGCAAACCAGGAAGCAGGTTCTCACCAGACACCAGATCTAATGGGAACCTTGACCTTGAACTTTTCCACCTTCAGAACTGGGAGAAATACACGTTTGTTGTATAAACCATCAGTCTATGATGTTTTGTCATAGTGGCTTGAACTAAGACAAAATTACCTTGCATTACTCTGAGTTAATTTTCACTTTTGCATGCCCTTAGCATCCTGTGTATACTTCCATCACAGTTTTTACCAATTTTTCTGTGAACTGAGAGCATGTTTAGAGGATCTAAAGTAATACTGTCCAACAGAAGTTCAGTGTAAGCCATAAGGGTAATTTCAACTTTCTGAAAGTAACAAAAAAAAAGAAGTGAAAAGAAACAAGTGAAGTTAAAATCATAATAAATTTTATTTAACCCTACATATCCAGAATTTCATTTCAACATGTAATAAATATAGAAAATATCAATAAGATATTTTATATCTTTATTTTGTACTAAGTCTTCCAAATCTGGTGTATATTTTACACTTCTAGCACACCTCAATTCAAATGCTAAATTTTTGTCAAAAATACTTGATTTGTATTTAGATTTAATAAAGGGTACAGTTGAAAAGTAGATTTACATACTTGAGTTGTTCTGAGTGAACTTAAAACTTTTCTAGTAACTGTATTGAGAACCAGTTTTAATTTTAAAATTAATAATAAAATTTAGTAAAAGTTAATATTCAGTTCCTCTAACCTACAACCACATTTCAAATTGTCAGTACCTACACGTGACTAGTGGTTACCAAATTGGTCAATGCAGGTCTAGAAAACCAATTTTTTGCTTTCTGATATAAAGACAACATAGCATAATAAAACATAGTAATAGAAATGTGAGTTATGGGATTAAAGAATACCAGTTCACATCATTTATGAGAATTTATTTTTTCCTCAACCACATTCAGTTGAACAAGTGAAGGCAGAGAGCAATTAGAAAGGCAGTCTTAATTAGGACTGGCGTTTTTCCTGGTGAATAAGGTAGAAGAAAAAAATATCAAAGAATTTGAATATGTAATAAGACAGCAATGATAATGATGGACGATAGATTTTAAGATTGGTACCGATGCAATATTCTTGACAGTGGTGCATATTCTGAATCTAATGAGGAAACAGGAAATAATACAATTTGGAAAACACTTGATAAAATAACTGGCCTGTACTCTTCAAAATGTAAAGGCCAACAAATACAAAGATAGGCTGAAAAATATGCCAGTTTGAAGAACACTAAGCAGATACATCTAAATGCATTTAGGATCTTAGATTAGATTGTGGACTGAAGAAATATAATTGTGATGGACATTATTGGGTAAATTGGTGAAATCTGAACATCTACTATAAATTAGTTAAAAATGCAGTATCAATTACAAAACTTCAGATTTTGATCATTGTACTAAAGTTACGAAAGAGAACCTCTTAGTTCTTAAAAATAAACATTAAAATATTTGGAATAAAAGGACACAATGTCTACAACTTATTCTCAAATGGTTAAGAAAGAAGATGGAGATAGAACAAGAGAGAATGGTAGAAACAGCAAGAGTGGAAAACATATGATAAAACAGTCGGGGCAACCTGTTAACTGCTGATCTAGTTAAAGAGTATATGGGATTTATTTGTACTATTCTTGTAACTATTCTGTACATTTGTAAAGTCATACGTGAATATTCAAAATAAGCATTCATTCATTCATTTATCCATTCAAGGTACTTGTACTGAGTGCCAAATTTGTGCCTAGTTCTGATTTGTGAATAGAGATTCTGTGGTGGACCAGACAGATACACTCCACTTCCTTACAGAGTTTGTGGTTTTTCTGGTCTTTTGTATTATTTATTCTGAATTTTAATTTTGAAAGTGAAAGTCATGATAGCTCCACAGGAAAATTATGGAGATGTTATAATTGTTAGATAATGCCTTATAATAATTTTTATAAGAATAAAATTGATGTTAGGCTATAAAAATCCATCTATGTTGGAATATGTGTTTTATGTTTCAGATGAAATATGGATATGATTTTGTCTTCTCTTTCTTCTCAAATATTTACATAGTATCTCCGTATCTATTACACACACTACAGACTCCCCAGTCAGACAGCCAGCAGGAAACTGGAAAAGTTATTCTGGGCTTTACACACTATTGTTCACATTCCAGGAAGAAAAACAAATGTCCCTATAAAGTACACATTGCATTGTATGTTATTCGTCCACAAAAATGAATACAATTTGATACATTCTATGACATGTTTTAACCTTAAAAACTTTATGCTAAGTGAAATGAGCCAGACAAAAAAGGACAAATATTGTGTGGTTCCATTTATACCAATTACTTACAACATGCAATTTCATAAGGAACAGAAAGTAGAATAAAGGATACCAAGGATTCAGAGGGGGGAGGAATGGAGAGTTATTGTTTAATGAATCCAGACTTTCCGTTTGGGATGATAAAAAATGTTCTGCAAATAGTGGTGATGTTTATACAACATTGTGAGTTCACTTAATGCCACTGAATTGTACACTTTAAGATGATTAAAATGATAAATTTTATATTATGCTTATTTTACCACAATAAAAACACACATTTTTTAATGTGTGTTATCTTGGACATATTTGGCAATTTTTTAGCCACAATATCAGAGCCTATAAAATCGAACTGTCAATACTCATGTTGTATGGCTGTATAAGGAGGCAGTAGATTATGTATATAATCCATCGAGTTTGTCACAGGGTCACTATATATTGCAGGGCAGTCTTTTGGTTGTTATATTGTACGTGAAAAAGAGTAGAGGTCACAGAAATGCACATCACAGCTAACAGTTCCCTAATGTTGTGTTTTCAAAGTGTGTCTTAAGAAACAATAATCCCAAGAAAAATTTGGTTAAGTGACAAAGAGCACCAGGGAAAATGTATTTGGGAAATGCTACATATTACATCCATTTATTGGGCATTGATGGTGAAAATTGTCTTGTTAAAGCTTGTGAAAAGGCCTGCAATAAAAAAACAAAACAAAACAAACAAACAAAAAAACCTGTTAACCTTGTCAGAGTGGCATGTATTTGAGCATTTGGTCATAGAATCCCATTTTCTATACATATTTAATATTGATTCATCCAGGTGCAACTTCACTGAAGATTTTTTCCATCCTGTTTGTGAATAAATTTTTAATTATTTTGGAAAGTTCTATAGTCAGTAATCACCTGCATTTTTTCAGAAATGGAATGACTCGTTTGCATTATTTAATTAAAGTTGCTACCACAAAATGCCACACAGTTTCAACTTCTGTCCTTCAGAAAAATCCTAAATTGGTTTGATGATATGGAAACTCATAAAACTAAACTTCTGTCTTCCAATTTATGATTACACTAACAAAATTCTTTGGGTATATAAAAGCCTGATTAGAATTTCCTTTGTTCAAAAAAGTAAGTAAATAGATGGAACACAGGGCATATTTAGGGCATAAAAACTATTCTGTATGTTACTTTATTGAAGAATGTAAGACATAATGCATTTATGCATTTATTGAAACCCATAAAACTTAAAACACAAATAGTAAATTGTAATGTAAACTATGGATTTTAGTTAATAATAATATATTAATATTGGTTCATCAATTGTAACAAATATACCACACTATTTGAAGATGTTAATAATAGGAAAACCTGTGGAGTGGAAGAGGAAGTACATGGGAGTTATCAGTACTTTATGAGTAATTTTTTTAGCAAAATCTAAAATTGCTCCAAAAAATAAGGTCTAACAAATTTGCATGTTAAGAAAAAAATATGGGGCTGGCCCCGTGGCTCACTCGGGAGAGTGCGGTGCCGATGGCGCCGAGGCCACGGGTTCGGATCCTATATAGGGCTGGCCAGTGCGCTCACTGGCTGAGCGTGGTGCAGACAACACCAAGCCAAGGGTTGTGATCCCCTTACCGGTCGGGGAAAAAAAAAAAAAATGCATGCGTGTGTGTGTATATATATGTATTATATAATAGATATGTTGAATGTTTAACATATTATCTTGTCACAGAAGTGAGTGCATTTTAAGAAATTTGAATATATATCGTTGAATACCACTGACATGGATGGACAAATTCTGATGACCTGAGCAATTGCATATGTATAACGAAGCAGAAATTTAATCTTGTTTTTACTGAATTTTCTAGGCATTCTCAATTCCTGTCTCATCTAGTGAATTTGAAAGTGACAGTATTAAATTCCATGGCTTTCTCTGATATTAAGATTATTATAAGACATATTTCTGCTATTTATAGTAAATAAACAGAAAATTAATTAGATTAAAAAATAATAAATAATAAACCAAAGATTTAAATAAAACATTTCTAAACACATACACGCCAATATAACCACATTATTGCATTCCTCACAAAAATGTTTTGAAACAGGAATATAAATAAGTCATGTTTCTAATTCTTTCTTTAAAAAAATAGAATGATTTATTTTAACAGGTTATCTTGAAAACTATCATTCTTGCAATGAAATAGTTAGCTTTGAATTGAGGCATTTAATAAATTAAATATACTTCACAATTACCTGAGGAATAGATCTACTCACACTATCAGAAACAGATGAGATTTACTGTTTCACATAAATCTAATAATACAAGTCCAAGCTTAATGTGAAGTTTTCCAAAATATGACTATATAGGTTCCCTCGGAAGCAGGCCCTGAGAGAAGGATTCAAGTGCAAGCAATTAACTTGGGAGGTGAAGGATAAAGGATAAGGGAGTGAGGAATTTAAACAAAGGGAGGGAAGGGAAAAGTAAGAGTTTATTATTGAGCTAAATATTACTATAGGCCACGGGAAACCCCCAGGTGCCAGTGTAGAACATGTATTTCAGATCTATCCCATCGCAGATTGAGAGAATTGGAGTCTGTACACCAACTCCCATTCACTCATTGAATGAAGAATAATTCTTCTGGCCTGGAGCACAGGAAGGGAACATATTATTTTCAGTAGCTGGGAAAAATACTCGGGCAGGGAAATACAAATCCTGGTGGAAGAATGTTGGGTTGTTTACTAAAGTGATTAGGACAAGGAGATGCATTGGACACCACCATCACCTGCTACAGTTATCAACATCTTAGTGTTACCAAATTATGATTATCACTGCTGTGTTTACTACTACTACTGCTGCTACTACCATTGCTCAAATTATATATTATAGAAGGTAGGCTAGAAAAAGGAGTATTCATGTCTTTTGTTGGAAAATCAGTAGCAATATTATGCATCAGCACAAATAAGAATATATTTTTAAAGCTTTTCTGAAACACTGAAGGAGGTTAACAATTCTACCTGGGAGTGTTTCTTAATTTTTCCTTAAAGAAAGAATTGACAGTCTCTTTACCCCAACTAAGTGACTAGGAAATAAAGTGGAAAAAAAAAAAAAAAAAAAAAAGACAATGAGAGTACTCTGATTGCCACAAAACCCAGTCTACCAGTATTTTCATTTAGGCATTGAAGGAACTTGTTATTCATGTAAAACACTTTGATTTAATGAATAAGTATTCACTTAATTAGTAAGTTCTAGTTCACATCTAGTTTACATCTTGTTTCCTATGTAGTGCTGAGTTCTAGTGGAAGTAGTGGACACAAAAGATACCACATGGAGTTTCCTTCGGTTTCCAAGAACATAATTTAGAGTACAGTTTGCAGAGCCAGATTAGGTGTGTTCAAATATTTTTGTTTATTTATTTTTGGTTGTTTGAGCTAGGTTAAATTACCTGCCTATGTTTTTGTTTCTTCATATAAGAAAAATGGGGATATAAAAACATATATCTAATTTATCAGTTTTTAATGTGAATTAAATGAGTAGATATGTGTAGAATGCTTAAGACAATATCTGCAACATTTGATAGGAGTGTGTGTCTGTTGGGGTGGGGATGTTGAGAGTGTGCATAATCATTTCCTATTAACAAAAATGTACCAGTTTTCTTCAAAACCGAGTTTAACGAAATTGAGTTTAGGAAACTTGGAAAGAGCAGGGTCATGAATATCATTGTATGAGGAATTCATTTTAATTTGAGTTTATTGTTTTGTCAGAGGAAAAATGGGAGAACTTTTGCAGGGCTGTTTTGAGAAATGTATTTTATGTTTTTATTAATAACTTGTTCTGTGCCAGTACAGTGAGAATTTTTAAAAATTAGAAGATACTTTCAAAGAGATTACAATTTATTTGAAGATCTATTCTCAGTTAATAAATTGATTTGCATACCTTTTTTCTTTCTGGGAGGGGGAGGGGTGGCTGGCCAGTTTGGGGATCTGAACCCATGACTTTGTTATTGTAAGGCTGTGTTCTAAAATAGTTTCATTCTTCAGTGCTATAATAACTCAGATAATTATTTTCTTTGTTCTAAGATTGTTCTATTGTAGAAACTGAATATCAAGACTTGCAAATTTTGGTAAGTTGAATAGTTATGAATATTTTAATTCATTAAGATATATTTTAATTCCTGCTTTCTTGGAAAGTTTTTATTGTCAATATGTAATATTTCTTCTAGAATGCTTAAGTGAATATAGTACCATCTTTGATTAAAAATAAATAAAAAATCAAATCAAAAGTCATGACCCAATGCTTAAATAGCTTAATTGTGAAAAATTGCTCAAGATATTGAAAAAAAAAATCAGTTACAAAAATAGGCATTATTTATGGTTCATAAATTGAGGAAACTCTCAATAAATTTGATTATTTTAGAGAACACACAATAGCTATGTAAACAATTCTAAGTTTAAAAATAAATGTAATTGTAGTATATATATATATATATATATCTTGAAAATTCATGTTAAAATGAAACTTTACTTAAAAATAAACTTTAATCGTATTTTAAAATTAAAGAAAACAATAAAAAATAAACAAATCTGAAATAAATTCTGAAATCACAATTTGAACAAAGTGGAAATATAGACTTACAACATTGATAAATTAGAATGCAAATGATAATGCATCTATTACAGTCTGTAGGAGCAGGAAATTGACCTTCTACCCCACCCCACTCCATTTCCCAGCTCTGAGCCAAATCTCTTTAGGAATACAAAGATACATGCAATATGGTTTCTGCCTTCTGAAAATTAAGCATGTTAAAATCAACTTAACCACTTACATTTTATATTGAATTAAACTTTTTTCCCAAAAGAAAGTTAATGAGAAATAATATAGAAGAAATTTTAGTTCTAATGGCACTGAGTATAGGACAAATGACAGTCACACTCTTAACAGTATGAGATCATTCTTCCAATTGTTTCCAAAGTGCAGATTAAGCACCAATTTTATGCTGTGCAATGAACTTGGTACTGGGGATTAAATAGTTGTATAACACAGTAAGATAGACTGACTAAATGGGTGTATAGGAATGAACAAATGAGAGCAAGTCATGTTGAAAATAAATATACTTATTTAATTCTTGCCTGGGTCCAGCTGAGCCTCCCTTTTTTACATTGGAATATTTCTTCTGACTAAGCTCTTTGAAATTTGCATAAGCAGCATTTTTAATGTTTTACATTTATGACCTCATTTTTAGCACTTTGTCCTTTTTGTAATCTTCAATATATTTTCATTATTATTCATGTACTTACTTCATATTTTTCACATTATTATAAAATCATCTAGTTAATATTTTATACCAAATGCTTTAAGTGTTTATTAATTTTGAATATTGTTACATGTTATTCTTTCTTGAATAAGATAAAATAAAATAAAATAGCTATTTGTGACAGTTCTGCAAAGTTTCATCATAATACAGCTATTTTTACATTAAATAGGAAGGTGAGTAAGCGTAAGATACTTTCAATTACATAAGTTTGACTTGTGGGAACGTATTACTTTTACATAATCAGTAAATGTATAAGTATTATAAGGCGGTGATTATTTTGTCTGAGTATTAAAACTCATTGATAGGGTAAACCAAAGCAATAGTCATAAGCATGGACACTGAGAGGTAGATTCTTTTCTTTGAGGGAAGATGCTGAGGAATTTGGTATTAACACATGACTCATGTGCAGCATATCTTTCCCCCTTATTTTTGGTATTTTCTTTAGATTCTTTAGAAAGGATATATTACCGGAGAGCTAAAGGATAGTTACAGGAATTAATACTGTGGGCAGCAGGATAAATCTCTCTAGGAATATGGAATATGAATAGAGGCATCTACATAATGCAGAATCTCATCAGTGGAATTTAACAATATTAAGGTCATAGTATCCTTGGGAATTTAATAAGATACATTAACCCACTCCTCAGAATATTTCAAATTTACCTAGAGATACAAGTTTGCAAGTGATTTATGTCCTGTGTGAGAACTCGTGATCTTATCTCTAAGGTACTTTCAATCCTTAGTGTTCCCTACTCTATACCAGGGCGTTAAGTTATAGTTCAGGTTGTAACTGAATTTTCAAAAAAACTGGGATCAGATCAGGGAGAGTGAATACAGTACTCTAGTGTGTAAAATTAAGGTTAGCCAAAAATCTACACTGTTTATTTTGGGCAGTATGTTAAAGAAGAAAAATAGATTAAAATTTATTGGTAGTTTCAAATACCACAAGTGTATTAAGTAAATATAACTTATCACTTTCTTATCAAGCAAATAATTTTAAGCCTTATTTTCTACTATTTTCTATATTATTTTAATATATTTAAGGGAAGTAATACAATTTTTTACTAGTTTTTATATCAGTTTAGAAGAGACTTCAAAAAAGTCATATATTCTGGATTTTGATTATCAGCTCAGAGAAGCAGAGAGCTGAAGAGTCTCAGAACAACTAAAACCCTGGACAAATGGCAAGTTAACAACCCAGAGAACTGAAGTTGCAAAGCTAACAAGCAACAAAAATCTGGAAAGAGAAAGATACCTACAGGGAGGAAAAAGAAGTCAACATCTGATGACCTGGCTCAGATGCCACCTGAAGCCAAACAAGCTAGTAGGAAGATTAAACGGGAATTTTTTTTTTTTTTTTTCACTTAGGAACAGCATGGACATTTATTCAATCATTACTTATGATTAAGCAATCAATCTGTGTACAGTATGGTGCTGGGTATTAAGGAAAATGCAATCTTATAAAAGCGTAGTTTTTGGTTGACTTCCATTTCCAACAAAGCAGGATAGATACTTTGAACAACTTTTTTATTTTATTTTTAAATTTTATTATGTCGATATACATTGTGGATGATTATTGTTGCCGATCACCAAAACCTCCCTCCTTCCTCCCTCCCCCCCCCCAACAATGTCCTTTCTGTTTGCTTGTCGTATCAACTTCAAGTAATTGTGGTTGTTATATCTTCTCCCCCCCCTGTTTTTTTTGTTTTTTTTTTTTGTGTGTGTGTGTGTGCATGTGTGAATTATATATTAATTTTTAGCTCCCACCAATAAGTGAGAACATGTGGTATTTCTCTTTCTGTGCCTGACCTGTTTCACTTAATATAATTCTCTCAAGGTCCATCCATGTTGTTGCAAATGGCAGTATTTCATTCGTTTTTATAGCTGAGTAGTATTCCATTGTGTAGATGTACCACATTTTCCGTATCCACTCATCTGATGATGGACATTTGGGCTAGGTGCTGGGATAACTGGATATCCATATGCAGGAGAATGAAACTAGATCCATACCTCTCACCGTATACTAAAATCAACTCAAAATGGATTAAGAATTTAAATATACACCCTGAAACAATAAAACTTCTTAAAGAAAACATAGGATAAACATTTCAGGAAATAGGACTGGGCACAGACTTCATGAATACGACCCCAAAAGCACGGGCAACCAAAGGAAAAATAAACAAACGGGATTATATCAAACTAAAAAGCTTCTGCACAGCAAAAGAAACAATTAACAGAGTTAAAAGACAACCAACAGAGAGGGAGAAAATATTTGCAAAATATACATCTGACAAAGGATTAATATCCCGAATATATAAGGAACTCAAACAACTTTACAAGAAAAAAACAAGCAACCCAGTTAAAAAATGGGCAAAAGATCTAAGTAGGCATTTCTCTAAGGAAGATATACAAATGGCCAACAGACATATGAAAAAAATGCTCAACATCACTCAGCATCCGGGAAATGCAAATCAAAATCACACTGAGATACCATCTAAACTGGAAATTTTTAATGGGTTGCTAAAGGACAAGAATAAGCTAGCGTGAGAGTATGAAGACTCTGGAGGTCACAGGTTTACAGAACTTCTCAACCTCTTCAAACTTTTTGTCAAGGAACTTCACCAGAATTTTACAGAATAGCTCAGGGACAATCTAGAGAAAGTTCCTCCATGGCTGACTTGGGGAAGGGAATAGCAGCTACTCCTGAAACCTGCCCTGACTCAATTCTCCTGTTTCCAACAGGAAACAAAAGACTTCAGAGAGAAAGTTATCAAAACCTGTAGCCTGTGGGTACTAACAGAATCCCATTGTAACTGTGGTAGGGAAGGAAAGCCAACACCTAAACTCCACCAGACCCATCTCTCTTATCTCCCCTAAGTAACAGAAGCCTCAGTCTACAGGGGATGCACATCAACACTGGAACCTAAGGACACTGGTAGAGACCCAGTGAAACTGGGAGAGGGAAATAAAAATAATCTCAAGTCCCTGAGGAAGGCTAGGAATACATGCTAGGCCCAGCATTATGACTGGAAAAAGGACAGAAAACATTTATGAAATCCAGGCCTTCTATTTCAGGTTCACAATGCTTGCACAACAGTGAGGCTCAACCAGATCAAGAAGAAAACTGTATACTTTCCACTCCCCACCACAAGCTAATAGATTAATTCTCCTGCAGAAATACAACTAAATAACTTAAATTAACTTTCATAAAACCATACCTGGAAGGCATTGGAATATGTGTAGGACTGGAGGATCTATAATCCTTGACAGAGAGAACATGTGATGTTAACATCCATATTTACGTTGAATTTTTCCTCAAGGATATTTCCTAATTGTGAAGTGGAGAGTAGAGTGCATGTAAGAAGAAACAGCCTTCTTGGACTGGGAGAGAATGTAGTTTCATTCCATCAAATTGTTGTGATTTAAGAAACACAAACCTGTTAAAGAAGGAACTGTAGAAAAGGAGCCCTGAAGTTCATAGACAAACACCACAGAAGTCTGACTCCTGAGTCATACCTATGAAAGGCACAACTTTAAGAAATTCAGTAGAAGGTGTCAGCTGGGAGGAAAAAGTGGTAAAGAGAGATTTCAGAAGCTGTAGAGAGTCAGAAAACAACGTTGTACATTAAAGCCATACCAATGTGGAGGAGTTGCCACAAACAGTGTAGGCTTTTAGTTAAAAACCTGTAAATACACAAACTTGGAATAAGAGACATAGCTTAAAAGTAACTTCCCCTCCCCAGGCATAAGTGCTGTATTTTAGTAGTAAGGGAAAATGTAAAATAGACCCACCCTAAAAGAAACAAATAGGCAGGATCAAGCCGATCAATTGCTAATTAATTGAAGAAGAAAGCCAGAATAAAGTTTATCTCTCTTTAAGAAAAAAATCCATGTTCTCAAATTTTTCAGCCAGTGTCATTATTCACTTAAAAATGACATTCTAAAAAAGTGGAAACAAACGACCAAATCAGAGGAAGAAAATATACAACCGAAAGATCCATCATTGATTCAGGTGTTAGAGACAAATGATAGTCTTCTTAAAATGACTATAATAAATGTATGCAAAGAGAAGACAGCCTCTTCACAGCACCCCCTCACATACCTGCCTCTGTCAAAGATGTGTTGGCTGTTAGTACCTGGGTTGATTTCTGGTTTCTCTCTTCTGTTCCATTGGTCTGTGTGTCTGTGTCTGTTTTTACGTTAGTACAATCCTGTTTTGGTTACCGTCGCTTTGTAGTACAGTTTGAAGTCAAGTAGTTTAATGCCTCCATAATTTTCTTTTTTCTTTTTTTTTTTCTTTTTCGCTCAGGATTGCTTTGGCTATTTGGGGTCTTTTTTTTTCTATTTCTGTGAAGAATGTTATTGGTATTTCAATGGTGATTGCATTGAATCTGTACATTGCTTTGGTGGGTAATATGGACATTTTCACAACGTTAATTCTCCTAATCCATGAATGTGGAATGTCTTTCCATCTTTTGGTGTCCTCTTTAATCTCTTTCAGCAGTGTTCTGTAGTTCTCTTTGTAGAGATCTTTCATCTCCTTTGTTAAATTTATTCCTAGGTATATTATTCTATTGGCAGCTATTGTAAATGGGTTTGCTTTCTTGATTTCTTTTTCTTCTTGTTCGTTCTTGGTGTATAAGAATGGTACTGATATTGTGAATTGATTTTTTTATCCTGAAACTTTACTGAATTTAATAGCTGTAGGAGGTTTTTTGGCAGAATTTATGGGTTTTTCTATATACAGGATCATGCCACATGTGAACAGTGACAAGTTGACCTCATCTTTTCCAATTTGGATGCCATTTATTTCTTTCTCTTGACTGATTGCCCTGATTAGTACTTCCACTATTATGTTTAGTAGGAGTGGTAAGAGTGAGCATCCTTGTTTTCTTTCTGCTCCATTCAGGATGAATTTAGTGGTAGGTTTGTCGTGTATGGCTTATATCATGTACAGATCCTTTCCTTCTGTACATAATTTGTTGAGGGATGCTGAGTTTTGTCAAATGCTCTTTCTGCATCTCTGGAGATAATCATATGGTTTTTGTCCTTGCTTTTGTTGATGTGGTGTATCACATTTACTGATTTGCATATGTTAAAACTTCCTTGCATCCCTGGGATGAATCCCATTTGATCATGGTGTATAATCTCTTTGATGTGCTGTTGTATTCTGTTTGCTAACATCTTTTTGAGGATATTTGCATCTATGTTCATCAAGGATATTGGCCTGTAGCTTTCTTTTTGTTGTCGTTGTATCTTTGATTTTGGTATCAGGATGATGCTGGCTTCATAGAATGAGTTTGACAGAAAGGACTCTGTTTCAATTTTTTGGAATAGTTCAAAAAGGATTTGTGTTAATTTTTCTTTACAGATTTGGTTGAATTCAGCAGTGAAGTCATCCAGTCCTGGGCTTTTCTTTGTTTGGAGACTGCTGACCACTACTTCAATCCCATTGCTTGTTATTGGTCAGTTTAGGGTTTTCTTTTCTTTTTTTTTTTCTTGGTTCGGTCTTGGTAGTTTGTATGTCCAGAAATTTATCTTTTTCCTCCAGATTTTAAAATGTGCTGATGTATAGTTTTTCATAATAGTCTCTAAAGATTCCTTGTGTTTCTGTAATATCTTTTTCATTCTTTATTTTTGTTAAATGGGTCTTCTCTCTTCTTTTTTTAGTTAGTCTGGCAAATAGCCTGTTTATTTCATCTTCTCAAAAAAAATTTTTGTTTAGTTCATTTTTTTTCTATCCTTCTTTTGTTGTCTATTTCCTTTAGTTCTGCTCTGATCTTAATTATTTTTTTTGTCTATTAATTTCGGGATTTGACTGTTCTTCTTTTTCCTAGTTCTTTGAGATTTAATGTTAGGTTGTTCCTTCAAAGTCTTTCTACTCTTTTGATGTAAGCACTTATTGCAATAACCTTCCCTCTTACTACTCCTTTTATAGTATCCCGTAGGTTTTGGTAAGATGAGCTTGTACTTTCATTTGTTTCAAGGAATTTTTGATTTCCTGCTTTATTTCTTCTTTGACTCATTGTTTGTTCAGGAGCATGTGGCTCAATTTCCATGAATTTGTATATTTTCCAAAATTTTACTTGTTATTAACTTGTAATTTTATTTCATTTTTTTTTTTAAATTTTATTTTCTCGATATACATTGTGGCTGATTATTGCTCCCCATCACCAAAACCTCCCTCCCTTCTCCCGCCCCCCCTCCCCCCCAACAATGTCCTTTCTGTTTGCTTGTCATATCAACTTCAAGTAGTTGTGGTTGTTATATCTTCTCCCCCCCCCCGGTTTTGTGTGTGTGTGTGTGTGTGTGTGTGTGTGTGTGTGTGTGTGAATTTATATATTAATTTTTAGCTCCCACCAATAAGTGAGAACATGTGGTATTTCTCTTTCTGTGCCTGACTTGTTTCACTTAATATAATTCTCTCAAGGTCCATCCATGTTGTTGCAAATGGCAGTATTTCATTCGTTTTTATAGCTGAGTAGTATTCCATTGTGTAGATGTACCACATTTTCCGTATCCACTCATCTGATGATGGACATTTGGGCTGGTTCCCACTCTTGGCTATTGTAAAGAGTGCTGCGATGAACATTGGGGAACAGGTATACCTTCGACTTGATGATTTCCATTCCTTTGGGTATATTCCCAACAGTGGGATAGCTGGGTCGTATGGTAGAACTATCTGCAGTTGTTTGAGGAACCTCCATACCATTTTCCATAGAGGCTGCACCATTTTGCAGTCCCAACAACAATGTATGAGAGTTCCTTTTTCTCCACAACCTCGCCAGCATTTATCGTTCAGAGTCTTTTGGATTTTAGCCATCCTAACTGGGGTTAGGTGGTATCTCAGAGTGGTTTTGATTTGCATTTCCCGGATGCTGAGTGATGTTGAGCATTTTTTCATATGTCTGTTGGCCATTTGTATATCTTCCTAGAGAAATGCTTGCTTAGCTCTTTTGCCCATTTTTTAATTGGGTTGCTTGTTTTCTTCTTGTAAAGTTGTTTGAGTTCCTTGTATATTCTGGATATTAATCCTTTGTCAGATGTATATTTTGCAAATATTTTCTCCCTCTCTGTTGGTTGTCTTTTAACTCTGTTAATTGTTTCTTTTGCTGTGCAGAAGCTTTTTAGTTTGATATAATCCCATTTGTTTATTTTTCCTTTGGTTGCCCGTGCTTTTGGGGTCGTGTTCATGAAGTCTGTGTCCAGTCCTATTTCCCGAAGTGTTTCTCCTATGTTTTCTTTAAGAAGTTTTATTGTCTCAGGGTGTATATTTAAATCCTTAATCCATTTTGAGTTGATTTTAGTATATGGTGAGAGGTATGGGTCTAGTTTCATTCTCCTGCATATGGAGATCCAGTTATCCCAGCACCATTTGCTGAAGAGGTAGTCCCTTCCCCAGTGAATAGGCTTCATGCCTTTGTCAAAGATCAGATGGCAGTAAGTGTGTGGGTTGATTTCTGGATTCTCTATTCTATTCCATTGGTCAGTGTGTCTGTTTTTATGCCAGTACCATACTGTTTTGGTTATTATAGCTTTGTAGAATAGCTTAAAGTCAGGTAGTGTTATGCCTCCAGCTTTATTTTTTTTGCTCAGCATTGCTTTGGCTATGCGTGGTCTTTTATTGTTCCATATAAATGTCTGGATAGTTTTTTCCATTTCTGAGAAAAATATCTTTGGAATTTTGATGGGGATTGCATTGAATTTGTATATCACTTTGGGTAGTATGGACATTTTCACTATGTTGATTCTTCCAATCCAAGAGCATGGAATATCTTTCCATCTTCTTGTATCCTCTCTAATTTCTCTCAACAGTGGTTTGTAGTTCTCATTATAGAGATTTTTTACCTCCTTGGTTAACTCAATTCCTAAGTATTTTATTTTTTTGGTGGCTATTGTAAATGGGCAGGCTTTCTTGATTTCTCCTTCTGCATGTTCACTATTGGAGAAAAGAAATGCTACTGATTTTTGTGTGTTGATTTTGTATCCTGCAACTTTGCTGAAATCATTTATCACCTCCAAGAGTTTTTTTGTAGAGGTTTTAGGCTGTTCGATATATAGGATCATGTCATCTGCAAACAGGGTCAGTTTGACTTCATCTTTTCCAATCTGGATGCCCTTTATTTTCTTCTCTTCTCTGATTGCTCTGGCTAGTACTTCCAACACTATGTTGAATAGGAGTGGTGAGAGTGGGCATCCTTGTCTAGTTCCTGTTCTTAAAGGAAAAGCTGAAAGCTTTTCCCCATTCAGGATGATATTGGCAGTGGGTTTGGCATATATGGCTTTAATTATGTTGAGATACTTTCCCTCCATACCTAACTTATAGAGGGTCTTTGTCAAGAATGAGTGCTGAACTTTATCAAATGCTTTTTCAGCATCTATAGAGATGATCATATGGTCCTTGTGTTTGAGTTTATTAATATGGTGTATCACATTTATTGATTTGCGTATGTTGAACCAACCTTGCATCCCTGGGATGAATCCCACTTGATTGTGATGAATAATTTTTCGTATGTGTTGCTGTATTCTGTTTGCTAGTATTTTAGTGAGGATTTTTGCATCTATATTCACCAAGGATATCGGCCTGTAGTTTTCTTTTTTGGTTATATCTTTACCTGGTTTTGGTGTCAGGATGATGTTTGCTTCATAGAATGAGTTTGGGAGATTTGCGTCCGTTTCAATCTTTTGGAATAGTTTGTAAAGAATTGGTGTCAATTCCTCTTTGAATGTTTGGTAAAATTCTGCTGTGAATCCATTTGGTCCTGGGCTTTTCTTTGCTGGGAGCCTTCTGATAACAGCTTCAATCTCCTTTATTGTTATTGGTCTGTTCAAATTTTCTACGTCGTCATGGTTCAGTTTTGGGAGCTTGTGTGTGTCCAGAAATTCATCCATTTCCTCCAGATTTTCCAATTTGTTGGCATATAGTTGTTTATAGTAGTCTCGAATGATTCCTTGTATTTCAGATGAATCAGTTGTAATATCGCCTTTTTCATTTCTAATTTTTGTTATTTGAGTCTTCTCTCTTCTTTTTTTTGTTAGCCATGCTAATGGTTTGTCAATTTTATTTATCTTTTCAAAAAACCAACTTTTTGATTCATTGATCTTTTGAATTGTTTTTTGGTTTTCAATTTCATTTAGTTCTGCTCAAATCTTAATGATTTTTTTCCGTCTGCTAACTTTAGGTTTGGATTGTTCTTGTTTTTCTAGTTCTTTAAGTTGAAGTGTTAGGTTGTTCACTTGCCATCTTTCCATTCTTCTGAAGTGAGCATTTAATGCAATAAATTTCCCCCTCAATACTGCTTTTGCAGTATCCCACAGGTTTTGGTATGATGTATTATTGTTTTCATTAGTTTCAATAAATTTTTTGATTTCCTGCTTGATTTCTTCTTGGTCCCATATGTTATTGAGTAGAATGCTGTTTAATTTCCATGTGTTTGTATAGTTTCCAGAGTTTCGTTTGTTATTAATTTCTAGTTTTAATCCATTGTGGTCTGAGAAGATACATGGGATAATTCCAGTTTTTTTGAATTTATTGAGACTTGATTTGTGACCTAATATGTGATCTATCCTGCAGAATGATCCATGTGCTGATGAGAAGAATGAATATTCTGAGGTTGTTGGGTGGAATGTTCTGTAGATATCTGCTAATTCCAATTGGTCTACAGTATTGTTTAGATCTTGTGTTTCTCTACTGATTCTTTGCCTAGATGATCTGTCTAATATTGACAGTGGGGTGTTCAGGTCCCCTGCTATTATGGTATTAGTGTCTATTTCCTTCTTTAGGTCTAATAGAGTTTGTTTTATAAATCTGGCTGCTCCAACATTGGGTGCGTACATATTTATGATTGTTATGTCTTCTTGATGGATCAGTCCTTTTATCATTAAGTAGTGTCCCTCATTGTCTCTTTTTATGGTTTTTAGTTTAAAGTCTATTTTGTCAGATATAGGAATAGCTACTCCAGCTCGTTTTTCTTTTCTGTTTGCATGGTAAATCTTTTTCCATCCTTTCACTCTTAGTCTGTGTGAATCTTTATGGGTGAGGTGGGTCTCTTGTAGGCAGCATATAGTTGGGTCCTGCTTTTTGATCCAGTCAGCCAGTCTGTGTCTTTTAATTGGGGAATTTAAGCCTTTTACATTAAGAGTTGTTATTGAAAGGTGTTGATTTATTCCTAGCATTTTGTTGGTTGTTTGGTTGTCTTAGGTGTCTTTTGTTCCTTGCTTTCTGATTTACTGTTTGATTTCTGTGTTTGTTGGTTCCTTAGGTTGTAGATAGCGTTTTTGTTTGCTTGTTTTCTCTTCATGAATGCCATTTTTATTATACTAGTGGGTTTTGATTTTTCTTGGGTTTTTTTAGTGCAGTGGTAGTTATTTTTCAGGAACCAAACCCAGTACTCCCTTGAGGATTTCTTGTAAGGGTGGTCGTGTGGTAGTGAACTCCCGCAGTTTTTGTTTGTCTGAGAAATATGCTATTTGCCCCTCATTTCGGAAGGATAGCCTTGCGGGGTAGAGTATTCTTGGCTGGCAATCTTTGTCTTTTAGTATTTTGAAAATATCATCCCATTCCTTTCTAGCTTTTAGGGTTTGTGATGAAAAGTCTGATGTTAATCTGATTGGGGCTCCCTTATAGGTGATTTGATGCTTCTCTCTTGCAGCTTTTAAGATTCTCTCTTTGTCTCTGAGTTTTGCCAATTTGACTATGACATGTCTTGGAGAAGGCCTTTTTGGGTTGAATACGTTTGGAGATCGTTGAGCTTCCTGGATGTGAAGATCTGCGATTTTTCCTATACCTGGGAAGTTTTCTGCCACTATTTTGTTGAATATGTTTTCAATGGAATCTCCATTTTCCTCCCCTTCTGGAATACCCATGACTCGGATATTTGAGCGCTTGAGGTTGTCTGATATCTCTCTCAGGTTTTCTTCCATGTCCTTGATTCTTTTTTCTTTCTTTTTGTCTGCTTGTGTTATTTCAAACAGCCCATCTTCAAGTTCAGAGGTTCTCTCTTCAACTTCGACAAGCCTGCTGGTTAAACTCTCCGTTGTGTTTTTTATTTCGTTGAATAACTTCTTCAGTTCGGCATGTTCTGCTACATTTTTTTTCAGGACATTGATTTCTTTGTACATTTCCTCTTTCAGATCCTGTATACTTTTCCTCATTTCATCATGATGTCTAGCTGTGTTTTCTTGTATCTCATTCAGTTTCCTTAGAATTATCACTCGAAATTCCTTGTCAGTCATTTCAAGGACTTCTTGTTCTATAGGATCTAGAGTTTGAGATTTATTAACTTTTGGTGGTGTACTTTCTTGATTTTTTGTATTTCTGGTATCTTTTTTTTGATGTTTATTCATTGTGGCAGTGGGTTTCACAGTCCACCGGTTTGAGACTAACGAATAACTAGGATGTTGCTGTGGTTGCCAATTTCGTATGGCTACCTCCGTGGCTGCTCAGTTGGCCTCTAGTGCCTTGTGTGTGTGGTTGCCTCGGGTCTTGGGCTTCTCCAGGGAGCCACCTTTCTGGTCAGCTTGGACTCTGCTGGGCTGGTGGATCAGGTACCACAGGGTGTGTGATCGCTATTGAGCTTTCACTTCCTGTGCAGGACTTCTCCCTGTTCCGTGTGCTCTGGCCCAGGCTGTTGGATCGTGCAGTGGCAACCCCACAGGGTGTGTGGTTTCTGTCGAGTCTCCGCCTCCCTGGCCGCACGTCTCCCCACTCTGTGTGCACTGTGCCGGGCTGGGGCGTGTCTTCTGCAACCCTCGTCTATCAGCTGGGCCTTCAAGACCCTGCTCGGCACTGCCTCGCCCAGAAAGTCTACCAGGTTTCTGCTAGGCACAGACAACCGGTCACTCTGGGTGCCTTTGTAGCACTGTGGAGATCTTTCTTGGGACTTGTTCACCTTTGTATCCCCCCGGTATAAACCGAGTCTAGCGCCCGCTTGTAACCAGCTCTCCAGCAGGTTCAAGCGGACCTGGGAACTCTCCTACCACACTATTCCCAACCAGAAATTGGTTAGACTTTTTTCCGAACTGGTGGCCGCAGAGATGGTATCTGCCTCCCAGTAACAGGAAGTTTACTGGGGGCCGGAGTCCACGGTGCGGTGGAGTGACAGTCGGCCCACCCGTACTTCCTTGCCCTCCCAACACTGGCCGGGCACGCCCCACGCCACCAACCCGCCAGAGAACTGTGGAGGGAGTGGGAGGGGAGGCTGGCCCGCAGGCTCTGGAAAGCCCTGTGCCAGGCCAAGCAAGTGGGAGGGCTCAGTGATGGCCGAGCTGGGCGGAGCTGCCCGCACCTGGGAAAATTGAGGCAACACCGGGGCGGTGAGTGGCCTGGTGGTGCAGGCGGGAGCCGGGTGGGCATCTGCCACCCACAGGAGTGGTCCAGGGGTCACTAACAGGGTTGTGCCAGCTCGGGTGCTCGCTCTCTGTCTCTGGTTTGTTGCCTTTCCCAGTTCTCGGCCGCTGCCGCCTCGGGCTGTTCAGTCGCGGCGCGGCTCGGGCGCTCCCAGGAATCTTCTTTAATACCTGCCTTAAACCTCAAATCCTGAATAGGGCAGCTGGCCGCCTTCAGCGCGGCCCCGGCCTCCGGGATCCTGTCTGCATCCACAGCAGCCCTGGTGCCGCGTTCCCTGTTTCGAGACTCATTTTTGCAGCTAAGAAACAGTTCTTTTCCTGCTCCACACTTCAAAGCTGTTGCCTGTAATTGAGGCAGCCTCTCCTGCCGGGGGCAAAGTGGCGGTCACCCCCACGACCGGCCAGCAGCAGCGGTCCTCCCTTAAGAGATGGCAAGAGGAAGGTCCACAAGTTTCCCGGCTGCCTGAGGCCCAGTGTCCGCCTTTTCCACCTCAGCTACTCCGCACCAGCTGCCGCAGCCACCGCCATCTTGAAAGTCTGAGACCGGGTGACCAATAACTGGTAATAGTCTTTGCTCGGCGCTGGGCCTTCTCCTACAATTTTGAAGAGAGTCTCTGGCAGCCACGACGCCATCTTGTATTTGATATGATTTTGATCTTTCTAAATTTGTTGAGGTTTAGTTTGTGATCTAATATTTGGTCTATCCTGGAGAATAATCCATGTACTGATGAGAAGAATGTATATCCTGATGTTGGATGACATGTTCTCTTTATGACTGTCAAATCCATTTGGTCTAAAGTGCTGTTTAAATCCAATATTCCTCTGTTAATTCTTCATCTAGATGATCTGTCCAATGATAAAAGTGGTGTGTTAAAGTACCTAACTGTTACTGTGTTGGGATCTACCTCTCTCCTTAGATGCAATAAGAGTTGCTTTATATATCTGGGTACTCTGATGTTGGGTGCAACATCATATAATTGTTATATCTGCTTCCTGCATTTATCCTTTTATTATTATATAGTGTCTTCCTTTGCCTCCTTTAACAGTTCTTGGTTTGAAGTCTGTTTTATCTGATGTAAGTATGGCAACTCCTGTTCATTTTTGGTTTCCATTTGCATGGAATGTCTTTTTTGTTTGTCTTTATTGGTGAAGTGAATTTTTTGAAGGCAACATATAGCTGGGTCTAGTTTTTTAATTCATTCAGTCAATACATATATTTTAAGTGGGGAATTTAGTCCATTTACATTCAGGGTTGTTATGAAAGGTAATGCCTATTCCTGCTATTTTATTAGTTTCTCTATGGCTATTTTATATTCATTTTGTTCCTTTCTTTCCCTTTTATTGTCCATCTTTGCTGTTGGGTGTTTTTTGTAGTGATAAAATACATTTTATTTCTCATTTGTGTATCTGATCTACTTGTGCTTTTTATTCTTTCTCATGTATTTACAGTGACATATATCTCTCTTTTGATTCCCGGTGTAGGACCCCCTTGGGGATTTGCTGAAGGGCCAGTCTTGTGGTACTGAATTCCCACATTTTTTGTTTGGGAAAAATACAACTTCTCCTTCATATCTGAAGGAAAGCTTTCCTGGATATAATATTCTTGTTTGGCAGGTTTTTTGTTTGTTTGTTTTCCTTTCAGCACTTTCAATATGTCATCCCACTGTCTCCTGGCCTATAAGGTTTCTGTTGAGAAGTTTGCTGTTAGCCTGGTGGAGATTCTCTCATAGGTGATTTGATGTTTTTCTCTTGCTGTTTTCCAAATTCTTACTTTCTCTTTGACTTTTGATAATTTGACTATAATATGTCTCAGGGAGGTCCTTTTGAGTTGAATATATTTGGGGATCTTTGAGTTTATTGGATCTGTAAGAAAGTTTTGGGCTATTATTTCATTAAGTAGGCTTTCAATGTCTTTTCCTTTCTCTTACCCTTCTAGTATACCCATAATAGCAATGTTTTTGCATTGAAGGTAATCAGAAAGATTTCATAGTTTTTCTTCACTTTTTAGGTTCTTTTCTCTCTTCTCTCTCTCTTTTTTTTTTTTTTTTTGGTCCAACAGTGTTGATTCAAAAAGCCTGTATTCTAGATTAAAGATGCTTTCCTTCATTTGTTCTAGCCTCCTGCTTGTGCTCTCAGTTATATTTTTTATTTCTTTGAATGAATTCTTCTGTTCCAGGATTTCTGCTTAATTTTTGTTTGTTTGTTTGAATGTCTCTGTTGAATTTGTCATGCATTTCTTCAGATTTTTTTTAAACTTCATTGTGACTTCTAACTATTTTTTCTTCCATCATTTTGAGTTTCTTTAGTATTTCCATTTGAGATTCCTCTACAGTTGATTTATCAATTTTCTGTTGTTTGGGGTCTGGTATTTGAGAATTATAGTGTTCTTTTGGGGGAGTCACATTTCCCTGTTTTTTGTGCTTATCATATCTCTGCACTGACAGCTGGGCATCTGGTTGCATAGTCACTTCTTTTAATTCTCAGACTGGCTTTTGAAGAGGGAGACTCTTTCCTATAGAAGTATTCTATATTGGTAGTCAAGTTGGGCACTTTATGTTTGGATCTGGTTAAGTGTGGTAGTGCAGCCTTCATGCTACTTCTTCAACTGTATTCAATCTAGAGTTGTCTATGGGTGCTTTTGTTGACTAAGTGATGGGAACCTTGGAAGTTTCTTATTGTGGTGGGTTTCCTATTGAGATGGGTGATCTGCTGTTGGTCAGTGAGCAGATATATACTGTTGCAGCACGTTCTGGCACTCCGTAGAGGGCCACTGGCTCAGCTGTTGAGCCTGAATCAGGCCTGTGTGGATACTACAGGTAGCTTCCTAGTGGTGTGCTGTAGGGAGAAAAAGTTGCTACCCAATCAGCTGTTGGTTTGGGGTGCTGCATGGGTTCACACACTGGGTTCTCAGTCTTTATGTCTGTCCTAGGTTCCAGGCAGTCTGTGCCTTTGTCCCACTGCTGCCCCTGTAAGCATGGGAGAACGCAGACAGGGCCTCCAAATAAGGGGAGTCAGACTCACTGAGTACAGGGCAGGGCACACTCCCACTGAATTTTGAGCTCCCAGACAGTGCTGCATCTCAGCTGCTCAGGGAAAGAGGGAAGAGGGGTTTTAATCTCCTTAGGTTTTCACTATGAGACTGCAGCTACTCTCCAATTGTGCCTAGGTCCGAAAAGGATTGAGGGACTCTCTTGAGACAGGGATTGCTGGTGTTCGTGGTGGGCTTGAGAACAGCTGGAGTCTTTTCCAGCTTACCTTCTCTCTACCTGGTTCTGGGGTAGTCCCTGTAGTGGGGCAGAGGCTGAATGCCCTTCTCTGTTGTCTATGGTTCTGTTCCCTTCTTCTGCACTTCACAAGGATATTATCACTCTCCTGGTGTTCTGTAGTTTGTACCCTTACTTGTTCCAGTCAAGATATATTTGTTTGTCTGTTGTTCTGGTCTCTTTTCATGGAAAGGGTACTAATGTCAGACCTCTGGTTGGTCATCTTGGAGGAAAAAAAAAAAAACCAAAAACAAAAAACCTAACCTGTGTTTCTTGAGGACTTGTTTTGAGTTTCTAATGTTTATTTCTCCAGTTTGTGGACTCTTAATTTATCTTCTCAGAAGAATGCATAAAAAAAAAATGTAAAAGGAAGATGAGAGAAAATAAAGGAAGCAAATTAACATGTCTTTATTAATTCAATATATCCATAATCTTCCATGTTAATTTTAACTTGCTTAAACTTTTTCAAAAATCACTTTAAAATTTGAATAAATCACAGTTTTTCTCTTGATAGAAAGTGTCCCTTTGAACTGAGATTAACAATTTTCCATCCTGAAATTATATCTCATTTAGTTCATTCTGTCACATTTCCAGAAGCCTTTAGAATGCTTCTCTTTCCAATAATTCCTATAAATCCTTTAAATAATTTTTGAATAAAAAATATAAACTGGATTAAACTTACCCTCTTTCTAATAACCACTTGTCAAGAAATTTGTTTTTCTGTTTTTTAAGCAGAATCCCTGTAATTCTCCATATCATGTTTTCCTTGAAAGTCTAAAACTTTGAAGTCAGTTGAATCTCTAAAACTAATTCTGTGGGAGATTTTCTCTAGCTAAAGGCTGTGGGTTAAAATGTGTGTCTTAGTCAGAGATTATGACCCTCTTCTATCTGTCTTACTTATTCTGGAGGTCAATATGCCAATTCTAAACTTAAGACATAGATTTTCAATGTCCTAATATTATGGGATCACTCTAATGCTATTCTACCCAGAACCATCTCCTGACCCAATTTTTATGTCAACTCTTGAGCACTCATAGTTGAGATTTATATTGTCAAAATACACTTAGCTTGGCTATTCTCTCCCTCTTTCTACCTCTTTCTGTGTCTTCTTTCTTTTGCCCACTCTCCCCCCTCAAAAGCTTATATATTGTGCTAACTGCAGAAGACACAAAAATGAGTAAAACATGAATAATTCCTAGTCTCAAAGTCTAGTTTGAATATATGGACACCAGAAGTTAAAACAGTATCTAATTTGAGACATTACCTCAAGCACAGAGCAATTCAGTGGAGTCAGGAGTCAAAGCCAGGTTCACTGGTGCCAGAGGCTCTGCTCTAGCCATTGTATTCTCTTACCCCTCATGGGTATAAAGACTACAGAGACAGCTGGGAAAAGAGTGCCATTAGAGCTGGATTAGAAGCATCTTAAAGGAAGAACAGGCATTTGTCTGAGAGGAGCCGCTTGTTGGTATGTATAGATACAGATATCTTTATCCATCTATCCGTATGTATAGATAATAGAGAACATTTATTACAATTTGAAAGAGTAAACTATTAAAATTACTGAGAGATTCATAGCATGCCAATTAGCAACCTAAATGTTCAGATGTATAAATACATCTTAAATTATATTTTCTCTTTGCTGTATACATAGTTTCATAATTTTCATTTTTAGCTCATCTGTTCTTAAATATGATGGTACTTCAAAAAGTTTATGGAAAAATAAAACTAAATTATTGTATAATCTTTCCATAAACTTTTTGAGGTACCCTCATAACTTTACAGTAGTTTTAGAATAATTTCAACCTCTTTAATTTTTAAAAATTATTATTTTTAACTGTAAAAAATGTATAAGCTTCATCTTGCTTAATCATGCTTGTTAGAATATTTTTCTTTTACATACATCTAACTTCTAATTTTATTCTTAAATTAAAGAACTGGAAGCTCAAAATAATTTCAAAATTTTATCTCCTTTGACTTTAACTCTTCTATGATATTCAACATTCTTCTATGAAAGTTTATTTATAATTTTAGAATGCAATTTTTATTGTGGTATTATCAACAAATAAATTAGACTACAAGTTTGCATTAACAAGGTAATATGCTAGAAGTTATCAATGGTTTATTTTGGAACTATTGAAATCAATTTTCAAAGATGACTGGCCTGTCAAGAGAGTTGTACTTCAAGTTATGGTCCATGACCTGTCTGTCCACCCTGACATATATTCAATCACCAGTGGAGCAGCAACAAATTGATGTATTGTTTTAAGTCACTGAAAATAAATTTATTTTAGTTTTGCTATTAACGTGACTCTAGTGTTTGTTAAGGTTATTTTGGGCTTTAATGATTTTTAGAAAATGGTTATTGAACTCACACTAGCTCTTTCTAATCTTCTTTCCATGCAATTTTCTTATCTTTGCCATTTTTTACTGAATTAATGTAAAAATTTATTAACATAACGAAACAAGAAAATAAGAAACAAATTACTTAATTGATTAGAGAATGTTTTGTGATAAAATATACTTGACAATCTGTTTTCTGCATTCACTATGAGACTTTATGCTATTTGGATGATTTTATAAATACATTTGTTCATGATTTTATAGAGTACAATATAGGTTCACACATAATGTATTATTTGAGCTTCACAGCAGGCCCTATATCCTATGAAAAGGGAAGTGGGAATTACGCAATCCACATAACAAATATTTGTTGGGAAATCCCTAGTTCCTTAGAGTTTATGCATTAAATTTTATTTAGGTGAGAATTACTTAAATTCACATCACCTACATGGTAGGGAAACCTAGAGTCTCCTTATCCCAGAGTCTCCCAGAGTTCTCAGAAAGCTTATATGTCTCCTAGTTACTGCATTCTCAAATTACTAACACCTGCTAATGCTCTGTTTTACTACAGCTCACATTTTATAGTTGGTTACTTTTATCTTTTCTGCAATAATTATGAAGAAGAAATGCAGGTTTGCTATGGTTTGAATATGTCTCCTCCAAAATTCAGGTGTTCCTGTGTCATGGTATTTAGAGGTGGGGACTTTAAAAGGTGATTGGCCTATGAAGGCTTATCCTCTTTAATAGGATTAGGGCCCTCATAAAAGAGTCTTCTCACAGCCTTTGGCCAGCTTGCTCTTCTGCCTTCTGTGAGGACAGTGAGAAGGCGTCCAGCAGACCAGATGCGGGTGCCTTCATCTTTGAATTCCCAGCTTCCAGAACTGTGAGAAATAAAAATTTCTGTTTTTTATAAATAAGCCAGTCTCAGGTATTCTGCTATAGCCACACAAAGTGGACTATAACAAGGCTTGTTGTATTTGGCTGACTTACAGAAACTTTGAGGACAATAGTAATAAAGCAACATTACACAGCAGCATCTTAATATGGAATAATAGTTTTTAAAAGTCCTTTGACCATTCCTGCTCTCTTCTCTATGAATTTCTTTTCTTTTTTTTTTTTTTTTTTTCCATCTTGTCCTGGCTTTTTGCTCTTACATTCTCCATTGTACCTTTTCCTCTCTCATTTATTTCCTCTTCTTCAAGATATACATTTGGAAACTCAGTTTCTTATTCTTTTCTAAAGAGAAAATCTAAGCATCTATTTTTTTCTTGGCTCACAGCATCTGTTTGCATACCTAGTGATTACTTAATACACTCTAGCAAACAAATAGCCATCCTTACTGTTGGCCTGAGTTAAACGAGACTCTCTTTCTAGCCTTAACTCTTCCTTCAACCTTCATTCTTTGTTTTGTGACTCAATTTCCTTCTCAGTTGCTAACCTGAGCCCTGAGAGGAGTGGCCGTGATACTGTGGCAGCAATGACATCGTGCTCCTTTTTCCTTTGAATACCTCCTCTTTCCTCAACTACGTTCAATACCTCAAGAAGTCCTGCCAGCATTTTGGGGATGTGCCTATACTCACATGGCAGTCCCCACCTATATACCAAGCTGGTAACATCAGTCCACATTGAACCTGTGGCCCACCCACATATTTCCCCCCACAACATTCCTCCCTTCCCCTCTGTCTCTCCTGTAGCCACTTCAATGGGGAGTTTCTCTGGAATAACCTGCCACCTGTGTCAGTTGTAATACCGTAGCCCCAAATCTGAGAGGACACGTGCGTAGTGTCTACCTATTCCAAAGAAATTACCTGGAGGTCCATCAGATAGAGATATTGGTTTATTAGACTTACAAGAGTCATCAATGGCTGCTGGTCGGTGACAAGTCTGCACCACCACAAAGTTCATGCAACAGTTATATAGCTAACAGCGCAAATTAGGGATGTAAATCATTTTCAGGTTTATGTGTAGACCCTCACCCCACTCACATAACTCAGAGCACATTGGAAATATGGCTGGGTAGATAAGTTAACTTAACTACTACTCTCCTAGCACCAGAGTGCTTGTTCATTTACTTAGGGTCCCCACTCCTTCCAGCATTCTGTTTGTCTTATAAGGTAAGTGCCTTTTACCTTGGCCAGAGGCAGCCTCCCAGCAGGGAGGGGGAACTCTGGTATGCAAGGGAGTGGGGAATAGGGCTATGTCCAGCATTTACCCTACACCCATGTTTATTGCAGCTCTATTCACAATAGCCAAGACATGGAATGAACCTAAATGTCCATAGATGGATGACTGGATGAAGAAAATGTGTTATATATACACAGAGGAATACTACTCAGACACACACACACACAAAAAAAAGAATGAAATTCTGCTACTTGCAGCAGCATGAATAAATTTTTAAAAATGGTTAAGTAAAATAAGTCAGGCCTGGAAAGAGAAATACCACATGTGCTCACTCATATGTGGGAGCTAAAACAAAAAAAAAATAAAAACAAATAAATAATTTTTAAAAAATAGTCTTTCTATATGCCAATAATGAAATAGCTGAAGAAGAAATCAAGAAAGTAATCCCATTCAAAATTGCTACCAAAAACATGATATACCTAGGAGTAAATTTGACCAAGAAGGTGAAAGACCTCTACAATAAAAACAATAAAACATTGGTGAAATAAATTGAAGAGAACACAAATAAATAGAAAGATATCCCACCATGTTCATGTTCATAGTTGGAAGAATTAACATCATCAAAATGTCCAAAGCATACGGTGAGAGGTATGGATCTAGTTTCATTCTCCTGCATATGGATATCCAGTTATCCCAGCACCATTTGCTGAAGAGGCAGTCCCTTCCCCAGTAAATAGGCTTGGTGCCTTTGTCAAAGATCAGATGGCAGTAAGTGTGTGGGTTGATTTCTGGATTCTCTATTCTATTCCATTGGTCAGTGTGTCTGTTTTTATGCCAGTACCATACTGTTTTGGTTATTATAGCTTTGTAGTATAGCTTAAAGTCAGGTAGTGTTATGCCTCCAGCTTTATTTTTTTTGCTGAGCATTGCTTTGGCTATGCGTGGTCTTTTATTGTTCCATATAAATGTCTGAATAGTTTTTTCCATTTCTGAGAAAAATGTCTTTGGAATTTTGATGGGGATTGCATTGAATTTGTATATCACTTTGGGTAGTATGGACATTTTCACTATGTTGATTCTTCCAATCCAAGAGCATGGAATATCTTTCCATCTTCTTGTATCCTCTCTAATTTCTCTCAGCAGTGGTTTGTAGTTCTCATTATAGAGATTTTTCACCTCTTTGGTTAACTCAATTCCTAAGTATTTTATTTTTTTGGTGGCTATTGTAAATGGGCAGGCTTTCTTGATTTCTCGTTCTGCATGTTCACTATTGGAGAAAAGAAATGCTACTGATTTTTGTGTGTTGATTTTGTATCCTGCTACTGTGCTGAAATCATTTATCAATTCCAAGAGTTTTTTTGTAGAGGTTTTAGGCTGTTCGATATATAGGATCATGTCATCTGCAAACAGGGACAGTTTGACTTCATCTTTTCCAATCTGGATGCCCTTTATTTCCCTCTCTTCTCTGATTGCTCTGGCTAGTACTTCTAACACTATGTTGAATAGTGCATTAAGGATTTAAATATACACCCTGAAACAATAAAACTTCTTAAAGAAAACATAGGAGAAACACTTCAGGAAATAGGACTGGACACAGACTTCATGAATACGACCCCAAAAGCACGGGCAACCAAAGGAAAAATAAACAAATGGGATTATATCAAACTAAAAAGCTTCTGCACAGCCAAAGAAACAATTAAAAGAGTTAAAAGACAACCAACAGAGTGGGAGAAAATATTTGCAAAATATACATCTGACAAAGGATTAATATCCAGAATATATAAGGAACTCAAACAACTTTACAAGAAGAAAACAAGCAACCCAATTAAAAAATGGGCAAAAGAGCTAAGTAGGCATTTCTCTAAGGAAGATATACAAATGGCCAACAGACATATGAGAAAATGCTCAACATCACTCAGCATCCGGGAAATGCAAATCAAAACCACATTGAGATACCATCTAACCCCAGTTAGGATGGCTAAAATCCAAAAGACTATGAACGATAAATGCTGGCGAGGCTGCAGAGAAAAAGGAACTCTCATACATTGTTGGTGGGACTGCAAAATGGTGCAGCCTCTATGGAAAATGGTATGGAGGTTCCTCAAACAATTGCAGATAGATCTACCATACGACCCAGCTATCCCACTGTTGGGAATATACCCAGAGGAATGGAAATCATCAAGTCGAAGGTATACCTGTTCCCCAATGTTTATCGCAGCACTCTTTACAATAGCCAAGAGTTGGAACCAGCCCAAATGCCCATCATCGGATGAGTGGATATGGAAAATGTAGTACATCTACACAATGGAATACTACTCAGCTATAAAAACGAATGAAATACTGCCATTTGCAACAACATGGATGGACCTTGAGAGAATTATATTAAGTGAAACAAGTCAGGCACAGAAAGAGAAATACCACATGTTCTCACTTATTGGTGGGAGCTAAAAATTAATATATAAATTCACACACACACACACACACACACACACACACACACACAAACCGGGGGGGGCGGGGGAAGAAGATATAACAACCACAATTATTTGAAGTTGATACGACAAGCAAAGAGAAAGGACATTGTTGGGGGGGGGGAGAAGGGAGGGAGTTTTTGGTGATGGGGAGCAATAATCAGCTACAATGTATATCGACAAAATAAAATTTTAAAAAAATAAATAAAAATAAAATTAAATAAAATTTTTAAAAAAATGTCCAAAGCAATCTATACATTCAATGTAATCATTATCAAAATATCAATGACATTCTTCACAGAAGAGAAAACAGATAAAAAAAATTAAGGGTAAATGCTGGGAAAAATGGGAGTGAGCAGCACATTTTTCAGTAAGACCACAAAGGCACAGGCAATTAAAGCAAAGTTATACACATGAGACTACATCAAACTAAAAAGCTTCTGCACAGCAAGGAACACTATCAACACATAGTGAAGAGACGACCTAATGAATGGGAAAATGTGTTTTCAAATTACATATCGGACAAGGGGCTAATATTCAGAACTTAAGCAATTCAACAGCAAAAACCAAAAACCCAATTAAAAAATGGGCAAAGGACCTGAACAAACATTTCTCAAAAGAAGACATACAAATGGCCAACAGGCACATGACAAAATGCTCAACATGATGAATCATCAGGAAAATTCAAATTAAAACCACAATGAGATATCATCTCACCTGATTAGAATGGCTATTTTTGATAAAAAGACTGAAAATAACAAATTCTGGCAAGGATGTAGAGAAAAAGAAAATTTCCTACCTTGTTGGTAGGAATGTAAATTGGTACAGCTATTGTGAAAAGCAGTATGGAGCTTCCACAGAGAAGTAAAAATAGATCTACCTTACAACCCTATTATCCCACTACTGGGTGTATACTCAAAGGAAATGAAATCAATATACAAAGAGACACCTGCAGCCCCATGTTCATTGTATTGCAGCTCTATTCACGACAGTCAAGAGATGGAATCAACCTAAATGCCTATCAATGGACGAATAGATTTAAAAAAACAAAACAACAACAACAAAAAACTCTACTATATATACATAATGGAATACTATTTAGCTGTATAAAAAATGAAATTTTGTCATTTGCAGAAACGTGGATGGAACAAGAAACCATCATGTTAAGTGAAGAAGCCAGGCACAGAAAGACAAATACTACATAATCTCACTCATATGTGGAATTTGGGAAACACACGCACACACGGTTCTCATAGAAGTAGAAAGTAGAGTAACAGTTATCAGAGGCTGGGAGGGGAGGAAGGGTGAGAAGTGGTGGACTAATGGGTATAAAACTATGCTTTCAAAAAAAAAAAAAAAACTATGCTTTCTACCCTTAGTGAATAATTGTGCAGTATATGCATGTATTGAAACAATACACTGAACCCCATAAATATGTACAAGTAAATGTTAAAATTAAAAAAAAAAAAACTTAAAGAAAGGTAAAAAATAGGTATTGTGTGTACCTTGTGTATTTTTGTCTTAAATTATTTGCTTTTTCCCCATTTAAATACAAATATGAAGAATAGACTTACTTGTTCTATAATGTATAAACTAAAATTGGTAAAAGAACAATTATTCACATGACATCATGAATATCTTTTTTGATAGGCATAAATATTAATAACAAACATAGCCAACTTAAATAATTAACTTTAAAAATAGACTTATCAAAAAACAGACAACATGTCATCATGGATTTGAAGTCAGCTAGATCCAAGTTAGGATCATTTTCATCAACTCGCAATAAGAGTTGGACTCAGTACCTGTTACTGAAATATTCTTTTTTATTGTCTCTGCAAATACAATGAATTGATTTATCATTGTGTTTTTGTTTTCTCTGTTGGGGGTATTAAATAATATTTTATATGGAGTTAGCATAAATGTATATGTGATATATAAACATGACCCTATGTAGAAGGAAAGTTCTAAGAAATTTCTTAACCAGAGAATACATCTGCCTCTGATGTCTGCAGTTTGACTCATTTAGCAATTACATTTTGAAGATGTACAGACAGCAGATACAGACACACCAGATATTTGTCTTCCACTAGAGAGGTGGCCAAAACAAATATATAAATAGGGAACAATGGCAAAATAGGCAAGAGATGCTTTATTAGTAGCTGATGATTTCTAGTAAACTACTTTGAAATCTGCGGAGTTGTTTTTGGTTTTAGTTGTTAGTAAGCCTCATTAACCTCAGACCAAAGTAGACCCTAAAGACAGTTGACTTCAAATCCCTCATCTCAGATCTTACCACTTTGCTACCAAATGGAAAACAGCTGATACAAAGTATAGCTTCTAATGAAAAAAAAGATTTTTTGTTCCAATGCTTAATGCTTGAAGCCTAAAACAAAGGTAGGCCAGGACTATGGTTTTCATACCATGATATGTCACGATTTGATATATTTGATATTTATTTCCATCTTAATTATTTTTATTATCTTTCTGTTCTTATGACTTACCCTAGGGAAATCACATGAAATACCAAATCTTCTTCCTTTTATCAAATCAACTTGAGAAGAGTGAGAATTGAGTATATAATTTATTTTTCCTTTTTTTGTCTTGAATATGTACCTTTCAGAATTTAACTCATCTTAGATATTCAGGATGTCTTCTCAGACAACATACTCTCCTCCTATTTTACCCTCAATCCAGGGCTGAATTAATTGTCTTGGTTTTTATGCTTTCAAAATGTCCTGTGCATTTCTCCCTCAGTACCTTTACCACATGATATTAAGATTATGGTGATGATGACATGTGTTTTTCCTCCACTACTCTATCAGTTCCTCAAGGTAGGAAATAGGTGACAGAGGAACGCTTATTAAACATCAATTTTATGATAACATTATAGACTTTTAATAGACTCTGATAGCCAGTCTAAACTGGATGAGAAGTTTTTTCTATTTTACACTTATCCTGATATTCTACTCAAGTCCCCAAGTTGCTAGCAGGCTGCTATATACCCTTCTTCTGTCCCTGAAAATAGTTTATTTAAGAAGACAACAGAAACTAGTCTATTTCAGCAAACTCTGAGAAGATTGCTCATGTATCTGAATTATTTAAACTACCTTGATCCGAGTAAGTGAATCCTGATTCACATATATAAATCTTTCTGGTATCATTGAAATTTCTTTTTAATTTTAGATATCAACTTTCAAAGTAATCAGTGCACTTACACCCACCATTTAATGTAATAATCATATAAGATTATTAAGGAGATAACATATACAAGGGGCCTTCATTAAAGTTCATGGAAAGATTTGTATATTTTTTAATGCCATTTTTCCAGGAACTTTTTAATGTACCCTCATAAAAAGAGGAAAAAAAAAAAAGAATGGCACCAGTATTAGTAATCCCTGATTCTGAATAACTAGAAATTTCTGTGAAAATTAAATATTTATCAAGAAAAATATGTTGCCTGCTTTGTGTATTGTGAAAAACAGCAATTTACCCACACCACAACTACCAACTCCTCACACTTAAAAATTAAGCGTGAAAAACTTTACTCCTATATACTTTCTGAATACCAGAATAACTTCAACTCCAGCAAACCTTAGTAGCTTCCAGCTCAGCCTTCTGGAGGGAGGTGAGGGGAGGAGTTGACTCAAGCTGGTCAGAGTTGAGCTGAGTTTGGATATGTTAGTGCTCCAGATGCTCCAGATTTCTCTAGTGTTACTCATTGGTTTGGGAGGTTTGCTTGAGGTGCTTTTTGTTTAACTGTTTGTTTGTTTGCCTCTCTCCCCACCATCTGCTCAACTTTCAGCTTGAGGTCTTTTCTTCATGCTGTTCCACAGAGAAGGTCTTTCTCCATTTTCTTCCCTTTGCCCAGAAGTAGAAAGCTGTCATTGGTTCCTTGGTGCTTATTGACTTGGCCGTGGGGACGGTTGGAGGCTGGATGGGGGATTTCTCTCTTCTGATTAAGCCTGAGTCTTAGACAGGCACTTGGTCTTGGGGGTCATGGAATGGGGCTCTCTCGGTGATCCTGTGGCATCCCCAGCTGTATGCCTGGGCCTAGAATAAATCATTGTTCTTCTCACGAGAGGGGAGGTGTTTTACTATCTTTCTGTTCCCTTCCCCAGCTGCAATGGGTTCACGCTAGTGCTCTTAGGAAAGGTAACACTTCAGCCAAAGAGATAATGGAGAAGTTTCCCTGAGTAGCATTGGGCCTTTCCCTCAGTGGCGACTGTTTACCTCCTCTTGGCCTATATCACAAGTTACACTTTCTTAGTACTGTGGCCAATACTTTTCTTGAGCAGCTGGAGAGGTCTCTGGAAAATGACCTGTAAGTAGGTGTGAATTCCCCATTTCTCCATCCTCCTTCCTAGGGGTTCTATATTCTGTCACTACTCCATGTTCTATCCAAAGGAATTTGTCAAAAAAATTTTGCTGAATTCTTCTTCTTACCTGTGTCCAGTGGTGTCTGTCTCAGGTAGCAAGTGCTTGTGATTCATCTGTCCTTAGAAGTGCCTGTCTTTCCACAGATTGGGGTTAGTTGGTTAACCTGTGATCTTAGCTCCTTGGGGGATTCAAGAAGAGTTGTAAATTTGTTGATTGTCCAGCCTTGTTATTGTTGTTGTTGCTGCTGGTGGTGGCGGTGTTGGACAGGTGGAAATAATGCTCTTTCCATTTTTCTGTATCCTAAGCAAAAGCTGGAAGATCTATGTTGATAAATATATATATATATATTTTTTTTTCAATAACTTGGAATGTGTTGGTAATTTTTAAAAGTGTAATTGCCAGCCACATTCCTGAGTCAAGCACATTACATTTCATGATTTCATTTAAAGTTAATTGTGACACAGTACTTATTTTATTAATAAGTGTCATTACTTATACAATGGCATAAGGAGAAAAGTTGGGTATGACCTCCAGCTCCCTACCATCAGCTAACATGTGACTGTTTTTTATTGTTATTGTTTTGTTTTTAATGAAAGAATATGTTTATATAGGCTTTCACAGGCTTTCTGACCACATTTAACATTTAGATTTATATTTCCTAATGGGTTTCAGTTTCTTCAATAAAACTTTTTCTACCACAGAGGTTTCAGGAAATTGTTTTTCACAGTTGACATAGGATTACTCCATGATTTTTGTAGCAATCACATTCAAGCATTATTAATTAATGTAAAATATTAATACTTTGTAAATTTTTAGAAAATAAAATTATTAACTGACTATAATCCACACTTGTAAAAAGCTAAGTATTTGATTAAAAATTTTGATATTTTGGGGAGATTCTTGGGTCCTATCAAGAAATTCTTATTCAATGGGTCCAAAGTTTAGTCAGGGAAGCTGAATTTTTAAAATATTTCTAAAATAATTCTGATGATAGTTATTGGAAGCATATGTTAAACATTCTTCCAAGTTATTTAAACTCTTATCTCTTTATTGTCACATCATCGAGATTTTCCTAGATTATAACACTCAAGGGCAGTGTGTAAATATTGTCAGTGTGTGTATAGATTTAGTTATAAACACTTTTATTTTTCTAGAGAGGAAACATGGGTACTGTCTCTCAGAAGAGTCCTTTATCCTCTGAAAAGCTGAAATTAGAGCAGTTGCTCATTATGTTAGCAACTTAATGATCCTTATATAAAAATCTGCATAATCAATGCATGCTGGAATTGGTGTCAGGGAAAAAAATATTGTTCCAGAAATAATTGGTATGCTTTGTTGTTTTGACAGCCATACCAATATGCACTTCCATATTTCTTTTTTTGTCTTAGTTCACAGGAAACTATAATTTAACTAAAGTGTTGGTAACTTATATTTATGTGCTTTCATGATAAATATTTGAATGACTTACTTTTACTTATGTTTATTTCAACATTATGAGTCCCAATAGTTTTTACAGTTATAAGTAAATTATTTTATTTTAAAACAAATGATAATTAAGATCTTTCTTTTATGTAAGCACATGCAGTTGCCAGGCCATTGATATTTTGCTTAACTCTAATTTATGCATGTCCTTTGAAGGAAAAAGTCATTTGGTTCTTATTGGAACACTGTGCTTCACCTGCTTTTTTCATGATGAGCAATAATTAATCTAAGCTTTGGCTCAGAGCTGTTGTGATTGAATAAAAAAACAGAAATGATCACCACTGATAACTTACACAGAACAGATCTCACTTTGTTGCAACAGTAAATTTACCATAGTAGAAGGCAGGCCCTCTAATAAGAATTTTTGCTTGAATTCTAGCTCCAACTACTTGTGTGTGTTTTACACTTCACCTCTTTAAACCTCTGTTTCTCCATCCATTTTATGGTACTATAATAAAAACACCTTCCACCAAAGGCTATTGTAAAGATAAATATAAATGCACACAAAACACTTAGCACTGTGTCTGGCACTTACATTCTCAGGAATGTTAAGGAGGTCCCAGTAAGAATATCTAAGTGAATTATCACTGTACCCTGAAATCCTATTTAACATCTCTATATGATAAAATTTCTGCTCTGAACAGAACTTCTTGAGGGCAGGGTTAATACTTTTCTCTGATATAAAAATGTATATTTCAATAGACAAAATTGGAAATTATAGAAGAACAGAGTCTTAGATAAAAATTGTTATTCTCACCACCTGGAGATAATTGGTTAATATTTGATGTGTTTATTTTGTTTTCTTTTTAACATGAATTAAAGAACATAATCATAAGTAATCAAAAGCTAGTGAATTGGGCCAGCCCCACGGCTCACTCGGGAGAGTGCTTTGCTGGTAGCCCGGAGGCCGCGGGTTTGGATCCTATATAGGGATGGCCGGTGCGCTCACTGGCTGAGCGTGGTGCTGACCACACCATGCTGAGGGTTGCGATCCCCTTACCGGTCAAAAAAAAAAAGAAAGCTTGTGAATGAATGGTGTAATGTGTGCCAGCTGCCTGGGTAAAGTGATGAAAAAGACAGATGGGGCCCTTAACCTCATGTTGCTTAAAAGTCTATGACCAAAGGAAGAAATATTTCAAAATCATAATTTGATAGAGGTTAACATCCAGAATATATAAGGAACTCCAACAACTCAACAACAAGAACAAAAACAACCCTATTGATAAATGGGCAAAGGTTACAAAACCAAAAATTCGTTTCATTAGGACAAATGATTTTTTGCTTTAAGTGACTGTTCATTTTCCTATTTAAGTATAGATTTAATCACATCGCTGATCATTTGGACATAAGAAGGCAGAATCCCTCAATGTCCATTTCAACATATACCATATCTTGAACCCAGTTTTATCCAGAGTATTGGTTGCCTCTTTATTGAAGCTCTATTTGCGTGTAACATTGTAACCGTCGTTAACCAGTGATTTGTTACACTCAGACATCTATTCCTGGAATTAATTCACATAGGGGAATTAGACTCTTTCTTTGTTCTGTTGGGTCCTAAAAGGACTGTTGAGCTAATAGTACCAATACAAAGAATTATTCCCTTCCCTGAGATCACTAGTTTGTTTCTTCAACAGTGCAATTGTGATATGTGTGGATATAAAAATATAATTTCAAGAAATTTTAGAAATTTTTAAGCAAAAAGAAAATGTTGGAATTCTTTGAAGAACTAATGATTCTGTTAACATCTTAAGACTATTTTCCTTAGGATTTTGAAGCAGGCTCCACTGCTTGCATTTTAGATATCATCTATTAAAATTTTAAAATTGCCACTGACTTGCTTGACAGTGATACTACATGGACAGTCTAATAAATAGCTAGTATATTTTTATCTCAGCCTTTTTTTGTTCTATTACTAAAGTTTTAATTCTTAGCTTAAATTGACAAACATGAAGTATTATATAAAGTAAGTCAAGTTTAAATGCAAAGACCTTTTATTTGTTACAGTTAACACTGCTATTTGCAGAGCTAAAAAGTTATTTTCCAGACCAGAACTTGAAGCTTCCACTCATCATTCTCTCAACCAAATCTGCTTTTTAGCATCTTTCTCCCTGTCAGTGAGTGCTCCTAGCATTTTACTTTCAGCAGTGCTCGCATTTAACAGAAGTTGGCCTTATTACAAAATAATTCATTTAGATCAATAAACCTCACATAACAATTGTCAACTAAGCCCATATCCTCTCTTTTGAAAACTCTGGAATACAATACAAGTAGTGCATGATTTAACCATATGACATTTTAATTTTCTCTATAGGGAGAGATTACAGATATTTAAAATCTGATTTCCTCTAGCTGGTGGAATATTTCAGTCACTAAAAGGTGTTTTTGTTTTGGTTTGGTTTTTGAATATCAAAGATCAAAAACATTAACTATTCTAAAAAATAATAATGCATTTCCATATGAATTAAATACTTCTTTCAGAATGTCTAAAATGTGTTCATCAAGGTGCATAGAAGGAATGAATCAGAAATCTTGGATGCATCTTAAATACTTTCTTCTCCTTCACAAATACCCCAACACATAATGATTCATCACATTCACCATTCCCTCAGTAACCCTACAATCCATGTTATCATTTTCCTCCTCTGGCCACTCTGGTCATAGTAAGCTATCCTACTGTGTCACCTGGACTTTGGAACAAGCTCCAAACTAGTATTTGTGCAGCAACTGCCTCACCCAATCTGTTCTCTACAGTAATAGCAAAAATATTTCTTAAACCAAAATATAGGTTGGCTCACCCATAGGGCCAGGTCCTTAATATGACATAAATATACTTTCTGTTCTGGAACATACCTTTTACACACCTTGCTGGATAACTTAGTCTAGCTGCAAAAAATGAGGAGGAGGAGGAGGAGGAAAAGGAGGATAAGGACTATTAATAATATTTAGTTAGCATTTAGTATGTGCTAAAAATCATGCTAAAGTTTTGCACGAATCCTCTTCTATAACTTCACAATAATGTAAGAGATGTGTATTTTATAAATTAAAAAATTATATATGTTTAAAAGGTTGTGTGACTTGCCCAAAAACAGAAAGCAGAGTTTGTATTTAATCTAATGCCTGACTCAAAAGCCATACTCTTATCGATTATGCTATACAATCTACATTTTCTTATCTTTGCTCAATCCTATATTATTTGAATATCACAGGACTCAGTTTGTGAGTAACCTCCTTCATGAACATTTTACTAAAATGTATCTATGTTAATTTCATGGAATAAATCGACTTCGTCTCTTTTTATCTTGTCAAATTTTAAGCCTCTTTTGATTTTCCAAACTTCCACTTATGATCTGTGTTTTCTTATGTATAAGTTTTTAAAATTCTGTGGTAGAAGGAGAATGTATAAAATCAATTACTAATTATACGTGAAGTCGCTAAGTTGAAAATATCCTCTCCTGGCAAAAATTGTCCTGTGTTGTAAGTAATGATGTTCCTCCTTTCAAGATATTAAAATTTTCTTGTGTAAAATTATTACATAATTTTACATGTCTTTAAAAACAACATTGAACACTACAAGCTCCTAATTTTAAAATATCATTAGGTAATTAAATTTAATAATCTGAAATTCTCTCTACACTGGAGTTCTTATAGAACCTTATGTTTATTTATGTATAAATTTTCTCCTAGAATGAAAACTCTTTAAAGAATCATTTCCTATTACTTTTCACATTCCTGGGGGCAGAATGATTTCTGTTTTACAGTGTATGCTTAATTAATATTGCTTTTCAATTAAAAGACATACCGACAAGAGTTTCTTTCTAAATCCACATCTTCTGTAAAATGTTATCAGTCCCTGTGCTTATACCTTACTTCTTGCTATTGGCACTACCACTATTATTGCTACAATTACCAACACTACTCTCTTACATTACCGTTTCAATGTTTCATGTGAAATATCCCACTCTTTCCCTTCATAAACACATGTTGCAGCAGAGAGGCAGGCTTAATTATCTTCATTTAGCAAAAGAAGAAAGTGAAGCTTGGAGAGATAAAAAATTTGGTAAGAATTCTCTAATTATTAAGTTATGAAACTGGAATCAGATCCTAATTCTTTTGTCAATCTAATGAACTTCTATGCACATGGCACCTTATGCAAGTTCTTACTTCACAAACTAGTTTATAAACCCAACCCAGATATAGTGTCAAGCACTGTATCTAATATTTTTTTCCAAGTAGTAGTGTAAGTACTGTTCATATGAACATGTTTAAAAAATAATAATCAAGGAGGATTAGCTTATCTAGTGTGTAGTTTATTTTTGGAATGACTTAAATCAGTATTCTCTTCCAGACTTGTCAGATAACTTTTACTTAAGTCAATATTACATTAAATAGCTGAAATGTTTCATTTAGAAGTAAAATTTGCTGGCTATCCTTTCATCATTACCCAGAATTTAATGTATGGATATACTGAGTGATTTCAGCATTCCTAATTCCCTTTCTTTCTAGATCTAATTTAAGATCAACACAGAAGAATCGACAAATGATTGGCAGTACCCATACTTCATTATCCTAAAGGAATCAGAGATGCCACTTAAAACCTTCAGGTATTCTCTAATGTTGATGCAACATACAATGCCAATAAACTGAGAGATATATACTTTCATATAAAGTCTGACTGAACATTCACACAATTGTCTAAATTTACTTTGTCAACTTAAAATATATTTCCAAATTTTGAAAACTTCTCATGTCCAATTGAATCTGAGTCAATAAAAAAGTGTCAAAAAATAACAGCTCTTAGAGATCACCCAACTTTGTAGTTTTATTAGAGATAAACCTTTTTCAATTGGAGCTGACTCTAAACAAAAAATTAAGAGTAGGTTTAGGATAAGATCCCAAGAAATCTGGCATCTCTTTGACATTCACATGTTATTAAATCTAAATGCTTCTCCCAAGATCCATCTTTCTGTGGGTTGAATGTCCCCCCCAAACTTATTTGAAGCTTGACGTCCATCATAACAGTGCTAAGAGGGTGGTAAAAACAATTATGGTATTTGAAAGGTGGGGCCTTTAAGAGGTGATGAGATTGTGAGGATTGTGCTCTCATGAATGGATTGATTCATTCATAGAGTAATGGGTGTGGTTCTGTTGGCTTTATAAGGAGAGCAAGTGAGAAGGTTAGTTCACTCTCACTCAAGCCATTTCTCTCTCCATGGAACATGCTGCATTGCTGCACAGAGGCATCACCAAAAAGAAGGCGCTCACCAGATATGCCCCCTGGACCTTGGATTTCCCAGCCTCCAAAACTGTAAGAAATAAATTTTATTTCTTTATAAATTACCCAGTTTTAGTTAGGTATTCTGTTACAAGCAACAGAAATGAACTAATACACATCCTTAAATTTCCTCACCTCACCAGCATTTCACTTTTAACCAATAGGAATGTAAGTTTGTCTTTCATATATGAGTTAGTGCCACACAGAGTTAACTTAATGGGGAACTGAATAAAAACCCAAGTAAGCAGATAAATCTTGAAAAACAAAACAAAGGACAAGTTTATAAGTAAGAATTCTAGAGTAATATAAGTGCTAAAGTTCTAAAGGTGCACTATAAACTATAAAACTAGATGAATCTATGCACATTCAGAGCCACATTATGACTTTTGTGGACTCTAGGTACTTTTGCATTAGTAGGCCTCTTCCTCAACAAAAATAAATAGATAAAAGCTATAATGTGACTGCAATGGTATAAAGAGTAATGTAATACAGACTGTATTTATTATATATTCACCATTATTAGGTTTTTTCTTCTGATTTTAAAAGAAGTTAAAATTGAGACATTTTTGTATATCCCTAAAGGTATTGTGGGTCCTAGGCACTGTGCCTATTGAATAAGCTACCCATTGCATATTAATACCGTTTACTCACCATTTTAGTGATTTTTATTCTTTTAAATTTTATCCTGAAAATTCACTATTTTACCTTTTGTTAGGAAGCAGAAATAGACCAGTTTATTAACATCAGCAAGCAGAGATGCTTACTCTCTGCAATACTTAACAGGCATTGTTCTGAGTAATTTTATACATATCAAGTCATTTAATTTTTATAATAATCATAAGAGTTAGTATTGCTTTTATCGTATTTCTTCTATTTACTGGTGCTGCCTTAAAAAATTCTCCAAAACTTAATCTTGTAAAACAACAGTCATTTTATTTTGTTTGTAATTTTGTGGGCTAGGAATTTGGTAAGGGTTCACTTGGGTAGTTCTTGCTTAGATTCTTTCTTGCAGTTGTAGTCAAATAACAGCTGAATCTACAGTCATCTGAAACCTGAACTGACTTAATTTCCAAAAAGATTCTGTACACAGCCAGCAGTTGATGTTGGCTATTGGCTGGGAACTCAGCTGGGGCTGTTTACTGAACTGACAACATGAATCTAGGATAGTTGGACTTGTTACATATGTGCTGGCTTCTGCCAGAGCAAACAGAGAAAAACAAGGGAAAGCTGTATTAGTCTGTTTCTGTTGTTCAGAAGAAAATACCTGGAACTGTGTACTTTGTACGAAAACAATACGTATTGCTTGCAGTTTGGGAGGCTGGGAAGTCCAAAATATAGGGAACAAATCTGGTGAAGACCTTGTTAGTGGTGACAGTTATCCAGGGGTCTCACATGGTAGAAATGGCAGAGCAGAGAGAGAGAGAGAGAGAGAGACTCTCACGTGCTTTTCTTTTAAAGCCCTCAGAACCATGACTATAACACCATTATTAATCCATTCATTAGGGCATGTTCCTCAGAATCTAATCACCTCATCAAGGTCCCATGTTTCAATGACTATAATAGGATTTCCCACCCTCCCAAAAGTCATAGTGTGGATCAAGCTTCTAATATATAAAATGTGGGAGACTCAATTCAATCCTTATCTAAAGCCTTCCTTGTTTCTCATTTGAGGAACCAAGGCTGCACAAATTCAAGTATTAAGTCCAAGGTCCCAGAATTAGCAAGGAGCAGAATCAGAATTTGACTGGAGCTCTTTTTGACTCAAAACCTGTATAGCCTCTACTCTACCATCACCAAATGAGTCACTGTCCCAGAAAACATAAATGTGGTTATTTTGACTATAGTTTTTCAGAAATAAAATTATGTCTTCATGTGTGTTAGTCTTATGTTAATACAAAACAGAAAAACAAAAATAATAAACAAAACTCTTTACTCCAATATATAGCTACAAATATTCCAGTGTAACATTATTAAGCTCTTTTCCCCTGATCAATCCTTCCAGTCACCTCAAAACCAATCAACATCTCTGATTTGAGGGAAATGCAAATTAAAACCACTTTGAGATATCACCTCACCCCAGTTAGACCAGCTGTAATCAAAAAGGGTGAGAATATCAAATGCTGGCAAAAAATGTGAAGAAAAGGGAATGCTCCTACACTGTTGGTAGGACTGTAAACTACTACAACCACTATCGAAAACAGTATGGAGTTTTCTCAAACAACTATGGATAGATCTACCATACAATCCAGCAATACGATTTCTAGGTATATAACGACAGTAACGGAAGTCATTATGTTGAAGGGTTACCTGATGAAAATCAGGGTTATCTGATGAAATCTCGATGAAAAGCAATATAAAATAATTATTAAGAGAATAGAATTGTTCTGTTACTTCCTAGTCTTGTGCCTGTAAGGATGTTACTTACACTGGATTTCTAAAATATATTTATCTCATAATGTTGGGGTGGATTAAATCAAACATTGTATATATATATAAACTGCTTAGCAAGTCTCATCAAATAGAAACTTTTTAGGGAATTCAAGGCATTATTCCTGTTGTTCTCTGGCACCTCAAAGAAAAGGTAGAGACAAACTTCAAAAGCAGTTTTGAAAGAAGGCATTAGCAGCAGAGGTGAGTAAAGGTGAAGGCTGAGTCTCTGTTTCCCAGCATCAGAGGCTCCAGGCACTCAAACAGCTGGCTTCAGTGGCAAAGAAATAAATTCAAAAGAATACTCAGACATTTGAGGAGTGATGCCCCAGCTCTGATTGGTATCACTAATGAAACATACTGTAAGTCGCTTTTATAGAAGAAATAACTAGTTCAAAGAGAAATGATTAATTGCAAGATTTCCAGTTTGTATATTTTCTCTTGGAGTGGTAGCTGATCTCATGGCCTGCTTATATAATTCTCATAAATTATCTATTTAAATGTGTGTTATTAAATTTTATTCAATTATTAATTTATTTTATTCTTTCTTGATACAAATAGTTGACCCAAAAGGGGGAAAAGATTCTTTTAAACAGGAATATATGTCAACATTAGCCATGTTTGTTTAAAAGCAAGATAAAATGCCTATCAGCTATCAGTAGAAAAGAAAACATAAAATAGTAATCTGGAATATCTTATAGTGCCTGAAAGTAAGGAAGAACTAAGAACAACCAAAAATGAAATCGTGGGGTAATGTCTAAGGCACACAGGAGCCAACTAAAAGAACTCCTATTGGCCAAAACTGGAACGATTTTAGCAACAAAATAAATAATGTAGCATTGAATTATAACTCAAAACATAAAATAAATATCCCTAAGTCCCTAAGCATAACTCCCTATTTTTTAATTGTGGGCTAGACATAGTGACTTCCTTCAAAAGATAACAGCATGGAAATTGGGGGAAAGAGTAACTTTACAGTGGAGAAAGCTGACAAATACTACCTCGGATCCAGGTCCAAATCAGTTCAACAATTCATGTTGATAGTATGTATTCTTGATATGATGTGATGGAAATGGCAGCTTAATTCTCTAATGTTTCTTGCCAAAACACATGATACCTGTCTAATCATGAGAAAAACAGATACATTTCAACTGAGGGATACTATACAAAATAACTGACCAGTACAGTACTTGTCCAACCTGTCAATGTCATCAAAACCAGGGAAAGTCTGAGAAACTGTCACAGGCAACAAGAGCCTAAGGAGAAATAACGAGTAAATCTAACATAGTATCTTGGAAGGGATCCTAGAACAGAGAAAGGACATAAGGCAAAAATAAAGAGAATAAAGTATGGACATTAGTTAATGATAATGTGTCAATTAATGTGTTCATTAATTGTAACAAATGTACAATACAAGTGTAAGATGTTAATTAGGGAAACCAGGATACAGGATAGATAGGAACTTTATGTACTACCTTTGCAATGTTCTGTAAATCTAAAACTGTTCTAAATATAAATAACAATAATTTACTGCATGTTATCGAATGACTAGAAGAGAGGAGATCGAAATATCCTAAACACAAAGAAATGATTATGTTTTGTAATGATGAATATGCTAATTATCTTGACTTGATCATCACACATTGTACACAGGTATTGATATTCAACTCTGTACCCTACAAATATGTATAATCAGTTACATTTAAATTTTTAAAAAGAAAGCCTATTTGGATCTTTTCACAGAAACCTATAGATTCAAGTTATTTGGTTTTCTCGAACTTTAGATACATTGAAGATGACGTGAATGTGGTTCTGAGGCCACTTTTAATAAGAAATATTTAAAATTACACCTTGCAAACAAGAAAAATACCAGTGTCTTTAACAGGAAACTTGCTATATATATCAAATTATAAAAAGCACAGTCACAAAAACGCTTGACCACTTGTGCTTTTGAAGCACACAAAACCACACACTTTGATAAACATTATCCACAGAAGATTACTTCCTTCTGTTTAGCTCATTATAGAATATAGGTGATACGTAATATATAATATTCATATATAATAGAGTCTACTCGCTATTGTAAGTCATTTATTATTTGTAATGCCTCATATCAAAGTGCTGAGATGCCTGTTTTTCTTTTTGAAGTGCCATAGGGAAGAATATTATAATGAAAACATTCTTCACTTTGCAGAATGTATTTCTGATTTTACTCCTATTTTGCAGTTGAATTGATTTGTGAAAGGCAATTTGAATTGTCAATCGCTGTCTAGGCATGGTTTAAGTGATGAATTTTCTCAGAGTAGTACGGACTAAACAACTTTAGTTTCAAAGAAGATTTCTCCCAAATTACACAAATATTAATACTTCACAAGAGGAATTTAAGTCATCACAGACAAAAGTGACAGTATTCTTTCAATTACAAAAATACATACTCCTTTGAAAGACACTGGTTATTTTCATTGGAGTGGAAATAGCATTTTATACTTTCTTATAGCAATAGCAATTTGAACCATTGCTTTCCACTAAGAAAATAAACCAAAAATGAGTCTTTAAAAAAATCTGTCTTGATAATTAAGCATGAAAACAGGCATGCATAATTACTTAACAAGTTATTTCATGTGCCAGAAACTAGAATATTTCGAACTAAATGGAAAAAAAAATAGAAAATATTAATATCTGCAGGGCATGTATATACATGTGTGTATTATTATGAAATGATAATTTTAATTATATTTCTTATCCTGGAGCATTATAAAGATTCATATTTTGCACTGTTTTTTCCCTATTTACACTTGCCATGCTATTACCTATAAAATTAAAGTCTTTATAGTAATTTTTAATTGTGTTTTCACTGTCAATTTAAGTGTCAAAGAGGAGCTATGCAAAAGGAGTTCCCATTTGGCATATGAAGTCTATATAGTGTACACTTGGTGGTGCAGTTTAGAACCACGGGTCCAACTGCCCAGCATCAACCTTTATTCTGAAAACCCTCTCTCTCTGCCTTTACTCTAACCACCCTCAAGGAAGTTGACATATTCTTACAAACAGCCCTTACCCCTTGACCTCCAGTTGAAGAAGGTGAGTCAAAGATGAGCACTTGAAAACTAAGGCTGATTAGTCCTCTCCTGGGATTCTGGTCTTGGGTCTAAGAAAATTTGTCTCTCTCCATTGGATGCACCTGCAGTATTTAAAACACAGTAATAATGTCTTCTGTGTTGTAGAGAAAGATACCATACAGGCAGAGAACAAGGAATCCAGCTCACAGAGTGAAAATGGGAGACACAGATATACACTCAAAACATGCAGTTGTATCTAATGGTCACATACAACCTTCTCGTTAGCAGCAGACACTGTTGGTTCTCACCCAGTTCGCTCTGAATCTTTTTTTGCAAGTTCTGGGAGCTCACCCCTCAGCTTTTTGTGCTTTCCTGCTAATTGCTCATACCTGTGACTTTCTTCAGAATATTGTCTTTGGCCTCTAGACCCTACTGGCTATTTGGACAACTCTAAGAAATCATAAAACAGATGATCTCAATGTCTGATTGAAGTGTGGATACAAAATCTCACTCCTTTCTATAGATGAGATGCAAACTCTGAGGTAAAACTTCCACTCTGCAGTTTCCTGAAGGACAGTCCTGACTTTGGGGCTTCACCTGAAATCACACTTTTGATGAATTAATAAGTGGGGTCCTCTTTTCCCCACTTACTAATTGGTTTCTTTTGGAAGTGTTTTCTTTCATAAATTACCTGCACCCAGAAAGCCAGATCCCTGGCTCAGGATCTGGGTCTGGGAAAACGACCTATGACAGCCTTTCTGTCTGTCTGGCTATTCTGTTTGTTTGTGGCTTTTGAATAGATCCGCTTTTCATTTCAATTAATTTACATTGTGTTTCTATCACTCGCTTTCAGTGAAATTGTAAATTCGGCAAAGTCCCACCAAAATACAGTTATTTGAATCTGAAATAATCAAGTGTGACAAATGTGGGGGTTGCATTGTTAAGCAATTAATCAACGATCTGCCTCAACCTGCTGCAGTACACTGTAACTAACAGCCAAACATTAATATTCAAATTCAGGTTATTTCAAAGAGTTCTATAATGGGTTTTCTCTTTAATATTGAAGTGAACATCCTTCCTCCCCATTTATGCCACAATGTCTGGAAAGGCATTTTTGATAGGTTTTATTTTCAGATATAAACTATTAGATAATCATGAATACATCTGAACTTCAGGTGATGGTGTAAAATATTTCTTGTTGAGGAATATTTCACGTATATGGAGTTACCATATAATTAGGTTGCCAAGTGTCATTGTCCTCACCCATAAAATAGAAGGTTGTGAAGGTTAAAAGAGATAATGCATGTGAATATATGGCACACAACATACAATTAACAAATGTTTGTTTATCCCTATTTTATTTCTTCTTTCTGTGATCATTTATTATAATTATCTTTTTTCCATTAATAAACATACATTGAAATTCCATCTTTTTTCTTTTATCTATAAAAAAGAATTCTTTTTATTCCAAAAGGACCTCAAATACATAATTTCTGTTCTTTTCCAGTTTTCTTTTCCTCTTCAGAAAATCATTAGTGCATTCTTGTCAAAATTGGGTAAGTCATCTAAATTTGCCAACATCATTGGTTTTCTCTTTAGTCTCAGTGGCTCCCAAACTTTAGCATACATCAGAATCATCTGGAGGGCTGATTAAAATGAATGAGTTTCTGCTTCTCTTCGTCTTCCTCTTCCTCTTCCATATTCTATTCTTTCCTTGTTTTCTCAGTAACAGCATTAATTCTCCATTCTTTATTGAAGAAGTGAACATACTTATGGAAATGCTTTTATGAAAACCCTTATTTCCCTAAATTATAATTACCAGAAAAACTATTCCTCGTAGTATAGTCTCTCAATAAGCATGTGCTGAGTGGGTGAATAAATCAACTTCTGCCTTTAAAGTCATACATGCCCATATTTATGCTTTGTCCACATCTTCAGTAGATTGTAAGACAAGTGAAATGTGGTTTATCTCTTCTACATTCTGTATAAATAATTTCATCATTTTTGCAAAATTATATATGCAGTTAAGTTTTTCACAGGTATTTTCCACTAAATTTCTGCCTCTCATATTGCCTTTTTCTTTATTTAAATTTTAACAATGACTTGTTCCTGTTTGTGGGATACAGAGTGTTGTTTCAATACATGCTTATATTGCACCATGATTCCCTTAGGGTAGACAGCATAGTTTCATACACATTAGTCCACCACTTTCCTTCTTCTTCCCACCCGCTGCCTCTGGAAACCATTATTCTTACTCTCTATTTCTATGAGAACCACTTTTTTTTTTTTTTTTTTTTTTTTTCAGATTCCACATATGAGTGAGATCAAGCAGTATTTGTCTTTTTGTGCCTGATTTACTTCACTTAACATGAGGGTTTCCAGTTCCATCCATGTTGCTATAAATGATCGGATATCATTTTTTTTTTATTCCATTGTGTATACATACCACGAGTGTTTTTATCTGTTGACTGGCATTTAGATTGATTCCATCCTTTGTCTATTTTGAATAGCATTGCAGTGAACATGGGAGTGCAGCTATCTTTTTGATATATTGATTTTACTTCGTTTGGGTATATACCCAGTAGTGGGATAGCTGAGTCCTAAGGTAGATTTATTTTCAGTTCTGTGAGGAATCTCCATACTGTTTTCCACAATGGCTGTACCAATTTACATTCCCACAAATAATGTAGGATGGTTTCTTTTTTACTGCATCCTCATCAGCATTTGTTATTTTCAGTCTTGCTAATAATAGCCATTCAGACTGAGGTGAGATGATATCTCACTGTGGTTTTAATTTTCATTTCCTTGATAATTAGTAATTGTGAGCATTTTTTCGTGTGTTTATTGACCATTTGTATATCTTCTTTTGAAAAATGTCTGTTCATGTCCTTTGCTCATTTTTAAATTAGGTTATTTGCTTTTTGCTGTTGAGTTGAGTTCCTTATATAATCCGGATATTAACCCCTTGTCTGATGTGTAGTTCACAATCACTTTCTGTAGGCTGTCTTTTCACTTTGTTGATAGTGTCCCTTGCTGTACAGAAGCTTTTTAGTTTCATGAAGTCCCATCTGTGTATTTTTGCTTTAGTTGCCTGTGCCTCTGAAGTCTCACTCAAAAAAGTGCTGCCCACTCCCATTTAGTGTAGTGTTCTCCCTATGTTTTCTTCTAGTAGTTTCATAGTTTCAGGTCTTAAATTTAGGTCATTTTAATCCATTTTAGTTGGTTCTTGTGTATGGTGAGAGATAAGGGTATAGTTTCAATTTTTTTGCATGTGGATATCCGTTTTTCCCAGCACCAATTACGAAATGGCTGTCTTTTCCCCACTGTATATTCTTGGCACCTTTGTCAAAAATCAATTGGCTATAAATGCATGGGTTTATTTCTGGTCTCTCTATTTGTCTTTTTTCATGCCAGTACCAAACTGTTTTGGTTATCATACCTTTATAGTATATTTGGAGGTTTGGAATGTGTGATGCCTCCAACTTTGTTCTTTATGTTCAAGATTCCTTTAGCTATACAGAACTTTTTGGTTCCATACAATAGCTAAGATTGACTTTTTCTGTTTCTGTGAAGAATGTCATTGGTATTTTGATAGGAATTGTTTTGAATGTGTAGATTGTTTTATGTAACATGCACTTTTGATGATGTTAATTCTTCCAATCCAAGAACATTGGATATCTTTCCATTTATTTGTGTTATTTTCATTTTTTTTGGGGGGGGGCAATATTTTATAGTTCTTATCACAGAGGGCTTTTACCTCCTTGGTTAAATTTACTCCAAGGTATTGCATATTTTTTTGTAGCTATTGTGAATGGCATTACTTTCCTGATTTCTTCTTCAGCTATTTTGTTATCAGCATATAGGAAGTTTATTGATCTTTGTGTGTTGATTATGTGTCCTGCTAATATACTGATTTCATTTTTTAGTTCTAGTAACTTTTTGGTGGAGTCTTTAGGGTTTTCTATGTATGTCATCTGCAAATAGGGATAGTTTGATTCCTCCTTTCCAATTTGCATACCTTTTACTGCTTTACCTTACCTTATTGTGCTGACTAGAAATTCCAGTACTACGTTGAATAAGAGTGAGGAAAGTGGGCATCCTTATCTTGTTCCAAATCTTAGAGAAAAAGCCTCCAATTTTTGGCCATTCAATATATTAGATGTAGGTTTGTAGTAATGGTCTCATGATCCTTTGTATTTCTGTGGTATCAGTTGTTGTATCTCCTTTTTCATTTCTGATTTTATTTCAGTCTTCTCTCTTTTTTTCTTTGTTAGTCTAGCTAAAGGTTTATCAATTCTGATCATCTTGTTCAAAAACCAACTCTTTGTTTCATAAATCTTTTGGTTTTTTTTAAACCTCTAAGTCATTTTTTTCTGCTCTGATCTTTGTATCTTTACATTTACACCTCAGCATTTGAGCAGGTTGCTACCTCTTCTAGGTTTTATAGGTGTTTGGTGGTGTTACACCTTTACTGGTTAATATCAGAGCTTTGTCTCCAGTCTGTTGTTTTAGTTAATTCCAAAATTGGGGGAACTTCCTATGGGGACAAGCACTTGAGCTCTGTGGTTGTGCTCAATTGCTGCTTTTCTAGTGATTCTCTAGGGAAGGCTATTTGCCTGGACCAGATTTTAATTGTTAGGCTTTGAATCACTCCCAGGTGTTATGATTAAAACCTGGGCCATGTGGGAATTCTGGCCTGGGACTGAGTCTTTCCACCAAACTGCACCCCCTGCAGTTCTTATCACTCTGACCAGTCTCCACTGAGTGGGCCCATGCTTATCAGAAGGCTGATCAGCTGTCCATACTGTGCTCTAAAGTTTTTCTGGTGGGTCAGCATTCCTCCCACTCTCCAGTTGCTTCCTGTGGGGTCAGTCATGCAGGGGTCTCTCACAATGACTCACTGGCCTCTTGGTGGTTCCTTTCTTTGATTGGCTGTGGTCTCACACTCCTAGGTGGATCCATGGGAAGCCTGTCAGTGGTCTTGCTGGCCTGCAGGCTGGGATGGTATGCTCTTAAGCTCTCTTCTCCCCTGCAGACTCCAGGCAACTTCATGCAAAGGGCTCAGCTACAGTGTCTGCTGACTTCTGCTATGTGTGCTGCAGCTTCTTCTTGCTTCTCAAAGGGTTGGCCCTGAAGCTGCTGGGGTTTGAAACAGAGTGGTTTCTTCTTCCTCTCACCTCAGCTTCTCTAGCCTTCATGAACTCCTTGGGTCTCTCTTCCCTCAAGCCCTGGAAATCCCATGTTGGCAGTCTTTCCTTTTGAATAGTTTAAATTGGTCAGTTGTGGGAAAGAGTGGTGCTGGGGACCATCTATTCTGCTATCCTGATGATGTCCTCTCTGCTTTTTCCTTAACCCCCTCAGTATATTCATGAATTTGAAAAGTTATTTTGAATCAAATTTACTTTTATACTGTAGAAATAAATTTTAGTCTTTAAAGGTTTTTTTTTTTTTTTCTTTTAGGTTGTTTAAAGAAAATAATTTTAAAATGTTTTTAAACATTCCAAATCTGTTTTAACACTTTGGTGTATTTTCTTTCTCTTTTGTATTGTTTTTAGCATGTGGCCCTTTCTGTTTAATAGAAAATAAATCCTTTAATAAAATGCAGGCCTCTGTAAATTGAATTCAAGGGGATGACTAAAGTGTATTTTGTTATCATAGAATACTGAACTAATTAAATCTATATGGTCATTAGCTTTCCTCATTTTCTTTGACCTAATTCAATGTGATAGCTATCTTTGGTATTTGTTTCATTCTAGAGCTCCCAGCTGGTAGCAGGCGCTCATCACATTTATTTCTAATACAGTTCTGAAGGATCCTTTCTCAGGCTTTCACATTTATTGTAGCTCTCACAGCTATCCTTCCTCATCCCCCAAATTTCGGTAGTCTATATCAGTCAAGAGGTATTTGGTGAACACATTACAATTGTTTAATAGCATCCTGAAAATAGAACCGGATTTCAAGTCATTCACAGGTAAACATAAGTTTGAATTTCAACTTGTTGTTTATTAACCATGTGACCTGGGTCAAATTACTCAACTCTGAAACTTTATGTATAAAATAGAAATAATACTTCATGCCTTGCTATATTGCTAGGAGGATTAAATGAGAAATTGTATGTAAAATACCGGGCATAATATCTGGCGTGTGCCCTGAGTCATATAACATCTCCCTCAGTACAACCTGCATAATCCTAACTGACTGCCCTCACCCTCTTTCTCATTCTCTTTATGTTCTGATTGTCAGAGTTGTTGGATATTGGTCTGTATTCATACATTCTTATTATGAACATCATTGGCTGCTATGCCTCCTTCCTTAGCATGCCTCCATTTGCACTGTTTATAGAACTCCTATAAATTGCCTTGATGTCAATGTTTGCAATCTTATTCTGGTGGGATTTTATTTTTCTATATAAACTAAATGAGAGAGATGGTTTATTTCTGGTCTTTGCAAAAGACTGAGCAATGAAAAAGAATATTTATTAGTAAGAGCTCATTTCAGAAATACCTGGGTAAAATTAACTACATACTATTCAAAACATAAAATAGAAATGCCAAATCAAAGCAGTTTTATCCTACCCACTAAAAAATATTTTCTTACATTCTAATGAAAATGTGCAATAAACAAAGGAAAATAATGATTATTATAATAGTGTGGTGGCTAGCAATCTAATTCAAACAAATACTGAAGAGTATAAACATTTACCTTTAATTTTTTTATATGTTAGAATGTCTTTTGAATGCAATCTTAATATAATGTTATTTATCTGGTATCAAAGGAAATATGTGTAAATTTATCTCATACTTTCAGGGTGCAGTTTTAGTTTATAAACACACGCCCTGCCATACACAGACACATAGACATAACAAATAGACTTATTTGACAGAAATTTGACATGAATCAAGACAATCACATGTAATCAGCATGTTACTCTATTTAGTGGAAAAGCAAAATTATCTTTGGTTCCAGAGCTACTTTTACTATCCTGCATGCTGATAGACCTGTCTTTATTGATTTTTTTCCAAATATTTTACAAAAGTTGTATTCATATTAAACACACTTCTAAATAATATATGGGTCACAAATAATCTGAAGAGAAATTTTAAAAAATAGTTTGAATTAAATGATAACAAAAATACAACTTATCAAAATTTATGGATGCAGTTAAAGCAGTTCATAAAGGGAAATTTATAATATTGAGTGCATATATTAGAAAAAACATAAATCTAAAATTGGCAATCTAATATTTCACCTCTAAAAACCATAAAAAAGAGCAAATGAGATCTATAAAAGGCAGAAAATAAAAAATATTAAAAATCAGAGTAGAAATCAGTGAAATTGAAAACATAAACTTAATAGAGAAAATTAACAAAACCAAAAGCTAATTCTTTGAAAATATCAATAAAATTGACAAGATATAAGATTCTAGCCAGGCTAAGAAAAAGTATAAAAGACAAAAAATACTAATAACAGAAGTGAAAACGGTGACATCACTACAGTTCCCAGGGACATTAAAAGGATAATTAAAAAATAATATGACCAAATCTGTGACTATAAATTTGATAACCTAGATGAATTGAGCCAATTCCTTGAAAGACACAGTCTGCTAATATTCATACTAGAAGAATTAGACAATCTAAATAGGACTATATCTATTAAAGAAATTGAAGGGATGATACATAACCTTCCAAAACAGAAAGCACCAAGCCTAAATAAAGCTAAAGTTCACAGATGAACTTTACCAAACATTTATGGAAGAAATTATATCAATTCTTACAATCTCTTCCAGAAGATAGAAGCAGAGGGAATGCTTCCTAACTCATTCTATGAGGCCAGCATTACTCTAATAGACAAAATAGACAAAGACATTACAAGAAAAGAAAACAACAGATCTTTCATGAAAATAAATGCAAAAAACCTCAACGAAATGTTAGCAACTCGAATTCAACGGCATATAAAAAAGTTTCTACACCACGACCAAATGATAATTTTCACAATTATAGAAAGCTGATTCAATAGTCAAAAATCAATTAATTTAATCCATCCCATTAACAGGCTAAATAAGAAGAATTATATTACCGTACCAATGTAAGTAGAAAAATCATGTGACCAATTTCAACACCAAACTAGGAATAAAGGGTAACTTTCTCATAAAAAAAAAAATCTACCAAAAATGTATGGCTAACATAATACTTAATGGTGAGATACTCAAAGTTTTCCTGGTAAGTTCAGAAACAAAGAAAATATGTGACTTCTCACCAGTGCTTTTCAACATCAAACTGAAAGTCCTAACTAATACAAAAAAAAGAAAAAGACAAAGAAAAAAAATTTATATATTGGGAATGAAAATATACAACTGTCTTTGTTCATTGATGACATGATTATCTAGGTAGAGGATCCAAATAATTAAAAAAAAAAGAAAACTCTTGAAACGTATAATTGATTGTAGGAAGCTTGAGGGATAAAAGGTGTCTTATTCAGCTCAGGCTGCTATAACAAGGTACCATAGACTTGCTGGGTTAAACAATATATATATGTATTTCTAACTCTTCTGGAAGCTAGGAAGTCCAAAATCAATGTACCGAAAGATTCAGTTTCTGGTAAGGGCCCTCATCAAGGCTTGCAGAACACCACTTTCTTGCTGTGTCTTCACATGGCAGAGACAGAACTCTGTTGTCTCTTTCTTTTCTTTTAAGAATTCTAAACCCATCATGGAAGTCTTATGCTCACAATCTCATCTAAACTCCCTACTAAAGGTCCCACGCTAAATATCATTACATTAGGGGTTAGGACTTCAATATATGAATTTTGGGAACACATAAACATTTAGTCCATAATTCAAGAATAATATACAAAAGTAAATTATTTTCCGCAATGTCAACAATGAACAAGTGGAATTTGAAATTAAAAACACATTATCATTTACATTAGCACTCTTCCAAAAATAAATATTTATGTATAAATTCAACAAAATATGTACAAGATCAATATAAGGAAAACTACAAAAATCTAATAAAAGATACCAAAGAACTAAAGAGATAGAGAAATATTTTATCTCCATGAATAAGACTATTCAATATTGCCAAAATATCAGTTCTTCTCAACTTGATCTATAGATTCAATACAAACTCAATCAAAATTTCAGCAAGTTATTTTGTAGATATTGGCAAACTGATTCTAAAGCTTTTATGGAGAGACAAAATACCCTGTATAGCCAATTCATTACTGATGGAAACAGAGTTTAAAGACAGGCACTACCAGACTTTAAGATTTACTGTAGGGCCGGCCCCGTGGCACACTCGGGAGAGTGCAGCGCTTGGGAGCGCAGTGGCGCTCCCGCCGCGGGTTCGGATCCTATGTAGGAATGGCCGGTGCGCTCACTGGCTGAGCGTGGTGCGGGCGACACCAAGCCAAGGGTTGTGATCCCCTTACCGGTCACAAAAAGACAAAAAAAAAAAAAAAAAAAAAAGATTTACTGTAAAGCTATATTACTAAAGACAGTGTGTTATTAACAAAAGAATAGACAAATAAATAAATAAAATAGAATAGAAAGACCAGAAATAGACTTACTTAAACACAATCAAGTAATCTTTAACAAAGGAGCAAAGACAATACAATGAAGCAAAGATAATCTTTTCAACACATGGTGCTAGAACAACTGGACATCCACATGCCAATATATATATATAAACACACATCTTATACATTTCACAAAAATAAACTCAAAATTGATCATAGACCTAAATGTAAAATGCAAAACTGTAAAATTCCTACAAGATAACTTGGGAGAAAACCTAGATGACCTTTGGTATGGCAATGACATTTTTAAAATATAAGACCAAAGGCACAACCCATGATAGATGATAAGCTGGACTTTGTTAAATTAAAAATGTCTTCTCTGAAAAACATAACATGAGGATATAAGCCACAGACTGGGCAAAAATATTTTTAAAAGAAACACCTGGTAAAACACTGTTATCCAAAATATACAAAGAACTTTTAAAACACAACAATCAAAAAATGGAAAAACCCAGTTAAAAATGGGCAAAAGAACTAAACAGGCACCTGAGGCACATGTCAACGGCAGGTAAGCATATGAAAAGATATTCAGCAATATATGTCTGTAGAGAATTGCAAATTAAAATAACTACATACTATTAGAATGGTCAAAATCCAAAACACTGACAACACCAAATGCTCGTAAGTATCTGGAACAAGAAAAATTTGTATTCATTGTTTTAATGCAAAACAGCATGGTCACTTTGAAAGACAGGTTGGTGGTTTCTTACAAACATACACTTACAATATGAGACAGTAATCACTTTTGTAATTTAATTGATTGTGTTGAAAATGTATGTCCACACAAAAACCACTACATAACAGTTTATAGCAGGTTTTTTTTCATAATTGTCAAAGTTTGGAATTAACTGAAATGCTCTTCAGTACATTAATAACCAAGTAAATTAAATAAACTGTGGTACATCCAGACAACACTAAAAAAAAATGAGCTATCAGATCATGAAAAGGCATGGAAGAAACTTAAATGCATAGTACTAACTGAAAAAAGCAAATGTGAAAAGGCTAAATACTGCATGATTCCAACAACATGACCTTCTGGAAAGGGCAAAACTATGAAGATATTAAACAGATCATGGTTGCCAGGAATTGGTGGAGGAAGGGGTCAGTAGGCACAGCACAGAGGAATTTTAGGGCAGTGAAATTATTCTGTAGGATACTAAAACAGTGGATACATGTCATTTTATATTTGTCCAAACTCATAGAATGTACACCAAGAGTGAACCCAAATGTAAAGTATGAATTCAGGTGATAAGATGTGTCAATGTGAGTTTACTGACATAGGTGATGGGGTATGTCAAAAATGGGACAATTTGGCTGTGTGGGAGATAGTGTGTATATGTGAACTCTGGGTACTTCCACTCAAGTTTGCTGTGAACATAAAAGTAGTTTTTTAAAAATAAAATTTATTAATTAATAAAAATAAATCAATGAAATATACCACATTAGTAGAATGAACAACAGCAACAATAAAAAAAACAAACCCACAGTGCAAGATCATTTCAATTAATGTAGAAAAGGAACATTTAAAAGATTCAAAATTCTTTCATGATAAAACCACTCAACAAACTGGGAATAGAGGAGACTTTCTCAACATAGTAAAGGAAAAGTATTTAAAATCCCATGACAAACATTACCCTAAATGGAGAAATTATGAAAGCTTTCATCCTAAGATCAGAAACAAGAGAAGGATCCTGATTTTGCCACATCTGTCTTACATTTTACTGGAAGTACTAATCAAAGCAATTAGGCAAGAAAAATAAGTCACACAAATTGGAAAGGAAGACAGAAATTATTTTTATTTGCAGATGACACAATCATATGTACAGATATCCCAAGGGTACATAGAAAAATACAGAAGCTAATAAATGAATTCAGCTACTTTGCAGGATACACAATCAATTCTTAAAAATCAACAGCATTTCTACACACAAGCAGAGAACAATCTGAAAATTAAATTAAGAAAACAATTCCATTTATAAATGCATCAACAATGTAAAATACATAGGAATACATTTATCCAAGATAGTGTCAGAATTGGACAGTAAAAAATACAAGGCAGTCCTTAAACGAATTGAAAGATATTTCATATTCAGGAATAGGAAGAGTTGATTTTATCAATAACACCCAAAAGTTATCTTCATTTTAAATGTAATCCCATCAAGATTCTAGTGACCACTTTTTGCATAAATGGAAAAGCTAATTTTAAAATTTACATTGAACATCCAGGAACCCCAAATAGAAGAAGAAGAAAAAAACAAACAAACAAAAAAAAACTTCCAGATTTCAAACTTAATACAAAGCTACAAATCAATGGAATAGAATTGAGAGCTGAGAAATAGTACCATTCATATGGAGAATCGATTTTTGACAAGAGTGCCAATACCACTCTATGGGGAAAATTATAGCCCTTCAATAAATGGTGTAGGGACAACTGGATCCCATTGTCCACATGCAAAAGAATAATTGTGAATTCCTACCTCATACCACATACAAAAATTAACCCTAAGTAAATTAAAGACCTCAATTTCAGAGCTACAACTATAAAATGCTTAGATGAAAACAAGGGTAAATCATCATGATCTTTTTTTTTTTTTTTTTTTTGTCCTTTTTTGTGACCATGCTCAGCCAGTGAGCGAACTGGCCAGCCCTATATAGGATCCGAACCGCGGCCGGAGCGCTACTGCGCTCCCAGCGCCGCACTCTCCCGAGTGAGCCACGGGGTCAGCCCAATCATCATGATCTTGGATTTGGCAGTATATTTTTAAATATGACACCCAAAACACAAGGGAACTAAAAAAGTAGACAAACTGGGCATCAAATTAAAAAAAAAATAACTTTTGTGAACAAAAGATCCTATTAAGAAAGATAAATAGCAACCCATAAGATGGGAAAGAATGTTTGCAAATTTTATCTGTTCAGGGTCTGGTATCCAGAATATGTAAAGAACTCTTACAACTCAACAATAGAGATCAATAACCCAATTAAAAATGTAGGCAAGTAACTTGAATACACATTTCTCAAAGAATACATACAAAAAATGAACAAGTAACAAAAAAGATGTTCAACACCATTAATCATTAGGAATATGGCAATTAAAACCACACTACTATACCACTTCACAGCCATTAGAATAGCTATAATAAAAAAAATTGGAAAATATCAAATATTGGCAAGGACATGGAGAAATTAGAAACTTCATACTTTGATGGTGGGAAAACAAAATGGTGCAGTCACTGTACAAAACAGTTTGGTGGTTTCTTAATAAGTTAAACATAGAATTACTATATAACTAGCTTTCCCTGTCCAAGGAATATATCAAATAGAATTGAAACTAGGCATTTGAGCAAAATATCATACAAGAATGTTGGTAGCAGCACTATTAACAGTAGCCAAAAGGTACAAACAACACAGATGTTTATCAGCAGATGAAAGGATAAACAAAATGTGATACATCTATGTAGTGGAATATTATTCAGCTACAAAAAATGATTGAAGTTCTGATATGTGCTACAACATAAATAACATCATAATGAGGCCTGCGGTAATAAGGTGTACTCACCTCTATGTTGTCAGTGAAGGCCACTTTAGGAGCAGTAATAAGGCTCTCTTTCTATTCCCATCCAGGATTGTGCCAGTGGAGGCCTAACATATGGCCTGAAGTCTAATTCTACCCTCCAATAAAGAGGTTTCACAAGGATGATCTCTGTTGTAATAGAATAGTTATTTCTTGACTGAGGCAGTTGTTACACAAATGTACACATGTGATAAAATGACACTGTATTCTAGTTACATAAGATGTAACCATTGGAGGAAACTGGGTGAAAGGCATATGGAATCCTTCTGTATATTCTTTGAAAAATGCTATGAATCTATAATGTTTTTGTTTTTAAGTTGGAAAATTATTCTTTTAGTAATAGGCAGAAAGTAACTGAAGGGTACTCAATCATTGATGCAATTGAATCACACTGAGTGACAATCATATTTATATGGCTTTTCTCCTTAGGGCACACAACAGTCTATGTATCACGGGCTATCAAGAACTTAATCAGGCAGCCACATTGTCATTAGCTTCAACTATTGCAGGATGGAGTTTATGGCTGCAAAAGTGGCTTGAAAGTGATTTCACTTGCTGCCCAACACAAGTGAGGCTAAATCCCCAAAGTAAGAAAGCCTTAATAAATTACCTCAGGCTTTCTACAGAAAACCAAAGCAAAATACTTTAGGAGCAAAGACTATGTCCCAAGACTAAGGGATCCAATCTACAATTAAGGACAAATCTGAAAGAGACCTGCTTTAATAAAGTGTAAAATCAAGCCTCTGCATGTTAAGATGACTAGCAAGTAATTTTACTAACTCCTGGAACAAAATTCAATCACCTTCAGAAAAAGATAAAAAAAAATTAGAGTTTCATCAATTTATCCTTTACTGTAACAAGTCCATTACCAAAGACTATTAGTCATGTGGAAAAAAACAGAAAATGTGAATATAGTCAAGAAAAAATATCTGTAAATAGAAATATGTTGTATAAAAATGTTAGAAAAGGGCATTAAAGCATTAATTAGACATATGTTGAGGAAAGTAAAAAATATATATATGGTCACAATGAATAAATAGATGAGTGTATTAGTCCATTTTTTGTTGCTATAAAAGAATACCTGAGACTGGGTAGTTTATAAAGAACAGAGGTTTCTTTGGCTTGTGATTCTGGGACAGCTGCATCTGGCACGGGCTTCAGGCTGCTTCTACTCAGGGTAGAAAGTGGCAGACAGCTGGTGGGTACAAGCAGATCACATGGTGAGAGGAAGCAAGATAGAGAGAGAGAGGAGGTGCCAGGGTCTTTCAAACAACCAGCTCTCACAGGAACTAATAGAACTCACTCATTGCCTGTGTCCCCCCAACAGGGACAGCATTAACCCATTCAGGAGGGACCCACCCCTGTGACTCAAACAGGTTCCAACACTGCCATGTTGGGGATCAAATTTCCACATGAGTTGTGGGAGGACAATACATGCAAACTCTATCAATGAGAATATCAACAAAGAAATAATAGCTATAAAAATAACTAAATTAAAGTTAAAATATATAAAATAAAATGTTTCACTGGAGGAGTTTAAGAGCAGATTGGAGTTGAGATGAAAGAGTCAGAAAAATATTGAAAAATTAAACAGCCCCTATTATCTATAATACGATTGTCAGAGATTATAATAGGTGTTATCAGAGTTCCAGAAAGAGACAGAGGTAAAACTAGAGAGTTCCAGAAGGAGACAGAGAAAAATAATTGAAAACATAGAGATCAATTATTCCCAAATTTAATGAAAACATCAATTTCTACATCCAAGTAGAACAGCAACACTAGAAGAGTAAATATAAAGAAAGCCATACATAGCATAGCATAGTCAAACTTTTGGAAAACAAATACAAAGAGAAAATTTTGAAAATAGAGCAAGACGCACTACCTACAGAAAATGCTGTAACTCATCAGGTATGGAGTTCGGAGGACAATAGAACATATTTAAGTTACTGAAAAAAACTAGTAAATCCAGAATTCTACATTCATCAGAGACATCTTTTAAAAAAGAAGGTGATTGGGTAATTAGTTAATCAGGTGATTAGTATTAAGATGTGGGGCCTTTAAGAGGTAGTGGGGTTAACACCCTTATAAAAAGGCTTGAGGGAATGAGGTCAGCCTCTTTTGTTCTTCTATCCCTTTTGCCATGTGAGGACACGGTGTTCAAGGTGTCATCTTGGAAGCAGAGGCTGGGGCCCTGACCAGACACTGAAGCTGGTGTGTGTGTATGCTTTATCCATACTTTTTTATTGTTGGTTGCTCTAGGAAGAACAAAATGCAATATACATATAGTTCATATTTACTAGTAAAATTAAATGTGAAAATATCACAACAGTATAATTTCATTAACTCCCCCTTTGTCCTACTGCTGTCATATACTTTGTATCTGAGTATCTAAATTCACTTTAAACAAGGTTCGTTTTTTACAAAAGCAAACAAAAAGTCTATTACACTCGAAGGAAATTAAAAGAAAAAACACAATCTTTTTGATTAAGCCAAATAGCTACCATTTCTGGTTTCCTTTTTTTCTGCTTCCATATCTGTGTTTCCATTTGGTGTCATTACCCTTAAGCCTAAAGAAATTCCATTAGCATTCTTTGTAATGTAGGTTGGGTAGCAACACATTTTCTCAGCTTTTACCTGAAAATGCTGCCCTTTTGATCTTGAACTTCCCAGCCTCCAGAACTTTGAGGAAATAAATGTTTGCTACTTAAAAATTACCCAGTCACAGATAGCTTTTTATAGAAGCACAAATAGACAAAGTCAGAAATTGGTTCTAGAAGTGGGGCATTGCTATAGCACATACCTAAACATAGAGAAGTGGCCTTAGAACTGGGTAATGGGTAGAGACTGGAAGAGTTTAAATGTGTATGACAGAAAAAGACTAGATTGCTGTGAATGGAGTATTAAGGCTGATTCTGGTGAAGGCTCAGAAGAGAAGTGCAGAAAGACCCTAAATCTTCTTAGAGATTTTCTAAGTGGTTGTGGTCAAAATAACAGTAAAAATATGGACAGTAAAGGTCATTGTGATGAGATATTAGATGGAAATAAGTAGTATCTTACTGGAAATTAGAGGAAAGGCCTATCTTGTTACAAAGTGGCAAAGAACTTGGTGGAAGTGTGTTCATGTCTTAGTACTTTGTGGAAGGCAGAATTTAAGAGCAATGAATGAGTATATTTGACTGAAAAGATCTTTATGCAAAGTGTTCAGAGTGTCACATTGCTTCTCTTGACTGCTATAGAAAAATGAAAGAAGAAAGAAATGAGTCAAAAACAGAATTGATAATCAAAAAGAAAGTAGTACTTAAAGATTTGGAAAATTCTCAGCCATATAAAGAATAGAAAAAGCATGTTCAGAAGAGAATACCAAAGATGTGTCCAAGAGAATGTTCGATAAGGAGATTAGTGTGGATAGAGGAAGCTGATACTGTTCATCAAGACAATGGACAAACGACCCCAAAGGCATTTACAAAATCGTTGGGGCTGCCATTTGCATCACAGGTCCAAAATGCCAGGGCTTCGAGGGCAAAATGATTTTGAAGGAAAAATCCAGAGTGCCAGTGAGATCTTGGGGCTGGTCACATAGAGCCACCTCAAGTTTCTGCTCCATGTGTTCTGGCTTAAATCTCTTTAGCTGCCACAGCTTTGGCTCAGGCAGGTTCAATGGAAACTTAGGCCACCCCTCCAGAGGGCACAAGCAGTAAGCTTTAGTGGAGCTACTCTTTAACTGCACAGAGTACAGGAACTGTTGAGACATGTTCACCTCCACCTAGATCTGGTGCTAGGCATCAGAGATAATTCAGGTGCCTCAGTGTCTTATTACATGGAATTTCTTCAACTTTCTTTTTCAACCCTTGACATGTAAAGATCTATTGAGTTCAATTTCTAAAATAATGCCTTTTGGTCGTCTATAAACTTCAGTGGCCATATCACTCAATGTCCAAATCAGGACACATTTGAGAGTGAAAAGGGATCCTATTAATTATCTTCCAGACCAATAAGTATTAATGTGAATTGTTCTCTCCAAAACAAAACGTATGGTCATCCTACCAATAAAGAGTGCTTTCAGTTTAGAAACACACACACACACACACACACACACACACACACACACACACACACACACAATGCCATTCTCAGAGATGGAGGATTCAAGTCTCAGAAACCTAAAAGGCCTATTCATCATCCTTCAAATACAGTGAGGTGACATCTTGCACAGCTTACAAATGTTAGCCTCCCAATGAGAAGAAAAGGAAGTCTGACACTGCTCTTAAAAACAGAAAGTTAGAATTTTATTATGACAACCTGTCCTAACTATTTCAACAACAAAAATTTCCCTGTCATTGTTATATAACAGAGATTGAGCTAAATTCTAAAGTTCCAATGGTAAATAAAATTCTCTTCCCCCTTCATTTTGTGATCACTATTTCTAAAGAAGCTAAAGTATAACAAGAAGAAATACTCTCAAGAGTGGGTTTAGCATTTAGCGTACTGGAATGGGCTGACTTGTGCCTCCTCTACCCTAAATTCATATGTGGAGGTCCTAACCCCAAGTACCACATGATGTGGCTATATTTGGAAATAAAGTCTTTACAGAGGTAAGTAAATTAAAATGAGGTCGTTAAGGTGGTCTTTAATCCAATATGACTGATGTCCTCATAAGAAGAGGAAGTTTAAACACAGTTGTATAGAGGAAAGACAAGGTGAAGACACAGAATGATGATAACCATCTTCGAGACAAGTCCTGAAACAGATCCTTCCCTCATAGTTCTCAGATAGAACCAACCCTGCTGACACCTTGACCTCTGACTTCTAGACTTCAGAAATGTAAGAAAATAAATTTCTGTTAAGCCCCCTGTGATATTTTGTTATAGCAGCCCTCGGAGACTAATACACATACTGAGTGCATACCAAGAGTAACTTAATTTTCTGTTTTATATTCTGTTTTAAAATATGTTTATGATTTAATATTTTAAATGTTAAACCAATAATTATACACTCACACATACACACATACATACATACATACACACATTTCCAAATTATACAGAAAAAATCAAAAATTAATATTCTATTACCTTTCATTAGAGTTCCATACAGAAACACTATTGATGTTTTTATGTAAATATTCTCCTAGAAAAAAATTCTTTTAAAATAAATATATGTGTCAAAATGATAAAGATAAAAATTATAATGATGATGATAGCAATGATAATGACAACTGATTCTTATTAACTGCTTATAATGTTATAGGTAGTGTTCTAAATGTACACATGCTTTAACTTATTTAATCTTCAAAATAACCCCCTAGGTAATTCTTATTATTTTAATTTTATTATATAGTAAGTTTTACATTTAGTATTACCGATGGGGATCTGAGACACAGAAAGATTACAAAACTTTTCCAAAGTCACAAAATAGTATTTAAATCCAGGAGTCAATATTCACATCCTGCATGGTGTCCCTTCCAGTTCTTTCTTTGTGATACATATTCATTTCATTACATTCATATAGAAAATTTAAAGTATATATGCACATATATTTTTAAATATATACAAACGTGACTATATTATGCAGAATTATATTGTATCATGCTATGTTTTTAATACTTAATAAAAATATTTTCCTACCAACACATTGAACTTTAACTTAAAAAAATTGTATATTATTTTGTAATTTATATGTATCATATTTTATTTAAACCTACAAACTGTTGGCCATTTAGCTTGATTTAAGTTTTTTTTTTTTTATTAGAGTCAATGCTGTAATGAACAACACATAATTTATCACTATTTTAAATTCCCCAATGAGTTTTTCTCTGGAAAATATTAATAGTAATGGAATTGCTGTGTTGAGGGTAAGTGTATAGAAGATTTGGATAGGTACTGCCAAATCTCCCTTCAAATTCTTGAAGCAGTTTAAAATCTCTCCTCAGCATATGACAGTGTCTTTTCCCAAGGTGAAGACTTTTACATATTAAGTTTAGATACTATTTTTACTATACAAAATGAATTTAAATAGTTTACTTGGATTTTATAAGAACCAATTTTTTAGAAGTACACTAAATTGCAAAGAACACCAGTAGTCTTATTGATTACTTATAGTAACCCTATTACCAGAAGACCACTGTAATTATTGTAATGTTAATTGCTTTTCTTCCTTTCTTGATTATCTTAAGAAAAATCTAGTCCTCATCCCCTTTCATCATAAGGCAAGTTAGCGCCAATATAAACTATAATTAAATCAAACTCATAATCATGTCTCTTTTATGGTAATATTATATCCCTTTGTATGGATTATTTAAATATTTAAATAAATAGATCTTCACTTTCTCTGTGAAATATATTTTGACAGCATATGCTAATATCTTGACCCACCATGAATTTACACTTTGATTTAATCTCCTCTGTATTCATAACCTTGATCACAATTTTTTTTTAGAATTCCTCCTTATTTCCAATGCAATCACATTGAATTCTGTCAGCCTCATTAGCATAATATCCCCTCCCTTTGGAATCCTAAATTGTTTTGCTTAGATGCCCATATTTGAATGTGTGTATGTGATGTTTTCTCAGGAACAGTAGAGTTTTTATGAAAATGAAGTAAACACAACTATAAATGCGAGTCTGTTTCTTGCTTTTTAAAATTCTTTGTTTATATTACTTTTAATTGACAAATCATAATTGTATTATATTTATGGAGTACAATGTGATGTTTTGATGTGTGGATAGAATGTGGTGTGATTACATTAAGCTACTCAACATATCCATCACCTCACTTACTTGACATTTTCTGTGGTGATGCATTTGAAATGTACTCTCTGGGCTAGCAGAGTCCCTATTATTTCAGTGACAATTTCGTGAATACTTACAATGCGGAAAGCCCTGTACAAAGTTTTGTGAGTAGATCTCCACTAGGATCTATAGCTCTCTTATCTGTCTTCCTGCCAGACACTTACTATGTTTTATGCACGGTGAGTAAGTCTACTTATAGATGCTAAATTTCAAATCCATTAATCAAATTAAGGGAGAAATTCACATATAATGAAGAGAAATATCTAATAACCAAAAGTAAATTTGTAAATATTATGGATTATTCATCAGAACACCATTTTCTCTCATAAATAACCTATTTATTTTGATTCATTTCTCTATTCAGAAAACAGAGGAATAACCCAATAATCCATTGCATATGTATTTACTGAGAGTTTCTTCAATAAAAGCACAGAAGACACTGTTCTGATGTTACAAATTTAATGGTAAACAAAAATTTTGTACTCACATCATAATGTGGGGGACATAGACCACAAAGAAATTAAAAATAAATAAAATGTCAACTGGTGACATATTCTACAGAGAAAAATATTTCAGAAATAGGGAGTGAGGAAAATGGGGGTTGCTACTTTTCATATGATAATCAGGGACGTCCTTCCTAGTAAGCTTACACTTGAAGACAGATGTAAAGGCAGTGTAGGTGCCTGTTATGTGGATTTCTTCTCTCAGAAAGAGCTTTACCACCAGAGAGAAGGTTGAGCATTAGGTCTCTGAAGCAGCAGTTTGCTTTGTGACTCAAACAGCAAGGGGGACAATCTGTCAGAAGCACAGTGGGCCAGAGGCAGATTGACAGGAGATGAAGTCAGAGAAATGGTAAGTGGATAGATCATGTAGGGCCTTGTTTCTATGGACAGACACTGTGTTGGCCTCAATGTTCATGCCCTGTATAATCCCCTCCCCTTGAGTGTGGGCAGGTTGATTCACACTATTAGAAGATGACAAAGAAGATGGCACTCCCAAGTGTATAGTACAATTGTATATGTGTGTTTTGTGTGTGCATATAATTTGGCTAGCAAACACTAGAGATTCTCCTTTACTGTTAGCTTTGAAGAAATAAAGTTCTTAGAGGGCCTATGAAGATTGTCATGTGGCAAGGAACTTCAGGTGACCTCCAGGAGCACAGAGTGATCTGCTTCTGACAGAAAGAAAACAGAGACTTCAGTGCTAAAACCAACAAAACACCAGAGATAAATCCTGCCAACAACTTGAGGGATCTTGAAGCAGATCTTCCTCCAATCAAACCTCTGATGGGATTACAGCCCCATTCAGCACTAAGATTTCAGCCTGGTAAAATCTTGAAGCAAAGAACCCAGATAACCTGTGTCCATATACATGACCAATGGGAATTCTGTGATAATAAACTGCGTGTCAACTTAGGCCTCCTAAATTTATCCAGCAATAGAAAACTAATGCAGGTCTTGTAGACATTACAAGTACAAGGAATTTGTATGTCACTGCTTTACTCAGAGTGAAATGGGAAGAATTGGAGGCCTTTCAGCACAGAAATGTCATGAGCCGATCTACATTTAAAAAAAAGATTAGCCATGTGCTGTGTTGGAAATAGACAACAGAAAGAAGGGCAAGGGTGGTGTTGGGAGAGAATTTAGAAGACACTGCAATAATCTAAGCAAGAGATTTTGCTGGCTAAGGCTTGTGAAGTAGCAGTGGACAGGGTGTGAAATGATTTGATTACCAATTATATTTTGAAACGTGAGTGATTGTGAAGAAAGAATCAGAAATGCTTTCAAGGTTTTTAACCTGAGCAACTGAAAGATTAACTTTCCATTTTGTATGATAGAACATCCTGAAAGGTGTATTCATCTACACCCTGAAAGTGAGTAACATGAAGTCCATGAAAAAGCAACTAAAGTTATTTTCCTTTTTCCATGTTGCAATCCTTTTATAATTGATAACATTGTGTGCATCTGGGTACGAGTAGTACAAGGTGTTACAGAAGTCTGCAGGTACTCAGCCCCATTTGTGACTTGTTTTTCTAACAACCACAATCTGTAAATTGTGTCAGTTTCCTAAATATCCAGGGTTCTTTATCTATTGTTACCTAGTCATGTGCCCACTGCTAAATAAAATTGGTAGAGTATGATACAAATCAAGTAACATAATAACTGCTACTCAGTTTTTATCAGGATGTTATTTTATTGATTAAAATAAAAATCTCCCACATGTCTTAATATCTTGTAGGTTTAGTCTGTAAAAACAAGACAAACAAAAAACCACACCCGATATCAAAAAATTAATATGCAGTTCTATAATTTATTAAAACAATGAGATGTTGATTTACTAAAAGTTTTAATAATCAATCAAAAATGTGGTAAAATTCAAATGTATGTGAGTGCCTTGTAATTACTTGTATCGATCTGTAGACTTTTGTAACAGAACATAACGATAAATAGCAACATGGATCCATATCACTGTTTACTTATGTCTAATGTGAAAAATAATCATTTTTGCCATTGAGAATATGTAAAATTTCTGTACATGGACATCCTCACAAAAGTACCTAATAGACATCAATTTAGTATAGCTATTGCACCTTTCCAACATAAATACCACCAACTTAATAATGTTTATAACAATGATGCATTTCATTCAAGAAAGATTAAAACTTAGACAAATGATGAGGAAAACTACTTTTGAACTTTGTAAGAAAAAAATGGCTGATTATAAGCAGCAAAAACTCTATCCAATAAATTGAGGGCATCTATGTTCTAGGGAGTAAATGTTACCATGAACATTTTAATGTAAATGTTATTTTAGTACACTTATCAAGACTTTAAATTCCCCACGAAAAGTGGTATCTTTAAAAATTCCTGATTTTTTTTCTTTGAGATAATTTGTCTTTTAAGCATATTAAAATATTTTATAGAACGTTTCACTCTAAAAAAATAAATACACATCATTTCCACCAGCAAATTCACTGTAGATATGACCAAACTCTAAATTCTGGGCTCATGCTAAATCAAGAAAAGTTAACTTAACATTGGCTAACATTAATGCAGCTCATAACTGATATAATCATTGGATCAGAATTTCATGTATGAAAATAGCATGTAGTTTACTAGTTCTTAATGAAATGATTTTCCAAGCAATTTGAAACATAATTAAAGGTTTATGAAACAATTGCAATATTTGAAGCTGATAAGCTTCTTTAATACTAAAGATACTTTTTGTTTCTCATAATTTTTAAAAGGAGATGCAGATTTTATTGTTACAAGTGTTTCTTCTGCAGCTGCAGCTTTCACTATCAAAAGTCTGAGCTTTTAAGTAGTGTCATATACTGTTGTTTTTTTTTTTTCCTGAAAAGGAATTTGTGTCGTTTGATACTTGATATTTTTCATTTTATCTTCAGCTCATCTGCCTTTTCTATGTCAATAGCTCTGATCCAAACCACTTTCTGGTTCTTATATTGACTAACTGAAAATGTGGATGTGTACATTTTGTGCCATTGTGCAGTGACTAGCCATCCCCAAGGGGTAGCTACTTTTCTGGTCAGAATGATTTTTTTCCCCACAAACATATATTGATGGCCTACAGAGAAGACAAAAGGTTAAAAAAAGAAAAAGATACCTTGCAGGTATTAAAGTCAAGGAGACAAAATTTGTGTGGTGGTCAGCAAAGTTCATTTTTAAATTTTTGCTGTGGGTCCTGCTCCACAAACCATATATTTTGCTGTAATTTAAAGGAAAAGATTGTACAATAGCCCCTTTTCTTTTCAGAAATGTTTTAAATTGGCAAACAGCCATTTTGAATGCTAGGCACATTCTGGCCATTCTACATTGACATGAGGTTGGTACAAGTCCAGCAAAGAAGCTATAGAATACGTTTTTTATTCAACCACGGAAACTGCACTCTTTTCCGAGAAAATCTCTCTTTGTAGCCAAATAGTTAACCCTCAAATCTAGTTTAACTCAAAACTCCAGATTTATGAACATACAATGATAACAATGCTTGGCAAATGTTTAAATGATGCCCTTTCAATTGAGATTAGAAAGATAAGCACACATTAATTTCCAGGTGAGCATTAAAATACTTGTGATGAACATTTTAGCCAAACTTTGGCATATATAATAAAACTAAGTGTGCTCTCGCACACACAAGCACACACACATATGCACATCATTGTTGAGTAATTACATAACAAAATTCAAAGTCTTCTCTAGGCCTTAAATATATATTAAATTTGTGACCTTGGCCTCTTTTTGTATGAGTTTGATACCAATCTCACACAAACATATACACAGGTTTGTGATTTGTCAAGAAGATAGGCTGCCTACCAGCTCCAATTCTTAACTTCAAATATCTCAATTGATATATGTTTTTCCAGGTATTTTTTATTTTTATTTTCTATACTTTAGATTAATGTAAATGGAATTGCTGGATCAAAGGACATAAGATAGATACAGGTATAGACATAATTTACTATCAAATGCTTTCAAAATACATATTTTTCCCTTTTTATTTATTTATTTTTTAGAGAATTTTTACTTTTAAGCACAGTTTCAGGTTCACAGCAAAATTAAGAGGCAGGTAGCAGAGATTTCGCATATACCCACTGCCTCCACGCATGCATAGCCTCCCGCACTATCAATATCCCCAACCGGAGTGGTAAACTTTTACGATTCATAAACATATTTTGAAACATCATAACCATCCAAAGTCCATAATATTCACTCTTGGTTTTGTATGGGTATGGAAAAGAGGATAATGACATATATCCACCATTGTATTACCCTACAGAGTAGTTTCACTGCTCTAAAATTCATCTGTCTTCTGCCTATTTATCACTTTCTCTCAGTGAACCTCTGGCAACCACTGATCGATTTAGTGTTTCCATAGATTTGCCTTTTCTGGAATGTCATATATTTGGAATCCTACAGTATATAGCTTTTTTAGACTGGTTTCTTTTACTTAGTAATATGCATTTAAGTTTCATATTTTTTTCACAGATTGTTAGATCAATTCCTTTTAGAACTGAGTAATATTCCATTGTTTGGATGTACCATGGTTTATTTATCTATTCACCTATCGAAGGACATCTTGGTTGCTTCCAAATTTTAGCAAATATGAAAAAGAAGCTGTTATAAACATTCCTATGCAGGTTTTGGTATGTATATAAGTTTTCAGTTTATTTAAATAAATCCAAAAAATTGTGATTGTTGGATTGTATGTTAAAAGTATGTTTCATTTTGTAAGAAATTGCCAAACCGTCTTCCAAGGTGGCTATACTATTTTGCATTCCTGCAGTGAGTAAGAGTTCTTGTTCCACATCCTTACCAGCATTTGGTACTTTCAGTGGTCTGGATTTTCCACTCAAATAGTTACAAAGTGGCCTCTTATTGGTTTTTGGGTTTTCTTTATTCTCACTTCCCTAATAACACATATTGTTGAACATATTTTCATATGATTGCCTGCCATCTTCATGTTCCTTTGGAGGTGTCTGTTTAGTTCTTTTTGCCCATTTTACATCTGAATTATTCACTTTCTTATTGTTGAGTTTTAAGAGTACGTTGTATATTCTGAATACCAGTATCTTATCAGGTGTGTTTTTTGCAAATATTTTTTCCCAGTCTGTGGCTTGCATCCTCATTTTCTTGACATTGTGTTTTGCAAAGCAGAAGTTTTTAATTTTAATAAAGTCCAAGCTATCAATTATTTATCATGGATCATGCCTTTGTTGTTGCATCTAAAAAGTCATTGCCATACCAGAAGTTATGTAGGTTTTCTTCCAAGTTATCTTCTCGGAGTTTTATAGCTTTGTGTTTTATATTTAGGTATATAATCCATTTTGAGTTAATTTTTGTGAAGGATATAATATCTGTGTTAATTATAGATTTTTTGCATGTGAATATATAGTTTTTCTAGCATCATTTGTTGAAAAACCATCTTTTCTCTATTGCCTTTGCTTCATTATAAAATATCAGCTGACTGTATTCATGTAGGTCTATTTCTGAACTCTCTAAATGTCCCATTGATCTATTTATATATTCATTTACCAATACGACAATATCTTGATCACTTTATAGAAAGTTTTATTTTTATTTATCACTATTATTATTATTTTATTATAACATAGTTGATTTTACATATCTGTGTGGTACAGAGTTGAATATCAATACCTTGTGCAATACGTGATGCTCAAATCATGATAACTAGTATATATCCAACATTATACAATTTAATCATTTTTTGTAGCCCTTTATAATTCTTCCCTTGCCCCCTTAACTCTCCCCCTTTCCCACCTCTGGTAACATCAGTTCTGTTCTCTCCTTTTGAAAGTTCGATGTATCATTGTGATTGTTTTATCTTTCTTTCTTTCTTTTTCATTTATTTGTGTTTTTTTAGCTCCCACTTATGAGTGAGGACATGCAGTATTTCTCTTTCTGTACCTGGCTTATTTCAGTTAACATAATTTTCTCGAAGTTCATCCATATTGCTGCAAATGGCAGTATTTCATTCTTTTTTATGGCAGAATAGTATTCCATTGTGTAAATATACCAAATTTTCCTTATCCAGTCACCTGACGATGGACATTTAGGTTGGTTCCAAATTTGGCTATTGTAAATAGAGCTGTGATAAACACAGTTCAGTTATCCCTTCAACAAACCATCACATAGTAAGTTTTAAAGGTGAGTAGTGTCAGCCTTCCAACTCTATTAATTTCCTTTGGTATTGAGTTGACTATTCTTGGTCTTTTCCTCTCTTAATAAACTTTACAATCAATTTGTTGATATTCGCAGAATAAATTGCTGTAATTTTGAACAACATTACTTTCAACCCATAGGTCAATTTGGGAAGAACTGACATTTTGACAATATTAAATCTTCGTGTCCATGAACATAGAATGTCTCTCCATTTATTTAGTTCTTTGGTTTCTTTCACCCAAGTTTTGTTGTTTTCAGCATATGGATCTTGTACATATTTTGTTAAATTTCTACCGGAGTATTTAATTTTGAGGGTGCTAATGTAAATAGTATTGTGCTGTTAATTTCAAATTTTACATTTTCGTTTCTGGTATATGAGAAGATGACTGACTTTTGTTTTCAATCCTGTGTCCTGCAACCTTACTATAAATGCTTATTCATACTAGGAGCTTTTTATTTGTTTGTTTGTTTGTTTTTTAATTCTTTCTAATTTTCTACATAGATAGTCATGTCATTGGCAAAAAGTTTTGTTTCTTTCTTCTCTACCTGTATATGTCTTTTATTTCCTTCCTTGTCTTAATGCATTAGCTAGGATGTCCAGTATGATGTAGAATAGAAATGATAAGAGGGGACATCCTTGTCTTCTTCCTGATTTAGAGGGAAACCTTCTGGTTTCTCACCATCAAGTGTGATGTTGGCTGCAATGTTATTTAAAGATATTCTTTACCAAGTTGGGCAAGTTCCCCTCTATTTCTACTTTACTGAGAGATTATATCATGAATGTATGCTGAATTTTGACAAATTCTCTTCTTCATGTTTAATTTCTTTTTTAGCCTGCCAATGTGATGGATTACGTTAATTTATTTTTGGATGTTGCACTAACCTTGCATATTTAGGATAAATCCCAGTTGGTCATGATATATAATTCTTTTCATATATTGTTAGATTTTATTTGTTGATGTTTGTTGAGGGTTTTTACTTCTGTATTCATGAGAGATATCAGTCTGTAGTTTTCTTGTAACGTCTTTCTCTAGTTTTGGTATTTCCTGTAATGTCTTTTTCTAGTTAGGAAGTACTCTCTCTGTTTCTATTTTCTGGAAGAGATTGTAGGGAGCTGAAATAATTTCTTCCATAAATGTTTGGTAGAATTAACCTGTGTACCTAACTAGGCCTTGTTTTGGGAGGTATTAACTATTGATCAATTCTTTTTACAGACATAGGCCTATTTATATCTGTTTATTACTGTGTGAATTTTGGCAGATTGTGGCTTTCAAGGAATTGTCTCATTTTATCTAGGTTATCAAATTTGTGGGCATAGTATTCTTTTATTATAATTTAATGTCCATGGGATTCATAGTGACTTCACCTTTTTCGTTTCTGATATTAATAATTTGTGTCCTTTTTCTGTTTTTCTTAGTTGGCTAGAGATTTATTGATTTTATTAATCTTTTCAAAGAACAAGGTTTTGCTTTTTCTGTATTGTTTTAATTTTCAATTTCATTGATTTCTGCTCTATTTTTTTTTTTTCTTCTACTTACTTTGGATTGGACTTGCTCTTTTTCAGTTTTCCTAAAAGTAACTTAGCTGATCACTTTCAGATCTTTCTTCTCTTTTAATGTATTGATTCAATTCAATAAAATTTTCTCTAAGCACTGCTTTCACTTTGTCCCACAAATTTTAATAAGTAATTTTCTCATTTTCATTTGGTTAAGGTATTTTTTTTTATATCAATATTTCTCTTTTGACCCAAATGTTATTTAAAAGTGTGTTGCTTAATCTCCATGCATTTGGGGATTTTCAAGTCAGATTTTCATTGCTGATTTCTAGTTTAATTTTAGTGGTCTGATAATAAACACTGTGTGATTTCTATTCTTTAAATTTGTTAAGGTCTGTTGTGTGGCCCACTATGTGGTCTATCTTGGTGAATGTTCCATGTGAACTTGAGAATAATGTGTATTCTGTTTTGTTGGATGGAAATGTTAGTAGATGTTGACTCTATCAGTCGATTGATAATGATTTTAGTTCAATGATGTTCTTACTAATTTTCTGGCTGTGGATATATCCATTTCTGATAGAGAGTTTTTGAGGAGCCCAACTTTAATAGTGGGTTCACCTATTTATTCTTAAAGTTCTACCAATTTTTGCCTCTCATAGCTTGACACTCTACTTTTAGTTGCATACATGTTAAATATTGTTATATTTTCTCGGAAAACTGGCCTCTTTATCATTCAATATCCTTCTTAATCTCTGATAACTTTTCTTTCTTTGAAGTGTACTCCATCTGAAATTAAAGAGCATCTATTGTTTGATTTTGATATATTTTCTCCATTTATTTACTTTTGATCTATATGTATCTTTGTATTTAAAGTGTGTTTCTTCTGGACAACACAAATTGGGCATACACAACATGCATATGTTGATCCACTCTAACATCTCTGTCTTTTAATTGATGCATTTTAGAACACCGATATGCACAATGATTGTTGATATAGCTGGCAACAATGGGATGAGGTGGAACAATGATGGCTTCCCACCTCTTTATCTGTACCTTTTTCATCAGAAGCAACAACTCATTGATCAGAGCACAGAACTCTGATATTTGGAGGATGTGGTCCTTTCTGCTTATGCTATCTCCTGCAAGCTATGTACAGTTTATGTCAGGAATACACATTCACTTCTACCTGTCATGAGGCTAGGTGTGGGGAATGGATGGGTAGCTGCTGCTGTGCTAAGAGTTGAAATTAATCAAAATTAACCACAATTTGCCATCCAAGCCTTCCCCTTGAAGTTGTAAGTCTTCAAAAGGTTCTAGAGTTCCAAAATAGCTCCATCAGACAAATTCTGCCATTGCAATTGTTGTCTAGGTGGAGAAACTGATTTCAGTTGCTTCCTACTCAGCATTCCTCCCCAAATCCTCCTTAACTAGGCTTTGAAGATAAACTGTACACTTTCTATTGTGTCATGCTGTGTTTACTCTTCTTTGCAATATGGGAAGGGGCAGGGCAGAGTCTTTTATTATTTCAATTAGCCTCCAGAACAAGGACCCCACCATTTGCATGTCTTTTTGGTACATACCTTACTCCACAGCACTGTCAAAATAAAATTTAATAACCTATAGAGATAAATATCAGTCTTAGAATGTAATGATCTAGCTGTAATACTAACTAAATGTCAGAAAATACTGAAGACAGGCTAAATAATTGCCCAAATTAAGAAATATGCAAACAAATTATTGTGCAAATGGAATTTAATTATGGTTGTTTGATTTTGTCGTGATGTTTAACACTTGCTTCATACAATAAAAGGTTTAGTCATATTGAATTAAACAGAAATTCAAAAATATATAACTCGAATTAACATTAGAAATTATTCTGGTTAGCCTCAATTTACAGATTTAAAAAAAATGAGGACAGAAGTTAAATTATTTGTGTAGCATACACACATTATAAAGGTACGTGACTAATTGTTTTTTTAGAAATTCTGTCTTCTGGTTTCTGTTCTAGAGCTCTTTTCATCACACATCATTGATTGTAGTTTTAGACAACAACAGAAAATTAAGAGTGCCAAATATAGGGTTTTGTTTAAATAGAAAAAAAAGAGAAATAACATCAAACACAGAAGGAAATAAAAATTTGCCACTAAAATTCATCAAAACATTCGATTATTTGGAGCAGGTAGCTTACAATATGGCAGATTCTTAATAAATGTTTAGTCACTTTAAGAATTGCAACAATAGGAGCAACAAATAACAATAATTAATCTACTGCTGACTGATTCATCTACCCTGAAATTAAAATTAATGGGAGCCCACTACAGGGAAGGGCTTTGGAAGTGTGTGGTAAAATATTAAAATTCCCGAAAGGCAGCCACTTGGTAAATATTTATTAAAACACTTTGTTCTAATACAGTTTTACAAATATATATATGTGTGTGTGTGTTTCTTTTTTGCAATTGACAATCAACTCATCATAGAATGAAAAATTTATATACCACTTTGTTTTTCTTTCTTTTTCTTTGCCCTATAGGTTTTCTCATGGGGATGTATGGATTTAACATTGCTGACTCAATTACCATGGGAGTTGATGTTAAATCTAGTTGGAGGAAGATGTAGAGTTCAATGCAGCATAGCTAGTGGTAGAAAATCAATATCACTAGGCAAATTAAGCAAGCGTAAGCTCAGAAAGAAAACAGAACCTTGAAAACTGAAGCCATAGGCAAACTGGAGAGGAAGGGGTTGATAAGGTGGATGAGGTATAGTAGAGGAGCACATAGACACTTGAATGCTACCAAATGTTGAAAGAAATAAGCACTGAAAGTCACAGGGTGTGGGATAGAGACATATTCTAATGACTTTTTTCTTTTATCTGAATGTCCTGTTTTTTTCAAAAATTTATTATGAAAATTTTCGAAATTGTTGCAAAGTTGAAAGAATTTTAGAATGAATACTCATGTACCCATTGTAGTGATTCTACCTCTAACATTTTACTATGATTGGTTTCCTCATATGTATCCATGTATTTATTCCTCTATCTTTCCATTGATTGTCATCATTTCTGATGTATCTCAAAGAAATTTGCATACATCAGTACACTTCCCCTTAATATTGTTGCTTCATGCCTCCTTTGAAAGATCAGATTTGCTTTTTTGTGGTCAAATATTCTTTGACTATTTGAGGTTCTGACATTAGATACAAATATAGGCAAAGTACTTTGCTGTGGAATATAATGTCTTTTCTTAAAGAATTTAATGAGCACACTGCAATATTAAATTTTAGTTAGAGTTAACTATGTTGGCAACCTACAGATTAAATAGATGCATAATGCTGAAAGTTCAATAAGAATTACTTTATAACATCAAATATAATGTATACATGATGTATTAGTTCAATTTTATCAACCTATCAAATTTTCTAAATTGTTTTATATCAGCTTATTTATTCCTCAAAATATCTAAGAATGAGGTATAACAAAAATCTTTGATATTTTATTTATGTGACAACTAAGGCAGAGAAAGGAAACCTTACATATTTGTATAGCTCAATAACTGGAGAATTCAAAACCTTGAACCTAAATTCTTTAGCATGAAAACTTGCAAATTATTCATTACATGTAAGGCACAGGGATTATTACACTAATTTTGATTTATCCAGAAACAGTTATTGTTATGTATTTTTCCCAATAAGTAGTGTGTTGTTCAAAGAAGTTAATTAGTATAATCAAAATTATGAATATAATGAGATACAAAGTCAGAATTTGAATGGGTTCCTGTCTAATTCCACAGCCTTAAAATTTGTACCTAGTCTTGATATTTTTCTACAATTTCTTCACCCAAGGACTACGTTTTTTCTTTTGCATTGTTTTAATCTTTTTCATACACCATAGGATCTGTAAGACTTCTTGTTGTAAAATAGGAAGTTAATAATATTTTAATTAAAAATCAAAAAATTTTCATAGGTATGTCTTTGTATTATCTCCTATTTTTATGTGTTTTACATCTCTTATTTTCCTAAAATGAGTCTTAAGAAGCCTCTGTAATCCTAAAAGCTTATCTGCAATATTCACAGGACTACTCACCACATTTCAATTTTTAGAAATTACAGCCATACAACTACAATGTCATAACCATCAACAACATTTCATTTATGTATATGCTCTGTGTAACTGAAGAAGACTGAAAGCCACCTAATAGCCAAAAATAAGAAATAGCTACAAAAACATCCACTTTTATTTCAAAGTAGACTATTGATAAAACAATAAATACTTGACAAAGAAATATGTTGCAGAAAAAAAAAGATGAGTGACAAACTTCTTTGGGATTATAGAGAAAACACATAGATTATGTGTCAATTTAAAATAAACTTTATAAAAAGATTACTGGTGGGGGCTAAGACATAGTATATGTAGGCAGAGATACATTGGTGTCCCATTGATATGAGACCAGACAATATAAATAGCAAGGGAAGCAGAGCTTATATGGAAAATACCCCCACTCCTCATTGATCCCATCTATAAACTTTGGTAACCTAAAATTTAAAGGAACAGTTTGAACCCCTAAATACTTAAATCATATTTCTGAGCAAGTTAAACATTTTATCAAATTTTTCCCCTCACGTTGATATACTATTTTGTAATGATGCGTATTAGTCTGTTTCTATTCCTTATAACAAAATACACACAACGTGCTATTTTATAAAGAAAATGAAATTTATTGCTTACAGTTTTGGAGACTGGGAAGTCCAAAGTCCAGAGAACATTTAAGATGAGGCCTTTCTTTGGTGGTGGCATTACAGCAATGCAGGGGTCTCACATGGTAGAAAATGGAGGAGCAAAGAAGGAAAAAGAGAGACTAACCTCCTCATTCATGCTCTTTTGAAGCCCTCAGAAACACACCCATGACCATCATTTTTAATCCATTCATTACTGCTTGGTCCTACAATCTAATCACCTCTTCAAGGCCCCACCTTTCAATTACCTTAATAGGATTTCCCACTGTCTTAACACTGTCACAGTGGGGGTCATGTTTTGGGGAGACACTCAGTCCAAGGCAATGTGATATTCCAATGTTGGACCATCCTTCCTGTAGCTTGTATATGTTTTTCTGTTTTTAGCATGAAATCTCTATCGAGATTAAAGTGAACACCTTTACATAAAGTAATTATTCATTCCAAGCAATTAGAAAGTGGTCCACGTGGTGGAATACAACACATATAAAAACTTCTCTGTTCATCCTGTATTGAAAATCAACTCTCATATTGGCTTTCCATAGTATGTGAAATTCCTCAAATTATTCACTCTTGTGTAAAGGCCTTAAATGTTTGTCTCAATATTACATGGTGGCAAGGAGAATAATACATCAACTTATAACCAATTACTGATACTTTTCCTTAAATATCATACTACCTCTTCCAAAGAGTAAATAATATTACTCCCACTGCCATAACACTTTATGCATATGCCTCCATCTGCCACTCATCTTTTTTTTAAATGAAGAAAATAAACTTGAATGTATATGTAGATTCAAATGATTAAGTAAAAACTGAAGAACAGGAGTCATAGGTTGACCATTTTTGAATGTTCAGTGCCTATCATTTTGTCTTAGACATAATATGTCCTGAACTAATAACTGTTGAAATGAAGAGAGCTTAAAAGGGTGGGAAACAGAAAAGGTTGATCTCCCATACTGAGGATGAAGACAAAGGTCAACCTCAGGTAAGGTAATGGAATCACTGCAGGTGATCCTGTGTAAGTATTAAGGAGTGCGAGGTTTGGATTAAGGTATTGTATGTATAAAATTTTCTTTGCTCTTACACATACACAGTTAGAAACAGAATTTATGAATCCAAAAAGGAATGATTCATCCTGTCATCTTCTTAACTGCCATTGTACTTTTAGTGCACAAAGCTGTCAGCACTTTTAACAGCCCTGTAAACTCACGCAAGTCATTCAATACTGTTTCAGCCTGATTCTAATCATTTGTAAAAAGCTTTCTGTTCTTAATAAACACCTATAAAATGAAAGCTTGTGTTTTCAGAGGAGGCTTTAGTTTTCAATGTGTTTGTTTATCTTTATATCTCCATGATGTAAACACAACCTGTTTTTAAGATGTCAAAAACCTATAATGATCAACAGCACTACGTGCGTTAAAATGCTCAGTTTCCACAGAACTTAAATAATAGATTGCTACAAGGCAGAGAGTGTTCGTGCTGTAGAATTTCATTAGATGCATTACATGTACTCAATATATGGCTTCACAAATACATTTTAACACTGTTTTAATCATGTAATAAATTCTCCTTTGCGTTAAAGGTAAGAATATTTTTAAGGATGAGATTTTAAGTAAATATGCTATTTTTGTGAGTGAGAATGTGTATCAACCCCAGTGTTGGGTTCTTGCTTTCCTGTCTTAGAGTACTGCATACTTGTAAATATTTTTGTAGATATTATTAAATTCAGAAGACCATAAAATTGAGTTAAAACTAGGAAGAGAGATCATTGTGAGGAAAAACACTTGAGGCAGAGAATCTTATATTCCTTTGCCAACTGTTTTTGGCATTTAATTTTCATCTTGAATATACTTTTCGTATCCAAATGGTTTGGGAACAATTTGTTTTGCATGATGGGGATATTAGAGAGGAGATGCTAAAACTCTTAACTACTACGTACTCCCTTTACTAGTAGCAGGTATATTAGGAACAGAAAAGAAAAGAAAGGAAAAGAAAAAATCTAGCTGAGAAATAAATGTATCAGGGCAAGAAAAGGAGATAAGCAGGTCTGTCTATCTTTCCTTCTAAGCAGCAGCAGCGACTCACTCTCCCCCATGACAACTGATAGTCTACCTTGCAGCAGGGTCAGTGGGATCAGCTAATGCAGAATGTCTTTGTCCAGATAAAATAGACAACACACTGCAAATATATATTCACAGAACAGGTAATACGCATGAAATAAAAATACATAATTTATTTATTAGGTGTGTGTTCATGCCCAAATACACTTCCTAGAAATTAGATGAGAAAAATCCAAAGGTCTGAATCTCAATTTTTAATAATCGTATAAAAAATGGAGGTGTTCATCTAAAAGCCATTAATCATATCCATTAAAGAATTAAGAAACTAAGAAAAAGCAAGTTATTAAATGTATAAGTTTAGGTGCTTTTATTTGAAACCAACAAGTACTATCTAGCTTATGTATGAAAGAAAGAGGGTTTACTGAAACTATATAAATGTGGTTCATAAAATTAAGTAATAAACATGAAAGTCCCCAAACTTGGTCACCCATCACTACCATTCAACCACCACGTAACAATAGCATCAAGACTGATATTTTTACAGCATGTCTCAATTACTTTTCCTCCCACTTGAAACCTTCATGTGTCTTCCTGTTAAAAATAGAATAAAATCCAATTTTCCTACATACTTAATGGCACACTTGGTCTGGTTTCTGCCTCTCTCCTTGACTGCATCCCTTCTCCACAACCATAATGCTCTATCAACGCTGACATTTTTTCACTCCATAGAAAAATCCCTGTCTTATTCTCATATCAGGCCTTTGCACATTTCATTCCATTTTCCTGGAATTCTCTCCTCATAGATTTACATAAGGATTACTCTTTCCATCCATATATCAGCTCAAGTATCATCTTTCAGAGAGATCTTTTTCACCCACTCAAGTAGATGATATCCTATCCCTTGTCACTCACAACCTCATTACTTTATTTTCTAACACTTATTGCTTTCTCATACTGTTTCTAAGTGCATTGTTGCTGCTCTCTAATAGATTGAAAGCTACAAGGGAGCAAGCCCACTCTTTGGCTTTCTCATGGTTGAATTACCAGGAGTTAGGCTAATACACCTAGTGGGTATTTAATAAACATCTGTTTATTTATTAACTCAACACATATCTTATAAATTACTAATATGTGCCAGCTATTGTTTTAAGTGCTGGAGATACAGTAGCTTAAAAACAGGAAGAAAAAAAAAATCCTGCCCTCATAAACTTATATTATAATGATGATGACAGACAATAAATTTATTGAATCAGTGACTCTACAAAGCATCAATGAGGACAGGACCAAACAGTTTAAAGTGTCTATATATCTCTATTTATTTTTTTTTACTTTTGTAGGAGACAATCTAATTGGCTTCGCTTTAGATAGGTGTCTATAAATCAGGATGAAATACCTATTGGAAGACATCGTAATTTGTATCTACTGTAGGATCACACAGGTGTACCCTTCTCTCACACAGGAAAAGATACTCATGCTTAACATAATTGAACTATTCTAAATGCAACAGCAAACATGATCACCCGGTGTCCAATCAGAGTCACACAAAATTGCCTCAAGTTGTTACACACAGATATCATGTAATGGGGTTATTGTTCTCTTCATCCATGATCCAGGAAGTTTGCTCATTTCCCTTTGAGAGGCTTTCATCTTGGCCTATGCATTCTGTAACATGGTAATTCTTCAAACTATAATGAGAGTTATTCATTTAATTCTATCATTTCATCATATATATAATTTTCCAAGAGAGAGATTCATAATTAATAGTAAATAGGATATCAATATGCAGGAGAATGAAACTAGACCCATGCCTTTCACCATATACTAAAGTCAACTCAAAATGGATTAAGGAATTAAATATACACCCTGAAACAATAAAACTTCTTAAAGAAAAAATATGAGAAACACTTCAGGAAGTAGGACAGGGCACAGTCTTCATAAATATGACCCCAAAAGCACGGGCAACCAAAGGAAAAATAAACAAATGGGATTATATCAAACTAAAAAGCTTCTGCACAGCAAAAGAAACAATTAACAGAGTTAAAAGACAACCAACAGAGTGGGAGAAAATATTTGCAAAATGTACATCTGACAAAGGATTAATATCCAGAATATGCAAGGAACTGAAACAACTTTACAACAACAACAAAAAAAAAACAAGTAACCCAATTAAAAAATGGGCAAAGGAGCTAAATAAGCATTTCTCAAAGGAAGATATATGAATGGCTAAAAGACACATGAAAAAATATTCAGCATCACTCAGTATTCAGGAAATGCAAATCAAAACCACACTGAGATACCATCTCACCCCAATTAGGATGGCTAATATCCAAAAGACTCTGAACAATAAATGCTGGTGAGGTTGCGGAGAAAAAGGAACTCTCATACATTGTTGGTGGGACTGCAAAACGGTGCAGCCTCTATGGAAAATGGTATGAGGATTCCTCAAACAATTGCAGATAGAACTGCCATATGACCCAGCTATCCCACTGCTGGGAATATACCCAGAGGAATGGAAATCATCAAGTCGAAGGTATACCTGTTCCCCAATGTTCATCGCAGCACTCTTTACAATAGCCAAGAGTTGGAACCAGCCCAAATGTCCATCATCAGATGAGTGGATATGGAAACTGTGGTATATCTACACAATGGAATACTACTCTGCTATAAAAAAGAATGAAATACTGCCATTTGCAACAACATGGATGGGCCTAGAGAGAATTATATTAAGTGAAATGAGTCAGGCACAGAAAGAGAAATATCACATGTTCTCACTTATTTGTGGGAGCTATAAATAAATAAATAAATTCACAAATAAACTGGGAGGGAGGGAAGAAGACATAGCAAGTATAATTCCTTGAAGTTGATATGACAAACAAACAGAAAGGACATTGTCTGGAGGGAGGGGGGAGAAGGAGGGGGAGGGAGGTTTCGGTAATGGGCCACAATAATCAAACACATTGTATATTGACAAAATAAAGTTAAATTTGGAAGAATAAAAATAGTGAATAGGAAGGAAAGTGCTGTTGGTCAAATGTCTTGAAATTCAAACTTGCATTGTAATTTATTTTAAGACGATGGGGTAACGATCTAAAAGTGCCAATGGAGAGAGAGGAGAAAATCTATATCATTTCAAGGCAGTTCTGCAACATCAAGAACTCATGTGTCTCACTTCTTTTCAATAATTATTTTACGTAATAAACCATCTCAAACTTACAGGGAAAAATGTAGTAAACAATATAAAGGACAATTATGTATCCTCCATAGAGTTCAAATGCATGTAACTTTTTTTGCCATACGTATTTTATTGGTGGGAGCTAAAAATTAATATATAAATTCACACACACACACACACACACACACACACACACACACACACACACAAACCGTGGGGGGGGGAAGAAGATATAACAACCACAACTACTTTAAGTTGATACGACAAGCAAACAGAAAGGATATTGTTGGGGGGTAGGGGGGGAGGGAGAAGGGAGGGAGGTTTTGGTGATGGGGAGCAATAATCAGCCACAATGTATATCGACAAAATAAAATTAAAAAAATAAATAAATAAAAAAAATAAAACTATCTTTTTTCTTTAAGAAACACATCTTAAAGAAATTGTCACCCCATACTTTTCATCCCCTTTCTGCCTTAGTAGCAACCATTAACTTAAAAGTTTTTGTGTAGCTTTTTTTTTTGCATGTTTTTGTATCTTTACACCAAATGTGTTTATAAACAATATAAACTGCCATTTTGCATGTTTTACGTTTATAGAAATGGTATCACCTGGAATACCTGGTTTTTCTGTCTTCTTTTCACCCTGAGCATTAGTTTGAGATTAATCTGTTGATGCATACAGGTTTGTCTTATTTAATTTAATTGATGATGATATTCTGACTGAGAAAATCTGAGGTCACTTTTACATCATTGCAATTATAATCAATGCTGCTGCAATAAAAAATCCTTGAGTTACGTCTCCTTATGTTCAATTACAAGTACTTCTCTAGAGTACATGTCTGGAGGTAGGATTTCCAAATTGAAATGAATGAGTATCCTCTAATTAGTATCCTTGAATTCTCCATATATTGCTCAAATTTATACTCTCACCTATAACATATAAGAGTACTAATTAGTCAATTTTGTCTCTGAAAGATGGTATTGTCAGACTTAGGATTTCTTGCACTTTGATTATACACATTTAATTTGCATAAATGAGTATCAGTAAACATCTCAGTCCAAGTATATTAGTTTGATAGGACTGCTACTACAAAATACAACAGACTGGTTGGCTTAAACAACAGAAATTTATCTTCTCACAGTTCTGGAGGCGAGAAGCCCAAGATCGAGGTGGTGGCAGTTTGATTTCTTCTTGGGCTTACCTCCTTGTCTTGCAGAAGCACGACTTCTCACTGCGTCCTCACATGGTTGACTCTGTCAGTGTGTGCATATGTCTGGAATGTCTCTCCCTCTCTGTCTTAATTTCCTCTTCATATAAAGACACCTATCATATTGGATTAGGCCCCACCCTGTTGACCTCATTGTAGCTGATTTACCTCTTTAAAGGTCCTACATCTAAATACAGTCATATTCTGGTGTGCTGAAAGTTAGGGATTCCACATATACATTTTTTAAAAAGGGAGAGGGTGCAGATTTCCGTCCTTTACACAAGGGAAAAAACAAAAGTCAGCATATGTATCATGGGAATGTGTCATACCAACGAGAGTTGGAGTGGAACAAACTCTTTAGTTTCTGACTAAATAGACAAAACACACACACGTATGCACACATAGATGCACACACATACACAAAAACTCACAAATATACAAACACATAAAAAGTTTTAACTCCAATACTAGATACCGGTAGGTACTTAGTAAGCAAGAATATAAGTGGAATCTTACAGATTTGATGAGTCAAATAACAGTTCAACTGTGTTGGGATTTGAGGCACCCTCTCATATGACACTTCCAGAACACAAAGCTTACATCTTTCAGACGAAAAGATGTTATATTTTCTAGGAAGGAAAGGTGGAGGAGAAATGCTGACAGACAGCATTTAAACTGAAAAAGCCCATTTAAAATAAGATTATATGCATTATTGAACCGCCCTAAATTTACATAATGGGATTAAGTTAAACAGTATTTGTGGACTTTAAAGTAATAGCAGTTGGAAAATATTTAATATAGAAATAACAACAGTGCTTACTTAAAATAACTTTTCAAATTTCATTAGCTATATTTTCTTCATATTTTCATTAGGTAACATGTTTTACTCAAGGTATCTAAAGACCTGAGAGATGTCAATAAATGAATATGGAATTATTGTTTTTAATTTAATAACTGATGCTAAATGCTTTAACTTCTTAATTGTTTATAGATTTAAAATTTTCAGAGAATTTTTAAATTTGGCTTTTAGGCTACTCTGCTTTTAATGTGTGTTTTCCACTGGATGAAGTAGCTCTCAGATATTGCCAAAAGAGAAAGAATAGAAAAAACAGGAGTAACACATATATTTGCTTGATTCTCATTCCTTGATACATTCTGCTCTTCTTCATCCATGTGGTAAAGCTTTCTTTGAACTCAATGAGTGTTCTTTGTGATGCAGTGATATAGGAGAGTACAGTGATGAGAGTTCAGCACATGGAGTGAAGACTCTTTTGCCTTCAAAGAAACTCAGTCTTCAAAGTGATCTCTCCCTTCATTGACAGACTTAAGACCAAAAGGCAGAATATCAAAGAAAAGACCAAGGAAGTTACTGAGCAAATGAAATTCTCACATTAGAAATGGAGGGAAGAAAAAGTTTTTGCATTTAGGCAGAAGAAATCTCAGAATTTTTCCTATCAAGGCAATACAATTAGACTCTGTTTCAGAGCTCACGAAAATAGCTTTCAGGGTTAACAAACTCACAAACATTTTCACCTTGAGGTATATAATATAGACTTTGATATCTAAAGGCATTATGCAAATAGGTCTGTAGGTGGTGAGGTTCAATTTTTCTGGGACATCTTGAATACATAAAGAATGCCTCTTTCGTCAGACTAAATAATGAGAGGTGGGAATATCTATCCATTACCAATTATCTCCTGTTGGCTGAATCTTGGCACTTGAGAAATTAATAACTCTGCAAGTTGTATGTGCAAGTTCTGCCAGTGTCTGCAGTATCTAAGGAGCCCTAAGGCAAGAAGTAGCAATGCAGGGCATAAACTAGAGACCAGAGGCTGGTAAGTCAAAGGGATTTCATCCCTCCAAGGGATGGTCTATTCTAAAATACCTGAAATCAGAGGCAGGATTGAAAAGATGCAATTCTAGGTAGCAAAAGTTCCCGGAGCTGTCCACCATTTGCACCACACTGATATGCTCATGTTTAATATATAAAAATTCTTATTCCAATAAGACTTTAAAGGGGGTTATATCTCTGCAAAAGACTTAATGCACAGGAATTAGAAGAACATGCTGTATACCCCACTGTTGCAACTGTTACTGATATTCACCATCTTCGTTCTCTATCACCTCTTCTATATTTCCATCACTTTCAACAAGGGCTGCAGATGGAAAGAGATATTTTTTGTCTAGTTATGTAACCTACACCTCATGCCTGTGAGATCTAAGTTTTTACATGTTTTGCCCTTATTACTCCATGTTTCCTGCAATTGTCCACTCGCCATTTTCACTAGGCATGGAAGCTACAAGGAAGTCCACAGTGATTCCTTCAAGTTCACACATGCATCTAATATAAACTAGCAATCCTAGCTCCTCATGATAATCACAGTTTATTTCCTCTGCTAATAGAGTAGTTTATTTCTTTGTTTTCTGGTCCAACGGTCTGAGGAACACAAAGTAACCAGGTGGTAGTTTTAGCTTTATATTTAGGTATTTATCAAAAAATTACCATATATTTAAGTATCTATCTGCTTTATCACCCAGATCCTCTTTCAGGACAAAGGGATTTATGACCTCAGTTATAGGAAGCTTATTGGCTGACAGCAAGCCCTCTTGAGGACTTGCCTTTGTCGAAAAAAAAAAAAAAAAAAAAAAAAAAGAAAGCCATCTTCTAAAAGTTACATTTTCTTTCTGGGAAAGCCTGCATTCAAGATGGGTGAGTGCAAGGGTGTAAAGGTCCAGCCTCCTCACCTCAAATTGTGACACATCTGAAGACAATCCCAGTTACACAGCCCTTCATGGAATATGCTACGTCATTGTTATGACTTTACTGCAGCCCAGCTTCTCCCTCTGCCCAGAACTGTTTCCATTCATTCTCCTAGAGATTTTGATCCTAAGAATACTCTTTAAGAAACCTCCTACATACTAAACTCCAACTTAGAGTCTGTTTCCTTGGGAACCTAATCTGTGATACTTGACACAAGGTGTGGTCCAAGAAAGCAGTGCCATCATGGGATTTTGTAGCTGGAGCATATGCTGTGTTGCTGGCAATAGGGACCACGTCACTGGTTATAAAAGGAGCTCACGTAATACCTGACACAAGGTACCACTGCAGTTACTAATTCTTGACTTGTGATGAACTGGAAGGTATTCTGTTGAAAGGAACTACCTTACTGAAGGAAAAGTAACAATTATAAGGACAATGAAATTGATGAAATTGGATGCCTGTTGCTAAGGCAAATTGATGTTTTGAGGAAAGCTAATAAAACGCTGAGGATGATTAGCCTTCAAAGGTGAAAGGCATGAAAACCTGATGACAGTAGATAAAGTTCTCATCTGCAGCTGTAAGACAGAGAAACTAAGGTTTAGACCCAGAACTAAACAATTAATACAGCAGAGCTCTGGATAAATTCCTAGCACTCACATGTCTGTAATGCCAAGGTCAGGACTCTGATTGAGAAATGGAACCCAAAGATATGGGGTGAAGACACTGGTTGATGCAATAAAAGAACTTGAATCCCTAGTTTTGTTTTGTTTTTTAACTGAATTTAATCTTCATTCAATCTTCCCATTCAGAGGTTGGCAATTCCCTCTAGCTTCAGTATGTTGCAGAAGACTCTATTCTACAAAAATGAACAAATAAAGCACTGAAACAAACAAACAAAAAAAACACATGCACCCTCTCAGGAGAATCTGTCCCTCTGACATTCTATCTGGCCAGTTGTTCAATAACTAGGGTTGAGTCACAACGTAACCCAGCTAAGCAAGTGCTGGAATTGCTAAGGGACGTAGTTTCTATACTCTGAAGGACCTGTAGGACCTAACATATCTATTAGCAGGAGCCAGAAAAGAATTTGTAAGACTATCATGAAAGAGAGTGTACAATCAAATGGTACACAGCATAAAATTGTAAAAGAGAAAATTTATAATCTGAGAGTTCTCTCCTGGGATACAGAATTTCAAATTCTGGCATGAATACCAGGAGACAGTGCTAAAACAATGAGGATTCCTCTCAGAGACTTGGAAAAAGTGATGACAAAGTGAAGCAGAATTGGAAGAAGAAATCAAAAAGCATAGATAATTAAATATATTGGAATATATTTGCTACGTAAAATCATTTATCCCACCACTGGACTATGTTCCACAGGGTGTCCTACAGGACATGTCACATTTACTAAATCATCAGGAGGAACACAAGCACCACTGAGAAGTTAAGCTCAGTAGTGTCTCAGTAGATAAGGGCTGCTGGCAAGTATGCTGTTATAGAACTTGACTCACTGGTAGCACCGGAAATAATAAAATCTGAGAAGAAGAGAGAACACATAGCAGTACTGGACCATCAGTAGCCAGCTAGGTGCTATTATAAGTAGCAAGGCTGGATTGTCAGCCAGTGTACATGGCCCACTGAGAACTGTGGAGATGATTAATGGAACCCAAGGAGTGCACTAGATAAAGACTGCATCTATTTATGCTATTTACTGATGTGTGTGTATGTGTGTGTGTGTGTGTGTGTGTGTGTTTATATATATGTATACTATATGTGTGTGCATGTGTGTGTGAATAGTATTTATTGTTCAATCTATTTAGCCAGATAACAATAAGAATGAATGATTTGGAGGCTGATTTATTTGGTAATCCCAGTAACAAGTCATGCCCTGTCCATATTCTGGCCCTGAAACAGTTTTCAGAATAAGAACCATTGGCAGAGTAGAGATCATGTCCCCAGAAGAAGGATTCTGTAACACCATAAAATGTGTACACAGTAATAGTTATCCTTATTTTTCCTCAATGAGACCCATGGCCATATTCTCATGTAATCATGTAGCTAGTCTACAGGGATCTCCAAACATTTAAAGGATTATAAGACAGGGAAAATTGACATTGCTACATGAAGTATCAAGGCATCATTACATTCCCTGTTAGAGTGGGAACATATGGGAAATGAATAATAAATTGAGAAAAGGGTCAAGTCTGAGTCACACTAGGTCTACTGGTCATTTCCTTTGTTCTCAAATAATTGAAATTGAAATATGGATAGCTGTCGCAACCCCCACACTGATCCTTTGGCCTATGATATAAGGGCTACTATAGTTAGAGATGTCCAAAATGAATCCTATGAAAATGCCACCCCAACTCAAGGCAAGATAGTAGGTCAAAATCAGCATCCCATTCCAGAAGGAATGGCAGACATTGATGCCACTCTTAAAAACCCAGAGGATGCTGAGATTGCGGAAGCCATCATATCTTACAAGTTTGATTCCTGATAAAACCAGCAGGATCCTGGAGAATTATAGTAGACTCCTGAGAACTCTAGTCATAGCCCCAGTGGCAGCTGATCTGTCAGATGTGGTATTTTTTTCTAGAGCCACACAGCAGCTGCCATTGGAGCTATTACTAGTTTTAGTTTTCAGCAGACTGCTATCATCCTTCAGATATTCTTCTGGTTTTATTGGGTACCTAATATGTGGCCAGTCACTGATCTAGTATAAGTACACTTTTTCATCCCTATCATAAAGGAGCATCACAAACAATGAACATTTACCTGGAATAGACAAGTGTGCATATTTACAGGGCCTAAGTTAGCACACTATCCAAGAGTGTAAGACTATAGAATCTACTGCCATGGGATTTGACTTACTGTACATCAGACCCAGGGACCAATTTACAGAAAACAAAGTATGTAAGTGGGTATGCAACATTAGGATGCACTGGTTTTATCACGTGTGGCATTACACAAAATAATCTGGTAAAAAACCTATAATTATAGCGTTTCATCTTCAGGGAGACAGTATACATGATAAATCACTAAATATTATATAGCTTTATTCCCTAGAACCCTTGAGTCCATACACCAAAGGGTGGGAATAGTCACAGTGACCTATTTGTGGAATTTGTGCTTCCTATTACACAACTCTGGCCCCCACATATTGAGAGGTCTGAGATCCAAGAACAGAAATTTATTAGTGAAACTTATTTGTTATAAAATGAGTCCTTTGGTGTTATACGGTATTCTGTGTCTGTAAATTAGTTAACAAGCCCTTTCATGGAGTACTGACAGAAACACTGACATCCTTAAAGGCAAACCAATATCTGGAATTGCTGTCAATTCTGACAAGGACCAATTGACCCTCTCTTTTAGAGGAGGTATGATGTAATAACTTTGCTATTAAATAGCTGGCTAGTCTTTTTGAGGGATTGTACCAAATAAAGAGATCGGCTGCTAACAGCCTAAGCACTGAGCAGTGTGTGTAGCTTGAGCAGTACTGGGAAGGAGAAGCTTGTGCTTTTGTGCTGCCAACATGGCTACTCCGTTCGTGGGCTCATTGTGCCAATATTGGTGTGGCTGAGGACAATGGATATTTCATATCCATAGGATGAGTTTGTCTGTCCACATGATTGTTGAGTGTCTCCTTTGTGGAGGATATTTTCTGGTACTATATAATAGGAGTTGTGATTATCTCCTCATTTTGTACTTATTGGCATAGATCTATTAACTTGACTCTTCCTTTGACTTCTTTGACTCTGATTTTCCATTCTCCCACCAGCCAGACAAGTCATTTTCCCTGGCCAGAATTCTGTGTATATATAATATACCTGAAACTATTCTCTCTTCATATATAAGTGACTAAATGAAGAACTCAAAGCTCTGCTTCCATGGGGAATTTTCCCTTAACTCTTTCCTTTTGGGACACCGCTGAGTAGTGGGGCCATGCCCTGAGTGGAGAAGTTGTCAAACCATGCCAATATATTAAGAAAACAAATCAAAAACCAGGCTTAAGTCTGTCTTATCCTCCAGAAATTAGCCATAGAGGACCTCATGTAAATTAATTGATGTGCACTGAAAGAGGGATATTGCTACAACAGAGATAGGTGACATGGGAATCTGGGCCACTTGCTCATAAAATTATAGGTGGTTTCTGAAATATCTGAGAAATGATCTCAAATGTACCATTTCCAGTTTACAAAGGATTGCTGCTGCACCTCTTCCAGCTTATGGCTCAGAAATTAACAATGCTAAGTTCATGATGGACAGCCCTGGGCACAACATCAGTTGATCAATAGGCAGGTGCTCAGCCTCTTTAGAGGCCTAATTTTATTCCAAGAGTTTTTCTTCAAATGACAGTTATTTCAAAAATGCCCAAAGTATGGCTTTTCTTCAGAGTCTTAGAGGGTTTTTGCTATAAATTTCCTATATATTTCACTCTTTAGCACACATGGTCACCCAGAGTATTTTGTAATTCATATTCACCATGCACAATTTTTATTTCATCACTACAATGGATCAGTGTACTCCACAGAATTTAAAAATGATCAAGATCCCTGTGGTCCCTGAAGCAAAAGAATTTCGTCACTCTACTTCCCATGTGATATTTCCTATTGATGCGCTTTAGAAAGAAGTCCTTTGCTAGGTCAATAGACACATATTAAATATTAGACACTATATTGATCCATTTCAGGAAAGATACCACATTAAGCATAGTATCCGTACTCCGTGATCTGGATTTTAAAGTTACTAAAGAGTTAATAAGATGGAGATATTTTAGGACAACTCACTTTGCCTCCATTAGTCTTAGAGGATGCAGATAATCTCTGAAAATATCACGATGATGCAATGTTGCCTCTGATGTGTAATCTTGGCTGAGCTTTGAAGACAGGCATTGTAGGATCTTCTATGGGCTCTTTCAACAATGTCTTTATAGATCAAACTACAGGTACTAGGTTTCTGCAAGTGTCTAAGTATTTCCAAATGAATTATTCAAATGACGGATAAAAAAAAAAAGATCAGGGAAATGGTGCCACTTTAGAGTGAACTCTGGCCAGTACTCCAGGTATCACCTGGCTTTCACAATTTCCCTCTCTAAAAGAGGAAGAAGGGATGGGTACTTTAGTTCACTTGATATCAATGTCACCTCCAGCAGACAGTCTTTCAATAGTGTGAGTACGCCCCTTTCCCTGCTATTCTGTATATTTTTGTGACACTGCACGGTATCTATGTCTCCATCATCTCATATAATCAATACTCAACAGGCTCTCAGCTTTACATCTCCATTGTTTATTTTGCTTTTGCGATAATCAGTGAGCATCTCCTACCATCCTCTTTCCATCTTTCTTTTCCTCTCATAAATTTTAATGTTCATTATTTCTACTTCTTCATAACATATTACGTGTGAATATTTTTCTTTCATCTTTGTCATCATCTTTGTTTTGATCTTAAAATTATAATTAGTTATATTAAATACCATTAGTACTTCTGCTAAAATTTTCTTACACCTCTTTTGGTTGAAAAAGCACATTCTCTAGTGGGTCCTTCAGGAAAGCACTTGTGAAATATGTTATTTAAATTCTTTCTTGTTCACAACTGTATTTTTATTAATAGCCTTAATACTAGGAGGGGAGTTTTTCTGGATATAATATCCTTGAATCATACCTTATTTCCTTGAATTACTTTAACATTGTTATCATGATTAATTTGTTTTCCTTAAATCTGATGCCAGTCTGATTTCAGTATAATTCCCTTGTTTGTGTGTGTGTGTATGCATGCATACAAACAGCAGAAAAAAAGATAGGATTTATCAACATTGGTTACTAGTCTTACACTAGTAGTTATTGGTACATTCCCTTCAGCCAATTCTTTACACCTTGTCAGATCTGCTAACTACTCAACCATTTTTTTAGTTACAAAAAAAATGTTAAGTGGATAACCTTAAATGAATATTTTAATCTAATTAAATGAACTAAGCTATAACATAAACAAATTACCTTGTCACTAACTTTTGTGGTGGTTTTTTAAAAGGCAAGAGTCATTTGATAGAGAATTGATACCTAGAAGGAGGTGTTGCCATAATTAAAACTTAAAATACATGACACTGGCATTGGGCAGTAGATAGGTACTGGGGAAGATTACCAGAAAAATGCCAAGCCACATTATACAGTCCTGAAACAATTTCTTAATCAGGCACCTGTTGTAATTTTAAATATAGAAAGTTTATTCAGGGAAATTTTGAAATTGAGCAAAAAAATTTGAAACAGAATGCTGAAAATGCCAGCTAGTTGTTTTTAGGTCCATATGGTAATGTCCTAAAATAAACAGAAGTGTTAAAGAAAACTGTCAAATTTTCAAGCACATTTTAAAAGAAATATAGAGGGATCACAACTTAATGAGTTGAAAAATAGAAGTTTCTTATATCCAACTTTTAAAATCCAACATCAAATCCAGATTGCTGTTGGCAAGATATGAGCTCAGTCTAAAAATCAAATCAAGTATATTGATGTAGGACATTGCCCTTTTATAAAACTTCTGGAATAATTAAGGTATAGCTAAGCAGAGATTTTTTTAAAGTGCCTATAGAAATCATGACACCATTGGCCTATAACATTAGGACATTCACTTATACCTGAAAGAGCTTTGATGAAGTCTGAAAGAAGGGTTAATCTAAAATGAACTGTAGGGTTGAATCAGATTTAAAGGTAGATAACGCAATTTTTTACAGAGGTGTTAAAAGTGCCATCCAACCTGTAATTATAAGGCACTAAAATTGCTCAAATTTCAAAAAGTAAAAAGTTAAAATAAGTAAATAAATAAATAAAACTCACTATGATCTCCAGTTTTCTATAGGTTAGAAGAAGACTGAGATAGTGTTTCAAAAGGCCTATTTCCCTGTTCCATCTCCAAAGTGGTTAAGGTAGAAAAATTATCCCAAATAGTGGACCCGAAAGCCATGAAGAATAATGACTGACAGAGCAGGACCCTACCAAAGGATTATTCTCTTCCTTGGAGAAAGAAGACCAGATAATATTGGCTGATGAAATTTCAGAATTGTCCTGGATCAGTGGCATTTTAGGTGTTTTTCTATCCTTTATTTTTTCAAGGGAAGTGTTTACTGCTGTTACTTTGCTCCTTTCTCACTACTGTATATTGAGTATTGGAGTGTGAGGAAAATAACTTCTGTTTTCAGCTCACAGGTGAATGAGTGAAAAGGAGCCCTATCTAAAGAACTACATTCATGTCTGATGTAGACCATAATATGCTGGTTCATTGAGACTAGTGTCATAAGTGTAAATGACTCTTGGGAAACCTGAAATGGGGCCAAGCATACTTAGTTGTGGGAGATTCATGAATGATTGGTGTCAGAGATTGGACCTGACAGAATAGTTTTAAACACCGTCCCGATTTTCCCCACCTTCCATGTCCACACTTATTGCAATGTGACTTTGAAGCTCTTCCCATCAAAATATGTAAACTACTTCACTACAACTTAAATCTGGGAGGATCAGCAGCTTGATGCTCCCACAAGTTTATGAGAACAGAAAAAGCCTTCAGAAAAAGTGTCAGAGCTGCTTTCAGGAAGAAACTACAGGCCAATATCCTTGAGGAACATAGATACAAAAATCCTCAACAAAATACTAAAAAACAGAATACAGTAGCACGTCAAATAGATTATACATCATTGTCAATCATGAGATTCATCCCAGAGATGCAAGGATGGTTTAACATATGGAAATCAATAGATGTGATACACCACATCAGCAAAATCAAGGATAAAACCATATGATTATCTCAATAAATGCAGAAAAAAGCATTGGACAAAATTCAACATATTTCCTGATAAAGCCTGTCAACAAATTAGGTATGGAATGACAGTATCTCAACACAAGAAAAGACATACATGACAAACCCACCATGAATATCATCCTAATAACAGGAACAAGACAAGGATGCCCACTCACATCATTCTTATTTTACAAAGTATTGGAAGTACTAACCAAACAATCAGGCAAGAGAAGGAAATAAAGGTCATCCAAATTAGAAAAGATGAAAGCAAATTGTCCCTGTTTGCAGATGATGTGATCTTATACATAGAAAAACCTAGACTCTACCAAAAAACTTTCAGAGCTGATAAATTAACTCAGCAAAGTTGCAGGATATAAAATCAATACACACAAATCAGTAGCATTTTTATACTCTGACAAAGAACTAGCAGAAAAAGAAATCAAGGAAGCAAACTTATATACAATAGCTACAAAAATAATAATTAATAACATACCTAGTTATAAATTTAACCAAGGAGGTGAGAAACCTCTACAATGAGAACTGCAAATCATTGATAAAAGAAATTAATGAGAATGTAAAGTGATGGAAAGACATTCCATGCTCATAGGTTAAAAGAATTAACATTGTTAAAATGTCCAAACTACCCAAAGCAATCTACAGATTCAATGCAATCCCCATCAAAACACTAATGACATTCTTCACAGAAATTAAAAAAAGAAATCAGAACAACAAAAGACCACAAACAGCCAGAGCAATCCAACCTCAAATTATGCTACAAAACTATAGTAACCAAAACAGCATGGTACTGGCAAACAAAAAAAATAAATAAATAAACCAGACACAGAGACCAATGGAACAGAAAAGAAAATGCAGAAATTAATCCATGTACTTATAGCCAACTGATCTTCAACAAAGTTATCAAGAACATACATGGGAGGTTTCTGAAACAACTACAGAAAGAACTAGAACTACCATATGATCCAGCAATCCCACTACTGGGTATATAACCAAAGAAATGGAAATCATCATGTCAAAGAGATGCCTGCTTTCCCATGCTTATTGCAGCTCTATTTACAATACCAAGATAAAGATACAACCTAAATGTCCATCTACAGATGACTGGATAAGGAAAACGTGGCATTTATATCCAATGGAATACTACTCAGTCATAAAAAACAATGAAATTCTCCCATTTGCTGCAACATGTGTGAGTGGACAAAACTATGTTAACTGTGATAAGCCAGGCACAGAAAGAGAAATACTGCATGCCCTCACTCTCCTCACTTATAAGTAGCAGGTAAAAAAATTAACAAATAAATAAATCAATAAGAAAGAAAGGTAGAGAGACAGAAGGAAAGAAAAGTAGTTATATAGGAAGGAACAACAATCACAATAATAAGCTGAACTTTCTAAAAGAAAGAACAGAACTGTGGCTAGTAGAGGTGGGAAGGGGAGAATGGCGGGGTGGTTAGTGAGAAGCTGGTTAGGGGGTCACAGAAATGATTATGTTTGCAATGATGAATATACTAACTATTCTGATGTACTCATCCCATATTGTACAGAGGTATTGTTATTCAACTTGGTACTCTGCAAATGTGTAAAATTAATTATGTTTCAATAAAAAAAAAGAAGTAAGAAACTATCAGTACATACTGAAAAGTCTAGCACCAGGGGATAAGTGCAGAGCACTGAATTTGTCTGCAGTATTTTCCATGTGATATACATTATGATTTGTTGACCTGTTTCTTTCTAAAGTTGGGATATTTCCATATCAATTTCCAGACTAACTTCCTCATTTCATAACATATATTCAAACTTTGAACTCAAATCCCAGAAATTTTCTTCCTCACTCTGATTCTGTTGACATGTTGATTACTGTAGGTTGTAATGTCTAGTTTTCAAAAATCTGTGTTTGTCTCTCTGGTTTTTATTCATTTAAAAAACTATACGTTTGCTTGTGCATTTTATAACACTGTAGAACACTGCAGATACATTCATTTTGATTAGCAACAAAAAATATATATGTGTACTCTAAAAATCTTTAGCAGGTCCCAGATGTTTCTAACATACACAGTATTAGAAAAGATACACTGGTGATGAATTTTTCTAACATCACATAATGAAACTCTTCCAACAACAGGTTGTAGTTTAGGAAGCTCGTTCCTTCATAATCTCTGAAGTTAAATGCTGCAGCAAGACAGTTTTGAGAAATATGCAGAGGCAATATATTTTTTTTCTACTAATATGTTCTCCTAAAGTCATTGACTGTATAAGAGATGAACCAGAATGATTTTCCCTCATAAGACCTAATTTTCCTTGTGTAAATTTGTTTAAATAAAACCAATAAGATTTTGATGTGTGCTGGATTTTTTTGCTTTTCTTTGCCACAAGCAAGAACATTGACTTTTATGACATTTTTCTCCCTCAGAAGATTGATAAACTCTACATTTTATGAATTGATTGAAAGGTAGAAAATATTCTTTAATATTGGCTCAATGCAATATTATTTGAAATTTAGTAACTTACGTTTATTGAACTGTATCATGGGCTTGATTTGTTACTTTCCATGAAGAAATAATGATACATTTAAAGAGTAGAAAAGAAGTTTTAACTCTGTCAGTTTATGAAAGGGATTATATTAGTGTTTTATGAAAACAGAAAATAAAAGAATGCATGGATTTTAAAATCATTTAAAGCTTTTTAAATCTCAACAAATTTATAATAAAATACCAGTTAAAATCTCTCTCTCTCTCTCTCTCTTTGTAAACACACACACACACACACACACACACACACACACACACACACACACACACACACACACACACACACACACACATTATTCCTAATAAGAGCTACTACGGAAATTAGAAAAGGCCAAAGGCCATAAATTATGTTACTGGAGAAATTATTTTTGAAAAAAATTAAAACTAGTTAATAAAGGGTCATGCATCTACTTCATAAAGAACAAGTTCTAGATTGCTAGAGTTGACCAATATGCTTTGAAATAATCCAGATAATACAAATATTCCACCATTACATATTAAGATTAATGAATGGAGAAAATAGGATAGGAAGAAAAGAAAGGAAATGAATAATATGACAGAAGAGAATGCAGGAAATAAAATAGAGGCATACAGGTAGAAATGAGAGCAATACAAAGGAGAAAAAATTAAAAATATAAACAATAGTAAGTACATTATTTACATATACAAATACCTTTCTGATAGTGGAATAAAAAGAATTAGCAGACGTTTAAAGACGTTGCTCACTCAATTTCAGCTTTAGATGCAGTCATCATCTCTTGATATTCACCCACTGAATGGACAATATAAACTTACCTTGAGTAATTCAAATATTTTTTCTAATAAACTTTATTGAAATAATGAAATTCACTGTTTAAGAGTACAAGTCAATGACTACTGACAAACATATACACCTACATTACCATGACCTCAATAAAAATAAACAATAATTCCATCTCCCAAAGGGTTTCATTGTTAACTCTTCATTTAATCTCATACACCCACCCCAACTACCACCTCAGGCATAAATTGATCTAGATCTGATTTCTTTTACTACATACTAGTTTTGCCTGTTCTAGAGTTCCCCATAAATACCTGTGTTTTTTTTGCGGGGGGGAGGGATTCTTTCTCTAAGCAAAATGGTTGGATATTCACCAATACTGTTGGGTGAGTCAGAAGTTCTTTATTTTGCTGAGTAGTATTTTGATATATGATTACACCACAATTTTTTTATTCTCCCACCTGTTGATGGACATGAGTTCTTTCTGGTTTTTGGTTACCAAAATTCAGACATCAGAATTTTTTAGCATATTATATATTTTTATATGTGTATATATGTATATGTATAATGGTTTATAAACACATACATACATAAAGTAAATTTGTAGTAGTGGAATTGCTGGGTCATATGATGAGTGTATATCATTTTAGAAAACTGCAAAACTATTTTCCAAAATGGTTATACTACTTAATATTTCCACCAGCAAATTTATGAGAGTTCCGTTATCATATTCTGATGTTATTTTAAATGGTACTTTAAATTTGATTTTCCATTTTTTATGCTCATATAGAAAAATCAACTAATTTTTGTATACGGATCTTATATTCTGTAAAATTGCTCACTTTTGTAGATTTCTTAGGGTTATCTTCCTTTGTAGTCAGTATGACATTCTTCTCTTTTATTGCCTTATTGAACTGACTATGGCTTTCAGCACAATCTTATTTTTTAAAAAGAAAAAAAAATTTCTTGTTCCAGAATTTAGCAGAAAGCATTTATTCTTTCACCTTTAAGTATAATGTTAGCTGCAGGCTTTATGCAGATGCATTTAATCAAGCTAAGTTTCTTTTTACTTCCAGTTTGCTAAGAATTTTCATAATAAAAGTGTGTTGAATGTTGTCAAATATGTTTCCTACATCTCTTGAGATGGTCATATTTTTTCCTATGACTACAGAGAACTAAGCCTAAATTTCTGGGTTATATTCTACTTGTTCATGCAATACGTATTATTGTCTTTGTCATATATTAATGGATTAAATGTATTATTATTTCCTTAAGATTTTTCCCTAATCTGATGAAGAATTTGCTATTTATTTTTAAATGTTTGATAAAATTCACCAGTGTAGCCATCTGAACCTAAAGTTTTCCTTATAGTAAGGTTTTAATTACAAATTCATTTTTTAAAATATATATGACTATTTAGACTGTATTTTCTTGTGTCAAAAAGTTTTACTAATTTTTAAACTAAATTTGATAATCCATGTAAGCTGTATAATTTATTAGCATAAAGTTGTTTATAAAATTATCTTAATATCATTTATTTATCTGTAATAATACCTCTAATAATATCTCTTATTTGTTTTCTGGTGTTCATAACTTGGGTTTTGGCAATCATTTGGTTGTTTATTAGTGTGCAGATACAGTTGTATCAATTTTATTGAATTTTTTCAAAGAACTTGCTTTTGATAGCTTTTATTTTCATTATCTTTGTTTACTTTATATTTGATTGATTCCCATTATTATTTTTATTATTTATTTCTTAAACTGGGTTTAATTTTCCCTCACTTTTTTGGTTTCTTAAAGTGAAAATTTGAGTAATTGGCTTAAACCTTGCCTTTTTATAAAATATAAACATTAAAAACTACCCATTTTTACCAAAGCTCGACTCTAGATGCATACCACAATTTTGATATGTTCTGTTTTAATTATCATTTAGTTAACAGTATATCCTAATTCCCTGTGATTTTTAAACTGATCCCTAGTTTAAATTTGCTTTGGTAGAATAACATATTATATAGGATTTCAATTCTTTAAAATTTATTAGTAATTGTTGTATGACTCAATATAATACCTACATCAGCGAATGTTTAGTGTATGTTTTAAAACAATATGCATTTTGCTATTGCTTGTGTTATGTTCTATAGAGGTCAATTAGGCCAATAGGGTGGACAGTGTCACTCTAGTTTATCCTTACAGATATTTTCTCTTCTGATATCAGTTGCTAAGAGAGAAATGTTGAAATCTCTAAGTATATTTGTGGATTTGTTAGTTCTTTCAATTTTGTCAGTCTTTGCTTTACATATTTTGAAGCCATATAGTTAGATGTAGGCACATTTTAAATTATTATGTCTTCTTTATGAAATGACACTTTAATCATTATAAAATATATTTGTTTTACTTTGGTAAATTACTTGTTCTAAATTCTACTTTTCCTGGTGTTAATATAGTTTTCTTATAATTAGTGTTTACATGGGATATCTTCTTCCATCCTTTCAAGTTTTAAATATCTATACCTTTCTATCAAACTGTTACAGAAATCATATTATTGGATCTTCTGTTTATATTCTGCTTGATGATATCTGCCTTTTTGTTGGATTGTTGAAACTAGTTCCATAATTATATTTATATAGGAGTTATACTTCCATTTACTGTTTATTTTATATATGTTTCACTTTTGAAATCTTTTATTTTCCTTCCATGTATGCTTTCTCTTGGATGAGTATACTGTTTAATATCAAATTTTTAATCTTCCACAGGATTATTAGTTATACTTCTTTGTTTTAACTATTTAGCTGTAAGATTTACAACTATATTATAAATGTATAATCATTAAATTATTACAGCCTACCTTCATATAATATTATACCACTTTACATATAACGTAACAACCTTTCAACGATGTGCTTCAATTTCCCTGTCCGTTCTTCATGCTTCTATTGTCATAAATATTACCACTACTTATAATTTAAACCTCAAAAAGTATTCTTATCCTAGAAGACATTTCCAAAGTTCATAATAACCCTAACAGAAGAATGACTTTAGGGATAAAGTGCACCGTTTTCTTTCTCCCCTATTACTGCTGTGTTGTCCAAGTGTCAGTAGCATTCATATTATCTGGGAATCTGTTATAAATGCAGCATCTCAGGCCCATCCATACATACTGAATAAAAAGTCACAGTTTAATAATATTCCCTTGTGATTTTTATGTCTCTTAAAAATTTAGAATCATTGTTTTAATCTACTTTGAATGGCAACTTTCTGAGAAATTTAATGATCAGTAAGAACTAACAAAATGAGTTTTTTGGTATTATTAAAGCCAAGGAATTTCTGAGAAAGATTTGATTTTCCTAGTTCTTTTTGAAAATTTTTAGTTCCTTTACCTTAAAGATAGGTTCCTTTTCCAGATTTTTTTCAGGAAAATTTTTATTTAATTGAAACTTAAACCATCATTCCTCCTACAATAAACATAGCCAAATTCAATTTCCCTAACACTTTTTTGGAGATAATTACTTTTGCTTCATTACAAATGTTATTAGGTTTTTATATAAATGTGAGTCAGAGAAAAAGACCATGTTGTTTCCTGAGTCTGCATCACAGTGCTTGTAAATACCATAGAGATAAAAGTTAACCATCAAAGATTTATATCCCTCATACTGGCCTTCCAGAAAGGGAGTTAGCAATCCACAATGCTATGTTACTGCAATCACAAGACTGGTACATTAGTCTCCTGATGAATCAGGGCAGAGGCTGATACTCCCTGAATGACAAATGCTGAAGTGGTAAAACATGACAGGAAGCCATAATTCTACCACATTTGTATTGCTGCAAGCACAGATTATGATCCTGTCCCCCTGATTATATCAGTGAAAGATTTGATATTCTCCCATCTGATAAAAGTTGCAAGGGTGCATTAGGTGACCAATCTGCTGTCAGTCCCTTATGCCATTAGAAGTACTGGTGTTTTCCAAATCATGCCACATAAAAGCTCTACAGCCTAGGGTTAGGGACTCTTTCTCAGAGTTTGACATCTATCTTTCTTAGATTCCTAAGTGTGGTCTCAGAGTGTTTTCAGAACAGGGGACATTTAGTAATGCTCTTATATCCATCAGTGTCCTCCCCCCAAAAAATGATACAAAGGGTCTAATATGACATTTTTTAAAATAGAAAATATTTATTTTGTGTGCTATTTGCTCAATTATATAAATTTGTTTATGCATTTGGACAATATCTGTTAAGCTTCTATAGGTATGCCAGAAACTTTACTGGATGTTGGGTAAATTATACATGTTTATTGGATATAAAATTAAAAAGACACTATTTGTAACCTCAAAGTAATCATAATCAACTGGGGAGATGCACAAGAAAACAATTAAAAGCATGATAAATTAAAAATAAAAATTAAATTAAAAAAACAATGAAAGGGCAAAGTTTATGCAAGTAGAGGGAAATGAATGTCCATCTGTGTCTAAAGAGTATGTCCCATTTCTTAACACAGAAGTTTTAGGTAAATGTCTTGCCACTCTTCCCCAAGTATAATATTGACACTTTCTTCCCACAATGAAACATGACCACGCTGTAACTTTTCTAACAATTTACTGAAAAATTAAAAAAATAATGGAAGGGCAAAACAAAACAGAAAGTAATGTAAGCAGGTTATTATCTGACTCATACCGTATTTTCCCTTTCCTTGTATGAGGATTCCATTCCTACTTGTGTCATGACATTCAGCAATGTAATGGCCAGTTTATATTGAACCAAAGAACATTTTTCATACATCCCTATGTTCAAGACCCTATAAAAGAGGTGGCATCCGGGAGAGAAAACAAAAACAAAAACAATGACAAAAAACTACAAAAAACAAAAGAACGTTCTTAAGTCTTTATTTCTTGCCCTGGACTCTGAATTTCATTTCTTACAATTCCTCTATGCTCGTAGATTTGTTGCCTTGAACTGTGGCTTGAAAAATATCTCAGAACACAGTATTTTAATAACATATTTTTAAGTTCTGATTTATTCCAAGTTAAAGAACAACATAATAGGTACAATAATAATCTAGCATATGTAAGTGAAGTCAGCCCTGCTTTACTTCATTTTTAACCATTCCTCTAGCTCAAGGACAAAAGAGAAAATTAACTTTCTGTCTCATTTTTTTTTTCTGTGATAAACTGCCCTAACTAGAAAACACAGACACTCACAATACACAAGTACACAGAGAGACACAAATATACATCTCAAGAACAAGGATTAATACAGAGACAAAAAGTCTAGACTCTGTAGTAAAGAAACACTTTAACTTATTATTTTGTAAAAAAAAAAATCCTATAGATAATTCAGAGGTATAGGACATTTTCACTTTTTCACTTTGACATCAGAACTTGAGACTCTTGAGACATTGAGTTCCAGGACTTACATCAGAGGCACCATACCAGTGGCTTTCTTGGTTCTGAGGTTTTCATACTTGGACTGACCCATGCTACTATCATCATCCAGTCTGTGAATGGCTTATCATGGGACTTCTCAGTCTTCGTAACCACTTGAACCAACTATCCTAACAAATCTCTCCTCATGTATTTATATTGATATCCTATTGGGTCTGTCACTCTGGGGAACCCTGACTAACACAAGGAGGTAATTAGACCATAAGACTCATTCTTATCAATGAGATTAGTCCATTATAAAAAGGCTGGAGACAACTAGGTAGCTCCCTTTTTGCCCTTCCATCTATTCAGTCATGTGAAGACATGGTATTCAAGGTGCCATCTTGGAAGCAGAAACCAGGCCAACAACAGACACTGAACCTGCCAGCACCTTGATCTTGGACTTCTCAGCCTGTAAGGAATAAATTTCTATTATTTATAAGTTAATCACTCTGTGGCTTTTTTTTTTTTTTTTTGGTAGCAGCACAAATGAACTAAGACAGTCATCCAACTTGTTGATATACAATTGTTCATAGTACTCTTATAATTCCTCTTATTTCTGAAAAATTCGGAGTAATTTCTCTATTTTCTTTTATGATTTTAGCAATTTGAGTCTTCTCTCTTTTTGTCTTGATCAATCTACTTAAAGGTTTGTCAAATTTTTAATCATTTGAAGAACTGACTTTTGGTTTTATTGATTTTCTCTGTAGTTTTTAATCTCTAATTTATTTATGTGTCCTCTGCTATTTATTATTTCCTTCCTTCTGCTAGTTTTGGGTTTAGTTTGTTCTTTTTATACTTCTTCAAGGTAGAAAGTTAGGTTGTTGGTTTGAGGTCTCTCTCCTCTTTTAATATAAGTGTTTACAACTTAAAATCTGCCTCTCAGCACTGCTTTTACTCCAACTTTAACATTTTGATATGAAGTACTTTCATTTGTCTCAGGTTATTTTCTAACTTCCCTTATGATTCCTCTTTGACCTCCTTTGTTTAATAGTGTGTTGTTTAATTTCCACGTTTCTAAATTTTCCAATTTGCTTTTCCTATTGATTTCCAGTTTCACTTCATTGTGATCAGAATAGAAATAGTGCATGACAAGAAATGCTCATCTAACCCAGTTGGGCTAATTTTCAAAATACTACTCATGGCTGAGGCCCCTTATAAAGATGCCTGAAATCAGGACTAGCTACATAATTTGCCAGTGGCAATGCAAAATGAAAACATGATCTCCTTGTTAAAAAATAATTATTAAGAAATGCAAAACAACCACCACAGAGCATTAAGCCAAGTGTGAAGTCCTTTTAAGTAAGGGTAAGTGTGAGCATTTTATTGTCCTAGTAGAATGTGAATATCCATAAAGGCCTGAGAGCCACTGGGCCCACACACCGCAAGTCAGCCAAGCTGGAAAAGGCAGGTTCCATGGGACTCCAAACCCAAGCCTGTGTCTGCTACCCAGAGAGGCCTGAGAGCTGCTGGGCCCAAACACCCTGAATCAGCCACACCAGAACAGGTAGGCACCATGAGACCCCTGGCCCAGACCAGGGCCCACCACCCAGAGAGGTCTGAGAGCCACTGGGCTGACATGCTCTGAATCAGCCATGCTGGAACAGGCAGGAACCACAGGACCCCCAGCCCAGGCCAGTCCCCACTGTGTAGAGAGGACTGAGAACAGCTGGGCCCACACACCATGAGTCAGCTGTGCTAGAAGAGGCAGGCACTATGGGACCCCAAGTCCAGGTCAGTCCCTGCCACCCAGAGAGGCCTGAGAGCTGCTGGGCCCACATACCCCAAGTCATCCAGACCAGAAAAGACAGGGACCATGGGACCCTCAGCCCAGGATATTTCCCACTGCCCAGAATTAGCAATCCCTTCAGGATCCAGGCCAGACAACAGGGTGGAATGAGTGGACCATGATATCCCCTACCACTATGACTAAACACCAAAGGAAAGATACAAAAATATGAAAAATAAAGAAAGTACATCACCACCAAAGGAAAATAATAACTCTCAATCTCTAGATCCTATATAACAGGAAGTCCTTGAAATGACTGACAAGGAATTTCAAGCACCAATTATAAGGAAACTAAGTGAAATATAAGAAAACTCATTTAGAAAACATAATGAAATGAGAAAAAATATGCAGGATCTGAAAGAAGAGATGTACAAAGAAATCAATGCCCTGAAAAAGAATGTAGCAGAGCTTGTGCAGCTGAAGGATTCATTCAACAAAATAAAAAAAAAAAAAAAAAAAAAAAAACACAGGCCTAACCAGCAGGCTAGAAGAAGCGGAAGAGAGAATTTCTGACTTTGAAGACAGGATGTTTGAAATAACACAGGCAGACCAGAAAAAAGAAAAAAAAAGAATTTAAAAAATTAAAGAAAATCTAAGAGACATAGCAAACAACCTTAAGGGCTCAAATATCCAAACCATGGGTGTTCCAGATGGGGAAGGGAAAGGGAATGACATTGAAAACATATTCAATGAAATAATAATAGAAAACTTCCCAGGTATAGGGAAAGTCACATATTTTCAGATTCAGGAGGCCCAAATATCCCCAAACATATTCAACCCAAAAAAGTCCTCTTGCAGACATATTATAGTCAAACTAGCAAAACTCAAAGACAAAGAGAGAATCTTAAAAACTTCAAGAGAGAAGCACAAGGGAGCCCCAATCAGACTAACATAAGACTTTTAATCGGAAACCCTAAAAGCTGGAAAAGAATGGAATGATATATTCAAAATACTAAAGGACAAAAAGTTCCAGCCAAGAATACATTACTCAGAAAGGCTATGCTTCCAAAATGAAGGACAAATAGCATACTTCTCAGACAAACAAAAATTGTGGGAGTTCACTATCCAATGGCCAGCCTTATAAGAAATTCTCAAGAAACTACTGGGTTTGATATCTGAAAAACAACCATCACTGCCATGAATACTCAAGAAAGAACAAAACCTACCAGTAAAACAAAAATGCTAACAATCAAGAGAAAAAATAGACTATCACCACAAGAAACAAACAAATACAGAAGAAAACAGAAAATCAGAAAGAAAGGAACAAAACATACTTAAGACATACAAACAAAAAACAATAAAATGCTAGGAGTACACATAGAGTAAGAGTGAAAGGATGGAAAAAGATATACCATGCAAATAGAAATGAAAAATGAGTGGGAGTAGCTATTCTTATACCAGATAAAACAGACTTTAGTCTATGTGAGTCTTTATGGGTTAGGTGGGTCTCTTGAAGGCAGCATATAGTTGGGTCCTCCTTTTTAATCCAGTCAGCCAGTCTGTGTCTTTTGATTGGGGAATTTAAGCCTTTTACATTAAGAGTTGTTATTGAAGAGTGTTGGTTTAATCCTAGCATTTTATTAATTTTTGTTTGGATGTTTTAGGTGTCTTTTTTTCCTTTCTTTATGATTTACAGTTTCTTTTCTGTATTTGTTGGTTCCTTGGGTTGTAGATAGCCTTTTTGGATGTTTGTCTAAGAGGGAAAGGATGGAAAAAGACTTACCATGCAAACAGAAATGAAAAACGAGCTGGAGTAGCTATTCTAATATCTGATAAATAGACTTTAAACTAAAAACCATAAAAAGAGATAATGAGGACCACTACATAATGGTAAAAGAATTGATCCATCCAGGAGACATGACAATCAGAAATATATATGCACCCAATGTTGGAGCAGGCAGATTTATAAAACAAACTCTATTAGACTTAAAGAAGGAAATTGACACTAATACCATAATATCAGGGGACCTGCAAATCCCACTGTCAATATCGGACAGATCATCAAGGCAAAGAATTAGTAGAGAAACACAAGATCTAAAGAACATACTAGACCAATTGGACTTGGCAAATATCTACAGAACATTCCATCCAAAACCCTCAGAATACTCATTCTTCTCATCAGCACATGGATCATTCTCCAGGACAGATCACATGTTAGGTCACAAATCAATTCTCAACCAATTAAAAAAAAGTGGAATTATCCCATATATTTTTACAGACCACACAGGATTGAAATTAGAAATCAATAACAAATGAAATTCTGGAAACTATACAAACACATGGAAATTAAACAGCATTCTACTTAATGGCATATGGGTCCAAGAAGAAATCAAACAGGAAATCAAAAAATTTATTAAAACTAATGAAAATAATGATACATCATACCAAAACCTGTGGGATACTGCAAAAGCAGTACGAAGGGGAAAATTTATCACATCAAATGCTTACTTCAGAAGAATGGAAAGATGGCAAGGGAACAAACTAACACTTGACCATAAAAAACTAGAAAAACAAGAACAATCCAAACCCAAAGTTAGCAGACGGAAAGAAATCATTAAGAAAAGAACAAAACTTAATGAAATTGAAACCCAAAAACAACACAAAAGAACAACAAATCAAAAAGTTGGTTTTTTGAAAAGATAAATAAAATCGACAAATCATTAGCATGGCTTACTTAAAAAAGAAGAGAGAAGATCCAAATAACAAAAATTAGAAATGAAAAAGGTGATATTACAACAGATACATCTGAAATGCATGGAATCATTTGAGTCTACTATAAATAACTATATGCCAACAAATTTGAAAATCTGGAGAAAATGGATACATTTCTGGACACACACAAGCTACTAAAACTGAACCAAGAAGATGGAGAAAATCTGAACAGACCAATAACAATAAAGGAGATTAAAGCTGTTATCATAAGGCACCCAACAAAGAAAAGCCCAGGATGAAATGAATTTATAGCAGAATTTTAACAAACATTCAAAGAGGAATTGACACCAATTCTTTACAAATAATTCCAAAAGATTGAAACAGAGGCAAAACTCCCAAAAACTCATTCTATGAAGCAAACATCACTCTGATACCAAAACCAGGTAAAGATACAACTATTGATGAATATAGATGCAAAAATCCTCACTAAAATACTAGCTAACAGAATACAGCAACACATACATAAAATTATACATCACAATCAAGTGGTATTAATCCCAGGGATGCAAGGTATGTTCAACATATGCAAATCAATAAATGTGATACACGATATGAATAAAATCAAACACAAGGACCATATGATCATCTCTGTAGATGCTGGAAAAGCATTTGACAAAATTCAACATTCATTCATGACAAAGACCCTCTTTAAGTTAGGTATAGATTGAAAGTATCTCAACATAATCAATGCCATATATGATAAACCGACTGCCAATATCATCCTGAATGCGGAAAAGCTGAAAGATTTTCCTTTAAGAACAGGAACTAGACAAGGATGCCCACTCTCACCACTCCTATACAACATAGTGTTGGAAGTACTAGCCAGAGCAATCAGAGAAGAGAAGGAAATAAAGGGAATCCAGATTGCAAAAGATGAAGTCAAACTGTTCCTGTTTGCAGATGACATGATCCTATATATGGAACAGCCTAAAGCCTCTGCAAAAACAAAAAACCTCTAGAAGTTGATAACTGATTTCAGCAAAGTTGCAGGATACAAAATCAACACGCAAAAATCAGTAGCATTTCTATTCTCCAATAGTGAACATGCAGAAAGAGAAATCAAGAAAGCTTGCCCATTTACAATAGCCACCAAAAAAATAAAATACTTAGGAATAAAGTTACCAAGGATGTGAAAAATCTCCATAATGAGAACTACAAACCACTGATGAGAGAAATCAGAGAGGATACAAGAAGATGGAAAGATATCCCATGGTCTTGGATTGGAAGAATCAACATTGTGAAAATGTCCATACTCCCCAAAGTGACATACAAATTCAATGTAATCACCATTAAAATTCCAATGACATTTTTCTCAGAAATGGAAAAATCTATCCAGACATTGATATGGAATAACAAAAGACCATGCATAGCCAAAGCAATGCTGAGCAAAAAAAAAAAAAAATAATAATAAAGCTGGAGGCATAACACTACCTGACTTTAAACTATACTACAAAGCTATAATAACCAAAACAGCATGGTACAGGCATAAAAACAGGCACACTGATCAATGGAATAGAATAGAGAATCCAGAAATCAACCCACACACCTATGTACAGCCATCTGATCTTTGACAGAGGTACCAAGTCTATACACTGAGGGGAGAGACTGCCTATTCAGTAAATGGTGCTGGGAAAACTGGATATTTGTATGTAGGAGAACGAAACTAGATCCATACCTCTCACCATATACTAAAATCAACTCAAAATGGATTAAAGAATTAAATATACACCCTGAAATAATAAAACATCTTAAAGAAAACATAGGAGAAACACTTCAGGAGGTAAGACTGGACACAGACTTCATGAATATGACCCCAAAAGCATGGGAAACCAAAGGAAAAATAAACAAATGGGATAATATCAAACTAAAAAGCTTCTGCACAGCAAAAGAAATAATTACCAGTGTTAAAAGCCAACCAACAGAGTGGGAGAAAATATTTGCAAAATACACATCTGACAAAGGATTAATATCCAGAATATACAAGGAACTGAAAGCACTTTACAAGAAAAAAACAAGCAATCAAATTAAAAAATGGGCAAAAGAGCTAAATAGGCATTTCTCAAAGGAAGATATACAAATGGCCAATAGAAATATGAAAAAAACCTCAACATCCCTCAGCATTTGGGAAATGCAAATCAAAACCACATTGAGATACCATCTCACCCCAGTTAGGATGGCTAATATCAAAAAGACTATGAATGATAAATGCTGGTGAGGTTGCAGAGAAAAAGGAACTCTCATACATTGCTGGTGGGACTGCAAAATGGTGCAGCCTCTATGGAAAATGGTATAGAGTTTCCTCAAACAATTGTAGATAGATATACCTTATGACCCAACTATCCCACTGCTGAGAATGTACCCAGAAGAATGGAAATCATCAAATTGATGATTACAATAGCTAAGAGTTGGAACCAGGCCAAATGTCCATCATCAGATTAGTGGATACTGAAAATGCGGTATATCTACACAATGGTATACTACTCAGCTATAGAAAAGAATGAAATAGTGCCATTTGCAATGACACGGATGGACCTAGAGAGTATTATGTTAAGTGAAATGAGTCAGGCATAGAAACAGAAATATCACATGTTCTCTCTTATTTGTGGGAGCTAAAAATAAATAAATAAATACACAAACAACCGGGGTTGGGGTGTAGGGAAGAAGACACAACAATTATAATTCCTTGAAGTTGATATGACAAGCGAATAGATATGAGGTTTTTGGGAGGGAGGGGGGAGAGGGAGGAGGGAGGGAGGTTTGGTAATTTGCCACGATAATCAACCACATTGTATATTGACAAAATAAAATGAAATTTGGAAGAAAAAAAAAGTGAACTTAAAGGAAAAATCATAAAAGGAGATAAAGAAGGCTGCAACATAATGAGGAAAGGATCTATCCATCAAGAAGTTATAACAATAATAAATATATACACACACAATGTTGGATCTGCCAGATTCGTAATGCAAACACTATTAGATCTAAATTATGAGATAGACACCAACACCATAATACTAGGGGACCTGAGCATCCCATTCTCAACATTGGACAGATCATCCTGGCAAAACATCAGTAGAGAAACACAAGATCTAAAAAACACATTAGACCATTTGGACTTGGCAGATATCTACAGAATATTCCATCCAACAGCCTTGGAATATTCATTCTTCTCATCAGCCCATGGAATATTCTCCACATGTTAAGTCACAAAGCAAGTCTTAACTAATTCAAAAAAAATTGGAATTATTCCATGTATTTTTTCAGATCACAATGGATTAAAATTAGAAATCAATAACAAATGAAACTCTGGAAACTATACAAACACATGAGAATCAAACAACATTCTATTTAATGACATATGGGTCCAAGAAGAAATTAAACAGGGAATCAAACAATTTCTTGAAACTAATGAAAATAATGACACACATCACACCAAAAACTATGGGATACTGCAAAGGCAGTACGAAGGGGGAAATTTATCACATTAAATACTTACTTCAGAAGGATGGAAAGATGGCAAATAAACAACCTAACACTTCACCCTAAAGAATGAGAAAAACAAGAACAATCCAAACTCAAACTTAGTAGAAAGAAAGAAATCATTAAGATCAGAGTAGAACTTAATGAAATAGAAACCTGAAAAACAGTATAAAAGATCAATGAAACAAAAGTTAGTTTTTTAAAAAGATAAATAAAATGGACAAACCTTTAGCAAGGCTAAGTAAGAAAAGAAGAGAGAAGACCCAAATAAAAAAATTAGAAATGAAAAAGGTGATATTATAACTGGTACCTCAGAAATACAAAGAATCATTAGAGACTACTATAAACAACTATACGCCCACACATTTGAAAATCTGGAGGAAATGGGTAAATTTTGGGACACACACAAACTACCAAAATTGAATGAAGAAGATATAGAAAATCTGAACAGACCAATAACAATAAAAGATATTGAAGCTGTTATCACAGGACTTCCAACAATGAAAAGCCCAGGACTGGATGGGTTCACTTCAGAGTTCTACCAAACCATCAAAGAGGAACTGATACCAATTCTCAACAAACTATTCCAAAAGTTTGAAATGGAGGCCATACTCCCAAACTCATTTGATGAGGCAAACATCATCCTGACACCAAAACCAGACAAAGATAAATCAAAAATGGAAAACTACAAGCCAAGATTCTTTATGAATATAGATGCAAAAATCCTCAATGAAACTCTAGCTAAGAAAATACAGCAACACATACACAAAATTATACACCATGATCAAGTGGGATTCATCCCAGGGATGCAAGTTTGGTTCAACATATGCAAATCAATAAATGTGATACACCACATCAATAAAAACAAAGACAAAAGCCATTTGATCACCTCTATAGATGCTGAAAAAGCATTTCACAAAATTCAATATCCGCTCATGATAAACACTCTGTACAAGTTAGATATAGATGGAAAGTATACCAACACTAGTAAAGACATATATGATAAGCCTACTGCCAATATCATCCTGAATGGGGGAAATATAAAAGCTTTTCTCTTTAGAACAGGAACTAGACAAGGATGCCTACTCTCACCACTCCTATTGAACATAGTGTTGGAAGTACTAGCCTGAGCAATCAGGGAAGAGAAGGAAATAAAGGGCATCCAGATTGCAAAAGATGAAGTCAAACTGCCCTGTTTGTGGGTGATATGATCCTATTTACTGAACAGCCTAAAACCTCTACAAAAAACTCCTAAAGTTGATAACTGATTTCAGCAAAGTTGCAGGATTCAAAATCAGCACACAAAATTCAGTAGCATTTCTATAATCCAATGGTGAACATGCAGAAAAAGAAATCAAGAAAGCTAGCCCATTTACAACAGCCACCCCCAAAATAAAATACTTAGGAATAAAGTTAACCAAGGATGTGAAAAATCTCCATGAAGAGAACTACAAGCCACTGTTTAGAGAAATTAAAGAGGACTCAAGAAGATGGAAAGATATCCCATGCTCTTGGATTGGAAGAATTAACATAGTGAAAATGTCCATATTACCCAAGTGATCTACAGTTTCAATGCAATCCCCAACAAAATTCTAATGACATTTTTCTCAGAAATGGAAAACACTATCCCGACATTTATATGGAATAACAAAAGACCACGCATAGCCAAAGCAATCCTTAGAAAAAAAATAAGGTTTGAAGCATAATACTACCTGACTTTAAACTTTATTACCAAGCTATAATAACCAAAACGGCATGGTACTGGCATAGAAACAGACACATGGATCAATGGAGTAGAAGAGAGAACCCCAAAATCAACCACACACCTACAACCATCTAGTCTTTGACAAAGGCACCAAGTCTACACACTGGGGCAGAGACTGCCTTTTCAGCAAATGGTGCTGGGAAAACTGGATATTTGTATGTAGGAGAATGAAACTAGACCCATACCTCTCACCATATACCAAAATCAACTCAAAATGGATTAAAGAATTAAATATGCATCCTGAAACAATAAAACTCCTTATAGAAAACACAGGGGAAGCACTCCAGGAAGTAGGAGTGGGTAAAGACTTCATGAATATGACCTCCAAAGCACAGGCAACTAAAGGAAATATAAACAAATGGGATTATATCAAACTAAAAAGCTTCTGCTCAGCAAAAGAAACAATCAAAAGAGTGAAAAGATGACCAATGGAGTGACAGAAAATATTTGAAAAATATACGTCTGACAGAGTATTAATATCCATAATATATACAAGGAACTCAAACAACTTTACAGCAAAAAATCAAATATCCCAATTTAAAAATGGGCAAGGTAGCTGAATAGGCATTTCTCAAAGGAAGATATCCAAATGGCCAACAGACACATGGAAAAATTCTCAACATCACTCAGCATCGGGTAACTGCAAATCAACAGCACTTTGAGATATCATTTCACTTCAGTTAGACTGGCTATTACCAAAAAGAAAGAGAATGAGAAATGCTAGTGAGGATGCAGAAAAAGGGGAACCCTCCCTCCTACACTGTTGTTGGGACTGTAAAATGGTGGAGCCATTATGCAAAATGTTATGGAAATTCCCCAAACGACTACAGAAGAACTGCCATATGACCCAGCAATCCCAATGCTGGATATATACCCAGAGGAATGGAAATCATCAAGCCAAGTGGATAACTGTACTCCCATGCTTATTGCAGCTCTATTTACAATAGCTAAGAGTTGGAACCAACCTAAATGCCCATCACTGGATGAGTGGATAAGGAAAATGTGGTATATTTATACAATGGAAATACTACTCTGCCATAAAAAAGAGTGAAATACTGCCATTTGCAGCAACATGGAAGAATTAGAGAAAATTATGTTAAGTGAAATAAGCCAGGCACAGAAAGAAAAATACCGCATGTCCTCACTTACATGTGGGATCTAATAAAAATAAATGAAGAAACAAATAAATAAAAAAGGAAAAAGAAACAATAAATAGCATTTGCTACAGGAAGAACTCAGAAAGGCATAGAAAACAGCACTATAACATTGGGAAGATAAACACCTGCAGGTTTGCCTAGACTTCTCATTACTAACAAGCAAGGTAGGAGTCCACATGGTTTTTATTATTACATAAAATAGGAAAGTAATTCTTTCCATAGGGAAAAAAAAATAAGATGAATTCAATATTTAAGGATGGTACTTTAGGTTATTGTTTACTATAGCCTAAGACATGCATAATTAAATCCCTGAAGCCCCAAAGTGCAAATTTCATGTGATAAAACACATGTGAAACCAATGGGTTCTATGGTCCTGGGATTAAAAAGAAAAAAAAAAAGTCAGTAAAACTTATTCCCATAGCCTCACAGCTAATGAACAAAGGATTGTATATTTTGACAGTTGTACTTATGGAATAAATTATAGTTTGTTTATTTATAGTTTTGAAAGATGTGTTAGGTACTTACTTGTAAAGAGGTGATAAAATTGAATGACACAATCACAGCACTATGGTTGAAGCTGTTTTTTTTCTTCACTTCTACTCAGTTGTAGTCACTCATGCCCATTTTCATGCTTAGCCAAGTCATGATATTGAGTACATTCACAGACACAGATACATGAGTAGGTTTTGTGTAGAAGCATTCTTGGCATACACCTGTATTTGATGTACCAACACATTGGCCACCTTGGGCAGCTTTGTGTTTGCAGTGTCAACTCTTTCCTACCACGCTGCTCATTCCATAGGATAGGGTTTGTGCTATAAATTTCTGCTTAGCACTCTTATTTATTCATGGACCTGGATTTCTGCCTGAACTCCAGATGGCTTGTTTGAATTCCTATATGTACTGGTTTTTATTTTCCTTGGGGCTCTGGCTCTTATTTCCCTGAAGTCTTTTGCTGACTGGGATAGACTTCTAAATATACACCTGAATTATTACAAGTGTGGGTTATGTATAGTATATCCTAAAGCCTACTGCGAGGCACATAATTGGAATTCTGGATATTAATGCAAACCAGAACCAGTTCACTTTACACCCTTTATATTTTACCCCAGTCGTATGTACATGCCATGAGTTTGACATACAAACTGGTCAGTTTTTCGAGTTCCAAAGACAAAAGTCATTTTAATAAAATTTCTGTGTGGGTGAATATAAGATTTAGAAGTATTACAAATGAGAATATTATGAAAAGAAATAGGACCAAATGATTTTTGAAAGCATAGTACTTCTAAATTTTGTTAGCTAAATTAGATAAGCATCTTAAGAATAAAGAAAAAATATAACCCAGTAAAGCAATAATATCTGTTATTTGAAGTAATATGCAATAATAAAAATAAAAATATAGGCAGGACACAAAAACATAGAGAGAGTAAGCAAACAGAACTTGCAAGAAAAATAGGCAATGACTAAATTTATCAGCGAGGTACAAAGAAAAAAAAAATGGAAGAGTTTGTGTGAGGAGGAGGGTTTTGACCTTCAGGTCACAGGGACTACACCCACTAATAAATGAAAACCAATCAGCTTGGAATTTAGTCAATTGACTTCTATTCTCTTTCTCCACAAAAAGTAAAGTTTAAAAGAGAACTCCTCCTACAAACCCTTTTCAATTACATAGTAGGCTGTAGGTTCCAGGATTACTTTAAGAATATTAAATTGGAACATTTTCCAAAATATGTTTGGAAAATAATTTCAGAAAACGCTTCTTAAAAAATAGAAACGAAAACAAAGCAAAACAAAAACAACTACAGTGTCAAATAAGTTCAATAATTTCTTGAAAATGATGGTTACCATATAACACATTAAAAATTTGATTTAATTCTAATAGTAATTCTGAACAGTAAATATTAATGTGTCTATTTTGAGGAAACTAAGGCACGATAAGGTTAAACAACATCTTTCAGCCTTTTCTTGGAAAATGCTTTGGCAAATTGGATTTTAGAGATTTTAATCATGTATTACCAATTTTTACTCAAGGACAATTTTGAATTCATCCAGGGAAAACATCAACTGCATTGAAGGGAATGTTATGAATAAAGATGTTTAATGATATAATGATCATATGGGTGACTTTTCTATGTGAAATTACATATATCTAAAATAGGTATCTCTTGTTATGGCTATAAAATATATTCAAGCCAGAAACTGTATTAATCCTCTTTTAATTATGGAAGAAATATTAATGGGTAATATTAGAAACCTGTAGTACCCTGTGTTTACCTAAATTTCATAAGAGAATAATTTTTCAAAGAAAAAAGTAGCACAGTTGAAGGTAATGGTTCTATATAGCATTAGTGCAAGTACTATGTGAAAGAAAGTGAGCCCCAAATGCCAGGTACCAATCAAGCTTTTTTAAAGGAAAATAATCTGCTAGGCTGCACTCAAAATGGAGAGCAGCAGCCAGCATCGGGGTGGGAGGGTTTATATAGGCTGCAGGGAAGGCTGACATAATCAGGGAGGGGTTTGGTGCTGGTGTGAGAAGATAAGGCTGGCAGATGCAATCAGGTGGAAGGTTGCACCCATGTGGAAGTAGAGGAGTTTCTATTTCTAAGACACCACAAGGTTTCTCTTAAGGGAAAGGCTGGCAGCCATTTTGTGTTCATTGTGTGTAAAATGGTGCTAGTCATGATCAAGATGGCATTGGTCACATCCAAGATCCATCACTATGGTGACATTATATTACTAAATAGATATTCAGATTTGTATATGGATTAATAACACAACATAGAATTTTTAACTTTAAATTTTCTAAATTCTCGCATGAATATTAATCTATGTACAAGTGTAAAATGAAAAAAGTTGGCTAAAATATTTCAAAATATTAAACCGCATGCAGTCAGCACTTATTTTAAAATGAATTGTCCCATGTCAATTTCTAAAGCACTATGAAACTATGCAGATATAAACACATTAAAAATGTTGTGTAAAGATAAAGCCTGAATTGTGCCATTCTAATTAATCTGAGTACTTGTTTCTTTCTGAAGACAATATACAAAGTGTCATTTATCATGGATCTGCTTTTCTAATAGCTTCTTGTAACTTGGTTAACTTGTTGCCTCCTGAATTGGTAGGAGACCCATATTTCTTCATATAAGTAATATATGATTTTATATTATCATTAAGTACTGCTTTGCGGATGCTAAATTATGATTCTATGCAGAGAAACTACATATGGTGCCCTCATATACGTCAAATAAATTCTTTATGCTCAGTGATATTACAACTAATAGCAAACAATTTGTGATAATTAGTGCTATTAAATGAATAACAAAGGAATTCATGATAATTATAATTGGTACGTTGAATAGGAATGAGCTCAAATTAAGAGAATCTGGAAGAAATTCAATAATTTATATGTATATTTTTAAAATGTTCAATGATTTAAAATAGAACATAAAACCAGATATTGAAATAATTTGCTCTACATTTACACTCAAATGAATTATTTTCTTTATTAATCTTTATACCTTCCTGTGTCTGAGCTGATCAGGTAAATATAACTGATTTTTAAATTGTTTGACAATGTCTGCATGTATTAGTTCATTTCTGTTGTTTATAGCAAAATACTTGGATATGGGTAATTTGTAAGAAAATGGAACTTATTGCTTACAGTTTCAGAGGCTGGGAATCCCAAAGTCTAGGGAACACATCTGGTGAGGGTCTTTTGGATGGTGGCTTTACAGCAATGCAGGGGTCTCACATGGCAGAAAATGGCACAGCAGAGACTGTCATGTGCTCTCCTTTAAAAGCCCTCAGAATCATGCTCCTGACCACCATTACTAATCCATTCACTATGATATGGTCCCACAATCTAATCACCTCTTCAAGCCTACCTTTCAATTGCCATAATAGGTTTCCATAATAGGAATTTCCTCCTATTTCATAATAGGATTTATAGTGGGCCAGGCCAAGTTTCTAATACCAGGAACTTTGGGGGACACAATTTAAACTTCAGTGAGTTTGGAGAGGACATTCAATTCACAGCAGTGCCTTTTAACTGATGAGTTGTATTCATTTGCTTTTTTGCCTTTACGGGGATATTTGGAACTATTTCTATCACCTCATTTTGAATTTTTGTTTATCCTGACCTTTGTATATATTTTTCTTTCTCTCATTTGCTTTCTTTGGGATTAATCACATATTTATATTGCATTTCTTATATCTCTACTGAATTGCAAATTATAAATCCTGTTTAAGTTTAATCTCTTTAATTTTTTACAATATATATAAAGGCAGTTTAAATATAAGTAATATTTACATATTCCTACAGAAAAATAAAAGAATATTAGATTAATTTACTCAAATTAGTCCCATCTAAACTTTAACACTGTCTTCCATACTTTAGTTTTAATATTTGAGTAGAAAATTTGTTTGTTTGTTTGTTTGTTAATAGCTCATTTGGTTATGTTAGACTTTTTAAGACGTTTTTCTTATCAGTGTATGTATGTGTAGGGTTTTCTTCTTCAGCATTGCTATATGTTAATCTTTTCAAAGAACAAAACTTGGCTGTTAATATTTTTCATTTTTATATAAAATTCAGTTTTTACTTTTAATATTTTTCTTCTAATTTATTTTCCTTCCTAAAGTATTCACTAAAAGCTACGAACGTACTTTCAAGCAGTGCTTGGGTGCATTCCACAAGTTTTGATGTTGTATTTTATTTATCTATCATTCAATATATTCTAATTTGTTTTCTCATGGCTTATTTCAAATAATATAACTCATATTGCAGATATTTTGGAAAATTTCTTGTATTTCATTAATTATTTTCTTATTTTAAATCACTATGGTTAGAGAGCATACTCTATTTTATTTATTTTAAATTTGAAAATAATTGCTTTATGGCACTGCATATTGTCTATTTTGTTAAATGTTCCAAGTGTCCCTGGAAACATGCATAAAGTAAAGTTATTAGGTGTAATATTCTATACGTGTAAATTATGCTTATTTGAATAATTTTACTGTTTACATCTTCTACACTCAATGATTTTATTTTTGTCTGATTATTTTGTCAGTTACTGAGAGAGATGAGATAAGATCTCCAATTATGATTTTAATTGACTGTATTTATTTTAATGTCCATTGAAGATAATGTCAATATTCAAATCACCTGCAGAAATGCTCTTTTTATTGTTTTTTTGTGCCAAACTTTTACATATTCTGTTCTTTAATAAAAAAAATTCCCATAATTTTTTCAAGGATGTTGAATACTGTGGATTAAAAAGAGAGAGAAAACAAACAGAAAGAGATGTTAGAGAAATTATCCTTTTCCAAAGAAGCTTAAAGTTTGGATTTAGGCTTTGTTTTGCTTTTAGCTCTAGGATGTTTTACTCTTAGTTCTAGGATTCTCCTTATGTACGGGGCCTGACTATTACTGCTAGGGACTGTTCCTTATTGAAGTCTCAAATGAAAGCCAACTGTACCTGCCAAATTTATACCACTTTCGATTTCAACAATTTTTCTCCCCAGAAAATACTGAAATTTATTCTCAACTCTGGCTTCCCAGCTACGTTTTTCTGCTATGCTTTATGGGTTCTTGATCTGAACATGCTGAGTTTTCAGCTTGTGGGGATGCTGTAAGAAACACTTAAGGAACTTTTCAGCTTTTCTTTCTTCTTTAGGATTTTGTTTAGTAATCCCAGCCACATCATGATCCACAAAACCTGATCTTTGTTCTCTCAGCCCAGTGCAAATTTCCATTTGGATTATCTTTCCTTCTGTGCTGAGATTCGGAAAAAATGCCACAATCTACTAAAAAAGTACATTTGAAAGTGGAGCTCCTTTCACGTGCTATTCTTTTTTCATTGATCATTGCCCTCAAGTCTGGCATGCCTTGTTTCTCCTCCAATGTCCCCATTGTTTTAAGCTTTTTTATTGTATATATTTTGCCCCATTGTTACCATTCTTCTCTGGGCAAGTTAGTCTGATATAAGTTACTTCGTTTTGTCCAGGGCCAAAAATACCTATAAAAAGGTTTTATTGTCTAAAAATTTAAATGTATTAAAATTTAAAATAAGTTGTTTAAAGATTTCATGTGACTGGAATTGATTTTTGTGGAGGACTTTGGGTAACGGATTCAAATTCAGTTTTCTTCATTTTGATTGTTAATGTCAGGTGCACTGTTTCTCATGTAATTCAGCCACAGATTTCTAACTAATCTGTAATGCCACCTTCAGCATTTATCAATTTTTCTAGCATGCATCACTGAACTTGAATCAGGACTTTATTTTTCAGATCTGTGTTTTAGGTGTCTTCATTAGAAAATATTTATTTATAAGGTTAAATACCTGATAGAATATACTTATTTTCCTACTTAGCAATTTTTCAGGAGGAATACACAAATTTATACTGAATTATTCCATGAATGTTTTACTCAGTAACCTAGGTGGTAGCTACATGGGTATATGTTATATTATTTTAATGTACATCTATTAGTCTGAAATAGTCACAGTTAAAGCTCTCTGATATACTTTATGTAGTTGTATGTGTATGTGTGTGAGCATTTGTGTGTTTGATTAGATTTAATATGTATATATCTATGTATATACTTTTTTCTTCCTAATTTCATTATAGCAATTATCCATGCCATCTATATTCTTTAAAACTACTGATGACATTCTAATACTCAGGGGCATGATTGTGTTATATATTTCCCTGTATCTTATTTTTAAGAATTTATGTGGTTATACTTTTTTTTTTTTTCACTCTTAATAAGAGTGTTTGGAGAATATAATTTTTCACACATGATTTTTTTTAGAAGGGGGAATTATTAAAAGCTGTTAAACTATCACAATAAGTGCCTATTTTCTGAGTATTATCTTTGTTAACATTTCACACATTTAGTTGGCAAAAAAATATTATAAGTTGGAGTTACATTATTATTAATTATGTTGTTAAATAGTTTATCAAATATTTAGAGATCTCATTCTGTTTTAATATAATTTTTGATTTTGTAGGAAATTATCATTGTTGAGAAAATAGAATAGTTTAATAAGGTCCCCCTTGCCTTAGGTCCAGTTGGGGGTGGTGTGGTGCATTTTTTCTAAATCAGTTGTGTGTGGGTGGAGTTAGTGTGCATGCATGGCACCACCACTTGGCTGGCATTTACTGCCTTGGGCGTCCACCCTGCATGGCCATGCTCTCCAACACGTGTCTTCCAAGGATCCTTTTGCCGGTTACCTAGCTTGTAGACCTGTGTGTGAAGGATTTGTGACCCAATCTGTGAATGGGCTTGAGAGGTCTGTGAGCTCCAGATCAAGCCCTGGCTTGACTATCATCAAATCAGGAAGAAACAAATGCATACGAATACACCATCTGTAAATATACAGTTGACTTGCTCTCTCTGCAGGGACACATATAGTTGAGAAAATTCCATTTATTTATTTATTTATGTATTTGTCTTTTTCGTGACCGGCACTCAGCCAGTGAGTGCACAAGTCATTCCTATATAGGATCCGAACCCGCGGAGGGAGCGTCGCTGCGCTCCCAGCGCAGCACTCTCCCGACTGCGCCATGGGCTCAGCCCGAGAGAATTCCATTTATATATTGGGTCTCTATACCATATTGGACCCACTTTTACTCAGGGCTGCCAATTACCATTGCTCAGTTTCTGTCATCCTTCGATTCAGGCTGTCAGAATCCATGGAACCATGCAGACTCAAGTGATTTCCTCATCGGCTCTGTTGATGGTGTTTTGTGTATGAAATCTTAATCAACCGCTAAATCTTCCTTTATAACCTAAACTCCCAGTTTTAACATAATTATTTTATATCATTCTTTGTCTACATTGACTTAAGATTAGATAGATTAGATAGAAGTATTGATGAAACACAATACTGAGTAAGGAGCATATATTTTGGCATTATGTATGTGACATCTTCCCTAATTCAGATTCACAACATAATCTGTTATATCACTAAAATTTATATCTTGTTATAATATAGTTGGTGTGGGTCCATAATCATCTATTTGCATTTTGAAATTGCAAAAGAAACATCTGAAAACAGACAAAAAAAAAAAAAAAGAAAGAAACACTGTCCTTAAATTTGTCTCCAAAACTCATTTGATGACAAAACATAATTTAAAAGGAAATAATCTATGTTCTTTATTTTTATTTTTTTCAATGAGTGAGAATATTCATATTTTTGTTACAGATATAAAAATGTGTTTAATTATAAGGTCTCATATTTCACTGGTATTAAAAATATATGGTATATGTACAGAACTAGCTTTAGAAAAACTTGAAAATTCAGAATTGTGAAACATGTTTGGCCTCAAAGATTTTTAAAACTGTAATGGTGATTTATAGTATTTTTTTTTCTTTCAAAGTGCCAGTTCTACCATTTTCTGTCTATGTAAATCATTTAACTTTGACATGATTAAAGCTCAGCATTAGTAAAATTAGAATAACAATGGTTCTTAAATCACAGGATTATTGTGAGGAGAAAGAAGTAATGTGTGTGGACATATTAAACAATTTATGGAACATAAAAATGTTTAAATCACATTTTTTTATTATTGTGATTATTGTTCTTTTCCTTTCTATCCTCCCCTTCACTAGTCTGTGTCACATCTTATAAGCCAAAACTGTTCCTTTGAGTATTTAACATTCTGGATTCACAAGTTCTGGACTCTTATCATTTCTATCTCATGTCCCAATATATATGTTTGCACTTGAAGAATGCCAATATAAACTCTATATTTCTCTCAGTAGCAAATTTCACAATTTCCAAATAATCAAATTCATAAATGGTCAAGCAATTAAAATATGGTAGAAACAGGAATGATTATGAAATGATTCAGTCATTTAATTCTTTTGTTTCCAATGTAGATTTTAACAGTTTTATTGGGTTTGGAAACATTTAATTGTGGAGAGGAGCATTTAAATTGATATTTGTTGAATTTCACTTAAACTTCTTATCTAATAAACAAAAAAGTGATAACAGTGAACGAGTATTTTTTTTTGACTTCTTCCACTAATTTTGTATTTACTTCTAATAAAGGAAGCTTTAAAAGATATACACACACACACACATACACACACACAGGAGAGTACTTCAAAAAGTTCACGGAAAATGGAATTAAAAGATAATACAAGTCTTTCTGTGAACTTTTTTTTTTTTTTTTTTTTAATTTTATTTTGTCGATATACATTGTAGCTGATTAATGCTACCCATCACCAAAACCTCCCTCCCTTCTCCCTCCCCCCCTCCCCCCCAACCATGTCCTTTCTGTTTGTTTGTTGTATCAACTTCAAATAATTGTGGTTGTTATATCTTCTTCCCCCCCCCCCGGTTTGTGTGTGTATGTGCGTATGTGTGTGTGTGAATTTATATATTAATTTTTAGCTCCCACCAATAAGTGAGAACATGTGGTATTTCTCTTTCTGTGCCTGATTTGTTTCACTTAATATAATTCTCTCGAGGTCCATCCATGTTGTTGCAAATGGCAGTATTTCATTCGTTTTTATAGCTGAGTAGTATTCCATTGTGTAGATGTACCACATTTTCCGTATCCACTCATCTGATGATGGGCATTTGGGCTGGTTCCAACTCTTGGCTATTGTAAAGAGTGCTGCGATAAACATTGGGGAACAGGTATACCTTCGACTTGATGATTTCCATTCCTCTGGGTATATTCCCAACAGTGGGATGGCTGGGTCGTATGGTAGATCTATCTGCAATTGTTTAAGGAACCTCCATACCATTTTCCATAGAGGCTGCACCATTTTGCAGTCCCACCAACAATGTATGAGAGTTCCTTTTTCTCCGCAGCCTCGCCAGCATTTATCGTTCATAGTCTTTTGGATTTTAGCCATCCTAACTGGGGTTAGATGGTATCTCAATGTGGTTTTGATTTGCATTTCCCGGATGCTGAGTGATGTTGAGCATTTTTTCATATGTCTGCTGGCCATTTGGATATCTTCCTTAGAGAAATGCCTACTTAGCTCTTTTGCCCATTTTTTAATTGGGTTGCTTGTTTTCTTCTTGTAAAGTTGTTTGAGTTCCTTATATATTCTGGATATTAATCCTTTGTCAGATATATATTTTGCAAATATTTTCTCCCACTCTGTTGGTTGTCTTTTAACTCTTTTAATTGTTTCTTTGGCTGTGCAGAAGCTTTTTAGTTTGATATAATCCCATTTGTTTATTTTTCCTTTGGTTGCCCGTGCTTTTGGGGTCGTATTCATGAAGTCTGTGCCCAGTCCTATTTCCTGAAGTGTTTCCCCTATGTTTTCTTTAAGAAGTTTTATTGTCTCAGGGTGTATATTTAAATCCTTAATCCATTTTGAGTTGATTTTAGTATACGGTGAGAGGTATGGATCTAGTTTCATTCTCCTGCATATCGATATCCAGTTATCCCAGCACCACTTGCTGAAGAGGCAGTCCCTTCCCCAGTGAATAGGCTTGGTGCCTTTGTCAAAGATCAGATGGCAGTAAGTGTGTGGGTTGATTTCTGGATTCTCTATTCTATTCCATTGGTCAGTGTGTCTGTTTTTATGCCAGTACCATACTGTTTTGGTTATTATAGCTTTGTAGTATAGCTTAAAGTCAGGTAGTGTTATGCCTCCAGCTTTATTTTTTTTGCTGAGCATTGCTTTGGCTATTCGTGGTCTTTTATTGTTCCATATAAATGTCTGAATAGTTTTTTCCATTTCTGAGAAAAATGTCTTTGGAATTTTGATGGGGATTGCATTGAATTTGTATATCACTTTGGGTAGTATGGACATTTTCACTATGTTGATTCTTCCAATCCAAGAGCATGGAATATCTTGCCATCTTCTTGTATCCTCTCTAATTTCTCTCAGCAGTGGTTTGTAGTTCTCATTATAGAGATTTTTCACCTCCTTGGTTAACTCAATTCCTAAGTATTTTATTTTTTTGGTGGCTATTGTAAATGGGCAGGCTTTCTTGATTTCTCCTTCTGCATGTTCACTATTGGAGAAAAGAAATGCTACTGATTTTTGTGTGTTGATTTTGTATCCTGCTACTGTGCTGAAATCATTTATCAATTCCAAGAGTTTTTTTGTAGAGGTTTTAGGCTGTTCGATATATAGGATCATGTCATCTGCAAACAGGGACAGTTTGACTTCATCTTTTCCAATCTGGATGCCCTTTATTTCCTTCTCTTCTCTGATTGCTCTGGCTAGTACTTCCAACACTATGTTGAATAGGAGTGGTGAGAGTGGGCATCCTTGTTTAGTTCCTGTTCTTAAAGGAAAAGCTTTCAGCTTTTCCCCATTCAGGATGATATTGGCAGTGGGTTTGGCATATATGGCTTTAATTATGTTGAGATACTTTCCCTCTATACCTAACTTATAGAGGGTCTTTGTCATGAATGAGTGCTGAACTTTATCAAATGCTTTTTCAGCATCTATAGAGATGATCATATGGTCCTTGTGTTTGAGTTTATTAATATGGTGTATCACATTTATTGATTTGCGTATGTTGAACCAACCTTGCATCCCTGGGATGAATCCCACTTGATCGTGATGAATAATTTTTCGTATGTGTTGCTGTATTCTGTTTGCTAGTATTTTAGTGAGGATTTTTGCATCTATATTCATCAAGGATATCGGCCTGTAGTTTTCTTTTTTGGTTATATCTTTACCTGGTTTTGGTATCAGGATGATGTTTGCTTCATAGAATGAGTTTGGGAGATTTGCGTCCGTTTCAATCTTTTGGAATAGTTTGTAAAGAATCGGTGTCAATTCCTGTTTGAATGTTTGGTAAAATTCTGCTGTGAATCCATCTGGTCCTGGGCTTTTCTTTGTTGGGAGCCTTCTGATAACAGCTTCAATCTCCTTTATTGTTATTGGTCTGTTCAAATTTTCTACGTCTTCACGGTTCAGTTTTGGGAGCTTGTGTGTGTCCAGAAATTTATCCATTTCCTCCAGATTTTCAAATTTGTTGGCGTATAGTTGTTTATAGTAGTCTCGAATGATTCCTTGTATTTCAGATGAATCAGTTGTAATATCGCCTTTTTCATTTCTAATTTTTGTTATTTGAGTCTTCTCTCTTCTTTTTTTTGTTAGCCATGCTAATGGTTTGTCAATTTTATTTATCTTTTCAAAAAACCAACTTTTTGATTCGTTGATCTTTTGAATTGTTTTTTGGTTTTCAATTTCATTTAGTTCTGCTCTGATCTTAATGATTTCTCTCCGTCTGCTAACTTTAGGATTGGATTGTTCTTGTTTTTCTAGTTCTTTAAGGTGAAGTGTTAGGTTGTTCACTTGCCATCTTTCCATTCTTCTGAAGTGAGCATTTAATGCAATAAATTTTCCCCTCAATACTGCTTTTGCAGTATCCCACAGGTTTTGGTATGATGTATCATTGTTTTCATTAGTTTCAATAAACTTTTTGATTTCCTGCTTGATTTCTTCTTGGACCCATATGTCATTAAGTAGAATGCTGTTTAATTTCCATGTGTTTGTATAGTTTCCAGAGTTTCGCTTGTTATTAATTTCTAGTTTTAATCCATTGTGGTCTGAGAAGATACATGGGATAATTCCAATTTTTTTGAATTTATTGAGACTTGATTTGTGACCTAATATGTGATCTATCTTGGAGAATGATCCATGTGCTGATGAGAAGAATGAATATTCTGAGGTTGTTGGGTGGAATGTTCTGTAGATATCTGCCAATTCCAATTGGTCTAGAGTCTTGTTTAGATCTTGTGTTTCTCTACTGATTCTTTGCCTAGATGATCTGTCTAATATTGACAGTGGAGTGTTCAGGTCCCCTGCTATTATGGTATTAGTGTCTATTTCCTTCTTTAGGTCTAATAGAGTTTGTTTTATAAATCTGGCTGCTCCAACATTGGGTGCGTACATATTTATGATTGTTATGTCTTCTTGATGGATCAGTCCTTTTATCATTAAGTAGTGTCCCTCATTGTCTCTTTTTATGGTTTTTAGTTTAAAGTCTATTTTGTCAGATATAAGAATAGCCACTCCAGCTCGTTTTTCTTTTCTGTTTGCATGGTAAATCTTTTTCCATCCTTTCACTCTTAGTCTGTGTGAATCTTTATGGGTGAGGTGGGTCTCTTGTAGGCAGCATATAGTTGGGTCCTGCTTTTTGATCCAGTCAGCCAATCTGTGTCTTTTAATTGGGGAATTTAAGCCTTTAACATTAAGAGTTGTTATTGAAAGGTGTTGATTTATTCCTAGCATTTTATTGGTTGTTTGGTTGTCTTAGGTGTCTTTTGTTCCTTGCTTTCTGATTTACTGTTTGGTTTCTTTGTTTGTTGGTTCCTTAGGTTGTAGATAGTGTTTTTGTTAGCTTGTTTTCTCTTCATGAATGCCATTTTTATTGTACTAGCGGGTTTAGATTTTTCTTAGGTTTTTATGGCAGTGGTAGTTATTTTTCAGGAACCAAACCCAGTACTCCCTTGAGGATTTCTTGTAAGGGTGGTCGTGTGGTAGTGAACTCCCGCAGTTTTTGTTTGTCTGAGAAATATACTATTTGCCCCTCATTTCGGAAGGATAGCCTTGCAGGGTAGAGTATTCTTGGTTGGCAATCTTTGTCTTTTAGTATTTTGAAAATATCATCCCATTCCTTTCTAGCTTTTAGGGTTTGTGATGAAAAGTCTGATGTTAACCTGATTGGGGCTCCCTTATAGGTGATTTGACGCTTCTCTCTTGCAGCTTTTAAGATTCTCTCTTTGTCTCTGAGTTTTGCCAATTTGACTATGACATGTCTTGGAGAAGGCCTTTTTGGGTTGAATACGTTTGGAGATCGTTGAGCTTCCTGGATCTGAAGATCTGTGATTTTTCCTATACCTGGGAAGTTTTCTGCCACTATTTTGTTGAATATGTTTTCAATGGAATCTCCATTTTCCTCCCCTTCTGGAATACCCATGACTCGGATATTTGAGCGCTTGAGGTTGTCTGATATCTCTCTCAGATTTTCTTCCATGTTCTTGATTCTTTTTTCTTTCTTTTTGTCTGCTTGTGTTATTTCAAACAGCCCATCTTCAAGTTCAGAGGTTCTCTCTTCAACTTCGACAAGCCTGCTGGTTAAACTCTCCGTTGTGTTTTTTATTTCGCTGAATAACTTCTTCAGTTCAGCAAGTTCTGCTACATTTTTTTTCAGGACATTGATTTCTCGAAATTCCTTGTCAGTTATTTCAAGGGCTTCTTGTTCTATAGGATCTAGAGTATGAGATTTATTAACTTTTGGTGGTGTACTTTCTTGATTTTTTGTATTTCTGGTGTCTTTTTTTTGGTGTTTATTCATTGTGGCAGGGGGTTTCACAGTCCACCGGTTTAAGACTAATGACTAACTAGGATGTTGCTGTTGTTGCCAATTTGGTATGGCTCCCGCCGTGACTGCTCAGTTGGCCTCTAGTGTCTTGTGTGTGTGGTTGCCTCGGGTCTTGGGCTTCTCCGGGGATCCACCTTTCTGGTCAGCTTGTACTCTGCTGGGCTGGTGGATCACGTACCACAGGGTGTGTGATCTCTGTTGAGCTTTCACTTTCTGTACAGGACTTCTCCCCGTTCCGTGTGCTCTGGCCCAGGCTGTTAGATCGTGCAGTGGCGACCCCACCGGGTGTGTGGTTTCTGTCGAGTCTCCGCCTCCCTGGCCGTACGTCTCCCCCCTCTGTGCACACTGTGCTGGGTTGGGGCGTGTCTTCTGCACCCCTCGTCTATCAGCTGGGCCTTCAAGACCCTGCTCAGCACCGCCTCGCCCAGGAAGTCTACCAGGTTTCTGCTAGGCACAGACGACCGGTCTCTCTGGGTGCCTTTGTAACACTGTGTAGATCTTTCTCGGGTCTTGTTCACCTTTGTATCCCCCCGGTATAAACCGAGTCTAGTGCCCGCCTGCAGCCTGCTCTCCGGCAGGTTCAAGCGGACCTGGGAACTCTCCTACCACACTATTCCCAACCAGAAATTCGTTAGGCTTTTTTCCAAACTGGTGGTCGCAGAGATGGTATCTGCCTCCCAGTAACAGGAAGTTTACCGGGGCCGGAGTCCAGGGTGTGGTGGAGTGACAGTCGGCCCGCCCGTACTTCCTAGCCCTCCCAAAACTGGTCGGGACGCCCCACACCCCCAGCCCTGCCAGAGAACCGTGGAGGGAGTGGGAGAGGAAGCCGGCCCGCAGGGTCCGGAAAGCCCCGCGCCAGGCCAAGCAAATGGGCTCAGTGATGGCCGAGCAGGGCGGAGCTGCCCGCACCTGGGAAAATGGAGGCAGCACCGGGGCAGTGAGTGGCCTGGTGGTGCAGTCGGGGAGCCGCGTGGGCAACCACCCCCCGAACAGAGCTGTGCCAGGGATCACTCACAGTGCTGTGCCAGGTCGGGCGCTCGCTCTGTCTCTGGTTTGTTGCCTTCCGTGTTCTCGGTGCTGCCGCCTCGGGCTGTTCAGTCGCGGCGCCGCTCGGGCGCTCCCAGGAGTCTTCTTTAATGCCGGCCTGAAACCTCGAATCCTGAATAGGGCAGCTGGCCGCCTTCAGTGCGGCCCCAGCCTCCGGGATCCTGGCTGCATCCACAGCAGCCCTGGCTCCGTGTTCCCTGTTTCAAGACTCGCTTTTGCAGCTAAGAATCAGTTCTTTTCCTGCTCCACACTTCTAAGCTGTTGCCTGTAAATGAGGCAGCCTCTCCTGCCGGGGGCAAAGTGGCGTTGAGCCCCCACGACCGGCCAGCAGCAGCAGTCCTCCCTTAAGAGATGGCCAGAGGAAGGTCCACAAGTTTCCCGGCTGCCTGAGGCCCAGTGGCCACCTTTTCCACCTCAGCTACTCCACGCCAGCCGCCGCAGCCGCCGCCATCTTTCTGTGAACTTTTTGATGTACCCTCATATGTATGACTTGGTTTTGTATCAGAGACTTCCTGTAGTGGCTGAACACTTTAAGAAGTTTTGATTACAGCAGATGCTATAGGTTAAAAGCCCACAGGGGGAAAACCCTTGTTTCACACACATTATATTTATATTGGACAGTGCCGAGTTAGAGTTTCAACAACCTCAGGAAAATTATGTTTGTGGTCTGCTAATATTAAACTGTATATGTCCTTGAAACTTAACATTTCTAAGCATATCTTACAATTGAAAGGGCAGCTATCAAAATTCAATGTACACCAAATCTCACTGGACATAAAGTCCAGAGGCCTTTACTTTCCAGACACATGGGAAATGCTCCAGTACATAGGATTGGGCAAAGATTTTATGACTAAGACCTCAAAAGCACAGGCAACAAAAGCAAAAATAAACAAATGGCATTTTATCAAACTAAAAAGCTTCTGCACAGCAAAGGAAATAATCAACAGAGAGAAGAGACAACTTGCAGAATGGTAGAAAATTTGTACAAACTATGCATCTGAAGGGACTAATATCAAGAATATACAGAGAACTCAAACAACTCAATAATAATAATAATAAAATGGACTCAATTAAAAAATTCGTGAAGGAGCTGAATAGACATTTCTCAAAAGAATACATACAAATGGCCAATAGATATATGAAAAAAAATGCTCAACATCACTAATCATCAGGGAAATGCAAATCAGAACCATACTGAGATATCTCACTCAGACTGGCTATTATCAAAAAGACGGAAAATAACAAATGCTGACAAGGATGCGGAGAAAGTGAAACACTTATATGTTGTTGGTGGGGTTGTAAATTAGTATAGACATTATGGAAAATAGTATGGAGGTTTCTCAAACAACTACAGATAGAACAACCTTATGGTCCAGCAATTCTACTACTGATATATATCCAAAGGAATGGAAATCACTACTTCAAAGGGATACCTGCACTGTCCTGTTTTGGGCAGGCTATTTACAATAGCCAAGATATGGAACCAACCTAAATGTCCATTGACAGACTACTGGATAAGGAAAATGTGGTATATATGTACAATGGAATACTACTTAGACATAAAACAGAATGAAAAATTCTGCCATTTTCAGCAGCATGGATGAACTTGAAGAAAATTATTGTTAAGTGAAATAAGCCAGGCATAGAAAGGGAAATATTGTGTGTTCTCTTTCGTATGTAGGAACAAAAATAAATTAATAATAATAATCTTAACTGTTAAAAGGAGAGAGAAAAACTGTGGTTACTAGAGAGAGGAAGGGAAGGGGAGGGGGTATAGTGAGAGGCTGGCTAATAGATACAAAATTACAGCTAGACAGAAAAAATAAGTTCTATTGGTGCACAGTCAACTAAGGAATCAAGAATTAAAAATGATTTACTGTATGTTATCAAACAACTAGAAGAAAGGAGATCAAATGTTCACATCAAAAATAATTAAGTGTTGCAATGTTAATTACCTTAATTAATCATCACATATTGTGTCCATATCTTGAAATAGAATTCTGAACCCCATAAATATGTTCGATCAATATATTTCAATAATAAATAAATAAATATTATTGACGGCCTAATTTAAAAAATAGCCTATCGGTAAGAATGCTGCTATGTTTCTTGACATTTGAACTGAGAGTAAATTAATCAGCATAAAATTAAACAGCTTTAAATTTTGTTACCACAGACCGCAGGTGTCAGAAAAGCTGGCATTCTACTGGCAGAGGGTTCAGACTTATAATGTCTTGATATCTTGATATCCAGATAAATGAGAGTCTGCTAGCAGAAAAAGAATGAAGAGAAAAAAAAGTCAGAGTATGGACCTGAGAGAAATTAGGAGTGAGTAACAAATGAAGAAGAGAAATAGAAAATTTTGGAACAGCTTAACTATTTAAATGTGTGTCTATGTGTACACACACACATATATATATATACACACTAATATATATTGATGTATAGATGTATCAGTGTCCATGGGGACTGGTTCCAGGAACTCCTATGGATACCAAAATCTGAGTATACTCAACTACCTGATGTAAAATGGAATAGTATTTGCATATAACCTATGCACATCCTCTTGCATACTTTAAATCATCTCTAGATTACATATAATACCTAATTCAATGTGAATACTATGTAAATTGTTGTAACTGTATTTTTTAGAGAATAACAAGAGAAAATGCATGTACAAGTTCAGTACAGATGCAACCATCATTTTTTTCACATATTTTTTCTTCTCTGGATACAGAATCCACAGACACAAGGGCTGATTATGCATATATATATAAAAACATTTCACATTGTACACTTTAAATATGTGTAGCTTATTGTATGTCAGTAACACCTCAATAAAACTTTTAAAAATGAAAAAGATTTGTTTTTCTATTTGCTGTATTTCCTACATATCCTGCATATGCAGGATACTAACAAACACACCAAAAAAAAAAAAGAAAGAAAAAAAAGAAAAAAAAAAAAAAAGCCATAGTCAACTCAATAGATTTCAAAGAAAAATTTTACACACAAAAAATAATGTGTAAGCTGATTTCTTAAAAACTAGTCCAAAGTGTGTGGTTAGCAAGGAAACTCTATTTGAAGCCTCCCAGTAGTGAGGAAAGTCAAGGTTAGTTAATAATAAATGTTTAAAAGTGAGAGATAGACACACAAAAAAAAAGTTAAAAAGAAAATTAAAGTAAAGCATAAAAACAAACAAAAAAACCTCATCTTTTTGAAAAAGCTATAGGCAAAATATTTTATTTTATTTTTTGAATGTGACCTTTTTTTTTTTTTTGTAACATAATTGATTGTACATATCTGTGGGATACAGAGTTGGTCAAAAGAACTAACTTCACTGTTGTTGCTTGACCACAATATTTGGAGACATCTTACCTGGAGCTCCCAGAGAAACTAAAAATGATGGCCAATAGTAAGGCCTTTGGTGAGTTTAACAATGCGTGCCGGAGCTGTAGGAAGTACATCTGTAGACAAAGGTTTTGACATTCCAAAAATGTTTGAGTCACATAGTAAATTTGCAGTCTGAAGCCATCTCTAAATGCTCATTGCTGTCAATTCTTACATCTTTCTGATATGATCACTTTTCTAGTATTGTCATGAAAACTGGAATAGAAATATTTATTGATATTATCATGAATACTGGGATAGAAATAGCTGGATGACATTAAAATTTCACAAAGCATTTATACAATCAATACAAATATGGTATATATAACGTAAAATAACTACAATATTTTACAAATACTATATCTATCTGAATACATGCATGTGTAAAACTATTTTAATATATGAGCCCATATATGTGTATGCATATATGTACAACTTAATGTAAATATTCATTCAGATACAATAAAAATAAAATAACATATGAGAACCATGAAATCTTGAACAGAGAACTGTAGCAATAAAATAAGCACATTATAATGACAATTTTATCTAAGGATAGTACTGGGAATCATTAACAGATGATTCTACTCATTGAAAAGCATTTTTTTTTTTAGTATATTTTTCAAAGTCTCATTTGCAAGTATTTAATTAAAATATAACAATTTTTATTAATTTCAGGGCCCCAGAGAAGAATATTCATATATTAGTGAGCTCTAAGGAAAGCAAAATAATACATGTAAAACAAACAAACAAAAGAAAATAAGAATGCTTAACTTCAATCTTCTACTCCCTATTATATTTTGTCTTGGAAGGCAAGTTGTTTCTAATAATACTGGTGTAGTGGATTAAATTATGTCCCCCCAGAACTCACTGAAGCTTGAATTGTGTCCCCCAAGTTTTATGTATTAGAAACAACCCCCACTGTGACTGTTAACAGGTGGGGAATCCTATTATGATAATTGAGAGGTGGAGCCTTGAAGAGGTGATTAGATTGTAGGACCTTGCTGTAGTGAATGGATTAAACATGGCGGTGAGGGGTGTGCTTCTGAGGGTTTTAAAAGAAGAGGAGAGTCTGTCTTTCTCTATCTCTGTTCTCTCTGCTTCCACCATCTTGCAATGTGAGACCCCTGAGTCACTGTTGCCACCACCAGATGGACTTTGGACTTCCCAGCCTCAGAAACTGTAAGCAATAAATTTAGTTTTCTTTATGAATTACCCAGTCTTGGGTATTCTGTAACAGCAACACAAAACTGACTAATACAATCAGGATTGTAATCCAGAGCTATTGTCTCAACAAAGGCAAAAGTTTCAAGGTGAATACGATCTGAGAGACAAGGCAAAAAAGTGGAGGTGACACTTTAAACCAATATTGAGTGAGATGGGAAACTTTGGCTGGCTCAATTTTACAGAATCACATGAGATACTTGCTGAATATTTGCCTGTCCATAAATTGTTCCATATAAGTAAACATTTACTTTCTTTATAGTACATGCCACTAAAAATAATTCCATGGGCTTTCCCTATAACTAGTTTGCTTTCTTTTAATTTGATACCTTCTCTTTCCTGAACTTTTAGAAATATAATTTTCATTAAGAAAGCTTAGCATAAAGGTATTTTCACTTTTGGCTGGACTGAGGTGAATCCCAAGTGAATATTCCCAACTAGGAGTGCTTTATTATTATCTTCTATTTGACTCAGTTTATTTCTGAAGTTCTAAGTGTAAAATCTGCTATCATCCAATAATTGTTTTAAGTCCCTACTAATTACTATCTCACTATAAAAATGGGATGCCATTCAGTATCTGCACTGGCATAAGCTTGCTAAGTTTGCAGATCATATATTCAAATATAGTAAGTGGGGAATCAAACTTGAATCCCACCAGAAGTCTTCAACTTCAATTATTTAAAATGACTGTTATTTCTCATATACAAGTGTGTGTTTATATGCTCCCTCAGATTGGTAATGGTGGATATTAACTCTTTTAATGCGTTATATGAGCAAGCATAAAGGTGAATTTCCTCTTAGTTGTGATTTAATTTGTTTTAAAACAATAGTGATTTATTGAATTAACAATTAGATGTTTTACTGAATGTTTTTGTGGATATATATACAGCATTGGTGTATGCAAATGCTGACATCTTATTTATTTGGTTATTATTATTGACTGTTAATCTATCCCATCAAACCTAGGCACTATTCATTATGTCCTCTTTTTTTTTTAAGTTTTATTTTACTTTTGACACGTAATAATTGTACATATATATGGAGTAAAATGTGATGTTTTGATACATGTATACATTGTGTAATTATCAAATCATGGTAATAGGTAAATTCATCACCTCAAATATTTATCATTTCTTTGTGGTGAGAACATTCAGAATTATTTATCCTACTTATTTTGAAATATACAATACGTTATTGATAACTATAGTCACTGTACTTTGCAGTAGAACACCAGAACATGTTTCTCCCATCTAACTGCAATCTTGTATCTGTTGACCAACTTTTCCTCACATTCTCATCTTCCCTGTCTTTCCCAGCCTCTGGTAACCACTTTTCTGTCATATTCTTTCGTAAAATCAACCTTTTTGGATTTCATATTTGAGGGAGATAATGCAGTACCCATTTTTCTGTGTCTGGCTTATTTCACGTATAACATACTCCAGGTTCATCTCTGTTGTCACATATAACAGAATTTCATTCTCTCTGTGGTGGAATTGTATTATATTGTGTATGCTTACAACATTTTTCAATCCATTAATCTATTGATAGATACAACTTATGTTGATTCCATATCTTGGCTGTTGTGAACAATCCTGTTGTGAACACTTGCATGTTTCTTCAACCTAACTGATTTCATTTCCTTTGGATATATACCCAGTTTGATTGTTGGATCATACGGTAGTTCTACTTATGATTTCAGAGGAACCTCCATAATGTATTCCATAATTGCTGTACTAATTTACATTCCCAGCAACAGTGTTTAAGAGTTTCTTTTTTTTCACATCCTCACCAACACTTGTTATCTTTTGTCTTTTTGATAATAGCCATTCTAACCAGAGTGAGGGTAATAACTCATTGTGGTTTTGATTTGCATTTCATTGATTACTACTGATGTTGAACATTTTTTCATATACCAGTGGCCATTTATATGTCTTCCTTTGAGAAAAATTTATTCAGATCTATTGACCATTTTTTAATTGTATTATTTATTTTTTGTTTTTGTTTTGTTTGTTATTGGGTTGTTTGAGTTCCTTATGTATTCTGGATATTAAGCCCTTATCATACATGTGGTCTGCAAATATTTTCTCTGATTCTGTAAGTTTTCTCTGTAATCTGTTGATTGGGTCCTTTGCTGTACAGAATTTCTTAATTTCATATAATCCGATTTGTTTGTTTTTGCTTTTGTGGCCTGTACTTTTGAGGTCTTATGCAAAAAATTCCCTGCCCAGACTAATGTCATGAAGCACTTCCCCTATGTTTTCTTCTAGTAGTTTCATAGTTGCAGGTCTTATGTCTAAGTCTTTAATCCATTTTGAGTTGATTTTTTTATATATTGTGAAATAGTAGTCCAGTTTTATTCTTTTACATGTAGATATCCAATTTCCCCAGTAGCATTTATTGAAGATTGTTCCTTCCCCAATGTGTGTTCTTAGCCCCTTTGTCAAAAATCAGTTGATTGTAGATGCATGCATTTACTTTTGAACTCTCTATTCTGTCCATTGTTTTTATGCCAGCACCATGCTGTTTTGCTTACTATTACTTTGTAAAATATTTTAAAGTCAAGTAGTGTAATGTCTCCAGCTTTCTGGCTTTTTGTTTGTTTGCTTTTTTTCCTCTAAAGATTGCTTTGGCTATTTGAGGTCTTTGGTGGTTCCATGCAAATTTTAGAATTGTTTTTCTTTTGTTTGTTTGTTTTTTTCAGTTTCTGTGAAGAATGCCATTGGTACTTTGATAGGGATTGTATTAAATCTGTAGATCACTTTGAGTGGCATGGACTTTTTCATGATATTAATTTTTTCAATCCATGATCATGAGATATCTTTATATTTATTTCTGTCCTCTTCAATTCCCTTCATCAGTGTTTTATAGTTTTCAGTACATATTTCACTTCCTTGGTTAAATTTATTCCTATATAGCTTTTTTATTTGTATGTTCATTTTGTATCCTGCAACTTTACTGAATTAGTTAATTAGTTCTAACAGCTTTTTGATTGAGTCCTTAGGTTTTCTATATATAAGATTATGTCATCTGCAAATGGGGGCAGTTTGACTTCCCACTTTCCTATTTGGAAACCTTTAATTTCTTTCTCCTCTGTAATTGCTCTGGCATGGATTTCCAATACTGTGTTGAATAGAGGTGGAGAAAGTAGGGTTTCTTGTCTTGTTCCAGATCTCAGATGAAAAGTTTTCAACTTTTCACTGTTTAGCATGATGTTAGCTGTGGGTTTGTCAAATATGACTTTTATTGTGTTGAAGAACATACCTTCTTTTTTATTTATTTATTTTTTTATTTCTCTACTCCTGAGGCCTATGCCTAATTTGTTGAGATATTTTTATCATGAAGGGATATTGAATTTCATCAAATGCTATTTCCATGTCTATTGAAATTATCACGTGTTTTTGTTTCTTCATTCTGTTAATGTGATGAAGGGCATTTACTGATTTGTGTATGCTGACCGTTCTTGTATCCCTGGGATGAATCCCATTTCATCATAATAAATCATCCATGCTTCTGGATTTGATTTGTTAGTATTTTGTTGAGGAGTTTTGTTTCTATGTTTATCAGGCCTTTAGTTTTCTCCTTTTTGTTGTGTCCTTATCTGATTTTTCTATGAAGGTAATGCTGGCCTCATAGAATGAGTTTGGAAGAATTCTGTCCTCTTCAATTTTTTGTAGTAGTTTGAGGAGAATTGGTATTAATTCTTCCTTAAATGTTTAGTACAATTCAGCAGTAAAACCATCAGGTCCTGGGCTCTTCTTTGATGGAATGCCTTTTTTTACTGATTCTATCTTGTACTCATTATTCGTCTGTTCAGGTTTTCTATTTTTTTGTGAATCCAACTTGGTAGTTTGTATATGTGCAGAAATTTATCAGTTTTTCTAGGCTTTCCAATTTGTTAGGTTCTTTGTATAGTTTATCATAGTAGTCTCTTATATTCCTTTTTATTTCTGTGGTATCAGTTGTAATGTTTCTTGTTTCATCTCTGATTTTATTGATCTGAGTCTTCTCTTTTTTTTTTTTTTTTTGTCTTTGGTTTTTAGTTAGTCTGGCCAAAGGTTTGTCAATTTTGTTTATCTGTTTGAAAAACTAACTCTTTGTTTTGTTGATCCTTTGTGTGTGTGTGTTAGTATTTATTTCTTTCAAGTTTGCTCTGATCTATATTATTTCTTACCTTCTGCTAATTTTGATTTTAGTTTGTTTTTGTATTTCTAGTTCCTTAAGGTGTAATGTTAGGTTGTTTATCTGAGACCTTTTAAATTTTTGATGTAGGTGTTCATAGCCCTAAACTTACTTCTGAATACTTCTTTTGCTATATCCTATGGGTTTTGGTATGTTGTGCTGCCATTTTAATTTGTCTCTAGAAATTTTCTGATTTTTCTTTTAATTTTTTCATTGGCTTATTTGTTGTTCAGGAACATGTTGTTTAATTTCCACGTATTTGTATAATTTTCAAAGTTTCTCCTGTCATTGATTTCTAGTTTAATACCGTTGTGGTCAGAAACAATATCTAATATGATTTTTCATTATTTTAAAGTTTATTAAAACTTGTTTTGTGCCCTACAATATAATCTATCCTGAAAAATGTTCAATTTGCACTAAAGAAGAATGTGTATACTGCTGTTGGAGTTAAAATCCTTTGTATATCTGTTAGGTGCATTTTGTCTAAAGTGTAGTTCAATTCCAGTTTTTTCTTATTTATTATGGGTCTGATTTATCTGTCCATTGTTGAAAGTGGAGGAGTGAAGTACCAAGCTATGATTATATTGCTATGTAATTCTCCCGTTATGTCCACTAATATTTGTTGTATATATCTGTGTGCTTTAATATTGAGTACATATATATTTATAATTTTTATGTCTTCTTGATGAATTGTGCCCTTTATCATTAAATAGTGTTCTTTTCTGTCTTTTGTGACTGATTTGACTTAAATTCTATTTTGTCTGACATAAGTATAGGCACTATAGCTCTCTTTTGGTTACCATTGTGTAAAATACTTACTTCCACTCCTTTATTTTCACTCTACATGTGTCTTTAAAGTAAAGGTATGTCTCTTGTAGGCAGCATATAATTGAATCTGTTTTTCTATTTTTTTCTTTTTTTGAAATTTATTCATTAACTCACTTTATGTCTTTAAATTACTGATAGAGGACTACTGCTGCCATTTTGTTAGTTGTTTTATGGCTGTGTTATAGATCCTTTTTTATCTTTTGTTGTTTACTTTTATTATTTGGTGATTTTCTTTAGCACTAAATTTTATTCCCTTCTCTTCATCATTTGTGCATCTGTTATTTTTTTATTTGCTTTCTGCTTAATATGAGGCTTACACATAAAATATTCTACAATAATGCACTATTTTACATTGAGAACTTCAGTAACATACAAAATTCCTGACTTTTATCCTCCCCATTTAGATTTTTGATGTCATAATTTACATCTTTTTATGTTATGTATTTCTCACCAACTGATTGTTGCTATTACCATTTTTGACTCTTTTGACTTTTAACCTTCATACTAAATATATGTATATATATTTATAAATTGTATATATAACTATATATAATTGTATATATATATAATTTATAAAGCACTATAGCAGTCTCTGGGTATTTTGAATTGACTATATATTTACTTTTACCAAGAAATTGTATGTACATGTGCATTTTGTGTTAATATTTAAAATTCATTTGTTTGTGTTAGAATAAATCCATTGATCATTACTGTAGTTCAGGTTTAGCAGTGATGAATTACCTCAACTTTTGCTTGTCTGGGAAAGACTTTATTCTAAGCATTTTTTTTTTTTTTTTTTTTTTTTTTTTTTTGTGACCAGTAAGGGGATCGCAACCCTTGACTTGGTGTCACCCATACCATGCTCAGCCAGTGAGCGCACCAGCCATCCCTATATAGGGTCCGAACCCACGGCGGGAGCGCCACTGCGTTCCCAGTGCCGCACTCTCCCGAGTGAGCCACAGGGTCAGCCCTATTCTAAGCTTTTGAAGGACAGCTCTTCAGGGTATATTATTCTTGGCTGACATTTTTTTCCCCAGTACTTTAATTATATTATGACATTCTCTCCTGGTTCACAGGATTACTGCTGAGAAATTTGTCTGTAGTCTAATGGTAATTCCTCTATATGTGACTTGATGCTTTTCTCTTGCTGCTTTAAAAATTGTCTTTGTCTTTGAGTTTGACTGTTTGATTATAATGTGTCTGGATGAGAAACTCTGGGCTGAATCATTTTGGGGACCTTAGTACTTTACGTATCTGGATGTCCACATTTCTTCCAAGATGTGGGAACTGCTCAGCAATTACTTTATTAAATAAACTTCCTATCCCTGTCTTTGCCTCTTCTCCTTATTAAATTCCCATAATGCAAACTTTTGCTTGTTTAATGGTGTCCCATGTAGGCATTCTTAACTCTTTTTCATTCTTTTTTTTTTTTTTGGTCCTCCAACTGGGTATTTTCAAAAGACCTAGCTTCAAATTCAAAAACTATTTTTTCTGCTTATCTAGTCTGCTGTTGAACCTCTTTATTGTATTTTATTATTTTATCCATTTTATTTTTCAGCTGCATGATTTGTTGTTCCATTTTATGATATATATATTTCTTTTTTTAAAGTTTCTTACTAAGATTATAAATTGTTTTTCTGATTTTGTTGAATTGTCTATTTGTATCTTCTTGTATTTCACCAAGTTTCCATGAAATCATTATTTTGAAATAATTTTCTGACAATTTGTAAATTTCCTTTTCTTTGTGGTCTGAAGAGTTACTGTGTTCCTTTGGTTGTGTTATATTTCCTTGCTTTTTCATGTTTCTTGTGTCACTGAATTGATGTCTGAGCATCTGGTGAAACCATTGCCTCTTCCAAGCTTTACCGAGTGGCTTTTGTAGAGAAAGACATTCACCTGCAAGTGGGTCTCAGTGTACAAATAGGAAAGGGTGTGATGATTCTGATTGCAAATAGGTGTAGTGGTATTGTTGCTGTACAGCTCCTTTAGCTGTGATCAATTTAAGCAATAGCCTCAGTGACCTAGGTTGTAGAATTTTGTTGCAGTGGCAATGGTGGCATAGGGTGTTGAGGTCCTTGGTGGCAAGGGCTTTCAGGGTCCTCCTATTCTCATTTTTCCCTACAGGTGAGAAGATTTATCTGAGGGGATCTCTCGTGGTGTTAGTTCTGACACAACCTACAAGCAGCTATACCAGTGCTTGGTTCCAGATACAGGTGCTCAGAGTGGATATGGAGCCCAGGTCTGATGCTCAGGGTCTCACAAACCTCTTGTGGCAATCAGGTCTTGTGGTACAGGTTTTTCTCTGTGGCAGGGTTGAATGTAGACTGCCCACAAAGCAAAGATCTGTGACCTTGAGGTGTTGCCTAGCAGTTCAGGCCCAGGAGACCAGATTGTAGTTATGACTCTGACCCTGGGGCACAGAGTACAGCACTGGCCTAACTCTGGGGAAAAAAGGGTGCTCTGGAAGTTTAGGCCCAGGGAGTACGATATGGCTGAACTTTGGGAACCAGAGGCGGGAGGGCTCAGACATACGATGACAGTATTTACATAGTCAATGCACATACTGCTATTACAATTGGTCAAGTTATAAAATCTTTTTAAAAACCTTACATTTCATGTTTAACTAATGCCAAACTGGAAATCATTTAATTATTTTAAAGTGAGGTTTGCTTTAAATATTTTTACATGTTGTAATTATGATAAATATTGAATTATTTCTTTAAATGAATTCAAGATATAATTCAAAACAACTTACATGCATTTTATATATATGTAACTATAAAGATTTTTTTCTTGATTATTGAACTGTTACTTCTTGTTATAATTTCCAATGACATCTTGTCACAAAATAAAAACATGATTATGTTTACTAGTGCTTCTGACAAGTTAGGTAAAGTTGAGCTAAAGAAAGCACAATTGTGAAAGCTAGTTATAAATTGAATGATCATTTGCCCATTATCATGGGATAAATTCACAATAAAATTTGAGTGTTTATTATTCATGTGAGTTCAATGAGATATGAATTCTCCCTGAAGCATCAATCTTTGAGTGTAGAAACCATGGAAGGCAATTCATATGATGGGATGATTGTTCCTCCCAGCACCAACAAGGAAAACTACAAAGAAAATGTCCATTTTTAAGCTTTGTTAAACATGCCTTAAAATTTGGGTATAGCTTTAAAAACAATTCTTGGTTTTCTCTGAACATGAGACTTAAAATAAGTTTGGTCTAAATTTTTAGTCTCATGAAACAGTTAAGCCATCACAGATCTTTCCATTAAGTGTGAAATTAGTTTATCCATTTATGGAGTAAACTGGTGAAAAATAGAAATTTTATACCTGCAAATTACACATTGAACACAGAACAGCTTGAAAGCAAATAAACCTTTCTGGCAAAATCAAAATCCTTCATTAAAATTATTGTTTTGGGCAGAGAGGTGATTGAATGATCAAAGAGATAAAACAAGATTTGAAATTTTCATTGTAAAAATGGAAAGAAAGTCACAGGACTTGTACACTTTTCCAAAACCTCAAAAATTTATAACTGTAAATATTTGGGTAAAACACTCTTCAAGAACATTATTTTGGAACCCATACAAATACAGCAACCAAATTATGGAATGTTTCTAAACAGGCCAAGAACTGACCACTCATACAAAGAAAATTATAGGTATTATGATTTCATGCATAGATCCCATAGAATTTATGTTTCTGAGATTAGTTAAATAATTTTTGGTCGTTCAGTTATTGATGTCCATTGGGTTACTAAATGAGGAAAGCTTTTTTTTTCTGAGTAGTCATAAATGTGCATGCACGACAGGTATTTGTTCTCCAACACACCAGTCAATTGTATGTAAGATAATTTGCCCACTTAATACACCCATTAGGGACCAATTGGTTTACTCACTGCCCTCCAAATTCTAGATCTCATTTTATTTGTTTTATTACTCGGAAATTTTCTTTCCTTTACTTCAGTTTTCATTACAAAGTTTACCACAGGTATTATCTTTGCATGGCATGTTAGAGTTTAAGAGGAAATTTGGCAAAACATGATGGCTTAGACTGGTTCACTTTTTTTTTTTTCTTTTTTAGCTGAAGCAGAATAGGGCTTCAACAACATAGCTACTATTGCTAAATGTTACCCAATTTCAGAGGATCTCTGAGCATTTGGCAGCTGACGTGAAATTCATATTGGTCCTGAGAGATTTAAAATAAAATAAGAAAATTAGATGCAAAAGCTAAAAAGAAAGTAGTTATTCCGTATATTGGTAAAGAAAGACCAGATGGCTTGTGGAGTACTCTGGAAATGTGAAAAGTTGTGCTGTTTAAGAGATTTATAAGAATAGCAAGTAAGGGAGGTAGCAATGTGAGAGAACACCAATAAAAAATATTCATTAAGTCATTGGCATTGCCCAATTCTTCATAATAGTGATGTACAGAGTAAAAAAGAGACAAAATAAATTTTTCGATTTTGATTTTCTCCTTCCAAGAGGACATGGTAAAAAGCTCACTTCACAGTTGTCCTGAATTTACTTGCCTATACACTGTCATTTCTGACTTTCTATGTATCCCCTAAAGTAGCCTAAATACATGATATCACTTAGCTGGTGTTTTGAGGTTTATACGGTCTTTTTGACAACAGGAAAGTTTGATCAACAAAAACTGGATGAAGAAATGGGACTAGAGAATTCTCTCAATATATTTCTTCCCTACAGAAAGTTATCAAAATTTCCATATGGCAGTTAAAATCCACCCTCCATTGAATCAATCTGAAAAATGCATAATCTTTAACAAAAATTATTGTTCATTGTGCCAAAATAACCAATAAGTTTTATTTTATTTTTTCCCTTGAGAGAGGAGAATTTAAAATTAAAATTTTGGGGGAAGTATCTATAAAAATCATGTACATGTGTTTTATGACCAATTTCATAGTATATTTATTCCTTTTACTGTTTAGTCCCAATCGGTAATGGATTTTCAACAACACTCTGTGATGGAAAATCTATTTTTTTTAAAGGTTTAGCTGAAAATTGATCACAATCATATTGAGTTGTGGGAAAGTAGCATAACATGTTTGGTACATGAATAGTTTGATTTTAATCAAGTTACAGCTTACAAACTAAATCATTTGTGTAATGGCTTTTCTTAATTTGCTTAGCAAATTTTATAAAGTAACTTGGTTTCTTAGTTAAGATTTATCTTGTTCATTTGAATAGTCATGAGCTGCCCTGAAAAATAAAATCTTGAGGTAACAACAACTGATAGCAACACTGAGGGCATGTACTCCCTGCCCATCATAACTTTAATGAAACTTGTACAGGACACAATAGAAAGTATGCAGGTAATTTGTGCTGTAAGTCTGGTAAAATGTCATCACTTGCACTAGAAAAGAGTTATTCCTGAGAACTTTGCTAGCAGAGCTGTCAGCAGTGAGTTTGGAGTGAGAGTTCCTGGATCTCAATCCTGACACCATTTCCTTGCCATGAGAACTTGAGCAAATAACTTGACTTTATGCCTCATTTCCTCCCCTACAAACTGGGAAAAATAACAGTATCTATCTCAGAGGGTTGTTAGAAAGATTAAATGAGTTAATATAGGTAAAATGATTAAAACTTAGCCTGGCATATGTTAAGCACTATATAAGTGGTAGTCAAATAAAGAAACACATTTGTTAAATGTAGATTTTTTTTTTCCTAAGTAAAAGCAATGTCTGCGTGTGTGTCTGTGTGTGAAGTCAAGTTTACATTGCTGTTTGACTTGATGCAATATTTAAGCTGGAATATTTGAGCTAGCAAGGCATGCTCACATTTTGAATCATCTTTTGAGTAAAAGTACAAGGTAATGCTATAGGTACTCAATTACAGCACATTATATAATGCATTGTAGTGTGTTATAATACAATAAATTCTATGTAAGCAGTGCACAAATTATTATATGTATCCTGTATTTGAATACACTTTTTGAAAATAACACTATTTTAAAAATTGTGTGCATTTATTGAGTACAACATATTCTGAAATATGTATACAGTGTGAAATTACTAAATTGAGATAATTAACATATGTATTACCTCACATACATACCTTTTTTGTGGTGAGAACATGTAAAATCTACTCCCTAAACAATTTTCAAGAATATGATACCTTCTTATTAACTATAGTCACTATGATCTACAATAGATCCCTTGGATTTATTCCTCCTGTCTAACTAAAATTTTGTATGAGTTGATTACCATTTCTCTAACCACCCCACTACCCAGATGATGACTACCACCATTCTACTCTCTACTTCTATGGGTTCAACTTTTTTGGATTCCACATATGAGATCATGTGGTACTTGTTTTTCTGTGCCTTATTTCACTTAGCATAATGTCCTCAAGGTTCATTCATGTTATTGCTAATGACAGGATTTTCTTCTTTTCACAAGGCTGAATTATATTCCATTGTGTATATATGCTACGTTTTCTTTATCCCTTCATCTGTTAATGAACACTTAGGTTAACTCATATCTTGACTATTGTGAATGCTGCTGCAATAATCATGGGTGTGCAGATATCCCTTCAACATATTGATTTTAATTTGTTTGAATATATACCCCAAAGTGGGATTACTGTATCATATGGTAGTTATATTTTTTATTTATTTGAGAAGCATCCATACCATTTTCCATAATGTTTGTACTTATTTATGTTCCTGCCAACAACGTACAATAGTTCCCTTTTCTTCAAATCCTTTGTAACACTTATCTTTCATCTTATTCACAATAGCCATTTTAACAGATGTGATATTTCATCGTGGTTTTCATTTTCATTTCTCTGATAGTGATTTTGAGCTTTTTTATATACCTGTTGGCCATTTGCACTCATAGGTCTTCTTTTAGGAAATGCCTACTCAGGTCTTTTGCCCATATTTTAATCAAGTTATTTGTTTTCTTGCTATTGAGTTTGAGCTCTTTATATGTTTTGTTATTAACCTCTTATCAGATGTGTGCTTTTCAAATATTTTCTCCCATCCCATAACTTGTCTAATCACTCTGTTGATTATTTCTTTGGCTGTACAAAAGATTTTTAATTTGATATAAGCTCATTTGTTCATTTTTACTTTTGTTACCTGTGCATTGGGGTTCATATCCAAAAAGTTATTGCCCAGACCAATGTCATGGAGATTTTCCACATGTTTCTTCTAGTAGTTTTACAGTTTGGGGTCTTACATTTAAGTCTTTAATACATGTTGAGTTGTTTTTTGTATATGGTGTGAGATGAGGGTCTAGTTTAATTCTTCTGCATGTGGATATACAGTTTTCCCAATACCATATATTAAAGAGACTCTCTTTTCTTCATTGTATGTTCTTGGCACCTTTTAAAAAATCAATTGAGCATAAATGCATGGTGTTTTTCCTGCATTCTCTATCCTGTTTCATTGATGGATGTGTCTGTTTTTATGCCAGTACCATGTTATTTTGATTACTATAGCTCTGTAGTATATTTTAAAGGCAGATAGTGTGAAGCTTCTAGTACTGTTCCTTTTGCTCAAGCTTGCTTTGACTATTTGGTGTCTTTTGTCATTCCATAAGTATTTTAGAATTTTTTTTGTTTTGTTTTAGTAAAAATTTCACTAAAATTTTGAAAAGGATTCCATTAAATCTATAGATCACCTTGGGTAAGATGAACTTTTAAAATTATTAATTCTTCTAATCCATGATCATGGGATATCTTTCCATTTATCTGTGTGTTCTTCAATTTCTTTCTTTGGTGTTTTATACTTTATGGTATACAAGTCTTTTATATCCTTCGTTAAATTTATCCTTAGATTTTTTTTTGATTAGTTATTGGAAATGAGATTGTTTTCTTTCTCTTTCTTTCTTTCTTTCTTTCTTTCTTTCTTTCTTTCTTTCTTTCTTTCTTTCTTTCTTTCTTTCTTTCTTTCTTTCTTTCTTTCTTTCTTTCTTTCTTTCTTTCTTTCTTTCTTTCTTTCCTACATATTTTGTGGTTAATGTATAGAAACACAACTAATTTTTGCATGTTGATTTTATATCCTGCAACTTTAGTGAATTTGTTTATTAGTTTTAACATTATTTTGTAGTCTTTAAGGCTATATATATATAAAATAATGTCTCTTCCAAACAGGGACAATTTAACCCTTTTTTGTCCCTTTTATTTCTGTCTCTTGTCTAATTGTTCTGGTTCAGACTTCCAGTATTTTAATTTTGAAAAGAAGTAGTTAGAGTGGGCATCCTTGTCTTGTTCCAGATCCTAGAGGAAACACTTTCAATGTTACATCATTCAGTATGATGTTTGTTGTGGGTTTGTTATATATGGCCTTAGTTGTGCTGTGGTACATTCCTTTCATACCTTCTTTGTTGAGTGTTTTTATCATTACATATAGTCCCATTTTATATGATTAAACTGAGGTTCACAGATTTGAGTGGTTTATGTGAAGTCATACAGTTGTATGACTGTATACTGTCATACAGTTGTAATTGCAATACCTGGACCCAAACTTCCTTTTTATTCTAATCCAGTCACAGACAATGCCATTTACTAGCTGTGAGAAATAGGAGGAAGTAATTGTTTTTAGCACGTCATTTTTTAAATCTTTAAAATGGACATACATTATTTATGTTTCAATGTTATTTAAAGTTTAAAACCTGCATTGTATAAAACATCTGACAGATTCAAGGTGCTAAATAAATGGCAACTATGTTTTACTTAACACATATGCATTTGAAAACATGATATAGAGTGGAATATATTTGTAAAGTGGGATGGATAATGGATGGCAGAGAGTCTTTTTAAAACTCACAGTAATCGCTAACATTTATTAAGTTCCTACGATGGACAAGTTACTATTCTAAGTACTGTAGATGTATTTGCTCATCTCATCTGATGATAAAAAACCCAATGGTAGGTACTATGATTATACAAAATTTATATATGAGGAAACTTTGTTAAGAAATGGTTCAATAACTTGCCTATGGTTTCATAGCTTGTAGTAAGTCAGGAGAGAAATGAATCCAAAGAATGCTACCAGAGAGTACTGCTAAGCACTGCATGCTGGGCAGCCTCAGCAGACATAAGGGAAGCACTACCACACGAGTAACTATCATGATCCATTCAGTGGTTTCAGATTAAGCTATTTTAACTTCCTTATTCATGTCAAACTATTTCTTAAGGAGGTGAAATACTGTCATCTTTGTTACTCTCAGTCTCTCTCAATTGGTTTCATGTCAATTTTGTCAGCTAATGAACAAAACTTTCAGAAAAGACTTGATTCAGAACTTCGATATCACAAAAATTAACTGGTTCTTTCCAATTTGCTCTTGTATAAGCATCTCTTTAGATGTAGCATCATCCTGAGGAAGTTTACACTTAAAAAAATTAAAAAAACAAAAATTAACATAGAATCTATAAATCTGCCAACTTCGTGAGATAACACAAGAAAATTTTGTGAATCTAATTTTGCTAACTATTTTCTCTTCACTGATTTATCTTCTGATACTATTAGGCACATTTAGTGACCCTTTATTCTGTAATTTCCAGTACATTTGTCTACAAAGATTTATCTTCCTCTGTGCTATGTAATAATGACAAATAATCTCTTTAGCACTTTATGTTTGCTCATCATTTATTTATAACAGTATGGTTTCAGTATCCATTTTTCAAGTAAATTTTCTCTAATATCAATGTAGAGTTTGTAATAAATTTGTATAGATTAACCTGAAATCTCTGTACTGTAAGAATGTATATTCTGATGAAAATTGGGAAGCACTCTGGAATAGATGCCACCAGTAATTTCAACTAATTCTAGAAGCCGCTTTTAGGTGGCTACTCCAATATAACTTTTTTTTCTTTACATAATGGACTAAACAGCTATTTGATGAATATAGAAAACTGAAATTGGGGTATTACCCTTGTTTTCTTATAGCATGGTCACCAAGAGATTAACAATTTTCTTTGGATTACAAAAGGGATTTTAAAAACTTTCAAGAAACAGCATAACATTTTTTAGCAGGCAAGTGTCCAAGTTCCTTTGTCCTTTGGTAATTTTTTAGGGATATTGTACTGTGTTCTCACTAGAAGTGTGAAACAAAGCATGATCCAGTTCTTTCTGAATTAAATTTCTTTTCCTTCAGTGAAACATGCTGTAAAGGTTGTGGAGATTTGTCACTGTGGACACATTTATAGAAACTCAACATCAGCAGCAGTTTTGTTGCTGCAAAAATGGAGCCTTGGTTGAGCAGTATTGAGACAGAAAGCGTCTTCTCTGTGAAGGAGCCACAGTTGGTTGCACTAATTTCAGGAATCAAATGAGCATAGACACTTAGATGTGATTCTTCTATGTTTACTGTTCAGACTGCTTAAACCGAATTAAAAGACACCTAAATTCATGAAGGTTATTAGAGAATAATTACTTTGCTCTATAAAATTGTTTTTTACTTTAACAAAAAGATTTGAGACTCTATTCTTTCAGCAAAACTTCCCTGAATGAATTACAAACAAATTGTACACGCACATATGCACAAAAGTATTTAGGAAGACACCTGTAATTTTGTTTTAAACACAAACTTGTATTTGTTAAAAGTTTAAAAATACAGTCAAGGCAAATGTTTTTTCATTACAATTAAAGTTCATGAATTAATTGATTATAATTTGACTATATTCATTATCTCTGTTTCTGCTGATTTGTTTTTAACACCTACGTGTTCTCCATCTATTTTCCAGGCTATTCCTCCTCAAAGAGTGACTAAAGGTGCTGATATGGGTATTTTTTTAAATGGAGATCTTTGGTATTTAAGTTTACTTTTTAATCTTCCATACAACTTGAAACACTGTTATCAAAGCAAAATTTCAGCACGGAAAGAAAGAAAAGACTCAGCTTTTCATATTTCATTGATAGCATTGTTTCAGAAAGTTAATTTAACTCTCACCTATAGAAGTTCATCACTCACACCCACTTTTCTTCTGATGGTAAGATTTATTTGCCTTACTGAGGCTTTATAATTAGAATTTTAAATGGCATTTTTTTTTTAACTTGGATTTAGAACTACCACACAACTAGTTTTCTTTAACATTATTAGATTTTACCTCTTCATTAAAGTTTCTATTCACTAAGTCCATCTTATTCACCCTAAATCAGTACACCACAAGGAGAAGTCTTCCAGGTTTCTTTGTCTTGCCAAAGTTGTGGTCTCTGTCCAGAGGTTTGGACAGAGATTCCAGTATTGTAACGGACATAAGAGATAATTTGACACTCTGAGATATTTAGCAGAGGAATGGAGCAAACCATGGCAGAATATTCTTGTGATTTACAAGTCTGTATCAGGATGTGGAAAAAGACAGCCTAGAACTAGTAAAGCATTCCATGCCTATGACAACAAGCTGTCAAAGCACAAAATGACACAAGAAATAAAAGTACAAATCAAGAAGAGGAGGGCATCCTTTAGAAACAATTATAGACTATAGTTTCCACATGCTTAAAGTGGAATGGATGTACTAATATAGTCTTCTCAAAGAATAAAAAAAGAAAAAAAGAAACAAACAAACAAAAAACAACCAAAAAAACCCCTGAATAACAACATCAACACATTTTGTTTTCTTTTTAATTTTAATAGGTCTTTTAAAGTGTTCAGTTGTCATCCTGTTTAATTTTTCTTTAAATGCATTTTTAGAAAATAACCTCTAGCTGAAACACATCTATAGTTGCATAGGCTTTATTTTATTGAAATTTTAACAGGACTATATGATGATAACATTCTTCTTAGGCATTTTTCTAGTTTCTATAGAAGGGAATTAACAAGCTGTTGTTTATATCCTTGGTGTAAAAAAAAAAAAAAACTCTACTCAGAAACTGCTTCTTTTCAAGCAGGTGTTTCAGCATATAAAAAGTAGAATTACGTCTAATAGCCATATCCCAATATAATTTTTTTGTTGTTGTTAGATAATTCTCTCTAAGGATAATAATGCCAGGCAAAGACAGCTGCTAAGATTTATTTATTTTATTATTTTTAAAAAAATGCTAACCCACCTTTGGTTTGCATCATTGTAATGAATCTGTTGCCGGTGACATAGACAGATAAACACAGGTTGATTAAGGTAATTTTCTCAGGAGGACTGCTCTATTGCTATCCACTGGAGCCCTAGGAGCTTGTACATAAAAATAATACTGATTCCACGGGTCTGTATATCTGTATCTCATCAACCTCTCAACTCTCTGTTATTTTAAAAACTATTTTATATTTTAGACAATATCCAGTTAAATATCTGTGATTCTGTGTTAATGTCTATCATCTCCCATCCAGCAGTCCAGCCTTATCAAAGACTTCACTTTCTACAATTTCATTTACTGGCAATCAACTGTGGTTCAAAAATATTAATTGAAAAATTATAGCAATAAACTATTTATAAGTTTTAAATTGTGCACTCTCTGGGTAGTGACAAACTCTCTTGCCATTCTGAACCATCCCTTTGTCCAGCACTCCACGCTGCCTATGCTCCCCACCCGTTAATGACTCAGCAGCCATCTGGGTTAGCAGATCCACTGTCAGGGTATCATGATGCTTGTATCCAAGTGACCCTTATTTTACTTGGTGCAAGGGTGGTGATGCTGGCGATATGAACATGTCAAAAAGAAGCCTTAAAATGCTTTTTTAGGTGAAAAGGTGGAAGTTTTCAACTATTTAAAGGAAAGATAAAATATCATATGCTCAAGTTGGTAAGATCTACATAAGAATGAATCTTCTATCCATAAAACTGTGAAGAAGGAAAAAGAAATCACACAAAGTATGCAGAGGGTTTGGTACAATCTGCTGCTAAAGGCGTCCACTGGGGTCTCGGAACATATCCCTCATGAACAAGAGAACTACTGTACATTGTTGCCTCTACAAGAACAAGTACCATGTTTTTCTTATCCATTACTGTATTTCCTGTACTTTTCAATTGGCCAGATGCATAGCAGGATTAAAAAGGATTATATTACCTGAAGAATACATAAGAAAATTTATAAGCCTTGAATAATTATTAAAATTTCAAAAGGATTTGTTAAGAATGACTACATTCTACCCACTGAACCAGAAACCGTATTAATTTCTTTATACATATTTATGCACAATATACCATTTGCTTTTGATATCGGTGGCCAGTCTCTCCTACTATAGAACTGGTGAAGCTAATGGTTTCTCTGTTGGTTCTTCCTGGATGCCTTTCTGTGTATCTTCCCTCACTCTTGGGTCCCATGGTTGGGTGTCCTTTTCTTACAGGATTTTTATTACCAATTACAAAGAACACTTGGACTTTGTTGATATATTCAATAAATAGCATAGGATTAAAATGTCTTGAATTTTACCTTGTTTGGTGCTGGATAATTTTTAATTCCTTTAAAATATTCTTGAGCTTTTTTTCTGGGATGCAGATAAGTTACTTGGAAACATTTTGATCCTTTTGGAATTTGCTTTTAAAATCCGTCCGTCAGAGCAGAACACATTTTCATTATATTGCTCATTATTTCTCATTATCGTGATTAAATCCTCCACCTAATGACCTGCAAATCCCAAGATTTTACACCCTGGTTGGGCACTATTCCCAGTCCTGTGTGAGAGATAGCCACTGTTACCTTTAATCCTTTAAGGCAATTCTTTGTCTAGACTTGAATAGTATTTTTTTTACATGCATGCGATCATCAATGTTCTGCTGAGCAGTCAAGAGAGATCTATGAAGCTCTCATTCCTCTAATTCTGTCTTTAGTATTCTCAATTCCCTTGTCTCCCCATCTCTCACCTTTGACTCCTGAACTCAAGGACTCCTTCAGGCGTCTTTTGGGCTCCTTCCCAAATAGCCTAAGAATTATCTCAAGGCAGTAAACTGGGAAATTCATAAACTAGAGTTCACTTAGTTCTTCATCTCCTTCATTTCTTGATGCTCAATGTCTTGAAATATTTTTTCTTATATTTTTTGTTGTTGTTTTTATATTTTTAAAAGACTTTATTTTTTTAGAGCAGTTTTAATTTCACAGATAAATTGAGCAGAAAGCTCCCATATATCCCTTACCCTCACCCCACAGTCTCCCCCACTATCAATAGCCTGCACTGGGGTGATACATTTATTAGAATCAATGACGTTCACTGACACATTATTATCACCCAAAGCCCACAGTTTACATTAGGCTTCACTTTTGGTGTTGTACATTCTATGAGTTTTGACAAATGTGTAGTAACATGCACCCAACAATATAATATCAAGCAGAATAGTTTCATCGCCCTAAAAATACTCTGTACTTTGCCTAGTTATCCCTCCTCCCACCTCCAACCATGACAATCACTGGTATTTTTACCATCACCATAGTTTTGCTTTTTACAGAATATCTTATATTTGAAATCATACAGTGAGTAGCCTTTTCAGTTTGGCTTCTTTCATTTAGTAATACTTGTATGCTTTTAAGCTTCTTCCACATCTTTTCATGGCTAGACATCATTTCTTTTTAACCTCGAATAATATGCCATTTTATGGATGTACCATAATGCAGGCTTTTATGTGACTATAAGTTTTTAACTCACTTGGGTAGATACCCATAAGCACAGTTGCTGGACCTATGGTATTTGAGTACGTTTAGTTTTACAAGAAACTGCCAATTTGTCTTCCAAAATGACTGTACCTTTTTGCATTCCCACCAGTAATGGATGAAAGTTCCTCTTGTTCCACATCCTCACCAACATTTGGTGTGTTCAGGTCAGTGTTTTGGATTTGGCCATTCTACTAGGTATACAGTGGTATTTTATTGTTGTTTTAAATAGTAATTCCCTAATGATGTATGATGTTTAGCATCTTTTTTATATGCTTACTTATCATCTGTATATATTCTTGGTGAGGTCAGGTCTTTTGCCTACTTTTTAATCAGGTGGTTTATTTTCTTATTGTTGAATTTTAAGAGTTCATTGCATGTTTTGGATATCAGATGTTGGCTTTTGCCAATATTTTCTTCTATTTTGTGACTTATTTTCTCATTCTTTTGACAGTGTGTTTACAGTGTAGAAAATTAATTATAATAAAGTCCAGCATATCAATTACGTCTTTTACAGATCATTCCTTTAGTGTTGCGTCTCATACATTCTTAAGTTTTTTGTACTTTTCATGGCAGGAAAAATGTGATTCCTATAACTCTATATTGGCTATAAGTAAAAGTCCTTTTAAATTGCTTTTTTAATTCCAAAGTTTGTTATAGATTTCTTTCAATTTAAGAATGACATAGTCATGTCTTTAGCAAATAATGGCATTTTTAGTTCTTCTTTTTCAAATATTATAATTTCTTCTCTCTGGCTTCTCTCATTGCAGTGGCTAGATTATCCAATATAATATTGAGTAGAAGTGTTATTCAAGGACATCATTGTGCAATCACTGTCTTGTATGAAGGCTTTAAGTAAATATGAGGTGGGCCGGCTATAGATTTTTTGTAGGTGCAATTATCAGATTAATAAATGTCTTACTCATCATTAGCTAAGAATTTCATAATAAATGGGAGCAAAATTTAATCAAGTTATTTTCCTTTCTTTATTTTGTGTCTCCAATTTTATCTTGATCAATCTTGGTGGATTTTGTAATTTTTTTAATTCCAAAACAATAAAGATCTTCTAAGAAATAATTTAATTTTTTAATGTGGATATGCATTCTACTTTACTAGTTTCTGAGTTTATCATATTCTTTTTATCACTTTCTTTAGTTTTAATTTTTTTATAAGATTATTCATATGGAGCTTTGATAATGGCTTATCAAGTTTTTTTATTTTTAATATATTAATTTATAGTTATTCCTGTCTAAATACTGTTGTAGCCTCATTATTAAAGTTCTAATTTATTTATCACTATTTAAAGTTTTTCATTTTATTTCAGTTCAAAATATTTTCAAAATACCAGATTGATTTCTTCTTTTGTCAACAAGTCATTCAGAAATACATTGTATAATTTCCAATAAATTAGAGGATTTCCTAATTACTTGTTTAAGATATAATTATCATATAAATAACAGGCTTTACTTTTTATAACACTTATAGTTTTACTGAAAACTTGAATGGAAACTGCAACGAGTAACCATAGAACCCCTTTTACTTTCCCAACACAGTTTCCCTATTATTAAAATCTTGCACTAGTTTACTACATTTTTAGCATCAATGAGCCAATATTGGTACATTATTACTAACTAAAGCTTATACTTTACAGTGGGGTTCACTTTTCATGTTGTACATTCAATGGGTTTTGCAAAGACTTTCTCTCAATTTGTGACATATCCTTCGTTGTTTTAATAGTGTCTTTCACTAGGCAGAAATTTTTAATTTTATTTAAGTCCAATTTATTAATTTGTTTCATGCTTTATGCTTTTGGTGTCATATCTGAAATGTCATCACCAAACCCACGTTTACCTAGATTTTTGGAGAAAATATATAGTTTATAGTTTTGTGTTTTACATTTGGGTCTATTACTATTTTGAGTTAAGTTTTGTAAAAGGTGTAAGGTCCTAGTCTAAATTCATATTTTTGCACTTGTATGTCCAGTTGTTCTAGCACCATTTGTTGAAAAGGCTCTCCTTTCTTTATTGAATTGCCTTTGATCCTTTGTATCAGTTGACTACATTTATGTTGCTCTATTTCTGGGCTGTCTATTCTGTTCTGTTGAACCATTTATCTACTCTTTCACCAAAACCACACTGTCACGATTACTGTAGCTTTAAAATAAGTCTTAAAGTCAGTTAATGTCAATCCTTCAACTTCGTCCTTCCTCAATATTGTGTTCACTATTCTGGGTCTTTGGGATTTTTAAAATTTAACATGAACTATTTGGTACTCAAGATCACTGATTCATCTATTACTTCGTCTTCCTTTTGATCTTTCAGTTCTTCACACCTCACTAGCTATTTTGTCTCAAGGTTTTCCAGAATTTCTTATATCTAGAAAATGGATAGAGGGATAAGAAGAGAAAAATCTCCCTCAATCTAAACAACTCTTTTTAGCTATTATTCTTCTTCCTTATCTTATACTTTAACAATCAAGATTCTTGACAAAGCAGTTTATACAGATTTTTTTTTTCAAATTTATTTTCTCATCTTCAGACCATACACCAGACATTAATTTACTTCCTGTCGGTATGTATACATCATTTCCTCATCTAGAGATGAAGCCTGTTTCTTCCTTCCCTGAAATCTGGGCTGGCATTCGTGACCAGTAGAATATACTGCAAGGGATATGTTGACATTTTCGAAGCGAGTTTGTAGAAAGCTTGCAGCCTCTGCCCAGGCCACATGAATCACCCTTTCTGGTGAAGCTAGTTACCATGTTTGAGTCAGTCCACTCTGAAACCTCCATGAAGTGAGAAGCCAAGTCACTTGGACAGGCCCAAAAAGATGAGAAGCTATACCAAGAGAAAAAGAGAGGCCAGAGAGATCAGGAATGTGATGAAGGAGTCAACTGGAGGTAGATCCTCCAATTCCAGCTACATCTACATGAATAAAAAAAAAAAAAAAAAATGTCCAGTGGAGCCTTACTCAAATCCTGACCCACAATTTCATAAGCAATTTGCTTAGTGTTCCAGGTGATTTATTTAATCACATTTGATTAAATTGATTTAAATCAAATTTTATTTAAATAGAAATCCAAACTTATTTCTCTTCAAAACTGCCTTCAGTGGAAAAACAATACAAAGAAATCTTTCTGAGCTAACCTAGTGTATTAGTAGATAGATAAGGTCACCAAGAAATTCTCTGGACTCACCCACACAGTTGTTAAAAATTAGGTAACAATTTTAAATAAGATCTGGTTAGGAGAGTGTGAGCAATTCAGGGTAAAATATAAGCAAATACGTGTAAACTCAAAATACTGGGTCAGAAGCCAGATACACATAAACCAAAGGAGCCTAGTAGGTGGTCAGAATGTATGTAAACACTCTGGAACCAAGTCATCTTCAAGAATTGTGGGAGAATGTGGGAAGCACCATTGACAACAAAAGACCTATACTTATGCCAAGGAGTTTTATATATTTGTTGTTTCTTGACAAGGCGAGTGGCCAATATTAAAGAATAACTTGATTAAAATTCACAGCTGGAGATAATTAAGAACACCTGGTTGGAAGAGAGTAAGCATAGTTCCTGACATCTGCATTTTAGTTTTGTGGACATAGTTTTCATTTAAAAATTTTATAAACATTTATTAAGGATGGCAAAGTACACGGGAAGAACCTATGTATGTTTTAGCAAAGTGTTGCACTTGTATATTTAAAATAAATAATTTTCAAAGTGAATCGACATCTTCGTTATAAAATATTTTCAAACTTTTCAGACAATGTTTTAAAACTACTTAAGTACACTGACAATTCTGCTAAAATGTTTTCTCTGTGGTTTAATAGTTTTGAGAGTCTTGCTCATCGAAAAACACCTGGAGTTGTAAATTGTTAGCGTGTTATAAAATCTGCTTGTTTTATCGCAGCTCCCTTCTTGCTAATTGTCCACCAGCTTTTGGTAACTTTTCTGCAATTCAGCAGTTATGGTAAGATTTCCCATAGGCTAGTACAATAAGGAGCCCCTTGCCTTCTACACCAAGATCCGTATTGACAATTTGCCATAGGCCCAAGGGCTAAACCTAATTAGCAGAGCTTCATTTCCCAAAATAAATTAATTGAATCTAAACTTGGCTTCAAATGACTGAATACTTTTTTGAAAATTCTTGTTACAACTGGTTGACTTTGATTATATAGTCTTGTCAGGTTTGGTTATACTTAGGAAATTGCCCAAAAGCAATGCAGTCTGTTGAGACCCTTTTTAATCTGATTTTCCTTCATAGCACACTGAATGCCCTTCATATTCTGACCCCCACCTAACTGTCTAGGTTGCTCTCTCACTTTTTACACATGGCAAAATTGAACTACATAAATGCTCTGTGGGAGTCAAGTTGTGTATATTTCTATACCTAGTTATATATTCTTTCTTTTCTTTATAATGCTCTCTTCTCACAAGTATTTATAGAAATATGAAAATCTTATGATTGTCACTTCAATCTAGGCTCTGAAGAGACATCTTCTGAAAATATTACTCACTTTTCCAATAGAGTTTGAAATGTCTGTCCTTGTACATAATCTTTGTGATGGTTAATTCTAGGTGTCAACTTGATTATATTAAGGACTGCCGAGAAACCTGATAAAGCTGACTTTTTAGGTGTGTCCATGAGGGCGTTTCCAGAAGATATTAGCAGGAGAGCCTGAGTGGACTGGATGGGAAAGATCTGTCCTCAATATTTGCAGGAACCATCCAATCTGCTGGGGGCCCGATGGGAACAAAAAATTAGAGAAAAAAGACGAAGCTCGCTCTCTATCCACTGGAGCTGGCATATACTCTTCTCACCTGTCTGTGGACATCAGAGCTCAAGACTCTTCAGCTTCTGGGTTCTGGGATGTATAACAAGAGCATCATTGGCTTCAATGGCTTTGAGGTCTTCAGACTTGGACTGAGCGACGCTACTGGCATCCAGTTTGCAGACGGCCTATCATGGGACTTCTCTTCACAATCAGGTGAGCTAATTTCCCTAATAAATCCTCTCTCATATATAACATATCCTATTGATTCTGTCTCTCCAGAGAACACTGACTAATACAATCTTCTGTTATAGCAATTATCCTACATCAACACCATTGTTTTATGGTTGTCTGTCCATTAGAATTCAAACTTCTACAAGTCAATTGCTTTTTTTAACATTCATTTCCAGAGAAACTATTTATTAAATAAATATTCAATGAGTATTTGCAGAATTAGTGAATGAAATATGCCAAAATCTTTTCAGCCTATTACAATTAGATGATAATTTCAATAGAACAGGTACCGTGCCTCAAGGCATGTGAGGGTACTCCAAAAAATTTGTGGAAAGATATGTATTATCTGTAATTCTATTTTTTCACAAACTTTTTTGGCATTTTGAGGGAAGATAGTGATCAAACCTATCAGACAACATTGGATTGAGTCCCAGTTATAACTTGAATGATATACATAGTGATATAAATTTATCAGAACAATTTAGTTTCAAAATTACTTTCTTAGACTCTTTTCTAAAAGTAGAGTAAAGTATTTGTCTCATCATGTGTGTGTGTGTGTGTGTGTGTGTGTGTATAAATGACTTTAGGCTACAAGAATTTTTTCAAATATGACATATATGGCTGTGGAAAGTTTAATGCACAAGACTGGTGGTCTCTTCAAGGTGTTTCATACACCCCCACAAGATGACCACTGAGGAGTGGGAATAAAATTATATTCCTGTTATTCTAAATAAAGTAAAAATAAAAGAGACTTTGCAAGTATTTATGGTATGGATTTATTCTGATACCCTCATGTAGCCTCTATGTCAAATGATTCTATGTCTTTTGAACAGTATGTGTTTAGTACAGAATATGTGTTAAAAAATGTTGTGCAATATAAGTTGATAAATACGTGCAATGCATTATAGCTCTTTAGAATAATATGTTTATTCATTATTATAACACAGCTTTTGCCAACTAATTCATGAAAAATTCTCATTCTCAAATCATTTACTGAACAATCATCATGAGTCAGACACTTTTGCCATACATCAAGAAACAAAACCTCCAAGATCTCTTTCCGTAATGAAGTTACATTCTAGCAGGGGGAGAATGAACAATGAATATATTAGTAAATCATATGGCATAAGATATATGGAAGTGAAGAGCAGGGAAGGAGCACTCACTGGGGATGTTTGTGGCAGGGTTGGAGCAGATTGCAATATTAAATTTGGTGTTTTTTTCTTGGTATGTTTGACACCATTTAACAATGTTAAATGATATATGATCAATACCTTGTTAAATTTAATTAAAAATTATCTTAATAGCAACTAAATTTTATATATCCATAAGTCTATAAAGTAGAAAACAACTGCCTTTATTCAATTATCTTTTGTTGAGATTCTCATTTGACATATTTTTGTTGAATTGACCAAATCAACTAGTCGGTCCTTTTGGAGTAGTGTTGAAAACTTATATTCCACACTTTGTGAGAGGATACATAACCAAGGACAAGGAAGGTTCTACATTTAAAAAGGGTTGATTTTTCATCAACTTAATAATTATACAACAAGCAAAAAAGAAATTAATGTTTAATAAAAACTCATTCCATGTAAGGGTGTTATGTACTATAAATAGTGTATCTCATTTAATTCTTCAGAATCATCATGTGGTTATTTCATGACCCTTTTAAAGTTGAGGAAATCAGGGTTCAGGGAAGTTAAAGAACTATGAAGAGTCATACTTGGATTAAGTAACAGAGCTAGAACATGAATCCAGCTTATCTGACTCCAATATTAATGGCTTTTTCATTATAGCTTCAAGTATTCTTTATCTTTTTCTACATTTTTCTTTTAATTCTACTAGCAACTGAAATAGGTCTAAACAGAATGGGAGTTCAATCTTGCTATATCTGTACTAGTCTCATTTTCACACTTTAGGTTCTTATGTAGTACAAAGATAAAAATTCAATTTTCCTTGAATTCTTGCAACAGTTGAGTCATTTTTATATGTGAAGAATACTTTCCTAAAATAAGAAACAAGAGCCCATTTCTTTCATTACTCTTTTGTAGTGTCACAGACTTGCTAATTAGCTCTACTGACTCGTGTGGCATTTTCTTCTGACTCAGGTCACAGTGACTCACACATGAAAGTGAATGATCGAAATGGTGATGCACAAAAAAGGATGTGCAATGATGAAATACGATAATATTCCTTTTTTCAAACAGTTGAATAATGTAATCCTATCTGCATTAATTTTCCAGTGCTATTATCTTTAGAATGAATCACCTGTCATGGCCCATATGTCAAAATTGGCTCTTTTACTGAAAGCTACTACATTCATCTATAATTGATCTTACTAACCGTGGGGTAAGAGGATCAAAAGTTATACAATATCATTAATCATATGCTTTGTTTGCAACAAAAAAATAATAGAAACTACTATTTATCAGGCATTTTCTATGTGTCAGGCATTGTGTGTATATGCATGCATTTTTGTGTACTCTCATTTTATTCTTACGCTCTCCCTAAAATATTTTTTTGGTAATGAAAGAAAGGCAACAAAAAGGATTTAAATATTTTCTAAAGCCGTAGAACTACTAAGTTATCTGGGTTATTCTGACTATAAATATATGATCTACTATACTGTCTCCTTTCTGGAAGTAGTGTAAGCTTCTTCTCAGCTTTTGGTTAAAGTACATGTTTCTTTAATGTGTTTATTATCAAAAAAGGTAACTTAACTTGGTGCCACTAGACCAGTGGTGTTCAAGGTATGTTCTGTAGACTTCTAGGGCTCTGAGAGAAACTTTCAGGGGACTTCATCGTCAGAACAGTTTTCATCATCATAATAATGAGATACTTGCCTTTCTCATTGTGCTGCAGTTTGCACCAGTAATGCAAAAATCATAGTGATACTATTATCGGTGCCTTAGTATGAATCAAGAGACACACTTCATCTGTAAAGATATACACAGACTAAAAGTGAAGGGGTGGAAAAAGATATACCATGCTAATGAAAATGAAAAATGAGCAGGTGTATCTATACTTATGTCAGATAAAATAGACTTTAAATCAAAAACCATGAAAAGAGACACAAAAGTTCATTATATAATGATAAAAGGATCTATCCAGCAAGAAGACATAACAATTATAAATATATATGCACTCAGCACTGGAGCACCCAGATACATAAAGCAAATTCTATTAGACCTAAAGAAAGATATAGACCCCAATATAGTAATAGGTAGGTACCTGAACAACCCTCACTCAGCATTAGACAGATCATTTAGGCAACAAAGCAACAGAGAAGCACAGGATTTAAACTAAACTTCAGACCAACTGGACCTGCAAGATATCTACAGAACATTTCGTCCAACAGCTACAGAATATACACTCTTCTCATCAGCCCATAGAACATTCTCTGTGATAGACCACAAATTTGGTCACATATAAAGTCTTAACAATTTTTTTAAAAATTGGAATAATTTCAGGTACCTTTTCCGATCACAATTAATTAAAACTAGAAATCAGGGCTTCTGGTCAAGATGGCAGAATAGACAGTCCCCAGAGTCACTCTTTCCCACAAATTTATAACTATTCAAAAGCAATGACAGCCAAGTTAGGGCCGCAAGAACTCAGGGGAAGAGGAGGAGAGACCTACAGAGTTCATAAAGGCAAGAAAAGCCACAATAAGAGAAAGAAAGGACGGCTTCCACCATTTCAAGCCATGGCCACTTCAAGACTGGAGCTGGTGAATACATGGAGCAGAAGCTGGCAAAAGCCACAGGTGTGCCAATGTATGAATTTGCTTGGAAGCTGCAGGGGAGAAGAGGGCCTGGGTGGCCCCCAGGCCAAGAAGACCACTAACATGTGGGTTCCCATGATCCCACATAGGAGTGAGTAGCCACAACAACTGAAAAAAAGAGCCACTCATAGGTTGGTGAGTTATCACAAGGGTCCAGAACATAGCCTGTCCCATGGGAAGTGTTTGGAGTGTGGGGAGTGGGGGAGATAGGCCCACCAGGGGAACATTGGGGTACAGCATGGAAAGCTGATCTGCCCTCCAATCAGCACAGGACCACACAGTGGAAATTGGTCAGGAGTATAGAACTGCAGGGGGTGCAGTTTGCTGAAAAGACTCAGGCCCAGACAAGAGTTTCCATACAACCCAGGTTTACCAGACCTCACAAGACTCGGAAGTACATGAGAGGTCAACAATTAAAACCTAAGCTGCACTATATGCCTTCCCCAGAGAGTCAGTAGCAATGCAGCAATTTAGCATAACTACAAGGCTCAAGTGCTGGTCCCCACAGGAAGTTACCCCATTTTAGAAATAAGCAAAGACAACAAATTAGTTCCAGTGCAGAGATTAAGTGGTGTGAATAGTGAATAATCCAACACAGATCTGAAAGAAAGAACAAAATACCCACGATCGGAGACAAAGTTTGATAGCAACTAGTAAAGGTCTAACAACACCAAAAAACACGTATAAAACCTATCAGGACCAGAATCCCCCTAGGCTCCCAAGCCAGGGAGAGGGGAGGGCTATGGACTTCTGCCACACACCCCCAATGACCACACCCTGTCCAGCGATGACTACCAGGCCACCACTGAAAGCACCCAGGCTACTGAGCTGGGGCAGTAGGGGACCAACAGCCTCAGCCATGCCTCCCTGATACCTGCAACCAGCCCAGTGATGACTATGAACCACCACCAGAAGTACCCTGGGCTCCCAAGATGGGGTGATGGAGGGCCAAGGGCTTCAGCCACACTCCCCTGACATCTGCATCCAGCCTAGCAATGACCAAGCCACCAGTGGAAGCCCCCTGGTCTACCCTGCTGGAATGAGGGGGGTGCCAAGGACTTCAACCATACCCCTCTTCCTTCTCTTCCTCCCCCACAACTGCTCCACAATAGCATCTTAGAATATAAAATAATAATAATAATAATAAATAAATAAATTTTAAAAAGAAAAAAAAAAAGATGCAATGACCCAACTTCCTTATGATACTATAATGTCATTGTAAATTGAATCTTTTCAATAAACCTTGTCTTCAGGGAGGGGAAAAAACCCACAAAAAAAAAAAAATAGAATTTAATAACAAGCAAAACTCTGGAAACTATATATGGAAATTAATCATCATGCTCTTGAACAAAGTATGGGTGGGTCCAAGAAGAAATTAAGCAAGAAATCAAAAAAAAAAATCTTGAGAGTGGTGAAAATAAACACACATCATGCCAAAACCTATGGGATACTGCAAAAATGTTACTAAGAAGGAAGTTTATTGCAATAAATGCTTATGTGAGAAGAAAAGAAGGATTTCAAATAAACAACCTAATGTTACACCACAAAGAACTAGAAAAACATGACAATCCAATCCCCAAATTAGTAGATGGATAGAAATAATTAAGACCAGGGCAGAATTAAAGGAAATAGAGACCTATGAAATGATAAAAAAGATCAATGAAACAAAAAGTTGTTTTTTTGAGAAGTTAAAAGAGGCAAATCATTAATTAGGTTTACGAGAGAGAGAGAGAGAGAGAGAGAGAGAGAGAGAAATGAAAAGGGAAGACCCAAATAACAAAGGAGACATTATAACCAATTCTACAGATATACAAAGAATCATTAGAGAATATTATCAACAACTATACATGACTAATTTGAAAACCTGGAAGAAATGGATAAATTTGACACATAAAAACTAGCAAGACTGAACCAAGAAAGAATAGAAAACCTAAACAGACCAATAATAAGCAGTGAGTTTGAAGCAGTAATCATCAGTTACCCAACAAAAAAAAAGCCCAGGACCAGATGGCTTTACTTCTGAATTCTCCCAAATATTCAAAGAGGAATTAATAACGATTATCTTCAAACTATTCGAAAAAACTGAAACAGAGGCCATTCTTCCAAACTCATTTGATGGGGCCAGCATCACCTGATACCAAAAGCAGATAAAGATACAAAAAAAAGAAAACTACAGGCCAATATATCTGGTAAATATAGATGCCAAAATACTACAAAAGATATTAGCAATCATAATACAGCAACACATAAAAAATATATGCACCATGATCAAGTAGGATTCTTCCCAGGGATGCAAGAATGGTTCAACATATACAAATCAATAAATGTGATATACCGCATCAACACAATCAAGGATAAAAACCATATGATTATCTCAACAGATGCACAAAAAGCATTTGACAGATTTCAACATCCCTTCATGATAAACACTCTGAGCAAACTAGGTATAGAAGAAAAGTATCTCAACACATTAAAAGCTATATACAACAAACCCATCGACAGTATCATCCTTTATGGGGAAAATTGAAAGATTTTCCATTAAGAATAGGAATGAGATAAGGATGCTCATTCTCACCACTCTTATTCAACATAGTATTGGAAGTACTAGCCAGAACTATCAGGCAAGAGAAAGAAACAAAGTGCATCCAGATTGGAAAAGACAAAGTCAGACTGTCCATGTTTGCAGATGACATTATCCTATACATCGAAAAGCCTAAAGACTCTACTGAAAAACTCTTTTTTTTTTTTTTTTGTCTTTTTGTGACCGGTAAGGGGATCGCAACCCTTGGTGTGGCATCGCCCACACCGCGCTCAGCCAGTGAGCACACCGGCCAGTCCAATATAGGATCCGAACCTGCAGCGGGAGCGCCGCTGCGCTCCCAAGTGCTGCACTCTCCCAAGTGCGCCACGGGGCCGGCCCGTAAAAAACTCTTAGAGCTGATAAACAACTTCAATAAAATTGCAGTACACAAAATCAAGAGGCAAAAATCAGTAGCATTTATATACTCCAATAATGAACTAAGAGAAAAATAAATCCAGAAAGCAAGCCCATTTACACCAAAAAAAGTAAAATACCTAGGAATCAATTTAATAAAGGAGGTGAATGATCTGTATGACAAGAACTACACATCACTGATGAAAGAAATTAAAGAAGATACAAAAAGATGAAAAGACATTCTATGCTTTTGGATTGGAAGAATAAATATTGTGAAAATGTCCATACTCCCAAAGCAATCTATAGATTAAATGCAATCCCCATCAAAATCCAATGACACACTTCACAGGGATAGAAAAAACATTCCTAACATTTATGTGGAACAACAAAATACCTTGAATAGTCAAAGCAATCCCAAGTAAAAATAAATACTTAAATAAAGCTGGAGGCATAACTCTACCTGACTTCAAAATTACACTATGAAGCTATAGTAACCAGAACAGCATGGTAATGGCATAAAAACACACTCAGACCAAAGGAACAAAATAGAGAACCCCCAAATCTTCCCACACCCTTACAGACAATTGGTTTTTGACAAAGGCAACAAGAACATACACTGGGGAAAAGACTGTTTCTTCAACCAGTGGTGCTGGGAAAACTGGACATCCATATGTAGAAGAATGAACCTAGACACATGCCACTTGCCACATACCAAAATCAACTCAAATGGATTAAAGACTTAAATATAACAACTAAAACTATAAGACTCCTAAAAGAAAACATAGGAAAAACTCCTCAGGAAATAGGACTGGGCAAAGACTTTATGAATAAGATCTTAAAAGCACAGGTAACAAAAGAAAAAAACAAACAAATGAGAATACATAAAACTAAAAAGCTCCTGCACAGCAAAAGAAACAATTAAAAGAGTTAAAATACAACGTACAGAATTGGAGAAAGTATCTGCAAACTATGCATCTGACAAGGGCTGAGTTTCCAGAACATGCAAGGAACTCAAACAACTTAATAGTAAAAAAACAAGTAACCTGATTTAAAAATGGGCAAAGGAGTTGAATGGGCATTTCTCAAAACAAGATATACAAATGGCCAACAAACACATGAAAAAATGTTCAACATCATAAGCATCAGGGAAATGCAAATCAAAACCATATTTAAATATCATCTTACGACAGACTGGCCATTATCAAAAAGACAAAGAATAATAAATGCTCGTGAAGATGTGGAGAAAGAGGGACCCTCCTACACTATTGATGGGAGTGTAAATTAGTGCAGTCTTTATGTAGATTTCTTTTTTTCTTTTTTTGTTTTTGTTTTTTTTTTTTGTCTTTTTCATGACCGGCACTCAGCCAGTGAGCGCACCGACCATTCCTATGTAGGATCCGAACCCGTGGCAGGAGCGTCGCTGCGCTCCCAGCGCTGCACTCTCCCGAGTGCGCCACGGGCTCAGCCCAGTATGTAGATTTCTAAAACAACTACAGATAGAAGTGCCATAAGATCCAGCAATCCCACTTCTTGGTGTATACCCAAAGAATGGAAATCATCATGTCAAAGGGAGGATACCTGCACTCTCATTTTATTGCAGCTCTGTTTACAATAGCCAAGTGTTGGAACCCACCTTAATGTCCATCAATTGAAGACTGGATAAGGAAAATGTGGTATATACACACATAAAAAATAATGAAATTCTGCCCTTTGCAGCAATGGATGAGCTTGGAGAAAATTAAATGTGAGATAGGCAAGGCACAGAAAGAGAAATACTGCAGGTCCTCAGTCATTTGTAGGAGCTAAAAACATAAACAAATAAACTACAAAGTTTTTCAAAAATGTAAAATTTATGTCACTCATTTTTTTGTTTTGGAAAATATAATTTTTAACATATATGTTATGTATGTTAACATGTAATATGTTCCTATTTTTAAAACACTGAATAGTTATTGTTAAAATTTTTCAGTTTTAATTTTGTATGTTATAAATATTGATTTATATACTCAGTATAAATAAAAGGTTTTTGGGTTCTCAATATTTCTAATAGCATAAGGAGGTCCTGAGACCCAAAGGCTTGAACACCTCACATTAAATATGAGATCCTTTCAAGAAAGTCCCTTAAAAAAAAAAAAAAAAAAAAAAAAAACTTGATACCTATATCATGATTTTGAAAATTTCCAAAAATCTATAAATAAAGAATAGAAAAATAAATATACATTTTTAAAATGCGTTTTCAATGACTCGCATTGTTTTTCTGCATAAGGTTAATTGATCCATTTCCTACATAGTTATGGCTTCTTGGCAAGGTCTAGTCTTTGCTGATGTGATCCAAGGGTAGTAAATATAGATCTAGTGGAAAGAAACATGTGTGAGACTATATGTGCGTGTGTGTGTCCCAAGTGTGCAGACATAGGTAGATGTGCTAGAGGTAGGAGCCTGAGAAGAAGTAAAGCAGATGAGACAGTTAATAACTGTCATCTATTTTATCCTACATTGAAGGCTTACCTAATGTATCAAGAAGAAATTATGTTACAAACTACAGTGCTCATAACACTTCATATAGCAAGTTATAACTTCATTGTTTACATTTAGTGAAATATGCTGCATTACAGCTTCTGAAATACGGCAGTATTCAAATAGATTTTACTTATTTGTAGTCACCTGAATAAAACTCCCCAAATATGCACAAGTGAAACCAGCCATTCCAATAACCTATTCTCCACTTACAAGTACTTTCTGAGCTCATGGCATATTTCAGTCTGCTTTCCCTCCAGGTTATCCATTATGTGTCTGTCTCTATCATTAGCTTGTGGTGTCCTGCGAGTCAGAACCACAGCTTGCTCATCTGTTTCTTCCCCTTCACCCAATAGAGTGCTTTGTGCTTTTACTTGTTCTGCTTTTACCTGCTTGATTTAGAAGCCCTAAGTGACCAGGTTCTGAATATCAAAATGTAAGAGTACAGATAAGTGGAAAAGATATGAGGCTGGCTTTCCAGCACACTTAATTTCTCCAGTACCGTCTTTTACTTGTAACTATGTGTACTGAACTCAAGTCAGACATTTCTAAGCAGTACGAAGTGTGCCAGAAAGATAGCAAAGGAGGTGGAGGACTGAATATATCTTCCATGACTGTTCCAGTAAGTGCTGCAACATCAAGATCAATTTTGCAGAATAAAATTCCAAGCAGTAATTCTGACAAAACAAAAACAAAAGAAAAACTTTGGTGAGGATTTAGCATGACTTTAAGCTACGTCCACAGTGCAATACACAGCCTAGATCAACCTGGTGTGCCAGTGGTATAGCCAGGCATTTCTTTGTTTTGGCAGCTGGCTGGTACAGGGATCAAATCCTGAACCTCGGTGTTATTAGCCCCACATTGTAACCAACTGAGCTAACTGGCCAGTGCCACCCCTCCCTAACCCCAAGAGTTTCTTAACAAAATAATCTAAACCACCTCTGTAGGAAAATTCTAAAATAAAGAGCACTAGATAGAGAAACACATTTTGCTGTTGCAAGATGAGGGCCATTCTGGACACAACATTAATTTGTTCCTCAGTTTAGCCACACTAATTAGAATTTATGTTGGATCTCTGTGCAGTAAAGAGAAGTTGGACTGGGACTTTAAATAAAAAGTGAAAGTTCTGTTTCACTAAAAATTATTTGAAGTATTGATTGAGACATACATAACACTATTTTTTTTTTTACAGCCTAATGCAGTTTAATAAAAACTGGAGAGAGGCATTCTCTCCCATTTTGTAACTCAACATGTAAGAGTTATGGATTCCAATGTGTTAAAGAATCTTAAGCTAGAAAAAGAGGCGTTTAGTTGAACATAGCGGTAGTGTCCAAAAAAAATGCTCAGTACCTAGTAAATGCAGTGGGGACTCGTAAGAAGTGAACTGAGCAATGAAAAGAGGACATAAACAGCAAATACCACACCGACATGGAAAGGATTGTTCATAAGCATGGATTAAGCACAGCTGATGACTCCAGGAATTACTCCGGAGGGACTTTGCAGTAGGTAAGTCCTGAAAGTGGGAACAGATATGGATTATACATAAATACTTTTATGTTCATTTCTATCTGTATCTGTTCATCTTTTGTTCTCTATTATAACCTCATTGATTTAAAAAAATGAAAGTAGGCATCTATAATCATCTTTAAATCTGTCCATCTATGCCACCAGTGAGTAATTCATAAATGTTCAACCAACTAGCAGTGGGCTGAAATAGAAAATAGACAGCACATCTTCCTGTTAGTAAAATCCTCTTGTTAGTAAAACATTTCAATTTTTCCAAAAGGAAAAATATTTAAACAAATTACTACTTTGAGTCTGAACTATGATCACTGAATGAGGCCAAAAAAAATAAAGAAAAGAGCCCACAGTCATGTTGTTAAATCTCTCTTTAGTGCTAACCGATTTATTACCCTAGTCACTCACTATTCTGTAGTCTTGGACAATTATTTCATAGAATTGTTTTCTACAAAGATCATGTTTCCTGAATTGCCCTTATATCAACCAGTGACTTTGCTTCAAATTTCACAGATAAAATAGAAACAATCAGAAAAGAACTTCTAGGTTTCCACTATAATTCTAATCTGTCTTCCATATTATTCATATGCCCTGTTTTTCTTTCAATTTCAACAGATAAAATATTTCTGCTCCTATATCTATGATGGTCTCCCATCTACTTTACCTTAATGAAATAAATCACTTCAGTAATTAATCCCTCTCTTGCTCTCATGCATCATTAATTTTCCTTTCCTATTCAATAATTTCCATCAGATTACATGTAGCAATGTCTATCATCATTTAAAAAATTCATTTATGAAACAAGCTTACTGTGTACTGGTTACCAGCTTTTCTGAGTTAGTCAAAAAGAACATACTTACTTGCAACAAGTTACCTGAAGCGAATTTATTGCTTATAGATAAGTAACAAGGGACAACAGAAGCCTAAGATTCATTATGAGCCAGTCCATCAAAGCTCAGAAACGCTGCCCAGGGTGGATGGAGTCTCGACAGTGCATGCCCCCAGTTGCTCAGGGAATATGAAAGGCAGCCCAAGTCAGTCAGTTACCTCTGGGTAACAGGAATCACAAGGCTAAAGCACTAAAGGACATCCTATTGCGGATGGGGGAGGGTGAACTGGAACAGAGTCAGGGCCATTCCAGCCAGCTCTCTCCTTTCTCAAGATGTTGCATTCCTAGCACATTCTATAGTTATTCTTGAGAACCAAAAGCTAGAAAGGGGGAAGAACTGTGTAGGTCCAAGACCCCCTGCAGAACTATCCTGTTGACTCCTCATTCTCTTCCAAATTATGTCTCTGCTCCTTTCTTCAGCAAAATTTCTAGAATTAATTATACTCAGTTTGCACTTTCCTTACTCTCTTTTTAAAATAAATTTTATATATTCCAAAGAATTTATCTTCACAAGTGTGGGTTATAAAACAAAACAAACACCTATGGATGTAGCACTCAACCTATCAATTAGAGTTTTATTAGTAGCATCAATCTACCTGTACTCTTTATGTTGCTATGTTTTATTTTTACCTACTGTATGGTTACATTGTGTGAATGGATCATTACTTATTTAATCTCCTTTTGATAATCATTGGTTTCTGGTTTCCTTCGATTTGTATTGTTATTACAAACAATGTGCAATGAACATTCATTTATTTGTCTCATCTACACAAGCATGATTTTTCTTAGGATATTTAAAAGTATCATTGCAAGAGCATAGGATATATGCATTTTAACTTTGCTGGTCCATGCACAATTGTTACCCGAGGTTGTCGTATCATGTTGTCCTTCCACAGCAGCAGACATGAATTATTATTGCTCCACTTTTGCCAGTGTTTGGAATTGTCTGACTTCTTAAATTTCACATTCACTTAGTATCATTTTATTATCTCATTTGTCTTAAATTGCTTTCTGTTGATTACATATTAGGCTGTATTTATGGGCTATGCTCTTTATTTATGTTTTTTTATTGTGTGAAATGCCTTATTCATGGGTTTTTTTGTCCATTTTGTTGTTTGAATTTTACTAATTGGTTAACAGTTTTTTTTTTCACTTGTTCCAAATACTAACTTATTACTAGTACTATGTGCTGTGAAACTCTCTTCCAGTTTCATGGTTAGTTATGCTGTCATTATAGAAATAAAAATTCTTAATTTTAGATAGCATATTTAATCAATAGTTATTTGTAAGATCTTATTTATGATTTCTTTCTTATCCAAAAGACATAAAGCTACTCTATATTCTAAATTCTCGTATTTTTATAAAGTATTCAAAATTTAATTTAGCATTTGCTTTCCACTTTTATGTCTTTGTTCCATGTGGAATTGATTTATGTGTAAGGTGGTATAGCTACAACATCTATTTTTTTTTTTTTTTCCAGTATGGATAACTAATTGTCTTAGAAACATTTATCAGATAATCCCTTTGCTCTTACTAATCTGAATTATACCTGTGTTCTGTGTGTCTGTTTCTGTGACTGGTTTGTTAATTGATTTTGTTATTAGTTATTTCTGTTATTTATAGCTGTAGTTTATTCATTTTCCTCAGTGTTTAATATTCCAGTCTGGCAAAAACATATGTTTGGATACTGCTGGACAAAGATAAGATGTTATTAAATAAGGAAATTTGCTTTATCATTAGAAAGAAGATCCAATGGTATTTCTATTGCATTAAAATATTAAAGGAAAAGCAATTTTTTATTATAAATCCTACATGTTGATATGAACTTTCATTCATCTGTTAGCTGTATAACAAGTAAATTGAAGTTTTTTAATTAATTTATTAAATTACCTATTACTAATTAAGTTTATAGACCATCTACTTAGCTGCCCAAATCTTCTATTTTTTGTCTAACCAGGGCACTTTAAAATTCTTGGGTTTACAGTAGGCCCTTTCAACTTAACTCTAGTCTTGGCATTCGTACACATTAACAAGTCTTTTCCAGACCTAAAAATAAAGGAACGAATTGAACTTCTTTTCGGCTTCAGTGACTATGCTGAAAACAACAACAGAAAAAGGCAACAAAACTCCAAGCCAATGTAACATTAAATAGAGAATAATATGGAATTAAATGGATATTATCAAAATGGAAGAGAAACTTGCAGAAAAGGACATTATACAATATCATAAATTCCTAAAAGTAAACTAAACTCAATTAGCTCAAAAACAAATAGTGTTAAACAAATATTCATTTAATAATTTTCCATATTATTAAAAGTACTAAGTCATAAATTAATATTAAATGTTATCAAATGCCATTTCAGCCTCTCAATGTGCAAACAAATTTTCTCTCTGACTTATAAATATGGTGAATTCTAGCAATCTAATACTTATAAAATGAGGCTTACTTTTTTGAATTAGTTACATTATATTCTTCTTGTGCAGCAGAATTCTGTTTATTTGATATTTGGTTGTTTTGCACTAATTCTCATAACACAATTTGAGGTTCATCCTTTTTAATTCTTCAAATGGTTTGTTATCAATTTTATTTACATAAAAATCATGTGTTTAAATTTTCCTTTTTATCCTGCATGGATTTTGGCAAGTCATTTGGATATCAGAAATGTATTAATTAATCTAGTCCAGCTATTAAAATTTATTTGCATGAATTTTAGTATTTTACTAAATATGATTCTTTTCAAATTTCTTGTGCCTATGATTATTTTCTTCCTCCTTAAAAATGACTTGCAATATGAAACAGATTATTTACTATGTGCTCTATAATTAATATATTTTCTCTAATGAGAACAATTTATCTCTGTCTTCAATGTGAGTTTTTTTGAAAATGTTAAAAGCTAAAATGCATCCTATTTCTATTTTTTTAGATAATTCATGCAAGTCTCTAAAATATTCACCATATATACAATTAAGTGGTTATTGTATTTTCAAGATAATAAATCTATATCCTGCTTTTTTTTGGTGGACAAATATTTATAATAATTATTTACTAAATAGACAATAATAGATGCATATAGATACAATTCACAATTCAGAAATTCTAAAGATTATAAATAATTTCCAGATTATAAATCTGCGAGGACTTTTCAAGTAATTGTGCTTGATTCTACACTTTCAATATCTTCTATTACTCAGTGAACAAGATGGACTTGCATGGTAATCTATGTTATAAACTAGCAAGGCCGTAAACTCTTTAACCTTTTAATCATAAACGCTTTAACTCTTTTACATTTTAGGTTTGCAAAACTTACCCTTACTCAGTAATACTGGAGTTATTGTAAGAAAGAAAAAGAGTGACTGACAAAAATGGGAATGTAAATTAACAAAATCCTGAGAAATACCTTAATCACAGATATGTTCCCCATTAGAGCCCTCTCATGCCCTGTTTCATTTCTGTCATTCCTCCCCTCCAGTACTTTTCAGAAAATGGCAGAATTAAAAGAAATACCCAATTTCAAACTGAATAACATTATAAAGAAAGTAGCTGGAGAACTCTTATGTAAGTTTGTACAATTCAGGAAATAAATTAAAGTGAAAAGCAAGATATTACAGAAATTAGAGCTTCACTGAAAACGTTGACTCTCTTCTGATTACCGTAGTGAATAATCTGCTGCCAGTAGGGTACTGCGCCAAGGCCTCCTAATCACTGCAACAACCCTTGTGAAAAGGAAGAGTATCTTGCATTTTGGACAAGTTTTTGTTCATAGGCTATGATTACACATTGGCAACTTACCTTTCCCTTTCCTATAGTTGCTTCTTCTCTGAGGAACTTCAAATATATCACCCCACTGGGAGTGCTTTCCGCTGCCCTCCATGCACATTGAGAATTCAGGGTAGAGACATCATGAAATGCTGAGATTTACAGCACTGTGGTGTATAGACGACATGCTGTGAAAATATCTCTGCATCAACTCTGAAGCCAGCAGGCTCCCAGCCATCCTTAGGCTTGTCAGAAGCAGGAACGCTAATGAAAACACCTTGGCCGATTCACAATAAAAAGAAACTGGGAAATAATTTTTTTCAGAGAAGGACTTTGAGGAAATGCCAGGATGGCATCTTACTTTTGACTGGAATAGCTCCTTCTTAAACTATTTGTGTATTTGATATTAGCACTACTTTATCATGATTCTCAAATTTACTGAGGCACATATTAGCCAAGAAAGGCAATTTCCAAAATTGTTTTAGAATAAAATAACTCTTACATTAGTGGCTCCCCATTTCACATCAGGTCAGACAGAGGACGTAAAAGATAAGTGTATCAAGTAGTTCAATGCCCCTTCTTGTCTGCCAGAAGTTGCAGTACCTCAAGCATCAGTACATTGCATTTTATGTCAATCATTTGGAAAATTGCAGGGTGCATTTGACAATGGTCCTGAGATCAAATGTTACCAGCCATAGAAAAGTTGGAAAGACTGTAGCATTAGTTGATTTGTGAGCAAGGTTTTAGTTCTAGCTCACCTTCTTAGGGATGGTAAGCTTGTCTGAGTTATTTGACAACACTGTTTCTGAGTTTTCCTATTTGTAAAACAAGTTAACAACATCTGCACTGGGAATTTAATAGGGATTTCAGAATTTGCCTTGCACTTTCACACTTGCATGCTTTGCCAAAAAGATCTCTTCCTTCCAGGAATTTTCTCACCCACTCTTGCTTCTCTGCCAGGTAAACTCCTCTTGTTCATTCTTCCTTATCTTCATCTTTTTCCAGCTTTTCTCATTTCCAAGATTTTCTCCTCTGTATTATTTTATTCAGTGTTTTTTCCTAAATATTCAGATTCCTAACTCTCAGAAATTATGATTGATAAGCCTGGTGAAGCTCATGAATCTGCAGTTTTTAACAAGGTCACTGATGATTCCAATGCCAACAAATCCTTAGAAATCAATTTAAGAAACTCTCTGATGATAGCTTTTCATATGTATCTCTATTCTAGCACTTACCACGTGTTATTAAAACTATACCACTGAAAACAGAGGTCATGTTTTAATTACCATTTCAGTGCTTACAACATAATAGAAAAAAATATACATTTTTATTGAATAATAAAATACTTCACTTTAGAAGCTAAAGAAGAAAAATCACATATTCATATTAATTGATGCAAAAAAAATTTGAAAAATTCAATATCCACTCATAGTAAAAACTCTTAGTAGATTAGCATTACAGAGGAGCATCTTTTTTTTTTTTTTTTTTCCGTGACCGGCGCTCAGCCAGGGAGTGCACCGGTCATTCTTATATAGGATCCGAACCCGCGGCGGGAGCGTCGCCGCGCTGCTAGCGCAGCACGCTACTGAGTGCGCCACGGGCTCAGCCCAGAGGAGCTTCTTTAATTTGATAAAGAATATCTACAAAATACCTCAGCTAAGGTAATACTGGAGGATGCCTGGATATCTCCCCACTAAGACTGGAAATAAGACAGCCTATCCACCTTGTCATTCAACACAGTACAGGAAATTCTAATCAGTGCAATAAGAAAAGAAAAGAAATTATATTCTAATTAGACAGAAAGAAATTAAACAGTTCTTATTGGGAAGTGACATGATAGTCTGTGTAGAAAATCCAAGGAACATACAGAAAACTAGAAAACAAGTGAGTCCAGCAAAGTCGCAGGATAGAAGATTAACATATAAAAATTATTTGTATTTTTATACATGAAAACTAAAATTAAAAAGAAAAATAGCATTTACAACCACTTAAAAACTGTTAACCTAGAATTCTATACTCAGAGAAAAATTTTCAAAGATGAAGCCTAAAAATTTTTACAGGATATAAAACTGAAGGAATTTACTGCCAACAGAGCTACACTAAAACAAATGTTAAAGGGAGTTCTTCAAGTAGAAAAGAAATGATATTAGACAAAACTATGCAGCAATGAAGACCAGAAATGAAAACTGAGTGGTTAAATAAATAAATATTTTCTATTTATTTAAATGTCTTTAAAAGACCACTGATGGGTTAAACAAAAATAAGAACAAGGTATTGTGAGATTTAAAACTTGTATAAATAATATAATCATAATGGTGGTTGAGTAAGGAATTATACAATTGTAAGGTGTTTATGCTATACATAAAGATGTAGAGTATCACTTGAAGATGGACTATGATTAAAGTTGTACACTGTGGGGCCAACTGCGTGGCGCACTCGGGAGAGTGCGGTGCTGGGAGCGTAGTGGCGCCCCCGCTGTGGAGGTTTGGATCCTACATAGGGATGGCCGGTGCGCTCACTGGCTGAGCGTGGTGTGGGCGACACCAAGCCAAGAGTTGAGATCCCCTTACCGGTCACAAAAAGGACAACAACAACAACAACAAAAAAGTTGTACACTGTGAATGGTAAGGTAACAACTAAAATTACAAGTTGAAGAGTTACAAATAATACAGATAATATAATAATTAAATATATACATAATAAGCCAATAAATTAGAAGAAGTAGAAACATAGAAAGTATTTGTTAACTCTAATGATTGAGGAAAAAGAGAGAAAGGAAACAAAGTAAAGATCAATAAAATACAAATAGCAAGAAGCTAGAATTAAACCTAACCATATTAGAGTTCATATTAAGTATAAATGATCTAAATACCCTAAGTATTAGGACAAGACTGTCAAATAAGATAAAAAAGAGAAAGACTTAAGTATATGCTGCCTACAAGAATGACTTGATATATAGAGATACTAACTTAAAAGAAAAAGATTGTGAAATTGACTTCACAAATGTTAAAAAATCTCAGTAATCTCACTCTTTCACACAAAGATAACAAAATTATTGGCAAAATTAAAATTAAAATCAACTATTTCAGGACTCAGTTAAAGCCACAAAAAGAACTTAAAATCATATATCAAGAGAAACTATGAAATCTCAGTCATATAAAGGGTCTATGGTGTTTTCATAGTTCAGTGATGTGGCGGCTTTGAAAAGCTGACAGTCTTGAAACTAACAGAAGGTAATAACCTATCTGGGAAATCTGTTAAAATCACTTTGATGAGAAACCGTCAATTTACAGAAGTCCAGATTTACAGATCTCAGGAAAATTTCTGTATTCAGTTTTAGCTCAGTGAAAAACAAAACAAAGAGGAAAAAAAGAAAAATACCTACCTCTAGGGTATTACTATAAACTATCACAATGTATTGGCAATATCACAACTGTCTTAGGTTGTGATTTCAGTTGGTACAAACAAAAACCTTGTAAAAAAAATAATTAAAATGAAATCCTGGTGAACTAGATAACCATAGGCAATTTGAAAAGTTTTGACATATTCCTGGTGGTAGAAAATTCTGTACACACATGCAAGGCCATTTGCATGCCCAAGAAAGACCTGAGAATGGTGAGGGTATCAGTCATTCATTTCTGGCTGAACTAGAGGCCTTGTGCAGGCAGGGATTAAAAGCAAAAACTGTATCATAAACTACCTGAAGTTTGAAGGTGTACCTTCTCACATAGATCTCCAGGGTCAAAGGGTAAATTTTATACAGTCTAGAGATTAAAGAAAGTCATCTAATGTATCATTGAATGACCACTAAATTATACTAATTTTGAGGTAACCCTAATGAAGCCAGGCTTGAAAATAAGACCTTAAAAAAATAGCTATCAGAGAACTAAATAGTCTCACACAACACAGAATGCATAATCTACAGAATTAGTCCAGCAAATTTTCTAAATAAGCATGGAGTGGAACAACCATAGAATCAAAAATAAAATGAAAATAATTTCTGGCTGGGGAGTGAGGGTTAGGAGATCTAATATCAAAATTGTTATATAAATTAATGTGGCACATTTCAGTAAAAAAAGAGACACTCAAAGAAACAAGAGTGTATCTCATACGATGTAATAAAATAAAAAAGGAAAAGCCAAAAAAAAAAAAGTTCCCAAGGGACCAGATATTGGACTTCACTAGAAAAAGACTACAAAACACCTATTATAAACATGTTTGTAAAACCAAAGGTTTATGTCTAAAGAATTAAAACAGTATGCTGACAATGTCTCCCCAAATAGAAAATATCAATAAAGGGCCGAGCCCGTGGCGCACTTGGTAGAGTGCTGCGCTGGGAGCGCGGCAACGCTCCCGCCGCGGGTTCGGATCCTATATAGGACTGACCAGTGCACTCACTGGCTGAGTGCCGGTCACGAAAAAACGACAAAAAAAAAAAAAAAAAAAAAAAGAAAATATCAATAAAAAGATTGCTCAATTAATAAGTCCAAATCTACTTATGAATTCCTTTTCGTGTTTCTGTATCTGTTTGAAAATTCTGCATCTGAAATTCTAGTCATCTACGCATGGAAACTACACAAACTTCAAATAGCTGAGGGCACCAAGATAACCCTCAGAAAGTGTAGTGATACTACATATTTTTAAAAGTATCAACAGTTTTAATCAGATATTCTTTTAATAGATGAACTTCAAAAAGAGGGAGAAGCTTAATCTTAAATATTTTATATTGCTCAACTTGATTCTGTGGATTGACTGTTCAAGTTAACAGGTTTTGACATCAGCCTAAAGATTTCCAGTGGCTGCTGATTCAAGTTATGAAAGGAGATGATGTTCTAGTATCAGGACAAATTAAGATCATGAAAGGATGGTTAAGGAATTAGGAAAAAACTCTTCATAGAATAAAGATGGTATATAGATTCATAAAATCTCAGGGTTGGAAAGGAAAATAAAGTCCATCATGAATAAAGATAACACATTTACTTATCTCTTTTAAGAAGGATTTTGCTCTTATATATATCTCAAGCTACAGAAGTTATTAAAGTATATGAAAGGCTATCATTTCTAATCAGGAAAAGTTGGGTATAAAATAATCACCACAATTTCATTGTATTAAGAGCAGTTATAATGTGCAAGTAGATATTAATGTGTAACAATAGTATTTCTTGCTAAAGCTGTGAACAATATTGCTTGATCAATTAATCTGTCATACGGATTCTGAAAGCCTTTGGGTAAAGAAAAGAGATTAAATAAGAGATTCTGGAGAATAGAGGAATCAAATTTATATGTGGTTTAATGACTGGCTGAAGAAAAATTATCTTGACATCTATTTTGTGTCTGATAACTTTAAATCCCTGAGGATTTAATGGTGAGCAAAAGCACATGAGATTTCTCCTTTTATTGAACACACTCTGGTTTATTGAGGGAATAAATAGAAAAATAAGCAAAGAATCCCAGTGTTCTGAGGCACCCTCCTGCAAGAATGCACTTACAGGCCACTCGTGCAGAAAAGGACAGTATATTCACTCCAGCCGTCCAGCAACCATCTCTCAAGGAGCAACCAAGGGAGAATGGCCCCGGGCCTTGGTCTTGTGGGGTTTTTAAAGGCAAAAACCACATCCCATTGGCACACGGGTTTGTCCAGGTGCACAAAGCAAGCTAGGTAGCTAGGTTATAGAAGCCAAGAATGAGCCATTAGAGCAGTCAAGCATACAAATTTTCATTGTATCTGGTTCCTGTTCCCATGTAATAGTTCTCTGTGTGTGGCTCATGTTTCTATGCAATAGTTTTTGTTTCTATGAGAAAGTCAATGGTTTCTCATGCAGAAGGGGGATATAGTCTGCAGGTCAGAAGGGGGTAAAATGAAGTTACTTAGGTTAAGCAAGCAATTCCACAGAGGCAGATAGCATATTTTATGAAGGTGTAGGGAGCTCTATTTTATTCCCAACTCCTCTTTAAGAAGGAATCAAACCATTGATTCATCAGTACTTAATTTGTTGGACTTAGTACATGAAACAAGGAGTTTGACTGATTGTACTCATTTTTTGAATGTAGCTAGTGAGGCAGGAAATTAGGCAGTGTCCAATAGTAACTAGGAGGAGAAGAAAGACTAGGGGACCAGAGACTGCTGTTACTAAGGTCATTAACCGTAACACCCAAATGATTAGTAAAAAAACAACAGGTTTTCCCTAGAGCCATATATAATCCACTTTGTTAGTCTGATTGTGTGGATTATATATGGGTGCAGCTGCTGCTGCACATTCAGATAGGTCCAGTCTCTGTGTAGGATACAATGGCCACAGCAAAGAGGAAAAAAAATTAAGTTTTACAACATTGTCAGATTGACCACTTGGTGTAAATCTTTTTATCAAGGCACTTTACATTTTAAAATTGTTATTTAATTGGAAAAACTCTCAATAAACTAGGAATAGAAAGCACCTTTCTTAGTCTAATAAAGTGCATCTACAAAAAGCCCACAGCTAGTACTACACTTAATGTTGAAAAACTGGGTGCTTTTCCCATAATGAGGAATAAGGCAAGCGTGCCCATTCTTGCCATATTTATGTAGCATTGTATGCTAGCCAGTCTACTTATGACGAAGAAGGAGGTCTAGATTGGAAAGGAACAAGTTAAGCTGTCTTTATCCATAGATGGTATGGTCTTGTATGTAGAAAATACTGAGGAATCCATACAAAAAGCTACTAGAACTAAACTTGTTTGGCAAGTTTGAGGACCTGAGATTAAAATGAAAAAAGCAATTGTACTTCTATATACTAGCAGTGAACAGTCTGAAAATGAACTTAACAATTTCATTCACAGTAGCATTGAAGAGAATAATATGTTTAGGAACAAATTTAAGAAAAGCATGCAAGACTTGTCTGTTGAAAACTACAAAATATTGCTAATTGAAATTAAAGACAACCTAAATAAATGCAGAGACATTTCATGTTCATGGGCTAGAAAACAATATTGTTAAGATGTCAATTTTTCCCAAATTGGTTGATAGATTCAATGTAACCCCTCTCAAATTCCAGGAGGCCTTTTTGCAGAATTGACCAATTGCTTTTGTCAGTGAGTAGGCCTCTCTGACCAAGGGGTGAATCTGGTATAGTACCTGTTGGAGGGCCTGAAGAGACTAAAGAAGGTTATGGTTAGTGATTTCAGCAAGTTTATCATCTTTGAAGAAGGGCAACAGAGAGGGTGTGATTCCTTGTATGTAGGGGGTACATTTAGCCCTTAGGAGGGCAAAGGGAAGGAGGCTCACCCAGTTCTTGCCAGTCTCTAGTTTTAATGTGGTAAGTGTTCCTTTTAAAGTCCAATTCATTCATTCTACCTGTCCTGAACTTTGTGGCCTATAAATATAATGTAAATTCCAACTTATTTTTGATGTTTTAGCTAATAATTGGGAAATTTGGCCCTCTCTGTTGCCCTCTCTGTTTCCCTCCTTAGTTTGGCCAGTGGGAGGCTGAAGAAGGCATCTTTAAGATCTAGCTTTTTGGTTTGTTTCTTTTCTGGACTATCTGTTGTTAAAAACCCTCTGGGCAATTTCAACCAGCTCAGATAATAATTTTCCTTTAAATCCTTCCTGTCTTTGAAGCTTTCTCCTAATGTCTGGGGCCGACTGGGTGACAAAGGCAATATTTATCACCCACAGGTTTTCTGGGGTCTCAGGGTCCACAGGAGTGTAGGTGGACCTTCATAAGGCGTTCCAGGAAAGCAGTGGAGGTTTTGATCGGTCCCTGAATAATTTCACTTACTTTTGATAGGTTAGGGGGCTTCTAGGATGCTGTGCGGAGTCCCCTAAGGAGAGTCTGGCGATACAGGTCGAGAGCCCCCTTACCTTGGCCCATGTTTGGGTCCCACCCAGGTCTGTTAGAGAAGAACACGTGTTCGAGGTGAACAGGGTCATCAGAGGGTCAGCCATCGTGACCAATAAGAGTTTTCAGGGCCACCCTCTGGATCCACTTGTGTTCTTCTGATGTAAAGAGAGTCTGCAGGAGCTGCTGACAATCATCCCATGCAGGCTGTGGGTAAAGAAAAACATTCTCCAAGAGGGAGATGAGGCCCTGAGGTTTTTCTGAGAAGAAGGAGTTCCAGGATCAGGTGGGGGAGTAAGAGGGGGGTTTGGAGGAACAGCAGGGAAAGCAGAAAGATCAGGGTCTTAGAGTTGTCAGGGAGGATGGTAGGCACTGCAGAGGTTGAAGCCCTCTTTGGAGAAGCTGGAAGAGAAGGCTTAGTTAAAAGCACAGATGGTGTTCTATTTCCATTCACCTTGGGACATTTTTTTAAAGATACCTTTTTAGTCATGACGGCTTGTCAGAGATTATATCCATCCAAACCGGTATGTAAGGGGTTTGTCCCACAGACCTGTTTAGAGGAATTTTGTCCCATTTGTTATATAAGACCACAGTCAATGACACACAAAAAAACACAATTGATAACACAGAAAAGACAGAGACAAGTGGCCACATCCAAAATTACTCTAAGATATCCACAGACACAACAATCACAGTGACAAAGGATAACAAGAAACACAGAAACACAGTTCTTATTGACTTGCAAGTCCCAAATCCAAATTACCAATGGGCCCAGTGATGTCGTGGGAGCCCAAGGACTAGGGGAGTTAATGATGTGTCCAGCCTCCCACTGAGTCCAATAATTGGTGCAGCATCCCTTACTGAGATCTCACCTAACTGGGGAGAGAGTAAAGTCCCCATCTGCCTCCAGGGAGAAGAAGAGAAACAGCTTCTCTATCTTCTCCTAGGAGATAAGTGCAAGGAGGAATATACTCACGAGAGAAAGAATCTTGTTGGGGCCTCCAAAATGTTGTGAGGTACCATCCTGCAAGAATACACTTACATGTCACTCATGCAGAAAAGGGCATTTTATTCACTCCAGCTGGCCAGCAACCATCTTTCAAGGAGCAACCAAGGGAGAACAGCCCCAGGCCTTGGTCTTGTGGGGTTTTTAAAGGCAAAAACCACATCCTGTTGGCACACAGGTTTGTCCAGGTGCACAAATCAAGCTAGGTAGCTAGGTTATAGAAGCCAAGAATGAGCCATTAGAGCAGTCAAGCATACAAATTTTCATTGTGTCTGGTTCCTGTTGCCATGTAATAGTTCACTGTGTGTGGCTCCTGTTTCTATGCAATGGTTTTTGTTTCTATGAGAAGGTCAATGGTTTCTCACACAGAAGGGGGTTAGTCTTGAGGTCAGACAGGGGGTAAAATAGAGTTACTTAGGTTAAGCAAGCAATTCTACAGAAGCAGATAGCATACATTATGAGGGTTTAGGGACCTCTATTTCATCACAAGTGAATGTAGAATTTAAAAATTGAGAAAGGAGCTGGGAAGGAAAGAAAGGCTTAACAAAATGATCTGACCAAGACTGGGGTTAGAGAGGACTATTACTAAGGAAGTAACTGTTGAGCCAGGTCTGAAGCCTAAGCATGATTAGGATAATGGAGATGGCAGATGTTAACTAGGCCAGGAAGACCAGGACCACATGGTTGATCTGATCCTTCTTATCCCTCAAGTTCATCTTAAACCACCCTTGCACTTGCTCTTTGAGAAAGAAAGCCTGGCTGATTGACTCTTGCAAAGGAAGAGAGAGACAGTGGTGGTGAATTAGGTCTGATCACATCAGCAAGGTTCATGGCAGACCTTCTAGGACAGTCTCACTATTTTGGAAGCCATTGAATAACTTATGAATAGTGCAAGGTTGGTGAGACTATATGATGAGATTTGCTCTCTTGAAAAGGTCATTCTGCCTGCACAACAGAGATGACGAGTGATGATGTATTATATACTTGGAGGTTCTAAAAATATACTTGTGTGACCAAACATTGCAAATGTTCCTTTTTCTATTTTTACATTTCTGTTTAATTGTAACTTTTTAGTTGATTTTACTCATCTGTTTAGAATATTCCTATGTAGGTTCTTTTTATTTATTTACATTTTTCTTAAATGACCTATGATAATTATATATATTTATAGAATACAATGTGATACTTGGTATATTTATTCAGTGCACAATGATCATATCAGGTTATTAGCATTTCCACCACTTTGAATATTTGTCACCTCTTTATTTTAGGAACATTCAAAATACTCTCAATTAACTCTTTGATATTATACAGCAATTTGTTCTTCACTAAATCAAGGAGATTGCAAGCATGTGCATGCACATATATGTGCACACACACTACCACACATATACAGTCATTCACATAATGCCCCAAATACAATCAACACATCTACATGCACAAATACATTTTTTCTAGATAAAAATAATAAAATATAGGAATGTCAGATAAGCTCAATTACTGAAAACTTTCTGAAGTTGTTATTAACTTACTGAACAAGACAGGAGATAAAACCCAAGCAAGATTCTCATAGGTACATACTTGTATGTGTTCCCTATCCTTCTCAGGTTGACAATTTCAATGTTACAAAGTTTCAATTTAACCAGACTAACTTTCTCTAAACCCAATTTCCTTTTCTTTTTCTCTCTCACACTCTCTCTCCATATGATCCACTTGCTAAGTGCCTTTTTTTTCTTTTCTCTTTTCTCTTTTTTTTTTCTGACTGGTAAGGGGATCACAACCCTCAGCATGGGCTGTCTGCATCACGCTCAGCCAGTGAGCGCACCAGCCATACCTATATAGGATCCAAACCCATGGCCTCGGTGCTACCAGTGCCGCACTCTTCCAAGTGAGCCACAGGGCCAGCCCTAAGTGCCTCTTTTGAGGGCACAATCTAGTCAAATGTTGAACTTTCACCTGGGAAATGATGCACTAGAAAAAAGTGCCATTATCTTTCAAGTGTTGGGTTGTTCCATATAATGATAAATCTGTTTGCTCTTTTTATACACTACAAACCAAACAACAAATTAAATTGATTATTTTAGCAATGTGAGAAAAGTATTAAAATAATAATTTTGTAAATTAAAAAAAAAAAAAAAAAAAACAGACCGAGGGAGCTTAGACTACCGATAGGTACACTGCCAAACTGAAAATTCTTGTTTCATACTCACTGTTTGCTCCAAAGCCCATAATCTTTTATTTACTTGACGCTCATCAGAAACTTAAATTCAAACAAAATTCTACTTCTTTTCTTTTTTAAAAAAAATAAAAATATAAGCTTTATTTCTCAACATAAGCTCCATCAAATTGAAGACACTTTTGCAAGCAATGATACCAGCCATTTAATACATCCCTAAAGTCATGCAAATTTAACCATGTCAATGCAGCCATTTCTACATTATTAACTGAAGAAAATGAGTGCCCCTTAAATATTTTTGAGGTGTTGTCTCCATTTGCCCCCTGATGGTGAGACTGAAAGCAAACATGGAGGACATGAACAGTGTGACAGTGGCAGAACAATGTGAATGTGCTGAATGCTGCTGAACTGTACAGTCAGTAAGAAACTGAAAGTTACTTTCAGTCAAGATGGCAGAACAGACAGTCCCTAGCATCACTCTGTCCCACAAATAAACTGATTTACAACTACAAAAACATAACATCAAGTGCATATGGAATGGGGAGAAGTCCAGTGGGGGAGGCAGAAGCTCCATGGAGACCACATGCCCTGTGGGGCTGCCACTGCGTGATCCAGCAGATAAGCTTCACCGCCACCACCTGGCTCCATTCCCAGCCCAGCCCAGTGTGCACAGAGTGGGGAAACATCCATCAGGGGAGGCAGAGGCTATGCAGAAACCACACACCCTGTGGGGCCACCACTGCATGATCCAGCAGGTAGGCTTCACTGCAGGCACCCAGCTCCATTCCCAGCCCAGCCTAGTGCGCACAGAGCAGGATGATGTCCAGCAGGGGAGGTGGGAACTCCACGGGGACCACAGTGCCACACAATTGAGCAGCCCAGCCCAGTGCATGCAGAGTGGGGAGACATCCAGTGGGGGAGGCAGAAGCTCAGCAGAGAACACACCACTGCCACGATCCAGCAGCCCAGCCCAGTGTATACAGAGCAGAGAGACATCCAGCAGGGGAGACAGAAGTTCTGTAGAGACCACACACCCTGTAGGGGGGGCTGCCGCCACACGATCCAGCAGCAGGTAGGCTTCACCGCTGCCACCTGGCTCCATCCCAAGCCCAGCCCAGCGTGCACAGAGCAGGGAGACATCCAGAAGGGGAAGGGGAAGCTCCACAGAGACCACATGCTCTGCGGTGCCTCTGCGCATGCCAGCAGCCCGGCCCAGTGTGTGAAGAACAGGGAGATGTCCAGCAGGGGAAGCGGAAACTCGGCAGAAACCACACACCCTGTGGTAGTACCCCATGACCCAGCAGTCCAGCCGAGTCCAAGCTGACCAGAGAGCTGGCTCCCCAGAGAGGACCAAGACCCAAGGCAACCACACACACAAGGCACTAGTGGCCAACTGAGCAGTCACTGGGGTAGCCATACCAATTGACAACCCCAGCAACATATTAGTCAGACAATAGTGTAAAACCTGTGGACTTTGAAACCTCCTGCCACAATGAATAAACATCAAAGAAAAGATACCAAATATAAGAAAAATCCAGAAAGTATACCACCAAAGCGTAATAACTCTCAAGCTGTAAATCCTATAGAACAAAAAGCCCATAAAATGACTGACAAGGAATTTTGAGAGATAATTCTAAGGAAACTGAATGGGATACAAGAAAACTCAGCTAGACATCATGATATAATGAGGAAAAGTATACAGGACCTGAAAGAAGAAATGTACAAGGAAATCAATGCCCTGAAAAAAAAATGTAGCAGAACTTGCCAAACTGAAGAAGTTATTCAGTGAAATAAAATACACAATGGAGAGTTTAACCAGCAGGCTTGCAGAAGTTGAATAGAGAACCTCTGAACTTGAAGATGGTCTGTTTGAAATAACACAGGAGAGCAAAAAAGAAAAAAAGAATCAAAGGCATTGAAGAAAATCTGAGAGAGATATCAGAAAACCTTAAGCACTCAAATATCCGAATCATTGGTATTCCAGAAGGGGAGGAAAAAGGAGATTGCATTGAAAACATATTCAACAAAATAGTGGCAGAAAACTTCCCAAGAATAGGAGAAGACATAGATCTTCAGATTCAGGAAGCTCAAAGACACCCAACCATATACAAACCAAAAAGGTCTTCTCCAAGACATGTTATAGTCAAATTGGCAAAACTCAAAAACAAAGCTGCAAGAGAGAAGCATCAAATCACATATAAGGGAGCCACAATCAGACTAACATCAAACTTTTCATCACAAACCCTAAAAGCCAGAAGGAATGGGATGATATATTCAAAATACTAAAAGACAGAGATTGCCAGCCAAGAATATTCTACCCTGCAAGGCTATCCTTCTGAAATGAAGGGCAAATAGTATATTTCTCAGACATACAAAAACTGCGGGAGTTCACTACCACACGACCACCCTTACAAGAAATTCTAAGGGAGTACTGGGTTTAGTTCCTGAAAAATAACTACCACTGCCATAAAAACCCAAGTAAAATCAATACCCACTAGTATAATAAAAATGGCATTCATGAAGACAAAACAAACAAACAAAAAGGCTATCTACAACCCAAGGAACCAACATATACAGAAAATGAGCAGTAAATCAGAAAGCAAGGAACAAAAGACACCTAAGACAAACAAATAACCAATAAAATGCTAGGAATAAATCAAACATTTCAATAACAACTCTTAATGTAAAAGGCTTAAATTTCCCAATCAAAAGACACAGACTGGCTGACTGGATCAAAAAGGAGGACCCAACTATATGCTGCCTACAAGAGACCCACCTCACCCATGAAGATTCACAGAGACTAAGAGTGAAAGGATGGAAAAAGATTTACCATGCAAAGAGAAAAGAAAAATGAGCTGGAGTAGCTATTCTTGTATCTGGTAAAAGAGACTTTAAACTAAAAACCATAAAAAGAGACAATGAGGGACACTACATAATGATAAAAGAATTGATACATCAAGAAGACATAACAATCATAAATATTATGCACCTAATGTTGGAGCAGCCAGATTTATAAAACAAACTCTATTAGACCTAAAGAAGGAAATAGCCACTAATACCATAATAGCAGGGGACCTGAACACCCCACTATCAATACTGGACAGATCATCTAGGCAAAGAATCAGCAGAGAAACACAAGATCTAATCAATACTCTAGACCAATTGGATTTGGCAGATATCTACAGAACATTCCATCCAACAACCTTAGAATATTCATTCTTCTCATCATTACAAGGATCATTCTCCAGGATAGATCACATATTAGGTCACAAATCAAGTCTCAACAAATTCAAAATAATTGGAATTATCCCATGTATTTTCTCAGACCACAATGGATTAAAATTAGAAATCAATAACAAATGAAATTCTGGAAACTATACAAACACATGGAAATGAAACAGAATTCTACTTAATGACATATGGGTCCAAGAATAAATCAAGAAGGAAATCAAAAAAGTGATTGAAACTAATAAAAATAATGATACATCATACCAAAACCTGTGGGATACTGCAAATCAGTATTAAGGGGGAAATTTATTGCATTAAATGCTCACCTCAGAAGAATAGAAAGATGGCAAGTGAAGAACCTAACACTTCACCTTAAAGAACTAGAAAAACAAGAACAATCCAAACCTAAATTTAGCAGATGGAAAGAAATCATTAAGATCAGAGCAGAACTGAATGAAATTGAAACTCCAAAAACAATACAAAAGATCAATGAATCAAAAAGTTGGTTTTTTGAAAAGATAAATAAAATTGACAAACCATTAGCATGGCTAACAAAAAAAAAATGAGAGAGAAGATTCAAGTAACAAAAGTTAGAAATGACAAAACATAATATTACAACTGATTCATCTGAAATACAAGGAATCATTCGAGAATATTATAAACAACTATATGCCAAAAAATTTGAAAATCTGAAGGAAATGCATAAATTTCGGGACACACACAAGCTCCCAAAACTGAGCCAATAAGACATAGAAAATCTGAACATATAAATTACAATAAAGGAGATTGAAACTGTTATCAGAAGGCTCCCAACAAAGAAAAGCCCAGGACCAGATGGATTCACACAGAATTTTACCAAACATTCAAAGAGGAATTGACACCGATTCTTTACAAACTATTCCAAAAGATTGAAACAGACGCAAGTCTCCCAAACTCATTCTATGAAGCAAACATCATCCTGATACTGAAACCAGGTAAAGATATAACCAAAAAAGAAAACTACAGGCCAATATCCTTGATGAATATAGATGCAAAAGTCCTCAATAAAATACTAGCAGACAGAATACAGCAACACATATGTAAAATTATTCACTACAATCAACTGGGATTCATCCCAGGGATGCAAGGTTGGTTCAACATATGCAAATCAATAAATGTAATACACCATATTAATAAAATCAAACACAAGGACCATATGATCATATCTATAGATGCTGAAAAGCATTTGATAAAATTTACATTCATTCATGACAAAGACCCTCTATAATTTAGGTATAGATGGGAAGTTTCCCAACATAATTAAAGCCATATATGATAATCCCTCTGCCAATATCATCCTGAATGGGGAAAAGCTGAAAGCTTTTCCTTTAAAAACAGGAACCAGACAAGGATGCCCATTCTCACCACTCCTATTCAGCATAGTGTTGGAAGTACTAGCAGGAGCAATCAGAGAAGAGAAGGAAATAAAGGGCATCCAGATTGGAAAATATGAACTCAAACTGTCCCTGTTTGCAGATGACATGATCCTATATATCAAACAGCATAAAGCGTCTACAAAAAAACTCTTGGAGTTGATAGAAAATCAACACACAAAAATCAGTAGCATTTCTTTTCTCCAATAGTGAACATGCAGAAAGTGAAATCAAGAAAGCTTGCCCATTTACAATAACCACCAAAAAAATAAAATACTTAGGAATTGAATTAACCTAGTATGTGAAAAATCTCTATAATGAGAACTACAAATCCCCGCTGAGCGAAATTAGAAAGGATACAAGAAGATGGAAAAATATGCCATGCTCTGGGAGGAAGAATCAACATAGTGAAAATGTCCATACTACCCAAAGTGATATACAAATTCAATGCAATCCCCATCAAAATTCCAATGCCATTTTTCTCAGAAATGGAAAGAACTATCCAGACATTTGAATGGAATAACAAAAGAAATCAAATAGCCAAAGCAATGCTGAGCAAAAAAATAAAGCTGGGGGCATAATGCTACCTGACTTTAAACTATACTACAAAGGTATAATAACCAAAACAGTATGGTTCTGACATATAAACAGACACCCTGATAAATGGAATAGAATAGGGAATCCAGAAATCATTACATAAACCTACAGCCATCTGATCTTTGACAAAGACACCAAGCCTATACACCGGGAAGAGACTGCCTCTTTAACAAATTGTGCTGGGAGAAATGGATATCAATATGCAGCAGAATGAAACCAGACCCATATCTTTTACCATACACTAAGGTCAACTCAAAATGTATTAAAGAAATAAATATTCACCCTGAAACAATAAAAGTTCTTAAAGAAAACATAGGAGAAACACTTCTGGAAGTAGGACTGGACACAGACTTCATGATTATGACCCCAAAATCACAGGCAACCAAAGGAAAAATAAACAAATGGGATTATATCCAACTAAAGAGCTTTTGCACAGCCAAAGAAATAATTAACAGAGTTAATAGAAAACAAACAGAGTGGGAGAAAATATTTGCAAAATATACATCTGACAAAGGATTAATATCCAGAAAATACAAGGAACTCAAACAACTTTACAAGAAAAAAACAAACAACCAAATTAAAAAATGGGCACAAGAGCTAAGTAGGCATTTCTCTAAAGAAGATATACAGATGGCCAACAGACATATGAAAAAATGCTCAATATCACTCAGCATCTGGGAAATGCAAATCAAAACCACACTGAGATACCATCTCACCCCAGCTAGGATGGCTAAAATCCAAAAGACTCTGAATGATAAATGCTGGTGTGGTTGCGGAGAAAAAGGAACTCTCATACATTGTTGGTGGGACTGCAAAATGGTGCAGCCTCTATGGAAAATGGTATGGAGGCTCCTCAAAGAATTGCAGATAGATCTACTGTATGACCCAGCTATCCCACTGCTGGGAATATACCCAGAGGAATGGAAATCATCAAGTCAAAGGTATACCTGTTCCCCAATGTTCCTCACAGCAGTCTTTACAATAGGAAAGATTTGGAACCAGCCCAAATGTCCATCATTGGATGAGTGGATACGGAAAATGTGGTACATCTACACAATGGAATACTACTCAGGTATAAAGAAGAATGAAATACTGCCATTTGCAATGACATGGATGGACCTTGAGAGAATTATATTAAGTGAAACAAGTCAGGCACAGAAAGAGAAATACCACATGTTCTCACTTATTGGTGGGAGATATAAATAAATAAATACACACACACACACACACACACACACACACAAAACGGGGGGGGAGAAAACATAAGAATTACAATTCCTTGAAATTGACAGGACAAGCTAACAGAAGAAAGGACATTGTTGGGATGAGGGAGGAGAGGGAGTAGTCCGGGAGGTTTTGGTAATGGGCCACAATAATCCACCACATTGTATATCAACAAAATAAAATTTTTTTAAAAAATGAGAGAAAAAAAATAAATATTTTTGAAAGTTAGAAAAGAGAAAGAAGTCAGAAGGTGTCAAATCAGGACTATGATTATTTTCAGTATGTCTAATAATTTTCCATTGAAGTTCTTACCATATTGCCTTTGTTTGATAAGAAATATGAGCAGAAGCATTGTTGTGGTGGAGGACTCTTTGGTGAAGCTTTCATTGGTGTTTTTCTGCTAAAGCTTTGGCTAACTTTCTCAAAACTCTATCAAAAAAAGCAAATGTTATTGTTCTTTGGCCCTCCAGAAAGTCAACAAGCAAAACCCCTTGAGCATCTCAAAAATCTATTGCCATGAACTTTGTTCTAGACTATTCCACTTTGCCTTGACTGAACTAGTTCCACCTCTTGGTTGCTATTGCTTTGATTGTGCTTTGTCTTCAGGATAATACTGGTAAAGCCAAGTTTCATCTCTTGCTACAATTCTTCACAGAAATCCAACAATATTTTGATATCATTTCTTTAAAATTTCCATTGAAAGCTCTGCTCTCGTGTGAAGCAGTTCTGGGCACAACAGTTTTGGCACCTATGCAGTGGAAAGTTTTCATAACTATTCTTTTTAGATAAAATCATGCTAGCTGAACCACTTGAGATGTCATATGGTGTTGTCTATTGATTCTGCTGTTAATTGTTGATCCCCTCCAACTAGGGCACAAACAAGATTATGGTATTATGAATGATGTGGATGGTCTGCAACTGTGGGCTTAATCTTCAATATTGTCTTGTTCCTTCTTAAAATGAGTCTTCCATTTGGAAACTGCTGATTCGGGGGGGGCATTCTTCCCACAAAATTTTCGTTAAGCATTAATGATGTCATCCTTCATCCACCCAAGTGGCACCATAAATTTGATGTTTGTTCTGGCTTCAATTTTAGCTGAATTTACATTGCTCTGATAAGAGCACTTTTTAAACTCATGTCTTGTCATTCTTAGTTAATATAAGCTTATTTTGGTGCAAAGAAATTTTGCAATCAATGCATATTTTTTCATGATAGGCATCTTACATGAAATTTTTGAAGACCCCTCATACATGTCTTGCTTATGTGTAAGGCAAAAATATAAAATAATTTGAGAACTACAAATATAAAGACCACCATCACTTTCTTATTTCTGGTGGATACCAACATTGGAAATTGCAATTTTTATTTTTATTTTTTATTTATTTATTTTAATTAATTATTTTATTTTATTTTATTTTACTTCACAATATGCATTGTAATTGATTTTCATGCCCCTTTACCCATTCCTCTCCACTCCCCTCTCCTCTCCCCCATCATATCTGTTCACTTGCCTTAAATAGTTCAAGGAATTTTTGTGGTTATTCTGTCTCCTTCTCCCCTCCCCCTTGATTTGTTTGTTTGTGTGATTTTTTATTTTTAGCTCCCCCAAATAAGTGAGAACATGTAGTATTTCTCTTTCTGTGCCTCACTTCTCTAAGTCCATCCATGTTGTTGTGAATGGCAGTGTTTCATTCTTTTTTATAGCAGAGTAGAATTCCATTGTGTAGATATACCACAGTTTCCTTATCCAGTCATCAGATGATGAACATTTGGGCTGGTTTCAACTCTTGGCTATTGTAAATAGTGCTGCAATAAACATGGGAGTACAGGCATCCCTTCCACATGATGATTTCCATTCCTCTGGGTATATTCCCAACAGTGGAATAGCTGGGTCATATGCTAGATCAATCTGTAATTGTTTGAGGAACCTCCATACCATTTACCATAAAGGCTGCACCATTTTTCAGTCCCATCAACAGTGTATAAGAGTTCCTTTTTCTCTGCAACCTCTCCAGCACTTCTCATTCTCAGTCACTCAGATGGTAGCCAACCTAATTGGAGTGAGATGGTATCTCAAAGTGGTCTTGATTTGCATTTCCTGGATGCCAAGTGAGGTTGAGCATTTTTTCATGTGTCTGTTGGCCATTCCTATATCTTTCTTTGAGATATGCCTATTCAGAACCTTGCACATTTTTTTAAGTTGGGTTATTTGTTTTTTTGCTGTAAAGCTGTTTGAGTTCCTTACATATTCTGGATTTTAAACCTTTGTTGGGTTTATGTTTTTAAAATATTTTCTCCCACTCTGTTGGTTGTCATTTTACTCTTTTGATTCTTTTGCTTTGCAGAAGGTTTTTAGTTTGATATAATCCCCCCCTTTTTTTTTTTTTTTTTGCTATAGTTGCCGGTGCTTTTTGGGTCTTATTCATGAAGTGCGTACCCACTCCTACTTCCTGGAGGGTTTCCCCTCTGTTTTCTTTAAGGAGTTTTATCATTTGGGGATGTATATTTAACTCTTTAATCCATTTTGAGTTGATTTTGGTATATAGTGAAAAGTACAGGTCTAGTTTCATTATCCTATATATGAGCATCCAATTTTCCTAGCACCACTTGTTAAAAAGGCAGTCTCTTCCCCAGTATGTAGATTTGCTGCCTTTGTCAAAGATCAGATGGCTGTAGGTGAATGGATTGATTTCTCGGTTCTCTATTCTATTCTAATGATATGGGTGTCTATTTTGATTGATGCCAGTACCATGCTGTTTCTGTTATTATGGCTTTCTAATATAGTTTAAAGTCAGGTAGTGTTATGCCTCCAGCTTTATTTTTTTCGCTCAGAATCGCTTTGGCCATGCATGGTCCTTTGTTATTCCATATAAATTCTGGAAAGTTTTTCCATTTCTGAGAAAAATGTCATTGGAATTTTGATGGGGATTGCGTTGAATTTGTATATCAATTTGGGTAGTATGGACATTTTCACAATGTTGATTTTTCTAGTTCAAGAGCATGAGAACTCCCTCCATCTTCTGGTGTCCTCTTTAATTTCTCTCAACAGTCGTTCATAATTCTCTTCATAGAGATTTTTCACATCCTTGGCCAGCTTTATTTCTATGTATTTCATATTTATGGTGGCTATTGTAAATGGGCTAGCTTTCTTGATTTCTTTTTCTGCATGTTCACTGTTGGAGTATAGAAATGCTACTAATTTTTGAGTGTTGATTTTGTATCCTGCAACTTTGCTGAAATCATTTATCAACTCTAGGAGGTTTTTTGGTAGAGGCTTTAGGCTGTTCAGTATATAGGATCATATCATCCACAAACAGGGACAGTTTGACTTCATCTTTTCCAATCTGGATGCCCTTTATTTCCTTCTCTTCTCTGATTGCTTTGGCTAGTACTTCCTACACTATGTTCAATAGGAGTGGTGAGAGTGAGCATCCTGTCTAGTTCCTGTTTTTAAGGAAAAATCTTTCAGCTTTTCCCCATTCAGGATGATATTGGCTGTGGGCTTACCATAAATGTCTTTACTAGTGTTGGTATACTTTCCATCTATACCTAACTTGTACAGAATCTTTATCATGAACAAATGTTGAATTTTGTCAAATGCTTTTCAGCATCTACAGAGATGATCATATAGTTTTTGTCTTTGCTTTTATTGATGTGGTTTATCACATTTATTGATTTGCATATGTTGGACCAACCTTGCATCACTGGGATGAATCCCATCTGATCACGATGTATAATTTTGTGTATGTATTGCTATATTCTGTTTGATAATATTTTATTGAGGATTTTTGCATCTATATTCATCAAGGATATTGGCCTGTAGTTTTCTATTTTTGATGCATCTTTGTCTGGTTTTTCTATCAGGATGATGTTTGCATCATAGAATGAGTTTGGGAGAATGGCCTCTGTTTCAATCTTTTGGAAGAGTTTGTAGAGAATTTGTATCAATTCCTCTTTGAAGGTTTGATAGAAGTGAACCCATCTGGTACCAGGCTTTTCTCTTTTGGGAGCCTTCTGATAACAGTTTCAATCTCTTTTATTGTTATTGGACTGTTCAGATAGTTTATATCTTCTTGCCTCGTTTTTGTAGCTTGTATACATCCAGAAATTTATCCATTTCCTCCATATTTTCAAATTTGTTGGCATACAGTTGTTAATAGGAGTCTCTTATGATTCCTTGTATTTCTAAGTTGTCAGTAGTACTATCAACTTTTTCATTTCTAATTTTTGATATTTGGGTCTTCTCTCTTTTCTTAGTTAATCTTGCTAAAGGCTTGTCAATTTTCTTTATGTTTTCAAAAAACCAACTTTTTGTCGCATTGATCTTTTGTACTGCTTTTTGGGTTTCTATTTCATTAAGTTCTGCTCTGATCTTAATTATTTCTTTCCATCTACTAACTTTAGTTTTGGATTGTTCTTGTTTTTCTAGGTCTTTAATGTAAAGAGTTAGGTTGTTTATTTGCCAAGTTTCCATTCCTCTGAACTAAGCATTTAATGAGATATATTTCCCCCTTAATACTGCTTTTGCAGTATCCCACAGGTTTTGGTATGATGTGTCATTATTTTCATTAGTTTCAAGAAATTTTTTGATTTCCTGTTTAATTTCTTCTTGGACCCATATGTCATTAAGTAGAATGCTGTTTAATTTCCATGTGTTTGTATAGTTTGCAGAGTTTCATTTATTATTGAATTCTAATTTTAATCCATTGCGATCTGAAAAAAATACATGGAATAATTCCAATTTTTAAAAATTTGCTGAGACTTGCTTTGTGACCTATCATGTGGTCTACTCTGGAGAATGTTCCATGTACTGATGATAAGAATGAATATACTGAGGTTGTTGGATGGAATGTTGTTTAGATATCTGCTCGGTCCAATAGGTCTAAAGTATTGTTTAGATCTTGTGTTTCTCTATTGATTTTACACCTATATTTTCTGTCCAATCTTGAGAGTGAGATAATCAGGTCCCTCTGTTATGGTGTTAGTGCCTATCCCTGTCTTTAGATCTAATAGTGTTTTCTGTGTAAATCTGGTTGCTCTGATATTGGGTGCATATATATTTATGATTGTTATGTCTTCTTGATGCATAGATCCTTTTGTCATTATATAGTGGCCTTCTTTAGGTCTTTTTATGATTTTTGCTTTAAAGTCTATTTTATCTCACATAAGATTAGCTACTCCAGCTTGTTTTTCATTTCTATTTGCATTATTTATCTTTTTCCATCCTTTCACTCTTTGTCTATGTGTGTCTATAGAGGTCCAGTGAGTCTCTTGAAGACAGCATATTTTGGGGTCCATCTTTTTAATCCAGTCAGTCTGTCTGTGTCTTTTGAATGGGGAATTTAATCCCTTTACATTTAGAGTTGTTATTGAAAGGTGTTGATTTACTCCTAGTATTTTACCTTTTTTTTGTTTGTTTGTTTAGATGTCTTAAATACCTTTTGTTCCTTTCTTTCTAATTTTCTGTTTGTCTTCTGTATTTGTTGGTTTCTTAGGGTGATAGGTAAACTATTTTTTTTTCTCTTTTGTTTACATTTTTGTTTTGCTGGTAAGTATTGTTCTTTCATGAGTATTCATGTCAGTGATGGTTGTTTTTGTGATATCAAACCCAGCACTCCCTAGAGATTTTCTTGTAGGGCTTGTTGTGTGGTAGTGAACTCCTGCAGTTTTTGTTTGTCTGAGAAATATACCCTGAATGCACCTGATCTCTGCTAGTTATTTCTTAAAAAGAGATATTCCTTAGTAAAATACCCTGCACTACATTTACTGTACACTGAATATAACTTTTTCTTAGGAATCATAGCAACTTAGTATTGGAAAGTAATTGATTTAGGATTGAAAACAGCAAAAATAAATAAATGAATAACAATAGCAATTGGGCATTTTAGTAGACTGTTCATGGCCTTTGATATCTTTCAATCTTGAGGCACAGTTAAAGTTGACTATGGCTGTGTTAATGTATAGCCCATCCTTATTCTTTTGAAAATAGTTAAATGTGCCATTCTCACTTTGGATGCTACTTGTGCTAGAGCAATATCCCATTAGAAAGTGTTAGGATCCTGCATAAAGAACTGTTAAGAGATTTTAAAGATGGATAAGACACCAAATCAGTGAGCTATCATTTGTTTTGGACAGGAAGAGAAGACATAGACCTTCTTCTATCTCTTAAACTGTTGACCTACTAATAACTCAAGACCCTTTTTAAAAGTTTCATTTGTATAATATAAAATTTGTTAATAGAATTACTTATTTTCATGCATTTATTTTATTCTTTCTTTTACTCATTATATGAGCTTTTTGATTCGTGAAGTTTGAGTCTTACTAATCTTAGTATTCTGCCTAATACTTATCCCAGTGTACTGCAAATTTCAATAATATCTTTTGAATTCAGTTGAACATATCACTGATAAATGATTAGTTTTAATTGGTTTATAAATATGCTTTTAAGTCTCTGTTAATTGCATATGTACTTGTATGGATATGCACAGATCAATGTGTTTCTTTTCACCATGTACTACAGCATGAGGGGAAGCATTTGGATGGCATGGAAAACATATGTTCCTTTTCTTTCACCCTTCTACAGCTCAGGGAATTAGGTACCACCATTTGTTTAGTGGTCCAAAAGGATTTTCAGAATTTTAATATTGATTCTTTCTAATTCATGTGTTTGTTACCATGTCTTTAAACTTATTTTACTAAATTGCAATTTAGAACTAATTCATCTTGTCTTTATCATTCCATGATTATTTGTAATAATTTTCACTATATATCATGTTTACAGATATGTCAGGTATGTGTGAATATCACAAATTTGGGCTCAGTCATGCTGTTTATCAAAAATTGCCTTTTGTCACGATATTGCCAATTCATATTTTTCAGTTATTAGATAGTAACATCTTGTCAAGACTACTGAACTGCATAAAACTTAAAGCAGTGACCTAAAAGATGAAATCTATTAGAATATTAACTCCTTACCAGATATATTGTTTGCAAAAATTTTCTCACAATCTGTAGGCTGCCTTCCATTTTGTTGACTTTCCTTTGCTATGCAGAAGTTTTTTAGTTTTATATATTCCTTCTTGTTTGCTTTTTTTTTTTTTTTTGCCTGAGCTTTTAATGTCATATATAAGAAATCATTCTGAAGTCCAATATCAAGGAGGTTTTTACCAATATTTTCTTCTATGAGTTTTATGACTTCACATCTTACACTAAGACTTTAATCTGTTCTGTGTCTATTTTTGTGTACGGTGTAAGATAAAGTTCCAATTTTATTCTTTTGCATGAATATTTCCAGTTTTTCCAACATCATGTCTTGAAGAGATAATTCTTTAGTCATTGATTTTTTTGGTGGCATTTGTTTAAAATTAGTCAATCATATATGATTAGATTTTTTTCTGGGCTATTTATTTTGTACCTTTGGGCTAAGTACATGTTTTTATACCAGTGCCATACTGTTTTGATTACTATAGCTTTGTAACATAAATTTATATCAGGAAATGTAATGCTTCCAACTTTCTTTCTCTTTGTGAAAATTGTTTTGGATCTTTGGGTTGTTTTGTGGTTCCATAGAAATTTTAGGTGTTTGTTTTTTTGTTTTTTTGTTTTTTACTTTTGTGAAAATGCCATTGAAATTCTTTTTGGCAAACTTTCACATTTTTTATTTTAACTTTCTTTTAGAGAAACATAACTGATTATACATATTTGTGAGGTATAGATTTGACTATAAATACTCATTTACAATATGTGATGATCAAATCAGGATAATTAGCCTATTCATCATTATAAAATATGACCATTCTCAATAACCTTCCTCCCTCCCCCCTTTTCCTGCTTCTAGTAACCACAGTTCTATTTCCTTCTGAAAGTTCAATGTATTATTGCAATTGTTCTTTTCCTCCTTCCTTCCTTCCTTCCTTTCCTTCCTTCCTTCCTTCCTTCACTGCCAGTTATGAGTGAGGATGTATAGTATTTCTCTTTCTGTGCCTGACTAGTTTAACTTAACAAATTTTTTCCAAGCTCTGCCAAGTTGCTGCAAATAGCAGATTTTTATTCTTTCTTATGGCTAAGTAGTAATCCATTGTTTATATATGCCAAATTTTCCTGATCGACTCATCCATTGATGCACATTTAGGTTGGTTCCATATATAGGCTATTGTAAATAAAGCTGTGATACACAAGGAAATGATTTCTATTCCATTGGATATATACCCAGTAGTGGGATTGCTGGATCATACAGTTGTTCTAACTGTGGATATTTCAGAAACCTCCATACTGTCCTTTCCCCAATGAAGGCTCATTGGCTGTGTCTGTGGGTTGACTTTCTGTGTCCTCTATTCTTTTCTATTGGACTGGTTATCTGTTTTCATGCTATTACCTTGCTTTTTGGTTACTATAGCTCTATAGTGTAGTTTGAAGTCAGGTAGTGTTATTCCCACAGCTTTTTATTTTATTTTATTTTATTTTGTTTTTTGCTCAGGATTGCTTTGGCCATTTGGAATCTTTTTTTGTTCTATATGAATGTTATGATTTTTTTTTTCTATTTCTGTGAAGAATGTCATTATTATTTTGATGGGGATTGCACTGAATCTGTAGATCACTTAGGGTAGTAAGGACATTTTCACAATATTAATTCCTTCCATCCAGGTGCATGGAATGCCTTTCCATCTTTCAGTGTCCTCTTTAGTTTTTTCAATAGTGATTTGTAGTTCTTATTGTAGAGATCTTTCATGTCCTTATTTAAATTGATTCCTAGGTATTTTATTTTATTTTTAATGGTGACTATTGTAAATGGGCTAGCTTTTTAAATTTCTTTTTCTGCTATTTCATTGTTGGAGTATATAAATGCTACTGATTTTTGCATGTTGATTTTATATCCTGCAGCTTTACTGAATTCGTTTATCCACTCTGAATTGTATTTTTTGTTATTGTTGTTCTTTTCAGGTTTTTTTGGGGGGGGTGGTACTGTTTTTAGGCTTTTTTACATATAGGATCATGTCATCTGCAAACAGGGACAATTTGTTGCCATCTTTTCAAATCTGTGTGTGTGTGTGTTGAGATACTTTCCTTCTGTACTTAATTTGTTAAAAGCCTTATTCATGGGATTGGCCTGTAGTTTTCCTTTTTGTTGTTGGATCTTTATGTGATTTGATATTAGGATGATGCTGGTCTCATAGAATGATTTTTGAAGTATGGTCTGTGTCAAGTTTTTGGAATAGTTTGAAAATAATTGGTATTAATTCTTCTTTAAAGGTTTGCTAGAATCCAGCAGTGAAACCATCTGGTCCTGAGTTTTTCGTTGTTGGGAGAATTCTGGTTACTGCATCAATCTTGTTTGTGATTGGTATGCTCACCTTTTCTATTTCTTCTTGGTTCACTCTTGGTAGTTTGTATGGGTCTAGAAATTTATCCATTTGCTCTAGATTTTCAAATTTGTTGTTGTATAATTGTTCATAATAGTTTCAAATGATTATTTGTACTTCCATGGTACCAGTTGTAATTTTTCCTTTTTAATATCTGATTTTTGTTATTTGGGTCTTTTTTTAAAGTTAGTCTAGCTAATGGCTTCTCTATTTTGTTTATCTTCTCAAAAAACAACTTTTTATTTCATTAATCTTTTGTGTAAGTTTCTTTTATTGATTTCTGTTTCATTTAGTTCTGCCCACTAACTTTGACAAGGAATTGGTTTTGTTTTTCTGGTTTTTTGAGGTGTAATGTTTGACTTTTAATTTGAAGAATTTTTATTCATTTGATGTGTTTATTGCAATAAACACCCCTTTTACTACTGCTTTTTCATTATCCCAAAGGTTTTGCTATTATGTCTTTATTTTAATTAGTCTCCAGAAAATTTTTGATCTCCTGTTTAATTTCTTCTTTGATACAAAGGCATGTTTTTGATATCCATGCATTTTATAGTTTCCAAACTTTTGCTTATAATTAATTTCTAGTTTTAGTCTGTTGTGGTCTTAAAAGATACTCAAAATGATTTCAATTTTTAAAAATGTGTTGAGACGTGATTTGTGACCTAACATATGGTCTGTCCTGGAGAATATTCCATGTGCTCAGGAGAGCAACATTAGCTCTACAGTTGTTGGATGAAATGTTCTGTAGATGTCTGCCAAGTCCAATTGGTCTAACGTGTAGTTTAAATCCTGTGTTTCTTTTGTTGATTTCTCTTAGATGCTCTGTACAATTTGGAGAGAGGGGTGTTGAGGTCCCCAAATATTGTTATGTTGGGGACTATCTCTTTCTTTGGATCTTATAGTATTTGCTTTATATGTCTGGGTGCTCTGATGTTGGGTGCAGATGTGTTTATGATTGTTATATCCTTTTGCTGGATAGATCCCTTTATCATTATATAATGATCTTCTTCTTCTCTTTTTTATGGTTTTTCATTTAAAGTCTATTTTATATGGTGTAAGAATAGCTACTCCTTTTCATTTTTGGTTTCTATTTGTGTCATATACATGTTTTCATCCTTTACTATTATTTTGTGTGAGTTTTTATAGGTGAGTTGAGTTTGTGGTAGGCAGCATATAGTTGGGCCTAGTTTTTCAGTTCATTCAGCCACTCCATGTCTTTTGAGTTGGGAATTCAATCCATTTACATGTAAGGTTGTTATGAAAATGTATTATCTTACTACTGGCATTTTATTGATTTTGATATGGTTGTTTTAAATATCTCTTGTTCCTTTCTTTCCTTTTTATTGTTTGTCATTGGTGTTTGTTGTTTTTTGGAGGTGGTAAGATACGGTTTCTTTCTCCTTCTCATTTGTGCGTTTGCTGTACCAGTAGATTTAGTTCTTTTTTGTGTATGCATGATGGTGAATATTATTTGTTTGTTTTTTTGAATTACAGATGCTGGATTCCTTTGAGGATTTCTTGTAGGGTTGATCTTGCGGTGGTGAACTCCTTCGGTTTTTGTTTTTCTGGGAAATACACTATGTATCCTTCATTTCTGAAGGATAGCCATGCTGGGTATAGTACTTTTGCCTGACAGTTTTTTTTTTTTTCTTTTAGAACTGTGAATATATCATCACATTCTCTGCAGGCCTGTAAGATTTCTGCTGTGATATCTGCTGTTAATGTCATGGGAACTTCATTAAAAGTGACTTCACGCTTTTCTCTTGCTGTTTTAAGGATTCTTTCTTTGTCTGTGACTTTTGACAGTTTGACTACAATGTGTCTTGGAGTCACCATTTTGGACTGAAATTATTTGGGGATCATTGAGCCTCTTGGATCTGAAAGTCCGTATCTCTAACAATACCTGGGAGGTTTTCTGCTATCATTTCATTGAATAGGGTTTCAATGCCTTTTCCTTTCTCCTCCTCTTCTTGAAACTGATGATTCAGATGTTTGTAAGTCTAATGGACCACATAAATTTTCTTTTAAAAATTTTATTTTAAAATTATTTTCCCTGTCTCTGTCTCTCTCTATCTGAATTATTTCAAAAATAAAAATAAAAATAAGAACATTCTTTATGGTATCTATCTCTTTTTAAATTTCTTCCTTCATACCTTGGATAGTTTTCTCATTGTTTCATTTATCTGAGTCTTCTTGTATCTCATTGAGTTTTCTTAGTATTGTTGCTCAGAATTTCTTTTCAGTCACTTCCAATGTTTCTTGCTGTCTGGCATATGGTATTGAGAATTATTATATTCCTTTGTGGTTTCATATTTTCTTCTTTTTTTTTTTTCTTCATAATTCTAGTATCCCTATGTTGGTTTCTGGCCATCTGATGGAGCATTTGCTTATTCTATTACTCTGTGGTGACTTTTGAGGAGAGAGACTCTCCTTTCTGTAGGTATGTTTTATATTGATTGTTAAGTGGGGTGTTTTAGGTTTGGTTCCAGGTAGACACAGTAAGACAGTCTCCGTGTGGTTAATTTGACCATATTCAATGTTGGAGCTGTCTCTAAGTGCCTCCATGGCCTAGGAATTGGAGCTCTCAGAAGTTCCTTGCTGATGTGTGTGACACTGTGATTGACCCTTGAGGTTGTAGACAAGATCTTGAGTTTTGAGAGAAGCTCCTGGGTGTCCTGTCACTCCTTGGCTAAGATGGGTGACCCTGAGTGGACTTGCAGGCACACTGGCTAGTATCCCATCACCCCAATAGAAGCACTGGGTGTCCTAAAGTTCCTCATATTGAGTAGATGACTCTGGGTGGGGTTTCTCACCCCTCTTTCTTGTAGGGAGAGACTTCTCCTGGGTCATTGCTTCTTGCCCTTTCTTCTCTTCTCCTACCTGTTAAAATGAAGGAACACCTGAATCTGGGTAAGGTAGTGCTGGTGGTACCATGGCTGGGCATAAGCTAGGATCAGGATGGACTCCTGGGTGAAGAGAAAGGTGGCTGTAACAGCGGTGTTCTGGAGCCAGGTAGTGGTGATGTCAGCAGCTGTGAAGTTGTGTTTTCTTCCACAAGTTTGGGAGCTGGAGTGCCAAGGACAGAGATGTCTAGGAGTAGCTGGATGGATCACTTCACTGTAGGCCTCCCCAGCAGCCCCACTTGTAGACCCACTGCCTAGTGGCCCCATCCACCACTTAGAAGCAGCTGGTTTGGTCACTTAACAGTAGTCCTGCCTAGTTGCCCTCCCTATTGCAGAAAAAAGGGGCTTCACAGGCTCCCTCACTGCATCCCCACCTAGTGGCCTTGCCCACTTCCTGAGAAGTGGCCACTGGAATTTTGATAGGGATCGTATTGAATCGGTACATCATGTTGGGAAGCATGAACATTTTAATATTATCAATTATTTTAATCCATAAATGTGAGATATTTTCATTTATTTGCATTTTTAAAATTTATTGTATTGATGTTTTATAGTTTTCAGCATACAGATATTTCACTTCCTTGGTTAAATTTATTCCTAAGTATTTGATTATATTTGATGCATCAGAAATTCAGTTTTCTTATTTTCTTTTTCCATAAATCATTATTGGTTTAAAAAAAGCAACTGATTTTTGTATGTTGATTTTATATACTGCTACTTTACTGAATTAATTTATTAGTTCTAATAGTTTTCTTTTGTAGAGTCTTTAGGGTTTTCTATATAGAGGATCATGTAATCTGTAAGGATACATTCACTTCTTTTCCAATTTGAATGTCATTTATTTCTTCTTGTTGTCTGATTGCTCTTGCTAGTACTTTTAGTACTATGTTGAATAGAAGAAGTGATATCATATATCTGGTACAGAGTTAATAGCCAAAAGATATAAGAAACCCATACAATTTAATAGCAAAAAAATAACCAATAATCAAATTATGAAGTGGGAAATGACTTGAATAGACATTTATTTTTGCAAAGAAGACATACAAATGGGCAACAGGTTTAAAAAAGTTCATGAACATCAGTAATCATAAAGGAAATGCAAATAATATGTCTGTTCACCATTTGTATATCTTCCTTAGAGAAATGCCTACTTAGCTCTTTAGCCCATTTTTTAATTGGGTTGCTTATTTTCTTCTTGTAAAGTTGTTTGAGTTCCTTATATATTCTGGATATTAATCCTTTGTCAGATGTATATTTTGCAAATATTTTCTCCCACTCTGTTGGTTGTCTTTTAACTCTGTTAATTGTTTCTCTTGCTGTGCAGAAGCTTTTTAGTTTGATATAATCCCATTTGTTTATTTTTCCTTTGGTTGCCCGTGCTTTTGGGGTCGTATTCATGAAGTCTGTGCCCAGTCCTATTTCCTGAAGTGTTTCTCCTATGTTTTCTTTAAGAAGTTTTATTGTCTCAGGGTGTATATTTAAATCCTTAATCTATTTTGAGTTGATTTTAGTATACGGTGAGAGGTATGGATCTAGTTTCATTCTCCTGCATATGGATATCCAGTTATCCCAGCACCATTTGCTGAAGAGGCAGTCCCTTCCCCAATGAATAGGCTTGGTGTCTTTGTCAAAGATCAGATGGCAGTAAGTGTGTGGGTTGATTTCTGGATTCTCTATTCTATTCCATTGGTCAGTGTGTCTGTTTTTATGCCAGTACCATACTGTTTTGGTTATTATAGCTTTGTTGTATAGCTTAAAGTCAGGTAGTGTTAGCCTCCAGCTTTATTTTTTTTGCTCAACATTGCTTTGGCTATGCATGGTCTTTTATTGTTCCATATAAATGTCTGGATAGTTTTTTCCATTTCTGAGAAAAATGTCTTTGGAATTTTGATGGGGATTGCATTGAATTTGTATATCACTTTGGGTAGTATGGACATTTTCACTATGTTGATTCTTCCAATCCAAGAGCATGGGATATCTTTCCATCTTCTTTTACCCTCTCTAATTTCTCTCAGCAGTGGTTTGTAGTTCTCATTATAGAGATTTTTCACCTCCTTGGTTAACTCAATTCCTAAGTATTTTATTTTTTTGGTGGCTATTGTAAATGGGCAGGCTTTCTTGATTTCTCATTCTGCATGTTCACTATTGGAGAAAAGAAATGCTACTGATTTTTGTGTGTTGATTTTGTATCCTGCTACTGTGCTGAAGTCATTTATCAATTCCAAGAGTTTTTTTGTAGAGGTTTTAGGCTGTTCGATATATAGGATCATGTCATCTGCAAACAGGGACAGTTTGACTTCATCTTTTCCAATCTGGATGCCCTTTATTTCCTTCTCTTCTCTGATTGCTCTGGCTAGTACTTCCAACACTATGTTGAATAGGAGTGGTGAGAGTGGGCATCCTTGTCTAGTGCCTGTTCTTAAAGGAAAAGCTTTCAGCTTTTCCCCATTCAGGATGATATTGGCAGTGGGTTTGGCATATATGGCTTTAATTATGTTGAGATACTTTCCCTCTATACCTAACTTGTAGAGGGTCTTTGTCATGAATGAGTGCTGTACTTTATCAAATGCTTTTTCAGCATCTATAGAGATGATCATATGGTCCTTGTGTTTGAGTTTATTAATATGGTGTATCACATTTATTGATTTGCATATGTTGAACCAACCTTGCATCCCTGGGATGAATCCTACTTGATCGTGATGAATAATTTTTCGTATGTGTTGCTGTATTCTGTTTGCTAGTATTTTAGTGAGGATTTTTGCATCTATATTCATCAAGGATATCGGCCTGTAGTTTTCTTTTTTGGTTATATCTTTACCTGGTTTTGGTATCAGGATGATGTTTGCTTCATAGAATGAGTTTGGGAGATTTGTGTCCGTTTCAATCTTTTGGAATAGTTTGTAAAGAATCGGTGTCAATTCCTCTTTGAATGTTTGGTAAAATTCTGCTGTGAATCCATCTGGTCCTGGGCTTTTCTTTGTTGGGAGCCTTCTGATAACAGCTTCAATCTCCTTCATTGTTATTGGTCTGTTCAAATTTTCTACGTCTTCATGGTTCAGTTTGGGGAGCTTGTGTGTGTCCAGAAATTTATCCATTTCCTCCACATTTTCCAATTTGTTGGCATATAGTTGTTTATAGTAGTCTCGAATGATTTCTTGTATTTCAGATGAATCTGTTGTAATATCGCCTTTTTCATTTCTAATTTTGGTTATTTGAGTCTTCTCTCTTCTTTTTTTTTGTTAGCCATGCTAATGGTTTGTCAATTTTATTTATCTTTTCAAAAAACCAACTTTTTGATTCATTGATTTTTTGAATTGTTTTTTGGTTTTCAGTTTCATTCAGTTCTGCTCTGATCTTAATGATTTCTTTCCGTCTGCTAACTTTAGGTTTGGATTGTTCTTGTTTTTCTAGTTCTTTAAGGTGAAGTGTTAGGTTGTTCACTTGCCATCTTTCCATTCTTCTGAAGAGAGCGTTTAATGCAATAAATTTCCCCTTCAATACTGCTTTTGCAGTATCCCACAGGTTTTGGTATGATGTACCATTGTTTTCATTAGTTTCAATAAATTTTTTGATTTCCTGCTTGATTTCTTCTTGGACCCATATGTCATTAAGTAGAATGCTGTTTAATTTTCATGTGTTTGTATAGTTTCCAGAGTTTCGTTTGTTATTAATTTCTAGTTTTAATCCATTGTGGTCTGAGAAGATACATGGGATAATTCCAATTTTTTTGAATTTATTGAGACTTGATTTGTGACCTAATATGTGATCTATCCTGAAGAATGATCCATGTGCTGATGAGAAGAATGAATATTCTGAGGTTGTTGGGTGGAATGTTCTGTAGATATCTGCCAATTCCAATTGGTCTAGAGTCTTGTTTAGATCTTGTGTTTCTCTACTGATTCTTTGCCTAGGTGATCTGTCTAATATTGACAGTTTGGTGTTCAGGTCCCCTGCTATTATGGTATTAGTGTCTATTTCCTTCTTTAGGTCTAATAGAGTTTGTTTTATAAATCTGGCTGCTCCAACATTGGGTGCGTACATATTTATGATGGTTATGTCTTCTTGATGGATCAGTCCTTTTATCATTAAGTAGTGTCCCTCATTGTCTCTTTTTATGGTTTTTAGTTTAAAGTCTATTTTGTCAGATATGAGTATAGCTACTGCAGCTCATTTTTCTTTTCTGTTTGCATGGTAAATCTTTTTCCATCCTTTCACTCTTAGTCTGTGTGAATCTATATGGGTGAGGTGGGTCTCTTGTAGGCAGCATATAGTTGGCTCCTCCTTTTTGATCCAGTCAGCCAGTCTGTGTCTTTTGATTGGGGAATTTAAGCCTTTTACATTAAGAGTTGTTATTGAAAGTTGTTGATTTATTCCTAGCATTTTATTGGTTGTTTGGTTGTCTTAGGTGTCTTTTGTTCCTTGCTTTCTGATTTATTGTTTGGTTTCTGAGTTTGTTGGTTCCTTAGGTTGAAGATAGTGTTTTTGTTTTCTTGTTTTCTGTTCATGAATGCCATTTTTATTATACTAGCGGGTATTGATTTTTCTTGAGTTTTTATGGCAGTGGTAGTTATTTTTCAGGAACCAAACCCAGTACTCCCTTGAGGATTTCTTGTAAGGGTGGTCGTGTGGTAGTGAACTCCCGCAGTTTTTGTTTGTCTGAGAAATATACTATTTGCCCTTAATTTCGGAAGGATAGCCTTGCAGGGTAGAGTATTCTTGGCTGGCAATCTTTGTCTGTTAGTATTTTGAAAATATCATCCCATTCCTTTCTAGCTTTTAGGGTTTGTGATGAAAAGTCTGATGTTAGCCCGATTGGGGCTCTCTTATAGGTGATTTGACGCTTCTCTCTTGCAGCTTTTAAGATTCTCTCTTTGTCTCTGAGTTTTGCCAATTTGACTATGACATGTCTTGGAGAAGGCCTTTTTGGGTTGAATACGTTTGGAGATCGTTCAGCTTCCTGGATCTGAAGATCTGTGATTTTTCCTATACCTGGGAAGTTTTCTGCCACTATTTTTTTGAATATGTTTTCAATGGAATCTCCATTTTCCTCCCCTTCTGGAATACCCATGACTCGGATATTTGAGTGCTTAAGGTTGTCTGATATCTCTCTCAGATTTTCTTCAATGTCCTTGATTCTCTTTTCTCTCTTTTTGTCTGCTTGTGTTATTTCAAACAGCCCATCTTCAAGTTCAGAGGTTCTCTCTTCAACTTCAACAAGCCTGCTGGTTAAACTCTCCGTTGTGTTTTTTATTTCACTGAATAACTTCTTCAGTTCAGCAAGTTCTGCTACAATTTTTTTCAGGACATTGATTTCTTTGTACATTTCCTCTTTCAGATCCTGTATACTTTTCCTCATTTCATCATGATGTCTAGCTATGTTTTTTTGTTTCTCATTCAGTTTCCTCAGAATTATCGCTCGAAATTCCTTGTCAGTCATTTCAAGGGCTTCTTGTTCTATAGGATCTAGAGTTTGATATTTATTAACTTTTAGTGGTGTACTTTCTTGATTTTTTGTATTTCTGGTATCTTTTTTTTTTATGTTTATTTATTGTGGCAGGGGTTTTCACAGTCCACCGGTTTAAGATTAATGACTAACTAGGATGTTGCTGTGGTTGCCAATTTCGTATGGCTACCTCCGTGGCTGCTCAGTTGGCCTCTAGTGCCTTGTGTGTGTGGTTGCCTCGGTTCTTGGGCTTCTCCAGGGAGCCACCTTTCTGGTCAGCTTGGACTCTGCTGGGCTGGTGGATCACATACCACAGGGTGTGTGATCTCTGTTGAGCTTTCACTTCCTGTGCAGGACTTCTCCCTGTTCCGTGTGCTCTGGCCCAGGCTGTTGGATCGTGCAGTGGTGACCCCACAGGGTGTGTGGTTTCTGTCGAGTCTCCGCCTCCCTGGCCGCAGGTCTCGCACCTCTGTGCGCACTGTGCTGGGCTGGGGTGTGTCTTCTGCAACCCTCGTCTATCAGCTGGGCCTTCAAGACCCTGCTCGGCACCGCCTCACCCAGGAAGTCTACCAGGTTTCTGGTAGACACAGACGACCGGTCGCTCTGGGTGCCTTTGTAGCACTGTGTAGATCTTTCTCAGGGCTTGTTCACCTTTGTATCCCCCCGGTATAAACCGAGTCTAGCGCCCACCTGCAGCCAGCTCTCCGGCAGGTTCAAGCGGACCTGGGAATTCTCCTACCACACTATTCCCAACGAGAACTTGGTTAGGCTTTTTTCCGAACTGGTGGCTGCAGAGATGGTATCTGCCTCCCAGTAACAGGAAGTTTACCGGGGGCCAGAGTCCAGGGTGTGGTGGAGTGACAGTTGGCCCGCCCATACTTCCTTGCCCTCCCGACACTGGCCGGGGATGCCCCCCGCCACCAACCCGCCAGAGAACCATGGAGGGAGTGGGAGGAGAGGCCAGCCCGCAGGCTCCGGAAAGCCCCGTGCCAGGCCAAGCAAGTGGGAAGGCTCAGTGATGGCCGCCGGGCAGAGCTGCTAGCACCTGGGAAAATGGAGGCAGCCCCAAGGCGGCGAGTGGCCTGGTGATGCAGGCGGGAGCCGTGTGGGCATCAGCCCCCAAACAGGGCTGGTCCAGGGGTCACTCACAGGGTTGTGCCAGGTCGGGCGCTCACTCTCTGCCTCTGGTTTGCCGCCTTCCCTGTTCTCGGCCGCTGCCGCCTCAGGCTGTTCAGTCGCAGCGCGGCTCGGGCGCTCCCAGGAATCTTCTTTAATGCCGGCCTGAAACCTCGAATCCTGAATAGGGTAGCTGGCCGCCTTCAGCGCGGCCCCGGCCTCCAGGATCCTGTCTGCATCCACAGCAGCCCTGGCGCCGTGTTCCCTGTTTAGAGACTCGCTTTTGCAGCTAAGAAACAGTTCTTTTCCTGCTCCACACTTCCAAGCTGTTGCCTGTAAATGAGGCAGCCTCTCCTGCCAAGGGCAAAGTGGCGGTCACCCCCCACGACCGGTCACCAGCAGCAGTCCTCCCTTAAGAGATGGCGAGAGGAAGGTCCACAATTTTCCTGGCTGCCTGAGGCCCAGTGGCCGCCTTTTCCACCTCAGCTACTCTGCGCCAGCCGCCGCAGCCACCGCCATCTTGAAAACTCCTAAATGAACAATATTTCAAGATGACAGCAGAGACACTAAATAAAATTGATCTTTCAGGGTATGCTGAATATGTCAGTTGAAAAAGGGAAAAATAATTGGTGTGTGAATAGATAACAAAGTACACCAAAAAGAATGATCAAATATTATGAAAATCTAGTTCATTCTCTGGCATGATTCTTCCAGATAGATTCACCAGATCTTTTAGTTTATATTCTGGGATATAATTTTTCTTCCTAATTTTTCATTAGACAATTTTCCCACCAATTTTGTTATATCTCAGAGGTTTTGTTTGTTGTCGCTGTTATTATCAATTTTATAAAATGAAATCTCATTATTTTGAAATGCAAAATACAAGAAAGAGGAAGTTTTGAATCAGACATTTTAGGATTATCAAATTATTTTATAAAAACATTGCTAAATATCTAGTTAAAAGAGTAAAAGTAGGCACTTAAAATTTTACTGGTTACATTGATAAGTTTAATAAGGCTTTACTGAGTAGTTTATTTTTCTGTGTATTTTAATATCTTAACTTTCTCAGAGATTTGTCGTCTTATTTGTAGTCATTCTCTTGAAGTGTCTTTTGGCTAATAAACTTTATCTGTACTGTAGTCATTGGAATATGTCTAGCAACCGTTATTTTTGCTCATGTCCTATTCATTATATGCTTGCAATCACTGTAATAGAGAAAAAGTATTTTATTATTCCTTGAATGTTTAGTTTCTAAAAACAGAGAAAGCAAAAAACCTGTTAGGCTGTGCAGGAGACCCAGAAATTTTCTTGCAAATACCATATAGTATTATTACAAAGGTAAGAATTTTTTCCCTTAACCTAGACAGGTCCCAAATATCTAGATATAAATTTTTATAAACTGTCAAGATTTTATATGATGACTGCTGCATAATTATTATATTTTTTCCTCATTAAGAATATTGTATTTCACATTTTTTTCTCAAGTTTTAGGAAAAATACTAATTCAATTTTGCCAAAAAGTTAGTACAAATTTCCTGGAAATGATCTTTAGAACAGAATGAGCAATATGTGATGTTATCTTCTAAACAAACACAAATAAAATAATTTTGAACTTGAATTCTCAGAGTTATTGAATATTCAACAATACTGATGTTTCAAAAAATATTGGCTGATCTGTGGGCTTTAAATTCGGATAAATCAAAAACCTAGGGGAACTAGGGTTCATTTAAAATCCTGGCTCTATTACTTTCTGGAAAAATTGCCCTCCTGGAATTCCTTTAGTGAGTGTTTTGAACTGTAAAATGGGAATAATGATATTTAACTTGTAAGGCTACTTTTGAGGGTAAGAATACATATTTTAAACTGCTTTGAAGACAACAGATGTTCAATTAATTTTGGTTCATGTGATTATGATTAATGATTATTCTATGGGGTATATTTAACAATATTGGTTAGTTCTGATCCCTTTTCTATCTTCAGATTTTCTTTTATTTTATTGTTTATAGGTAAACGATCAAGCCAATAGTTATTCCCAGTGATATTGATGAGATTCAAGATAATAGTATTTTATTTCTTAAACAATATTATTTTAGTTCTTTTATTATTCTCCTTAGCCAAAGCCTCAAAAATTTGAGTTATCACCCAGGAAACAATGAGTGTTTTATAAAATAAATTTAAGAAAAAAAAACTAATGATAATTAATTTATGATGTAATCACACTTTTTGTTCTACTCTTTTAATTATACAAAGTACAAATATGTATTTTTTATAAATTTTAAATATATTACTTAAATATATCTATGCTTCATTTCCCAGTTTTTAAGTTTTCATTGTTTGTTTCTCTCTTTGTTCCTTGATTGAATATGAAATATTTTATCATCTTAAAATGACAGTTATATGTTCATTGTTCCAATTTTATTCCATAATTTCTGTGCTTCATTAGTTTGTAACTTATTGAAAATAGTTTTCTCTTTCAATCAATACACTAGAAATTTCAAATTTGAATTTATTAATCCAATATATTCTTTACACATATTCATATTTCATAAAAAGGAATAATAATATTAACATTATTTAACTTTGATTACTTTCTTAAATATAGACTTATTTCCACAATATAAAATACATAATTTTGAGGAGCTTCATATGGTTATGTTTTATGATTAACAATAATTGTTTATAAGGGTATACAAAAGTGGAAACAATCTAAATGTCCTACAACATTATATATTTTGTATATAAGCTTTTGACTATTTTTTAAACATTTCGTCTTTAGGAAGAAGCTGAATTATAGTGCTAAAGACTTGCACATTATTTAATGTTACCAATTGCATTAAAATTCAGAAAATTTTTTTTCATAGAGTAATATTCAGAAATCTCAGATATTCATATATATAAAATACCATATTTAATGCCATTGATGTATGAATGAGATATTTGTAAAATTTTTCCTTTCTTTTTTGCAATGTCTATTACATAGGGAGGTATTTGTGCTTATTGTTCATATTGGTCCTTAAAATTCAGTAGTAAGCATTTCACATGCCCCAGTAATGTTTATTTTTCATCTTTATTGTTGACTATGAGGGTACTGCAAAATGTCAGTGGAATAACAGCATTAAAATATAATACGAATCTTTCCATGAACTTTGAAGTACTCTTGTGTTCCTAAAACTATTCTCAATATTGAGGAGTTGAGTTGATTTTACTAAGAAGTTACACGTAGTTTTATTTCAAAACTTTTAGAGATAGATGGGAAATAGTGGCACTGTTTATAATTGTTCAAGTTTTGCTTTGCTTTTCCTGGTCAAAGATAAAGTTGTCTCGCATTTGTAGGGAGAAGGCAGAAGCAACAGGAAACTAGAGGATAAAGATAGACAACTTCAATAGATCATTGTTTTGTGCTAGTTGGTATTTTATGTTTCTGGAGACTGCCTGACATTCACTGTGACACTGAACCCCTTTTCTCATTGTCATGACTCCCAATGTTAACAATAAACTATAGCTTTGTACTCACTTTCCTCATTAAGCCACTGGAGACAACTGAGTGCTGGGTCATGCATTCTCTTCCCCAGACCGTATACATTTCTCATGGTAAAATTTGCCTTTCATTTATTTACTCATTTCATAAATATTCATTATAAATCAAAGTTATGCCAGAAATATTCTTCGGAACTAGTGACATAACAAAGAACAAGATAAGCAATCTCTCTCATGGACATTACATTCCAGAGGGTAAAGCAGTGGGGAAAGAGACTATAAGTCAAAAATATATAAATATTATGTCAGGGGGTAAAAAGTCCTGTGGTTAAAAAAAAAAAAAAAGAAAGAAAAGGATAAGGGAGAAAAGTGTACTGCTGGAAGTGCGGTGGTGTTATCAGTCGTCAGGAATTCTCTGTGACCTTGTTGACAATATTTTCTATTCTTTCTCTGAAGCCTAAGTGAAGTGTATTTTTTTTTTTTTTTTTTTTTTTTTTTGTCAGCCTTGCAGTGCTGAGGAGCACAGATTGAATTCCCACCAAGGAGAGATACCCAGGTGAAAAGACCAAGATCTCTGCTGAAAGCTCTTGAGGACTCTGCCCTAGAGACAGGTTTGAGCCAAAGGCAGACTGAGCCTTAATGAAACTCTAATACAGTCTCAAATCAGCTCGGTCCATGATAGTACTAAGGCTATCAGCCTCCACTCTTTCTTGGAAACAAGTCTGTCATCAACTCAGAAAATAATGAAAATGTCTAAAAAGTACTGCGGAATAGACGGATGAATAGAAACTCATACATTGCTAATGGAGGAGTAACTTGTTGAAACCTTTTGTAAAGCAGTTGGATTATTTCCTGAAATTGACCATTTACATAAACCGTGACATAGCAATTACACTCTTAGGAGTTATGTTCAAGGGAAACTTAACACAGGACAACAAGAGACTTCTATAAGGATATCGGAAAAAATGTTCACAATATTCTTTTGGTAATGACCAAAGTTCCATCCACAGAACAATGAATGAAAAAGCCTGGGTTTAATCTCATAAAACAATATAATTTAGCATTCACATAAATACCTTTAGCCAAAAGCAACACTTCTGTTGAATTTTTGCAATATAATATAAAGGAAAGAAAATATCAAAAGATTTTAAACAACATGACTTCCTTTTAATAATGTTTGAAAATGAATAAACTATTAATTACTCATTTTATATGTACAAAAAGATGCAATGAAACTATATCAAAAGAAAGCAAGATAACTATTCTATTTATGTAAAATTCAAAATTAGGTAAAACAGGCATTTTAGGCATGTGCACACAGAAACTAAATCTATGAAAAAAAAAAGCAAGGGATGTTTTTTAAAAAATCTATTGTCTATAAGACTTCTGAGCAGAAGAATCACTTGGAGTGTTACAGAATCATTGGTATTCAGTTTCTTAAACTGGATATTACATGGGTGTTTAATATTATGTTAAACTGACTACTGTTATGTTTTTTATTTAATATTCAAATGCATTAGTCTCTTTTTGAAAATATATTTCACAATAGAAACAAAGAAAAGAAGATAAGTTTAAATTTTTTTGATAACTCACTTGTTTTTTGCCTGAGTCTCATTTGTCTCTTTCCAGTAGTAATGGAACTTCTTAGAAGAGTCTTTTCTTCATGCTATTTCCAGTTTCTCTCATGCCAGTCTCTCCTAGATTTTTTTGTGTGTCAGTTTTGCAGTGATGAGGAATGCAGACCTTTATAGAGAAGACATCTTCAGCTTAGCTTATCCATTTGCTCCATGTGCCTTCAGAATTTTAAAAGTTGGATAGATACCACTTTGCAAATTGAATGGAAATCATATACGTGAAGCTTTTCAAGTTTTCAATATTGCTTTCTCTGTGTTAAGCAACTGGAGAGAACTCTGCTAGTTTCTCTTTCACCAGCAGCAGCCCTTTAACTGAGCAATGCCTGGAAAAGCAAAGGGGACCCTTCCCCTGTGTTACAAATTTGTAATGCCCCCCAGTAGAAAGTGGTTGAAAGACATCAGCCATTGTCTTTGACTCTAAGTCCCTATGGTCCCCATTGCTTCAGTAGTTCCTCAGTGCTACTAAAAATGGTTTTCTCACATTATCTGGCTTTTCTGTTTTGTCTGTTGCAAACTATTCCATCCACCACAGAATGGAAAGTCTCCTTTTTCTCTTTTGATATGTTTATTAGGCTAATTTTAAATTAAGTTCTTCTTTTCTAATATTTCTTCTTTTGATGGAATCAGTAAACCAGTTCTTTCTTTTTTCTCCTTCCTTCCTTCCTTCCTTCCTTCCTTCCTTCCTTCCTTCCTTCCTTCCTTCCTTCCTTCCTTCCTTCCTTCTTTCTTTCTTTCGTGTTTGTTCCTTCCCTATATCGCATTATTTCAGTCTGTGAGCTCATTTCCCCTAGCAGAGTGTCAGCTTCTGTCAACAGTGCGTATCAGGAAAAGCAGGACATTCGTTTGTGTCATATCCATGACATGAATGATGGATGAACTGAGGGAAATGATCCATAATGAAAAACCTCAGAAAGCATCAGAAAACTAAAGTGAAGCATTTCTTATCTGACAAAACTGTTCTGATCTTTACTTTTTGTCCAGGCAGGGAGATTTGGGATGAGAAAGAGACACTCCTTAGATTGTAATTACTCATTCCTGGGAGTTTAGATGATGAGAATAGGTAAGTGACTACCTGTAGTAAGTGAATCTCTACTTGTTTTCTTGGTTTCTGATCATTGCACTGAGTACATCTGAACTTGACATAATCAAGAATGGTTCAGATGCTCTCTTCAATAATCAAGAATGGTGCAGACACTCTCTCATGGCACTGTCAGAGACAGGGAAAAATACAGGAGGGAACAAAAACGACAACAAAAACAAGACTCCCAGATCCCATCTTCCCCTTGCAAAGCTGTTTAAAATAGCTTCTCACCTCATTGCTCCAGGTTTTCTCACTATTTCCTTTTTTAAAAAACAAAACTACAATTCTTCAGAGAACCATCTTGATGGAGATGAAGAAAGATGGCAGCTGTACTTGTTTTGTGCTCTGATTAGATCCTTATTCTTTCCTGATTTGATGTGTGCTGAGTACTATGCTCCTCAGGTTCATCCATATGGAAAGGGTAGCTGCATTTCTTTTTTTTTTCCTCCTGCATGGTATTCCAATGCATTCCACAAAATCTATGCCTACATGCTGCCGATTGATGGAAGAAAGTTTAGTTCTTTCTCCCTTTTTAAAAAATTTATTCTGCATTATGATGCAATATACATTCTTCTGTTTATCTTCTGGTACATGTGTACATGTACAGGTATTTCTATAGTTATGTAGGACTGGAACTGCTAATTCTATAATATGCGCTACTATAAAATCAACTTTACTTGGCATTTGCAAATTTTTTTTCATGGTGTCTGTAGCAGTTTACTTCTAGCCCATGCCAGCAATGTAGAAAATCCCCCCTTCTCCATACTGTTGTAGGTATTTTGATTTTGATTTTTAATTTTTACCAACTGGATGGATTTGATATTTTCTCACTATGATTTTATTTTGTATTTCTTCGTTGATAGTGATTTTGATCATTTATTCATTTTCTTCTTATTCTGAAAATGCCTGTTTATTTCTTTTGACCATTTTATTATTGGGTTATCTGTGTAATTTTTATCAGTTTGTGGGATTTCCTTATATATTCTAAATGGTAATTCTTTATGAATCTAATCTTTTGCAACTATCTTCTTGCAGTTTGTACTTTTATCCTTTACGTTTTTTATAGTGTGCTTTAATGAAATAAATTCTTTAATGTAATATATTCAGGTTTACCTATTTATTTCTTTATCACTTATACTTTTTATCTTCTCAAAAAATGTGTTCTTATCTTAAGATCAAAAAGTATTTTCTTTAATTTTTAAAAATATTTAAAAATGTTACCACCCACATGTAAGAATTTCATGATTTAGGAATATATTTTTATATTTTGATTGAAGTCAAGAGAGTGAGTATATGTTTTAATTTTTTTCAAATAATTAAAAAAAATGCCCCACCATGATTTATTGACTACTTCATCTTTCCCCACTAATTGCCTATGGCTTCCTCTGATTTAATTATTAGATACACACGCGCGCACACACACACACACACACACACACACACACACACACACACACACACACACACAGTACTTCTGGAATCTATCCTACTTATCTGTTTATTGCTATAATATTATCACATTAACCTAATTAACATTACTCTATAATAAACATTAATATTAATCAGAGCTAGTTTTCCCTCCTGTTTCACCTTCAGGAGTACTTTAACACTTTATAAACCTCTGATACTCCATATCAATTTTAGAATAAATTTGTATAATTCCATAAAAACACAGTGGTAGTTTATTTGAAATTGCATTAAATCTATATAAGAGTACTTCTAAAACTCATAAAAAATAGAATTAAAAGATAAAGTGGATCTCGAACTTTTTGAAGTATCGTGACACATTATTTTGACATACAGACAAATAACAATTGTATTTTTATGATTATTCTGTTTTCCACTCTATGAAACTCATAAATCTCTTCATTTTTAAGTTTTAATAGTTGAAAATAGTTTTACAATATTTCATGTATATTCCCTAGGTTTGATCTCTTATCCTACAACATTGTTAAAATCTGTTATTAATTGTAACTTGATCTTATATATTTTTGCTTTTCTATATCTATATAATCATATAATGCACAAGTAATGGCAGTTTCTTTTATTAACTTTCATATCCTTTTCACATACCTCACCTATACTGAATTTCCAGGATCTCAGCTTTAGGTCTCTTAGCCGATGTCCAAATTGTATGCCTAGTCTTTGCAGTATGTCCAAGTACTTAGCTTGTTAAAACCGAGGCTCTGAGCCAATAATGTTCGGCAGATACTCCAAAGACAAATATATGGAAAATGGCTTCAACGCTAGGTTATCCCACAGGAATTTTTGCCTTCTTGTTATTACTGGCTTCCAATACACTTCTTTCGTTACCTTCAGTTTGAAATTTTATTTTTTAAAAAGGTGGTTTGCTTGCTTTGATGTTTTAATGATCATTTTTGCGATTGTGTTTCTAGGAGAGATTGAAATTTGTCTGCAGTTTTACTCAGCTTTATTGTTGTATATATTTTTGGTTTTATTTTTACTTTTTTTAAGAAAAGGACTATTACAGCATGTAATTATGCTGTTGAAAATTATTTGGAAGAGATAGAATAACGATTCAGGAATGAGGGAAAGAAACTAAGCGGGAGTTTCTTTGCATGGTTGAGTCTGAGAGAAAATGGGATAACAAGTCACAAGTGAAAGGGTTGACCATAGACAGATGCACACAGATATTGCATCTATAGAGGGAAAGTAAGAAGTAAGGATACCTATTTAATAGATTTGTAGAACTGATAGAGTATGGCTGGCACCTGTCCTTTCTTTCTGGCCCTTGTTAATTTCAACCAGGGGGATTTTCCTGGAATTATGTTGAAGGTCCCCCCCATTACTCTCTGGTAGGGTTTTTCTTCTATTGTGGTGATTTTCAGATTAGTAAGTCTTTCAGTCCCCTTTTCTTGATCCTTTTGAAAGAAAATGATTACCAATTTGGTGTCTAAAATTGCTATAGATATTTTCATCTTATTTATTATGAGTGAAGGCACACAAATGTGTGGGTTTAAATAGTTAAATCATATTTATTGACTATTATACTCACCTTTCCTTGGTGGGGCTGAGTGAACATGAGCTTCAGTGCAGCATAGTAGAAGAAAGATTGTCCTGGGAGGTGGAGGACCAACTTTCCTTTTTTTTTTTTTTTTTTCTTTGATGTTGGGGAGCGGCTCCTGTAGCATTCTAGTGATTGTTGAACTTTGGCCATTGCATTTCACATCTTTGCATCATGTTTTCTCCATCTGTAAAATGTGTTTTATGCATCATAGTTTCTCCATCTGTAAAATGTGTTTTATCTTGGTGATATTTAAACTTTCTACTACCTCACACTCACAAAGGCAGGTAATTCTTGAACTGAAATTCACACCCAGATTTGTCAGACTCAAAGCCTACCCCACTCTGTTTTGCTGTCTATTTTTTCTAGGATTTGGCAAATAAACCAATTGTAATCAAGTGAGATCTGTCAATGAATATGTGAAGCTAAATTCTGCATCAACAGTCTGAAGATAGTAGTTTGAACAATATTGTTCATTGGTCAAATATGCTGTAGTTTATAATTACCTCAAATGAAACAATCTGCTTAATAAATGGAAAAAATATATAATGCAAAGCAACTATAGTTCCTTCATTCTCATTATTTTTTTCAAGTTTTTGGAAAACAATTAAGCCCTAAAACATGTACCTCACAATTATTGTCTTGGTTTCCTTTTTCACATTTTTCGTTGAGCATTCTGTTTCCCAGGAGCAAAAGGACAATTAAGATTCCAAAAAGTTTCAGCCATTATGCACTGAAGAGGTACACATTTATTTCGGCACACTTTTAAGTGATAATTTCCATCATTTTTGAAAGAATTAAAAAACGTGATATCCTGTATTTTTAGAATAAGAGCGAGTTTCCCATATCAGTTCATATTAATAGCATTTTAATGTGTTTCTAACAAGAAATAGTTAATTTCACTTTTTAACAGTTGTGATAAAATATTTATTAGTCATTTATTTTAGGTCATAATACAATTCAGGGGATGGAGGGGATCTCATTTACTAATTTTAAGCTCTGTCTAAGCACAAATCCATGAACAGAGGAGCACTATATAAATTTTCTCCTATGGTGACTAAGAACAACTTCTGAAAGCCAATACAAAGTAGGAATTGTATGAAGTACAAGGAGTCAGGAAATATGAGTTTATGACCTGGTCACTCAGGAATCATCCCATTGTGCAAACTACACTGATTTTTAGTGACCTTTGTTTTCTTAAGTTTTATATGTTTGTTTAGTTAGGGGTACTTTTTCATTTCAATTTTAGATACCAGTGGTTTTTCTGAGATTTGGAATGACCCATTTTACTACATAGGGTCTCATGTGTCAGAAGCATAAGCCAAAACCAGCTCCTTTCTCATGTATCATCAAACAGTCCTTCATTGTATTCAAACCCATCTTTCTCTCAGTTTTTACCTGATGGAACTGCTTAAATTAAGAAAACAATATTTGATAGCTTATTATTTCTTAAGCAGAGGAGTACTGATATTTCACCTCCACTTGTCCTCCCCTTGCTCCCCTTCCCATTGTGAAAAGGGAGTAGTTCTTTCCTTAAAACAGAAAGGTACAGAGGGCGAGGGGAGGAGGTGTTTGGTGAGAAGCACAATGTAGCACTCATTCCAAGATCCAATTTGTCCTTCACTCTAGGGGAAGAATTTATGTTCCATGGCCATAGCTGATGGGGTTAGCTGCTCTCATTAATTTTTAATGTCCACTGTAGACACCAGGAAAGTGGTATAATTATCCTTAGAAGCTATTCTCTTGCTATGATGAGTGACTATGAGTAGGTGTGGTGCTTACATCCTTAAAGCTGGCAAGTTTAGCATGAAAATATCTTATTCTATTTTCAAAGAAATAGAAACTTCCATTTTAATATTGCACTTTCTCCTCTAGTTTTCTATCTTCTCTTTTTAATGGAGAGTATTTCTGAAAAGGAATATATAAGTGATTTAAAAACATATGATTCATTTGCACTAGAAAGCTTATAATTTAAAAGAGTCCATCTTTCAAATAAGAATTCATTTTGAACAATCATTTTCAGTGTGTTTTTGTTTCTAGATACTCTTAAGTTAGTCTTAAGGAAATTTAAATTTATTATGGATTTTTAACTTAAGGTTCAAACTTAAAACAGAGTTTGTTATGTAACATTGTGTTATGGACTACAATTTATTAAACTCATATAATTTTATAAGAGGTTTCTGAAATGCACTTTAATATGGCAGTCTGATGATTTGAAGTGTTCCTTCCCTTCTAAAAAGGAAAATAGATAAAAAAGGAAAAAAGCATTAACTGTTCTTGTATTTCAGTAGACAGTATGTTTCTCTTTATCTATCCCCTCTCAAAAAAGAACTGCCATCATGCTGTGTTTTTAATTTTTTAATTTCCTGAATTATGCAATTACTTTTGAATTTTTTTAATTAAACACTGTATCTCCAGGTATAACTCCAAAGGATGGCTACAGATAGATTATGATAGTCACATAAAATTTTTTCTCAAATTGATTAACAGAAAATTACAACTGCTAGAAATACGATTTTCAAAAAGGCAAAAGCATGATACATATGCAAATTAAAAAATGCATCTATCAAAAATTTAGTTCAACTTATTAATGAATAATGGAAACAATTAATGAAGGTTACTAATACATTTTGAGGTTAGCTATAAATGTGGTTAATATCCAACAGCACCATAAACTTTTTTCTTTAAGGTTATCTGTGCTATTGGATGGGACTTAGCTGTATCTCTACTGGACAAAAGTATAGAAATTAAACTCTATCCCTACAGAGTTGTAAAATAACCAAGAATATAGAAAGTTAAGTTCTGTCCTGTAGTGAAAGAACCCAAAGTAATCTCTTTTGACTATTTCTGATGACTGATAAGTTTTCTGGCAAATTTCTCCCATACAACTCCAAAGCATTGGCTATCCGTGGAGAAAATACAGAATTAGTGTATTCAAAGCTTATGCTACTTAATGCACCTAAAGAAGAAACAGGCATTTGATAGTATTTTACCCAAAATCACTAAAACTCCAAGTGGTAGAGTCTACTGTAGAGTGAGATGTGAAGTCAAGCAGATCCAAAGCTTTGTTGTTGTTTTTGCTTTTTACTTTCTCCATGGTTTTAGTTGCCTTATATTCTTAACCCTTGGTCTGAGAAATAGGTAAAATATGTAAAATGGAAATAACCACAGTACCAATTCCACATGATTGTGTGGAAGAATAAGTGAAAAAATGTTTATAAAACATTGGTTCATTCTTTAAGTATTAATCATTTCAAACTCAAAGTTTTCAAGATTTATTTTCTAACCCAGCTATACATTGAAATAGTTTTAATAATTTTAATAATCACTCAGAAGAAGTGCATAAGGTGTATTTTTTCTCCCTATTTAACCAAATTTGACTGTAGCTGTTTTTGTGGTTTGGCCTTGTTATTACTATCTGATAAATTCAAATAAAATGTGATTTTACCCTGAGAGTAGGGACGTTGATGTCTAATATTGTGAGTTGTTGAAAATAAGCTTGCTAATTACTTAATTACTATATTTGTTTATTTTTAATGAGTACGAATAGAGCACTTAAAACTAAATCTCAGAGTCCTTTGCGCGGGAATATCTTGTATAGCAGACAAAGAAATAACAAGGTTTTACTTTTCCATAAGAAGTTCTTGGTAATAGATGATTAATGAGTGTAATGTAAAGACCCATTTTCTGTGGGCGAGCAGATATCACTGTGCTTGTGTATCTGTGTATTTTTCCACAGAGAAAAAGTTAGTAGACACATGTTTAATAACTTGCCGGGATTACCATAACAAAATACCACTGGTGGGTAGTATTTAAGTCTGCGTGGCTTAAACCACAGAAAATTTATTTTCTCACATTTCTAGAAGCAAGATTGAGGTGTCTGAAAATTTGGTTTCATCTGAGGCCTCTCTCAGCTTGGCTACCTTCTCAGTGTCTACCCAGATGGTTGTGTTGGTGTGCATGTGTACATTTGAGATCCCTAATTTCCATTTCTTATAAGCATACTAGTCATATGATCTCACTTTACCTGCTTAAAGGCCTTATGTAAATGTAGTCACTTTCTAAGACCCTGGGGGATAAAGACTTAAACATAGAAATTTGCAAGGGACACAATTCAGCCGATAACAAATGTATAAGGATATTGAATGTACATGAGGGCACTACAAAAAGTTCATGGGAAAATAGAACTGAAAGATAACATGAACCTTTTCATGAACTTTTTGAAGATCTGTGGCAAATGTCTTTGGAAATCTTTTTCATTTCTTTTGAGTAAGGCAGCATTCCCAATAAAAAGGATGGCAGTTTCTGAAGCCATGCTGCCTTCCGAGGCAAATGACTTCAAACACTGCTCCATCACTACTCGTTCTGTCACTCTAGGGGAGGGACTTAACTTTCCTGTGTCTCTTTTTCCTATTTTGTCAGTGGTGATAATTATATTTCTTACCTCATAGATTTGCTGTGGAGGGTAAATAAGTTAATTTAGTTTTGCATTTAGAAGAGCACCAGTAAGTATTTAGTGACACACAGATAATGATAACACTTATGCTATTTATTTTCTTTAAATAAGTAATGTATATCACAAGCAAGGCCAAAGAATGTCAAATCCGATATAAAAGAAAGCATTTGTTAGATTGCCACTATAAAGAATATTAAAGATATGTATATGTATGTATATATAATATATATTAATGTATATATAATTTAATTTCCCTCTCTGAATCTGAAGAACTGTATTTCACTAGTGAACAACTGGAATCTCTTCAATAACTTATCATCAAGTTGAATGTTGTACAATCTGATATCAAAGAGACAGGAGACAAGAGACTTGAGTCCCTGATAACTTTCACTATAAAAGGGTCAACATTTTTTGTTTAGTGGTTAATTCAACACATCTGTTTTGAGACATATATAAAATTTAGAGAAAATATAGATTGTCTCATTTTACATGATTAATATTCAAAATAATATAGTGTACTATATTCCTATTTGTATTACTAGGAGAAAGAATACAGACTTTGAGGTGTTTGTTCCTGATTGTGGAGCTTGCTTTATTGCATCAAGACACTAAATAAATATTCAATATTTGATGAAGAGAATGGGGGGAATAGAATGATGGTTAAAAAGTGTATTTTGTAGCTATCTACAGGCAAACACTGAATTGTGAGTTTTAATATTCATATGAAAGGCTTAAAAATGAGTCAAAGCTAATCCTGAAGTTCTTTTAAAACAATATATGAAAAACAGAGTGTCCATATGTCTGCTTGCAATGTGAAACACAGCACTGGACAGCGGAATACATGATTTGTTAGAGATTTCTTCCACTCTGACCCTGTGTGTCTATAGAAACTTTACAAATGTAGCTCCTATAAATACTCATGAAGCCTCTTCAGCGCACTGAGGCAAAGGCAATTGATCTCACTTGGGCCTTCATCTGTATTACGGTGTCAAGTGTATATGGCATTTTTCTTCTATTTTGGCCCTAAATTATGATGACAACTTTCCATTTTGTATCGGGTGGTTTTATTTTCATTGTCATTAGAGTTCACTGGAGAGGTAGAAAACAACCCTGTATTTGCTATACGGGAAATTAAATTATTCCAGCCTTTTGCAGTATTACATTTGAGGTTATTTTCTTTTTTTAACCAACACTTATCTTAATAATTTATATCTAAGTGTGAGTGAAAGATTGCTGATGATCCTGAAGAGGGGCAGGATCATGTTTTCTAGTTCCTGCATATGGCCCTGATCTGACAAGTGAAAATAAAAGGTTAGATTTAGTGGCAGCGAAGAATAGTTATGAAATTCATGGGCTAAGAGAATTTGACTATTTTTCTGACTGAGTCTGAAATGAAATATATATTACAGTGCAAGTGAGGGTCAGAGGGAAATTAAATAAAAGATTGGGAAGTAGAAATATTACCTGAGTTTGACTATCAAATAAACACAAAATATATTTAACTTGTTCTCTTGTGATTACTTTATTAAAACATTTTTTTTCCCTGTTATCTTCAAGTAAGTATTATCATTTTCCATTGATAGGAAAAAAGATACTGGAAGGACGTCTTTATTAGAGCTTGATGACATAGTGAATCTGTACCAGCAAATAGAAATTTTATTGGTCTTCCTAATCAATGTGTTTTCCTAATTGATAGCATTGCTAGGTAGATTAGGTTTAGCTAGAAGGTCCCTTTTCTGTTAATTTATTAGCGGTGTAATACCTGTACAGACATTGTGTACTATAAAAGGTAAAAAGCCCAAGTTTTATTTATACGAAAGAAGACAAAACGAACTATAGAAGTTATTCACACATATCAAGAACATAAACTTTATGCCAAACTGTTCACAAAGGAATGATGTCTTTGGGATAGAAACGTAAATGCCATCTCTGATTTTCCTTACAACTAAAATAATTGCAGAAGATGATGAATGCATAAGAAGGGTAAATTCACTAAAGATGAGCCATCATCTTTATGAGCAGTATATGCAAATGCTCAAATTCTAGTTTTTTGGAACTTACAGTCTTACTAAATTTCTCACAGTGATTTCTGTATGAGAAAGAGAGCCTAAAAAACATTTTTTTACCTTGAGCAATTACTTTCCAGGGAGTAATAGTCTGGTACTAGATATTTTAATTGAGGAGATTTACATTTACCATGTTCAAATTTCTTGAAAATATATAAATGTTCTTAGACTTAAAAGACTTATTTCACCTATTTATGAATAAAATAATGTTTATAGAGGAAAAATAAAAATGCATCATTTTGCTTTATTTAAATTCCTTAGATTTTCTGATAACATTTTACATGTCAGTGTGTATCTATCGTTCTAGAGAATTTCACACAATTAAAAGATGCTAATATCATGTGTTTTAAGATTTAGTGGCACATTAAAAATTGGTGTATAATATATTCTGATACTTTGCAAATGCCAACATATCCTCGGGAACAAATACATTAAGGGAAACTACATTTTGTAAAAATAATTCTAATGAAATAATGTTTGCAATAGCTAAGTAAATAATTCAATTTTACTAAATATACAGATGAATGAAAAATGTGTTTGATATATGACACTTTTAAACATAATATTTAAATGTGTTTCAAAAAGTTTGCATTAATTGCCAGCATATTATGATTATTTTAATGGGAAAATAATATTCTGTTAGGTATGTGCATGTACAAGTAAAGTAACTGGACTGGAACTGTTAGTTAAAATGGCCTCCTGCAAAGTTTCAATACAAACACACATTACTTTGCAGCAATGCATACAAGGCTACAAGAGAGTGCTCCTTTGGAAAGTGATATGCAAAATCTAAGTAGGAATTCAAAGCATTAATGAAGAAAGGTGTAATGGGAGGCCAGATAACACAAATATTGATGAAAATATTAAATGTTCCCACACTAATTTTATTTTTTAAAATGTAATGATAGAGTGACATTCAAAATGGAGTGATGAAGTATCATCAGCAAAATGTCTGACTAGCACTTGTTCACCAGAGAAACAACAAAACAAGAAATGAATTAGTGAAAATAACCTAATAGGAACTCTGTGAAATATTCAAAGATCTACAGCAATTAAGTGAGCACAAAATTTAAAAAGCCACTTTCAAACTGGTAGGAAATTTTACAATCGTTTTTACTCACTCTAATTCCACCTGTGTAATGGCACTGTGCGGTCTTGGTCTGGAGCAGGCAGAAACTCAATTCTCCATTTTTTCTGTCAAGCCAGAGGGAGCAAAACAGACCTTCTTTGCAACGTTCTAACATATTTGCAGCTGCTGGAAAAACTGGTTTCTTTTTCCTAACTCAGATCTTAGGCAGGGAGAAACAGCAGTTGCTTCTCAGGAAAGCTGCAGGGGGACTACAGACCCACAGACACCTGGGAGAAGAGATTACTAAGTGGAGACATACAGTAGACCTTCCAAATTTCCAAAAAGAAGCTGGTGCAAGACTCTGTGGGAAATGAAGACACTTAAAAGAAGCCGTGAATACAGGAGAATTGAAAAGACCACACATAGGACTAGGAAAGATAAATTCTCAGAAAAGACCTGAGAAGATCTTGAACTTAGACTGATCCCAGGCATTTTCAAACGCTCAATTTTTTTTTTGGGGGGGGGGATAGTAAAATTGGGTGGTATTTATTTATCTCTTTTTTGTTTTCCAAGCTTTCCACGATCAGCATGTATTACTTTTCATCAGTAAACTTCAAAAAAAAAGGAAAAAATATACAATTGTAAACCTTTCTTTTAGAGAACAAAATGTATTTATTGAGTGTTTTCTGTTTTTTTAAATTTTATTTTAAACTTAATCATACATATTTTGGGGGTGCAGTGTATTATTTCAATAAATGCATATATCATACAATGATCCACTTAAGGTAGATAGCATATTCATCCCCTGAACATTTACCTTTCCTTTGTGGTGATTATGGTCAAAATCTTCTTCTCTAGCTATGTAGAAATAAATAATATGATATTCTTAGTTCTAGTCAACCTAGAAAACCAGAACTTGATATTTCTATCTACCTGTATCCTTGTACCCTTTAATCTACTACTTCCCTTCCCTACCATTTCCTTCTCTTCCTGGCCTCTGGTAACTATTCTACTCTCTACTTCTATGGAAACAGCTTTTTATTTATTTATTCTATTTTATTTTATTATTTTTTTTACATTCCACATATTGGTGAGATCATGCGCTATGTGTCTTTTTGTACCGGGCTTATTTCACTTAGCATGATGGTTTCCAATTTCATCCACATCACTGCAAATGACAGAATATCATTGTTTTTAAATACCTGAATAGTATTCCATTGTGTATATGTACCACAAATATTTTTTTATCCATTCATCTGTTGACGGGCATTTATGTTGATTCTATCTCTTCACTATTATGAATAGTGTTGCAATAAACATGGGAGTGCAGGTATCTCTATGACATATTGATTTAATGTCCTGGGTGGTATTGCTGGGTCGTAAGTTAGTTCTAATTTAATTTTTTTTTAAGAATCTCCATATTGCTGTATTAATTTACATTACCAGCAACAGTATATAAGAATTACCATTTCTCCACACCCTTGCCAGCACTTGTTATTTTTTGTCTCTTTGGTAATAGCCATTCTAACTGGAGAGAGATGATATTTCATTGTGGTTTTAATTTGCACTTCCCTGATGATTAGTAGTACTGAGCATTTTTTCATATGCCTGTTGGCTATTTATATGTCTTCTCTTGAGAAATCTCTGTTCAGGTCCTTTGCCCATTTTTAAATTGTTTTTTTTTTTTTTTGCAATTGAGTTGTTCGAGATCCTTATATACTCTGGATAATAGCCTCTTGTCTGATATGTAGACTGCAAACACTTTCTCTCATTCTGTATGTTGCCTCTTCACTTTGATGATTGTGCATTGCTGTGCAGCAGCTTTTTAGTATGTTGTAGTCCCATTTGTATATTTTTGCTTTAGTTGCCTGTGCCTTTGTAGTCTTACTTTTAAAAAGTGCTGTCCACTCCTATTTTGTGTAGCATTCCACCTATGTATTCTTCTAGTAGTTTAATAGTTTCCCATCTTAAATTTAGAGTTGATTTTTGTGTATGGTAAAAGATAATATTCTAGTTTCAATTTTCTGTGAATATGCAGTTTTTCCAGCATCATTTATTGAAAATGCTGTCTTTCCTCAATGTATATTCTTGGCACTTTTCTCAAATCAGTTGACTGTAAACATGCAGTCTTATTTTGGGGCTCCCTATTCTGTTCCATTAGTCTACTTGTCTGTTTTTATGGCACATCCATAATGGTTACAATAGATTTATAGTGTATTTTGGTTACTATAGATTTATAGTATATTTTGAAGTCAGGTAGTGTATGCCTCCAACTTTGTTTTATTCAAGATTGCTTTGTCTGCATGGGGTCTTTTGTGGTTCCATATGAATTTTAGGGTAGGTCTTTTTTGTATTTCTTGAAGAATGTCATTAGTATTTGTATAGGGGTTGCACTGAATTTGTAAATTTCTTTGAGTAATATGGACATTTTCATGATATTAATTCTTCCAAACTATGAATGTGGGTTAGCTTTCTATTTATTGTGTCTTCCTCAATTTCTTTCACCAGTGGTTTATAGATTTCACTGTAGATCTCTTTCAACTTCTTGGTTAAATTTATTCCCAGGTGTTTATTTATTTATTTATTTTAGCCGTTCATTCCTAGTGGGATTACTTTCTCAATTTCATCTTCAGATACTTTATTAATTGTCCATAGGAATGCTACTGATTTTGTATTCTGCCAGTTTACTGAATTAATTTATTAGTTCTGCTATTTTTTTTTGGTAAAGTTTGTAGAGTTTTCTATATATATGATCATGTCATCTGCAAATAGGGGTAGTTCTACTTCCTCCTTTCCAATTTAGATGCCTTTATTGCTTTTTCTTGCCTTATTGTTGTGGCTAGAACTCAAGCACCATGTTAAATAAGAGGGGGGAATTCATTCTTTGGTTCTAGATCTTAAAGGAAAAGCCTTCACCTTTTGCCCATTTGGTATATTATCTGTGTGTTTGTCTTTTATGGCCTTTATTGTGTTGAGGTACGTTCTCTCTATATGTAACTTGTTGAGTTTTTTACCATGAACAATGTTGGATTTTATCAAATGTTTTTTCTGCATCTATTGAAATAATCATATTGTTGTCTACCTTTGTTCTGTTGATGTTATATATCACAATTATTGATTTTATATGTTGAACCATCCTTGTATCCCTGGGATGAATTCCTCTTGATCATGGTGAATGATCTTTTCAATGTGTTGTTGGATTCTTTTTGCTAGTATTTTGCTGAGGATTTTCACACCTATGTTTGTTATGGATATTAGTCTGTATTTTTATTTTTTTTTATTGTGTCCTTGTCTGGTTTTGGTATGAGGGTAATGTTGGTTTTGAGTAGTGAGTTTGGAAGTATTTCCTTTTCTTTAGTTTTCTGAAAGAGTTTTCAAAGAATTAGTATTAATTCTTCTTCATTTTATTCATTAATTTCTGGTGGCTGACCAGTACAGGGATCCAAACCCTTGACCTTGGCTGGTTCCTCTTTAAATGCTTGGTAGAATTTGGTAGTGAAGCTATATGGTCCTGGAATTTCCCTATTGGGAGACTTTATAACTGCTTTAATCTCATTACTCATTATTGGTCTGTTTATGTTTTCTAATTATTCATCACTCTACCTTGGTAGGTTGTATGTGTCCAGAAATTCGTATATTTCTTTTAGGTTTTCCAGTTTGTTAGCATATAGTTTGCAAAAGTTTCCTATGATCCTTTGTATTTCTCTGGTATCAATTGTGATATCTCCTTTTCATTTTTGATTTTATTTATTTGAGTCTTTTTGTCTTTGTTAGTCTATCCAAAGGTTTATTAATTTTCTTTATCTTTTTGAAAAACCAACTCTTTGTTTTATTGATCTTTATCTTTAATTTATTTATTTCTGCTCTGAACTTTGTTATTTCTCTCCTACTAATTTTCAAGTAGGTTTATTCTTGTATTCACAGTTTCTAGTTCTTTTTAGAGGTGTTGTATTTCTCTGGTTTTTCCTGAAAGTTTGTATCTTTACATTGATGCCTGTGCATTTGAGGAGATGGCTACCTCTTCCAGATTTTGTCTCTGGTCTGTTTATCCCCCCCCCACACACACACCCTTTTTTTGGTGGATTAATAGCAATTAGCATCATTTAAACACTGCACTGGAACTAATTTGTAGTCCTGGTCTTATTTCTGGGAGTGGGAGAAATTTACTCTGAAGATCAGAACTTGAATGCTGTGCTAAGCTAAATTGATGCCTTGCCATTGTTTAATAGTATGAAGAAAACTTTTTCCATGAATTGGATTTTACTTATCAGCCTTTTAGTCACTTCTTGGTCATGAGAGAATTCACATAAGCAACTGAGCTTAGTGAAAAATCTGGCCCAGAATTGAGCTTTCTTTCAAACTGTGCCCTCTCTAGTTCTGTCATGCTGAGTATTCTCCACTGTGGGGCACCTATGCTTAAAAGGAGGCAGATCAGCTGCCAATGCTGCATCCCAATGAACTCCTAGTAGATTAGTACCTCCCCCTGGCCTGCCCCAGAACTCCAAATGTTTCTTATGGCACAGATTCCACATGAGTTTCCTGCAAAGACTCACAGACATCTTGGTGAATCAGATACTCATTCTTCATTCCTTCACCTCTGAGACAGCCGTTCCAGTGGCTCTTTTAGTCTATGGTGAAATGCTGGTCTTCTAGGCAGGGGATGGCGCTCATCAAAGTGATTCCTTTCTTCCATTTTCTGTGGCCCCTCCCTCCTATGCAGGCTCATGAGTAGCTATGCTGGCCTATGAAATGAAATGGTGCACTCCAAAGTAATGTATGTGCATTTTTTTAATTAAAGGCCATAGCACACTTCCCTGCTGTAGCCTCTAAGTAGCTTTATGCAAAAAGAGCTGTGATGGCTTTTCCATCTCCAGGTAGCTGCTCCGGATGTTATGCCATGCCAGCCCAGGGAGCAGCTGGGGCTGGGACTGATTAGAGTGATTTCTCCTTTGCTCACCCCAACCTTCCATGCCTTTACATGTTCAGTGTGTTTCTCTTCTTCTGAATTCCAGTGGCTTCAGAATGGCAGTTTTGTGTTTTAATTTTGTTAGTTGATCTTTTATGGGGGATAACAATGCCAGGGATCATCTATTGGACCATATTGGTGATGTCACTATCCTCAAATTGACATTGATAAAAATTAGAATATCAACAAAGAGATTGAAATTATAAAAAAGAACCAAAGAGAAAATCTGAAGCTGAAAAATAAAATAACTGAATTGAAAAATTCACTACAAGATTTATCTGCATCTTTGAGCAGAAAAAATTAGAAAATTTAAAGATAGAGTATTGGAAATTATCAAGTCTGAAAAGCAGAAAGAGCAAAGAATGAAGAAAAGTGAACTGAGACTAAGGGACACCTTTAAGAGGAGAAATATACTCATTATGAGATTCCCAGAAGAAAAGAGAGAGTAAAAGGGAAAGGAAACTATTTGAAGAAATGATAGACAAAAACTGATAAAAGCATAAATCTACAATTCCAAGCTCAGCAAACTCTGAGCAAGATAATTCCAAAGAAACTCAGACCAAGCCACATTATAATTAAACTCTCAAAAGCCAAAGACAATGATAGAGAGTTTTGAAAGCAGCAAGAGAAAAGTAGCAAGTCACATACAAAGAATCCTTAGTAGATTATCAACAGATTTGTCAGCAGAAAGCTTGGGATCAGAGACAGTGGGAGAATATATGTAAAGCACTGAAATAAAACCCGAAATGAAACAAAACAAAAATATGTCAACTGAGAAATCTGTATCTGGCAGAACTATGCTTTAAAAATAAAAGACAAATTTAGACATTACCAGATATACAAAGTCTATGGGAGTTCATTACCAGTAGGTCTGTCCTACAAAAAAAAAAAAAAAAAAATACTAAAAGAAGTCCTTCAGGTTGAAATAAAAAAAACACTGGCAAGCAACTTGAAGCTACATGAAGATGTAAAGCTCTCTAGTAAAGGTAAATACATGAGCAAATATAAAACCAGCAGTACTGTACAGTACTGTAATTTTGGTTTGTAACAACACTTTATTTTCTACAAGACTTAAAAAAATGTGTATAAAATAATTATAAAGAGATCTTAATGGGTACACAATATATAATGACGTTAACTTTAACAATAATATATAGTAGGGTGGAATGAAGCAGTATGCAATTGAAGTTAAGATGATATCAATTCAAAATAAATTGTTATAAATTTAAGATGATATAAGTGTTAAATAAAAATCATAGGAAGCCATTGTTTTGGGCTATGTGCAGGCACTAGGTCCCAAAAGACCAGACTAAAAATCAGAATGGAATCACCCTGACTAAATTCCATGTCACTTAGGCTGTAGTCTGACCTTTTGAAAAGTCAGGAGAAAGGTAACAACCAGTTTCCTGAAAAGGCCAGTTTAAATCATCAATAAGTATGATAATGAAGTTTCCTCTATTTTAATCTTTACACAAAAGACAAAGCCTAAAGTAAACTGACTGTTTTTTTCTATTGTTCCGTCTTCCTGTCCCCACCTTACAAAGAAAATAACCTTGAAATGACCAATTCACCTTTTGTTCCTTGTTTCTGCTTTCTTTAGCCTTTTTTCTGTCTATAAAACCAACCTCCTCTGGTTGGCTAATTGGAATACTTATTCTGTTTTATGGAAGAACTTTCTGCCTGATTCTAGAATCATAATAAAACCAATTGAGATCTTCAACTAAATTTGTTTTAATTTTGTTGTTTGACATATGTAATTCCCATGAGGACCACAGAGAATATATTTAGAGAATGTATATGAAAGGAAATGAGAAGGAAATCAAAACATGTCCTATTCTTCTTATACCTTCAGAAACCTTTCTGTGCTGGCACATTCTCATTAGATTTTGGATGAGTTTTCCTTTCTTTTTTTCATCATTTTGAAACAACAATAAAAACAATAGCATTGATAAAACTTTTTTTGGTTTTTTGAGCCTCACGTCAGCTATTGCCCTTTATTGTGTCTTCCCTACAAAGTCAGATTCTTGTTTGAGATTTCTGCGCTTATTTATCCCTCATTACTCCTTGACCCATGAAAGTCCTACCCTCACACATATCAGTTTTTTGTTACTGTTCACTCTTTATTTCTATTTTTTCATGTTTTTTATCTACTACTGCCAATTCCCTTTTATCACTGAAAATTTCTTCTTTTGTTACTGTATCTTTTAATTGTCCCTTAATATCCTGGACAAATTATTCTCTGTTTCCTTCATGGGCACTCACCCATTAAGTATATAAGTTTCCCAGGAATCCACCCCAATCTTCTTCTCTCTAGATATCTCTTAAAGGTAATATTGAAAAGAACTATAACCTAAGAGCTATTTGCAAGTGTATTGGGAATAAATTTTGGTGCTTAAGGTTAACCTGGTATGCCACTGATGTTTAAAGGGTAGGGGAATGGAGATAGTAATTTTTCTGAAACATTTGTGATAGTGCTTTACAATAAAGAATGTTTTTCCCAAAACACCAACTCCCTTTTTGTGGAACACTGCTCGAGAAGATTTCCCTGGATGTTTTATGACCTCGGAGATTCTATCTTCATCTGTAAATACGTGTTAGTAATTTTCTATCTCATGCCTGGATTTATTTAATGAACTTCACCACCTAAATAGTACAAAGATTATTCAAAACTAAATTAATCAGCTTTCTCTTTGGAATGTCTTTTCTTATTATATTCTCTATTTCAGTGAATCTCAACATCATGAACCTAATTCATGGTGATTGCACTTGACTATATTTTTCCCCATTGTTTCTTATTAAAATCAAGACTCAACTCACCTCTAAAGAGAGAAACTTAAATAAATAAGTAAATACTAAAAAACATTTAAGTAGTCCCACATTGTGGACCTTCATTTTCATTTTCTAATAATATTCATTGGTTTACTTAATATTATTGTAGAAAATGCTTGTCTTTTAGATAAAGAAATATGTGGACATTTTCTACCTGTGTGCACATACATTTTTAAACAAAGCTGTTATCAGAAGGCTCCCAACAAAGAAAAGCCCAGGACCAGATGGATTCACAGCAGAATTTTACCAAACATTTAAAGAGGAATTGACACCGATTCTTTACAAACTATTCCAAAAGATTGAAATGGACGCAAATCTCCCAAACTCATTCTATGAAGCAAACATCATCCTGATACCAAAACCAGGTAAAGATATAACCAAAAAAGAAAACTACAGGCCGATATCCTTGATGAATATAGATGCAAAAATCCTCACTAAATTACTAGCAAACAGAATACAGCAACACATACGAAAAATTATTCATCACGATCAAGTGGGATTCATCCCAGGGATGCAAGGTTGGTTCAACATACGCAAATCAATAAATGTGATACACCATATTAATAAACTCAAACACAAGGACCATATGATCATCTCTATAGATGCTGAAAAAGCATTTGATAAAGTTCAGCACTCATTCATGACAAAGACCCTCTATAAGTTAGGTATAGAGGGAAAGTATCTCAACATAATTAAAGCCATATATGCCAAACCCACTGCCAATATCATCCTGAATGGGGAAAAGCTGAAAGCTTTTCCTTTAAGAACAGGCACTAGACAAGGATGCCCACTCTCACCACTCCTATTCAACATAGTGTTGGAAGTACTAGCCAGAGCAATCAGAGAAGAGAAGGAAATAAAGGGCATCCAGATTGGAAAAGATGAAGTCAAACTGTCCCTGTTTGCAGATGACATGATCCTATATATCGAACAGCCTAAAACCTCTACAAAAAAACTGTTGGAATTGATAAATGATTTCAGCACAGTAGCAGGATACAAAATCAACACACAAAAATCAGTAGCATTTCTTTTCTCCAATAGTGAACATGCAGAAGGAGAAATCAAGAAAGCCTGCCCATTTACAATAGCCACCAAAAAAATAAAATACTTAGGAATTGAGTTAACCAAGGATGTGAAAAATCTCTATAATGAGAACTACAAACCACTGCTGAGAGAAATTAGAGAGGATACAAGAAGATGGAAAGATATTCCATGCTCTTGGATTGGAAGAATCAACATAGTGAAAATGTCCATACTACCCAAAGTGATATACAAATTCAACGCAATCCCCATCAAAATTCCAAAGACATTTTTCTCAGAAATGGAAAAAACTATTCAGACATTTATATGGAACAATAAAAGACCACGAATAGCCAAAGCAATGCTCAGCAAAAAAAATAAAGCTGGAGGAATAACACTACCTGACTTTAAGCTATACTACAAAGCTATAATAACCAAAACAGTATGGTACTGGCATAAAAACAGACACACTGACCAATGGAATAGAATAGAGAATCCAGAAATCAACCCACACACTTACTGCCATCTGATCTTTGACAAAGGCACCAAGCCTATTCACTGGGGAAAGGACTGCCTCTTCAGCAAGTGGTGCTGGGATAACTGGATATCCATATGCAGGAGAATGAAACTAGATCCATACCTCTCACCGTATACTAAAATCAACTCAAAATGGATTAAGGATTTAAATATACACCCTGAGACAATAAAACTTCTTAAAGAAAACATAGGAGAAACACTTCAGGAAATAGGACTGGGCACAGACTTCATGAATACGACCCCAAAAGCACGGACAACCAAAGGAAAAATAAACAAATGGGATTATATCAAACTAAAAAGCTTCTGCACAGCAAAAGAAACAATTGAAAGAGTTAAAAGAAAACCAACAGAGTGGGAGAAAATATTTGCAAAATATACATCTGACAAAGGATTAATATCCAGAATATATAAGGAACTCAAACAACTTAACAAGAAGAAAACAAGCAACCCAATTAAAAAATGGGCAAAAGAGCTAAGTAGGCATTTCTCTAAGGAAGATATAGAAATGGCCAACAGACATATGAAAAAATGCTCAACATCACTCAGCATCCGGGAAATGCAAATCAAAACCACATTGAGATACCATCTAACCCCAGTTAGGATGGCTAAAATCCAAAAGACTCTGAACGATAAATGCTGGCGAGGCTGCGGAGAAAAAGGAACTCTCATACATTGTTGGTGGGACTGCAAAATGGTGCAGTCTCTATGGAAAATGGTATGGAGGTTCCTTAAACAATTGCAAATAGATCTACCATACGACCCAGCCATCCCACTGTTGGGAATATACCCAGAGGAATGGAAATCATCAAGTCGAAGGTATACCTGTTCCCCAATGTTCATCGCAGCACTCTTTACAATAGCCAAGAGCTGGAACCAGCCCAAATGCCCATCATCAGATGAGTGGATACGGAAAATGTGGTACATCTACACAATGGAATACTACTCAGCTATAAAAACGAATGAAATACTGCCATTTGCAACAACATGGATGGACCTTGAGAGAATTATATTAAGTGAAACAAGTCAGGCACAGAAAGAGAAATACCACATGTTCTCACTTATTGGAGGGAGCTAAAAATTAATATATAAATTCACACACACACACACACAAACCGGGGGGGGGGGAGAAGATATAACAACCACAATTATTTGAACTTGATACAACAAGCAAACAGAAAGGACATTGTTGGGGGAGAGGGGGGAGGTAGAAGGGAGGGAGGTTTTGGTGATGGGGAGCAATAATCAGCTACAATGTATATCGACAAAATAAAATTAAAAAAAAATAAACAAAAATTGGATTATTCTATTTATTTTAGCCTGATCCTTTTTTTTTCTTTATAATATATGGTGGATATTTTCTAGGATAGTGCATATATCCTAAGTCACAATTTTGTGATAATTGAATTATATTCTATTGTATGCATTTGTCATAATCTAACTTTTCCCTATGAACAAGCCATTTATAAAATTTCTGATTATTTACCTTTGCAAAACAGTGTGCAATAACATCAGAGTATAAATATCTTTATTTCTGAATGCTGTTAATGCTATAAGATATAATTCTAAAGAAGCAATGTTACATAATGAAGAGCACATTACAAATAAGTTATCAATTAATTTTTAAACAAAAATATGTAACTGTAAGTTTTACCAAACCCTTATCACCATCTGAGTGTGGCATAATATTTTAAAGTTTTACAGGATTTGATAGGAACACACACACACTCTATATATTCATTTTAAAATTTTTGGATTGTATTAAGTAGTAGGATTTGGTATATTTTCATGAAATAATTGACATTTTATTTATTCTTTTATGCATTATCTGTTTCTGCAATTTACCTATACATTTTCTTGAGTTGTCATATAGATTTATAGATGTTCTTTTTATATTATGAATATTAAGTATTTTGACTGTTACTTGCATTGCAAACAAGTTTTCTTAGTCCCTGTTGTCTTTCTCTGTTTATATTCACTTTCTCTAATCAGACGATTTTTAAAAATATTTTCTGTCAAATATTTTATTTAGTTGACTGCAAGTACTACCTATTCTTTCCAATATTTGAAAATCGGTTAGGTTGTTCCACTACCATTGTCAAACTGTGCCTATGCTAGAGTTTTAAGAGTGATTGAGACAGCTGTATTTCCTGTCTAGATTATTGTAAAATATTCTTGGAAAAATAGCCCAAAAATAATTATTAAAAAGTATGCTAAGTCCTAAGAATAAAACTGATGACTAAAAATAGCATGAAATAAATGCATCTGTGTTTTATGTGGTTTCAATGAACACTAAAGAATAAGAAGAAAACAGATGTAAAAAGAGGTGATGATAAATGGTGGAGAGAGGATAGTGATGGTGGTAGTAGTTGAGTTATTTCATTAAGACATTTTAGCAAATGAGAGTATATTTACCTAAGAAAGAGCAGGAAACATTTTATAAACTAAGAGGCCCAGTGTGGCTGACTTGTGGTCTGTGAAAAAGTGGGATGAGAGGAAGTTGACTAGGTAGGTAAGATCCAGATAATTCACTTTAATAAGTCATGATGCAAAGTCAATTTTCTACTAAAAATGCCTTGGGGAGTTTTAAGAATGGGCTTGATATAATCTGGATTATATAAATATATTTTAAAAATAGTACTTGCTGCTATATAAAAAATGGTTTTACAGCAGGCTAAAGGCTTTGCTGAGTAACTGGCATGTTTTCCTTTTATCCATTCCAGTAAGGATGAGAGTTTTAGAAATGATAGGTATTAAAGAACCAGAGTCAGAAGGAAGAGAACATAGATGAGGTATGTATTGAATACTTTAGGTGAATTGTCTGGTGGTTTGGTTGAAATGAAGGTAGATATTTCTGGATAAATAGATAAACATTCAAGTATGTTAAGATAACAATAATTGAGTATGCACAGTGTCTTTTATGGTGTAGAGAAAATTAAAACATGTTATATTTGAAATTCTATTAGACATCCAAGTGGAGATCTCAAGTAAATAGAGAATTGTAGATAGGATCCTGGAGCTCAGAGGAGAGATCTTGGTTTGAAATACAGTACATTGATTAAATTTAAATGTATAAGAATGAATGATATCACTCAGGGAAATGAGAAGAGTTCCTAGGATGATCTCCAGAACAATATTATTTATACTTTCTCTCAAAATTCTAGCTTTTAAAAGAGAATAAATATGAAGCCTGGAGTTTTATTCAGTCATCAAATAGGTTAAACCAAAAACCTGATTGTTCAAGATGAGAAATGATGCTGTCACAGCATGAAATTGAGGTTTGAAGCACTTTGGTGCCATTCTACCTAGCACAACTGGCATACATTCAGCATCATTCTTCACCACATTAGTGTGTACTCCAGGAGTCCCAATATCGGATCCGAAGTATAAGGAAACAGGATGGTCTGTGCAGAAATCAGCAGTAGGATCAAGGCAGCACTTAGCAATGTCAAACCCCTAGGACATTTAATCCAGAAATTGATATTTTGCATTGTATAAAAAATTTGGCTAATTAAAAGCAAAAACTTTTCTCTTGGATATTTTAGCATAACTTTATAGGAAGAGGCTATTTTAAAACGGTGAGGATTTTGTTTCAAATGGCTCAATCACAAAAATATTGATTCATATATATACATTTAATTAAAAAATATATGGCTTAATATTTCCAAGTTTTTAAGTATTTTCTTTATCTTTTTATATTCTTCAGAGGAGGAAAATGTAATTCTAGAGCCCCTAAATATGAATTCAGGCTGGGTATCTTGCATTTTATTTACCTTTGAGGAATCTCCAGACTTACTGCCTACTGTTTGAAAGACCCCCTGACCTTTACTGCCACATAAAGGTATTTCTGAGAAAACAAAAATAGAAAATTATATATAAAGGAGAATTACTGTCACCTCAGAATGTGGTGTAATCGGAACTTGACAAATTACAAGAGTTTGCCTAAGCAGCAGGAAACTTGCCACACGTGTTAACATATGAACTTTAAACATATATTTGTACATGGTCTCCAAAAATTTTATTGTATTTTACATATGTAATAAACTCAAATGAACAGGACAAAAATTTCAATTAATATTTAGGTTCCTTTCATGAAAAATAATACTTTTTTAAAAATGGAAAACATAATCTTGTTCAAGAAGAAAACAACAACAGGGTACAATGGCATCTTCAAGGGAGAAACACTATTCACAAACTGGATATCTTACAGTTTATTTTTTATTTTTTAATGAAAAAGTTTATTTTACATACCTGTACAGTACATCATTGACTATCCATACCTATGTGCACTATGTGATACTCAAATCAGGATAATTAGTATATTCAACATTACACAACATAATCATTTTTTGTGACCCTTTATCAGTTACTCATTAACCCGCACACTCCCCCTTTCCCACTTCTGATGGACTCAGTTCTGTTCTGTCCTTCTGAAAGTTCATCAAGTTATTCTGATTACTGATTTTTTTTCTTTCTTTTTTATTTATTTGTTTATTTTTTTAGCTCCCACTGATGACTGAAGACATGTGGTATTTCTCTTTCTGTGCCTGGCTTGTTTCTCTTAAAATAATCTTTTCTAAGTTCATCCATGTTGCAGTAAAGGACAGAATTTCAGTCTTTATTATGAAAGAGTAATATTCCATTGAATATATATACATTTTTTCTTATCCAGTTGTCCATCAATGGACATTAGGTTGGTTCCAACTCTTGGCTATTGTAAATAGAGCTGCAATAAACATGGGAGTGCAGGAATCTCTTCAACATGTTGATTTTCATCCCTTTGGATATATACCCAGCATTGGGATTGTTGGATCATTTGACATTTCTATTTGTAGTTGTTTGAGGAACTGCCATACCACTTTCCATAATGGCTGCATCAATTTATAGTCCCACCAACAGTGTAGGAGGGTCCCCTTTCTCCACATCCTCACTAGTATTTGTTATCCTCTGTCCTTTTGATAATAGCCAGTCAAACTGGGGTGAGATGATATCTCATTGTGGTTTTGATTTGCATTTCCCTGACACTTAGTGATTTTGAGCATTTTTTCATGTGCTGTTGGCCATTTGTATATCATCATTTGAGAAGTGCCCATTCAACTTATTTGCCCATTTTATAATTGGATTACTTGTTCTTTTACTGTTAAGTTGTTTGAGTTTCTTGAATATTCTGGATATTAATCCCTTGTCAGATATATAGTTTGCAAATATTTTCTCCCATTCTCTAGGTTGTCTTTCTACTTTATTTCTTCTGCTATGTAGAAACTTGTTAGTTTGACGTAATCACATTTCTTTATTTTTTCCTTTGTTGTCTGTGCTTTTGAGGTTTTATTCATAAGGTCTTTGCTCAATCCTACATCCTGAAGTGTTTCCTCTATTGTTTTTTTTTTTTTTTTTTTTTTTAGAGTTTTATGGTTTCAGTTTTTATATTTAAGTCTTTAATCCATTTGAGTTGATTTGGTCCATGGTGAGAAGTATAAGTCTGGTTTCTTTCTTCTACATAGAGACATCCAGATTTTTCAGCACTATTTATTGAAGAGGAAGTCTTTTCCCAAAGTATGTTCTTTTTGCCTTTGTCAATGATCAGTTAACTGTAAGTGTGTGGGTTGATTTCTGAGTTCTGTATTCTGCTCCATTGGCCTGAGTGTCTATTTTTATGCCAGTAATATATTGTCTTAGTTTCTATTAGACTTGTAGTATAATTTAAACTTAGGTAGTGTAATGCCTCTGGCTTTATTTATTTTTTTGCTCTGGTGTGCTTTGGCTATTCGGTGTCTTTTGTTGTTCCATATGAATGTTAGGGTTGTTTTTTCTATTTCTGTGAAGAATGTCATTGGTATTTTCATGGGGAGTGCATTGAATCAGTAGGTAGATTTGGGTAGCATGGACATTTTCACAATGTTTGTTCTTCCAATCCAACAGCCTGGAATATCTTTTCATTCTCTTGTATCCTTTTGAATTCTTTTCAGCAGTGATTTGTAGTTCTCATTGTAGAGTTCTTTCACCTTGTTTGTTAGGTTAGTTCCTACGTATTTTATTTTTTTGGTGACTATTGTGAATGGGCTTGCTTTCTTGAATTATTTTTCTACTACTTTGTTATTTGAGGATAAAAATGCTACTGATTTTTGTGTGTTGATTTTGTATCCTGCAAATTACTGAATTTATTTATCAGCTCAAAGAGTTTCTTGGTAAAGTCTTTAGGTTTTTCTCTATATAGGATCACGCCATCTGCAAATGGGGACAGTTTGACTTTGTCTTTTCCAGTCTGAATTTCCTTTATTTCTTTCTCTTGCCTGATTGCTCTTTTACTTCCAGCACTATGTTAAATATAATTGGTGAGAGTGGGCATCCTTGTCTTGTTTCTGTTCTTACAGGAAAAGTGCTTTTCCCCACTGAAGATGATGCTGGTAGTGCATTTGTTGCATATGGCTTTTATTCCATTGAGATACTCTCCTTGTATATCTAATTTTCCAAGAGTGTTTATCATGAAGCAATGCTGAATTTTGTCAAATGCTTTTTCTGCATCTATTGAGATAATCATAATGTTTTTTTCCCCGTGATTGCTGTTTCATTTTCATCTGGTGGATTGCCCACCAAATGTGTAATTTTGTGACTTTCATTGCACTTAATATTATATGCATATATTTGTGATGCCATTAAACATCTCTGGACATCGAATTCAAAGTGGTTCCATTATTTATTTTATATAAAATGTACTGAGCAATTAAAAATGAAATAAAACTTTTAATAAAAGCTGAAGAGAAAAACAGTATACTGGACAATTGGTTTCAATTGGGAGAGTAAAGTGTGCTATTTGAATTTATGTAACTATTTTTATGCATGATCATGATGTTATTTTTATTCACTTTCTTGAAAGCAGACTACTGGGTCAATAATTCAGACAAACAAACAAATAAAACATAACAGTTCACAAAGACAAAACATTCATGTTGCCAAGTTGCTCTGCAGAAGTTTGTACTATTTGAAACTCCATCCAACAACAAAAGAATGCTTGAAAAGACTTAGAAATTTTCTAAATTTTGTAGGTAAAATTCTTACTATTGATTTGTTTTCTATCTCATTAATATTGTGTTCTGATGCATTCTATGGTGTCCACTCTCTCTAATTAACCCTGGAAAAACTGTAGGAGTGTTATGCTCTTCAGTGCTTTCCAATGCTCCCTACTGGTTTTCAGTCCGCTAGCTTTCCATATGGCAGATATTTTATACAGAGAACTAGCTGTGTATTTTACAAAAATTCTCTCTCTCTAGTGGTGCCTTTGATTTCTATTCCCACTTGAGTTTGGAAGCTTCTTTTCTGGACTTTATTATCTTTTGTTCCAGCTTCCCAGTCTTTTGTGCAACCACAGTATTTATCATATATCCTGAAGGATAAAACAACCACCCTTTTGCTCCTGCCTCCAAGTTTCCAGTTTATCACTACAGCCCCAACACTGATAAAAGCTTTTCTCCTTTTTACTTCCCACAGCAGCTACTATTTCCCCTGTACTAGATTTGATTCTCAGCCTGCACCCAGAATTAGCAAATGCCCCAGAAAACGTAAGAGCCTTTAAAATTGTTCTTCTTTTTCTGTATTTTAGGTTCCTCTTGTCTTCACAAATCCACCTCCACAAATCTGTGATCATTTTTAAATGATCATATTTTTAATTTACTAGCTTTCTTCTGGCTGTTGCAGAGAGAGCATTGGCCTGTCTTAAGCTATCTCATCAAAGAGAAGTCATTTCGTTTCATTTTTAAAGACTATTTTTACTGGATGTAAATTTCGATGTTGGTGGAACATTTTGTTCAGTACATGGAAGATGTTGCTCCATTTCCTCTGGCTTCCATAATTTGAACTGTGATAGCAACTATCAGTGACGATGTCGGTCTCTTAAAAGAGTCTCTCTCTCTCTCTCTCTCTCTCTCTCTCTCTCTCTCTCTCTCTCTCTCTCTCTGCTTTGAAGTTTACTCTTTGTCTTAAGATTTAGCAGCTTTGTGCTTTGATGTCAATCTGCGTTATTCTTTGTATTAACCCCTCTTGGGTTTTGTGGTGCTTCTTGAATTATAGCTTGAAGTCTTTTGCCAGTTTGGGAATATTTGCTCTCTTACTTCTTCGAGTATTCCTTCTGCCTCACCTGCTATCTCCTCACCTTATATTATTTTGACGTATGTTCCACCTTTCCTGAACTTTCCATCATTATTGTTCTTCTGATGTGATCTGTCAGTGTTTGATGATCCTATTTTCTCTAATTTTCTCCTTAGCCGTGACTAATATGCTGTCAAACCCACATATTCTATTCTTAATTGCAATGTTTGTAGAGAATTTACTTTGGATTAATTTTATAATTTTAAGTTTTCTGATAATTTATTCTAATCGTCTTTTACTTACCTGACCACATTAATCAAATATTTTTTAAAAATCAATTTGTGTAACTTTGTATTCTGTATTTGTAATGGATATCTTTCTTATTATTTGAGTTTTTTTCTCTATTTTGCTGTATACCAAATAATTTTTTATTAAATACCTTATATTCTTAATGAAAACCATAGCAATAATTTGGTGGTCTAGATCAAGGATTCACAACTACTCATATAGCCAGCAAGTCACCACCTAGTTTTTTTAAATATGGTTTTATTGAAACATAGCATGTCGATTTTATTTTACATATATCCATGACTGCTTTTGTGCAAGGCAGAGTTGAACAGTTCTAATGGTCTGACTCACAAAGCATTATATATTTACTTTTCTTATATATACCCTTTATCTTTACAGAAAAAAATTTCTTATTTTTGTTTTGTGTATTTATTCTTCCATAAATTACTTTTGTTTTCATAAAGCAGTTAAAATAAGGGCAGACTAACATAATTCAGTATGATATTGAGGTTATTTAATGTTGGATCTAATCTTCATACAAACTTGTATTTTTCTTGTTTTCTTTACTGCTCAAGTAAGATGCAGCACCTCTAGAGTTCTAGTTTAAAGCTTAGTATTTCTTTCTTTTTTCCTTCCTTCTTTCTTTTTCCTTTCTCTCTTTCTCTCTTTCCCTCTTTCTCTTTTTCCCTTCTTCCCTCTCTCATTCTCTTTCTTTCTTTCTTGTTCTCTCTCTCTCTCTCCTTTTTATTAGTACCCTTCTCTTGGGAAGGCCCTGAGTTCCAATTCTAGTTGCTCAACCCTGAGATTCAATACCTAACATTCTTCTTAGCTTCTTTTCTGCTTGACTTATTTTTTCTTCTTGGGATTTCTGCTGCCCAGTGATTGCAGGTTTGTTTGTTTAACATAATTTTTAGTTTTCTCATATACTACACTATAAAACCATGAAGAGCAAAAGCTATACTTATTTCTTCATCTAAAGTTCCTAGGAAAAATTATGCTATATAGAAAGTATTTAATAAATATTGTTTTAATATCGTATAAAACTACTTGCCAAAAATTTTGGAAACTAAGTATGTGCATTGAAAAGACCTTGTGGCCAAGTTGAACAGTGCCACAAATCTATTTTATGATCTAAATAATATGGCAGATTTGGTCATTCATAAGTAGAAGAATGAAACTAGATCAGTACCACTTGCCATATAGCAAAATCAACTCAAAATGGATTAAACATTTTAATATAAAAGCTGAAACTGTAAAACTCCTAAAAGAAAACATAGAGGAAACATGTCAGGAAGTAGGACTGGGCAAAGACTTTATGAATAAGAGCCCAAAAGCACAAGCAACAAAAGAAAAAATAAACAAACAGGATTACATCAAACAACAAAGCTTCCACACAGCAAAAGAAACAATTAACACAATGAAAAGCCAACCTAGAGACAGGGAGATAATATTTGCAAACTATGCATCTGACAAGAGATTAGTTTCCAGAATATGCAAGGAACTCAAACAACTTAGCAGGAAAAAAACCCAAGTAACCCGATTTAAAAATGGGCGACGGAGTTGAATGGGCATTCTCAAAACAAGATATACAAATGGCCAACAGACACATGAAAAAATGTACAACATCACTAAGTGTCAGGGAAAAGCAAATCAAAACCACATTGAGGTATTATCTCACCCCAGTTAGACTGGTTATTATCAGAAGGACAGAAAATAGCAAATGCTAGTGAGGATGGGGAAAAAGGGGACCCTGCTACACTGTTGGTGGGACTGTAAATTGATGCAGCCATCATGGGAAACAGTATGGAGTTACCTCAAACAACTACAAATAGAACTGTCATACGATCCAGCAATCCCACTGCTGGGTTTATACCCAAAGGATTGGAAATCATCATAGTGAAGGGATTTCTGCACTCCCATGTTAATCGTGGCTCTATTTATAATAGCCAATAGTTGCAGCCAACCTAAAGTTTCATCATTTAGGTTGACTGGATGACTAGATAAGGAAAATGACTGGATAAGGAAAATGTGGTATATCTACACAATGGAATACTACTCTTCATAAAAAAAGAATGAAATTCTGCCTTCACTGCAACATGGATGAACTCAGAGAAAATAATATTAAGTGAAGCAAGCCAGGCACAGAAAGAGAAATACCACATGTCCTCACTCATAAGTGGGAGCTTAAAAAGATAAATAAATGAATGAATGAATGAATGAATGAATGAATAAACAAACATAAATAAATAAATAAAAATTTGAAAAAGAAAGAAAGATACAAGAATCACAATAATAGCTTGAACTTTCAAAAGGAGAGAACAGAACTTAGGTCACCAGAGGTGGGAAAGGGGCAGGGAGAGGGAGGTTAGCAAGAACTTGATAAAGGGTCACAAAATATGGTTATATTGTATAATGTTGAATATGCTAATTATCCTAATCTGAGCATCACATATTGCACACAGGTATTGATATTACAGTACCCCATGGATTTGTACAATCAATAACATTTCAAGAAAAACAAACAAACAAACAAACAAATAAATAAATAAATAAAATGGCAGGTTCTGTTGCCTCTCAAAATTTGAAAGCTTTTCATAATGTGCTGCTAAACTTGTCAGTCTTCTGTTGAACATGAAGTATTCAACTGCTTAACTTTATTATTATCACTTTTTGTAGATAAATGTTTTAAGAATCGCTAATTATAATAACATGGATGATAAGAATAAAAGTTTTTGATGAACTATCTTGCGTAAACATTTTTAAGACAATAAAAGCATAGCATACTAATAACTTATATATTTCATTTTTCTTTTGTTGTGCCTATATCATTCTAAAGGAACCTACCTTTGAGTGTGTTGAATAAATAACTCCAAAAAATGCTTAGTCTTATTTTTGATTTACTGGATTATAACCTCATTTTAAAACCTCCACTTTTATTCAACATTTTCTCCACATTGCCTAATAAGTGCAAAAAGCAGAAGTAAGATAATTAAGGAAGAAAAGAAATAAAGGAACTAAGAAAGAAATTAAGTTATTTGAATGCCTAAAATGTAATATGTTTTCCCTTAATATTATAATTAAATTGCATTGCAAGATAGGTATTTTTTAAAAAATGGTCCTAATTAGGAAAACAAAAAGCATATTAAAAATGAACACAATGATGATCCTAATTCATGTAAAAATATTTTAAATTAAGCAATTTAAACATGGTTTTATACATTTAAACACTGAGGCCAATATATTTTGCATGTGAAATCGTCAAGTGATTCCTTTATTAAAAATAATAATAATAATAATAAGCAAAGCTTTACTAACTTTTAACACTACTGTATATTGTTATTAGTCCAGGGTGCCTTTCTTAAGTCTTTTATAGTCCAGAAGGATCCTTAGCACATTGAGCCACCTCCAAAAGCTTTCAGAGGGATGTTTTATTCTAAATATTTAGAATAAACTGAGAAAACTGGGGAATGAGAAAAGGAAAGATATTTAGTTTCTGTGACACATTTCTAAGATAAAAACTCTGACTTCTTCACAGGCAACAATTTAAAGCTGTTTTGCTCTCTCAGAGGTTGATTATGTTTCCTCTTGTACCTGTGAGGTAATCCCTTAATTGCCTACAATCACTGATTTCTAGATAGGAAACATAGGAAGCCTTAGAAGTTATTCATCTAGTTGTGCCTGATAACCTGCCCTCTGCCCTCTTATTTTTTTTCACATCTGATATATATATATATATATTTTTTTATTTGTAAAATTTGTTAAAACAGCTAAAACAATTGGGGTTGTTCATAGGGGCTGATTTTCCCTACTCTTATTTACAATGGTCCAATAATTGTGCAAGAAGTTCTTCTGAAATATTTTGCTGTAGAATTTTACTTTCTTTGCCTTTTGGTGACCTCACATAGATAATTACAGCATATGGTCCCAGAGAGTGTGAAAAGTGAATATGAAATTTAACTGTTTTAAAACATGCCAAAAGCAAGTATAGTAAGTACTCTTCTCAGTTCCCAGTGCTTTCTAATGAACGAAATTATAATTTAACATATGTTTCAGATTTACAGTAATTAGAACCATAAAATCTTTCCGATAGAATTGAGCAAGAATATAAAAATTATATTTTATATACTTGAGCTATGATTTCAGAGCCTGAATTTATCAGGCTCTTTCTTTTTTTTTTTTTTTTTTTTTTTTTTTTTTTTTTTTTTTTGGCGTTTGTTCGTGACCGGCACTCAGCCAGTGAGTGCACCGGTCATTCCTATACGGGATCCGAACCCGCGGCGGGAGCGTCGCCGCGCTCCCAGCGCAGCACTCTACCGAGTGCGCCACGGGCTCGGCCCTATCAGGCTCTTTCTTAAAAATCTACAAAGTTATGTAGCATTGATTTTTTTATTTTAAACTCTGCTTTAAAGTATCAATATTTATAACCTATTACAATCACTCTGTTACAGCAATAAGAGCTCTCAGAACTCAAATGGTAGAAGAATCTATCATTTTAGGAGCAAATAGCTATCCTTAGAGAATTATATAATAGCGTGAAGAACCATATTCTCAAAATTTATGTAAACGGCTGTAAGAAAGTTAAATATATTATTCGAACAGTGTGACATGAGCTTAATAAAGGCAACTTTTACAATAATAATAAAATGCTGAGTAAATTTAATCAATCTACACATCTTATGCATATTTTAAAATTTTAAATATTTTAAAATGAAACTTTTAGGTGATTTACAGTGAAAATCACTAGTTACTAGCGAAAATTGATCTGGTTCTATGTCTAAGTTACTATCACATTAGTTGCTAAAAGCTCATTAGCCACCTTAAAATTATTTCTACTTACTTCTTCCTTTGAAAATTATTATTAGATAAATTCCAAAATTAAATTTATTATATATCCAAAATATGTATTTTGCTTCCCCTATATACAGCACTATGAATATTAAAATAATTGCATTTTATTTATTTATACACAAACAAGTTAAAAATGGAAAACAGTAACAACTAAACATTAAAACACAAAATCTGGGTTTAAGACAGCCTATCAGAGCAGTCTATTATGTAATATAAATTTAAAATGAACAAAACAATAAAGTAATAAGAAATGAGAGTAAAACAATAAAATTTTTAAAAATGATTTAAAATGAAATGGATGCCTTGAAATCCTATACAATTTTTAGGAATTGTCCACAATTTGGCACTGATATTTTTAGTGGTTATTTTCCTTGTTCTTTAGTTTTATTCTGCTATAATTTCAAAATGTTATTTTTATCATATTTTCTTTATCAAATTTATTTTTAGAAGCTTCAGAATAACACTTTTCCAATTGTTCATTTGGAAAAAGCAAACAGATTTAAGAAAATGTAGACCCAAAGCTGTATTCTGGATTAGAAGGGAGATGCTTTTCATTCTCTGCAAGTCTTTTCTTCTCTAGGCCATGAACCAGGGCCAAGTTGACTAAGAGTAACTAGCAGTGTCTATTTGGTAGAATTCAGGCTTAATCCATTTTAGGACCCTTATCAGATTTGTGCATCTTGGCCCAGTAGTGGTTCTAACTAAGCAGCTTGAAAAAATAAGAAGATAATGCCATCAAATATTATTTTGGGCTCGACAAAACAAAATAAAAACAAACACTTGAAATCAATATTATCAAAGGATCCAATGGTATATAGTAGAGACTAACTTTAATAGTGGAAATTTTTGTGCTTAAGCCCTTGGAATTTGAGTGGGGAAGAAAAGAGAAACATAAGGATGTGGGGTAAATGTATTTCGAAACCTACGTGAATTGAAATAAATGATTTATTTGGAAAACAGAGCTTATAAAATTTGATTACAGTAGAGTGGTAAGAGTTATTGTAGGAGAACTGAGAAATAACACACACATGCACAGTTTATCATAGAGATAATGAGTTATGAAAGACAATTTCCAATTACTGGAGGATGGAAGTCTCCAGAATGAAAGGACTTATTGTGTCAACACAAATGGATTTTGGTAAAAGTCACACTGTGGTACTACTGTGGGTGGTGTAAATTCTGGTGAATGTTCAAAGATAGATTGATAGATAGATGTAGATATAGGTATACAGATACATTATGAATTGCTGGATATATATACACACACACACCCCTCTCTATATGTCTCTATATATCTCTGTGTGTGTGGGTGAAGATATCTATAGATGGATAGATGATAGATAGATAGATAGATAGATAGATAGATAGATAGATAGATAGATAGATAGATAGATAGATAGATTATATGTGTGTGTGTGTGTGTGTGTGTGTGTGTGTGTGTGTATCTTGTGATACAGTAGATGAAAGTAGAGTTGAGTAGACCAGATAAAAGAATATTTTGCCATAAAAAGCATGCTTAAGTAAAATGAGGAATCTAAAGTCAATGCTGGGACATGATGGTGGGTGGAAGTGAGAAAAACCTGCATTCCTATTGCCAATTCTAAAAGCATATTGAGATGAGTTATAAAGAAAGCCTTAGGTCATTGATATCAGTTAATATGAGGGAAGGGTGACAGTGGAGTTTTGGATGTGTTTCACACTGATTCAGGAGATTGTTGGCATATCTTCCCAACTCCATGTCAGTGACATCATCTTAGTTACCTGAAATTGGCCATGGTGATCATTGTATTACCAAGTGTGGAAGGAGCCAAAAATGTAAAGTAACAGAAATGCAAAAATTAACAAAAATGAGGCAAATGGTTTCATTGTGTCTTTCCTAGAATCACAGGCAAATTAACCATGAAGCTAATAAATCTTAAGCTTCAGAAACCCTGAAAAAGTGGAGAACTTTTCAAAGAAGAGAAGCTAGAAATGTGTCCCAAAGAATTGTCTTTGTACACTTTACAAATGTGATATATTTTGATCAAAATCAGTTAAGACTGCTCCTTCTTTCCATTCTGACTTCCATTTTATCAAACATCTTACTACACTTTTTGTTGAGTGGCTGCAGGCATTTTTATGGTCTAGCCAAGGGGAAGTTCTCTTGCTGACATATCTAAGCTTTGAAGAATATATTTATTTTTTTCACAGTCCGTTTTCTGTATAATTTAGTTATTACTAGTCATCCTGGCATTAGAATTGCTTCCAGAAATATACATGCCTCTCACTCTGCTGACTCATACAGCATCACAATGGGGAGAGATGCAAAACCAGATGTGTTATTCAAACATACTTTTTGGTATATGGTTGGTAAAGGAGAAACAGGATTTAAAATGCATGGTGCTAGAAGTTAGTCTGTCAAAATTCTTCCCATCAACAGATATGTAAAATCATAAACGTATAGTTGATATTCACTGATGCCATTAAAAATGGAAATTCTCACCTCTTATAAACATAATTTAAAATATTGCGTATCCAATTATAAGTAGTACTATATATTTTTTCCTTCTTTGAATAGATGAATAAATTATTTTATGTTTGATAACCTAATCAATTAAAAGGAGTGGATCACATGAGCACTTTGGAAATATTTGAAATCTCTTGCTTATATGAACCAAATACTGGCATTGATGAAAGTAAGATAAAGTTCAAATAAGCCAATGTAATGGGTACATTAACAATAAACTGGTTAATGAGTACCAACTCAAAAATACTTAAAAGAAGCAAATACACAAGAAAATGTGAAATGCTTTAAAATCTTACAAATGGTATACAAAGCACACTTTAGAGTATTTTCTTGATTTGAAACTATTATAAATGTAACTGAGCTTGCCGATAAGTTGTGAAAATAAAAGAAAAATTTCTCAGCTATAGAAAAATAAAGAACATAATAAAAAAACAATATTAGAGGCAAAAATAATCTTTTCTCTTTCCAAAAACATATCACAATGTTTTGTCAAAGACTATGCACCAAAAAATTCTAAATAAATATGTATTTTTAGAATTGTAACAGATAATTAATTAAATGTTATTTTTTCAAATTTGTGATTTTGGTGTTAAAAACCTTTTTAAAATTTGTAATTTGACATTTCTTTATCATTATATATACATTTTAACAATAAATAATTGTTTATTCAGAAATGAGTTTATTTTTAAGTAGCCCCCCTTTACATTTGTAGGAACAGCAAGTCTTAAATGTGGATTTGCCTCTAATCATAGCAAATATTCAAAGATAATTTAAATATATGCTTAATTTATTAAAGTCACTCTTTTCCTACTTGAATAAGAATATATTGCTATCAGCTTGTGTGTGTAGTTTGGAAAAAAGGAAAGAGAAATAAGTTGATGAACCTAATTTCTGTTGCTGTGCCTCCAACAGATTTGTCACCCCTTTTCCCCTGGGTGACAGAGCCACAAAGGATTACTCAAAACCCATCTCTTCTGAGCAGCGAGAAGCCCCAAAGTGGTTAGTCTCCTGGAACCCTCAAGAGAGAGGCATTCCTTTCATTTGGGAAATTAACCACAGATTGGGTTTCTATTCCCACATTTATTCTCCAGACCAGGAAGTTACAGGAAGAGAACATAGGTAGGGTTATAGTTTAACAATATATGCTGGTAACATTCAGTAAAACAAGCAAAGTGATATTCCATAAGGCAATTTAAGTGATCCACCAACAAAAGCTTGATCTTAGCAAACATTCCTTCTCCCCATACAGCTACCCAGTATCTTTACATATCAATCAGTAACTTGTTTGTCTTTGAACAAGCAACCTTGCTGTGTTTCAATTTTTTATCTTGCAATGGAGACTATAGCCTGGGAAAAATTTCCTGTCTTTTGCAAGGTCAACATTTTCTATGTACTTTTAAGAAGTTAGGCTAAACCTGAAAGTACAAGAAACTAGGCCCTGTGAAATATATTTGCTTTATAGTATACTCCACAAATTTCCTTTGGCATAACTTAATAATTGGATCATTGTTGGCTGTGATTTAGTTTTTGAGATTTTAATACCTTATAAATAGCCTATTCTATGTTAACTTTGTCAAATGTCTCTGTGGCAATGACATTCTTTTAAAAGATGAGGGCATGATATATGGAAGTACTTCAAATAGTTCATGAAAAAAATAGAATTAAAAGATAACATGAATCCATGAACTTTTTGAATACCTGCTGAAAGTCAAAAGACTTAGCAGAAATGTGCAGGTTATCTGGATACTGATGAAAATTAACACCTAATACTATGCATACTCTGTGTATTTTTTTTTTTTTTTTTACTTTAAAACATGTCTTCAGTAATAACTTACATCCAGTAAGGTAAATGTATCTTAATAAAAAAATTGATGAATTTACACACAACCACCATCAAGGTCAAGATGCTTAATACATTCAACTTTCATACCTACCCCTTAGTCCCCAGAGCTAATCATTACTTTAACTTCTATCAAAGATTAATCTTGCTTATTAATCTAGCCTTTTGCTACCAGTTCTATGAAGGATAAATTTCCATGTATGTTTCACTACTAGTTTTCCACAACCTCAATAAATATTACTTGAATTAAACTATTAATAACAAAATTTTAGACATAACTGTCAATTAGTTCTTGCTTTAAAAACAACAAAACTATGTTATCAAATAGACTGCTTGTTTTAAGCTTGTGTGTGCTTGTGTCTGACTATGTCTGTTTGGTATTTGTGTGTGTGTTGAAAATATACTATTGTGTGTTGGTGGGTGTGCACATGCATGTGAGCTGGTACCCAGATATTCAAATTTTCTCAAGTTGAGGGTCTCCTGAAAGCAGAAAGAAATGCACCTTAGCTATTGGCCTAGTTTATTTCTTCTTTATAACCCTTTAGTACAATCAGTATAGAAGTTAATAACTTAATTTCTTCAAGACAATCCAGGAAATTTTTATAAAGACATAAGTTCGTGAATATATCGAGAAGAGTACGAGTGTCAGAGACAGATGGAAAAGCAGTGAGGTGAACAATCAAACTGGATGAAGGAAAATATCCCAAATTCAAGTAGTGGAATAAACAAGTTATGCAGTATAAACAAGTATTCATTGTGCAGGAAGAAACTGGGGTCAAGGAGGGAAGAGAGGAATAAAGAAACATCACACACTTTATTGATAAATAGCACATACAGATATTGATAATCAACTCTGTATCCCATAAATATGTATAAATAAATGAAAAAATATCAAGAAAGTGGATAAAAGGCAAATAGGTAAGCTTAACTCAAAATGAATTGGAATGAAGCACTAATGAAACATAATTTCAGTGGAAAATCACAACCAAATAATGAAAATATTTCATTACTGAGTAAGATTTTTTTTTTTTATTCAGCTGACAAAAAAGAAAAACTATAGATTTTTTACCTATATTTGCTTTGTTAGGGAATTCTAATTTGTGGTACTTTAAACAAATACTCAATGAGTACCTTCCTCTTCCATACTCGTTTTGCTGTTTTGTTTTCATTTTTGTTTTTGGTGCTTGATGTCAAATAAATATTCTCAACACTATCTGTTATTTCAAGGCCCAGAATAGTGCCATCTTTTTATTTCATATTTTCCTAGTATAAAAGGATTACTATAATGTGCTTTAGAATACCAGTTTCTGACTGCAATCAGAAATGGTTCGTCTGAGACATCTCCTTTTAGGAAGTGTTGTTTTTCTTGTTTTTTCATTTACCCAACAGTTCTTGCTGCTACACTAAAACTTAACATAATTGGTATTACCCTGAGGCTGATTAAATGTAGATGCCCCTCATCTAATAAGTTACAGTATTTGACTTTTCCTTTTTAAACCAAAAAGGCAGTACAAAGCATTATGTTATTCGCCTGTACTCTAGAATGAGAATCTTCGTTTTCAAGGGGCACTTTCTGGAATTAGCTGTGCAATTATTAACCCTTGAGGGGGTGACATGGTGCTTTAGTGCAATAATTCTTAACCCAAAGAAATTACTAACTCAGACTCTTAACTCTAAGATTTGCTAATTCTGTCACTTGAGCAAGGACTTTACTTCATTTGTATCGCCATCTGTAAAAAGGGGATGGTAGTAAAACCTACTTCAAGGACTTCAGTGATTATTAATGGAGGTAATTCATGCAGCAATATTGACAATGTATCTGTTTTCAGTTCACTGCTGTCAGTTGTGCTTATTCCATTTGGAATTACAGTGCTTTTCCTACTTTGTCTCCTGAAAGTTTTTCTCTTTATTTCATTTCCTTTTATGGGCCATAGATTCCCAGATTACTCAAAATCCATTACAAGAAGCGAGTCTTCTGAAAATGTAGATATACCCATTCTACGTCGTGCAAGCACAGCTCATAAATTGCTGCTGTACTGTTGATTTTTGCATTCCTGCTAGCTTGCTAGACAAACCTTTATCTTCTTTAACTTTCTTGGCACTCAGAAAACTACTACAGTGTTTCAAATCAGAGATCTATGACTTCTTTAGTGTCAATTTGAATAAATTTGCACTCAATGCAGCTGCGACTACCAGTCAGATCATTCACTAAAATGGATAGTTTATCACAGTTAACTTCAAGCAGGCTTAGAGCTATATGAATAATAGCAAAATTTAAGCTTAACTCTTCATATATTTAGACCTTGAGCAGACATATTCACAAAGTTTATGGAGTGTGCCTTGATGGAGAGAAGAAGTAATTGGTATCATTATCTAGATTCCTGGGAAGGTTCCAGGAGTGCTCCAGAAATGTAATAAATCAACACACTTCTTCAAATTATGCAAACATCCATTCTCTTCTAGTTCAAGAGCCTTCATACTTTTGAAGAAAAATTGTTTTGAAGACCGGTATTACATTATTTGATTATTATTAAAAGTTCCTGCACAAATACTATACATGCATACTTACAGAGTATTATTTGTAATGGCTTACTTTTTCCCATATCTACCACTGACTATTATAAACTACCAACATTTCTTGCCTATTTTGTTTTAAAAAAAAAGGAAATGAAATAATTGTCATAAAATGACTTGCCATCCACTTCAGTCTTAAAACCCTTCAACGACTTGCCATCCTTCTTAAGATAAAGACTGATGTCGTTAAAATTACACAGAAGGCCCTACAGGATTAGACACTGTTGTCCCAGGCTCTCTTTTTACAGCACTTTCTCCCTGGCTTCATTGATAAAAGTTTCCCTTCATTTTCCTTCCCACTATAGGGCCTTTGCCTGTGCTGTCTTCTGGGACAGAATCAACCCCACTGTCCTACCCAGTATGTCTTCATCTAATTTCTAAAAAAATCTATCAACCTAGAGATATCAGATCTTTCAAACCTTCTCTGAATTCAAGGTCTAGTCAGGTTTTGTTCTTATATTCTTCTATTTAAAAAGGATTTATTTTCTTTGGAGCACATATCTTAATGTATAATTATTTATTTGATTTTATACTCATTTATTTGTTTTCTGTCTTCCTCCTCTGACCAGGCTGTAAACTTCATGAGAATGTGCACTGTCGCTTTCTGTTTTATCCCCTCACACTGTGTCAGGCATGATTATAGTGATAGGTTAGTGCCAACTCTGAGGTCAGGGGCCAGGTTCTGATGGCAGTTTACTTCAAGCCATACCTAAGGGCAGATGACACCTAATTTCATAGCTATACCCCATCTATTTTGAAATAAGCTATGGGACATAGGATACAGTGCCCTTACTCTTGACTCTTGACTGACAAAGTGATAAATCTTGAGATGAGTTTTTTTAAAACTAAAATTTAGAGCTCAATTTATATCTGTGCTTTTTCTTTTTTCCCCTTAAAAATTTTATATATTCACTTATTTTTGATCATACGTATTTATGGGGTACAGAGTTGACTATCAGTATTATTGTATAATATGTGATGATCAAATCAATATTATCAGCATATTCATCATTACAAATCTTTATTATTCTTTGTGTCCCTTACCCAATTATTCCCTAAGCCCCCTCCCCTCCTCCTCTCCCACCTCTAGTAACTATAGGTGTGCACTTTTTTGGTTTGGTTTACTCAGACTCTATTCTCAAAAGAGTTCACAGGAAGTTTTAAAATAGTGGAAGAAAGAAGAATTTAACTGATGATGTTGGCAAAATCAGAGGTACACAATCTAGTTAAATAAACTACTATTTTCAGTTTCTTCCCATGTAAACCCTGACTTTAATCTTTGAGACTCATTATGATATCAGATGAAGGATCTTAGGTACAACCATATGGTACAGTTTCATGTTGATTGGCTTGATACAAAGCAGTGAGCTGCTTGGACTATTGATAGAGCTCAAGATATCATGGGTTCCGGAGTTGGGTTGAGGGTAGAATGTAAGTTTGTCTTTTAAACTGGCCTCTCTTTAAATAGGTCTATTTTAGAATGTAAAAAAAAACTGTATTTGGCATATTGGTTATTTTGTTTATGAGTTCTTTACAAATGTATGATTGAGACAACTTATTTGAATTCCAAGTTGTTAAGATATTATTTAATCATTTGGACTCAAAAATCTCACTTTTTTTTTTTTAACCTCAGTATATTACAAAACTTCAAAGATAATACAGGATTTCTAAGTACTATATCTACTTGTGATGGTCTTCATAGTGTTATCTTTGCTTATGGGTTTCTAAAAATAAATAATAACAATGATAGTAGCCAGTTCAATATATTGAAAACTTTTAATTTTGTTATAGGCTATACTAGGTAAATTATACTGGATACCATATTTTATCTAAGCCTTTGAGATCATCTCCATATCTGACATAAGATTAGTAGATAATCAATCCCTTAAAATTATTTGTTGAAATAATAAATAATTGTGAAGACTAGCATTTTTATTCTAGCTCATCTACAATTTGTGATTACTCTCTTTCACAGACACATCAGTTTAAAAATTATACAAACATGAAGTTTTTTCTCATCTCCAAAAGGAATGAGCTATACTATATAATTTTCTTTTGTAATCTATATTTCTAGTAGTTTATATAGATAATTCAGTAACTTTAAAAGTTAAGGAAATTTATCATTGTGTAGTCTTAATGTTTATATAAATAAATCTTGATATTGGTCACAGAATTCTATTAGAAGACTTACTGTGTCTTTTCCTGTTTGTTTTGTTTTCTGTATTTTTGCATTTTGGAAATAAGTAGCTACCTTATTTATTACTATTTTGTTTCTAATATCTCACACAAGTCTAGCTCATTAAAGGTACCTAGTAATCATTCTTTGAATGCGTCAATACTCAAATAACTAATTCTTTTTATATGTTCAGCCTCGGCAAATGTCTGACAAAAGCTTTCATGCCCCCTTCTTCCTATGAATCATATTTCAACATCTAGCTTAAATATACCAATTTCTTTTAATCATCATTATATGTAAGCGTGATATAACAGAAAGCGCATTGGAAACATGCTTTAGTTTAACTCTGTAAATTAAGTATAACCAAGAACAACTCATTGTATATTTCTCATAGTGTTCAGAGTGTTTGTAAACTGTAGAGTTCTATAAAACACATTAGCATTTACTAATTATTTGCTATTGTTTTAGTTAGGGCTGCTATAACATAACATAGTTTGGGCTGCTATAACATAAACACTCTACACTGGGTAGCTTATAAAAAACAGAAATTTGTCTCTTACAGTTCTGGGGACTGGGAAGTCCACATTCAAGGCACCAGCAGGTTTAGTGTTTGGTGAAAGTCATTTCCTGGTTCTTAGTTGGCTCCTTCTTGCTGTGTCCTCATATGGTGGAAGGGGTCAATGAATTCCATTAGGCCTCTTTTATAAGTGCACTATTCCCATTTATAAGGGCTCTCCCTTCATGACCTAATTACCTTCCAAAGGACATCTATTACCATCACCTTGGGGATGAGGATTTCAACACATGAATTTGGGAGGAACACAGCATTCAGAACATAGCACCTATGCAATACTTTGTACACTGCATTATGCACTTTACAGCTGGTAATGAATTTACATCTGACAACAATCCTATAAGTTGGTTATTGCTATTAGTTTTTAAAATTACATTGCTAACTTTCTAAATCCATTACACCAAATACAAATTGACTACATTTGTTTTGTTGAAAGTGTGATGTTGAGTCCAGATCTAGTAATCTAGGAATTCCAGTACATAATGGAATATTGTTGATTTCTCTTAGGATCACTTTTATTAATGAAGGCTAAGTAGATACACGGTGTCCATTATGTTTCTCAGATCTATTTGCCTAGAAAATTTGTCAGAATTAAATTGAAAATATTTTGGTGTGACATATATATATATAAGCTAAATAAAAGCATGCACTGATAACTTACTTTTGTAATTGTATTAGTCCGTTTCTGTTGTTTATAATAAAATACTTGAAACTGGGTGATTTATAAAGAAAACAAAATTTATTAGTTATGGTTTCAGAGGCTAGGAAATCTAAAGACCATCTGGTGATGGTGACAGTGACTTAAGGGTCTCACATTGCAGGATGGTGGAAGCAGAGGGAGCAGAGAGACACAGACTTTCCTCTCTCTTCTATTAAAGCCCTCGGAACCATGCCCCTGACCACCATTTTTAATCCATTCATTGTGGTATTGTCCTACAATCTAATCACCTCCCCAAGGCCCCACTTTTTAATTACTATAATAAGGTTTCCTACCATCCCTGCAGTCATGGGGGTGGGGGGTGGGGAGGAAGTTTCTAATGCATAAAACTTGGGGGACACAGTTCAACCTTCAGTGAGTTTTGGGAGGACATATTTCAATCCACTACATTTGCAATCAGGTCACTCTATTTTCCTCCCCAAATTACATTGGATATAAATATAAAGATTAATAATCAATAACTATCATTACTATATGTATCCAGTTAAAAAACTCGGGGCTTCTTTTGTTTGAAGCCAATCTATTTTGAACAATTCACATTCATCTAAATTTTATTAATGGACTGGATATGTAACATTTTGGTCTGGAAAACTGCATTAATTTAACCATGTAAATCACCTTTTCCTGTTTGGAATTTGGTCCTCTAATTCATGTTTTCTCCATATTTTTAATACCTTTAAAATATTTTTAAGTTATCATAATTAATATTGATATTGTTTAATAATTCAGCTTAATGAATTTTAACACTCATATAGGTTCATGTAACAACCATCACAATTAGAAAGGAGAGGAGTTCCACTCCCCCAAAACTCCCTCATGCTATTCCATTATCATCACACATTTCCCTAACCCTTACCCGAGCAACCATTGATCCATGCTCCATCACTATCATTTTGCCTTTTCAAGATTGCTGTATCAGTAAAATCAAATGACATGTAACCTTGTGAGACTAGCTTCTTTCACACAGTATACAGCCTTTAAGATTCATCAAAGTTGTTGTGTGTATCAAAAGTGTGTTCCTTTCCGTTAATGAGGAGTATTGCATTGTACTGAGGTGCCACATTTGTTTAGCCATTCACCTTTTGAAGACATTTCAGCTTTTTCTAGTTGTGATGCCTATGAATAGAACTACAACAAACATTTGTCTTGTTTTTGTGTGAATGTAAGTTTGTCGTTCTTTAGAGTAAATAATTAGGAGTGGGATTACTGGGCACATGGTAATGTATGATTAACTTTATTAGAAACTATAAAATTGTTTTCTAGAGTAAATCTAATATTTTGTATTTGCACAAGAAATATATGAGTTTCAATTGCTTTATATACTTGCCAGCATTTTGCTTGCTAGTATTTTACATTTTAGTTATTCTAATAAATATGTAGTGATACCTCATCATGGTTTCAATTTGTATTTCTTTAATGGCTAATGACATTTAATAACTTTTCATGTGTTACTATCCTTGTATCTGCTTTGGTGGAGTGTCCAAGTCCTGTGTTCATTTTTAATTAGGTTCTCTGTTTTCTAATAGTTGGGTTTTAAGAGTTCTTTACACACTCAGGATAAAAACAATTTTGTAGTGTATGTGATTTGTCAATGTTTTATTCCAAATTATGGTTTATCTTTTCATTCTTTTAATAGTGTCTTTCACAGATGAATGTTTTAAATTTTAATGAAGTACAGTTTCTCAAATTATCCTTTCATAGATTGTACTTTTGGTATTGTGTTTAAGAACTATTTGTCTAACCCTAGGCCACAGAGATGCTATTATACAAATTTTGTAGTTTTATGGTTTATATTTAGATATATGAGCCATTTTAGTTTTATTTGTAAATTAATATATTGGCTAATATTTGCTTAAATGAAATCATTCCTTTATTTGCATGACGATGGCCAATTGTTTCAACCCAATTTGTTAAAGAGATTATCCCCTTTACATTAAATTGTTTTTGCAACTTTATTTATTGATTTATTGATTATTGATTTTACATCTTTATTGGCTATAGAATTGACTGTCAGTATTTGTGTACAGTATGGGATGATCAAATCAATATTATTAACATGTTCATCATTACAAATTGTAATTATTTATATCTCTTATTCAATGACTCCCTTACCCACCTCCCTCTCCCTCTTTCCCAATTCTGGTAATTATAGGTCTGTTCCCACCTTAGGAAAATTCAATGTTTTATTGTGGTCTTTCTTTATTTCTATCTTTTTTTTTTAATCATTTTTTAAATTTATTATTAGCATATCCATTCTTACAAATTGTGATATTTCTTTATGCCATTTACCTGACCTATCACTTCTCAAGCCCCCTCCCCCCTCCCCCCATCTCTAGTATCCTTAGGTTTGTTCTCTCCTTCTTAAAGTTTGACATATTGTTGTTGTCTTTTCTTTCTTTCCTTCATTCCTTTCTTCTTCTTTCTTTTCCTCCCTCCATCCCTCCCTCCCCCCCCTTCCTTCCTTCCTAGCAGCCAGCCATGAGTGAGAACATGTGGTATTTCTTTGTCTGGCTTATTTCACTTAACATAATTTTCTCCAGACTCATGCATATTGCTGCAAGTGGCAGGATTTCATTCCTTTTTTATGGCCGAGTAGTATTCCAATGTGTATATAAACCACATTTTCTTTAGCCAGACATCTCTCAATGGACACTTAGGTTGGTTCCATATCTTGGTTATTGTAAATAGAGCTGCAATGAACATGGGAGCACAGGTATCCCATCAACATGATAATTTCCATTCCTTTTGATATATCCCCAGTTGTGGAATTGCTGGATCACATGGTAGCTCTATCTGTAGTTTTTTGAGAAACCTCCATACTGTTTTGCATAATGGCTACACTCGTTTACAGTCCCACCAACAATGTAGAAGAGTTCCCCTTTCCCCTCATCCTTGCCAGCATTTGTTATTCTTGGTCTTTTTAATAATGGCCAGTCTACTGGGATGAGATGATACCTCAATGTGGTTTTGATTTGTATTTCTCTGATGACTACTGATGTAGAGCATTTTCTTGTGTACCTGTGGTCCATTTGTATGACTTCCTTTGAAAAATGTCTATTCATCCCCTTTGCCCATTTTTTAATTGATTATTTGTTTTTTTACTATACAGTTTTTGAGTTCTTTGTATATTCTGGATATTAATTCCTTATCAGATGTATAGTTTGCAAATATTTTCTCCCATTCCATAGGTTGTCTTTCTACTGTTGATTTGCTTTGCTGTGCAGAAGCTTTTCAGTTTGACATAATCCTGTTTATTTATTTATTTATTTGTTGATTGTGCTTTTGGGGTCTTATTCATAAAGTCTTTGCCCAGTCCTATTATCTGGAGTTTTTCCACTATATTTTCCTTTAGTAATTTTATGTTTTCAGGCCTTACATTTAAGTTGTTAATCCATTTTCAGTTGATTTTGGTATATGGTGAAAGGTACAAGTTCAGATTCATTTTTCAGCACATGGATGTCCAATTTTCCCAGTATCATTTATTGAAGAAGCAGTCTTTCCCTCAATGTATGTTCCTGCTGCCTTTTTCAAAGATCAGTTGGCTGTAAGTATGTGGGTTGATTACCAGGTTTTATTTTTGGGCAACTTTTGTAAATGGGCTTGCTTTCTTGATTTCATTTTCTTTCTTTTTTTTTTTTTCGTCTTTTTTGTGACCAGTAAGGGGATCGCAACCCTTTGCTTGGTGTCACCCACACCACGCTCAGCCAGTGAGTGCACTGGCCATCCCAACCCACGGTGGGAGCACTGCTGCGCACCCAAGCGCCGCACTCTCCCAAGTGCGCCACGGGGCTGGCCCCTTGATTTCATTTTCTGGTAGTTTTTTATTGGAATACAAAAAGGCTATTGATTTTGGGGGGTTGATTTTTTTATCCTGCAGCATTACTGAAATGGTTAACAAGCTGTAAGAGTTTTTTCGTAGAGTCTATAGGTTTTTCTATAGATGAGATCATGTCATCAGCAAAAAAGGACAGTTTGACCTTGTCCTGTCCAATCTTGTTGCCCTTTATTTCTTTCTCTTGACTGATTGCTCTGGCTAGTAGGAGTGGTGAGAGTGGACATCTTTGTCTTGTTCCTATTCTTAAGAACATCCATTCTGGATGATATTGGCAATTGGTTTGTCATAAATGGCTTTTATAGTATTGAGATGATTTCCTTCTATACCTAATTTGCTGATAATCTTAATCGTGAAGGGATGTTGAATTTTGTCAAATGCCTTTTCTGTAGTGATTGAGATAATCACATGGTTTTTGTCCTTGGTTTTGTTGATATGGTGTATGATAATTATTAACTTGCATATGTTGAACCAACTTTGCATCCAAGGGATGAATCCCACTTGATCTTGGTGTATAATTCTTTTTGATGTGTTGCTGTAATCTAATTGCTTTCATTTTGTTGAGGATTTTTGCTTCTATGATCATCAAGGATATTGGCCCATAGCTTTCCTTTATTTGTTGTATCTTTACCTAGTTTTGGTATCAGTGTGATGCTGTCCTTATAGATTGAGTTTGGGAAAATGGTTTCTGTTTCAATTTTTTGGAAAAGTTTGAAGAGAAGTGGTACTAATTTTTCTTTAAAGGTTTTATAGAATTCAACTGTAAAGCCATCTGGTCCTGGACTTTTTTTTGTTGGAAGATTGCTAATTATAGCTTCAATCTCATTGTTGGTTGTTGGTCAGTTCAGGTTCTCTGTTTCTTCTTGATTCATTTGCGGTAGTTTGTATGTGTCCAGAAATTTATCCCCTTCCTCCAGGTTTTCATATTTGTTAGAGTACAGTTGTTTATAATAAACTCTAATGATTCTTCATATTTCTGTGGTATTGGTTGCAATGTCTCCCTTTTCATTTCTGACTTTCATTATTTGGATATTCCCTCTTCTTTTTTTGTTAACCTAGCTAATGGTTTGTCTATTGTTTCTTCTCAAAAAAACAGCTTTTTGTTTCATTGATCTTTTGAATTATTTTTTGGATCTCTATTTCATTTAGTTCTGCTCTCATCTTGATTATTTCTTTCTGTCTATTACTTTTGAGAATGCATTATTGTTGTTTTTCCAGTTCTTTGAGATGTAGTGTTAAGTCATTTATTTAAAATCTTACATTCTTTCGATTTAAGTATTTATTGCAATAAACTTTCCTCTTAGTAGTGATTTTTCAGTATCCCATACGTTTTGGTATGATGTACCTTTATTTTCATTTATTTCAAGAAATTTTTTGATTTCCTATTTAATTTCTTCTCGGACCCATAGGTCATTTAGGAATCTGTTGTTCAGTTTCCATGTGCTTGAGTAGTTTCCAGAATTTTGCTTATTGTTGTTTTCCAGTTCTAATCCATTGTGACCTGAAAAAATACTTGGGATGATTTCAACTTTTTAAAATTTGCTAAGACTTGATTTGTGACCTAGTATATAGTCTATCATGGAGAATGTTCCATGTTGTGATGAGAAGAATGTATATTCTCTGGTTGTTAGATGAAACATTCTGTAGTTATCTGCAAGGTCCAATTGGTCTAAGGTGTAGTTTAAATCCTGTTTCTTTGTTGATTTGTTGTCTGAAAGATCTTTCTAATGCTGAGAGAGGGATGTTTAGGTCACCCTCTATTATTGTATTTGGGTATATCTCTTTTTTTTTAGGTCTAAGAGTGTTTGCTATACATATCTAGGTGCTCCACTGTTGGATGAATACATATTTATAATTGTTATATCCTCTAACTGGATAGATCCTTTTATGATTATATAATGGCCATCTTTGTCTCTTTTTATGGTTTTGGGTTTGAAGTCTATTTTATATTATACAAGAATAGCAACCCCTACTCAGTTTGGGTTCTTGTTCACATGGCATGTCTTTTGCCATCCCTTCACTTTTAGTCTGTGTTTGTCTTTATAGGAGAGGTGGGTCTCTTGAAAACAGCATATAGTTGAGTCTAGCTTTTTAATCCAATCAGTCTGTGTCTTTTGAATGGGGAGTTTAATCCATTTACATTTAGGGTTGTTATTGATAAGTACTCCTTTGCTCCTGTCATTATATTGCTTTTTCATTTAGATGTTTTAAACATCCTTTGTCCCTTTATTCCTCTTTTATTTTTCTTCTTCAATGTCAGTTGAATTTTTGAAGTGACATGATTTAGCTTCTTTCTCGTTTTCATTTGCATTTTGGTTTTAATGGTGGGTTTTGCTCTTTCTTGCAAATCCATTATATTGATTATCATTTTTCATATTCCAGATGCAGGATTCCTTTGAGTATTTCTTGCAGGGCTGGTTGTGTGGTAGTGTACTTCCATAACTTTTGTTTGTCAGAGAAATACACTATTTCTGCCTCATTTCTGAAGAATAACCATGCTGGATATAGGATTCTTGGCTGACAAATTTTTTCTTTTAGTCTTCGGAATACATCATCCCATTTTCTTCTGGGCTGTGAGGTTTCAGTTGAGAAGTTAGTCTGATGGGGGCTCTCTTATAGGTGACTTGTAAGTTTTCTCTTGCTGATTTTAGAATTCTCTGTCTTTGAGTTTTGCCAGTTTGACTACCACATGTCTTGGAGAAGGTCTTTTGGATTGAATCTGTTTGGGTATCTTTGTGCTTCCTGAATCTGAAGGCCTGCATCCCTCCCTACACCTGGGAAGTTTTATCTTATTACTTCCTTGAATGAAGTTTCAATGCCTTTTCCTTTTTCTTCCCCTCCTGGAATACCTACGATTCAGATGTTTGTGTGTTTGAAGTTGTCTGCTAGCTCTCTTAAATTTTCTTCAGTTTTTTAAAAATCCTTTTTTCCTTTTTCTTGTCTGCCTTGGTTACTTCAAAAAGACCATCTTTGAGTTTTGAGATTCTTTCTTCTGCTTGCTCTAGCCTGCTGCTCAAGTTTTCTGTTCTGTTTTTTATTTTATTGAGAAAATTCTTCATTTCTAGGAGTTCTGTTACATTCTTTTTTAAGTTGTTAATCTCTTTGTAAATTTCCTCCTTCATATCCTTCACTTTTCTTATTTCATTGTGTTCTGTAGTTGATTCTCCTCTTGTTTCTTGGAGTTTTATTTAAATCAGTGCTCAGAATTCCATACATTTTCATACATTTTCTGGGTTTCTTGTTCTATGGGGGTGGGACTTAAGAAATCCCATATTCCTTTGGTGGTGTCATATCTTCTTGCTTATTTGTAGTTCTAGTAGTTTTATTCTGATGTTTGGTCATCTGGTAGAACACTTAATTTTTCTGTCAATTTGGAGTGGGTTATGAGGGGGAAGACTCCCTCTTCTGTAGGTTCTTCTGGTAACTCTTCTTTTATCAATGCAGTTGAGTGTGTGATGGGGTGCCTTGGCTCCTGTTTAGTCAGTGCACGTGTCCTGTGTGTACTCACCTGTGTGACACACATGGTTATTTGGAGGAGACTGCAAGCACCCCTTCTGGTGCTTGGATGTGGGAAGGATCTTTTTCTTTCTTTCTTTCTTTCTTTCTTTCTTTCTTTCTTTCTTTCTTTCTTTCTTTCTTTCTTTCTTTCTTTCTTTCTTTCTTTCTTTCTTTCTTTCTTTCTTTCTTTCTTTCTTCCTTCCTTCCTTCCTTCCTTCCTTCCCTTCCTTCCTTCCCTTCCTTCCTTCCTTCCTTCCTTCGTTCCTTCCTTCCTTCCTTCCTTCCTTCCTTCCTTCCTTCCTTCCTTCCTTCGTTCCTTCCTTCCTTCCTTCCTTCCTTCCTTCCTTCCTTCCTTCCTTTTCTCTCTCTCTCTCTCTCTCTCTCTCTCTCTCTCTCTCTCTCTCTCTCTCTTTTTTTTTTGCTCCCATTTATGACTGAGGACATGCTGTATTTTTCTTTCTATTTCTGGCTTTTTTCACTTAACATAATTTTCTCCATGCTCATCCATGCTGCTGTAAATAAAAGAATTTCATTCATTTACATGTCTGATTAGTATATTCCTTTGAATTTATATACAATGTTTTCCTTATCCAGTTGTCTGTTGATGGACATTTAGGTTGGTTCCATAGCTTGGCTATTGTAAATAGAGCTGCAATAAACATGTAGTGCAGGTATCCTTTTGATATGATGATTTCGATCCCTTCGTATATATAACCAGAAATGGAATTGCTGGATCATGTGGTAGTTCTATCTGTAATTGCTTAAGAAAACTCCATACTTTATCCCATAATGGCTGTACTAATTTACAGTCCTTCCAGTAATGTAGAATGGTCCCCATTTCTCTGCATCCTCACCAGCATTTGTCACTTTCTGTCTTTTTGATAACAGCCTGTCTAATTACAGTAAGATGATAGCTCAATGTAGTTTTGAGTTGCATTTCCCTGATGATAAGTAATATTGAGCAATTTTTCACGTACCTGTTAGCCATTTGGATGTCTTCCTTTGAGAAAAGTCTATTCAGCTCTTTGTCCATTTTTTGAATCAGATGATAATTATTATTATTTTTTTATTTTTCTGTTAAATTGTTTGAGTTTCTTATATAATCTGGATATTAAACTCATTTCTTGGATGTAGATAGTAAATATTTTCTCCCATTCTGTAGGTTGTCTTTTCACTCTGTTTTTTCTTCCCTTTGCAGCACAGAAGCTTTTTTGTTTGATATAATCCCATTTCTTTATTTTTCATTGGTTGTCTGTGCTTTTGTGGTCATATTCATAAAGTCTTTGCCCAAGGGAGAAATCATAGGAGAAACTTGCCCATAGGAGAAACTTTCCCTTGGGAGTTTTATAATTTCAGGTCTTATATTTAAGTCTTTAATCCATTTTGAGTTTATTTTAATATATGGCAAGAGGTCTGGTCTGGTTTAATTCTTTAACACATGGATATCCAGTTTTCTCAGAATCATTTATTGAAGAGGTTGTCCTTTCTCTAATGTGTGTTCATAGTGTTTTTGTTGAAGATCCATTGGCTATAAATACATAGTTTGATTTTCAGATCTGTATTCTGTTCCATTGTTCTGTGTGCCCATTTTTATGCCACTGCCAGGATGTTTTGGTTGCTGCAGCTCTGTACCATAATTTGAAGTCAGGTAGTTGAATGCCTCTAGCTTTTAGGATTGCCTGGGCTATTTGTGGTCTTTTGTTTTTCCATATGAATGTTAGGACTGTTATTCCTATTCTGTGAAAAATGTCATTGGTATTTTGATGGGGATTGCATTGAATCTGTAGATGGCTTTGGATAGGATGGACTTTTTCACAATGTTAATTCTTCCAATCCATGAGCATAAGAGGTCTTCCCATCTTTTTGTGTCCTCTCAATTTCTTTCAGCAGTGATATGTAATTCTCACTGTAGAAATCTTTCACCTCCTTGGTTAAATTCATTCCCATGTATTTCACATTTTGGTAGCTATTGTAAATGGGCTTGCTTTTTCGATTTCTTTTTCTACTAATTCGTTGTTGGAATATAAGAACAATACTGATTATTGTATACTGATTTTGCATCCTGCAATTTTACTGAATTCATTAATCAGATCTATGAGTTTTTTGGTAGAGTCTTTAGGTTTTTCAATATACTGGATCATGTCGTCTGAAAACAGGTGTAAATTTACCTTATCTTTGCTAATTTTTATGTCCTTTGTTTTTTTCTTTTGCCTGATTGCTCTGGCTAGTACTTCCAATACTATATTAAATAGGACTGGGGAGAATGGGCATCCTTGTCTTGTTCCTGTTCCTAAAGAAAATCCTTTCAGCTTTTCTCCATTCAGGATGATACTGGTGATGGGTTTGTCATATATGGCTTTTATTGTGTTGAGATATTCTCCTTCTATACATAATTTGTTGAGAATCTTTATCATGAAGGGATGTCGTATTTTGTCAAATGCTTTTTCTTCATCTATTGGGAAAATCATGTGTTTTTGTCCTCAATTTTGTTCATGTGATGTATCACATTTAAGATTTCCATATGTTGAATCATCCTTGCATCTCTGGAATGAATACCAGTCAATCATGACATGATCTTTTTGATGTGTTGCTATATTTGCTCATATTTTCTTGAAGAATTTTGTGTCTATGTTCGTCAAGGATATTGTCCTATAGCTTTCCTTTGTTATAGTATCTTTGCCTGATTTTGATATCAGGGTGATGCTGGCCTCACAGAATAAGTATGGGAGAATGTCTTACGTTTAATTTTCTGGAGTAGTTTGAAAAGATTTGGTATTAATCCTTCTTTAAAGATGCTTCAATCTTGTTGCCCATTATTGGCCTGTTCTGGTTTTCTGTTTCCTCTTGGTTCGGTCTTGGTAGTTTGTATATGTCCAGATGTCCAGAAATGTATCTGTTTTCTCCAGGATTACAAATTTGTTGCGGCATGGTTGTTTATAATTGTCTCTAATGATTTTTTGTATTTCTGTGGGGCAGTTGTAATGTCTCCTTTTTTTCCCGATATTTATTATTTAGATTTTCTCTGATTTTTTTGTTGTTCTTGTTAATGGTTTGTCTATTTGTTTATCTTGTTTCTGTCCATCTTTTGTATGTTTATTTATTTATTTATTGGTCTCTATTTTATTTAGTTCTGCTCTAATCTTAATTATTTCTTCCCATCTACTAATTTTGGGATTTGTTTTTTCTTTTTTTCTTTCTATTTCTTTGAGATATAACGTTAAGTTGCTTACTTGAAGTCTGTCTTTTGAAGTTTTTCTTTTGAAGTAGGTATTTATTGTAATACCTCTTAGTATTGTTTTTGCAGTATCTCGCATGTTTCGGTATTATGTGTATTTCTTTTTATTAGTTTCTAGAAATTCTTTGATTCACTGTTTAATTTCTTTAACCAACAGATTTTTCAGTAGCATGTTGTTTAACTTCAATATATTTGTATAATTTCAAAGTTTCCCTTGTTATTGATTTTTAGTTTTAATCTGTTGTTGTTTGAAAAGATACTAGACACAATTTCAACTTTTTTTAAGTTTGTTGAGAATTTATTTGTGACCTGACATGTGGTCTCTCCTGGAGAATACTCTATGGGCTGATTAGAAAAATTTAAATTCTATAGTTGTTAAATGAAATGTTCTGCAGATGTCTGCTAAATCCAATTGGTCTAAAGTGTGGTTTAAATCCTGTGTTTCTCTCTTGATTTGTTGCCTGGATTATCTGTAGAAAGTTGTTGGAGGGATGTTCAGGTGTCCAACTATTATATTTGGGCCTATCTCTTTTCTTAAGTCTAACAGTATTTGCTTTACATATCTGTGTGGTGCAATGTTGGTGCATATATACTTATGATTGTTATTATACATTGACTTTCTTTCCCTCGTTTTGTGGTTTTGGGGTTTTCATTATTTTTAACTTTTTATTTTAATTTATCAAGATACAATATAGTTGATTTTTGTGTGCCTTTACCAGTTCCTCTTTTCTCTGCTCCCTCCTTCCTCTCTCCCTCATCAACATCATATCTGTTCACCTGTCTTAAAAACTTCTTTTTTATAGCTGAGTAGTATTCCATTGTGTAGATGTACCACATTTTCCGTATCCACTCATCTGATGATGGACATTTGGGCTGGTTCCAACTCTTGGCTATTGTAAAGAGTGCTGTGATGAACATTGGGGAACAGGTATACCTTCGACTTGATGATTTCCATTCCTCTGGGTATATTCCCAACAGTGGGATAGCTGGGTTGTATGGTGGGAGCTAAAAATTAATATATAAATTCACACAGACACACACACACACAAAACTGGGGGGGGGGAAGAAGATATAACAACCACAATTACTTGAAGTTGATACGACAAGCAAACAGAAAGGACATTGTTGGGGGGGTGGGGGGGAGGGAGAAGGGAGGGAGGTTTTGGTGATGGGGAGCAATAATCAGCCACAATGTATATTGACAAAATAAAATTAAAAAAAAAAAAGATTTACATGTGTAGGCACATTGGAAAAAATTCTAAAGAGTCTAAAAGTTCATACACAGAGTAAAAAGTTGGTGGTAGTTATCTCTAGGTAGAGGACTGTAAGAAATTTTTATTTTCTTCTTTTTACTTAGCTGTATTTTCTAATTCTTCTATAATAAGTAAATGTATTTCTTGTATAATGTTTTTATAAAATTTAAAATTCAAATAAAATTATATTCTGTAAATGCTGGCTTATTAAACAGAATTACACCATGTAAAAAAAAATAAATAAAAATAAATAAATAAATAAATAAATAAATAAATTGAGGTCTGTTGGACTCCAAAGGCCAAAAAAAAAAAAAAAAAAAAAACCTTCAGGGAATTGTTGTGATTGTTCTGTCTTCTTTTAATTTTTTCTCCCCCATTTATATGTTTGTATATTTGTTTATTTATTTTTATTAGCTCCCACAAAAATCTATTTTGTCCAGTATAAGAACAGCTACTCTTGCTCTGTTTTTGGTTTCCATTTGCATGATATGTCTTTTTCCATCCCTTAACTATTAGTCTACAAGTCTTTACAGGTGAGCTGAGTTTCTTGTAGACAGTATATAGTTGGGTCTAGTTTCTTTTAACCCAATCACTTAGTCTATGTCTTTTAAGGAGAGAATTCAATCCATTTATGTTTAGGTTTGTTATTGAATGGCATTATCTTGCTCCTGGCATTTTATTGATTTTGATATAGTTGTTTTCAATATTTTTTCTTCCTGTCTTTTCCTTTTATTGTTTGTCTTTGGTGTTTGTTGATTTTTTGAAGTGGTAAGGTATAGTTTCTTCCTCTTTCTTGTTTATATATCTGCTTTGTTCTTTCTCATATATTCATGGTGGTGATTATTATCTGAGGGATTCCATGTAGCAGTCCTTTGAAGGATTCTTGTAGGGCTTGTCATGTGGAAGTGAACTCTCACAGTTTTTATTTGCCTAGGAAATACACTATGTCTTGTTCATTTCTGAAGCATACCCTTGTTGGGTATATTACTCTTGGCTGGCTGGGTGTTTTTTTGTTTGTTTGTTTGGTTGGTTGGTTGGTTGTTTTTTTTGTGTGTGTGTGCTTTGAATATATCAACCCATTCTTTTTTGGCTTGGAGGGTTTCTGCTGAGAAATCTTCTGTTATTCTGATGGGGACTCCCTTATGGGTGACTTGATGCTTTTCTCTTGCTGCTTATAGGATTCTTTCTGTCTTTGACTTTTGACAGTTTGACTACAATGTGTCTTGGATTGAATTTGTTTGTGGATCTTTGAGCCTCTTGGATTTGAAAGTTCATAAGTCTCAAAATACTGGGATGGATGTTTTCTGCTATTATTTTGTTAAAAAGGTTTTCAATGCCTTTTCTTTTCTCATCCCCTTCCAGAATACCCATGATTTTAATGCCTGTATGCTTTATGGTTGTCTTATTGCTCTCACAGATATTCTTCATCTTTTTAATTCTTATTTTTTGTTGTTGTTGTTGTTTTTTGGTTTTTGGTTTTTTTGGTCCATATGGGTTATTTCACAAAGCCTCCCTTGCAGATCAGAAATTCTTCTGCTTGCTTACACTAGCCTGCCTAACCTCTCAGTTGTATATTTTTTTAAAATTTATTTCTCTGAATTAATATTTCTGTTTCAGGAATTTTGCTATATTCCTTTTTAAGATATCTTTCTCTTGGTAAATTTCTTCCTTCATACCTTCATGTACTAGATAGTTTTTCTCATTGTGTTATCTAAATGAGTCTTATTGGATTTCATTGAGTTTCCTTAAGATTGTTTCTCAGAGTTCCTTCTTAGTCATTTCACAGGTTTCCTGCTATTTGGGGATGGTGCTTGAGAAGTACTGTACTCCTTTGGTGGTGTCATATTTTCTCATTTTTTCACATTTCTAGTATCACTACATTGATGTCTGGTCATCTGGTGGAGCAGTTGCTTCTTGTATTGTTCTGCAGTGACTTTTGAGGAAAGATTCCCTCTTGTAGTTGTATTTTATATTGATCATTGGGTATAGGGTGTTTCAGTTTTAATTTCAGATAGATGCAGTAGTGTAGTTTCCATGTAGTTACTTCAGCAATATTCTGCATTGCATAGTTTTCATAAATCTCTTCTAACAGCATAAATCATTTTATCTGAGGTGTTCTCGAATGTAATAATTACCTGAAGCTGTTAAAGCATAATTGGGCTTCTGAATCAAAAAGAATATTGTTGTTTCTGTTTGGTGATATTAAACTAATCTCTAATAAACCCTGGGAATTTCTGAAGACTTTTCCATAGCATCAAGAGACTGACAGCAAACTTTCTAAAGCTGTAACAATTAAGGTGGATACGTTTAATTCAAGTATAAGGAAGAGAAATCATGGCAGAACAAAAATTATTTAAGTTGGGTTGATAGAATTTCAATTTACACAAAGCTTTTCACGTGCTGTTATCTTTCCTTTCACCAGTTTAAATGCATTAACTCCAAGACTGGGTTTAAATTGAACATTTAAATTAATGCATTATCAATTTTCTGTTATGGTAAAGTAAAACATTAAGTTACAAACATGGATGTGAAGGAATAATGATACACTCTTCATTTGCTATTTTAATCCACATATACCCTGCCATTATCCATGTTGCCACTACCCATGTAGACCTAATGACATCTGAAAGCAATATTGGCAAAGCTCATTAACAATATGTTCTTTTTTAAAGCTAGAGTAAATTGTTGTTCAAAAACAAATGATATTATTATGAATGGACTGACTTGATACACGCATAAAACCTCTGATTACTTTAGCTAAAAGAAAGGAAGGAAGGAAACGTAATGATGTTAATTACATCAATCCCACACTAATGTGATTTTTTAAAAGACATTCAAATTCACCTTAAATGAAATATAAGGTAAATTATGGCAGAGTATTTAAACATGAATGAGCTGCAAAGAAATTCATTGCTCAATGGTTTTTATTTTCCTGAGCCATAATTTCAATGATATATATACAACATAGTGCAAGTCCAATTTTTTCTTCCTTCTTTGGGCTTAGATGTCCTTAGGAAAGGAAGTAAAAATAATCCCTGTTTTTTTCCTGTCCTCTAGTCTTACGCATTAACTTCTATAGCTCTAGTTAATGAAACACAGTGTCTCCTGGATGACCTTGAAGTTCTGTGCATCTCCTAAACTAAAATTGATATGCCTCTGAAAATCATAAATGCATAGATGGACAGAATGAAGTTGTTGGGTTTAGAGTAACCAAATTATCTCTTTTTAGCCATGGGAAAATGAACAGACATACAGATGGCTATAACTAGTATTTTCCTCTCGTCCTTCATTAAGTGTTTTTACTAGTGTCTAGGTACTGTCTTGGCTGCAGGAGAAATGCTAATTATAAAAGAAAATAATGTTTCCTTCAGAAATCCATAGACAAAAAAAGATGTTGATGGCATCATTTTAAAATCGTCAGTGCCATGTACTTTTCTGAAGATTGAATTTGACCTCATTAGTATATCATTAAATATAAAGTACTATATATAGGCCTTTGTTGAACACATGAGATCTTGCATAGTTTTTCTAAAAGAAACAGGGGTTGTAGGATATCAGATCTCCTATTATACTAAGTGACATTCCACAGAAGAAAATTCCATTAAATCTCTGTATTTCCTAACATAACTCTGTACCTAATCAATTAATTTTGCTACAAGTGCTTCTTTTCTCCTTGCATATTTTTAATTCTCTCTGGTCAAAGAACACCTGTTTTTCTTCACTTTTTAATATCCTGTTAATTTTTAAGTAATGTTAAAACAGAATATCTAGGATGGATTCTAATTAATCCCCTCGATAGAGATCACTCCCTTTTCTGAATTTTCTTCTTAAGTCTGTTCCACAGTTGGGACACTTAGTTTTCCATGTTCTTCATCACACTTTCCTATATTTTAAGAATTACAAGGGCAAGCATCGCATCCTGTATGGCCTGTGATTTTGTTTTTTTGTACTGCAAATGTCCTAACACAGCGTTCTGCTTATATGGGTGGTCAGTACATTTAGGCTAAATGAATTTCACAGTGAAAACTTTTCTATGGAAACTGTAGGTAACAAATATACAGAAATTCTGATTCTCCTGGGAGGCAGCTCACATCATTTGGTTTTAGAGCAGTATAATGAAGAAACATTCTGGGGGACAATGGTGAGAAATGGGAAAGTTATTCTTTGAAGAACCTCCTATGACATTAAAAAGGGGCAGCTAGAGTCTGTCTCCTTAGTTTTTATGAAACCCAATGTGTTATTTTCATGACTGTTTATAACTGGCTTCCCTCTTGCTAGTCTTACTTTTTCCTCACCTGTGATGTATCTTCCCTATTACTCCCAAAGGAATTTTGTGAATTCACTCCCACATGTGATAAGTTTACCTTTGCTTAACATTCTCACAAGCTTCCCCATAATATTCAAAATAATATGTAAACTATTATCATAACACGTATTGCCCTTTAATATATTTCTCATGCACATCTCCATAATTTTCTCTCTGATAAATTTCATTCATCATACATCCTCCAACCCTGTGAGTTTTGTAAGGAGAATAAACTTCCCTTTAACTTTTTAACTATCTTCTTTCAAAACTCAAAATCATGCCATCTCTTCCAAGAAATTTTCCCTTATTTCCAAGTTTGATTTTTGTTTCCATAACAAATCCTCAGATATCTCCACTGGTTGTCTGGCTGTAAACTCCTTGTAGGTAAATATAGTGCCTAAATATAATAGAATAGACCATGACTCGTCTGTACTTGTCATATATTTAAATACATCAGTAAGCAAAACTTAAGACATGTTTTGAGACAGGGAATGGAAAGTGAACTGAGAAAGGCTCACAAATCACAGTGTAGAAAAAATTGTTATGGTTTATTTCTGTTCCTGCTTTTATTTTTTTAGTTGATGTACCTAATCTGAATTCTCAGCTCAAAGATCTTGAAATGGTCTAGCTCCCTTCAACTTAATTCTGCTTTTATTTTTTAACATTTGAAATGTGTTACTGGGAGGGAGGTGTGATGTTAATGACTTACATTACAGAATTAGAAAGCGTAAAGTGTACATTGTAATGGTTAAGGGGATTCACTGGGGAAAAATAACAAAGCACACATAATGTATTTAAATTAGAGGGCAAAGTTTGATATGTGCAAAACATGTGATGAGGTAGAACTTCTTCTTAGGCAGATAAAATGAGCAGATGAGGAAGATGGCAAACTTCTCTCTTTTTAACCTTGTGCCAGTGCCCAGGCCTGTTTTTATGGTGAAGGGATACGGTCACTAGCCAGTCTGGAGAGCAGCTCAAACATCACATTTCAACTTCCTCACTGAGACTTCTTCACCAGAAAGCCCTTCATTCCTGAGAATTCATAGATTTTTCTGGAGTTGCTATATGCTTAATTTAATGATTCTTTCGATAGCATTTAATTCACGTTTATAGAAAGTTTGTTGCCTTGAAAATTGGAAATGTATACTCTTCCCATATCTTATAGTTAATACAAATGTACTTCAAAAAGTTTATGGAAAAATAGAATGAAAAGATAATATGACTCTTTCCATAAATTCTTTGAAGACTCCTTGCATATGTAAAAGAGATGCTGTGTAATTCTTGATGTGGAGAAAGCCACATTCTCTCATCTTTATGGCATAATGGAGGTCAGGGTATCACAAAGCTACTTATTTATTATTTACCTATTTAGTTATTTAGCCGAACTTGTAGAATATCATTATGGATCAACTGAGTGTCATCACATGGTAGTTAACTATATGTTCTGAGGAAGCTTCTAAAACAAAGTAATACTCATATTAGAAGTAGTGAAAAGAAATTATTTTTTAAAAAATTTGTATTTTAGGACTCTAATGCTGAGTAGTAAATTTTCAAGTTGCCTGTTTTTCTTAGTTCCTTTCTTTTTATATAAACTGAGATATTGTCAGCAGTTCTAGCATTGAGAGCCAAGCAGTTACATGCCATGCCCTTTGAAATGACTCAGCATTAGCATTACTTAAACTTGTGGGATGTGGTACAGAAATAATTTCTATTTTAATACCTATTGGTTATTTTATAAAAAATAATGTTTCTAGAAATCTGATAGAGGCTAAAAATCATTCATGTCAATAGAGAGTATTTCTGTTTGCAATTTATGACTCAAACATTAGCATAGTAATAAGGCTACTGTAGCTATAATTGCATCAGAAACCAGTACACCACTCTTGTTCAAAGAGTATTTTGTGATGCTGCTGCTGATGATGATGATGATGATTAGGGTGCTGAATTATTGGTTAAGAGAATGCTCACAGAATTTGACACAAAATATATTCAGAGAAACTATAGTTTGTAAGAAAAAATGTATAGCCCTAGATTATAGCAATATTTCTATTATTTTTTTAACTCAGTTCTGTAAAAAATTGAGGTAGTAATTATGTGGCACACTCAGGAAGCAATGGGAAATTTAAGTGATGCTTTTTACAGGTCTATGTTATTAATGTCATTAACACTTTTTAAAAGTCTGTTCTAGACTCCTTGTCAAATAATCAATTGTCCACATGTATAGTGTAAACATTGGTCTTGGGTTTTCTTCTACTTAAATAAAAGCAATATCTGTATTCACATGAAAAACAACAGAAAACATTGCCAGTGGCATGTCTGGTGAAACATTTTTGCTTCAGAATTGCCCAGAAATATCAGCTGAAAGACAGTTTCTTCTAGTGATGTATTTATCTCCCTAAATCATACCACTGTATATAAGCAATGAATGATATTGTCTGTGCTTAGACTGACTAAAGTCTTTTAAAAAATTTAAAAGGCTTTAAATTTAAATGTGTGACCACAGCATCTATAATTTCTAGGCAGTGGCCTAGAAAGTATGTGACTACTGGTCTTTCTTTCAGCTGGCACAGGACTAAGTTGCTTTCACTCTAAAAAGTCCAGGAGGATTACTGAAGAGAAGGGTAGCATATTCAGCCTGTGAAGTCCTCCTCACAAAGGAGAGAACATGGTCCATCCAGAACTCAGGATCTTCAGTTCAGCAAAAAAAAAAAAATATGATAAATTTTCAAATAAAGACAGATGCTGTGTTTAGCAAAAACCAATTTCCAAAATAACACTGATGTGATTTTTTTCCCAAAGTAAGCCACTGAGAACTAAGTATCCTATTTAAAAATAACATTTTTACTAGATAAATGAATCTCAGTAATATTCACTATGCATGATATATAGCTTTAGTTTTACCTGAAGCATTTTTTAATTCATACTATCCATAAACAATTATTGTTTTACATTCAAAGATAAATATCAAAAAACAATAATATATTCATACTTTGCTTTTCAGAAATAATATAGAGGACAGGATGTGTATAATTTTATTTAATTAGTAGACAAATTCTATCATATATCATGTCATATGTATGTTAGAAGCAGAGAGAAAAGCTAAAGAGAGGCAAATGTGAGGTTGAGTAGTTAGTCCAGTATAGTTTGGATTCAGTTTTAATGTGATGAGATGCCCATAAAGAATTTAGGAGAGAAATTTATGTTATATAATTTATGTCTTAAGATGGTGTATTATTCCATTTGTGTTGCTTACAAAAGAATACACAGAACTGGGTGATTTATAAAGATAATGAAATTTATTGCTTACAGTTTCTGAGGCTGGGAAGTCCAAAGTCCATCTGGAGGTGGCAACAGTGACCCAGGGGTCTCACATTTCAAGATGGTGGAAGTGGAGAGAGAACAGAGAAAGAGCAAGACAGAGAGAGAGAGAAAGACAGACTCTCCTCTTCTTTTAAAGCCCTCAGAACCACGCCCCTGACCACCATTTTTAATCCATTCACTATTGCTCAGTCCTACAATCCAAACACTTCTTCAAGGCTCCACCTTTCAATTACCATGACAGGATTTCCCACCCTCTTAATAGTCAAGTTTCTAATACATAAAACTTGGGAGACAATTCAAGCTTCAATGAGTTTTGAAGGAACATAATTTAATCCACTACAGATGGTCACTCTGGTGCTCTTCATTGGTGCAAGCAGAAGGTCATTTATGAAGTTATTGCAGATGAGTTGTTATTGTATATTAAGGCAACAGAAAAATGTTCATAGATTCAGTATGTATTTCCAAATCAGAACTGGTAAAGTCTTATGGAAGCAGGTAAGTGAAAGTGTGTGGTGGAAAATAAAAGATGCAAACTGGAATTCTGATTTGAGCAAATCAATAAATAATGCTACTATTTACTGAGATGTTGGACACTAGGAAAAGAACAGATATTTGTTGGTGAGAAAAAAATTCAATAATTACATTTTAAACATGTTCACTGTGAGATACCTTCAAGATTTCCAGGCAGAGAAGAGTAGATAATATGAATCTGGATCATGAAGCAAAGTTCTGAGCTATAGAATTATACAGGAGGCATTGTCAGCTTATAGGTGGTAATTTCCTAGGGGAAATCATACAGGGAGGATAAAAGATGGTAAGGCTTGAGTAAGCCCAACATTAGAGATGCAGTAAAGGAAAAAAAAAAAACCCAGAAGAGTGGACAAAAAGAAGACAGTCAAGAAGGTACAAAAATAAAAGGAAAAGGTTGTATTTAGAAATGCAAAAAAAAAAAAAAAAAAAGAAAGAAAGAAAGAAAGAAAACAATTGGTTACCAATATCAAATGATAATGAAGTCATACATGTTAGAAATACAAGTAGAATTTTAATTAAAATGCATTTCCAAATTTAGTACTCTTTTTAGCAGTTTATTTTTATTTTGGGATGTAAGAAAATTTCAATTCTGGTACTAGTTAGAAGTTTTTAAGATTTTGACAGCACAGAATCAGACTATTAGTACCCCTTGGGGATAAGAATTGCCAACTTCCTGACAATAACTGTCAGTTTTAAAAGCTCACTGCTTTAAGGGATAATCCTTATTCCTGCAAAAGAGCTGGTCTTAATGTCATATACAGTGAAGACTCAAGCATACACAATATATATATACCAGTGCTCTGAGCTTGATTTGTGAAGGAATAATCAGTAAGTATAATATATTTAGCTTCAAGATTTAGCCACAAAACAAATAGTTGATCTATTGCTATTACAAATGAATTATTGACTCAATTATATAAATCTCCATTATCTTTGCTAAATGTATAAAAAGTCCTAAGAATGAGTAACCCAAATTGTCAATATAAGCATCACTTCATTCATTTGAGTTAAGTTTTTTCTTTAACCTGCAAAAGCTGTTAAGTGGCAAGGCTTAGTTAAGTTTCTTAGTTTATTCCTTTCTTACCTTTTAAGGTAGTACTCACATTTTAAAAGGCTTTGAATAATCTAAGGAATTATTAAATATCCAAACTCTGATTTATTACCTCTGAAATATTGTCTGAGATTCTGCATTGATAATAGGCTCCTAGGTGTGTTCTGTGTTTTGGGCCACATTTTTAATAGAAAGGATTTAAAAGACTGGCTAGATCTGAGCAGCTGATGAGGCAACTGTACTTGGCTTTGAAAACTACAGTATTTCTATGAAAAACTTAATTTATACATGTGTTATCTATTTCTGAATTAAAAAATTATCCCAAGCTTTAGTGGTTTAAGGCAATAAGCATTCTCACAGTTTCTGTGATTCAGAAATTTAGAGGAGGCATAGTTGGGTAGTTCTGGCTTGAGAAATCTTATGAGTATGCATTCACGATGGCTAGGGATGTAGTCATCTGAAAGTTTGACTGAGGCAGGGGGATCTGCATCCAAGGTGGATCACTCACATATCTTGCAAGAGTCCTCAGGTCCTCATCATGTAGAACTATCTATATGGCTATCTAGTATCTTCACATCATAGTAGCTTGGTTTCCCTGGAGCAGGCAGTCCAAGAGTAAGCAGGGGAGAAGTCATACTATCTTCTTTGATCTGGGTTTGGAAGTCACATACCCTCATTTCCACAATATCCTATTGCTTACATTGGTCATCCCTATTTAATGTCCAAAAAAAACCTACAATGTTTTTCAGCCTCAGTACTACTAATATTGTGGTTCAGATCATTCTTTGTTGTGTGAGACTGTTCAGTCTATCATAGTATATTTATATTAATCCTGGCTCTAGACACTAGAGTAACACCCACTCCCCTAAGTTGATACAACCAATATTGTCCCAAAACATTTCCACAAGTCCTTGAGGGAGGGGGCAAAATCACCTACTACTAAGAAGCACTTGACTATGTGACAGTGTAGATAGCAGAAGGTAGAAAATATTGGCAGCCACTCCAAGCTGGGGGCTGGCTATCTCACTTTATAAAGCAGATAAGCAAAAGTTGTTTTACTTGTTGACAAATTCATAGTAGTGATTTTTAAGGAATGAAGTCTACCACTACATGTAAAAAGGATTTGATGCATATATAGATTTAATAATTAAGTATAGAAGGGGTGACTTTATTTTGAATATATAAAGTATTGTGCTGTTAGCATTATTATCAATCTCTTATTATGCAGAAGAAACTCTGTAATTCTCATATAGAATACTTGCAGAAATTTGTTTATTATGGTTTATGTCTGTTGAGCTCTTTTACCTCCCTGTAATCCTGCCAACTGAGCCAATTGTCAAACTAGGGCTGGGTCTGGAGCTCACAGACCCCTCAAGCCCATTTGCAGACTGGTCACAAACGCTTCACATGTCAGAGTGGGTCCCCAGCCCCCTCACACGCCAGCCTGGATCACCAGACCCTTCACACGCAGGTCTATGAGCTAGGTAACTGGCAAAAAGGTCCCTGGAGCCATAAATTTGAGAGCATGGCTGCACGGGGTGGATGCCCGAAGCAGTAGACGCAGCCAAGTCGCTGCACCACCCATGCACACTAACGCCACCCACACACAACTCATTTACAAAGAAAGCACTGCATCACCCCCAACCAGACCCAGAGCGAGGGAGCCTGATTAAATTATTCTATTTTCCCAACAATGTCTTGTATGATTTATTCCTAAATTCAAAAGGCCAGAGTATACACTGTGAATTGAAGCACCATGAATCAAACACACACACACAACTTCAGTGTGCTTGTGCCCAAAAGGAACATACAGAAGTCATGCCCTTTTATCATTTAACATAGATTAGCTGAAAATGTAACATGTTTTGTGCCAAATTCTGTCTGCTTCAGATTTTGAGAATTGCTTATGTGATAAAGTGATGCTCAGCATACTTTCCTTGCATCAGGTATTCCCAAATAGCTTGGAGACAAAATATTTTTAATGTCTCTAAAAGGTTTAGAAGAATGATAAAACAGCTCCTTGGGTAGAGGGGACAGCCTGGGAACTGGGTTATAAATCTGGTGATTTATTACTAACATTTCCTGAAAGATCCTTTTCAATTATCCCAAAATTATCGATCCTTCAAAGCTCCTCCCTACCTACAGCTCTTACAGGAAAGTTTCTACAATATTTTGGTTTTCATCTTTGAAATCCAGAATCAGAAAGTATTGGGAAATGACACTATGTTCCTTCTATGGTCATGCATCCATACATGTATGTTACATCTTCTTATTGAAATTATTGATTATTGAGAGCAGTACTGATATTTTGCCACTTGCTTTTTAGTTTTAGGTTTGTAGGTTTTCTAAAGTGTTTATTAATTGACTTTTCCTACTGCTATAATCTGAATGTTTATGTCCTCCCAAAAGGCATATTTTGAAATCCTTACTCTCATTATAATGGTATTAGGAGAGGGGCCTATGAGAGGTGATTAGGTGCTGGGAGCAGAGCCCTCATGAATGGAATTAGTGCCCTTATAGAAGATGTCTGAGAGAGGTCCCTTTGCCTCTCTCATCACCATGTGATGGTACAGCAGGAAGATACCATCCATGAGCCCTCATCAGACATTAAATCTGCCAGTGCCTTAGTGTTGAACTTTCCAGCTCCAGAACTGTCAGAAATAAATTTTTGTTGTTTATAAGCTACCCATTTTATTGGTATCTTGTTACAACAACCTGAGTAGACTAAGACACACAGTGACTAGAACTTTTTCTATAAATATCAGGAGTGAATACAAACTTTGTGCCAACTGAATTTTATATAAATTGGGTAACACACTTTGAGAAAAATAATGCAACACTGCAAACACTAAATGAGGCATAACAATATAAACTCAATTACAGGGGTGCATCCAGGGCATTGAATGGAGTCCCTGTGTAAGAATGACCATGAGACGTAATATTCATTAGCTTCCTAACAAATCCACCTTTGGTAGGCACTCAAAGATTTATTTGAATAAATTCATTCAATTTAGCTTAAGTTCAGTTTCTTCATATAAGTAATGATAATAAAATGATTTGTCCCATATAGATGCTGACAGGAGAATATGAACGAATACATGCAAGACACCTACAAAAGAGCGTGGGACATAGTTAACTGTCAATGATTATTAGTCATTGATGGCTTTGGAGGCTAGGCAAATGCAGAAGAGTTGGGAATTGTTTTGATTGTTTGTTCCCCTCTCCCCCAAACTAACCCAAATTCCTTCTGTTTAAGAATTAAGATAAAAGAAAAGAATATTCAAACCCCATTTCTGCTGACGATCCAATATTAAAATTAATTCATCTTGTTTGTGTATTTGCCAAAGACGTGAAGGCAAACTCACAGTTTTAAAAGCATCTTAGAGTGATATAGATCCATTTATCTTGCAAGTCCCCAGTGTGCCCTGAAAACTCCTTCACACAGGGATCATTTCACCACTGAATGAGGCTGTTTCCAGGGCTGATAGCAGCAGCCAAGTAGACAATCTGCCCAGAACATATGGTACAACAGTAGGGAGAGAAATGATTTTGGGAATGAAGAGCAGAACAATTCTTACACTTGTGTAAAATATGCCTTGAATGTTTTTAAGGCTCATTCATAGTGAAAATAGTGTGAAATACCAAGTCCATGCTTAGAACAATAAACAAGCAGCTTGGAGTACACCATGGCATTCATAAAAATCAGCATTTTAGATTTAAATAATGCCTTCTGGAAGCTTTATCATTTCAAGATAGATTCATTCAAGCAGGTACCCCTTATATCTGCTTTCACAATTTCAGACTGCCTTTAAAACAAGGTGAACTCCTGCGTATAAAATGAATAAAAAATTATTTCCATTGGTCCAAATATAGTGTATCAAGAAATTCCTTGCAGGTGTGTCTGCATCTTTTCAGTGCAAAATGACAAAGGAAATAATATAACTTTCAAGTTATGTCAAGACATCAGTATGGTAATGGTAAAACTTGAAGGTGATCTCATTTAAGTTGAAGGATATTGTGCAGCATACTATAGAACAGCACATCCTAATAGGAGAATTCATTTACTTTGAAGCGAATCAAGGTGTTTTTTTTTTTTTTTTTTTTCCCTCCCCATAAATTTCTGTTTGGATGTGAATCAGTAATCTTGCTGGCAGCCTCACTATGCATTTGTTATGGGAATTTTCAATGTCATGCATTATATGATTTGTATCCTCAAATAGTTTCAAATAAAACTTGTCTGCTGCTTTCTGATAGAGTGCCAAGTGAATGAATACTCATTTGATTTGCTATCTGTACATATAGTTTTACATCTTCTGTAATTAACCTGTCAATCTATTGTCTCCTGAAAAACTGCTGCCAGATATTGTGGAGTGTATTAAAAGCTAAGAATTCAAGTGGCGATGTTGGCATTTTTTTCATACCTATACCATAGTTTCCCTTAATAGACTAAGACCAATTTAACTTTTAGCATTATGTGTCTTGTTTAATTTTCCACCTGGTCTATCATTCCACATGTGAGAAAAATAAAATAAAACCAATTCCACTGAAACATCCAGGAAAATAAACAATCAGACTTTACTCGGGGGAGGATATATTGAAAAGAAAATGATGTCTAAATTTCTGTTAGCTCAGACTGAACCCAATTCATAAATTAGCCTATTATAAATTGCAGAATCATTGTTATCAAATATGATGCTTACTTACCATGTGGTTAATGCACCCAGTATATTAAGATGTCTGTTATAAATTATGATATTCATCAAATGCAAATAATTCAATGTTTGAGTTTCTTAATATGAATAGCAGATTAACATAACACTCAAATCACTAAAACTTTTATGAGAAATTATTTTTAGAAGAAAATCTACATTGGATAAGTTGCATAAGAAAGACCTAAATTTGAGCATTTTGAGTTTTGGGACTTTAGGAAATTTATCTAAATACCCTGAGTCTTATCTTTTTTGGAGAAAAGCAGAAATTTCCCTGCTTATCGGTTGTGATAAATTCTATATGGCAGTTGACTCAGAAGCAGAAATCTAGTTGAAATATGAGGCTTGGTCTGGTTTTTACTTAGATTTTAGATTTTATATGTGTATTTGGAATTTGTTAGGAAACTGATGGAGATGAGAAGAAATCTAAACTGCTCTATGATTCCTAACATGTAAAAAGACAAAATTTGGCATCACTTTTCAAAGAGCTTTTTGATGGTAAGCGTTATTTTCTGTAAATCTAAAATGTTTTGCATATGTCCTGGTACTATTGTGATTTTTTTTAACATAAGCCAATTTGAATAAATCTATGGATGAAACTATGCAAAACAATGTTAGTCAAAAGTGGAATAGACTACACAACCATATCTCTCCAATTTGGTTATAGAAAATATTTACGTGAGCCAGTCATTTGATGCAAAGATTGCACAGAAGAGATGATTGAAGGACTCACAAGACTCCACAGATAATGAACACCTGAGATTCTAATCCAAATAGTGAATGCTCTTACCATAAAGAAACGACAACTGCAGGAGGTGATGAATCCGGTAAATACCTTCATTTGATCATTATGCAACACATACATGTATCAAAACATCAGATTGTACCCTATAACTATGTACAATTACAATGTGTCTTTTAAAAAAGGGAAAAAATAGAATACAGTAGGACAAAGAAAGTGCAGGCAAGCACTTGGTATCCAGGAAACCTCCAAGTGCAGTTCTCCCAGGTCCTTTCTATGTTTTATAGGATGTGCTTCATCTCTGGATTATGAACTACCAAGATATGCAGGAGGATCTCTGTTTCAAGAGAGATCCAGCAGAAGTCTTTTTTTTTTTTTTTTCTTTTAAATGAGCCCCTGATTACCAGGGTACCAGCCTACCAGGCTACCAGATGTAAGCCACCTATCTACACATCCCCAAATGGATATTCTTTAACGTGTAAGAGTAACCTTTAACGTGCTCTTAAAAGAGGTTTGAAACTCTTCTGTCTACACATATCTATCTGGCGATGTGTAAATAGAAGAGTTTCAAACCTCTTTTAAGAGCACGTTAAAGATTACTAGCTAGACCATCTCATCTTTATCACAACACGAAGTCTATAACTGACTTCCAGATGACTTTCAGAAATAGTCATAGGGCAGTCCCAGTCTAGCTGTAAGATAACTCTACCTAGAACAGTTAATAAATTAGATTGTCCTGGCAATGTAGACATAGCCAAGCACTCTATCTGTACAGTCATGATTTAGATTCGATTAAAAATCATAGTTTTTAATCTAAAATTATGACTAGACTAGGTATAAATAAATCATTGGTATTTTGATTATTGTTGCCTTTGTAATAATACCGGTCCTTTGCAATCAAGAACATGTACCTTGGACAAATGGTTATGTTTAGCAGATTATATAAAATAAAATGCTTTCTCTCAAATTTCAGCTAACTCACCTGTAACCAGATTTCACTCCTACAGAGGATCAGCCTCTAGTGAAGTGCCAATGTAAAAAAAAAAAAAAAATTGTCATGTTTAACCCCTCAGTCATTAAGGAATGCTCATTAATTTTTAGGCTATTAATAGAATATGGAGAACTGGCACCCAGGTTGTATTCACCAGCTATAAATCATGTCCTCCAGCTTATAGAATCTGCATGGGTAAAGACATTCCAAAAGCTTCTAAAGACAACTGCCAGTTATCTGCAGAAATGCTTCAGCGTCTTCTGACACTTGAAGACACCTACATTTGTAGATCTGCTGTGTGCCATAAAATCACACTATTCTGACTTCAAGACTATTTTTAGAGAGGTATCTTCCGTTTTTATACTATAAATAGAAAGTAAAAAAATATGCCCTTGCCAGGAAGAATAATAGGAAAAGATCTGAACAGGGTTATCTGACATCAGATGCTAAAGCAAATACCCAAATTATAGGAAAACAGAAGTTCTTGAATGGCCTCTAAAATCGATTGCCTCTCCCAGAGTTTTTAAAGTATAAGGTATGTCAACTGATGTTATATGAAGTTTTTTTTTATTTCTGCATCTTGATATACTGTTTATTTTTTTAAATATATGTTTTTAATAAAAGCTTTAAAAAATGTACAAACAGGTATCAATCAGAGTTAAAAAGGGGCTTCTTAGGAACATTTTAACTTAACATAATTCCTATCAGCATCCCCAGAGCTATTTTTAATAAGAGTGAAGTATAAAAAAAAGCAGCATTAAGACAAATTCCCTTTTCAGCTCGATTGTTGCTCCCAGGCAACTCCAAATAGAAATTCTGAAGTCTCCACTGAGAGCTCGTTTTTCTTGTCTAAAGTGAAAATGCTTCATTCAATAAATATTGTTGAGTTCTTTCTAAGTGTGAGACTTTAAGGTCAGCTTTTTCAGAGATATAAAAGATAACTGAAACATTGTCCCTGACCCTAAGAAGTTAACAATCTAGAGAGGAAGATGAGCCATACAAAAATAGCTGTAATAGAAACTAGAGTGAGGTAGCTGCTATGTCAAAGATTCTGATAAACTCTGGTAACAGTTCAGATAAAGGAGACAGAGTTTACCTTTGACCAGTTAATCATGAGAGCGTGGCACAATGGACAGCCACAAAAATGTATAAGGAGCAATTGATTCTGAATAATTGGAAGGCTAATGACCTCATTTCCAAATCCATTTATACATTCCTACTTCCACCAACATAATATGATTTAGACATTTAGGTAACTTACATTCATTAGAATCAAACAAATCATATTTTACATTTATCTGTTTTATTTAATCAATGAAGAAGATGAAAGCAAACAAAATGAACCCAGTATGGATTTTCAGTTTGAATTACCTTTGATTATAAAATAATGCACAAAATGCACTTAAGGTGGTCATTTCCTCAGTACATTTTTGTACTATTTTAAACTTTTCATGAAAATAGAACTATCTTATGCTCTTTTTTTCAATAAAACACATTGATGATATCTGGACATAATACAGTTTCAAAGATCTTTACTAAATTTTTCTCTTGTCTTTAACTATATTCATCTTTAGGGAAATGAGCATTGCATGTAAATAAGTTTTATCAATAAAAATGAAACTTGAAAGTACAGCTATAGGAAAGTATATTTTATTTAAAATTTTTATTGAAGATAAAATTTATGCACATATCACGTTTTAATTCAATACATTTTCAGAAATTTAACGCCACCAAAATTTCTGATCAGGAAACAAAATATCAACATCCCAACATCCTGGAAGCTCTTCTTGAATCCTTTTCCCATTACTATCCCCCATGCCTCAGAGATAACTACTATCCTGACCTAACGACATAAATTATTTCTGCTGAATTCCACTTTATATATGAGGAATTATTCAGTATTATCCTTTTGTATTCAGCTTCCCTTACACAAAATTATGTTTATGAAATTTAATCATTTTGTTTCATGTACCTTTAGTCTATTCCTTCTAACTGCTATATATTGTTCCACTGTGTGAACATATAGCAACGTTTATATCCATTTTATTGTTAATGAGCCTTTCATAATTTTCCAGTTTGTGACTATTGCAAATAGTACTCCTATTAGCATTCTGATAGTTGTCTTCAAGTACACACACACAAACACACACATATTAGGTAAACTGAGGATCAGAATTGCTAGGCCATAGGGTGTACATATATTTAATTTAAGTAGACAATGCCAAATAGTTTGAAATCGATCATAACAACTCACCCTCTGACAGTAGCATATGAGAAACCAGGATGCAATGCATGTTCACCAACGCTGTCTTTTCATTTTACCCATTCTGGTTGCTATATTTAACTAAAAAATAAATGGTACTTGATTACATTTTAGTTCAGAAATATTCTTGTCCTATTCCATGTCTCTTCTGAATTTCTTAGATACCCAGGTAATATCTACTGTATCAAATTATAATAGAGTTGTTTACAAATATTTTTAAACTAAATTGGATCAATCATACCTATTTAATTTTCACTTTTTTTCTACATTGTATTTTCAGAAGTTATGACTTAAGTAACTTTTGTTAGTGTCATTCATAACCTTAATCTATTTTATTTTAATTTTAGCAACGTGCTTGTGTAATTATAAAGGAAATATATTCTCAAGGTAATATTTTTATAAAAATAAGAAAAATAATTGTCTATTATAATTGTGGTGTATTTTCTTCTAGTCTTTATGATAATTTATGTTTGGAATAAAATGTTTGAGAAATTTTAATGAATTACTTGGAATTCCATTATTAAGAAATATGAAGCAGAGATAGTACTGGTGATTATGGAACTTACACAATTTTTATATTTATTCTATTGCAGTTTAGACAATAGAAATGTGTAAGTTCATCAGCTATGCCTTTCAGTCCAATCTCATCTGACATGTATTTTTTAAAGTTATTTTCACTTCCTACCTTCTAAAGTATCTTTATAGTTCTGTCCCTCCTTAGTATATTTTTTACTAATCTCTAACTCTTCCAAAGGCTATAATAAAATTTATTTCTCCTTATTTAGTACGTCTTCATTTACTTTTTAACATCTTTTTATATTTTGTTTATTTTTTATTTTTATTATTATTTTTGTATTTTATTTTTTAGTATACATACATGTGTGGTACAATGTTGATTTTCAATAATTGTGTAGAATGTGTGCTGGTTAGATCAGTATAGTTAGCCTATTCATCATTACAATACACAATCATTATTTGTGTCCATTGACCAATTTCTCATTAGACCCCCTCCCTCTCCCTCCTTCCTGTTTTCTATCTCTAGTTTTCTTAAAGTTCAATGAATTACTGTGATTGTTGTTTCTTTCATTTTTTCTGTCTCTGTTTAATGTTCATTTGTTTATTTATGGATTCAGCTCCCAATTATGAGAACATGTGGCATTTCTCTTTCTGCACCTAGGATGTTTCACTTACAATAATTTTCTCCAGGTTATCCATGTGTTGCAAATGGTAGAATTTCATTCTTTTTTCTGGCAGAGTAGTATTCCATTGTGTATATATACTACAATTTCCTTATCCATTCATCGATTGATAGACATTTAGGTTGGTTCCATCACCTAGCAATTGTAAATAGAGCTGCAATAAACATGGGAGTGCAGGTATGCCTTCAACCTGATGTTTTCCAATCCTATGGATATAACCCCAGGATTGGAATTGCTGGATCATATAGAAGGTCTATCTGTAGTTGTTTAAGGAACATCCATACTGTTCTCCACAATGGCTGAACTAATTTACAGTCCCACCAGAAGTAAGGGAGGGTTCCTCTCTCTCCACATCCTTGCCAGCATTTGTTATTCTCTGTCTTTTTTATAATAGCCAGTCAGATTGGAGTGAGGTGATATCTCAGAGTGGTTTTGATTTGCATTTCCCTGATGATTATTGATGATGAGCATTTTTTCATATACCTGTTGGCCATTTGTATATCTTCCTTTGAGAAATATCTATTCAGCTCCTTTGCCCATTTTTTAATTGGATTAATTGCTTTTTTGCTGTAAAGTTGTCAGAGCTCTTTGTCTATTCTGGATATTAATCCCTTGTCAGATGCATATTTTGCAAATATTTTCTCCCATTCCATAGGATGACTTTTCACTCTATTGATTATTTCCTTTGCTATGCAGGAATGCAAGGATAGTTCAACATATGCAAGTCAATAAATGTGATACACCACATCAACAAAGTGAAGAACAAAAAACATATGATCATCTTAATAGATGCAGAAAAAACACTTGATAAAATTCAACAGTCCATTATGATAAAGACTGTCAACAAATTAGGTATAGAAGGAAGGTATCTCAGCATAATAAAAGCCATATACAATAAACCCACTGACAATATCATCCTGAATGGGGAAAAGCTGAAATCTTTCCCCTTAAAATCAACAATAAGACAAGGATGCCTGCTCTTTCCACTCCTTTTAAACACAGTATTGGAAGTACTTGCCAGAGCAATTAGAAAAGAGAAAGAAATAAAGGGCATCCAAATAGGTAAAGAGGAAATCAAATTGTCCTTATTCACTGATGACAATATTCTATACATAGAAAACCCAAAAGTCTTTACCAAAAAACTCTTAGAGCTGATAAATGAATTCAGTAAGGTTGCAGGATACAAAATCAACATAAAAAATCAGTAGCATTTTTATACTCCAACAACAAGCCAGAAGAAAAAAGAGATCAAGAAAGCAAGCCCATTTACAATAGTCTCCAAAAAAATAAAATACCTAGGAATAAATTTGACCAAAGAGGTGAAAAATCTATTCAATGAGAACTATAAATCACTTCTGAAAGAAATTAAAGTAGACACTAAGAGATGGAAAGACATTTCTTGTTCATGGATTGGAAGAATCAATGTAGTAAAAAAGTTCATACTATCCAAAGCCATTTACCTTTGATGAGATTACATTCTCATCAAAATACCAATGACATTCTTCCAAGAAATAGAAAAAGAAATCCTAACATTCACGTGGAACAAAAAAGACCCCAAATAGCCAAAGCAATCCTGAGCAAAAAAAGTAAAGCTGAAGGCATTACACTTCCTGACTTCAAACTATATTGCAAATCTGTAGTAACACAAACAGCATAGTACTGGCATAAAAACAGAAATGTGGACCAATGGAACAGAATAGAGAACTTAGAAGTCAACTCACATAATTACAGCCAACTTATCTTTGACAAAGGCACCAAGAACATACGTTGGGGAAAAGACTGCCTCTTCAATACATGGTGCTGAGAAAACTGGATATCCATTTGTAGAAGAATGAAACTTGATACATACTTTTCACCAAATTCCAAAATCAACTCAAAATGAATTAGAGACCTAAATATAAGGCCTGAAACTTTAAAACTCCTAGCAGAATATGTAGAGGAAATGCTCCAGGATTTAGAACTGGGGAATGACTTTATGAATAACATGCCCAAAGAACAGTCAACAAAAGAAAAAATAAACAAATGGGATGATATTTTGATTTTTTAGATTGCTGATTTTCATTAATGCAATTATCTAATTCAAGATCTAATACATGTCAATGTACCACCAGGTTGTGATTTACTTTCAGGAATATATAAGTATATCTTGTCTGTAAACCCAAAACATAATCATGTAGTATGGCTCTTTCCAACATTACACATGAACAAGCATAAGCTCTATTTATTCTTAAATGACTAACTTTTATTATTTCATATGAAATTCATCTTTTAATTAAACTATCTCAATTATAAAACTTCACTCTATTTACTACCCTTTGTATTTTATAACATTTCATTTTGTGAAAAACCCATGTCTATATTTCAAAATTCTCTTGTAAATTTGAGGGAAATAAATTTTCGCATAGTTAGGAGATAGAGCTAGATGGTAGAAGAGTAGACAGATAGATATATATATTTGATGTCTGTTTGCCTGGAATGTATAAAATAACCTGAATAATACACATGCTATAATCTAATATATAAAATGTGAAACTTTTGTCAAGAAGTTACACATAGGATAATGTGTAACTCTTTGAGTAAATCTTTAAACTGACCCTCCTACGGCAGCCTCCTCAAAAATAGACTACACTGCTGTAGACATAAGAGTAAAAGGTAAAATAAAGCATTAAATCTGCCACACTCTTTCCTCTTTTATTTTTTTGTTACCACAGGTAGGAAACTTTCAAAAGTCATTATTGGATTGTACTCTTTGTAATCTTCCATTCCTACCTAGTGAACCACTTCATCAGCTTTAAGGACACAGAGAAGACAAACAGAGATATTTCAACAAAAGCAAAGCTACTGAAATATGTCTGCAACTACTTTTACCAGTTTGCAGTAGTAGTGCTAGAAGTCTCTTCCATTAAATATTTAATTTCAAAATCCCTCTCTTTTATTTTTCTCTTTAGAATCATGTTTCTGGAAATAAATATGACTGATTATCGATCATTGTTTAGTTACATATTTAATCATCTTAAATGCTAATAACACAATGATTGTGTTCCAAGTTACAAATCAGTTGTTTAAAAAATTTTAATAAAATATCAGTTAATCAATATTGAGTATTTTATTGTTATATAGCAATGTCTAAGCCAGTGGGTGTATGAGAGGCTCAAAGGGATGGATAATAAAATATATGCTAATGAAAGACATCATGGTGAGTTCTCTAAGTTTTATTTATTTATCTCCTATATATCTAGGACTGGACAGCCTGAGCAATGAGGAGAATAGCAATCCAGAAACACCAAAGAGCATAAACAAAGAAAGAAGAATAAAGAATGTTCATTTTCTGTGACCAAAAGGATCATAAAAGGGAGAGCCCAGCTTAATTGGAAGACTCACACTCATTGGCACTGGTAACCAGCAGAGCAATAGGTGTCAACCCAACCCTGCCCCACATCTATTGGTAGCAGCAGGCCAATCTTTCCCCAGCAATGGTGTAAATGTAACCTGGGTAGGCCTGCTCATTTCCTGCCCCAAACCCACTGGCAGTAGCAGCCCCCATGCAGTGGCAACACAGTAGTAACTCAGGACCCAGGCAGGTGGACCCAACTTTAGTTCTACAACTTCTCTCAACAAAAGGAGCCCCTCTGCCTACATTGGTGGCACATACAGACCAGAGGTGTGTATCTGTCCTCCATTCAGTAGCAGAATACCTAGGACCAAAGTTTCCCAATCTTTACCCAACAGCAGAGAGCCACCGGGACCTGGCAATTTTTTGTCTTCCACGTAGCAGTAGAAGATCAAGAGTCTTCTGGTGTTCCAGTAAATAGCAGAAAGCAACTCAGGGCCAGGATATTTTGACTGTCCACTTAGTGGTAAGGGGTGGCCTAAGTAAGCTCTTCCCTTTCCTGGTGGCACCAGCAGAGATAAAAGTGGGCACCCCACCTGCACTGGGTGGACACAAAACAGGCCACAGTAAATGCTTTTCATCCATGGGTCCAGAAACCCCACACTGACCTAATGACATTGGTGGCCCAATAAGTGTCTTCTGTCCCTGCACCTGGCACCAACAAAGATGTAGCAAGAGCTCAACTAGGGCCTATAGAATGCAACAGATCAGAAGAGCATCGTAGAGGCTCAGAAAACTAAATTTTCTTTGGAACAGCAGCCCACAGAATTAGGCTACAACCCATTACCTAAATCTAAACAGAGAGACTACACTCTAAAGTAGAATTAAATATTATAGTCTCCCAACACAATATTCAAAACATCAGAGAATACAATCAAAAATGACTCATTATAGCAAGAACAAGTAAGATTACAACTTGAATCAGAGAGATATTAAACAAATGTTAATACTGAGATGAATCAGATGTTGGAACTCTCTGACAAACATTTTAAAGGAGGCATTATAAAATTGATTCAAAATGTAATTATAAATTCCCTCGGAAGAAAGGAAATAATATAAAATTTCAGCAAAGAAATAGGAGTTGTAAAAAAGAATGAAACCGAAGTTATAAAACTTAACAATAACAAAGATTGTCTTTTTAATAAACAGTGCCAGACAACTGGACATCCACATGCAAAAAAAAAAAAAAGAAAGAAAGAAAGAAAGAAAGAAAGAAAGAAAGAAAGAAAGAAAGAAAGAAAGAAAGAAAGAAAGAAAGAAAGAAAGAAAGAAAGAAAGAAAGAAAGAAAGAAAGAAAGAAAGAAAGAAAGAAAGAAAGAAAGAAAGAAAATATATAGACATAGACTCTGCACCTGCTACAAAAATTAACTCAAAATGGATCACAGACCTAAATGTAGCCTCAAGAAACTGAATTCTACCAACAGCCTCAATGTACTTAGAAACTGATTCTTCCCTAATCAGGCTTCCATATGAGAATTCACTCTGACACCTTGATTTCAACCTTTAGAAATCCTGGGCAAAGAACCCAGTTGATCCATGCTTGCATTTCTGACCTACATAACTGTATTTTTTTAAGCCACTAATTTATTATACAGCAATAGAAAAATAATACAAGCATTTTCATAAGTAAAACATATTACTACTTTTTTTTTTAAGTTTCTTTAGCAATTACTAGTTCAGAACTACTAAGTGAAAACAGAGGAATTTGAACAGCTATTTCTTTTTCAATTGTGTTACTCCTGTATTCTCCAATGTGGTTAACTGATGACGTAGGTTGAGAAATTTATTTGGCATTTTAAATCATTATATTTATAATAAATATTAGATGATTGTAAGTTCTGACATTTTAATTTAAGCTATTGGTTTTAACTTTAAATTTTGACAATTGATTTGCTGAACTGGGTCATCTGTGTGACCTAATGTGCCTTTTTATCTTATTATTTGCATTATGCCATATATACTATATATTTATATGATGATCAGTTTTCAAATACTAAATTATGAAATAATTTTATTTTATTATATCTGCTTGTTTTCAACCACACTTTTCAGTGCTTTTCCATGAAATGCTTATTACAAGCTTATACTCTCTAAAGTCATCAAATTAGTAGTAATTGAATCATTTTTTAAAATTTACATCAACTATACCTGTAATGAATACACCATGGTCAACAGCATTTCCAGGTTTGCTGGAACTTCAATTGCATCGTTTTTTATTGATACTGGTTCTCCCAGGAAGACAAAGGAACACAGTTTCTTTCAAACTATAATTTTATTCTCATTAGAGAGGGAAATCATCTTAGATATAGGAACTTGCTCTTTGTAATAGTACATTTATTTTGCTTATAACAAAATATCTGGAACTAGGTAATTTGTAAGAAAGTGAAATTTATTGCTTACAGTTTTGGAGTCTGGGAAGTCCAGTGTTCAGGGAACACATCTGGTGAGGTGACTCTATGGCAATGCAGGGTGTCACGTGGTGAGAATGTTGGAGCAAAGAGAAAGACTCTCATGTGCTCTCCTTTTAAAGTCCTCAGAACCACGCCTATGACCACCATCATTAATCCATTCACTATAGCGTGGTCCTCAGAATCTAATCACCTCTTCAATACCCCATCTTTCAATTACCATAATAGGATTTCCCACCCTCAAGTTACTGTGGGGATTAAGTTTTGGGGGTACATTCAACCCAAGGCAATCTTAGTCACAGATATTCTTGTGTTTATGCTATCTTCTTCAAGCCATTTAAGCAAGTCAACTATACCTTGATTCCTGTTGAAGCATTTCCTCATAAATTTCAAGAAATTCACTCATTAAACTAAATCTAACACAATATTCTATCCTTTGTAAAATCAGCTCAGAAGAGCCAAGTACAAAATACAGCAATTCAACGATGTTTAACTGAAGTTCCCTTCATATTCTACTTTGCTGTTTGTTTCCTGCTGTGCACATTTACTTGAATCTGCTTTTGGGATTTGTTTGTTTTTCTTGCAATAGTCTTTACTGTCTTCCTTTTACTTTGCCATCTGTTGTTCTTCCTGTTTTATTCTTTGAATTTTCATTTATTCTTTTTTCTTTTTTTTCGTTTGCTTTACTCCGATTTTGTGCCAGATTAACCCCTGCTTATTTCACTAGGTAATTTATATCTTTCGCCTGTGCTAGCCATGAGGCTCTTTTTTCCTCAACTTGAAAGAATGCCTTTTCTTTGGTATTTTTGTCATTGCTTACATAATGTTTATTTATTCCCAGTGTTCTGTGTTTTTTCTGTTATTCTGATTATTATCATTTGTCTGCTAGAAATCATTAGCTATCTCATCATGCAAGCTCCCTAAATATCACACGGGGGTGAGAGTCACTCTCCTTTCAAAGTCACTGTCCTTTAGAAGGACAGTTAGTGGGTAACTGTAATGAAAGAAAATTGAATGTCCAAGTTTTCCCAGTCACCAAATGTCTAAGACTCAGTGCAGCTTCTTTCATTTATTAGTGCCTCCTTAGTCTCACATGAGAGGAGTAGCTAAACAAGCATATTCTGGAGAGCAAGAGGGTCTCATACTAGTGAACACTTTTAGCAATTGAAGATGATTTTTGTGAAGTGAGTATTAATGGTGTTCAGTAGACCTTTAATTGCAAATAACTATCATTCCATATAATTTATAATTGCATCTAGTGGAACTGATTGCAATTGATATATCAGGTAGCTTCCTAAAGTTAAAGAAAGAAAATACTTATTAAAGGTAAAAAGCTTTTTAAATATGAGAACAAGTTGCATTTTGTTATTTAATTTGAATGGTTCTAAATTATAAATTTTTACCAACCACCCATTAAAGAAAAGAAGTCAGCTGAAAAGACCTGGAGGATTTTCATAGCCCTCTGCCTTTCCATCTGGCTTACCTTCTCCATTTGTTTGGAATAACAGCTGTCCAAAGACATTATTCTTACTGTGATTGCCAAAGTAATGTTTGAGTGATTGAACCATATGCAGCATTAGAGATATTCAATCTCAACGAAAGCAAATTTATTCACTCGGTTTGTGGCAGTATAAATGCGAAATTTTTATATAACTACTATTGCTTCTCTTACATAAAATTAACATCATTTGAAATACGTATGTAATTTAAAGTATTCTATAAGGAATCATATTCTAAACAATTCACATGGCAGCAATAATATCTTTATAGAATGTTATTCTAATTATTAAGAATATTAGAATGAATTACCTAGTGCAAAAAATATATATCAAGTAGAAGGAGCTGTGATGACAGGTGAGTGAAAAAAATGAGGCCAAGTTTGATTTCAAACTTTTAACAGGCCTGTGGTAGATGATCTCTTTTGGTTAGAACTGGCTTCTTTTGAAACTGAGATACCTCTGAGGGCTGTGTCCTCTGTGAATCTACTACCAAGTTTAAAGGTCACAATTGCTTCTCCAACTCAATCAGCTTCCTAGTGAATTCTTGTCATTGTGAATGACTATATAGTGAAACAAACCACCTTTATTCATTTTGAACATATTTTTTATTTGTTACGATGATATTGGGCAGATTTGGTGTTTCCTTTATAAAATAAAGTTGCACTGTGTAAAAAACAGCATTGAACCTGATATCCAAAACCTTGGTCAGGGTTCAAGATCATCCACACATTATCAATGAGAAGTAGTTAATTCACTTAAAATATTACATTTCAAATTCTTTTCTTTTATATAAGGGTAAAAAATACTATTTGAGAATCATAGTGATTTGTAAATTCATTAAAAATTAATTAAATAAATTAAATTAAATTAATTTAGTTAGAATTAATTAAGCAAATTAAAAAGCACAGTATTCAGATTAGTAATTATTCAGACAAGAAAACAAAAGAGGAATAGGGGAAAATAAAAACTGACTAGAATCTGAACTAAGGTGGGGTTATGCGGATAATTGTATAGGTTTCAATGTTACTAAAATTGGTAAAATATGAGGTAAAACAGGACAAGATAATGGGAACTTATGATATTGTGTGTGTGGAGATGTATACTGAGAGAATGAAGAAAGAAAAAATAACACTGTCAAGATAAATATAATTTTATCTTTGAGAAGAAGTAACTCTACTATCTAACAGCTAATCATTAAGAAAAGTCTGGCCAGTAGTTATAAATTGTTCACTTAAAATATTCCTCTATTTTTTTCTAGTGCTATTGAAGTATAATAGAAAAAAATTGCATGACTATTTCACATACATATACATTGTGAAGTGATTACCACAATCAAGTTATGAAGATTTCTCTAAAAATTAAAAATAGAATTATCATATAGCCCAGCAATTCCACATCTGAATATTTCTTTTATTTTAATAGATGCATCTAACACTTATTAAATACTAGCCTGAGACAGAAAAAATATATGCCACAGAGAAGGGAATTTTACAACAATTGCATTTAATTCCCCTGACCACAATATTTACCATATAACTGGGAAGAAATGTTCTAATGATGAAACAAGAAATAATAATAAACAGCAGCATTTGATTAAAGGTTCTTATATTTTACAAATTCTGTAATATTGACTTCTTATTTTTCCATCTAAGTGTTCTACACTATAAGGTTTTCTTAAAAAAATAAATAAATAAAAATTTTAAAAAAACAAATTGGTATCTAAAGTTTGATGCAAATTGGTAATATCTATGTTAAATTATCTTATTTAGGTTTCTGTGTCTTCTGAAGGAATTGAAATTCCTGTGTGTACGGCTTTTCACCTGGAGACCTTATGCCTTTGACACAGGGTGGCATTGTGGACTGGCATTAAGTCACATTTGCTTGAAAAGTAATAGTACAGAGTATAAACATTTAGAAGCAGCATGGATATAAACAATAAAATCACGGGGAAATGAAGCCATAATAAGGGAAGCTCTAATTTAAATATTAACTCCACTCAATAAGTTGGTTGACACCTTAATTGTGCCTTTGTGAGAAAAATGCCAAGGTTCTGACCAAAAAGCAATATTTGGAATGCTGAAAGAATGAAAAGTTTTACTTGCTGCCCAGTTCACATGTGACAAGGTCCAGCAAAGTCAACTTCCAGCTAAAACAAAAATCAGTTTTTCAGGAAAAGGTAACAGAAACAGAGCTGTTGACAATGTCCAGCATATGATAAAAACATTTGACTTGCAAAGAAATAGAAATATATATCCCATTAGAAGTCAATAGAAATCTACATTAAGATGACTCAGATATATTTACTTTCAAAAACAAAGAACTTTTAAGAAGTTATCAATGTCTTAATGGACTTGAAAGAAAATATGGTCATGATGAATGAAAAGATGGCTTCTATTAGTAGAGACATGGAAGCTATAAAAGTGAACAAATAGAAACTGAGCACTTAAAAATGTAACATAAAATATAAACTTTAACAGCAGATTGGAAATGGCAAAATAATTGGTTGGTAAATTTGAAAAATAAAAGGACATTATTATATAATTGAAAACAGGAAAACAAAGACTGAAAAATGTAAAGAGAGTCTCAATGACTCGTAAGACAAAAATCAAATGGTCTAACAAATATGTAATTGGAGACACAGAAGCTAAGAAGAGACAGAGAAAAATTTTAAAACAATAAATAAAATAATTTGCAAACTTGATAAAAAAGCTAAATGTAGAGATTAACAGTTCAGGTGAATACAAGAAAACCATATTTAAGAAGGTGCAGCTTACTATGTGTTCTTTCAACATTTCTCTAACTATAAAATTATAGAGAAATTAAAAATTCCCTCAAAGTAAAATAAAAATTAGACGTTATTTTTTGTATACCTCCAAATTGAAAAAATAAATAAATAAATAAAAACTAGTTTGGATTAAATTAAAGCAAAAGACTCTAAACATACTCAAGAAACACTTTAAGGCATATTAAAGGACATAAAACACCATCTAAACAAATGGTTAATCAGAATATTATAATGGAGTCAAGACAGAATATAATAAAATATAGATGTTTTCTCACTTACAAAATCGTATGCAATTACAGTAAGAAACTAGGAAAATATGCAACATGTTATGTTTGCTAAACAAATAGAATGCACTTTAAGTTTATATGAAAAGTAATTGATATTAGAAAATAATAGAAAATTATAAAAATACTATCAGGATGTGCTTGTCTTAGAAGATACAAAATATTCTAAAATTATGTTATAATCAAGAGTAGGATTTTAAAACATAACTCAACAAACAGTTCAGTGAAAAACAATATATCTAGTGTATGACAGTATATATTTGACTTTAACATATGACATACGGTATTTCAATTTATTGAGAAATTATAGTTTATTTTATAAACAAAAAAAAAAGTAAAATTGGTCTCTGCCATAACAATACATACACAAGTAATTTCCATATAGATTAAATTTTAAGCAACTTTTCTTTGCAAATACTGTTCAGAAAATACAAGGTAATTTTGGTTTCGGTAAATCTTTCAAAGTAATAGTATCAATCAGAAGTTATGAAGTTAAAAATATATTTTATTATAATTTTTTAAAATTTATGACAAAACTTCACTTTAAAAGAAAAACAATTGGCAGCTCAGGGAAATATACACGGCAGACAAAAACCTTAATACTCTGCTTTATGAATAGCTAATGAATATAAACACAAAAACACAAACATCCAAAAGAAGAATGAACAAATAATATGAACAGGCATAACCGTGTATTGAATGTCCCCCCAAAGTTCATTGAAATTTAATCCCCACTGTGACAGTTTTGAAAGGGTGGGAAATCCTATTATGGTACCTGAAAGGTGGGACTTTTAAGAGGCGATTAGGTCATGAGGACCATGCACTAGTAAATGGATTAATACATCGACGCTTTAACAGTGGTCATGGGCATAGTTATGATGGTTCTATAAGGAGAGGGAATGAGAAGCTTTGTCCTCTCTTGCTCAGCCATTTCACTATGTGACACACTGTGTTACTGTGAAAAGTCACTGCCTACCAACAAGGCCCTCATCAGATGTGTTCCCTGGACTTTTGACTTCCCAGCCTCCAAAATTGCAAGAAATCAATTTTTTTTCTTCATAAAGTACCCAGTTTCAGGTATTTCTGTTGTAAGCAATAGAAACAGACTCATACAGGCATTTTTTTTTTTTTTTTTTTTTGTCTTTTTCGTGACCAGCACTCAGCCAGTGAGCGAACTGGCCGTTCCTATATGGGATCCGAACCCAGGGCGGGAGAGTCGCCGCGCTCCCAGCACAGCACTCTACCAATTGCGCCACGGGCTCGGCCCCATACAGGCATTTTAAAATTAGAAACTACAAATGATTGACAACTGTGGAATTATTTAGGTCAAATATAAATAGTGATAAAATCACTCAGAATCTGTAGAAAGGGACACAGATAGCATTAAATTATGGTAAACTTTCACAAACAATTTTTTTCTGTCTGTGTGTTTCTGTATGTATATCTCCATAAGGAAAATGAGATATACAAAGACAGTGGCCGGGTTGTCAGTTATCAATTTTTCTTTTTTCTTTTTTTAGAAAATGCTTTTTACTTTTTTATTTTCTTAAATGTAATTACATTTTTTGGCAGCTGGCCAGAATGGGGAGTCAAACCCTTGACTTTGGTGTTATAAAGCCACACTCTAAACAACTGATTTTTATATATAATTGACACATAATTGTATATATTTATCGGGTATGGCATATTCACCCCTTTAAACATTTCTTGGTGAAAAAGCCTCCAGTCAAGATGATGGAATAGACGGTCCCCAGCATCACTCTCTCTCACAAATCAACTAATTTACAACTATAAAAAATGACAATCGAGCTGGGGCTGCTAGACTTCATGGGAAGAGGAGGAGAGACCTACAGAGTGCATGAAGTTGGGAGAAGCTGCGATGAGAAAAAGAACAACCCTCTCTGACTGTTTCAATCCACAGCCATGTCCAGGCTGGAGCTGCTGAGTGCACAGAGCAGGAGCTGGCAAAAGCTGCAGCTCTGTCCTTTGGATAAGTTGCTTGGAGGTGGCAGGGGAAAAGAGGGCCATGGTAGCCCCCGGGCCAGCAAAACCACTAATAGGGTTCCCAAGGACCCACATAGGAGCAAGGAGCCACAACAACTGAAAAAAAGAGCCACTCAGAGGCTGATGAGTCATCGCAAGGGACTGGTGCACAGCCCATCCCCTGGGAAGTGTTTGCAGCATGGGTGGTGGGGGAGACGGGCCCACCAGCAGGACACTGAAGCACAGCAAGGACACCTGATCTGCACTCCAATCATCAAAGGACAACTTAGAGGAGACTGGTAAGGAATATAGACTTGAATGGGGTGCAGTTTGATGAAAAGACTGAGGCCCAGCTAGAGTGTCTACACAACCCAGGTGCGCCAGATTTCACTAGACCCAGAGGTATCTGTAAAGTCAACCATTAAACCCTGAGATGCAAATAAACCTTCCCCAGGGAATCAGCAGCAAAGCAGCAATTTAGCTCAACCACAGAGCTCAAGCACCGATCCCCACAAGAAGTTCCCCCATTTTAGAAGTAAGCAAAGAACAACAAATTAGTTCCAGTGCAGAGTATAAATGGTGGGAACATCAAATAATTTGACACAGAAATGAAGAGAAAACAAGTACCCGCAACCAGAGACAAAGTTTCATATTCACTAGTAAAGGTCTCATTTCACCAAAGAACACCTACAGCACCTAGAAGGCCTGGAAGCCCCTGGGCTACCAAGATAGAAAGGGGTGAAGGCTGGGGACCTCAGTAATGCCCCCTAACAACCGCAACCAATCCTGAAGGTGAGGGCCTCGGCCAACCCCCGCTGACACCCAGAGCTAGCCCAGTGGTGACCACTGAGATGCCGCAAGAAGCTCCCAGGGCTCTCCTAGTGGTGGTGGTGGGGGACTGGGGCCTTGGCCACCCCACCACACACACACACACAGCCTGCCCAGTGGTGACCACTAAGCTGCAGCAGGAAGCCTCCTGGGATCTCCTGACCCAGGGCAGTGGGGGAACTGAGGGTCTTAGCCAAGCCTCCCTAACACCCACGGCCAGCCCAGCAGTGACCACTGAGACATTGCAGGAAGCAACCAGGGCTCTCCTGAGCCATGGTGGTGGGGGCCTGAGGGCCTCAGCCACACCCACAGCCAGCCCAGCAGCAACCACCGAGCCACCACAGGAAGTTCCCTGGGCTCTCCTGACCTGGAGCAGTGTGGGGCAGAGGGTCTCAGCCATTCCATTCTCAGCCATTCTGGTGCAACCAGTCCGGAGACGACCACCAAGCCACAGCAAGAAGGGCCCCAGGTTCCCAAGCTGGGACAGTGGGGGGCGAGGGCTTTTGCCACACCCTTCTGATATCCGCACCCAGCCCGGGAATGACCAAGCCACTGCTGGAAGCCCCTCAGTCTCCCTTGTTTGAATGAGGTGTGTGCCACAGTCCTCAATCCCACTCCTCCTCTCCTCCTTTTTCCATCCCATTTCCTTCCCTTTCCCCTCCCCCCCAGCTGCTCTGTGACATCCTAGAATGTAAAAAATAATATTAATATAATTACATTTTCTTTAAAAAAAATTCTTTGTTGTGATATCATTCAAAATCCTCTCTTCTAGTTATCCTGGAATATAAAATACATAGTTGTTAACTACTGTCATCCTACTATGTTATAGAACACCAGAACTTATTCTTCCTAACTACAGTTTTGTACCTGTTGATCAAACTGTCCCCATCTTTCTCTCCCCATTAACCTCCCCAGCCTGGTAACCACTATTCCAATCTGTACTTTTATGAGATCCACTTTTTTAGATTCCACATGAGTAAGGTTATGCAGTGTTTGCCTTTCTGTGCCTGGCTTATTTCAATTAATACAATGCACAACAGGTTCATCCACATTGCTGCAAATGACAGGATTTCATTCTATTTTATGGCTGAATAATATTCCATTGTGTGTTCTTACCACATGTTCTTTATCCATTCATCTATAGATAGGGACTTGAGTTGAATCCACGTTTTGGCTATTGTGAATAGTAGCTACATTGCTGTATCATACGGAAGTTCTTTTTTTAAAAATTTATTTAATTGGAACATAGCTGATTGTACATATCTGTGGGGTAACGCATTGAATATCAACACCTGTATGCAACATCTGATGTTCTGATCAGGATAATTAGTATACTCACATTATACAATGCAAATTGATTTTCATGACCACCAATCCCTCCCTTACCCCCCCCCCCCCTTTTCTTTCTTTGGTAACCTCAGTTCAGTTCTCTGTCTTTGAAAGTTCAACATATTGTGATTGTTATGTCTTTCTTTCTTCATTTGTTTATTTATTTATTTTAGCTCCCACTTATGAGGATGTGTGCTATTTCTCTTCCTGAGACTGGCTTATTTCACTCAACATAATTTTCTCTAAGTTCATCCATGTTTCAGCAATGGTAGTTTCATTCTTTTTTTATGGCAGCATAGTATGCCATTGTGTAAATACAACACATTTTCCTTATCTGCTTGTTCAGTGATGGAAATTTAGGTTGGTTCCATATCGTTGCTATTGTAAGTAGACCTCCAGTAAACATGGAAGTGCAGTTATCCCTTTGACATTATTTTCACTCCTTTGATCACTCACCCAAGCAGTGGAATTACTGGATCATATGGCAATTCTATTTATAGTTGTTTGAGGAACCTCCATACTGTTTTTCATAATGGCTGCACCAATTTACACTTCTACCAACAGTTAGGAAGGTTTCCTTTCTCCACATCCTCACCAGCATTTGTTAGCAATTGTTATTCTCAATCTTTTTGGCAATAGCCAGTCAAACTGGGTGGTTTTGATTTGCATTTCCCTGATGCTGAGTGATGTTGAGCATTTTTCATGTGTCTGTTGGCCATTCATATATCTTCCTTTGAGAAAAGCCTATTCTGCTCCTTTGCCCATTTTTTAATCACGTTATTTATTTATATTTTTACTGTTAATTCGGTTGAATTCCTTGTATATTCTGGATATTAATACTTTTCAGATGCATAGTTTGCAAACACTTTGTCCCATTCAGTGGGTTGTTTCTTCACTCTATTAGCTGTTTCTCCTGCTGTGCAGAAGCTTTTGAGGTTGGTATAATTCTATTTGTCTATTTTTGCTTTGGTAGCCTGTACTTTTGAGGTCTTATCTAAAAAACTTTTGCTCAGTCCAATTACATGAAGGATTTTCTTTATGTTTTCTTATAGTAGTCTTATAGTTGTGGTCTTACATTTAAGTCTTACAGCCATTTAGAGTTAATTTTTGTGAATAAATCAATAGATCCTGAAAAAGTATTTCATAGAAGTTAACATCCCTTTATGATAAAAACTCTCAACAAATTAGATACAAAAGGAACATACCTTAACACAATAAAGGTCATATATAATAAACGCTCAGCTAACATTATACTGAACCTGTTAAAGTTAAAAGCTTTTCCTCTAAGATCTGGAACAAGACAAGGATGCCCACATTCATCACTTGTATTCAAACAGTACTTCAAGTTCTAGTGAAACAGTCAGGCAAGGAAAGAATCAAAGGGCATTCAAATTGGAAAGGAGGAAGTCAAATTGTTCCTGTTTTCAGGTGACATGATCATATACACAGAAATCCTAAAACACGTTAGAACTAATAACAAACTCAGTAAAATTGCAAGATACGAAGTCAATATACACAATTCTGTATGCTAACAGTGAAAAAGAAATCAAGAAAACAATTTTATTTACAATAGTGACTAAAAAAAAAAAAAATTATCTAGCAAGAAGCTTAACCAAAGAGGTGAAAGATCTCTACTATAAAACTGTAAAACCTTGGTAAAAGAGATTGAAGAGGACATAAATAAAGGGAAAGATATCCTGTGAATATCTTTGGATTGGAAGAATTAATATTATTAACATGTCCACATTACCCAAAGTGATCAGCAGATTCAAGGCAATCCCTGTTAAAATACCAAGGATATTCTTCACAGAAATGGAGGGGGGGGGGGAATTCCTTAAAATTCACATGAAAATCCAAAGACCCCAGATAGTCAAAGCAATCTTGAGCAAAAAGACAAAGCTGGAGGCATCAAACTACTAGACTTTAAAATACTACAAAGCAATAGTTACCAAAACAGCATAGGACTGGCATAAAAACAGAGACATAAACTAATGGAACAGAGTAAAGAGCCCAGAAATAAATGCACATATTTATAGCCAACTGATTTTTGGCAAGGTCCCAAAGGCCCACATTGGGGAAAGGATAGTATCTTCAATAAATGGTGCTGAGAAAACTGACTCTACACATTTAGAGGAATGACTAGACCCCATCTCTCACCATATACAAAAAGTCAACTAAAGGGGTTGTTTATATATGACTGGATTTCAGGATATTTGCATATTATTCCTTGTAATTTTTCAAAAACATTTTAAGAAAACATATTAAGATATTTGTAACAATACATAACTTATAATGAAATAGATTAAAAGATCATTTCCAGCAAATATTTTAGCTGGTATTACATAAGCTTCACTATTTAATGGTAACTGTCATTATGTAATGTGCAAATCTAGAGATTCTTCATTACTAAAATATTGATCCATTTCATTCATTCATTCACACATTGTATTATAAAAACAGTTGCCAATATTTCATTTTCAAAAACATTTTAGTGTACCTAATGATAAAATATACCAAAATAAACATGAACATGTGTGATTAATCAAAGTAAATGAAGTCATTTTTGTGCCCACTGATCTAAACTCACTTAATTATTTGATTTTTTGTTTGATTGTTTATGTCCCCTGTCATTTTGTTCTCTAACATGAAAATGACCTGTAGCAATTCTTGCATTTGAGCAGGAATCTCATCTCATTTATAGTGTTTATTTATGTATGTATTTGATATTTTTAAGTCTTATTCCTTCTCTCATGCATTGAAGTTCTAACATTTGTAAATTGCATTTCCTATGCCGTGTCCTTCCCTGGTGACAAGAGATTGCTGATTAGTACTGGTACTGGTACTGGTACTGGTATTTGTACTTCTATTTGACACTCCTAGGGCATTCTATTTTTTTTTTTTTTTTCTTCTTCTCGGTTTCAATTATTCTCTTTTTAAAATTCTCCCTTCTATTCTTTGTAAGGTTTATTTCCATCTCACAATGCATTTGTTCTTCCCTCTAAAATGTAAACAATTTTTTCTGTAACATTTTGTTTTTCTTATACATGTGTCCAGCTCCTTTCAAGTTCATCAAACTTTTACACTTTTGATTAATGAGTGCTTAACCTAAACTTAGACTAAACACTTACAAATATATACAGTTCTTATAAATATCTTTATTCACTGTATTAATTTAAATGCATGAAGTGAAGTTATTGGCACAGTTTAAAATTATGAAGTTTATTTTTAAAGAATAATATGTCAATAGTCAGAAATACAAATGATTTTATGCTTAATAATTAATTTTATGTTACTGTACTGTCAGACACTATAAATTACCAGGAAGTTTTCATTTTGATCACTAGATATACATGCATTACCAAGCTAAGGTAATTACTTGAAAACCACAAGCAGGTTGACCCTTGAGGAAAACCATCCGACATTTTATAGAGAAATGTGCTTTCAGAAATTCCTCTTCATGTCTTACGATACACACAAAAATAAGACTCTGTTTTGGTTAAGAGCACAGATTCTGAAACTAGAACTCATATTTCTTTCACCTATAAATCAGTTTAATTTTTCCATGATTTAAAACAATAAACTAGGTAATTCCTTTAATTACTATTTTTTAACCAGAAGGAACAAAATAAAAATAAAAAAAGTGAAAAAGGAAGCTATCAGTTACTAGTTTTGAGAGAATTGATAAATTACTTAATTTCTGATCCTCAATATCTTAATGTATAATATTTGGATTATAGGGACTCCCTTTATCACAGGATTACTGTAAGGATCAAATAAGATAATGCCTGAAAAATGCTTTATAAACTACAAGGTACTGTGCAAATATTAATTGCTACTGTCACTGGTGTCATTTTTGCCTTAAAAATCTAAAATCAATTGGTTCTTTTCTTTTTTTATTCTAAAGGATTTATGTAAATATTTTAAACAAAATTTAAGCAATATTTGAAAAGGAAATATACTCTTCTTTTTATCTTTGCAATATAATATTTTATAGAAGAATATGGAGGCTTAAGAAAATTTGAGTTCTTAAAAATAAATGTAAACTATCTCTTGGAAAACTTTCACCATTAGCCGTATAACTCATTTTCAATTGGCCAATCTTAAAATGCCAGTTTTTCACAATTAACACAACTGGTGTTGGAGGGCTTTTTTTGGTTTAGCAGAAGATGAAAATAATTAACATAGTATTACTTCTCTGAAAGCATTAGAATTTCATGTCGATATATTTTCTAAGGAAGAAGAGCAGTATTACATACATATGAACATATTTACAATGGATGTTATTATGTAATATTGAAGCTGGTGAAAATTTTAAAGACCGAGAACTGAGATTTATGTACATCTGCAAAATTGGAAGGTATCAAGAGATTCTGTTTTGGTAGTAAACATTAGACCTACAAAGCTTGAATAGGATTAACATTAGTTGAGTCTCTTTTACTTTCTGACTTGCTAACATACTCTTCAAGATAATTTATATTCAAAAGTTTATTTGAAAAAATGTAAGGTTATTGGGATAAACACGCAACTATGCTGCATGTCAGTACCATTTTTAAAACTAAAGTAAGACTCATTTGGTTTGCATAAGCCTTGTTTTGAATTTGATGGTTGTTTCAATCTGTAAGGTTGTACGATTCAGATTTCTGAATTCCCATTGAGGTTGACTTATTTAGACATATTGGGCATCAGTGTTCATTGCATTAAAGATATCTTACTATCATGCCTCTCTGGAAGTTAAGCAGAGAGGTATAAGAATATCCAATGCCTTGCACAAAATGTTCAATAAATACTTGTTATATACTACTGGTTGGTGTCTTGCTGCTAGTTTTCTTCAGTCTCTATAGCTGGTTTTGAGGAAAGGTATCAGTTCTAAAAGTTGATTATATTATGCTCGATTTATTATCTAACCCAGGAAGTGCAACAGATTGGTAAGTCCTAATGTGCATTTGTCATGTTTTTAGTTGAATATATTCTTCCTCATTTCCTACAAGCTTTCCTGTTTCATTCGGTGGTTAGTGTTGGTGAAAGATTAAAATCTTCAAATTCAGAACTTGAAGAGGCCAGTCCTTCCTTTATCCAGCATAGTTTAATTACAGAGCAGGACCATCACCTATTTCTCACTAATTGGAAATACTCTAGAAATAGAAAGATTTAATATTAGTCATTCCTGGCTATTTTATTTTACCTCCCCCAACATACCCCATCGCTGTATTTCTTTATGAGCTGTTATTGTATTATACTGTACATTTACTTTACTGTAGGCTCTCTTACTAGCAAAATTCCATGCCTACAGGGGCATGCATTCTTCACTGCTGTATCTCCAGTACCAAGCATAGTCTCTTGCACAGTTTCCTCAAAATATATTTGTTAAATAAATGAATAAATCACAGGTAGTGGTATTAATAAAGACAAACACATCCCAATGAGTCTCCATGCTGTAAGACTATGTTTGAAACTCTTGTTTTTTAGTCTCCCAATTGACTCGGTTTCTGCTAGTTTATTAACTTCCCCAGTAATCTTTTCATAAATTGCCTTTTAAGTATGCCAGTCACTTTCTATTTCTTGAAACTGATGAAAAGAGAAGCTTAAAATCCTTTGTTCTTCTCCTAAAATTATGAGATTCTTTAAAAGGAAGACTACATGCTATTAGCAATCATATTACTACAAGTCTGTTTATACAGATGTTTGCTTTTTGTTACTGCATCATATAAAAGCAGGAAGACAGATTTTTGCCATAGAGGGTGTGTTTTAGATGGAATGGCCTTTAATTTAAGCTCCATGGTGTTTACAAATGCACTCTGTACCCCTGTGACAGTAACAGAAGATTGGTCACAGCCTAGAGCACCTGCTGGAAATGTTTTAATAAATCTGTTTTGCTTGAGCATATATATATATATATATATATATATATATATATATATATATATATATATATATATATATATAAAAAACATATATATATATAACACATTCTTAGGTAGGAGGTAATTGTGAATTTTTAAATGATTGTCTAAGTCTACTCAAGCTGCCAAAACAAAATATAGTAGATTGGTTAACTTAAACAACAAAAATTTATTTCTTGCAATTTTGGAGGTTGAAAAGTCTAAGATCAAGGTGCTGGTCGATTCAGTTTTGATGAGGACTCTTCTTAGCTTGCAGATGGCTGCCTTCTTCTTGCTGTGTCCTCATATAGCTTTTTCTCTGTGTATGCACATGGGAGAGAGAGAGCTCTGGTCTCTCTTCCTCTTTTTGTAAGCACCCTAATCTTATCAGAGCAGAGCCCTGCCCTGATTTTTGGTCTCGTTTAATCTTAATTACTTCCATAAAGTACTCTTTCCAAATACAGTCACACTGGGAGTTAGGGCTTCACCATATTGTTTGGATGCAAATATACAGTACATAGAAATATTAGATGGTTATACTAGGGTACGAAGAAGAAAGACTACTGGTATCTCAGGTATATAAACTATTTTACACAGTATTTTTATATATTTTATCAACAAAACAACCTCAGAGATAGGTGGTACAGGTATAAGTATGGTACTCAAATTATCATTGAGGAAAAAGAGTCTCAAGTATAGGAATTGTTACATATTTATTTATTTTTGCAGCTGGCCAGTATGAGGAACCGAACTCTTGGCCTTGGTGTTACAAGGCTGTGCTCTAACCCACTGAGCTAACTGGCCACCTCCAAGGAATTGATTTTTGAAAGAATTGAACATTTATAGTGGTGGTAATGGTGGTACAGCAGTTGAATGTTGGTGATTTAACTCTATTTTTACAATTTCTATTTAATCAGAGTGGCAGAAGAACTGAAATGGCTCTCTGGGCCTTTCTTATCTTACTCCCTCTCTACTTTTAGTCCCTCACCTGACTCACTTTGCCTCTAATATTACATATGAATGTGCTTTTTACTTTGGAATTAATCACAAATTTTCTTGGCATTTGTATTACGGAGTATATGGAAAATAAAAATAAAATCAGCAATGCAAAAATTACTTAAAATTATACTGAAGTCAATTACATATAACGTTTATAACTTCATAGGAAGCGAATGCTATCCAATGATCTAAAAAAGAAGTTCTTTCCAGCAACTTATTCTGTCAATATCAACAAACTAACAAACTAGTTCTAAATTTTATATGGAAAGGTAAAGATCCAGAATAGCCAAAAAATATTGTAGAAAAAGAACAAAGTAAGTTAGAGGACTGACACTACATAACTCCAACACATTTTTTTAAAAAATTTATTTATTGAATCAAAATCGATTATACATATTTTTGGGGTTGAACATTGAGATATGTTGACTAAATCAATATTACTAACATATATATTGTTACAAATCATAATTATTCTTTATGCCCCTTGTCCAACCTCTCCCCTTCCCCCCTTCTCTCCCCCTCCCCCCTCTAATCACTCTAGATTTCTTCTCTCCTTCTGAAAGAATAATGGTTACTCTGTTAATTTGTTGCCTAGACGATCTCTCCAATACTGAGAGATGTGATCAGGTCCCCCAATATTATCATAGAGCAGATGCTTCTTCTGTCACTCTGAAATGGGTTTTGTGGAAAGAGACATCTTCTTTTCTTTGTCTCTGCTGGTGACTCTTCTTGTGTGAATGCACTCTAGTGGTTGGCGGACCATCTGCATGGTGGCTGTGGCATCTAGCCACTTTTGCAGCAGCCATGGTTATTGTGGTGGCTGTGCTGGCCACCCATGTGGAGGTGCTGTTCTGGGCGTGTTCCTTGGCACTGGCGGTATGCCTGGTTGTGGGGTGTGTTTGGTCCCCTTCTCCATGCCTCCGGTCCCTGGGCAGGCCCCAAGGTGCTGGTGCCATGTGCCTGGTTGTGAGAGAGGGGTCCAGTCCCCTTCTCCATGTCCTGGGTCCCTGGGCAGGTGCCGAGGTACTGGCACCGTGTGCCTGGTTGTGAGAGGAGGGTCCAATCCCCTTCTGCATGCCTCTGGGCCGGACAGGCCCCAAGGTGCTGGCACAGTGTCCCTGGTTGTGGGAGAGAGGTCCAGTCCCCTTCTCCTTGCCTCGGGTCCCTGGGTGGGTCCCGAGGTACTGGCGTGTTGTACCTTGTTGTGGAAGGAGGGTCTGGCTCCCTGCCTCGGTTCCTGGCTCCCTGCCTCGGGTCACTGGGTGGGACCCAAGGCACTGGCTTGGTGTGCCTGGTTGTGGGAGAGAGGTCCAGTCCCCTTCTGCATGCCCTGGGTCCCTGGGTAGGCTCTGAGGTGTTGGCATGGTGTGCTTAGTTGTGGGAAGGTGGTCCAGTCCCCTTCTCCATGCCCCGGGACTGTGGGTGGGCCCTGAGATGTGGCTTGGTGTGCCTGGTTGTGGGAGAGAGATCCAGTCCCCTTCTCCTTGTCTCAGGTCACTGGGCAGGACCTGAGGCACTGGTGCAGTGTGCCTGGCTGTGGGAGAGAGGTTCAGTCCAATTTTCCATACCCCAGGTCCCCGGGTGGGCTCCAAGGTGCTGGCATGTTGTGCCTGGTTGTAGGAGGGAGGTCCGGTCTCCTTCTCCATATCCTGGGTCCTCAGGTAGGCTCCAAGGTGCTGGCATGTTGTGCTTGGTTGTGGGAGGGAGATTCAGTCCCCTTCTCCATGCCCCGGGACTGTGGGTGGACCCTGAGGTGTTGGCTTGGTGTGCCTGGTTGTGGGAGGGAGGTCCAGTCCCCTTCTCCATGCCCTGGGTCCTTGGGTGGGTTCTGAGGTGCTGGCATGTTGTGCCTGGTTGTGGGAGGGTGGTCCGGTCTCTGACTCCATACCCCAGGTCCCTGGGTGGGCCCCAAGGAGCTGGCTCAGTGTGCCTGGTTGTGGGAGGGTGATCCCTTCTCCATGCCCTAGGCCCCTGGGCAGGGCCCAAGTGCTGGTGCGGTGTGCCTGGTTGTGGGAGAGAGGTCTAGTCCCCTTCTCCATGCCTCAGATCCCTGGGTGGGCCCTGAAGTGCTGGCTCAGTGTGCCTGGTTGTGGGAGAGAGGTCCATTCCCCTCTCCTTGCCTCGGGTTCCCAAGCAGGCCCCAAGGTACTGACGTGTTGTGCCTGGTTGTGGGAGGGTAGTCTGGTCCCCTTCTCCAGACCCTGAGACCATGGGTGGGCCCCCAGGCACTGGCTTGGTGTGCCTGGTTGTGGGAGAGAGGTCCAGTCCTCTTCTCCATGCCTCAGGTCCCCAGGCAGGACCTGAGGCACTGGTGCAATGTGCCTGGTTGTGGGAGAGAGGTCCAGTCCCTTTCTCTATGCCCCAGGTCCCTGAGTGGGTCCTGTGTCCCCAGGTGGGCTCCGAGGTGCTAGCATGTTGTGCCTGGTTGTGGAAAGAGGTCCGTTCCCCTTCTCCTTGCCTTGGGTCTCTGGGCAGGCCCCAAGGTGCTGGCGTGGTGTGCCTGGTTGTGGGAGGGGCGTCCAATCCCCTTCTCCATGCTTCAGGTCCCCAGGCTGGCCCTGGGGCACTGGTGCAGTTTGCCTAGGAGTGGGAGTGGGGTCCAGTCCCCAGATCCAAGCCTCAAGTTCCCAGGCAGGCCCCAAGGTACTGGTGGTGTTCCTGGCTCAGAACTAATTTTTTGTCCTTTGCTTCTAACGCTGGGGAACTTCCTGTGGGAACCAGTATTTGAGCTGTGTGGTTGTTTAAATTGCTACTTTGCTGCTGTTTCCCTAGGGAAGGCTTTTTGTGAAGCTCAGGGTTTAATGGTTGACCTTATAGGTACTCCCGGCTTTCCAGAGACCCGTTGGATCTGTGTTCTATAGAATCTCTGATCTGGGCCTGAGTTTTTTCATCAAACTGCACCTCATGCAATTCTGCATTCCTGACCAGTCTCCTCTGAGTGGTCCTGTGCTGATTGGGGGACAGATTGGCTGTCCTTGCTGTGTCTCAGTGTTCCCCTGGTGAGCACATCTCCCCCACCGCCTGTGCTGCAAACACTTCCCATGGGATGGGCCCTGCCCCAGTCCCTTGTGATGACTCACCAGCCTCTAAGTGGCTCCTTTTTTCAGTTGTTCTGACTCCTCGCTCCTGCGTGGGTCCACAGGAACCCTATTAGTGGTCTTAATGTCCTGGGCACCGCCAAGGCCCTCTTCTCCCCTGCCGCCTCCAAGTAACTCCATCTGAAGGGCACAACTGAGGCTCCTGCCAGCTCCTGCTCCATGTGCTCATCAGCTCGAGCCTTAAAGCAGCCACTGCCTGAAATGCTCAGAGAAGCTTTTTCTTCCTCTCATCGTAGTTTCTCCCGCCTTCATGAACTCCGTAGGTCTCTCCTCCTCTTCCCCTGAGTTCCAGCTGCCCCAGCTTGGCTGATATTACATTTTTATAGTTGTAAATTTGGTTGATTTGTGGGAGAGAGTGACTCTGCAGCCCATCTATTCCGCCATCTTCCATTGATTTTTTTTTTTTAAAGTCAGTTTTACTATTGATAAATTAAAAATAGCTCTATCATCAGTCACTGAGTTCAGCTAAATTACCAAGGCCTTGGGAGGTCAGGTATGTGGCAGCAGTTATGTCCTCCACATCCTGAAACATTGCTAAACAGTTTACTTTAGACCTGGAGTCTAACTCCAAGATATTTTATAAAGCTAAAGTAATTGAGACAGTGAGATATTAGTGTAAAAACAGACAAATGCATTAATGGGACAGAACAGAGAGTCCAGAAATAGACCTGCATAAATATAGTCAACAGCTCTTTGCCAAAGTAGCAAAGACAACACAATGGAGCAAAGACAGTCTTTTCAACAAATAGTACTGGAACAACTGGACATCCATGTGCAAAAAACTGAATCTAGACACAGAACTTACACCCTTCACAAAAATTAACTCAAAATAGATCACAGACCTAAATACAAATCAGAACAAAACTTTAAAATTCCTAGAAGAAAACATAGGAGAAAATCTAGATGACCTTGTGTTTTATGATAGTTTTTTAGTTACAATCCCAAAGGCACACCCATAAAAGAAAGAGTTCCTAGACAGGAGATGCTAAAATTTTAATTTTCGTTAAAATTAAAAATTTCTGTTTTGTGAAAGACTCTGTCAAGAGAATAAAAAGACAAGCCACAGACAGAAAAATATATTTGCAAAAAAACATATCTGATACAACTGGTATCCAAAATATACAAAGAATTCTTAATAATAACTCAACAATGAGAAATAAAAATCAGACTGAAAAATGGGCCAAATATCATAAAAGACACCTCAAAAAGAAGATATACACATGACAAATAAGCATATGAATAGATGCTCCACATCATACGTCATCAGGGAAATGCCAATTCAAATGACAATGTGATGTTACTGCATATCTATTGGAATGACCAAAATCCAAAGCACTGACACCAAGTGTTGGTGACGATGTAGAGCAAAAGGAATTTTCATTTATTGCTGATGGAAATGTAAAATGATACAGCCAGTTTGGAAGACAGTTTGGCAGTTGCCTGCAACACTAAACATACTCTTGTGATATAATCTACCATAGCACTCCTTGGTATCTACTCAAAGCAGTTGAAAGCTTACGTACGTTCAAAAACCTGCACATGAATGTTAAAAGACCTTTATTTATAATTTCCAAAGCTTGGGAGCAACTGAGATGTCCTCCAGTAGATGAATGGGTAAATAAGCTATGGTGCATCTACACAATAAGATATTATTCAGCACTATGAATTGAGCTATCCAATCTTGAAAAAATAAAGGAAGCTTAAATGTATATTACTAAATGAAAGAAGCCCATCTGAAAAGGCTACATACTTTATGATTCCAAATATAAGACACACTGGAAAAGACAAAATTAAGGAGACAGTAGAAAGCTCAATGGTTGCCAGGGGTTAAGGGAGTGGGAGGAATGAATAGGTGGAGCACAGAGTATTTTTTTGGCAGTGAAAATACTCTTTGTGATACTGTAATGGTGGATACATGTCATTGTACATTTGTCCAAATCCATAGAAAGTACAACACCAGCAGTGAATCCTAATGCAAACTATGGGCTTTGGGAGGTAATGATGTCAATGTAGGTTCATTAATTGAACAAAAGTACCACTCTGGTGGGGGATGTTGGTAATGGGGGAACCTATACATGTGTGGGGGCAAGGCATATATGGGAAATCTCTGTACCTTCAGCTCAGTTTTAATGTGAACCTAAAACTGCTCTAAAAAAGTCTATTAAAAAAAAAAAAACCTCTTGATATCAATACCTGTGTGTGAAGGAGTTTTTACTTGATATAATAGAAGAAACACATGCTTTACAAAGGGACCTATTTGGATACAAATTCTGTTTCAACTTCTCACTAATTTTGTTACTTTACCAACTTGTGTAATTTCTGAATCAAATTCCACTTTTGTAAACTTGGAACAATTATACCTACCTTAAGAAGTTATTGTGAAAATTATGGAAAATCATATAGGAAAGCTGCCTTGCATGTTATGCTTTCTTGGTAAATACAGCTGCTCCCACTAGCCCCCTTAACTTGCTTCTTGTCCCTTAAAAATCTGCCATTGGGAAATAAATTTTATATCATTGAAAATATTTTCCCACATGACAGTTGCTTATTATACTCTTTATTTTACAAAACATATAAACTAATATAATCAATATCCTTGAGGAGGAAAAAATTGCACAGAAGGATTTTTATCCTTGAGTGTGAAAAGTAATTTGCAAGGTGCAATCTACCTACAAAATTGTTTTAGAGGCAGAAAGTCCATGACTTTACCTATGAAATATCTTTTGACTCATAGAAATTCAACTGATTTATTTTATTTATGGGATGGTAAAACCTCTTATTTGTTGCCAGGCCGCTAGGCTGTTTACTGGCTTTCCATTTCTTTTCTGAAAGGTTCTGCAGTATTTTGAAAGTTTTGTTTAGTGTTCAGCATTAAATTTAAAGTTACTTTACATATAAATTTACAAAAGGAAAAAAATTTGTAAGCTTGGCAAAACACTTAAGTGTGATTTATTATCAATAAATGAAGAATGAGAAAATTTGTAATGGCTTCTTTTAATTCTTGACTGTTTAAGAGAATTGTTGTAACATAATTCTTTATCCTTAAGGTACTTTCTAATAAACTTGTTTTTGTAGAAGTAAAACATATGTTCATAAATGTGTGCATATTATAAGAATGAAAATGTATTAATTTTAACAAGATGAACACACCCATTTATCTATCACCCAGGTAAAAACATATTACTAGAACAAGAGAATCCCCCTAGTGTATGCTCTCAATTTCAACTCCTTTTTTAAATCCCATGGCTAATTATTATTCTGTTTTCTAACACCATGAAATACTTTTGCTTGTTTTATATCTATGTAAATAGGATCTTATATATTCCATAAAGTTTGGCTTATCGTGCCCAATATTATGTTTTCAGATACATTTGTTTTGCTGAATGAATCTTTAGCTTGTTTTTTATTATTATAATACCAGAATAGCTGCCACTGTGATTACCTATTGGATTCACTTATGGACGTCCACCAAAAAGTCCCTTAAGGATGAAAAATTGCATTACTACAATTCTCTCATAAAGTTTAGCAACCAAAGTCCATTGGAATTTTGGGAGACCAGACAGGTGAACTGAATGGACATATGATGGGGACCACTATAACTGCATTTTTGATGATGATGACATCAATTTTATGCAATTTTCCTCAGATGCAATATTCCTTTTGAGTTAAAATTTTGCACAGGAAAGTGAAAGTGCAGGCCACTCAAGGGACTTCCACTGGACTGTTACTTCACAGGTAAGAAATGAATATGAGGGTATGTCAATGCCATTTTCATCTATCCCAAGTCTAAAATCAAGAACCAAGAACATAACCAGGAATAGCCAAGAATCACTGGAATTGAGTTCAAATGAATCTTTTTCATCAGTATCTGTAGGTCCCACTCCGAAGATTATGATGTCAGATGTATTAGTCCCTTTCTGCTGCTCATAATAAAATACCTGGAACTGGGTCATTTGGAAGGAAGCAGAATTTAATGCTTGCAGTTTTGGAGGCTGGGAAGCCCAAAGTCCAGGGAACACATCTAGTGAGAACTTTGTTGGTAGGTAGTGACTCTTCACAGAAAAGCAGGGTGTCACGTGTTGAGAACGGCCAAACAGAGAGAGTTAGCCTCCTAACCGGCTTTGCTTTTAAAGCCCTCAGAACCACAACCATGAACTCCATTAAACCATCAATGAACGAATACATTTACCAGAGCATAATCTGTACAATCTAATCACCTTTCCAAGCCCCACCTTTCGAGGACCATAACAGGATTTCCCACCTCCTTAACACTGCTGCTAATACACGGACTTTGGGGGACACAATTCAATCTACAGCAAACACCATACCTAATGAAGGACTTGTGAAAAGAGTCAGTAATCCCCTTTTACCTGCTTCAGTTGAGTTATTACATTGTCTACAGACAAAGGCAAGTCTGCCCCTTTCCCTCCATTTTTGGCAAAGAAGAAAGGGCTGTCTTATCCAGTCAGAATGCCTCATTAGACTTCTGGAATGCAAGATTATCTATCAGGTTAGTGTATCCAGTGCCCCAGTCCAGGTCTGACAGTGACATTCTTTTTCTTTCAGAACTCTGGCTTTAAATTCATTAAAAGTAGCTACCTAAAAGCAAAATTCTAAAAATAACAATTTTTTCCAAACTAATCTGGTGCAGCAGCCACTTGTTTGCCCAATGCTTCACCCTCCTACTGCATCTCTTCTCAAGTAATCAAAGCCGAAATCTGTTGTGACTGTGAGGCCACTGTGTGTCTGTGATTGTTACCATCAACAATAACATTCCTGTTCTTTCAGCAACAATTTCACGTTTCTTTTTAAAAGGTCTGCTTTCTAAGGCCCTCCTGATATCAGTGGTCTTACCTCAGCTTCTCTACAAAACATCCACTATTTCTAGTGAGGTGTTGTATTTCCAAGATCACCACAATTCCGCAAGAAAACATCACTATATGTTTGCTCACATTGGACATGACCAGAGAGACCATAAGAACATACTATGTTTTGTAATTGAGCGTTATCACAAAAGAACAAGTTGTTTATCTTCTGGATCTTTTTGTCTCCTATTACTTATTGGCCAGATTTTATCTCAAGGGCATAAACTGTCCTGCACAGCCAGAACATATTCTAAATACCATCTTTTGGTCACTGTATTTTGAACATATTTCTCTTCCATCAGCTAGTAGCATACTGAATTATATAGAGTGATTAAGGTGATACGCATTAAATAAGTTATTGAGAAATTATTTTCATTGGAACAGTAATGGCTGATAAGCAGCAGCTCTTACTCATTATTATTTTCAAATATTTAGACAAATGTGAGATAAAAACAATAACAAAAATGAAAAGAAAAACAGCAAAACAAGAAGAGCAATTTTTGTTTACTACAGAGTAAGGTGGACAAATTTGTACATGAAGTCAATTCGTACAGGATCTTATACAGTTCACAAATATTTAAGAAAAATATAATGTTGAAACTACTATTATCTATGCAATTCATTTTCTTTTCTGAATTAATGATTCAAGAAGTCTACTTTTTTCCATACAGGAAGACTACAGCAAATGTTGTATATTTGTTGGTTTCATGTACATTTTGTTTTGTTCATTATTTTTTTAAATTTATTTATTTATTTATTTTTTAAATTCTAAGACGTTGCTGTGGAGCAGCAGGAGGGGTAAGGGGAGAGGGTAGGGAAGCAGACTTATTTTCTGTCCTGGTTGCAGAGGGTTGGGTGGGCATGGCTGAGGCCCACGGCCCCCCACCCCCACTCTGGTTCAGGAGCCCAGGGTGTTTCTGGCAGCAACATGGTTGTCACTGGACTGAATGTGCGTGTTGGGGATCATGGCTGAGCCCCTCACCCCCCTCCCACTCTGGCTCAAGGGCCCTGGGGGTTTCTGGCAGAGGGTTGGTTGTTGATGGGCTGGATGTGGAAGTTGTGGGAAAATGACTTAGGCCCATAGACCCCACTCATCACAGCTTGGGAGCCCAGGGGTTTTCCAGCTCTTCTAGGTTTTATAGGTGCTCTTTGGTGATGTTAGACCTTTACTGGTTAATATCAGAACTTTGTGATCTGTGAGTTTTTTGTGCTTTCTTTCAGTTTTATGTTGGATTATTAGCTACCCCCACCACTTAAACTCTACACTAGAACTAATTTGTTGTCCTTTGCTTACTTCTAAAACGGGGGAGCTTCTTGTGGGGACCAGCACTTGAGCCTTGTGGTTGAGCTAAATTGCCTTTTTGCTGCTGATTCTCTGGGGAAGGCTTTTTGTGCAGCTCAGTTTTTAAGTGTTGACCTTGTAAGCACTGCTGGGTCTCATGAGGTCTGGTACCCCTGGGTTTTGTGGAAACACTGGTCTGGGCCTGAGTCTTTTCATCAGACTTCACACCTTGCAATTGTTTATTCCTGACCAGTCTCCATTGCTGTGCTGATTGGAGGGCAGATGAGCTGTCCATCATGTGTGCTTCACTGTTCCCCTGGTGGGCCAATCTCCCCCACCCCCCACACTCCAAACACTTCCCATGGAGCAGGCCAAGCATCAGTCCCTCATGAGGACCCATCGATCTTTGAGTGGATCCTTTTTTCACTTGTCTGTGGCGTCTTGCTCCTATGTGGATCCATGGTAACCCTGTCAGTGGTTTTGCTGGCCTGGGGGTCACTCAGGCACTCTTCACGCCTGCAGCCTCCAAGCAACTTCACACAAAGGGCACAGCAGCAGCTTATTCCAGTTCTTGCTCCTTGTGTACATCAGGGCCAGCCTTGAAATGGCCAGGGATTTAAACAATTGGAGCAGTCCCTTCATTCTCTCATCATGACTTCTCCTGCCTTCACAAACTCTGTAGGTCTCTCCTCCTCTTCCCCTGAGCTGTAGTGGCCCCAGCTTGGCAGTCTTTGCTTTTTAATAGTTTTAAATTGTTTGATAGTAGGAGAGAGTGGTGCTGGGGACAGTCTATTCTGCCATCTTGACTCTTCAGGACTCATGTATATTCTAAATTAAAACGTTTTTCTTTTTTAATTTACCTTTTCTTTGCATGGCATTTTCTTTGCTTGTCAATCTAGCTAATAATGATAATAATTATATTTATAAACACATAAAAAGCTTTAATTTAATCTAGATATAAAAATAAAATAGAAATACTAACTAAATTATAACATCTTGTATAACAAATGTTTGCCAGGTGACTTATTTTAAATGCACCAATGAGTTTGTCAGTTAGTGACTTTGCCTTCCCCATCAGTCCTGATTAGTTACAGTTGTTGACTTCTAATTTGAAATCAAAAGAGATGACTTCATTTTACTTTGCAGGTATTCACATGTGTAAAAACTTGTGTAATTTGATTTCGTACGTTTAGAAATCAAAATTCCTCCCAAAGAACACATTTCAGTATCAGTAAAGTGAAAATACTCATAAAAATTTCCTATTCTTCCTAACACAGACGAAATTATATGTCTATTAACCTGGCACATGTCACGCATGGTCATAGTAATCAATTCTGGATGCTGCGAGAATTCTAAAGAACTTCATATAAAATGGTTACCTATTCCTGAGGTTAGAAATCTGATCACACTGAAAGGTTAATAAATCTTACTACCAAGGAGTAGTAGGTTTTAGTCTTTATTTGGACACAGTAAGGTAAATGTTGGACATAGACTTATATCCACCCTCCCTGTGCTTACCAGAGTTCCTCCTCCCCTCTGGGAAACTATCCCTGGCCAAGGTATTTTACCCAAGGAAAGGCACATCCCCTTTAAGACGAAAGGAAGACAGTAGGAAGCAGGAGCTCTGAGTAAATGAATTAGCATATAAGTGAAGTTAGAACACTAGTGTTAACTACTCTGGTGCCAGGAGGGTTTAATTTACCTACCCAGCCATACCTCCTGTGACCTCTGATTCAGGTGAGGGTCTATGCATAAGCATGCGAATGATTTACACCTCTCCTTTGATCTGTTAAATATATAACCTTTGTATGGGTCTCCCGGTGGGGCGGATTTCTAGCTGACCAGCCATCATCAGCACTTCCCATAAGTCTGATAAACCAATGTCTTTACCTATTGCAATATTCGGTAAGTTCCTTTAGAATAGGCAAACACTATGTGAGTGCCCTTTCAAATCTGGGGCTCTCATGATGCAGATTTGATATTAGTGAATTTGAGCAAGTTGCTAAATTTTTCTAAGTTTCACTTTTTTTCAGCTGTTAAATGGTGAAAGTGATACCCTCATTAAAGTATAACTCTCAGAAAAGATAATGTGTATCTCAAGTGTGGCAAGTATTAGGTAGTCAACAAATGATAGCTACTCTTCTCTTTTGTGAGGGAGGGGAAGTTTACCCCTAAAGAAGTCAATTTGCCTTTGTGTGTTTTAATCTAAAGAATACCATATATTTACACCTATTGTATACAAAAAATAATGTTTGGTGTATCTTTTGGAACCTTGGAAAGCTGCACTAATGAAATGTATTTTCCATTCTAGTCTTAAGAGCAGGAATTATATCTTATCCTTACAAATAACTGACACGTATTAGTCACTCAAATTTATTGAATGGCATGCAGCAATTTTCTAAGTTCTAAAATGCTTTAATGTTTTATTTTTCTCCTTTTTTCCTTTTTCCTTTCTTATAGTTACAGCTGGCTTTCTTGTGTTCTAAATTGATTTATGTTTTTATTTTCATTCCTTCTCATTTTTTGCCTTTTTTTTACAGTTAGGAGAGGTGCTTAAAAGAAATATATATGACAAAAAAAACCTTTCCAAATGAACAAGTATATCATCTCTGAAGATATTTTTCTTAGACGCTGTCTTTTACAATTCATACAACTAATAAAATGCATACATGTATAGTGTGTATATTTATTCTCTAACCCTTTGTTTATCTATGAAATAGTCCAATAGTTTGGAGTCACATCTGCTCTCTCAATATGATCTATAAGATTTTAAATAAAATATTCAGTATTTTTAAAAATAGAAAAAATATTCATCTTTAATGTGAAACTAGTGTCCTTTACTCCAAAGTATAAAATGTCCTAAGAAATAAAAGCCAATAGGAATATTTCCCCACTATTGTGATTCAATTCATTAATTTAAAAGGAAAGGGGCTATTGGACCTAATCTATTGCTGTATGTGTATGAGTAGAAATGAATAAGCAAGTAACATTTCAATTCACTGTTTTCATTTTATTTTTTTAAGTAACAAAAATAAATTCAGATTACATTGATCTCTTGTACAGGGGCATTCCTATTTAAGTGTTAAACTGATTCCATCTCACATGGTGTTCATTTAATGAGAATGATAACATTAAACATTTTGTTTGGAAATTTACCACCTTGGTGAGAAAGCAGCAGATGAGGTTGATTTCTATGAATTAACATTTTAAAGGTAGATTTCCAAAGCAGCACACACTGCCCTAATTTGGGTCCTGTTATTTACTCCAAATGGATAAGAAGTGTGGCAGCATTATTTCTGTGTTCCAAAATCAAACCCAGATCACAGGAAGTTTTTGTTGTTTTTTATCACTTTATACATGTCATCAGAATACAGGTTATCTAGTGATGGGGTAGGTTTTCACTGAACCTATTTTTATATATTTGGCTAGAATTTTCAAATTCTGACACCTTTTGTTCAAATCTCATAAGAAATTGTAGATTATTTTTGTGATTTTTTTAAATTTCCACTTGCTTTGGCATCTGTTAAGCAAATATCTGAAATTTGCTTTCTTTTTTAAAAAAGTGTTTTTCTAGGACTACAAAGAAACTACAAAAAACATATGAATCGTTGCAGTAAAACCCAGAGTTTTATTTTGCATTAATCTTCTCAGTTTAAGCCTATTACTTTCAAAGCAACCTACTGAATAGGAAGGCCTCTGTAAAGAACAAACACACAGATAAACCTGCTTGGGGTGATAGAGTTTCTTTGTAAGATATCCTTAAATATTTCATAACCTGGAGATTTTCTTTTCATATTTTCGTATTTTAGTATCCTTTTTACCATACCAAGAACTTTATTATTCATCTTTAAACTACAATTTAATGAGTTACAAGTGTCTATTCTATGATTAAAGTTCCCAGTCTTACTATTTATAGTTGATGATATATCGAGGAATATTCTGTTAAGGCAAAGTTTAAATAAAGATATAATAATTTACTATTTATAACTGTAGGGGCCAAAGGACAACTTCACCCCTAAAGGTTCATTTTATGACATCACTGACAAATTTGGATCAATATGAAGAAAAGGCATACCGAATTTTATTATTTAACATGCTGGGAGAAGGCAAAGCATGGGGGGGGGGTCACAAGAGGGTAATGCCCAATGGGAGTAACAAAACTTATATACCAGTGTTTCAGAGAGAGAGAGAGAGAGAAGGTGGGGGAGGTAGAGGACTGACTGAGATCAGGTTTCTCTGAAGTTCTGAGGAAGATGTTGTCATAGGTGAAAGAAGGAAGTCAGAAGTTGAAGTTACTTAGAGACATATAGTTTGCAAATGAAAATACTTCAGGTAGTCTCACAGCTGCCTTCAAAAAACAGATAGAAGCCAAAGGAGGGCTGCCTCAGAGGAATCCTGGCTGTTTCCATTTACAGCTATAAATTTCTTTTCACAGAGAAATAGTCTTCTAGCTAATCTTGTTTATTCCAGTCTCTCTGAATTAGCCGTCTTTAAATATGTCAAAGAAATATATTTTGGGGCCAAAATATTTTCTTTCTCACGTAACTATAAAAGGTATTTTAAAGGCGTAACACAATTTAAACTTAATTTCACTTGCTGAAGGTAGAGACAGTCTAGACAATTAAAAACTAAAATTGTCTTGCAGTGATTTGTGTTGCTACTAGTTTATTCTTAGCATAAAAATGATTCTTTGTGATAATTTAGGAACATGTTTTAGGTCTAGAACATTTAATATTGTTTAGTTTGATAATTGTGAGACAATTTTACAATAAATGCCCCTCATCATCTCCTCCTTGAGTATATTTAACAAAGATTCTCAGGGAAGGTCATCGTGCTACTCAATGGAAGCCAGTTTTTCACTTGCAACTTTCAACAGAAATTAATGATTTAATTTTCTTTTCCTGAAAAGGGGTTTTTAAAACACCCAATATGGTTTAGGAAAACCTGGATTAAATGGTTGTCATAGAAAACCCAGATCATTCATAGAAATGCAGGGCAGCAAGCAGAATAACAACTTTTATTACCAAGTCAAAGATATAGTCACCTTTTCAAGAGCTTATTTAAGGGAAGCAAACTCTTTGTTAAATAATAATAAATAAATAATATATCTGTCATATAATTTGAGAAAGTGTGGAGCAAAACTTTGCAACTGTTGCCATTTAGAAATAAGGGTCCTGAGAAAGAAGCAATCCTCAAAGATTGTGAGTAACAAGAGCAGTTTAATTGAAATAAAGACAAATGCAGCCTAAAATAAATAGAATCTGTATTGGGCAAAGATACAAATTATCTTTCTTTTTGGCCACAAAAATTGATAATAAATTTACCATATTGCCTTTATAGCTTCTTGGTTTATCTCATTTAATGTAACTATATTTAATAAAATGTAAATAGCTCTCATAATAGTAAGCATATTTAGTAACTTAAAGAAAGCAGTGGTTCTCAATACTATCAGATCCACTTTTAAGAACAAATATTTTATAATGGTGCACATTTAGGGAACAGGGTAACCTTTTATTGTGAAGAGAACTCAATTGAAAGTGCCTTTGAAAAGATGTCAGTTTATTTTTCTCTTAGTGACAGTTGTTTCTTTTTTCAGTTTTACTGAGGTATAATTGACAAATAAAGTTTTATATATTCAATGTGTAAAACATGATAATTTTATATATGTATACACTGTGCAATGACTGTACCACAGTCAACTTAACATATCCACCACTACCCATACATACCATTGTGTGAGTGTGTGTGTGTGTATCTGTGTCTGTGATAAGGACACTGAAAATATACTTATCAAATTTCAAATAAAATGTACAGTACTATTAGCTATAATCACCATGATGTGCATTAGATCCCCAGAATTTATCCATCTTATAACTGAAAGTTATTTTTGCACTTGCATTCATTTTAATCATATTTAAGGCAATAATTTTCATTTTCAGTACCTTTCTAATATTATTATGTCATAACTTTTACAATATTAACTTCTTCATTTTCATTTATCTGTATTTGAAAGAGTGCATTTTAATTCACTACCCTCAAAGATGATAAATAATATTTGTTTCCCTAAGTGCTTTTATGACTAAAATGTGTTTCTGTTGCCTATTTGGCAGCTTGGTTAGATATGAGTTGAAACAATCATCCCTCTTTTCTTTCATGGGACTCTTTTTGCTTCTGTTACTTCTGGCACTCATATCTCTGTTAGTTGCATGTGCTGTTAAGACAGAATTCTGTGTTCAATTCTCGGGTTGGCCAAATACTCGCTCTATGATCATAAGTGTGAGGAAAATTGAGTCAGTATGGTCAGGCCCCCTTGCCTCATATCCAGCTGGGTATGGTTCAGCACATCCATTATAAACAAGTTATGTAAGAGTAGTGTAACTGTGCACGTGTGCCCATATACTCCTTGGCTCGTTGTCACTACTGAGTACTTTTGGTGTAAAAAGGCAGGGGCTCTGAATCGCTGGCCAGCAGAGCTCACGTTGGAATAAAGCATGTCTATTCTGTTATCGGCTGCCAGAATCTTTTTTCAACTACCTGACTTACAACCTGCACGGGAGGGGGCAGAGGGATCTGCGACCCAACCCAACAGTGAGTAAATCACTTTACCTTTCCTTTTTAATTTTACATGTGGATAATGAGGTTACCAAATTCATAGTTTATGCAGTGAGTTAGATGAGTTAATGCCTAACATACTTGGCAGTGTTCGTAACACATAAGCTCCTTATAATATTAGCAGTGATTGGATAAGAACTTTGACCTTAGTATGATATTCTCCATGACAAACAACCTGCTTTTATGCCTGAACATTTGCCAGAAATTTTGCTGTAACCTTGAGATTCAAAAAGCTGTTTTAAACTTAGTGACCTCTTTGGATTTGCAGACTGAAATACATTCTTAATTAAGAAAAAAACAGCTCCAATTATGAATTCATTTTATATACTATCAACATTGTCTTAAATCTTCAGACTTTCTCAAACTTGTTCACTGCTTAGCTAATTTTTTGCTCTATAATAACTTTTCTTTATTTCTGTTATTTTTAGACATCATTTTTATACTGTCCTTCAACTTTTTCTGCATCTCTGTTGTCATCTCACCCATTTAACTTCTTACGTGGCCATTGTATTTCATAAGAACTATTCCAAGTTATTTTTCTTTTCCCTCTCATGACATCATATACTTAGTTAGCTCTTTGTTACTTGCTTCACATATGCATGTGCATACTTAGGGTCTCTCTTCCCTGGGAAACTAGCAATAAAGACAATGATGCATTTTATGTTATTTACCACTTTGTTTCTAGGGCCTATTATATGTTAGAAACAATATTTGTTAATATTAATAATCTTCATTATGTAAATGTTGAATATTTATTTAGAAACTATGTAATAATTTTATATTACAAGTACTGCATAAAGCACGTAAAATTTGTGTGGGAAGACAAGTTGTTGTTTATTATTATCTTCCTTATTAGGAAATAATATATAGTGTCCAAATTAGGAACATCAATAATAACATAGACATATTATTTAGAAATATATATTAATAATTTTCAGAAGAAAATAAAACAGGAAATAAAAATTAAATGCATAGATGATTGTGGCTGTGGTAAAGTTTTTTTTTTTTTTCCATTTTGAATATTGTAGTGCTATTTGATTTTTATAAATGTGAACAGGCAATATAAATATAATATTTAGCTTTTTCCCATTCAGGATGATATTGGTGATTAGTTTGTCATATATGGTTTTTACTGTGTTGAGATATTTTTCTTCTATAACTAATTTGTTGAGAGTCTTTATCATGAAGTACTGTTTAATTTTGTCAATCTTTCTCTGGATCTATTGAGATAATCATATGTTTTTTGTCCCTGATTTTGTTGATGTGGTGTATTACGTTTATCAATTTGCATATGTTGAACCATCCTGGCATCACTGTGATGAATCTGACTTGATCATGGTGTATAATCTTTTTTATGTGCTGTTGCATTCTATTTGCTAATATTTGGTTCAGGATTTTTGCATCTATGTTCATCAAGAATGTTGCCTGTAGCTTTCTTTTTTTATTGTATCTTAGTCTGATTTTGGTATCAGGGTGATGCCGGACTCATAGAATGAGTTTGGGAGAGGGGCCTCTGTTTCAATTTTTTGAAATTGTTTAAAAAGGATTGATATTAATTCTTCTTTAAAGGTTTGCTAGAATTCAATCATGAAGCCATCTAGTCCAGGGCTTTTCTTTTGCGGGGGACGGCTGGCTACTGCTTCAATCTTGTTGTTTGTTATTGGTCTGTTCAAATTTTCTATTTCTTCTTGGTTTGGTCTTGGTAGTTTGTATGTATCCAGAAATTCATTCATTTCTTCCAGGTTTTCAAATTTGTTGGCATATAATTGTTCATAATAGTCTCTAATGATTCTTTGTATTTCTGTGATAGTAGTTGCAATATCTCCTTTTTCATTTCTGATTTTTGTTATTTGGGTCTTAGTTACTCTGGCTAATGGTATGTCTATATTGTTTACCTTATCAAAAAAACACCTTACTGTTTTGTTGATCTTTTGTATCATTTTTTGGTCTGTATTTCATTTAGTTCTGATCTAAATTATTTCTGTCCATCTACTATTTTGAGATTGAATCATTCTTGCTTTTCTATTTCTTTGAGGGGTAATGGTAGGTTGTTTATTAGAAGTCTTTCTCTCCTTTTGATGTAAGCACTTATTGTAATAAACTTCCCTCTTAGTACTTCTTTTGCAGTATCCCATAGGTTTCTGTATGATGTGCCTTATTTTCATTAATTTCAAGAATTTTTTTTATTTCCTGTTTAATTTCTTCTTTGACCCATAGGTTGTTCAAGAGCATATTGATTAATTTCTATGTATTTGCATAGTTTCAAAAATTTTGCTTGTTATTGGCTTCTACCATAACTATCACCATGGACAAAAATAAACTCAAAATGGATTAAAGACTTAAATATAAGACCTGAAACCATAGATCGACTAAAAGAAAACATAGTGAACGACTTCAGGATGTCAAGGAGGGCAAAGACTTTATGAATAAGACTCCAAAAGCACAAGTGGCAAAAGAAAAATTAAACAAATGAGTTGTATTAAACTAAAAAGCTTCTATACAGCAAAGGCAACAATCAGAGTGAAAAAACAACCTACAAAATGGGAGAAAATATTTGTATACAATGTATCCAACAAGAGGTTAACATCCAGAATATGCAGGAAACTCAAACAGTAAAAGAAAACCAAATTATCTAATTCAAAACTAGGCAAAGGAGCTGAATAGATATTTCTCAAAGGAAGATACAGAAACAAGTATATGAAAAAAATACTCATACTCAAATCTCTAAGCATCAGGGAAATGCAATATCATTTCACCCAAGTTAGACCAGCTGTTATCAAAAAGACAGTGAAGAACAAATGTTGGAGAGGATGCAGAGAAAGGGGAAACCAGCTACACTTTGGGTGGGACCATAAATTAATGCCGCCATTACGGAAAACAGTATGGAGGTTTCTCCAACAACTACAGGTAGAACTACCAAATGACTCAGCAATCACACTACTGGGTATAAACGCAAAGGAATGGAAATCATCATGTAGAAGAGATTCCAGCACTCTTTTGGAGCTCTGTTTACAATATACAAGATATGCAACCAACCTAAATGTTGAACTACTGGATAAGGAAATTTTGGTATATATACACAATGGAACATACTACTCAGCCATATGAAAGAATGAAATTCTGGTATTCACAGCAGCATGGATGAGCTTGGAGAAAATTATGGTTAAATGAAATAAGCCAGGCACAGAAAGAGAAATACCACATGCCCTCACTCATAAATGGGAGCTAAAAAATAGATGTTAGAAAAGAAAGGAAGGAAGGAAGGAAGAAAGGAAGGAAGGAGGAAACAACAATCACAACAATACATTGAACTTTCAGAAGGAGAGAATGGAACCACCTCTGTGATTACTAGAGGTGGGTAAAGGGAAAGGGAGGGGGGCTAGGAAGAAATTGGTTAATGGGCACAAATAATAGATTTTGTAATGATGAATATGATAATTATCTAGGTATCCTGATTTGATTATCACAGATTGTACACAGGTATCAATATTCTACTATGTACCCCAGAAATACATATAATCAATTGTTTCAGTAAAAAATGTAAAAATAAAAAATAATATTTTAATTTAAAAATAAACTCTTTTAGTAGATTTAATTTATGATAATATAAGTAAGTACCAGGAATTATCACATGATAGTTCAATAATTAATCAAGGATAACTGAAGATATATGTAGATAGGTACTTGTACAAATACATTAGCACATATGTATATGTGCATATGTACACTATTCCTTTAAAAAAATAAAATTTTAAGTCCAGTTAAGGAGTCATAATTTGAGACCTAAGGGAAAAAATCTATTATGCAATATATTTTCTTTTCTCAAAACATTTAAAAATGTATTTGAATTATTTGAGAAATTCATTACACTCATTCAGGCAATTATACTCCATTAATCACGTATCTGAAATCTAAAGACATTTGAATTTATGATACTATGACCTGTAAAGGGCACATTTTTAAAGTAATTGAGCTTTGTTTTCTCCTTTATTAGCTTATTTTCTGCATGATATCTAAAAAGACATAGTAATGGCTTAAAAATTAATATTCATCAAAGTAAGTGATTTAACTTAGAACTTTAAAGAACACTCAATACTGGGGGAAGCAGGCATTAACTTAATTAACATTATGAAGGTTAAATAAGGAGAAACTCAAAGATCCCATTGTTACTTTCCCTTATCTGTCAAGAAAAACTTTTAAAAAAGGAATTCTGAAAGCTAAAAAATATTAATGCAATTAATTTAATACAATTAAATTTTCAATTAATGCAATATTAATGAATATCTATTCTAGGAAAATTTACTTAAGGGATCGCAAAAAAACACGAACTGAAACATGGGTCATCAAATTTATTTTGCTATATATAGCTCTCCCAAGTATTTTATTACTAAAAATACCACCACCACTTTATATACTTGTATTTATAATTATATGCTTGCACATACAATAAGTACATAACTATTTCCTCAAGCTTATAAAGGAATTCTCTTATAAACCATCTCATAAGTAAATCCTAATTAATTATCCATAGTCTGCATAAAAATTTTGCAAATAAGCAAATTTTTTACAGCCCCATGTGGCAGAAACTGATATGAATATTTTGGCCTAAGGCTCTGGTCACTATTTAAGATGTTTTCACAACTTTTAAGAGAATCTTTCTAAAGACATTACTTAATAATGTAACTCAAGTAATACATGTGTATTACTATATATTAGGAAAAATTAATTTCAAAGCAGTTTTCAACAGTGGCTTTCACTTTTGCTGTAGACATAAGCTTGTAATATACTTACTTGCTTATCCATTAATACAACCAGATCATTTCAGAGTTCCTGTGCTGCTACTCTATCCTCAGCACCTGGAAACTCCTGGAGATTTAAATTAAACATGATGTTATCTCTTTCACTTATGATTTCTCTGTAAACTAAAGAGTCAGGTATTAACATAAAATTATACCTTATGGTATAGTGTATGCTACCACATGGCTGCCGTGGACTGACGTCCCCACAAAACTTAGTCTCCATTGTGACAATTTAAAGAGGGTAGGGAATCCTACTGTGGTAATTGAAAGCTGGGGCCTTGAAGAGGTGATTAAGTTGATGGTTTAATGTTCGCCATGGGCATAGCTCTGGGGGCTTTAAAGTAGAGCGCGTGAGGAGCTCTCTCTCTCTGTGCTCCACTTTATTCACTATGTGATATCCTGAGATGTTGTAGTTACCACCAGGACAAGATCTCACCAGATATGTTCCCTTGACTTTGGACTTCCCGACCTCTGGAACTGTCAGCAATAAATATTGTTTCTTTTTAAATTACCAAGTTCCGGGTATTGTGTTATAAGCAACAGAAATGTACTAATGCAATGGACCAAGTGTTCTGGGAGTATCATAGAGCACAGCAGAAAGAATGACAAAGATGAATAGAGTTGTTAAAAAGGTTTCGATCAGAGGAGATATTTTGATTCTTAGGAGCCAGGTGTAAATATTACCAGGCTACAAAATAATGCACGTATTATGTGATATGGTGGTAGGCCATGGCGAGATCAGCCTCTTAGATCTCCTGTTGCTTGTAAACCTTTACGATAGTGATTTCTTAGACTTTTTTTGTGTTAACATTTTAAAATCCAGGACCTGTATTATCTGTACAGTGATATGGAAGAGAAAAGGTTTTTTTTTTTTTTTTTTTTTTTAAATAAAGTGAACACATTAATAATATGATCTCTTAGTAAAAGAGGAAAAATAGCCTGTGAAGAGACAGGGTGTTCTCCATACCCTGAGCCTGCACTTACCATTAAGCTCATTCATCCAGAGGCATCACTAGGAGAGAAATGGGGGACTCTGGAGAAGTAAGTATGCTTTGTGATTTGTTGTATCCTTTACTTTAAAGTGTTGAAAGTATCATTTGCCCAAGATAACTAAAGCCTGCTTACTATAATGAAAAGAGGTTTATTTTATTTCTGTTAAATAAGTAACTTCGTAGTCTAAGGATCCCAAAATTGACAAAATAATCCAGGCTAAATGAATTTACTACATGGCTTATGAAAGAAATATAGAATCTAGGAAAGTAGAATGGCAAGGATAGCTGTACATCTCCTCCTATTTAACTAGGATAGATGGTATGGCAGATTGTACTTTCCAAGATGACATCAACAAGATCCCCCACCCCAGCTCTACTTAAAACACAATGTGGAAGTGGGATCTATGTTCCTGATCCTTGAATCTGAGTGGATCTGTGACTAAGAAAGAATTGATGCTATGTGATTTGTAAGGCTAAGTGATAAAGGTGACGTGGCTTTCATCTGGTTCTTTTGGGAAGCTTGTTCTTGGAACCTAGCCACTGTGCTATGATGAAGCACAGTGAGTGGTGAGGTCACATGTAGATTTGGTCCCAGAGGACAGCCAGAATCAGTTCACAGATGTACTAGTATTAGCAGGCAAGCCATCAGATTTGTGGTGTCCAAGATAGTAATCACTAGGCACATATGACTATTTAAACTCAAATTAATTGAGAATAATTGTAATGTGTAATGTGGTACAAGTCACATGCTCATTAGCCACATGTAGCTGGTGGCGACTGTATAGGACCATGCAGATACAGAACATCTCCACCACCACAGAAATGTTGCCAATCCCAACCATGAAGCCACTTCAAGGTTCAACACTCCCAACTGAGGTTTCAGATATCACGGGATGAGAAAATTCATCCCTCATGTGCCCTTTCCAACTCTAGAATCTATGAGTATAATGAAATGGCTGTTTCTTTATACATTAATTTAGGGGTGGTTTGTTATGCAGTATTAGATAACTCAAAAAGATTTTGGAAAGAGGAATGGGGGGGGGTTGTCCTAACAACCTGCAACATGTAGCACTAGCTTTGAGTCCAGGCTACTCGTGAAAATCGGAAGGGCACTGGGGATCCTTTCGATAAAAGGCTAAAGTTTTCCCAGAGGCCTAAAGGACCCCTCGAAAGTTGTGGTTCACTGGTTGAATGAAAGTAAAAGAATATTTTTGCAAATTAAAAGGGACTTTTTATGTGGTGGCGACAAGTTTGGCCATAGTGTCACCTCCGGTGATGCAGAAAGTAGGAAAAGCAATTAATAAATCTGATGATCAAGAAGAGATTTCCTGTTAGAATATTAAAAGTACCATTTTGTTTGTTTTCTCTGCCTATGATAAAATACTATAGGAGAGAGAGAAGCCAAAAACAGAATAGTTAAGTCTAACGGAGTCAAGACTTGCTGGGTTTGAAAATGAAACTCGCTGTCATTCCCAGGTCCTCTAGCTAGCAGGAAATTGTCAAAATAAGAAAAGACCGCAGAGTAGAGATTAAGCCCATGCACTTTTACGAAAACATGATCTAAAGATGGAGCTAAGGGTGTAACTGTGAAACCCTTTGTTAAGACTTCAGAAAGAGCAAAGGAGATGTCTCATAGAACTTACAGATAAAAGGCCCTCTAAACAGCTTCCGAGTGTGCCTCACAGATATTCTCCTTAAACAACGGGGCTTCTCAGAAACTTATGGGTCTTCAGTCACAGCTTCACAGTGAGTGTGATGTGGAGGAGGGCCTATCTGAAGAGATTTGTGGTTGTACCTTTTTCTAATGCAATGAAGATTTGTAATGAACCCACAAAGCATTTTTTTTTTTCTTTAAAGAAAACTGCTGATAGAAGCATGGCCCACTTGGATTAAAAAGAACAGAGACAGTATAAAGTGAAAAGAGACCTTTGGACACAAAACTTGTTATGGGCAGGAAGTAGATTTAAAAGGCAACTTTTTGCAAACATAGTTTTATTTAAAAATAGGACGATCTGAAGGGTAGGACCAAGAGTGTAAAGGGCAGAGTCAAGAGAGAATCATTAACAGTGTCTGATCAAGAAATTAGAAATATGTGTATTACTTGCTTCAGAATTGTTGTGGCTCACAGAATGCTTGATGCCTCTCATTTCTTTCTTTTTAAATGTCAGTGTATAAGGAGTGTGTAGGGAGCAGATAACTTGTCTCGTAATCCTCAGGTCATAGTATCAAAAGGAAGTGTTTTTGAGTAGCTAAACTGAGACCAACTGGACGAGCCTCATGCATATCTGTTGCTGAAATAGATGACAAAGTCCTGAAACTCAAAGCCTGATACTAGTGAGTTCATGGAAGGAAGCTCTTGGGGAATATTGTCAGTAAATGAGTGTGTTTGGTATGTAGGAGGAAGATAAATAATATATTACTAGAATAAGGACTGGGCCAGTTGTAACACATGGACTCAAAATTTTCTGACATTCCTCTTATCTCTCCTCTAGAATCTGGGCTCTGCAACTTTTGGGCCTGTGGCAAACAGAAGTGATACACTGTCATTTTCTGTGTCTAGGTTTTAAGAGATTGGCAGCTCCCACTTACTCTCTCTTCAGGTGTTTATTCTTTGAACCTAGTCACCGTGTATTTAGGATGGGCTGTGTGTAGATGCTCTGGCTGAGGCCCCAGGTAAGGTTGCAGCTGACAATCAGTATCAACCTCCAGAAGCTGAGTAAGGCTTCAGATAATTCCAACATCAAGCCTTAAAACTACCTCAAATGGCACTATTTGGAGCATGAGATGAGATGTCTTCACTGAGCTCTGTCTGAACTGCAGGTTTCTGAGCAAATTAATGATTGTTATTGTTTATACCAGTTATGTTTGGAGCAATTGTGCCTTAATAAATAACTGGAATCATCATATATGAGTATAACCCTCAGAAACTCAGTGATGCCAAGATTATGGGTTAAACACTTGAAATACTATTAGTAGGGTAAAGCAGGATGTGGAGTGAACCAAATGAGATTTCCCAATGAATAAAAAAAGAGGAATAAAAGGTAATGATGAAAAACATCCTAGGGTTGGTGCTTACCTTTTAGATAATGTAGAGGAGAAAGCTCACCATTGAAGAGAAGAGGGAAATTTTTCCAACAAGAAACAGAAAAAGGGGGAACTGATCTGGTGAAGGCTTTTAGGATTCCAGAAATATTTTGCTTCATTTCGTTGCAGAGGAAAATAACCCACCTTAAGAGAAGGTAGGAAGAAGACGGTTGCTCCTACTAAGAAAGAAAATTTTCTACTGTACTAACAAAAAGTTAGGATTGGTTCATCTTCAGAGATAAAAACTATTGTACAATCCCTCTCCCACAGCGGGTATATTTAAACCTTCCATATCTAGGCAGCCTGATAATAATTTAGTGGTATACTTCCAAAAATAATGAGCCAGTTCCAGAATTTGCTTTTCAGAATTCAACACAATTCCTTGATATACATACTGGTGGTGATGTTGTGAAAAGACAGGGCAGAGAGAATATGCTTGCTGAGGACAAAACTCTTAAGGCAGTAACTGTGTCTGAGAACCTGTTTTTCCAAAACAAATTGACAAGTTTTCCCATTCTCCTCATAATTTAAGGAATTAATACATAATATACCAACTATTTAGGATGATTTCTCAACATACTCCATAAGCAAATATGTCTTGAAATGAGATGGGGTTGGCTAAGGACACTTATGAAGAAATTTAGTTTACACTGGCCTATTCACTCTCCGATAAGTTGTTTTATCTTTAATACTACAATTATCCAATAGTCACTACCCAAATGTCCTACATGTCTTGTGCCCCACATGGGGCTTCTTTTGAAATCTTCAGAAACAAGAAGGGAATTGATTGTTGATTTGATTATTTATAGAACAACAACATTTTCTGAAAGTTCAAATCTGGCAGAGGTGGAAAGTTTAACATCATGCATTTATAGTAACCACAATGTAAAGTGAACAAAATCTTTAACATAAGAAGAAAAATATTTTATCTTTTTTTTTACAGAATTATAAAATTACTGTGAGAATGTACCAAAGTGTCTCATTTCTGCTTATCTATTAACCCATGGAATCCTCACAAAAATATTTTCACTTCAGTTATTCATGTCTGATTCTCCCGCCCTTGTAATTGTGTGGATGCTAATCTTTTTTTCAGACTCACATATTTAAATTGTCCTTGTTTGGTTACTTTTATTCTGTGTCTCTGTCTGTGCCACTTAACTACTCATTAGTGGAGAGCTCTTTAGTCTGAAAAAGAGTGGAATCCAAGATGTGAGCAAATGACTAGTCCCAGAAAGGAGAAAGCTTAGGTCTTACTCTTAGCTACAAGAAAGGAGAGAAGAGACAGTGAAAACACAAAGTCCATGCCTTCAATTTTAGGAAGAAGGAACATAAAATAGATAAACAAGTTAATATATAGGAGGTCAGATGGTGATTACTATGAAGGGAAATAAAGCAGGGTAAGAAGAATGAAGGGTGTTGGGGCTGGGTGGGCTACGGTAGCCATTGCTTATTGTATAGAAGGAGTCAGAGAAAGTCTGAGAAAGCGACCAAACAGCAGAGATCAGAAGAGATTTATAAACATGGCTATAAGAAGCAGGTAAATTTCAAGAAGAGGGTGTAAGAAGAAGCATGCTCATCTGTTGACGAGTCAGCATCATTCAGTATCTGGCACTTTGTATTGAAGAGAAGAGTAATTAGAATTTTTCTAAAATTAAAAACAAAACCCTACTTGCAAAAATATCTAATATTGCCAGTTTTAAAAGTTTCTCAATTATTTTCACAGTTTATATATTTGACATTTTTTACCCAAATTTTCACTCTTAATTTTAGATATCACTTTATTTTCTTTTCAAGTCCTTTAGGAACTTTTACCTACATCCTTAACTCTAGAAAAATGGGGAAATAAGGCCAAGGCAAATTGCGATAGTCAAGTATTATGTATTTACTACCTAAATGTTTAAAGTCAGTTCACAGTGGTTAATTATATCAGCATGCCCCCCTGAAAGTTACCTCTTCCAAGGAACATGGGTCTATAGTTTATTGAGTCATTTTAAGAAAGTTTTCATGGAGCACTTGAAACAAAGTCAGAGGAGATGTGTGGATTTAGTTAAACCTATCCAGAGTGACAGCAAATGTCACATAAGGTCACTTCTGCCACAACATATCCTTTATATCATTTGGATGGAAGTGCCCTAATGAGGGGAATGAAGCAACTTTTGCAATCTCAGGAAAGTGGAGTTGCTTGCTATATATTCTTGTCTGTTTCTCCTTTTGTACTTAGTTCAGATTGTTAACCGTGATTAGTTTTAAATGCAGTCCTATTTAGTCTGTCACACAAAAACTTGAATGACATGGTTCCTTACCACAGATTTTTGTCTTATCTCTCACTTTGCTCGCACCTATTCTCCATCCTCATCACACTGATTGCAGTTCCCAAACCTGCTTGTTTATTGCATGCCTGTAAGCTTACGTTCACTTTGTGCACTCTCTCTTGTAAAGAGCCCCTCCCCATTACATTACATTTTGTAAGACTTCACGGAAGGGTAATTTTAACGCACTGTCTATCCCCCAATGTAAAGTTGAATACTTTTTGCTTTGTACTTGTATAGCACTGAATATATGCTTCTAGTATTGCTCCTAGTAATAACATGTCATTGTGTTTTTTTAATGTCATCAATTCATTCTCCTTATCTGTCTCTTTCTGCTGGACTAGGACTCCCATCAAAGGTAGGTCTTTACTTTATTTGTCTTCAAATCTCCAGCACTTAATAGATTGATGCATGGTAGATATTTATGGATTTTTAAAAATTTTATTTTTGATTGTACATATTTATGGGGTACAGAGTTGACTATCAGTATTTGTGTTCAGTATGTGATGATCAAATCAATATTATTAGCACAATTCATCATTACAAATAGTAATTACTCTTTGTGTCTCTTACCAACTATTCCCTAACCCACTTCGTCATCCACCTTTCCCAGCTCTAGTAACTATAGATCTGTTCTTTCCTCTTGAACGTTCAGTGTTTCATTGTTGTCTTCCTTTCTTTCTTTTCCTTTTTCTTTCCTTCCTTCCTTTCTTGTTTCTTTTCCTTCCTTCCTTTCTTCCTTCTCTCTTTCTACCCACTTAAGAGTGAGGACATGTGGTATTTCTCTTTCTCTATCTGGCTTATTTCACTTAGTATAATTTTCTCCAGTCTCATCCATGTTGCTGCAAATGGTAGAATTTCATTCTTTTTACAACTGAGTAGTATTCCATTGTGTATATATGCCACATTTTCTTTATCCTGTCATCCATCGATGGACATTTAGGTTGGTTCCATATCTTGGCTATTGTAAATAGAGCTGCATTGGACATGGGAGTGCAGGTATCCCTTCAACATGATGATTTCCATTTCTTTGGGTTTATACCCAGAAGTGGGATTGCTGGATCATATGGTACTTGTATATGTAGTTGTTTGAGAAAACTCAGTGAAGTCATACACTTAACAATAGCTATCAATATTAAGTAGCTATAGATTAATTCTAATTTGCACAAAACCCAGCAAGGTATATAATACTATCTTCATTTTACAGCTGAGAAAAATAAGTCTTAGTGATTCATTGATTTAATCCATATCATATCACACAGTTAGTAAGTAGACATCTTAGGGTTCAAACCTCTTTTTCTTCAAAGTTTGTCCTTTAGAAACACACCTCCAAACAATTTCAAACCTCCAAGTATTCCCTTATTTCATTGTCTTTAATTTCTTCTCTCTGTGCTAACATTCCTTTGTTTTATTCTCTTCTAGTTGGTTATTTCAAAGTCTCAGACTTCAGCAGTTTGTTCCTAATGCCTCATTCTGGTATAATATTTCAACAGATGTGTCTATGGATAACTACCCTCTCACATTCCTAATCAGCTGTTTTCCTGGGCAGGGCTGAGTCTTACAGACAGTCTAGACATCATGTGATGATAGCATGGTGATAAAATTCTTTTTATTTTGTAATGTTCAAGACAGACAGTTATGCTTAATTTTTCTATAACAATCTATCTTTTATGACTCTTATCAGTTATTTCTTTTTCATTTCCTGCACTTCAGTTAAATCCTATCCCTCAGCAGAAAAACTGGTAATATGTTTTTATTTCTGTTATTACCTAGTTCATTTATAATATTACAGCAAAGATATGATATATCTGATGATATCTTCTTCCAGATGCTTTTATCCTATTTTTTAAAATTTCTTTCTCAATTATTTTGTATGAGGTGCTAACTCTATTTCAAGTTCAATTTTTCTTGATTCCAAAGTTATTTTGGAATATTATATCAACATTGCTTTTTGTCACAATATGTCAAACTAGAGAATCTTCAACCTGTGGATCTTTCCTTGTAAGAGTCTAAATGCTTTACTTGTGAAAGCAGTTTCCCAAACGTATTCTCTGTGATATAAAACTATATTTCTAAGGAAATATCTAAGTGCCTCTGGTTTTTATCACAAATTTTATAGGATATTGATAACAACCCAAGTCCAATAAATCTAACAAGAACTATTTTGTTTTTAAGCAAACCAATAAATATAACTACAGGTATGTTTCAGTTGCATATGAGTCACAGTATAGCTGGCTGTGGTGGCCCAGCCTGAAATTAAGTTTTGTGGATTAAACATATTGAAACTACTTAGACTATTCAAGTCTAAGCAGTAAGTCAATTGCAAACTTGTGTCAATTGTTCTAAATGAATCTAAATAAGAGAGCAAGGGGATTATGGCATCATGATTAGACAATAGTCCAATAAGTCATCAGACAGGGCAAAGTGTTAAGGTTAGAAAGGGTCTGTGTTCTTAGCATCCACGAGAAGTCTCAGAAAGGACTTCCTGTCACCACTTTGAAAAGTGTTCTTTTGTTTTTCTGTTTAGCCCTACTATATATACCTCGTTAGTTTTTTTGGATTTAAAGGATTTTTCCTAGTCCCTGACCAGTTTATCATAGACAGAATTATCTGATAAGGACATCTACTTTGAATATTTGGAAAATCCTAGATAAAGTACTAAATGCCCTAATTGTTCTGAACCCATCCTCTCACCACTGGTGACCTGCTAAAAGACACTCTAAACCATAAGGAGGTATGTGTGGGGTGTGTGCATGCGTGTGTGTGTGTGTGTGTGTGTGTGTGTGTGTGTGTGTGTGTGTGTGTGTTGTATGTATTATGTTTCCTTTTTTTTCTGTAGGGAGTCTTCATTACAAAAATTCAGAGATGTTTACTATAATCAATCATTTTATTGTTATTCTTTACAAACGATTTTTTCAGAAAAAAATAATTTCAACAAATTTTAATACACATTAGTTAAACTGAAAAAAAAACTATTAAAAAAATCAGAAATATATATAAATTTGCCACTATATAGAAAAGTCCACCTAATGATTCACTAGATACTTTTCAATTAGTTATTTTATATTATGGAGAAAAAAAATCATGTGTATGAAATGGATTATAAGATCTTTAAAATAAAATGCTTCTTGAAAAATCATTAATGGAAGTAAATATAATGTATCTCTGTAAACAACATTTCAACTGTTAAAGGGAAATATAGAAGCATAACTTTGCCAGTTTGTAAAGGGAAGAAATAGTTTCCAATCCACCAGTTTATTTCCTAATATTTTGCTTTGTGAAGTTTTACATAACTGGAATCATTTTATAGTAAGAGCACTATTCAAAAACAACTTTTTGTTGGGACTCAATATCTTCACAAGTAAAAAGCAATTCATGCGTCAATTTATTTTTATTGAAAGCATATTTTTCTTTTTGTTTTTGCCAGTGATTTACCATATGAGTATACAAAATTGACATGGTCACTGCCCTTATAGGATCCCAGATAATTAGCTAAAATGTGATGAGAATTAATATGAAGCTTTTCATGATGCCTCATGGTGTCCCCATACTAGGTACTAAAAATAGTCTATAGTGTTATAGAAAGCTTTCTAGAAGAAGAATTTTGTTTTATTTTATTTTGTTTTGATTGATTAGGGTTTCTTTGTATTGCTGCCTCCCATTGTCCCATCCCCCACTCTAAAATGGAGAGAAGTGATAGAGGAAAAAGAATAGGAGGTATGAAACATGTGAAAGAGAGCATGCATGTTCTAGACAGAGAAAAGTGTGGAAAAATGTGAGAACCAAAAGGGGTATTTAATTATAAGCGGTTACATTTGACAGCACTTTGTCATAAGAAGCAACGTGTGAGGTGGTCATTACTTCATAGTAGGTAGTCACCAAAGATTTGCTGTCCAACAAAGTCTGGTGACATGGGTTGAGGAAAGATATGAGAGTGGAGATAAAAATGAGTCAGAATTCACTCATAACAGGGTGGAAAGAAAGAAAGAGAAAGAGAAGAAGGGAGGGAGGAAGGAAGGGAAAAGGAAGGAAGGAGAGAGGAAAGGAAGGAGGCAAGAAGGCAAGGATTATAATAATACATTGAACTTCCAAAAGTAGAGAACAAACCTAAGGATACTAGAGATGGGGGGAGGGGGAAGAGGTGTTGGGGAGTGACTGGTTGGGTAAGGGCATAAAGAATAATTATGATTTATAATAATATGCTAATAATAAATAAATAAATAAATAAAGTCAGGCCACAGGAGACATTCCAAACCATATGTATTATTAAGAATACATATGCACTAAGATAATATACAAACCCTCAACTTTTCGTAGGTAAACACAGTACAAGCTCACATTTCATACACATCTCTCCTGCTGAAAGGGGAGACATTCCTCTTCCTTCTCGGACTTCTACTATCTGGAACACAGGATGTCAGGGTAGCCCAGGAGAGAAAGAGACCTAGACAGCTCTGAGGTGTTTAAGTAGCTAGACCTAGAAGTGGCTTGTGTAGGGACCCAAATGCCCCAAAGGATCACACCCCGATCACATAAGCCCTTCTCGGCCACACCCCATCATGGCGCTCGTTGCCCTTCTCTTCCGTATTCTCCTTCCCGCGGGCGCACCAATCAGCTCCCCCCCAAACCCCATGTGGTATGCTAAGTAGGGATTGTATTTTAAGCCAATCAGCTTTCCCCTTAAAACCCTATATATGTGTGTGTGTGCTGCCTAATAAACGGGCTTTCTCCGGTGGATCGTCAACTGGTGTCGACTCTTCATTTCAGCTTGCCTTACTGTCATTGCTTCTGTCCACATTTGAATAGTCAATACAGTATTACTTTACATGGTGGAGATGTAATTGCAAGGAAGGATTAGGAATGTGTTCTCTATCCCCAAGAGGAAGATGTAGCATGTGAACATCTAACATTGTCTCTGTCAAAGCATGTTAAGAAGTTTAAACGTTGCTAACAATAAAGCTGATAAATGATGTGCATTTCTTATGAGACTAGCATGGTGAGGAATGGAAAATGCCTTCAGACCAGGAGAAGCTTCCTTTAGTGTGCTCTTCCAAATAAAGAGCCTAACTGACCTATTTAGAAGTCTCTCGCTATAAGGGTAATTTAGTAAAAGCATTCATTAGTAACTTTAAAAATAATTAAAGTGGTGTCGAGATGTCACATGCTGATTAATGGAAAACTTGGAATAATCAAATTGACGTAAGTTCTAACCTGGAAATATTTCTGGGATGGATCATTTCTTAGTGCAGTTTTCAAGAAAGCAATAAGCATATTTCAATAGGCACAAAATGATACTTTTTAAAAATAATCCTCAGTAGTTCAGAGTCAAACTATTTTTTTCATTCCTGTCTTTATCTTTGTTTATTTCTTTAACAAAAGACACTAATAAGGCTGTAAGTTATTTTACAAAAAGCAAATTAATTTTTACATAAAATTTAATATACTTTAAAGTAACAAATACTAAATATAAAGAATATTATTTATACTAACCAGTGTTTTTTCTCCCTTAATTGGACATATTTTTGACACAGAATAAGAATGACTCAGAAGGTATATTTTCACGTTTGAGAGTGAAATTTATACATGTCCACACCAAACTCTGGCAAGAATGTGGGTTAGAACTTACATTCTTTTTGAAGAATTATGACTACATACTCTGTTTGGGGAATATGATATGGCAATATTATTGTCACAATTATATCATAACAATCCTACCCTCCAAGAAGCTATTCTAAAGAATTAAAAGCACTAGAATGTTAGGAAATATGTACTGAAATTGTGCTGGTGATTAAAAAAATTAATAATTGACTGTAATAATCATTTCATAAATTTTATTGAAAATATATTGTGGAATAGTACACATCTAATAAAAAGATACTTTCTCTTTTGCCCAGGAAAGGTATTCTAAGTTATCATTAAATATGAAAGTGTGACTTTTTATATTTGTATATACACATGATTAAAATTCTATAGTCATAATAAAAGTTGTGGAGAGTGAAACTGCACCAGACTCTTAATATCCATTAGCTTGAGGGAGTGGGGTTTGGGGAAAGAGATAAAGTATAGCAAAAAATGTGACAATATTGTACCAAATGGTATTTTATCCAATCAAAATGCAATACAAAATCTAGTCAGTCATATTGCCTGATATGTATTAACATAGTTAAGAACAATATCTGAAATTTTACATGAACAAATAAACATTTATTTCTTTAGCTGACTGGAAGGTGGAAAGCAAATGTCTTCAAATTCTGTGGCTTTAATATGTTTTCAACAATCAAGAAACATTTTCTTTAAAAAAGGCATAAATTAAATCTTCACAGAAACTATGTTTTACATTATGATGAGTGGTTCAAACTTTCCTCTTTTGTGCTTTCTGTATACTCTCAGAGTGGGGACCTTGTACTTTATATAGAGGCTACTATGAACTAAAATATACCAGTCCCATGGATTATACCCAGTGCTGTTGTTTAACACTAGATCTGAGGCAATGGTAAAGATGAAGAGGTAAGAATGTGGCTTTCCAAGAACTTTTCAAAATTCTGACCCACTCAATCCCTCATCGAAACCTGTCAGAACTCTTGCCGCCTACAGGGCCCTTTCTATATTCTGTCAGTAAATCTGTCAAAACCCAGTTTTTCTTATTCTTTTGAATTTGCTCAAGACATTTCCCCAAGCATAAAACTCTGAGTTATGTTAGACCAAAAACCACAGATATTTGAACTCTGAGTAAAATATAGCAATTTTAAGTAACATAGTGACTTTTTCAGTGAGAACCTATCACACTAAAACAAACACAGTGCAAAATCTAAAGCAGCTTGGCTATCAAAATTTCTCCCTCCCTTTAGACACTTTTCTGTCCTAAATCCATTTATGTCAGTGGTGTGGTCCCCAACATATGGGACTTGAAGGGGGTTCTGACCTTGAGTGCTCCTGCTTAAAGGAAGCTTCCTTATTTGTAAATTTCAGCACTTAAAAAAAAATAAAAATTAGAATGTCTGTTCCCTGTAATTCACATTGCAGAAAGATTGACTGTGCCTACAGGTTCCTGAGAGTTTTCAGCACGCTTCAGATCGTGCATTTTCAAAGGCCAGCTGCCTTCTACCAAGGCTTTGAAGAAAGGCTCTCGGAAACAGCCTGAGTGTAGTTTCCAGAAAATCACTCTTGGTTACCAGCCCAAATAAACAATCTGATTTCTCATTTTTAAGGTGCTACTTTTCAGAAAGCAAGTAGTTATTTAACGTATCAAACCATTTATAGTATAAAAGAGAATAACAAAATAAAATGCACTTAGATGCTTCTAAAAATTGTGATAGTCTATATCCAAGGTAAATATCTTCAATTCAAAAAACGGTTTTGAAGCTCATACACAACATTACGCAGTGGGACGGAAATAGTCCAGTCCTTAAAACCTTTAGACTCTAGGAAAGGAAAGAATACATTATAGATGAGTGCCCATGCTTCATGATGTTAAGGTTTACCTGTAGTGACTTTTCCTACATATTTAAAAGACTTCTGCCAGGGCCATTCCAAGCAATGAATCCGGGTGAACAGTATGGCTCTGCCTTGTGCCCTGATTTACACACGCACGTGCACTGTATTAGTCCATTTCTGTTGCTTGTAAGAAAATACACAGAACTGGGTGTTTTGTAAAGAAAATGAAATTGATTGCTTACAGTTTCTGAAGCTGGGAAGTCCAAAGTCCAGGTAACACATCTGGTGAGAACCTTGGCGGTGGCGACAGTGATCCAGTGGTCTCAAATTGCAAGACAGTGAACGCAGAGAGAGCAAAGAGAGCAAGAGAGAGACAGACTCCCCTCTCTCTTCTTTTAAAGCCCTCAGAAACATGCACCTGACTGCCATTTATAAACCATTCACTACTACATGGTCCCACAATCCAATCACCTCTTCAAGGCTCCACCCTTCAATCACCATCACGGGATTTTCCACCCTCCTAACAGTCACAGTGGGGACCAAGTTTCTAATACATAAAACTTGGGGAAAACAATGTAATCTTCAGTGAGTTTTGGTGGGACATAATTCAATCCACCACATGCACACATGCAAACTTACACATACAAACACATAAACATACATTACATTGGGTCTTATAGATGAATGTTCAAGAATCAGAAGCAGAAAAAAGGGAAAATTGGCCTTGTACATCTAATTTTAAATACTAATGATTAGCAGTATGTTAAATGAACATATAATTGTGTTTGTTACCACTGATTATCCACCCCAGTGTGTGACAAACCAATGAAGAGAGGAATGATTCTGATTGCATGCTTTAAAAGTTTACTCAAAGTGATTCACATATCTCAGGGGCAGAAGAACTTGACACAAAATAAAAAAATAGCAGCTTCAGGCCAAGCCGAAGTTAAAGGGACAAAAGGTTGACTTAAGGAGGATGATGGTAAAGAAGACAGGCTAACCTAAGCCTGTGCTTGAGTTGGGTTTTCCCAGCAGGCATCCCATATGAGCTTCTTCATCACGAAGCAAGTGAGGTTGGAAGGTATCTACTCCAGGTAATTATGTCTGGAATTTTTATTTATTTACATGTTATTAATTTATATATGAAGATTGAGCTGAGTGCAAAGGATTAATGCAAGTAAATCCAAAGTGATTCTTTTTATGTACTATGTACAATTTGGACAAATTTTTCCTGCAGCCCTGTAAGAGGAATTCCATCGATGAAATAATTGAAAATATTAATTTGTTTAGAGTTAATACACAGGAGGTTAGGGACTTTTTGTCCCATGTTGAAAATCTGGTTTAAGCTAGTTTGAAATCTAGATTTAAAAGGAAAGCACAAAAGTTGGTTAACATTTTAAAAAGAAAATCTGCTGACCGATCCTCAAAGTTCACCTGAGCATAAGTACAATCATCTTTCTTGATAGTTCTTTTATATGCTTAGCTATCTTTATTTTTAATATTGAACTTTGCTGTTACAGAGGTCATCTCATCAGATGATAACTTTATTCTTCAATACTACATTAAACTGTCAGCTCTGAGCTATCTGATTCTTTTGACTAGTTTCTATCTATCTTTTTGCACATTACATATCAATCTGTACCACAGCATATTGACAGGCATGCCGTTTGAAGATAACCATAACTTAGAAAATGGTATCATTTCTATTCCTAGTCTAAAATGTTCCAGAGTCAAGGTTGCATGGATAGAAAATAAAAGTAGGCACCAAGGTATAACTGTATTCTGTTCTGAAGGGGAGTTTAACATTTATTAAAAAGAGAAATGAAATTCATCATAGAAAATTCTGCTTAGTTTCAAGGCAACTCATGAGTACCCTCTGAAATAATGCAGTATAATAAACCTATCATCTTTACAATGAGGAAATATACGTAGTTTTCCTTTTTGAAGTACCGTTAACCTCTCTTCTCCTACTGCTAAGAGGAGCTGCTCTCTTCTCCCCTCCTGTATCCTATGGTTTAGGGAAGGAAATTTTGATATACTGGGCTGCAAAGTAATAGATGCAGTTGAGGGCATGAGAATCACTGGAAGTATGTTAGTGATTAAGACATTGAACTTTCACATTTAATCACATTAAGACATTGAACTTTCAAAAAGAAGTGAACAGAACTGTTTATTAGAGGTGGGAAAGTGGGAAGGGGAAGGAGATAAGTGAAAAATTAGTTAAGGACAAAGACTGATAACGTTTTGTAAATATTAGTACACTAATTATCCTGATTTGATCATCACATACTGTGAGCATGTATTGACATTCAATTCTGTATTCCACAAATATATATAATTATTTATGTTTCAATAAAAATACTGTCAAAAAATCCTAAAAACTATATTAATGAACAACTTCTCTGAGTCAGGAGGTAAGCTAGATTCTAGAATCCAAGGAATGATAAATTACTCTCCAGACAATGAAGAGGTTCTACTTATTGGGAAAATAATGCAACAGCAGATGTTATGGTGGGTAAATCAACATGGTATAGATCACAGAGGCACATGTCTGAGACAGTAGAAATTTCTTCCTGAGAGTTGATCTAGGTTATGTAGTATGTACTGTTCAAATGTATATGAGAGGAAGGGCATTCCATATGCCATAGAAGTGATATACAACTGCCCTTGTTTTTTTACCTTCCTTTTCTGTTGTGATATAAAATCAAAATTTTACTCTTGCCTGCCCTGCCCAAATTTTAAAAACAAGCATATAATTCTTTCTTGGTGAATTATTTAGAGAAAAGAAAGTATTTTATCATAGGAATTAGAGGCCAGCATTACTCTTCCCAAAGGTCCATTGGAGAAAATTATTTTGGATTTTTATATTGAGTATGTGAGATAAAGAAGAAATGGAGGGAGTTACTTTGACTACATAAAGTAGAAGTGGCTGGAGCCAAGAGTAAGTTTAGCTTTCCCTGACACTAGAGAGAAGATCTTAGAAGAGATATTGGTCAGAAATGTTTTATGATGATATTCCCGATTGGGGAAACATTTGTGGAGTGCTATATCAGCATCCACTGAATAGAGACCTGTGCTGGCAACTTTGGAGCTGCCCAGGGAACAGAAGATGGTCAGTTGTAGTATGACAAAAATTACAGATTTAGACTGAGGTCTAGCTCCTCTTCTAAATTTTTAGAACACAAAAATCAGAAACACTCTGATGTGATTGTGGAGGGTTGATTGAGGCTTAGAGAAGATATAATTTAATGTAAACAACTAAGGAAATGTGATACTTCTTGTCTCCTAATATTATAAATAAAATTGTACATGTAATAATTTTGTAACATATTGAGTTCTTCCAAGAAAAGAAAAGTAAACATGTGTTCCAGCATTTCAGAATGCCACCCCCAAATTTATTTTTACCTTGAAATTTGTAAAAAAAAGTCAAAACCTTAAATATTTGCTAAGGGTATATATATCTGTTCTCATGGGACTAAAGAAAGCTATGTATTCCATTCAAGAAAACATCAGACTCAGGAAAACCTGCAGATCATTTTATTTGATTGCTCATAAGTACTGAGTGAAATGCTCAGTATTAATATTAACAGGAAATGCAACACCATCAAATTTAACCTTCTTATTTCTCACAGAAGAAAGGAGAGAGCAAAGAGGTCATATTTTAGTAAGTAGACAGAACCAGGACTGGAACTCTATGTTCTCTGATTTTCATCCAGTGTTCAGTTCATTGACCCAAACTAAATTTGGGGGAATAGATTTCAGGGATACCTTATTCTCACCAATCCTGATGCTACAGGTTTCTAAATGGAATAAAAAGTGAGGCTAGAAACTAATTGTGTGAAAGTGGAAAGATTATTTCCAGCAATACCAGGATGGTCTCTGGTAAAAAGAGTGGGAAAATAAGTCATTTCTATGGCTACCAGCTCTCCCCTGATGATTTTGATCTGGAAGGGGTGTAAGCCAGTCAGTACTAAATCCATAATAACAAACACAAGCTTGAGAGCTTGTGTGAAGGTGCAGAACTTTGCCTTGTAAGAATTTAAAATTGAAAATAAAGTATTTGTCAATTATAGGATGTCACCAGAGGAGGTTACTATAAGCTGCTCAGAAATTACTATAAAGTTTCTTTGGAAATCCTGTCATTTGTGACAAAGTAGATGAGCCTGGGAGATGTTATATTAAGTTAAATACATCAGAGACAGAAAGATAAATGCTACATGTTCGGACTTATATGTGGCAGCAAAAACAAAACAAAAAAATATAAATAAACCCCCAAACAAAGAAAAAAAAAAAACAAAAAACAGTTGAGCTTATAGAAGTAGAGAGTAGAACTGTGGTTACTTGAGTAGAGGCTGGGAAGGGGCAGGGGGAAGGACAGTGCGAAGAGGTTGGTTAACAGATACAAAATTACAGCTAGATAGGAAAAATAGATTCTCCTGTTATACAGAAGTCCCAGGCATCTATAATTAACAATAATTTATTGTATGTTCTCAAATGGGTACAAGAGAGGTGCTCTAATGCTCTTATCACAAAGAAATCATTAATTATTGTGGTGATGAACGTGCTAGTTACCCTGATTTGATCATCATCTCAGATTGTATACATATATTGAAACATAACTCTGTACCCCATAAATACGTGCAATCAATATGAGACAATTGAAAAGATAAATTTTTAAAAATTACTATAAGGTGATATTACTTTAGAGAATTCGTCAAAGTCTAAATAATGGTGATCAAATTTGCAGACTTTGGCTAGTGTTTCATAGTTGTTCAAACTAGAAAATGTTGAACCATGCTAAGACAATTTACCAGAGAATTGTATATAAAGCTACAATGCCCTTTACTATTTTTCATGATAGATAAAATTATCAGACTGACCCTAGTTATCTTTAAGTCTAACTAGCATGCATCTTCCCTGTTATCTAAATATCTTTGTCCAAAGGGAGAAAGCTTCAAGATCCTACATGATAATAATGGCACAAAGGAGGGGGTTGGGAAGCAGAACTATATTAGAGCATATTTTTTTATACTATTGGAATTAAGTAGTTCAGACTGTTTTATGTCAGAATGTTAATTACAGTGATAGTATCATTGTTACTTGATGAACATGGAGTTGGTTCAACAGGTGGATATTAATTGATTCAAAATCCCATCTATGAGTGTAAACTAGTATAGCTGTTATGGAAAACAGTATGGAGGTTCCTCGAAAAATTTAAAATGTAGCGGTCATTTGAGCCAGTAATCCCACTACTATGTATATGGTCAAAGGAGATGAAGACAGTACGTCGAAGGCATATCTGCACTCCAGTGTTTACTGCAGCACAACTTACAAAAGCCAAAATATGGAATCAACCTAAGAGTCCAATAACAGATGAATGGATGAAAAAATGCAGTGTATATACACAATTGAATATTGTAAAAAAGAATAAAAAGGAATGAAATTCTGTCATTTGTGGCAAGATGAATGAACTTGAAGGTCATTATGTTAAGTGAAGTAAGCCATGCAGAGGAAGACATATACCACATGACCTCACTCATATATGAAATCTCAGGGGGAAATAAGTTGATATTATAGAGGCAGAGAATAGAACAGTGGTTATCAGAAATTTGGGAAGGAGCAGTGAGGGGAGGAAAAACAGGCAGAGGCTGGCCAATGGGTGCAAAATTGCAATTAAATAAGAGGAATAAGTTTTGATATTCTATTGCACAGTAGGGTGAGTATGGTTAACAGTTAAGTTTTGTGTATTACATAGTATCTGGAGGAGAGGATTTTGAATGTTTTTGCCACAGAGAAATGACAAATTCATGAGGTGATCAATATATTAACTACCCTAACCCAATTATTTTGCAACATATGTATGTATAAAAATATCAGATTGTACCCCATAATTATGTACAATTGCAATGTGTAAGCTAAAATTTAAAAAATAATAAAATAAAATTTTAAAGTCCATCTAAAGGGTTTTGACTTTTTAAAATAATAATAACAGAAATTACACTCCTTCCAAAATCAGTGATAACCTCTGGACAAAATAAGACAAACAAACAAAAATGATAAAAGAAACAGGATATTTGACCCTTGAAAGAAGGGAGAAACAGTGAGATCCGTATTTACACAAATTCCCCTTAGAGTACTCACCAATTCTTGTGATGGCATTTCAGATAGAGCTCACAAAAGCCACATTCTTACTTGTTTGAAGTATCAGTAAACAGAGTTCAGAGTTGTATGGTCAGCTAAAAATAAAAGAGGAAGTCCCAGAAAGGAGGGAACAAAAGAAGGAGAATTTCAAAACCCTGGATGATAATAATGGTACAAAGGAAAGGGGTTGAAAACAGAGCTATATTGGGCAGGTTTTTTGGTTTATTATTGAAATTAAATGGTCCGAGTGTTTTACTTGACATTGTTTATTATAATCCTCCGGACAACCAATGACAAAACAACTCTTTAATACAGAAAAAAAAAAAAATTAAAACGGTTTTCTAGAGACTATCTATTTAATGCAAAAGGAAACTGTAATGGAGAATCAAACAAACACAAGAGAAATAAAATATATGTAAAACAAGTAGAAAAATGGCAGATATAAGTCCTACCTATTCAGTAATTACATTAAACACCTATTGATTAAATACTCCAGTCAAAAGACAAAACTTATCAGGATAGAATTTTTTAAAATAACATGATCCAAATGGGTGCAGTGTAAGAGAGACATAGAGAGACATGCTTTAAATTTAGAGACACAAATAAGATAGAAGTAAGAGTATGGCAAAGATTAATGCCAATCCTTTGAAAGTTGTTTTAAAAAATAGTAGAGGACAGAGCACTTCCCAACATATTTTATGAGGCCATTATCACTCTGATACCATAATCAGAAAAAAAATCATAAGAAAAGGAAATTAAAAACAGATATTCATTTTGAGTACAAAAGCAAAAGTTCAGCATCACATGAAAAGGATTGCACATCATGACCAAGTGAGATTTTTCTCCAGGAATACAAAGTTTGTTTAATATATAAAAATTAATACACGGGGCCGAGCCCGTGGCGCACTTGGTAGAGTGCTGCGCTGGGAGCGTGGCGACCCTCCCGCCGCGGGTTCGGATCCTATATAGGACTGACCGGTGCACTCACTGGCTGAGTGCCGGTCACGAAAAAAACGACAAAAAAAAAAAAAAAATCAATACACAATACACAATATTAAAAGTAAAAAATAAAAACAAAATCACATTATCATATCAATTGGCGAAAAAAGGGATTTGATAAAATTCAACAACCTTTTATGATTAAAAAAAATACTTAATGAATGAGGAATAAAAATAAATTTCCTCCAGCTGATAAAGGGTATAGGTTGAACATCCGTAACTCCAAAAATTCAAAATTCAAAATGCTCCAAAATCTGAACCTTTTTTAGAACTGAAATGACACCACGAGTAGAAAATTTTATACCTGACACATTATTTCTTTTCACTGTAATAATGGCATGTTATATTTTTACTTTTAAGTACTTAGGTGGGAATAAGTATAAGAAAATGGTTTCTTCTTGTTAGGGGATAGATTCAGAGTCAGGAATTATGGTAATGCCAAACAATCACAGATTATCCATAGGGGTGGCTGAGAGAGTGATATCTTTGCTTTCTGAAGTTTCAATGTGCACAAACTTTGTCTCATACTCAAAATTATTAAAAATATTGTATACATCAACTTTAGACTATGTATATAAGGTGTATATGAAACATAAATGAAGTTTGTGTTTAGTCTTGTGTGCCTATCACCATGATATCTGATTATGTGAATGAAAAGGCTCCCAAATCCCAAAATTCCCAAACCCAAAACACTCTGGTCCCAAGCATTTGGATAAGGGATACTCAACCTGTAGCTACAAAATTCAACATCTAGCGTCATATTTGAAAGATAAAAAGATTTCCTTACATGATCAGGAAAAACACAAGGATGACTACTCTGACTTCTTCTGTTCAACATTGTCATATAGGACTTAGAGAGAATGATAAAGCAAGAAAAAGAAATAAAAGATATCCAGAATGATAAGAAACAAAATTATTCTCTATTTGCAATGATTGGATCATTGCATACAGAAAATCTTAAGGAATACACACACACATACACATAGAGACACACACACAAATTATTAAAAATAAAAGAATTAAGCAAAGTTTCAGAATTCAAGATCAATACATAATAATCAACTGTGTTTCTACACACGACCAATAAATGGCACAAAAATGAAATTAAGAAAATAACAAAAAAAAATGACATTTACAATAATATAAAAATGACAAATTACTCTGTAATAATTTTAACCAAATGCTATGGACTGAATGTGTTTGTCCCCCAAATTCATAAGTTGAAGCATAAGTCTCCAATTTGATGGTATTAGGAGGTAAGGTCCTTGGGAAGTAATTAGGTCATAAAGGTGGAGCTCTCATTAATTGGATTAATGCCTTTATAAAATGAGGAGGAGACACAGGATCTTTCATTCTGCTCTGTACCATGTTAAGATACAATGAGAAAATGGCCTTCTGCAAACCAGAATGAGTGCCCTCATGGGAACCAACCATACCAGCACCCTGGTCTTAGAATTTCCAGCTTCCATAACTGTAAGAAATAAATTTCTGTTGCACTCTATTATAGCAGCCCAGACTGGCTGAGACACCAAAGAAGTGAAAGATTTGTACCCCAAAAAGAAAATATCATTGACAGAAATAAAATACCTAGATAAGTGGTAAGGTATTCTATGATCATGAATTGGAAGACATAATGTTGTTAAGAAGACTTAATATTCTTTAACACTCTTCTGATTCATCTACAGATTTAATGAAATCCCTATTTTTTTTGAAAAGATTAATAAGTTGATCTTACATAAATCTAGAGATACAGGCAGCCAAATGTATATTGATAAATAAGAACAAAGTTGTGGTATTCATACATTCTGATTTCAAAATTTACCACAAAGCTACAGTAATCCAGATATGGTACTGGAATACCTATAAACATACAGATCAGAAGAATGGAATTGAGAGTCCAGAAATAAAACATTATGTTTATGCTCAATTGATATTTGACAAGTATCCCAAGGCAATTTAACATTGATAAGAATAGTGGTTTCAATTAATGGTTGTAGAACAAAGAGATATCAATATGAAAAAGAGTGGAATAGGACCCTTTCCTCACATTACACACAAAAATGAACTCAAAGTAGATCTCAGAGCTAAATATATTGGCTAAACTGCGAAACTCTTAGAAGAAAACATAAGAGTAAATCTTGGTGACCTTAGATTCAGAAATGGTCTTAGAGCCAAAAGAAAAGCCAACTAAATTGGACTTCCTAAAAATTAAAATGTTTTTGGAAATTAAAAAGAAGACACTGGAATGTCATAATAAGTGTGATGAATACAAATTATCTATACCTTTTTGCAAATAGCCTAAAAATATCTTGAAAGAGTATTTTGCTTTCTTTTCTTACATATTCTCTTTAACTTACCTTAATTAGCCATTTTACTGATTTTTCTTTTTTTTTTATGAGCTGCATTTTTTATTTTATTTTTTATTTTTTATTTATTTTTTATTTTATTTATTTATTTATTTATTTATTTATTTATTTTTTAATTTTATTTTGTCGATATACATTGTAGCTGATTATTGCTCCCCATCACCAAAACCTCCCTCCCTTCTCCCTCCCCCCCTCCCCCCCAACAATGTCCTTTCTGTTTGCTTGTTGTATCAACTTCAAATAATTGTGGTTGTTATATCTTCTTCCCCCCCCCCGGTTTGTGTGTGTGTGTGTGTGTGTGTGTGTGTGAATTTATATATTAATTTTTAGCTCCCTCCAATAAGTGAGAACATGTGGTATTTCTCTTTCTGTGCCTGACTTGTTTCACTTAATATAATTCTCTCAAGGTCCATCCATGTTGTTGCAAATGGCAGTATTTCATTCGTTTTTATAGCTGAGTAGTATTCCATTGTGTAGATGTACCACATTTTCCATATCCACTCATCTGATGATGGGCATTTGGGCTGGTTCCAACTCTTGGCTATTGTAAAGAGTGCTGCGATGAACATTGGGGAACAGGTATACCTTCGACTTGATGATTTCCATTCCTCTGGGTATATTCCCAACAGTGGGATGGCTGGGTCGTATGGTAGATCTATTTGCAATTGTTTAAGGAACCTCCATACCATTTTCCATAGAGGCTGCACCATTTTGCAGTCCCACCAACAATGTATGAGAGTTCCTTTTTCTCCGCAGCCTCGCCAGCATTTATCGTTCATAGTCTTTTGGATTTTAGCCATCCTAACTGGGGTTAGATGGTATCTCAATGTGGTTTTGATTTGCATTTCCCGGATGCTGAGTGATGTTGAGCATTTTTTCATATGTCTGTTGGCCATTTGGATATCTTCCTTAGAGAAATGCCTACTTAGCTCTTTTGCCCATTTTTTAATTGGGTTGCTTGTTTTCTTCTTGTAAAGTTGTTTGAGTTCCTTATATATTCTGGATATTAATCCTTTGTCAGATGTATATTTTGCAAATATTTTCTCCCACTCTGTTGGTTGTCTTTTAACTCTTTTAATTGTTTCTTTTGCTGTGCAGAAGCTTTTTAGTTTGATATAATCCCATTTGTTTATTTTTCCTTTGGTTGCCCGTGCTTTTGGGGTCGTATTCATGAAGGCTGTGCCCAGTCCTATTTCCTGAAGTGTTTCTCCTATGTTTTCTTTAAGAAGTTTTATTGTCTCAGGGTGTATATTTAAATCCTTAATCCATTTTGAGTTGATTTTAGTATATGGTGAGAGGTATGGATCTAGTTTCATTCTCCTGCATATCGATATCCAGTTATCCCTTTTCTATGCCACCATCAACAATTAATACTATTAAACTCAACAGCCCTTTCTCATGCATTATTTTGTTCGACTTCACAGCAACATTCAACATTGACCCTCCCTGCCTACACATTCAAACACTTTTACTCTGAACTTCAGTATGCCATACTCTTTAGATCCCAAATGTGCCAGTGAATACTCCTTAGTTCTCCTTACATACCTCCGTAAATATGTAAGGGCCAAGGCTCAGTCCTAGATTCTCACTTCATAATTAAAGGGCAAATTAGCTTTTCTTCTTTCAAAAACCTCAAGACACATCTCTGGCCAGTTTATTGTACAGCCTAAAATATTAACTTTGGCCTGGGCTCAGAGAAGACTCCACCAGGTCCCATCTCTAGCAAGAAGTTCCTTCCATGAAAAATTTGTAATAACATTGTATTACATGTTTATAATCTGAAACTCGGTTTAGCAGATGCAGTCTGCTGAAGTTTTTGATTCGGAGTTTAACAAACCCATTCATATCTTGGCACTATGTCAGAACATATACACTAATATAGGATATTTGAACAAAATACATTTTTACATACTTGGGGCTAAAATACAATGTTTAGTGTGATAAATATTTTAATATCAATGCATATTATGGTTATTATCCAGTAGAAATTAGCATATCTATTTTCATTACTGATAAAGTGTGTGTAGAGTGTACAGAAGTGTAATAACGTATATGTTGATTTATACTTTTGTCTTCATAGCTCATTTTTTCTAGGTTATTGATGTCCTAAAAGGCTCAATAATGTTGGATTTAAAAAATAAAACAATATAAACAAATTATCTCTTCTTGGAATATGTAAAAACAAAATATTTCTTACTTTAGTGATTTCATTTAATGTTATATAATACCACCATATGTTGCAAATTGATATTCTGGATCTCTGTTGCTGCCAGGTGCTAACAAGTTGAATTTTTTTTTACATGAATTAATTGGATTCCACATTCAACATAGATTATCACATGTTGATTCTGACTAGGTTTTATTGCCCAATAAGCATACAAAAATGAATAAAAGTTAATACATTGACCATTTTGAATTATCAATATCCTTAATTAAAACCGCTTGCTCATTTTTCTAAATGGTTATGTTTTGATGTTATATATGCAGGGGATTTTTATACAGGTTCTATTTGTTTTATTAAGCTTGGCAAAGAAAACAGTCCTGCTTTTGGCTGTTTATATTTAACAAGCAAAATATCCATATACTTGCTAAGTAATATCACCAAATACTCCTAGATCTATTAAGAACTTCACATTTTGTGAGAATAAAATAGGTCTTAAAAATTCTACAAAGCCTGTAAAAAATGCTAACAATGCAACATTATTTCCTAATGCAGAAATCATCACTGACTAAAATATACATTATGTTCTATGTTATAAAATTTTCTTTAAAACTCTATTCTCTTTGTAGTATCCTCAATTTTATGATCATGTTTGGATAAACATTAATATGTGTGTCTGTTCACTTTTATTTGGAATAATACCAACTCAGCTATCCAGTGCATTTGACTGGCACCACATTTATTTTATTAAATAAATTTGAATTTAGAAATTAATTACTTAATGTTCTCTACAACTTAATTGGCTTATATATAAATACACACACACACACACACACACACACACACACACACACACACACACACATTTATTTATTTATTTACTTATTTTGTGGCTGGCCAGTTTGGGGATCTGAATCCTTGACCTTGTTGTCATAACAGGCCAATATTAATTTTTGTAATATGATTCTGATATTTACATACAACTATCTGAATTAATTTTATGAGGATGTATAAGGAGAGTAATTGAAATTAGTCTAAAACTTAATTTTCTAATACTATAACCAAGTCCAAGAGAAGTTATGTAACTCGCTCAAGGTATAAGACTGGTTTTCTAACTAAAGTGAGATCAGAATATAAGACCTTTGGCATATTTTTTGGTTATCCTTCAATTATGCTATTCTTCTATTGGCCTTATAACCAATCTGTTAGGTTAAAAGAGTTCTTCAGAATTCAAGTATGCTTGTATACTGCAGTATCCCCAAAATACTGTTTAATTGCTATTACTGACATTATTATTTTAGTTTATAAGGTAGTTCAAATAGTTCATAGAAAAATTGAATTAAAAGATAATATGAATCCTTACATGAACTTTTTGAAGATTCATCATATAATGCATCTTTGGGCTTTAGGAATAATCAAATGAAGTCCAAAAAAGTCAGTACTACAGAATCTTAGAAAATGTTATTTGTTCACAGAACTCATTGTGCCATTAGAGCTAGGTTAGACATACAATTTACCAAATTTAAGGGAGTGCATTTTGAACTATGTACATGCAGTAAGCCATTTATCACATTGTAAATGTTACAATCTATTTGCATTCGTAGCTTTCTCTCACGACTTTAAGAGTGTTATTTGTTCAGAGAATACTTCCTGTAAAACTGCAGCTTTAATCTCAAATTTGAAGATGTTTCGGAAGTCTCACCTGATCTTTTCCCTATAAACATCTTACTACAGTCAGAAATACATCTGTATACCACAGATGTTGTTTCTGTCTTTCTCTTCTTCATCAACAGATCAGACAAATAACATGTCTATTATTCTATATATTAACTATTTAGAAATTTAAAGATTTTGATACAATGCAATGTGGAGTATACTATAAAGCAAATGTACTTCACAGGGCTTGGTTTTCCAAAGCCTTGCAGTTTCAAATATTGACCTTACAAAAACCAGGAAATTTTCCCCAGGCTATTGAGTCTCTGTTGTAAGATAAAGAGTTGTAACACAGCAAGGTTCCTGGTTCAAAGACAGACAAGTTACTGATTAATATGAAAAGATACTGGGAAATTGCTGTAAGAAGAGAATATTTGCTAAGATCAAGCTTTTGTTGGTGGACCACTTAATTGCCTTAATGGAATGCCATCTGACTTATTTTTACTGAATGTTACCAGCTTCTATTTTTAAACTTGTTAAAACTTTAAGCCCATCTATGTCTCTTCCTGTAACTTCCTGGGCTTGAGAATAAATGCAGGAAGAGAACCCCAATACAGGGTTAATTTCCCACATGGAAGGAATGATTCTCCCTTGAGGGTTTCGGGAAGTTAACCACTTCAGGGCTTCTCACTGCTCAGAAGAGATGGGCTTTGAGTAATCTTTTGTGGCTCTGTCACTCAGGGGAAGAGGGGTGACAAATCCGTGTGGGGCAAAGCAACAATGCAAGGGCTATTGATTTCAAGATGACTCTGTTTAACAGATAAAAATACCCAAATAATGACATTGCTTAGTTCCAAAGACAGTGGAAAATTCTCATTAAAACCACCTCAACACTGCCATGGTAGTGACCTACCATGCTTCTCTGATGTGATAAAAGTGCTCATCTTTGCACCACACTCCAGCTTTTTCACCCAGCTCCAGCTACAATGTCCCTTTTTATCTCCTGAGAAGCATCACTTTTTTCCTATTTTGGAATATTGTTTTCTTTTTTCTTTTTTTCTTTTCTTTTTTTTTTTTTTTGCCTTTCACAAGTCAAAATCTTGTTCATCTACTGAATATCAGCTTAAATGTCACTTCCACAGAAAGTCTTTGACTAGTTTAAATTAAATCTTCTTGTTATAATATTTCATAACATACACATTTCCTTTCTTAATGAAATTTATGCATATGTATATTAACTTACTCATGTCAAAAGACAAAATTTCAACAAATTCAGTTTAAAGATCTTACTGGCTTTTGTTAATAATTCATGAATTGGGCAGCATCTCATTTTATAAAATAGAAAATATTCTCTGATGAGCTGAACAGAGGAGGTGAGCTTTATAGGCAGAAAAAGGCTGAAGAAAGCAGAAGCAATTTCAGTGTTACCTTCCAGATAGGGTGAAAACAGAAGAGACTTCCTTATCATGCCAGCTCAAATAGACTAGGCCCTTTTTAGCTGATTGCTGTAAATCTCCAGTTTTTAGAAAAAATGGCCTGTTTTGAAGTTCAGTTTGATTATGTGGCACCTAGCACAAGTGACTCCACTCTGGTTTGGTCTCATCTGTCGGAGCCTAGTGGAGGAGCTTAGTTCAAAACAATGGCCTTCCATAAATTTTGTTTAACACTTGTATAATTATCATTTATTATTTATCTTTTTCACAGACTGTTAAGTACAATGATGGCTGAACATGGATTCATTTCTTTGCCATCCATATGCAGCATTTGAATTAAATAGTATGTGTTCATGTTTTACTGTTCTAGGAACTGAACTATGGCTATGTCCAATAATAGATCCCAATGCTTATTTCTGTTACTTCCTTCCTAACTTCCAAACTTTTTCTCATGTCTTGACTCCAGTTCAACTAGTCAGTAAAATTGTGTTACGTCTTTTGTCCAAATATGCCAAATATGGTATCAAATGTTGTCCTCTGAAATGAGCCACTTCACAGAGAAAAAATCATTTAACAATTTGATGATTTTCATTTGTATCTCTTTACCTGCACTTTAATTATATGTTATATTTTAAATAGAAAATATAGTATTCTATAGATATTTTACTGTTTGGATAGTTTAAATTATGGGAAGGTATTCCCTTTTGCTTCCTACATTTGTCATGGGAAGAATCAGTTTATTTGATTAATACTATTGCATCTGTATGTAATTGAAGAGTTGATAAATATAAATTTGAACAGATGCCTAGAAATGATTTAGCATGCCATTAGCTTCTGAAATTTTTAATTCACATATATTATCTCTAGAGAAGACAATAGAATATTTAGTGTTATAAAAATATGCTAGAAATAGAAGGCATGAACATTTCACTTTAATTAAACTCAGATTCATTATTAAAGATAGTGAACTGTATTAGCATGGTAAAAAAGCACATTGTGTAGATTGAAACACTTACAAAATGCAACTTTCTTCTTCCTTTTTTTTTTAAAAAAAAGAGTCAAATTTCCAGATTTTACTCCTTTAAAAACATCATTCAAAAAATTATAGCCGTTTAGTACTTATCAGAAACACAAAAAAAGAGTCACTTGTCATGTTCATCGGAAAAGTCTTGATTTAGGATGAGGGAATATAATTAGCAATTTCATTCATCAGTATTTCTTGCCTCTTTTAAAAATAGATTGTTTTTAATTCCACAAAATATGCAATGTCTTTAGTGAAGACACCCCCAATCACATGTAGATGCTCTTTTTTGAGTTTCTTTTAAATTTGTAAGGTCTTTACTGTTATTACTCACTAAAAGCCATGGAGTATTTATTTGGATTTACGCAAAAATTTATCAAGAAAAGTCTGTCCAAGGGAAAAAATGAAATAAAAGGAGGTAGGGGAAGGGAGAGAAAGACAACTGTGAAAACAAATATATAAATAAGTTTAAAATAGAAAAACAGAAGTTATAAGCAAAACAGGGCGTGGAGTCCTATGTATCCTTGCCGTTGTCACGTCCTTCATTTCCAATTATCCCTTTCTTCCAGGTACTTTTACTTGATAACAGAAAGCTGTGCTGTTAGATTCTTCTCATTCTCATGAGGCACTGGTTAATACAGGTCTTGTTGGTATAAAGCTGCCAAGATATTTCCCCCTTAGGAGAAGATACTCTTTTTTTATCCAGAAAGTTAGCAGAATGTGAAATCACTTCTGATTACTGTTCTTCTATTTCATACTTGTTCAATTAGCATAGGATATTGTATTTGTGAATTACCTGTCATCCAAGGCTTCCTGGTAGGTTTATAATGGCAAATGAAGCTGTATACTAAGAATTTTCTATGTCTATGTAAAGCTGTTTATTATGTGATGCACAACAATTGTGTTAGTATATTAGATAAGAAAGGAATTACCTGTATTAGTTTATTTTACACTCATTATTTTTGCTGTGCCATCAGCTTATCCACTCAAAACAAAATATGAAGTAAAAATGTAGATCATTTCCATTGGCAATTCAGAAGGGATTCTCAAAATTAGATAAAATAATTGGGCTTAAAGAGAAAAAGTAGATTAAAAGTATCCATTTTCAGATTATTTTAGCTGTACAGAGAATTTATTAATGAGAAAACGGAAAATAATTAAATCTCTTCTTGCAACTGAATTTTAAATGAGCTTTAAAATTTCTAAAAATTCTATTTTGGTCATTATTGGAAGAAAGCCAAGTTATATTAATTTCCTTTTCAACTGGTAGTATGTGAAGCACCAGAATTGCAGTCTACTGAAAAGTAATCTTTCTGTTCTCCAAAGATTAGAAAGCTGAAATCTCATAGGATAAATTTATCCCTTTGAATATGTTCATGGTTAGGTAATACTGAAAGCTATCTCAAGGATAATGCATTACAGCAATTAAAATATCCCCTGTATTTGTTAATATCATAAACCACATAAGTCTTTTTTATGTATACATTTAACACTGCTCAAATAAAGAACAGAAAGTTACTACTGGAGAGAAAACAAAAAGTATTTGAATATCTCCAATATTTTACAAGTCATACTATATCTGGTCTAAAGAGAAAATAATCATGCAGATTCTCCAGACTTTTTAGATACTGTTCTGAATTATTTTCTTTTTGAAAATTAATGTAGCTCCTGCCTTATTTCTTCTTTTCTTTTCTGCCACTCTTCATTCCTTACTTCCTCCCTTTCTATCTTTTTCCCTTCCTTCCTTCCTCATTTTTTCCTTCCCTCAGGCAGATGAGAACTCAAAGGAGAGAAATGTAACAACCTGGTGTAATTATATATATATATATATATACACACACATATATATATATATCATTAATATTGAAGAGAAGATTGACATGATATATAATCCATCTATCTATCTATCTATCTATCTATCTATCTATCTATCTATCTATCTATCTATCTATCATCTATCTATCTATCTATCTATCTATCTATCTATCTATCTTTCTAAACTACTGAAAATATAGGAGACTCATAGCTAACCTAGAAAATAAATTGTAGCGTGGTGAGAAACAAAAATTTGCATAGGTCACTGTCAGTATGTTCAAAAATAATTTTTATTACATCATTCCACTGAGTAAAACCAATTGCTAAGAAAGAATAAAACCTTCCCTTTTTAAAGTGGCACCTTTATTTCTTTGTAGTTCACACTCTACTTCTTCTGGAGGATCTGGATAATTAAAATAGATCTTTTCTTTATTTGAGTCTCAGACAAATTTTCTGGTTGATATTTCCTTCAGTTTTAATTAAAACAGTTGAAATGTGAGCTTTTTTTGTTCCTTATTCTCATACGCTTCCAAGCAACCTCTCAGATCTTGGGTTATATGACTGCAATATTGCAACTTACCACCTTTTTCAAATACAGATGATAGTCAATTTTCAATAAAAATATATGAACTGAATAGTGACTTTTATTTTTATTATTTCAAGACTGCAAGTCAAGAGTATCAACTTCTAATTTTGCTTTACAAAGTCATTTTATGTATTTTAATAATCCAAATTTATTTGTCTCAATTATAAAATGGAAACAACAGTCTCTAGTCTCTATCATCTTTTTGTGGGTTGGCAGGGGACTGCTAGGTAGATAATGGACAGTGGATTAGAATCTGTGTACTTAAGAATTTAGTGAGCTTACCTTTGTTTGGTTTATTTTTGTTCAGTTTGGTTTTAGGTAGGGTGAATTGGTCACTCTTTTAAAGTTCTTTGGTAAGTTAATTGTAATACTCAACAATATTAGAAGTTGAAGATGAACTTGTGGAATAATAGAAGAAAATTTTAAACAATATGTTTTCCAACATGACAGTACCTCATTTTAGTTGTAAAACTTTTTTAAAAGGTTTTTTCCTAAGTTTTTCTATTTATATCCATTGAGAGAATACATTCTGCACTCATTTACAACTACACTGCTATATAACAGACAAAGTGTTAAAGATGGATATAGAAATGTTACTTGTCATCAACTATGGAGGCATAGGAGAGAGGGAAAGAGAAAATCAAATCAGTTATTATGAACCATGTGATAATTGTTTGACAGAAATCTGCTAAGAATGCTAAGAAAAAATACTATGGAGGAGAAATTAAATCAGGCTGATTTCTTAAGTGTCCAGGGAATGGTTAAACTTGGCCTGGGTTTTAGGGCTGAAGAAATGATAAATGTAAATCCACAAAGTTTTGGGCCAACATGACATCTCTGTATTTTATAGCTATGTCTGTATGACTGGACTAGAAGGCCTGAGTGGGACTACTGAAAAAAGTGTCTAGAACAGGGGAAAAGAGATATAATATAAAGAACCAAGTGTGCTTTGTAATCAGTATTTCATTCATTCTAACCATAAAGAGAAGTTCATCACTAATGAATTTTACATTAGGAAACAATTTAATGAGGTTTGATTTGTTTTGTTTCCCCAGAAAAATTACTTTCTTATTTGAATATTTAAGGATGTATTTTTGGACAGGGGCCAGAAATATGAAGTTACATAAATTATAAACTGACCAATTATCATAGAAGAAACTGACAAAGTTATCAAAGAGCACCTTTTTTCTCTCCCATGTTGCAAAATTCACCAACCCAGGTAATTTTATAAGTGAATATCATCAGACTTTCAAAATCAAACAATTTCAGCACCATTTGGAACATTCCAGTAACAAAAACAAGGAATTCCTTTAAGTTCTTTTCTTAACAAAGGCTGAGATACATTATCAAAACATGAAAAAAGTAGTATTTTTTAAAAGAGCTAAAAAATATACTTATCTATATAACCAAAATAGAAGAAAATCTTCCAGTTCTATATCAATATCAGGACTTATTTGATTCATTTTGCATCTGTGTATAAATAAATATCAGAAAGTCTAAAAGTATGTTGTAATATTGATAGGTCAAAAAAGGTTACCTCCGTAGTTGCAGATAAGATATTTAGTGAAATTCAATAGCCGTTACTACCCAAAACTCACACAAACAAAAGCAAATACAAAATGACCACAAAAATGCTAGCAAAATAGAAATATATGAAGGGAGGGAAACTGCTTTATCATTATGACTGGGTGTATGTGTATAGAAATAAAATAAAAAGCCATCCACATACTTAATGGTGAAATTTTAGAAGGACTTCCATTAAGTCAGGATGCCACTATCACATTATTGTTTGATCTTTTTTCTAACTGATCCAGTTAGGAAAGGGAGGGAAAGCAGAAGACAAATTCGTCCATGCTTATCAGGACATCCATACAAAGGACCATTACTCAGCTTTAGAGTAATGAGATAGAAGAAATGAGATAGATTTATATGTGGTGATATGGAATGATCCATACAATAAGTGAAAATAGCAAGTTATAAAATATGTATGATAAGGTTCCATTTCTGTACAGAAGACATGTGTGTATGCTTATAGGCTTATACATGCATGGGCAATTTGGAGATGATACACATATTCTCACAGATGCACACATGCACAGACTACTACTTGTCCTGTTTGCTTTTGATAATGGGACTGGGATTATGGGATGTAAACAGAGTTTACATTTCATTATGTAATATGTTTGGTTTTTATTAACTATAGGTATGTATAATTTATCTTTTTAAAAGACATTACTTAAGAATACATTAAAATTACCTCCCTTAAATAATTTAGCCTTTAGAATAAATAAATAGGATTATATCAAACTAAAAAGCTTCTGCAGAGCAAAAGAAACAATTAACAGAGTTAAAAGACAACCACCAAAGTGGGAGAAAATATTTGCAAAATAAACATCTGACAAAGGATTAATAGCCAGGATATATAAGGAACTGAAACAACTTTACAACAAAAAAACAGGTAACCCAATTAAAAAATGGGCAAAAGAGCTAAATAGGCATTTCTTAAAGGAAGATATACAAATGGCCAACAGACACATAAAAAAATGCTCAACATCACTCAGCATTTGGGAAATGCAAATCAAAACCACACTGAGATACCATCTCACCCCAGTTAGGATGGCTAAAATCCAAAAGACTGTGAATGATAAATGCTGGCGAGGTTGTGGACAAAAAGGAACTCTCATACATTGCTGGTGGAACTGCAAAATGGTGCAGCCTCTATGGAAAACGTCATGGAGGTTCTTCAAACAATTGCAGATAGATCTGCCATATGACCCAGCTATCCCACTGCTGGGAATATACCCAGAGGAATGGAAATCTTCAGGTCAAAGGTGTACCTGCTCTCTGATGTTCATTGCAGCACTATTTATAATAGCTAAGAGTTGGAACCAGCCCAAATGTCCATCATCAGATGAGTGGATATGGAAAATGTGGTACATCTACACAATGGAATACTCCTCTGCTATAAAAAGGAATGAAATACTGCCATTTGCAACAACGTGGATGGACCTAGAGAGAAATATATTAAGTGGAAGGAGTCAGGCACAGAAAGGGAAATATCACATGTTCTCACTCATTTGTGGGAGCTAAAAATAAATAAATAAATACACAAATAACCTGGGGCGGGGGGAGAGGGAAGAAGACACAACAATTACAATTCCTTGAAGTTGATACACAAGTGAACAGATAGGAGGTTGTTGGGAGGGAGGGGGAGGGGGAGGAGGGAGGTTTCAGGGATGCACCACGATAATCAAGCACATTGTATATAGACAAAAAAAAATTAAATTAAAAATAATAATAATAATTTAGCCTTTAGTATCTTTTTCACATAAAAAATTTTACATCTTTATACCACTCAAATGACAAGCTCCCCATTCCATATTTTTTCTCTTTCACAACCTGGTCTGATTTTGTTATTTCAGCATCTATTCTTTATTATTATTCTAAGTTTACTTATTGAAGTTTACAGTTAGTTCCACCTCTTTCTTTCCCAAATTTGTGGAAAGACATTGAGTCATAAGACTCAACAACTAGTATTTTATACTAAAAAAGTTACTCATAAGTAGTTCAAAGTGGAGGCAGTTCAACTTTTAAAAGGCAAAGGCGAGAATAGTGGCATTGGGACCTGTGGTTTACTAATTAAGAGGTATAGATAATTTTTCTAACCATTAGTACAAATATGTCCATTAATGGTCTCTAACAGAATAGCTTAATTTGGTTTCTACATTCACCTAGGGCAAATGTAGATCCATGGTCATTTAATTTAAGACTTCTAAATTGGAGGATCTTTTTGAATGGCTCAAGGAAGACTTCTGTTTTGATGAGATCAATAAGCAGAGATGGCAATAAAAGAAATGAGGTATTTAGAGATAAAACAAAGTGAATAATGGAACATTAGCCATTGAAATTAGCATGCATTCCTCTCTAGACTGTGAAGTGAAAGAGTCTCCATTCATAAACCATCTTGATGGCTCAAGTCCAAAATGGATTTTTTAAGCATAAATAATCTAGATTGATTTATACTGCATTAGGAAATTTCCAACACTATTTAAAATATTTTTTAACATGGTTTCATACCACACCTTTTCTTTCTTTCATACTGAAGCAGTAACAGGAGTGAAAAAATCTCTTAATACAATTTATTCTAAAATCATTAACATGAGAAAAATGAGGTATTATCTGGAACACAGACAAACCAAGGTTAAATAGGGGGGAATTTTAGTTCTGTTTTGATTATTCGTGATTAGGACACATCCTGGTGATGGAAAGCTTTGTAATTAAACCATTGTTTCTTCCTTCGATTGACTCTGATTTTCACATCTACTAATATTCATGTCAATGGCATTAAATACAAAACCCAGGTTCAAATAATTTTCAGTAAATGGGACATGCTCTTACCATAATGATAATTGGTATTTGGGGCTATAACAACAACGAATTATTTCTTCATTGACTTTGGCTTCTCTCACCTCACATTGATTCTTACCATGATTTTCATTTTTCTAGGTTGCAGATTTAGTGACTTAAGTAAGGGGTAGCTCATGGAGGTTTTATTATTGTTGTTTTATTTATTCTGTGTTTTGTTTTTAATAGTGACATTGTTGAATATGCCTAGCCAATTACCTAGTATTATTATTTCTACTTGCTATTCTACTAGTAACTTCTCAAATATTATAATTTTTGTAAGATAATTATTGAGTTTTAGCTAGGCAAAAATATTATGCAATGGTGCACATTAATATATTTGGTTATTTTTCTCACTGACTGTTTTACAATAAGTGATTTTCCCTACTAAATAATAGGAATTAATAGCACCAATAGATACCTACTTATATGATCATTTTTGATCACTGTTCCAGTGTCATTGCGTGACTGACATAAAGTGAATCTGTTTCAGTCTTATGACTAAGGTCTTGCCAATAAGATTTTTCTGACATTCTGATAGAATACGGCACATCAACTTCTCTATTGAAAAGCCAATGTGGGGCCTACCCCATGGCTCACTTGGGAGAGTGCGGTGCTGGGAGCGCCGGGGCTGCAGGTTCGGATCCTATATAGGGATGGCCGGTGTGCTCACTGGCCGAGAGCAGTGCGGGCAACACCAAGCCAAGGGTTGCGATCCCCTTACCAGTCACACACACACACACACACACACACACACACACACACACACACACACACACACACACACACACACACACACACACACACAGCCAATGTGCTTACTAAATAAGAGAAATAAATTAGTTAATTATAAAAATGAAATAGAAACCATCCCATCTACATGAGTCTATGCAGGTAAGAATGACATGGCATAAAGAATAATTATGCAGGTTATTTGATAAATATAAAATACTGATATACATATAATTCAGGTGTCATATATCTGTCCATTCATTGTTTGTACACATAGCTATGAGTGTTAAGTCTTGCTTCTAACTTCTCCAAGTAATAAAGAATAAGTGAAATAATGGGAAATACAAGAGTAAGTAGATGCTTTCACAGACTCAGATGTTCCTGGACCAGGAAGATCTGAGTATTATTTCCCTAGAGTTATCTAGCAATTTTCACACTGCTGTTTAAAATTAAAAGCCTAGAGTTAAAAAAAAAAATGTTAAAATATAACAGAATACCACCTGCTTCTTGATGAGTTCACCGGAAAATAGTCCAATGCTTCACAAACGTTAGAATGTGGGGCTTGTTAAAAACATAGATGCCAGAAGTCCAGTAGTAAAGGAAGATTTATTACATATTGCACATGGTATAGGAATCTACATTTTAACTAGTACCACATTTGTGTCTGAGGCTGGTGTTAGAGAAACACTAGGCTAGGAGTTTTTCTCGAATTTCCCACATGCAACTGAGTTTTTACATTGCCCAAAGATAAAGGGGCACAAGAGGCTAAGTCGTATTAAACAAATTCACAATTAGCCAACTGACAAAACATAATGACTATCAGTTAATAATAAGAAACACTGCCAAACAGCTTAGAATGCTTGTGTTGTCTTTACAGGATTTTCTCCATGGAAAGCTAAATTATTTTACATAAATAGATTTCTTCAAACATGTAATTAAACAGAGAAGAGTTTTATCTTACTATATAGATTTAAGAAATTGCAAATGGATGACTGACTCATTTCCACGATAACAGGTTTTTGCAAGCTACCAAATTTACCTGTGAATCGCAAGATACCTTGTTAAAATGCAGATTCTTTTCTGTAGGCGTTGGGTGGAACCTGAAATTCTAACAAGCTCTTAGGTGATGCATATACTGTGGCTTCTGATCCTAGGACCACAATTTAAGGAGCAAAGCACTAGTGACATTCTAGAAAATCAAATATTGTAGTCAGCTGGTAAACACGTTTCCTCTAAGCTACAATTTTTAACCCAATGAGTTTTTTAAAAAGCATTACGTTTACAATTAAACATATGAAAGACTTTTCTGAATGAAAATTTATATATATATATATATATATATATATAGAGAGAGAGAGAGAGAGAGAGAGAGAGAGAGAGAGAGAAAGAGAGAGGAATCTTTTAGAGAATATTCTTTGGTGATGTTAGCTAATTAAAGAAATTTAATTTTTGACGTCTGTCAATTATATATTCCTATATTTAGTAAGTAATGTAATCTTTTTTCTCTCTCACCAACCATAAATGGAACTTAGTATTAATCCACATTCAGATTAAACTCTATTTATTTCCTTTATTTAAGTATTCATTCATTTCTTCATTCGACAACCACAAACTATAATTTATATGTAAGACATTGCCAGTTGCTGTGAAATTGCAAAGACTATTAAATTTGGACTACTATTAAAGGTTTTAAGATTTAGTTTGAGAAGAAACATAACACCAGTTAGAGAAAGATCAGTGCCGTGATACAATACGGATCAAGTGCAAAGTAGGTTTTATCAGCCCATCTTATAGATAGAGAATTTGAGACACATAGAGATTAAGCTACTTTCTTATGTTCATATAAATGGCAGAGCTGAGAATCTAACCACAACTCTCTCAATGCAAATTCTCCCATTATGTCACCATACTCATATATGACGTTGCAGGTAGAAGTTTTAAAAGCAAAGGAGAAAATGGGTAATAGCATTATTCTTTTATACTTCATTTTATTAAAGTACAATTTTTATTATTAAACTTGCAATCTATATGGCAGAATATATATATAAATTTATGCATGTATATATATGTGTGTGTGTGTGCGTGTGTCTGTGTATGTATGTAGGTGATAAAGCAAAATAATAAAACAAAACCCATGCATTATAGTTGAAAATTAAAAAGTAGGAAACATGTAGTTCTAAAATTTCTCATATATACTGACTCAGTCTCATACCTCTGACTCCTATCTGTGACCACTTCATGGAATTTTATATTTACAATTTTGTTGTTGTTGTTTTTCCTAGTTTACCACACTTAAGAGGGTACTTCAAAAAGTTCATGGAAAAATATAATTAAAAGATAATACAAATCTTTCCATGACATGAACTTTTTAAAAAAATTCAACATCATTTTTGTGAGAGACAGCTAGGTTGATGCACATAGCTGTAAATGATAGATTGCTGCATAATATCCACTGGATGAATATACTATATTTTATGTATTTAATATACTGAGATTCTCACTTTTATTGTTTTCAGATTTTTCTATTACCTAATATGCTTCCATGATACCCTGCTTGGTGTGCGTACATGCAGGAAACTTTCTTCCCTAGAAAGTTTATCTCTTGAATGTTGTCACTGAGTGAAGAGTATGAATATTTTCAACTCAACCAGATAAAATACATATTTTTAAAATTTGTACCAATATACCTTCCTATGTGTATAGTGCACATGTTCAACTGTATTTTATCATCGTTTTTATTAGCATTTTCCACTTCATGAACAGGGTAGTATGTTTCTTGGCATTTTTCTGTTTCTTATTCTGTTACATGCAATGATATATTTTGTTCATTTAGCCTAAGAGTTAATATTTTTTATTAATTTATAGTGTTTTAAAAATATATTCTGGATACTAATAACTTGCCATTATGAATGGCAAACCATTTTCTAGTTTGTGTTTTGTATTTTTTCTCTCTTTTTGGTAGATTTTGAAGAGGAAATATCACGACTGTAAATGTTGTTAATCTCTACGTATTATCTATCTATATCTATCTATCTCGTTTTAATAATTTTCACTTCTTGTAATTTGTTTAAAAACTTCGCTACACAGAATTAATAAATAAGTTTTTCAATATTATTATTTTAAAATCTTTAAATTTTGTCTTTCACACATAAATCTTCATTCTTCCTCGAATTGATTTTTTGTGTGGATTAAAAATTAGATTTTTTATTCTTCGTATGAATAATCACAATGTGATGAACAGTCCATAATTTCCCCACTAGTCTGCAATGTCATTTCTGCAGGGATCTGATTTCATGTATGAATGGGTGTGTTTATCAGTACCCTATCAGTTTCATCAGACAATTTATCAATGCCACGTTGTCTCCATTAACGTAATTGATATGTTAGGATACGCAGGTTTCCCCACCATATTCTTTTTCCCCAGGGATGTGTCAGGCATTCTTTACTCTCAGACACATTTCAAATGAACTATTCAAAATACACATAAGACCACAGTGAAGTTTTGAGTGAATTAGAAAAGACTGACAAGTTCATAACCTTGAGTCTTCATGAAAACAGTATAATGTTTCATCAATTTTAAGGGCTTCATTTATAGTTTTCAATAAGGATTTAGATTTTCCACCATACTTCATTATAATTTGCATTTTTGTTATTACATTACATATTTTTTAACAACTACTTTTTAAAAATATTGTTTCAAGTATAGAAATGACTTTTGAAATATGGAACACATATCCTTCAATTGTTTAAAAATCTTATTGATTAAAAGAGTTAATAATAACTCATTCATTAATGTTACAAACATATAAATATGATCTGCAAAAAATGATTTTTTTCTTCTATTGCAAATCACTGTACATTTTATTTCTGCTTAATATTTAATAAAATCAACCCAGTACACATCATACTATTGTATAGTTTCTGATTTTTAAAGTAATGTTTTAAATGTTTCACTGCTAAAGAATATACTTGCTCTAAGTTTTTGATAACTCTCCATGAATATGTTGAGAGTCTTCTTCTAATCCTGATTTGAGAATTATTTCTAAATTTAATAGCTGCTTAAAATTATCAAATGATCATTCTGAATCTATAAAGTCAATCACATATTTTCTTTTCTATTTTATTAATATGGTAAATATAAATTATTTCCCCATGTTAAATTAATTGTGTGTTCTTGGCAGCATTTCACTGATGGATGCATGTTACATTGTTATACATGTTTGGTGTTTCCTTAATAAAATATATTTGATTACTGATTGCATATCTTAATGGGTATAATATTATTTTAATTTACTCAATCTCCTTGAATTAATTTTTATTTATTTATGATTCTGTTTTCCATTTTTTCACTTTCATATACAAAAGTATAAAATTGTTTATACTACCTTCCTAATTTTTAAAATATGGTATCATCTATTCACCTTTGTCTAACCATACTATTTTTAACTCACATCATCATCTTTCTTTGTATCATCCTTGCACAAGTTTTTCAATGTTATAAGTCTTTTCAGAGAGCTCCCTATGCCTTTGATATCATTTTTAGGATATAATGTTATTTATAATGTCACTAACTTATCTTTGTATAGTTATTTCTTTCTCATACTGTCTTCAGTTGTATTGTTTTCGTCTATTCTCTTTTTACATTTAGTTTATTGACTTCTCGCCTTTATTAGTTACTACCGTATGCAATTTAAAGCTCAATATCCTACAGTTTTTCACATAAAATTTTTTTATTCTTTTCTAAGAAATTAAAGTCAAAAATTCTCTTCTATTTTCTAAGTGTTTACATACGGAATTTTCAGGATTGTTTTCAGTCTTCTAAATTTCATATGATCTCTTCTTGTTAACATATTCTTAAAAATATATTTTTCAATTTTTAAATGTATAAGTTATATTTTAAGTTGTATGTCTTGTGTGATTCTAATTGAATTGTATTCTAGGGTAAGAAATTGGCCAGAATAATATACTTACTTGAAAATTGTTATGATTGTATTGTGGCATTTTAGACTACCAATTTTGGTAACTCTTCATAAGCCTGAAAAGGTTGTGTATTGATTAATTGTTGGGTATAGGATGCTATGTATAAATCCCTTCAGCAAGTGATGATCAAAGTGTTGTCTGACAAGTGCCAGTGTACAAATGTGCTTCTTTGTGACAATGTGAGTTTAGTTCACATGCCTTTTTTTTTTTTTTTTTCCAAGCAAGACTGATTCGTTTTGGTGCAAGCTTTTCATTTAGCTGTTGCATTAGAAACAGTTAGTTGACTGGCTACTTTAAGAAGCATTGCCTTAGGTGATTTTGTTCATTGTAGTTTTCAAATTTTCAAATTAGTTGTAATTTTCAATCAATTGTAATAGTCTATGTCCTTAACTGATTTAGTGACTGAATTATCTAAGAGAGAAGAAGGAAAAGTCTTAAGTAAATGATGAATTAATTAATTTTGGCTTTTATTGTTATCAATTTTGATTATTATTAGAATCTATATTGCTACATTTAGAATTAATGTCTACTCCTGATGAAGTGGGAATTTGATCATTATATAATATCATCTTAATTTGTAGTGTAGGTTTATGTGCACCATGCCTGACTTTATTGGTTCCAACTTCTTTAATTAATTTGCTCAGGATGTGCCTACTATAATTTTATTCTTCATGTTATGATCTACTTTCTGTATCTTTATGTTTAAATATGTATCTTATAAACAAGATATAACTGGAATTTAAAACTTTAATGCAGTCTGATAATGTGTCATAAAACTATAAAATTAAGGTTCTTTTCATTTTTGTTAATATTTACATATTTGAATTTATTTCTATCATCTAATTTTATATTTTTTTGGTTGGTTTTAGCCTGTTTATATTTTGTTCTACTGTCTTGCTTTTCTTCCCTTGGCCCACTTTTTAAAAATAATTTATTCATTTTGGAAATTATACACTTTTTTCTGTCATTAGTAGTTAGCCTTCAAGTTTTAATATGTATACACATTTTGAAAATGTTTAAATGTAATCAATATCTTTATCAGTCTCTCTATAATGTTAGTTATTAGGACCTTAATCATTACTTTTAGGAAATATGTTTTTAATTATTTTTTTTTTCTATGGAAGAAAAGTTGTTTGACTGCAGCTTGAACTTTTTGGGAAATTTAAATCTTTTTTTTTTTTTTTTCTTTTTAACCCCATCAAATAGATATTGCTATTACTGTAATGAAGCTCTATGTTTGGCTCAGTAATTCTTGCCTCCTGGTAATCACACCCTTTACAATTCTTCTTCCATAGCGAATCAAGGCTGGTCTTGTAATCAGTAGAAACACAATTTCTTTATTGGAGAATTTGTTGTCAGTGTGTAGAAATACTATTATTGTTTTATGTTGATTTTGTATCCTGCAACTTTACTTAAATCGTTTATTAGTTCCAACAGTTATTGTTAAAGTCTTCAGAGTTTTCTATGTAAATGATCATGTCATCTGCAAACAGAGACAATTTAACTTCTTCTCTTCGAATTTGGATGCCTTTTATTTATTTTTCTTGCCCAATTGTCTTGGCTAGAACTTTCAGTACTATACTGAATAAAAGTGGCAGGAGGGGGACATTATTATCTACAACTTTTCAAGGCTGAATATGATGGTAGCTGTGAGTTTGTCACATGTGGCCTTTATTTTGTTGAGGTACATTGTTTCCAAACCTAATTTGTTGAGTTTTTAATCATAAAAGATGTTGAATTTTGTCAAATGCTTTTTTTTGCATCTATTGAGATGATAATATGGTTCCTTATTCTGTCAATGAGTGTATCACATTTATAGATTTGCATTATTTTAACCTATGTTTTCATTCAACTTGATCATGATGAATAATCATTTAAATGTGCTATTGAATTCAGTTTGCTAGTATTTTGTTGAGAATTTTTTCATCTATGTTCATCAGGGATATTGGTCTACAATTTCTTTTCTTATACATCCTGTCTGGCTTTGGTACCAAAGTAACACAGGCTTAAAAAAATGAATTTGGAAGTATTCCCTCATCTTCAATTGTTTGGAAGCACTTGAGAAGAGCTGGCATTATTTCCTCTTTAAATGTTTGGTACAATTCATCAGTGAAGCCATCAGATCCTAGGCTTCTTGTTGTTGAAAGACTTTATTACTGAGACAATCTCCATTCTTGTTATTGGTCTGATCTGATTTCTAATTTTTCATGATTCGATCTTGGGAGATTGTATGTGTCTAGGAATTAATCCTTTTCTTCTGGATTATCCAATTTGTTGGCATTGAATTATACATAGGAGTCCCTTATGTTCCTTTGTACTTCTGTGGTATCAGTAGTAATGCCTCCTTTTTCATTTTTTATTTTATTTAGTTGAATCTATCTTTCTTTCTTTCTTTCTTTCTTTCTTTCTTTCTTTCTTTCTTTCTTTCTTTCTTTCTTTCTTTCTTTCTTTCTTTCCTTTCTTCCTTCCTTTCTTTCTCTTTCTTCCTTCCTTCCTTCCTTCCTTCCTTTCTTTCTTTCTTTCTTTCTTTCTTTCTTTCTTTCTTTCTTTCTTTCTTTCTTCCTTTCTTTCTTTCTTCCTTTCTTCCTTTCTTTCCTTCTTCCTTCCTTCCTTTCTTCCTTCCTTTCTTTCTTTCTTTCTTTCTTTCTTTCTTTCTTTCTTTCTTTCTTTCTTTCTTTCTTTCTTTCTTTCTTTCTTTCTTTCTTTCTTTCTTTCTCTTTCTTTCTTTCTCTTTCTCCTTCCTTCCTTCTTTGTCTAAAGTTTCATCAATTTTATTTTTTCCAAAAACCAACTTTTAGTTTTGTTAATTTTCCCTATTATTTTTCTAGTCTCTATTTTATTATTTCTGCTCTGAACTTTAATATTTCCTTCCTTCTACCAACCTTGGGCTTAGTTTGCTCTTGTTTTCCTAGTTTCTTGAGATGTAACAAAAGTTGTTTATTGACATCTTTCTCTTTTATTGATATAGGCATTTGTTGCTATAAACTTCTCTCTTTGAAGGGCTTTTGTTGAATTTTATAAGTTTTAGTATGTCATGTGTACATTTTTGTTTGTCTTAAGATTTTTTTAAATTTCCTTTCTAATTCTTTCTTTGACCTGTTTGTTTTCAGGAGCATGCTGTTTTATTCCATGTATTCATGAATTTTCCACAATTCTTTGCACTGATCTTATACCACTGTGGACAAAAGAAATACTTGATGTGATTTCAATCTTCATAATTTGTTAAAACTTGTTTTTTGCCTTAACAGGTGATCTATCCTAGAGGATGCTCTGTGTGTACTTGAGAAGAATGTGTATTCTGCTGCTGGAATGTCCCTTATATGTCCTTTATGCCCATTTGGTCTAAAGTGTAGTTTAAGTCTGAGGTTTCCTTACTGATTTTCTGTCTAGATGATCTGTCCATTGCTGAAAGAGGGGTAAAGAACACCCTACTATTATTGTTTTACAGTCTATATCTCTCTTTATATTGATTAATACTTGCTTTATATATTTAGATCCTTGCATGTTGGCTGTTCATGTAATTACAATTGTTATATTCTCTGGATGAATTGACTCCTTCATCATTATATAATATCTTTATCTTATTTTACAGTTTTTGACATAAAGTCTGTTTTGTTAGATGTAAGTACAGCTACCCCTGCTCTCTTTTGATTATCATTCGCATAAACTATATTTTTCCATTTCTTCACTTTTAATCTATGTGTGTCTTTATAGGTGAAGTGAATCTCTTGTAGGCAGCATTTAGTTAGATCTTATTTTTTTTTAAATCCATTCAGCCACTCTGTGTATTTGATTACAAATCTTAATCTACTTACATTCAAGGTAATTACTGACAGATATGAATTTACTACTGCCATTTTAAAAATTGCTTTCTGGTTGTTTCACAGATCCTTTGTTTTATTCTTCCTCTCTTGCTTTTTTCCTTTGTGATTATATGTTTTTCTGTAGTGGTATGCTTTGCATCCATTTTGAATTTTTTTTTATCTTTTATGTATCTACTATAGGTTTTTGCTTTATACTTACCATGACACGTAAAACATGTGACATTTATAACAGGCTGTTTTAGGTTGATAACAACTTAACTTTGATGACATTAAAAACCTGACAAATTGTTTTTTTTGATTCTGAGTCACAATTTTCATCTTTTTATATTGTGTATCAATTAAAAATTATTATAGCTTTTTAAAAATAATTTTGTCTTTTAACCATCATAGTAGAGATATGAATTATTTTATATACCACCATTACAATATTAAAGTATTCTGAATTTGCCTACTTTCTTTTACCAGCGAGTGGATCCCTCTTGGCACTGGGTTCAGCTTGCAAGCCCACTCACAGTGTCAGTGGCACCAGGGTCTGATGAGTGGTGCCTGAGGAGTGACCATGGAGCTGAGGACTGAAGCCTGGACATACATGGATGGACTATGGCTCTGGAATCTAGGGCAGTAGTGGCACTGGTGTCTAGTGAGCAGGCACCCTTACTGCTAACTTGGTAATGGCATGGGAGGGGTGGGTACTTGCAAAACAGCCAGGGAGCTGGGAACAGAAACATGATCATGCACAGAGTTATACTGGCTCTGGGGTTTATGTGGAGCCTAGTTCTTCATGGCAGCTATGTTGTGCCTCGAGCACAGGCACATGCAGAGAGACCTTGGCTCCAGAACTTGGAGTGTTAGCTAGCTCACCATGATGAAGGCGCTAGTGTTTGAGGTGTGGGTGTATGCTGCACAGCCTCAGAGATGGGGTCTGGAATGCAGACATGTAGCTATATTGGCTCTGGGTTCTGGTATGCAGGTAAGCTCTCTTTGAGAGCTGAGCTGGTGACTTCAGCAAAAGCACACCAAGTGAGACCTTGGCTCTGGGACTTGGGGTGCAAACTGGTTTGCTACAGTGATTACTGTGGTATCTGAGGCAGAAGTGGGCACAGTGAAGCCACAGAGCCAGAGTCTGGAATATGGGCACTCATAGAGTTTTCAAGGCTAGAGATTCAGGAGCATGTGTGGGATGGGAGATGGCAGCTAGAGTTCAGGAGTGGTACAGTAGTGACTGCTTCTTGAGGGGGTGGAGTGTGCAGCCACATTTTCCTGTCTGGGTTGGCAAAATATGCTAGCGTGCTTTGTAAAGCAGGCCACTGGGGATCATGTTGACTCCCACCACATAGCTGATGCTAATAGCCTCCGCCTTTCTTCTTAGTCACTGGCTGTCGCCTGGAGTCTCAGGAATGCCGATCTCACTGGTGATCCTTTCTGTGTGGATATTTTGGTTTTTTGCTCCACTGTGTTCCTGAAGATTCTTAAATGGGCCCTTGAGTCCTCCCAATGGTATTTTGGTTTGTGGAAAGTTGTCTATATTTCTGTGGTTAGTTTCTTTTGTTTTGGTGAAAGGATGAAGGATGGTACCCCCTATACCACAATGCTGGTGGCATCACTTGTTCCATCATTTTTTTTCTCCTATGTCAAAATACTGTGAAAGTCTTCCTGTGACTGCAAGGTCATGCAAACAATATGAAGCGTAGATTGTCAAACTTACTAGCATTTTCTTATTAAAACCTTTGAAATTAATGGCAAAGCTTTGATTTGGAGTCTGTGTTTGAACCAGCAAAGTAAAGAAGAGGGCAATTAGATTCAAAAATCTTGCTCTTAGCAGAAAGTGGTGTCTTTCAACTAGCTCCTGCCTTTTTGTGATTTCCTGAGTAACTGTAAGAAAAATTCTCATACAATTGCAGAGTTTAAGTCAGATATGTAATGGTTATCAGTAGCACAAGGATTTATTACAATCTGTTATTGGTGGTGGTGGTGGTGGTTAAAATGCTTGATGAAAAAATATATGAAAGAGAAGGCAGGATTTTTTCTCTGTTGTTATTAATTCCCTAAAGATTTGCATGTTGTACTGACAGTGTTATTTCTCAATGAAACGAAAGTAAATATTAGGACAAAAATTATAGCATACATCTAAGAGTCTCAATATTGTGTTTACAATACTTTGTTTGTTACTTCAGAAGTGTCTGCAAGCATACGTATACTTTATATATATATATATTAATGACTTCTGACAAAAATAAATTAAACATAACCTAAGGGGTTTTAGTAAATGTCTTTCCTCTTTCATACACCTCTTCCCAAGTGTAGGAAATAGACAGATGTCATAAAAATTAAGTACAAAACATTCCAGATGGCTAGAATAATTTTTACAATTCACAATTTCCAATTTATACAAACAGAGTAACATTGAGTTCAAACTGTAGGAGCAAACATTAATTTAATTGATTGATAGGCCCATGAAACATATGTTCCACCTTTTTCCATTTTTTAAAGGCACCTGAGGAATCAGATTTCAAACAGAAGTATCGGTATCTTTAATACTCTCTAATTTTAAAAATGTCTAATATTCTTTTTTTTTTTCAAATGGTATTTTACTATGGGAATGTATCATGCAAGGTGTATTTCTCAGTGAAACCACTCATGCTCTTCTTTTCTGAGTTATCACTTGTTGTACATTGGAGATCAAAAGTAATTCCCAAATGTGACAAAACTTGAGTTATGGAGATGTTTTAATGTGGAAAAGAAAAATATTTTGTATTTGGTTATTTGATTGGTTAGAGTGCTGCCTTGTAACACCAAGTTCCTAGGTTCAGATCCCCACACCAGCCAGCTGCCAAAAAAAAAAAAAAAAAAAAAGAAAGTCAAAAAAGTAAGTCAGAGATCAGTAAGAAAAGAAAAATTGTAAGTCTTTTATCTTTTCATTATTTTATGAACATACTGAGGCCTGGGACATTTTCCTGGATTAATTTAGTAAGTGGGTTTGGTTCAAGTGAAGGAATGAATCTTTTCCCACTCTCCTGCTGGTCTCCCTTCTCATTAGGTAAATATAGAAACAACCTTCACCGTAGAATAAAGTCACATTCTGGCATCAGGAAATCTACATTTGTGTGGCACCTATTGATAGGACTTGTCTAAGAGTGTCAGCTGCCAGATATTAGAGATGTTGGGCCTAAGTGAAGATTCATTTTCCCCTACTGGTATGATGAAAGCCATAACTTTCCTAAAAATTTGAGTAAGGTACAACTTCTTCAGGGGGTTGAAGATACCCGAAGTTGCTTTCCAAAATCATACTTTCTGTTTCATAGTAATTTTCACAGGGTAAATTCCCTCCTCCCCCATTTCCAAAGAACTTCTTTTTTTTATTTTTTCTGTTCAGGTAAACCAAAGGGTTTATCAAAGACGAAGGAATGGATTCACCCAAAATATAAATGAATCACCTGATTAATCACATTTTTGTATAAGTTCCTACAGAAAAGACAAAAAAATTTATCACAATATAAGACCTAATATCTGAATGGTGTATATATATATAACTAGATATTTTTTAAACATCATTCTATACTTGCTCCATTCAGATATCCACTAGTTCCTTTTTTTCAAGAAACTTGTTGTTCACTCTAATGTGTATGCTACTTGGATCTTGCAAATCACAAGCAAAAACAAAAGCCTTAGATACTGAGGAGAAGAGTCTAAATACAAAGCAGAAAAAATGCTTTGATAAGCCCATTGGTCTGCTTGAAAAGACAGAACCAAGATAAATATTTTATTAACATTGCTATTCTCCCCTTACCTGTTATAATAAGTAGAGCAACAAACAAAAACTTAGCATCTGAAATCTTGATCCTCATTCAAGCCTGCTCAGCTGAAGATGTTTCCAGAATATATCAGGTTTTATTTTTTATTTTTAAATTTTTACTTAATTTAATTTAATTATTATTATTATTATTATTACATTTTGTGATGTTGCAGAGCAGTTGGGAGAGAGTGAGAGAGGGAAAGGGGGAGGATATGTGATGGGATAAGGAGGAAGGAGGAGGGGCGGGATTGAGACCTGTGGTATGCTCCTCATTCCCACAGGGGACACTGGGGGGCCTCTTGCTGTGGTTTGATGGTTGTCGCTGGGCTGACTTCAGGTTTGGGGAGTGTGTGGCTGAGGCCCAAGGTGCCCCCACCACCCTGGCTCAGGAGAGCCCGGGTCACTTCCTTCAGTGGTACAGTGGTCATTGCTGGGCTGGTTGCTTGTGTTGGGATGGTGTGGCCAAGACCCTCAGGACCCTACCACCATGGCTCAGGAGAGCCCAAGGCACTTCCTGCAGTGGTTCGGTGGTTGTTTGTGGGCTAGTGCTCATCTTGGGGGGGCGTGACTGAGGCCTGAGGCTCACTACCGCCCCAGCACAGGAGAGCCTAGGGTGCTTTCTGCGGTGGCTTGGTGGTCATCGCTGGGCTTGCTGCAGGTGGGGGGGGGGGTGGCCAAGGCCAAGGCCCCTCACTGCCCCAGCTCAGAAGAGTCTGGGGAGCTTCCTGTGGTGGCTCGGTGGTCATCACTGGGCTGGTTGCATGTGTCAGGGTTGTGTGGCTGAGACCCTCAGGCCCCACCCTTGGGACTGGTTGTGGGTATCATGGGTCATTGCTGAGGCCCCCATCCTCCCCCCTTTCTGACTTGGTAGCCCAAGGTACCTCTGATCCTTCTAGGTGTTATAGGTTTTCTTTGGTGACATGAGACCTTTACTAGTTACTATCAAGCATTGTCTCTGATTGTGGGTACTTTGTTTTTTCTTTCAGTTCTGTGTTGGATTATTTACTGTTCCCATCACTTAAACTGCACTGGAACTAATTAGCTGTCCTTTGCTTATTTCTAAAATGGGGGAACTTCTTGTGGGGACCAGTACTTGAGCTGTGTGGTTGAGCTAAATTGCTGCTTTGCTGCTGATTCCTTGAGGGAGGTTTTTGTGCAGCTCATATTTTAATGGTTGACTTTATAGGTATTTCCAGACCTGGTGAGATCTGGTGCACCTGGGTTGTATAGAAACTCTGGTCTGGGCCTGAGACCTTAAGTCAAACAGCACCCCATGAAATTTTATATTCCTGACCAATCTCCTCTGAGTGGTTCTATGCTGATTGGGGCACAGATCAGCTATCCTTGCTGTGCCCCAGTGTTACCCCAGCAGGCCCTTGTCTCCCACCGCCTGTGTTCCAAACACTTACCATGGGACAGGCCATGCTCAAGTCCCTTACGATGACTCACCCACCTCTGACTGGCTCCTTTTTTTTCAATTGTTGTGGTCTCTCGCTCTTATGTGGGTCCACGGGAACACTATTAGTGGTCTTGCTGGCCCGGCAGCCACCAAGGACGTCTTCTCCCCTGCTGCCTCCAAGCAGCTTCATCCAAAAGTCACAGCTGTGGCTTTTACCAGGTCCCAGTCCATGCAATCAGCAGCTCCGGCCTGGAAGCCACTGGGATTCGAATGGTCTGAATGTTTTTTTCTTTTTTTCATCATGGCTTCTCCCACCTTCATGAACTCTGTAGGTCTCTACTCCTCTTTCCCTGAGCTCTAGAGGCCCCAGCTTGATTGTTGTTGCTTTTCTATAGTTGTAAATTGGTTGATTTGTGGGATAGAGTGACACTGGGGACCATCTATTCAGCCATCTTCTCCAGCATACATCAGCTTTTAAACTCATAAATCTCAGTAGGAGAATAAACTCACAATTTCATTAAAAGACACTCAGGGTTCCTGTTTGGCAAAAGAGTTCTATTTACCTCTGGCTGATACACATCCTGTCATTCCAGGAACTCCCTTAATTACTGAATTAGAACATTTAATTTTAATTTTGTGAGAGGACCTTCTACAGATGAAGTTTTGTTTCATGCAATTAACTTACCAAATCATTTAATGTATTAAGAGCTAATTCTTACGCTGAAAAATACAGTTTACATGACATCAGTTTTGTGTAACTTTAGATTAGAAAAGTGGGATTCAGAAAAGAAAGATGATTTGTGAGATTAACTGTGACTGGGGGGTTAGCAAGAACTTGGTTAATGGACACAAAGAATGATTATATTTTGTAATGATGAATATGCTAATTATCTTGATTTGACCATCACACATTGTACAGAGGTATTGATATTCAACTCTGTATCCCACAAATATGCATAATCAACTATGTTTCAATAAAAAAAGGAAAGACATGTCAAGAAAAGATTACTTTCTATCCTCTATAAATAAATATAAAAGCTTTTATTTATTTAGCTAATAATTATTGAAAGATTTTTATGTACTAGGTATTGTTTAGATTAAATACATAGAATGGATTACATAAAATAAATTTCTATTTCTCTAGGAACTTATAATCCAGAAGGAAAAAAAGCAGAACAGACAACTGCAGGTGTTAAATGACATGAAAAACAACACTTAAGTGTAAGAAAAAGGTTTCTTAGATTTGGGGATGACTAATAACCTATTTAATAAATGATGTTGGAGCAGGCAGTTAGTAATCTTAGAAAATTAATTTGGATTTCTGCCTCATGAAGAACACTAGAAAAATTTCCAGTAGAATCAATGACACCAATATTGGAAAAAAAAAAGAAAGAAAAGGAAAATATATTATAAAGTATGACAGCAAAGACACAGGCGACAAAAGAAAAGATGGACAATTTGGGCTTCTTTTTTAAAAATTATGCATTAAAACACTATCAAGAAAGTAAAAAGGCAATCCACAGAATAGGAGAAAATATTTGTAACTCTGGTATCTGATAATTGGTTAATATCAGAATAGATAGAGAACTTCTGAAATAATAACAAAAAACCCAACCTGATTCAGAAATGGGCAAACGACTTGATAGACATTTCTCCAATAAATAAAAACGGCCAATAAGAACATGAAAAGATACTCAACATCACCAATCAGGAGGAAAAAGTAAATCAAACTGCAATGAAATACTACCACATACCCATTAGGATGTTACTATCAAGGGTAAACAAACAAACAGAAATAAGTATTGGTAAAGATGTGGAGAAATTGTAAACAACTACAGATAGAACTATCATATGATCCAGCAATCACACTTCTGGGTATATACACACAGGAATGGAAATAATCATGTTGAAGGGATACCTGCACTCCCATGTTCATTGCAGCTCTACTTACAACAGCCAAGATATGGAACCAAACTAAATGTCTGTTGATGGATGACTGGATAAGGAGAATGTGGTATATATACAGAATAGAATACTACTCAACCATAAAAAAGATTGAAATTCTGCCATTTGCAGCAACATGGATGAGCTTGGAGAAAATTATGTTAAGTGAAATAAGCCAGGTACAGAAAGGGAAAAACAACATGTTCTCACTCACATGTGGGATCTAAGAACGACAGAAAGAAAAGCCACAATAAAATGTTGAACTTTCAGAAGGAGAGAACAGATCTATAGTTACTAGAGGTGGGAAAGGGTGAGGGGGTGGTTAGGAAGTAACTGGGTAAGGGATACAAAGAGTAATTACAATTTTTAATGATGAATATGCTAATAATATGGATTTATCACATAGTGTATACAAATACTGATAGTCAACTCTGTACCCCATAAATATGTATAATGAAAAATAAATAATTTTTTAGGAAAAAATAAAGATGTGGACAAATTGAAAAGCTTGTGTGTTTTTCGGAATGTAAAATGGTGCAGCCATTGTGAAAAACAATATGCTGGCTCCTCAAATAATTAAAAATAGAATTACCATATGATTCAACAATTTTTCTTCAGGGCATGACACTCAAAATAAGTCAAAGCAGGCTCTGAAAGAGGTATTTGTACACCCGTGTTTGTAACAGCATTTTTCATAGTAGCTATGACCTGAAAGCAACCCACGTGTTTAGTGGTAGATGAGTAGATAATCAAAACGTGGTATATACATACAATGGAATATTATTCAGCCTTAAAAAGGAAGGAAATTTTGAGAGAAGAATAAAGCAATCAGAAAATGATTTACTTACAGTTCTCAAAATCATAGAGACAGAAAGTGGGATGGTGGTTGCCAGGGGTCAGGGAGTGGGACAATGGGGAGTTACTGTTCAATGTGCATAGAGTTTTCATTTTGCAAGCTGAAAAGCATTCTGGAGAGGAATGGTAGTGATGGTTTCACACAATACAAATGTACTTAATACCACTGAACTGAACACCAAAAAATGGTTAAGTAAATTTTATGTTATATGTATTTTAACACAGTTAATTTTTTAGAAAAAAAAATATAGTAGAACAAAGGTGATGATTCTTAATTACTTTGGAAAGGAGGAAGATTTATTGGGTCAAAATCTAGAGGCATAAAAAAATGTTAATAAATTAAAATGAAAATTAAAATGGAAGCATGTTCATGAGACAAAAGCCAGACTGCACACTCTAAAAAAGTAAATAATCTAAATTGGAAGAAAAAAGTTATAATTACTACCATAGAAAATAGCCAATGCCCATAATACAAAGTTTCTAGAAAATAATAAAAATTAAAAATTAAAAAAGGATAAATTAATAAATATAATTAACACAAATTGACTCTTCAACACATAAAAAAGTGTAAACTCGGAATGAAAAAAAGTGTACATCAAAACAAGTTGGATGTACCTTTTCAATTATCAAATTGGCAAATATACAAAAGAATAAAACCCTAAATTGAACTATATTAATGGAATTTGTGCTTCTCAAAAGATAACATATAAGAGAATGTAGATAAAAACCACAGAAGATAAGTATATTTATAATACACTCATAAACCAAATATATAAATAATACCTGCAAATCAGTAAGATAGTTTGTTTGTTTTTTTTTTTGGTCGTTTTTTCGTGACCAGCACTCAGCCAGTGAGTGCACCGGCCAGTCCTATATAGGATCCGAACCCGCGGCGGGAGCGTCGCCGCGCTGCCAGCGCAGCACTCTACCAAGTGCGCCACGGGCTCGGCCCAACAAATCAGTAAGATAAAGAGCAGTAACTCAATTGGAAAATGAGCAAATATTTGCACCACTGATTGGTAAAAGAGTAAATATACAAATGGCCAATAAGTAAATGGAAATTTATACAACTTCATTGATCATAAGGAAAGTGAAAATCAAAATCACAATGTAATTCTACTACCTGCTCTACCTGGAAAAGTTGAAATAAGCCAAGCATTGGCAAGTATGTCAGACAACTGAATCCTTCATACACTGTTGGTAGCAGTTAAAATTAGTAAAACCTGTTGTTATCTGCACAAGCTGCCTAAATGAAATACCATGGACTGGGCGACTTAAACAACAGACATTTATTTTCTCACAGTTCTGGAGGCTAGAAATTCCATGGTCAAGTTGCCAGCAAATTCAGTATTTGATGACAGCTTTTTTCTTGCCTTGTGGACAGCAGCCTTCTCACTGTTTATTCACATGGAGATTCCTTGGTGTGTGTGCTTGGAGAGAGAGAAAGCAAGCTCTCTGGATTCCCTTCTTACAAGGGCACTAATTCTATAGGATCAGGGCCCCACAGTTATGACTTACTTCATTTAACCTTAATTATTTCTTTACCACAAATACAGCCAGACATGGCGTTAGGGCTTTAACATATAAATTTTGGGGGTTGGGGGAGGTACACATTCAGTCTATAGCTACAACCACACTGTAAAACTTTTTTATATTATGTAAAGAAACAGATTATAAAGATTTTTTACATTTTAGAAATTTCACTCCTTAGGACATACCCAACAGATAAGCCCACGTATGTTTACCAAAGGGCATGTATTTGACTGTTCGTAAAGCATTGTTAGTAAAAGGCCCAAACTGTAAACTACCTCATATGCCCATAAAGAATAAGTTGGATAAATGAAAAGTGGTTAATGCACACAATGGAATAATGACAATGAATGAACTACTACAACAAGCAATATCTGAAAAAATATCAGAAATATAAAGTTAAAGAAAAACAAGTCAAAAAGAAATGAGTATATGTGACATTGCTCAATTTCTATTCAATTTAGAAGGCACGAAAACAAATCTTTGAATCTAAATGTCAACAGTGGTGGTCATTTGATTGGCAGAGAGAGGTTGATAGAGAATGGATGGTGACAAGCACAGCTGGGGTGACATTTAATAGGGACAAAAGTTATATGGTAATGTCCAGCTTGTGAAACTTTTAGTTCTACAATTAAGAGTAAAGCTAATTTGTTGTGTGTGAGTGTGCGTATAAAATATACATACATAAATATATCATATATATCATAAATATATATCATATTTCAATAAAAATGTTTTTTTATTGTTAAAGCAACAAAGAATTTATGAGAATTCTATTAAACTGTGCTTTGTGCTTAATTACCGTTAATTGCAATTCATTGGTCAGATTTTTCTTGCTCAATAGTAAACACTTTTATTAAGAAACATGATTATGATTATAAACATTATTAACATTATCTATTATAAACATAGATACTAGCTTTGGATCTCTTTAAAATTCCGTGAAATTACATTAATGGAATTTTTATAAACATAAACTGGATTGAATAAATGAGACAGTCACACATAATGCAAAAGTGATATTTCGCAATGTAAAAAGATATAGACTAATTAATGATAGCTGATATAGTAACTTAGATAACAGAAAGAATACCATAATCAATAAAATTATATTGTACAATGCCAGAAATAGGAGTTACAGAATGCCAGAATTACAGGAGCCAGGTATTCCTGCAGGTGGTAGTAAACTTAGGACAAGTATGCATGAAAAATTATGTGATTATGTGAGAAGCCAGATTCCGAGATACTCTGAGCAGTATGGGATTCCCCATCCACGTCTTGTTTCAAAACTGGATTTACTTTTGTGAAAGGGTATATGGAAAAATTGAGGGAATTATTTTTAATTGAAAAAAATATTGAGAACTGAAGATTGGAGTTTCTGAATTGAGTGGGCCTTTTGATTGCTGATGATATTAGAGGATAAAGGAACAACATCAGTATATTATTTTTAAATTACAAAGCAATAGCAAAAATAGATTGAATCAGTACTAAACTATCCTCCAAAGGCTCATCAAGTTTTAGACATAATGTGTTCCTCCTTGTGTAGCATCAAACCCTATTTCCTATCTATAATGTGGATAAATCACCAAGACAATAGTTTCCTTCCTTTTGCTTCTCTATTTTAGTGACATGGGGAGTACATATCGAAAAGGTGGCAAACTCAGCTTCTAATTCAAAGAAACAATTGTTACCTTGTCCAATGGAAGAATTTCTTCTGAGGTTTTAAGAACTCTGAAACCGGAAGCAGAACTTTGCCAGTGTGTCATAGAGAGAAGTGCCTTTTCCCTTCTTAACCTCTGTTCATTGATTCATATATTATGGTGGTGAGAGATAAAGCACCATATTTAAGTCTCAGCTTCAGAACATATACCAAACCATCTAGGATGACACTGTATCCTAGTGCTGTCTCACAGTCGACTACAGCTGACTGTATGTGAGCCTTCAGTGGTCCAGTCCACATATCTTAGGTCCATTGATTCTGGATGACAAAATAAAATACCAGTGAATATCAAGGGTGGCAACATACTGCCTTGCCAGTTTTTATTTTAAAGTGAGTTCTTTGGTAAATAACAATATTTTTTTAGGATTCAGAGACAACAAATAAATGTTCAATAAGTCTTTGGATGATGTTACTAGCAAAAACTTGGCAGGCAGAACAAATCATATCCACAATAAATATCCATTCCAGTGAAGAAATGGAACATTTTGGAAGTGACCAATATATTGGACTGATACCAATAGCTAGTGCCGTAATGGATACTAAGCATTGGATTCTGCTACTGGAAGACTGGATACTCAATGGTACTATTAACTTACCTGGATCCACTCCTACACTGGGCCCATTATTTTGTGCACCAGCACAAAAAATTTCTGTCATGCCTCTTATAACCATAAAACTCATGACTAAATGAGAATACATCTACTCCTAATGCTATAGAAAGTGAAAAGTCTTCTATGACCATGCTTGCCAGTAGAAACAGAAATAGTAATTGAAGTAAACCTTTCTACTGTCTAAATCTCACAAAAGTGAGTCAGATTGGCTAAATATAAATTATAGTCAGAACCCTCTCTGCATAAGGTTCTGTGAAATGTTTCCAGCTTTCCAGGCTGAAATAAAATAAAGGCAGGTACATTGGAAAGTGGTAGGAATAGACACTGAATAGTGCCAATTTACAATATCCACTGACAGGACTGGCTGGTTAGCTCAGTTGGTTAGAGTGCAATGTTGTAACACCAAGATCAGGAGTTCAGATCCTCGTACCCGCCAGCCACAAATACAATATCCACTAACCAAGATCTCAAATATATTCTATTCATCCTTCTTGGGAAAATCCAAATTGAAGTGGGAAGACAAAGACTCATGAAGGGATGTCTCAAAGGAAGTGTTTTAATATAACTCAGATATTTAACTTAAGGAAAAATAAAAAGTAGTATAAGAAAATAAGTATACTCAATGTGCCAAATGTGGCTTATCTGTGAATAATATTTACTTAGCCATAATAATGTACACCATGGATATTAATTTGACTATAGTATCTCATATAATTGCTATGGGTGCATAGACAAAGGGAAATGTTTTTTTGCTTTTTTTTTGTTTTTGTTTTTGGAGTGTGTGTCAGGGAAATAACTCCTCCTTGTATAAGAGGAAGCCAAAAGGGTTCTAAGAAAAGTCAAGTGGCAAAAATTCAAAGATACCGTTGAAAACATGGGAAGATGAAAAAGTAGCTAAAAGATTAGACTACTACTACCCTTGGAGAGCAAGAAACACAAAGGAAAGGGTTGGACTAGAGACAACTGGTAGGAGGAGGAAAGTCTAGTTGGAAAGATGAATTCAGACTCTGATCTACAGCAGGAAGGCTGCATAATATGTGAGACTCAGTACAAAATAAAAATACCTTTGTGAATGCAGGACCCTGTGTGACTGTACAGATTTGCCTATAAAACCAAGCCAGACCTATGATTTAAATTTTCACTGGTATTTCCAGCTGGAATTTTTAACCATCCAGTTGGATATTTATGTCTAGAACTCAGAAGACAGGAACTAATTGGGGTCATACAATTTAGTGAAATGAGCAGGTAAGCAGGAGTTAAAGCTGTTGGAATGAATAAAATATCCTTGAGAAGTATTTGGTTGAGAAAGAAGAGAAGAGAATCTAAAGAATCCTGAGGACCACATTATTCATTATCACACTGACTGTCTCTAGAAAAATTAGTTTTGTGTACAATAAAATATTCCTCTTCTAGCCTTGTGGTACTTTTATTGGCTCTGCTATTCACAACCATTAACTTCAACCTTGCCTCTGGCTTTGAACTTAGTCATATTTTCAGATAGCCTCTTAACTACCTAATGTTTCACAAAGATGTTATAAAATGACTTTTGTTTTATCATAGAAAACATGAATATTTATGAATTTTTAAAGTACATAGCATTCTTTCAGGGAAATGCATAATAAAAGAATATTTATAATTATCATTTATTTTACAGTACAATTTCTTTAAACAGAGAAAGATTCAGGAGGAAATTATAAATAGCCTAACTAAGGGGAAAGGAATAGAACATATTATCTTTCATACTTAAAACTTTTCTAAAATATAGAAACTTTCATTTTATATTATATTAATTTTAAAAATAAATTTTAATTGTGTTTCACTATAATTTCTTAATTTAAAATGAATTCATTTTTATACTTTAATTCTTCTGTACAAGCATAGGGAATGCATGTGTTTTCCCTTGTGTTACAAATAAACTAGCATCCAATAAAAAATGAATTTAAAGAAAAACATCAAAATGTAATCCTTAATAAGCTACATCCCATAAGAAACAAGAAATAAATAAGCAGAAAAAAATGGTTGACTTTTTAATGCTAAAATGGAGGTAAAAATTGGAAGGTGGTTGTAAGTAGAAATTTTAAGGCTAAAGGATAAATTTTAAAGCGATTGTTTTAAATATTTGTAGATTACCTCAATAAAGCATGTTATTACTTCACTGTCAGAGATTATGTCTTTCTATTTAATTATGGTTTATTCATTTTGATAAGTATTAATATTGGATATATAAGGTTCTTAAGATTTCATGATAACAAAAATGATTACAAAATTAAAAAGGAGAGTCATTCATTTATTAAACAAATATTTGTTAAGCACTTTTTATAAGCTTGGCTCTGTTCTGGATATTGTTGATACGGTGATGAGCAAAGAGTTGGGGATTTTTTCCTTGGGAAGCTTACATTCCAAGGAGAAAGAAAATAGAGAAATATACAAAATATACATTATGCTTACTATATATGTATATATAACAGAATATATGATACATAATATAATATGTAATTGAATACACATGATATATTATTCAACATCTGGGATAAATTCAATAATATGTAAATCAACTTTAATATGAACTTAATGTATAAATTGAATCAATAAATATAAAAATCACTGAATTCTGCATCCCAAAATAAACACTACTGACAAAAAGACCTGTTGACAAAGTTTAGTTTATTGCTTACCGAGGGTAAGACTTTCAATTCTACTAGCATCTCAGGAAAGAGAACAAAGAATAGACATTTTTTAGTTTTTTCTCGACATCTAGTTTAAAGTTAGTGTTTCTGTGTGAGAGCTTGCTAAGGATCGGATATGGTGTATGACATAATGTTTTAGAACTGATGGACACAAAAAGGAGAGGGTTTTGAGACAACAATTTTAAAGTGGAAATTTATAAGAAATAATAAAGATTGAAATGAAAGTTTGCAGAAGACTCCAAGCATACATAACACAGACACATAGGGATTAGAATTGGTGCTATATATGGGAGATATAAACCATTATAAATGTATAAGTTTGGGTACATTGAGCAATCTGTGCTAGAGGATATCAATGGAACTTGTGCTAGAGGATATCAACTACTTTAAAGTTGAATATCAATTTTTCCTTTAAAAAGGTTTTTCAAGAAGTTGGTGAGTAAAAGCTATAAAGTTATTTTTTACTTTTGTTTTCCTAAGCAAGGGTTTTCTACAATAGTAAAGTCAGATTTATAAAGATATTAGACTAGTAAAGTTGTATACTATAAACGGTAAGTTGTGTGGGTGTAGACGGTTTGCTGTCCAGAAAAATAAAATCGAGAAAAAGGATATACAAAGTGCTATTTTAGGTTTTCAGGGAAGGAGTCACTGTGGGGTAATTCTTGGAATGAAACTAATGAAGTCATAATGAAAGCAGGAACCACATCAGTATTAATCAAACTATGCCACATGGACCAGAATAGTTCAAACATGTGAACTTTTACCAATCAACAACAAGAAGGAGTGTGCATCACACTGTAAATCCACTATGAGGCTAGGCAAGATATTTCCATAAAGCAAGCAATGCTTTGCGTTTTATTTTGGCTCAAGCTCCTTGTTTAATTAAGCCTGGCACTGAGTCTAGTGGATAAGTGTTTTGGACAGAATGAGTAGCCAATACTCCAAGGTGAGGATGAGTTTATATGTTCAGAAAACAAGGAAACCACTATGGCTGGAACAAAACAAGAAAGGAGAAAAGGAAAGGCAACTCTTTCTTTCAATGATTACTAGGACTCCCGAGGGCAAACAAAAGTGGAACCAGGGAAACTAATGTAGAGTGCTACAAAAGATAGAATTCCATGGTGATGAATTTACTGAGTAAATGGTGGTACTATTTATTGAGATGAAGAGCACTACTAGTAAAAGAAGAAATCAAATATCTTGGCCAGAGCAATTCAATGAATGGTGTTACAATTTAATGAGATAGGAATTCCTGTTATAGGAGATGCAATTGAAGAAACAGGGAATCAGTGGTACACTTTTAGGCGTAAGTTGGATACTCCTATTAGAAATCTAAGTGCAGATATCAAGTAATGAGATGAATATAAGGGTCTGAAATTTAGGTAGAGGGTCAGAGCTGGAGATTAAAATTTACTAGTCACTATTATATGACTAGTATTTAAAGTAAATGAAGTAGATAAATGAGCTTACCTAGAGAGTGGGTATGGTTGTAACAAAGAATAAGACTGAGCCCTGAGGCTTTCCACTATTTAAAGTTCAAGGAAGAAGTCGAAGTTAGCAAAGAAAATTGAAAAAGTGCCACCTCTGAAGTAAAAAGGAAATTCAAGGAAGTGTGTTATATCTAAGGCCAAGTAAATAAAAGAAAAGTTTATAAAAAGGAATAAGGAGCTGAGTCAGAAGATAAACATGCAGATTGGTCAATGGAAAAAAAGAATACATAAGATATATTTCAAACAGATAAAGTCGTTTTCTATTCCCTTGTCCAAGGTTATAGCCTCATAAGAAACAATTATCATATAATGATCTAACTACTATAAAACTAATTTTCTATTTCAGCTTTGGTGTGAACATACTTAGTCGATTGAAATGGATGTAGGAAATACAGGCATAATTTCTTTTTGTAATGGGTTGAGCCCATGGAACCTACCTTTCATAAGAAATAAAAGAGCCTGAAATGAAAGTTTGCAGAAGACTCCAAGCATACATAACACAGACACACAGGGATTAGAATTGGTGCTATATATGGGAGATATAAACCATTATAAATGTATAAGTTTGGGTATATTGAGCAATCTGTGCTAGAGGATATCAATGGAAGAATATATTGAAATTTGACATCTATGGATTTAGTATTTTTCCTCTTAGGAAAGTGCATCTATATAGGAGCAACCAATTTTTAATCATCTACCTATAATTAAAGCTCTAAAAAAGTTTTACAATAAGAAATAAAATATGACTTACGAATTAACACAGTTTGAGTGCAGAGGCTTAAGAAAGTATTCCGGGACTTCATTACTGCCTCCAGCACTAAGTTGTGGTTCCACTGTCTCAAGAAGTTTGAGTCTCCAACATCATCTATCAGGTAAAGGCTGAAAAATCGTTTAAACGTATTGACAAAAATACAGCTACGTGCTGCATAGGGTGACAACACAAGCGATTTTCTACATGTCCTGCTGAGAGAAAACGGTTTGAATTTATTAATTTGCTTCTTTTTTAAAAAAAAATAAGTTGAGTCGACAGTGGAATTCATTAATTATTTTAAAAATTATTTACTGAACTCTTGCTGTGTTTCAACTATTTTGCTATGTTTGTGATCAGTTTTGTGCTTGACATAGTATATAAAATCGGAATGCTTTCTGCTAACTTACACCTCAAAAAGAATAGATACAAACTCAAGAGAAGCTTAGAATACTTGCAGAATTATTATTACATCTGCTTCTCCTCACTGACTTCAACTTAAAAGTTAGCCACTGGTCTTATATATAATACCTCATTGAACCATCATAACAGTCTTGCAAGATAATTATCTTCACTTACAAAGGAGAAACTTAGGCTTTGCAAGTTTAATGAGGTACGTTAACCAATACATTAAAGTATTTCAATAATTTAGAAATGATAGTTTTTTTTAAAGCTGCTGAGAGTTCAAATAAGATTAATACATGTAAATGTTATAATCTTATTTGCTTATTTTTTCTTTTGTTGTTTGCCCATTTAGGGTCTTCCTCATAAAGTCTTTGCCCAGTCCTACATCCTGAAGTGTTTTCTTCTAGGAGTGTTATAGTTTCAGATTAAGTCTTTAATCCATCTTGAGTTGATTTTTGTATATGTTGGGAGATATAGGTCTAGTTTTATTAATCTACACATGTATATCCAGTTTTCCCAGCACTATTTCCTGAAAAGGCTGTCTTTTCCCCAATGCATGTTCTTGGGGCCTTTCTCAAAGATCAGTTGGCTCTAAGTACTTGGGTTGATTTCTAGATTCTTTATTCTGTTCCATTGGTCTGAGTGTCTGTATTCATGCCACTACCATGATGTTTTGGTTACTATAGCTTGTGGTATAATTCGAAGTTAGGTAGTGTAATGTTTCTGGGGTTTTGTTTGTTTGTTTGTTTGTTTCTCTTTTGCTCAGGATTGCTTTGACTATTCGGAGTCTTTTGTTATTTTGTATGAATTTTGAGATTTTTTTCTATTTCTTTGAAGAATGCCATGGGAATTTTGATAGGGATTGCATTGAATCTGTAGATCACTTTGGGTAGTATGGATGTTTTCACAACACTAATTCGTCAAGTCCATGAACTAGGAATATCTTTCCATATTTTGGTGTCCTCTTTAATTTCTTTCAGGAGAATTTTGTAGCTCTCATTATAGAAATCTTTTGTCTCTTTGGTTAGATTTATTTCTAGGTATTTTATTCTTTTGGTAGCTATTGTAAATGGACTTGCTTTCTTGATTTCTTTTTCTGCTTGTTTGTTGTTGGTGTATAAGAATGCTACTGATTTTAGTGTATTGATTTTATATCCTGCAACTTTACTGTAAACTTCTGCACAAAAAAGAAACAATTGACAGAGTGAAAAGACAACCCAGTGAATAGGAGAAAATAATTGCAAACCATATATTTGACAAGGGATTAATATCCAGAATATATAAGGAAATCAAACAACTTCACAGTAAAATAACACAAATAATCCAATTAAAAAATGGACAAAGGAGCTAGATAGACATTTTTCAAAGGAAGACATACAAATGGCCAATAGGAACATGAAAAAATGCTCATCATCTCAAATCATCAAAGAAATGCAAATGAAAACCACACTGAGATATCATTTCACCCCAGCTAGACTGTCTATTATCAAAAAGACTGAGAATAACAAATGCTGGAGAGGATATGGAGTAAAGGATACTCTTCTGCACTGTTAGTGGGACTGTAAATTAGTACAGCCATTATGGAAAACAGTATGGAGGTTTCTCAAACAATTACAGGTAGACCTATCATAAAATCCAGCTATCCCACTTCTGGATATATACCCAAAGGAATGGAAATCATCATGTCAACGGGATACCTGCAATCCCCTGTTCATAGCAGCTGTATTTACAATAGCGCAGATATGGAACTGTACCCCATAAATATGTATAAATAAAAATAATAAAAATTAAAAAAATTAAAAATGAAAAGCTTAAATGATTAAGTTGTAAAATATGGTAGTTACTGGTAAACTTGAAAAGATAGTGTTTGTAGAGTCAATCATTGGTGAGCTTATAAGAATGGCACTTAGAGTCAAGATAGTAACCATTCATGTACTTAAATACAGTGATCTCAGCAGAGAATGAAAACCTCATTAGAGAGAATTAACAACAGAATAGGAAATAAAGAATTAAAAACCATAAATAGAATAGTTTTTGTAGAGATTGCTTATAAGATGGAAGAGTGGAGCTGTCTAAAATAATAGGGCAAGAGAGTGTTTATTAAACTGTAGAATTATTTTGTGTTTATGCTAAATTTAATGTGTTCAGTAGAGAACAAAAACAGTGATTCAGAAGGAAGGGAGGTAACGGCAAGAGTGAAATCTTTGAGTAACAAGATGCAACGGGATATGGCAAACAATTTAAAACTTGAACTTAGACAGGAAGTAGACCAGTTCCTACTTTGGAAAAGGAGGAAAGACCAACTATATGGGAATATAACTTTTCAGAATGAAGGTAGCTTTTTATAAATAATTGGGTTGTTTTTGTTTTGTTAGAGAACTAAGAAGCAAGATAATTGACTAAGAATGAGATACTGGGGAGATTTTAAAATACCACTTCTTTACCAGTGTGAGAAAATAAACCTAACAGGGAAACATAGAACATCATCACTTGTTTTCAGCACGAAATTGGTTCCAGGACCCCTGAGAGTACCAAAATCCATGGATGCTCAAGACCCTTACATAAAATGAGGTGATATTTGCCTATAACCTATGCACATCTTCATATATACTTTAAATCATCTTTAGATTACTTATAATATTTAATGCAATGTAAACACCATGTAAATATTTATTATACTGTATTATTTTTTTAATTTGTATTATTTTTATTTTTTATTGTTATTTATTTTATTTATTTTATTTTTCTAAATATTTTTAACCGCAGTTGGTTGAATTCATGGATGTCGAACCCATGGATATGGAGGACTTAATATTACTTAAGAGAACTCATTTAAAATCTGTGGCTTTAAAATTACAGTCAGCATAATTGTGTGTTCTTACAAATGCAGTCATCTGAGATGGTGTAGGCCTTGCTGCTATATTCCATAATTTAAATACTATTTTCATGTTAAGTAGAGTTACTGTCATGAAGAAGGGAAAGTGGTGAATGAAGAAAGAATACTTGCAACTAAATGGATAGAATAATAAACTATGAAAAATAAGATGCTTAAGAAGAGAAGAGAGAACATAAGGTGATGGTGGATAATGACTAAAAGTTGTCAAGAATTTGAAGAAATTTTCACATGGGAGAAGTAAAAGATAGCTGGAAAGTTAGGCAGTGCTACTGAAAGAATGAGATTCTTGGGAAACTACTTCCAGAAGTGACATATTTATATTTTGATGGCAGTGGATAGGAAATGGCCAAAGGAAAAATGAGAGGCTGAAATAAGTTGAAGAGAAGGTCATCAGAAGTGACGCAGTAAAAGGAACCGAGGCATCAAAATGTTGGCTGTATCTTCTTGTATGTTGAAGTCATGATGAATGACTTCGACCCAGCTGGATATTTTGAGGAAGAAAGTAGAAATAAAGGCATGCATGTGAGTAATAAAAAGGAGGAGTAGGCATGGAAAACCAACAGGTAGTTGTGCCATGTGGTATGTAATTTGGGAGATAGAAATACATGTATTAACTTGGGAAGGCTGGACCTAGTGTCTTTAGTGGGCAGTTTGGATTCAGTAATAGCAAGAACAACACAGGAAACTTTGGAAAATAAATACAGGAGATTTTACTTATCCTGATTTTACCATCACGTATTGCACACAGGTAATGATATTCAACTCTGTACTCCACAGATATGTACAATCAACTATGTTAAAATAAATATATAAAGTGACTTCCTGAAGACGTATTGTGATTTTTTTGGAAGATAATATATCTACCAAATGTGTAGAAAATAGGAAGATAGTGTCTGGTAAGAGAATAAACAAAAAAGTATAGTGAACTGAAATAAGGTAAAGATGAATTACCTGGGAGGTTTACAATTCTGATGGTAACTGATATAAAATAGTATGTAAAACATGATAGGATTAAGCTGGGTGATTTCTTAGAGGAATTGTCTCTGAAGAGGATGGTCTTTTAGGTTAATTGGTTTTAGTTATAGGTCTTTTGGCCGTGTTTCTAAATGAGTCATTAGTGCTAAGGCAGCTGCAAGAGCAGACACTTCAGCAAATGGGTGCATGCAGGAAGTCAGGAAGCTGGTAACTGAATCCTGGGAGCAGAACAAGTGTTGGTATAAAGCAAGGCAGGAGCCCATGCCAGACAAAATCAGAGTGTGCCCAAAAGTAATGGCCTTCATAATCTCATGAATCAAACCCTCTTAATAAGTTATTTTCTATATATCTATATGTCTACATCTGTATATAAATAGAATCCTATTGGTTCTGTTTCTTTGAAGAACCCTGAGTAATCTAACAAGTGATTCAATAAAACTATTAGTCCACTTTGACAAATTTAAATTATTAATATCATGATTAATAAAGGACAATTGTGATTTTTTGTTCTTTTGTTTTGTACTTTTTAATCACTTTCAGCATCCAATGTATTCTATGTTTCTCTTTGAAATTTATGACAAAAATACAAATTAATACTGATATGTAAATGCAAATTCTTTTTTGTAAGTAATTTTCTTTATAGTATCTTTATATTACAGATATTCCTTAATTAAACAATTTTGAAAGTTCTTTAATTAAACAATTTAGAGAGTTCAAAAATAATGTAAAATTTTCGTTTAAAGTAAAATGTACAAAATTCATTCAAGTATAAAGTTCAGAAAAATGGACTTCAGAATTATAAGTGGGGCCAAAATTAATTAAAATATTACATAATTTTGAAGAAAATTTGGAAGCATTCAGTTATTATTTAACTGACTGATTGGTTCCCAGTTGCCTTAAATCAAATGTGTGGGACATGTGTTACAGTTAAGGATATAGCTGTGCATTTTTACATTAGTGGATATGCCCAGGATTAAGGTTAAAAGTGTATGTATTTATAAAAAAATTAAAATATATGCTCAGGCATGACCTCATTTTGTTGCTCACACTAGACAGTGTGCTCACGAGACAGTTACATCTCTGCTGACTTCTGTGTTGGATGACCTGATAGGGATCTTTATAGAGAATTTAATGTCCATTTGGGCTCTCCACTTTACTGTCAGGTACTGCAGTCAAAGTTCACTTAGTGTTAGGTGATATCAGCTCTCACCATTCTGCTCTGAGTTTATTACTGCTCTCTGAGTTTCATTGTGTATCAAACAGGGACTCTGTGAAGACTACCCTTTACACTCCTCATTTAACAATGTTTTCACTTTTCACCTTGTTAATATGCAGGGTCTGTATATTTTTGATATTCATTTGAGAAAGTTGAAATTCCCAGGCAACAAATTGTCTCAAAGAGGTTGGAACCTTAAACCCTAAACCATATGTATATATGTCTATGTCATCTGTGGCTATGTCTATGTGTAGAGAGAATTTCTCAACTAAATCCATATATTTTATTCTAAATCTCTTTTAAATTTCAGTTTCCTCCAATTTGTCTTATGAAAGAAGTCTTACTGGCAACTGTTACGTAACATAAATGTATTTATTCTACTTTTATTTATAAAAGTAGAATATTTATAAAAAATTTTATGAAAGTCGAATAATTTTATAAAATTATAAGTATCTGAGGCATACATATGTATATACAAAATATGTTATGTTACATGTTATAAGTCAATATGTTATAAGGCATGCATATGTATATACCTATATGTTTTTGTACTACATGTTGATAAGCACATAGTAAGTGCTTAATATATTGGTACTTGCTAAATATAAAAATGTTATTTTGCAAAACATTGAGTTAAATGATTATGTGTGCTATTTTATCATTATAACAGCTTTTACATAGATTCTATTATTGCTCCTAATTTACTAATGAGAAAACTAAGCCTTAAATTAGTTAAGTAACATGCAGGGGACAGAGAGAGTCTCATGCACTAGCCCAGTCTTACATTTTGCCTGACTTCAAAGTTTATGCTTTATCCATTATAAAATCTTCTTTAAAGATGAAAATGTTCTCCTTTGTGGTGTATTAGCCTAGCTCATAATTTTGTGCTTAATGTTATAATAAACCTCATCAATTAGTTTATCCATTTTATTATTATTACTTATTGCTTGGTAGTTTCACACTGAGAAAATTAAAGAGAATGTGTTTTAATTAGCTGAACGTGTAGGTATATTTTGTCAGTTATCCTTGCATATTGCTGGTGAGAGAAGACAGTAATGGTTAAACCACATATGAATATAAGGTGCTTAAGGAAGGAGAAGTTGAATCCCAATTCTTATATACGTGTAGGGTAACCCACATATCTTCAGAATGTTGTTTACTTCAAACATCTGGCACCACTCAGTCTGACAAATGAAACACTGCAGTCAGCTTCTCAATTGTTGTAATTAAAAACTCAAAGCAACAAGGTATGTAAAGTAATCATGGGATCAATAAAATGCTATTATTTTAATGAAAGTCTCAGAAGCCCAGGTCATAAATGCCAGGTTTCAAAATGCAAGAATTTTTTCTTTTTCTTTAACAAAATGTGTTATACTCTGATCTTCGGTGGACCAATTTACTAAGTTGTGAAAAAAGCACTTGAGAGAGCTGAATGCAGGGTTGTTTGAAAATAGCCCAATGAATCATTGGAAAAGTTCCAGAAATCAAGGAGAAGGATTACAACTAATTAATTAACCAATTAATTAATCCATTAAAATAGGTAAACATATTTCAATTAGAGACAAATTGAATTTTGAAGGACATATCAACTTTCAGTTAGTAGACAATGCATATAATCTAATCAAAATATTGAAGCTACAGAATTAAAAGTGTATTATAGAAATTATTTTAAGAAAACTAATAAAGAATGCAATGAAATGTAATTTCATAGTTTTTTTATTAAAATCATTTTTATGAACTAATTTTTGACCTATTGTGTTCACTATTTTATTTCTTTGATTCAGTTAAAATTACTAAGCTAATTCATTCCTAGGAAACAGGTTTAATGTGAGAATATGAAATATGGAAATAGGAATAGCACATATCTTTAAGATCTATGCAAAGGACATTGTCCCTGATTCTTAAAAATGATTATCACATAGTTAGATCTCAGAGGTCAGAATTGCTTTGATGTTCAAGAAAACATCAAAACTATTTCATGATGTTAATGCTACTGCAAGTGGTCTAATCACTAGATACATTTCTGTACTTCTTTATATAAAATACTTCTGTCTCCTAATCTACTCATTTGTTAAACTCCTATTTTTCCTTTGTACCCACTCAAATCTACGTCCTTTCTGAACATTTCACTGCTACTTCTAGGCTCAGTTATTCATGGTACCAATAGTTTCCCTACTGATCTTTGTGAATGCTCATGTGTTACTCTATTTACTCTATTTTTGGGGGGGTAGGGGGTAGGGGAAGGGTTAGTTTTCTCTCTTTTATTTATTTAAAATGTTATTGTTAATTCACAAATAATAATTATGAAATAAGCCAGGCACAGAAAGACACATACCACATGATCTCGCTTACACACAATATCTAAACAAGATGAATTTATAAAAGTATTCAGTAGAATGGTGGTTACCAGAGGCATGGGGGAGTCAGGGTGGGGAACGGGGAGATGGTGACCAAAGAGCACAAAGTTTTAGTTATACAGGATACATATATTCTTGAGATCTATTGTATCTTACTTTAGTGTAATCACTTGCAATCAGGTTTTTTTCCACAAATTAGTCGTAAATAATTTTAGGGCAAGGAACACGTTTAATTTATTATTGCAACCAAAACATATAGCCAAGTTGTTTGGCATATAGTAGGCACCATTTTATTAATGAATGGATTCAAGCAAAGTCTGGATGGTACTTAATGGTCAACAATTTCAAGTGCCAGAAAATCCATCTTCTAAATAATGCACACACACCCCCCACCCTACACACACACTCACAGACACGCATACTGACTTCACCTCTACTGCAAAATTATATTTCTGTTCTGTGATTATGCCCATATTCCAGATGAAAAAAGCTAAAGCACTCAGAGTATGTAACTTTTCAGTAGTTACACTGCTAATAAACGCCACGATGAGGAGACACTCTTGAGCACTTTACCTCTGAAACACGTGTTCTTTACTTCATTATATCTGCCCTGTTGAATACCCCTTTAAAATATTCATGGAGAAATTAGTATTTGGGTATTGCATTACTTACCCCCTGTAGCCACTGTAATTTTTTGTTGTTGTTGGAAGTAGCAGAATCCCAATGTAGACTAGTTTAATAAACTGTGAGATATTTAACAAGTCTACAAAAACTATAATACCAAAGGACAGCTTTGTTTCCAATCACCTATAGATCTAGGTGCTTAGCCGTTCCATAAAAAAGTTTTAAAAATTGGTTCCTTATGTCTTCATTCCCTCACTCTGCTTTCTATTCTAATAGGTTCATTAGTAGCTGACTTTCTTTTTCTATGTTCTTAAAATAATTCCCCAGCAGCTATATACTCCAAAAGCTCTTTTTACCAGTAATGTCAGAAGGAATTAATGCCGCTTGCCTAGAGTTCTAACAAAGTTCCTGGGAAAAGCATCACATCAATTTCTTATCAATGAGTCATGAAAAGTAAGTTTCATGGAATTTTGGTCAAGAAAAACTCCTGGTTTTGTCACCTGAAACCAAAGATATGAAACAGGGAGGAATATCTTCCAAAGATTCTGATCAGAAAAGAAAAAAAAAAAAATCTTATGTTAATAAAAAAAGTCAGAAGTGTAGTTTGAAAAAGATTTATTACATAAAATACATTTTCTCTTTTGAATCTACCCTTTTTTCCCAGTTATGAATATAAGCAGACAACCCCTTGAATTACACAGGGCCATTCACTATGTTTCCTGCCTTCTTCAGTATGGGCATGGATTTGCTGTAGCCAAACTATGGGTACATAATACCCTTCGATAACTGTAGATGATGATATCTTTAGCACACAATGAGCCATCCAGAATGACACAACTGAATCAATTTCTGAGTTCCCTACCTTTTACCTAAATACTTGAACAGTATGTCACTTATCCAATTTAAATCAATGTAATTCACCAAATATTTTCTTTTTATTTATTTCTTTTTATTTATTTATTTTATTTTATTTTATTTTATTTTTTTAATTTTCAAAAACGTATTTATTGGTTTGTTTTATTATAAAATTAGCAAATGTACAGAGTATGTTTTTCTAACAATACAGAAATGGATAATATAATATAGAAATTTCCCATCATACAACATAATCCAGAAGTATACATAAAAGAGAGAGTTCCCATATTTCAAGAAATAGCTGTTCCTAAAATTTTGGTTTACATTTTTTCATTTTTTTCTGTGCATATTTTAATATGTAAATATGTAATTACTTCTAACAAAAATGATATGGTGTACGTAGTACTCTGCAACTCGCTTCTTCCCTTTAATGATATAGCATAGATACAACATAGAAATGTCACCGAATATAAATGAACCTCATTTTTTTCAATGGCTGAATATTATTCCAGTGTGAATGTGCCAAAATTTATTTAACCAATTGCTTATTGATAGACATGTAGGTTATTGCCAATTTTTTTTTTCTTTTTTTTAGTGTCTAAAATTCGCTAGTTATTGGATACCTATATACTATCATAGGAACTGCAGGTAAAATACAAATACTTTTCAAGTTCTATCTTCAAAAAATATAACAGGTAAAACAGCTACAACGGGTAAAAACAAAACACAGTTATAATATAGAAAGTATTGTACTAGTGCTATGATAAAAATGCTTTGAGTTAATAAAGAAGGGGTTAGTTAATTGTACTTTGGGTGAAGTTCTGGTCAGGAAATGCTTCACAGTGCTGTGGACTTTTAAGTTAACCCTTAAAAATTGTGTGTATTTATTTATTGTAATTGTTTTAATTATATGAGAATGAAGAGAAAGGACTTTAGCAGAGCAAACAGCATAAAACAAATGCCTTGCGATATAAGAGTGGACCTCTTGGACAATGTTCTACCATAGGTAAAGAGGAGGGAGTAGCAGGAAGTGAGGTTAGAACTGCAGATGAAAGCTAGTCTGTCCATGCTGGAGATCTTTGTGATGTTTTTGTTGCTGTTAATGGGTTTTTGATAGAGAAGATATTTTTAGGCAGTTGCTTGGAAAGTAAAGGATGATTGTGGAACTTAAGTCTTTTTACTTATGAGAGAAAAAGAAAGGGAGCAAAGGAGGGAGGAAGGAAGAGAGAAATGAATAAAGGAAAGAAGGCAGAAGAAAGAAAAAGGAAAGAAAGGGAAAGAAAGACAGAAAAGAAAATGAAGGAAGGAAGGAAAGAGAAATAAAGGGTTTAGATTTTAAAAATACAGATACACTTTTATTTATTCAAATTATTTCGACTTTAGACAGGAATTTCTGTCTTGATACGCAGGGAAACAAAGGCTTTTACTTACTGAAATTTCTGAAATGTACTCATTGGAGTTTCTATGAAAAGTGTCAGAATGGGCATCAAGTTTGTATTACTTTATATATTCTACCCCCCGTACTTGCCTATACCATCTTAGTGCATTTATGAACTAATTGAATCTAACCTCAAAAACTTAGATATACATGTATTAGCATTTTAAACAATTATGAGCAATAGAGAAATTGTTTACAGGTGAAGTAATATGTTACAGCTTAAATACTGAGTTAATATGATGTTTACCATAGAATAAGATCAGGAAGATTCCAAGATCTCTGCCAAAAATATTGTCCTTGTGGTAGGCAGCCTTGAAAAGGCCCTCAATAATCCCCATATCCTGCTTTTTATATATTTAGGTAATCCTCTTCCCTTGAGTGTGGGTTAGAACTAGTGTTTTGATTATAATCAACGCTATATTATAAAAGTGATAGAATGTTGCTTCTGAGGTTAGTTTACAAAAAACAGGTCACTTCTGTTTTATCCACTCTCTCTCAATTTTTCCTCCACTCGTTCTGAAAACAGCCAGCTGCCATGTTTTGTTTAGCTTTAGAGAGACATCCACATGGCAAGGGACTGATATCTTCTTCCAATTGTCCTGCCAAAAGCCACTTACTTCAGTATGCTCAAACTTGAGTCCTCCCTTAGTTGAGTTATGAGATAATTGCAGACCTGATCAATACCTAAATTTCAGCTTTGTGAGAGTCTTGGATAAATGAGCATAACTAAGCAGCATCTGAATGCCTGACCAACAGCAATCATAAAATAATAAATGCTTTTTGTTTTTAAGCCATTAATTTTTATACTTCTTTTTTTTTAATGTAGCAACTGATATCTAAAATCTCTTTCTCTTCAAATGCAAAAAATTGATTTAATTTATCCTTTTTTTTTTTTTTTTTTTTTCCTTAGCCACATTCTAGGTTTTTACACTTCTGGCCCAGGACAAAGAATGATAATTACTTACCAAATCAAGAAACAAACCCACGATCAGAGTGTGGCAAAAAACATTTGGATACATAAAGCAGAAATAACTTCAGACAAAGTCCACCTCAGAAGGCCGTACAGAAAGAAACAAAAGGCTGGAAATCTTGCTATTCTGAAAGTTTAATGCTTTTTCCTACTAGGAACATTATGGTGTGATTCCCCATAAATTCTATATGGCAGATGCTTTTTTTATAGATTTTTATAGAAGTTAATATGTATAGTTATAAATTTCGTATGAAAAGGAGTTTAACTGCTGTAAATGGAAGAGGTTACATTACTAGCTTGCTGAGTCTGCCATAAAAATATACCAGAGACTCGGTGTCTCAACAAGAGATTTATTTTCTCTCAGTTCTAGAGTCTTAAAGTCCAAGATCAAGGTGTTGGCATTTTTGGCTTCTTCTGAGGCCTCTCTTCTTATCTTGCAGATAACCACCTTCTCACTGTGACCTCACTTTATTGTCCCTTGGTTTCGGTGTACTCAACATCTGATGTCTCTCTCCCTTTCTGTCCTAACCTTTTTTTATAAAGACATTAGTCGTTGGGTTAGTGTCCACCCTAACAACCTCATTTTACCTTAATTACCTAGGTAAAAGCCCTATCTCCCAAAACAGTCACATTCTAAGGTACTGGAGGTTAGGGCTTCAAGATATGAATTGGGGGTGTGTGGGACATACTTCAGCCCATAATGGGGTAGCAGGCAAATGTTCAGGTTTCTTTTTGTTTTTAAACATTGGGTCACACTGAATCACTCAGTTCATATACTTGCTTATATCTATTCTATGAAAGAGAGGAATTTGTATTCTTAGTTCAGACCTACACATTTAATTTGTCTTACTTGCTAATTATATTTACAGTGTAATGAATTAATGACAGGTTAATTAATGAACATTTGTAGAGAACCAAATTGTTCAAAGCACTATGAAGGGTCACAAAAAGTTCATGGACAGGTTCATATTATGTTTTAATTTTATTTTTCCATGAACTTTTTGAAGTACTCTTGTACTTACCCTATCATTGTAGCTACATGAAATATACCACCCTCTTTTTCTAAACACTTGAGATTGAATTTTTTGACAGAATTGAGTCATGATGCAGTATTTTTTTAATATTATAATTTTTATGGCCTCATATGTCCATGCATGACTGCATGACACACAGACACCCAAAACAAATATAGCTGCCTCCCTTATACACGGGGGATAAATTTCAAGACCCCCAGTGGGTGCCAGAAACTCAGGATAGCACCCTACCCTATATATATTATTTTTTTGCCTATACGTAGGTACATACCTAAGATAATGTTTTATTTATAAATTAGGCACAGTAAAAGATTAATAACAATAACTAATAAAACAATTATAACAGTATGCTAGCATCACTACTCTTGCACTTTGGGGCCATTATAAAGTAAAATAATGGTTACTTGAACACAGCACTGCAATACCCCTACAGTTGATCTTATAATGGAGATGGCTGCTAAGTGACTAGTTTATACAGCGAGGCTAGTTTATACAGCGAGGATACACTAGACAAGGTCCCAGGTGGGACAGAGAGGGACGGCAAGAGATTTCACCATGCTACGCAGAACGGCGTGTAACTTAATATTTAACAAATTGCTTATTTCTGGAATTTTCCATTTAATACTTTTGGACTACAGTGAACTGTGGGTAACTGAAATCATGGAAAGCACAACTTCAGGTTATGGCTAGTACTGTACATCATTCTATCTCCTATTTTTACTTGGTATGAAACACATAAGAATGTGAACCAAGAAGAAAAATTGCATTGCTTTACATTTATAGGCAAATTGTATGCATTTTATCCTGTTTATTTTTGAAATGGTTTGGGTTTCAGAAGACCTGGCCTCAAATCCTGGCTTGACTATTTACTAATTGTCTTTAATAAGTAGTAGTGTTTAGCAGGTATCTTCGTTTCTCTAAACATCGGTGCCTTCATTTCTTTTATTTTTATTTTTATTTTTTTTTGGTGCCTTCATTTCTAAAAGAGGAGAAAATCATGCCAAACTTGTAGAAGTGATATGTGGTAAAACAAGTGTGAACATAGAGAAAAACATATAAGTGTAGGGAAAAATGAAGGTAAAGGGAGAGAAAATGGCTGAAATTTAAAAACTGGTCATTCTTATAAGATTTTTAAAAAGTGTTTTGTAAAATAATTTGGCATATGTTATGAAAATCTATAACAATGTTATGTGATCAAATGAGTGAAAGAATCAAAAACCTATTACTCTTATTTTCCTAATAAAATTTCTCATAGCATTTTCTATTCTCCAGGAAATGCTGCCTTGATATGCTAAGTAGAGAAGCAATGTATTTAAGAGTCATTAATCTCAATTAGCTTTATTTTCCACCAGAAAGTTGTTCAAATGACCTTACCTATGCAAATTAGACCTAATTACTCCCTCTAAAGGATCTAAGTTCAATTATCTGATATCTTGGAGTTCAGCCAGTGTATTTTGTACCAAATATTTCAAATCTTCGGGAACTCATTTAACGTCTCTTTTAACAAAATGCCCCTAATAGCACCCAGAAGCTATAGTCCTGGTGATATAACTTAATTTGTAATTTACTGTGTTTTGCCTTATCAACATATCTTAATCATGGCTTCACTTTCAGCTAAATTGGTATAATCAGAAGTCCTGCCTAAAGTAGCAGCAAAACTTCACTTCACAATGAGAACATAATAAAATGAAAATCATGAATGGGAATCTCTCATAAAAGCAAATAAAGTTTTAGAATTTCTAAATCCAATCATATTTAATGGTTCTAGCACCTTGCTGGTCTTTAGCATCAGAGCTCCATGGTCTGAGCTAGGGGTAAACACTGAAGACTTAACATGTGTAATGGCAGTGTCAACTGTTAGCCTCAGTCTTCTCATATTTGAACTTGGGACGATAATAGTCTCTACTAGTCAATTAGAATTAACTGTGGTACTTCATGAAAGTGCTTAGCACAGTGTTTTTTGGAGGAAGCATCCAAATAACATAATCCATTATGATTGCTGTTTATTGACATTCTTCTCAGGGTCAGGGAGTGCTTAACTTTGTTCTGTGAAGCACGTACTGAAGTGGCATAAAATCACTGAGCACACCAAATACAAACACACAAAATGTATCAAATGCACAAAATACAAACACAAAACATGTATCAACTCTTTCAGTACCATTTAATGCCTTTAAGGACTCAGATGGAATAAAACTACTAAAATCAACAAACACTTCTCAATTTCTTCAGGCCAAAATGTTGGCACTGCTTTTGTGAAATATTGATAATTGCAGTGTTGTTGGGACAACATAAAATTTTGCAAAAAAAGACTTTGTGCTAACTTCATGTTTTTTCTCCTAAATCCAAGCACTGCTCAAAGATTGTATAGTAGATGCCAAAATGTTTTGTAATCAGCTTAGACTTACTTCACTGCCCTAAAAATAATGCTGTCAGTGAGATTAATTACAATAAAACGGGATTTGGGAGAAGTTGTACCTTCTCAGATAAAAGTGAGATTATAGCTAAAAGCTTTTCAATCTCTGCCACATATTCAGAATATCAATTTATAGTCTCCTTTGGGACAATAAAATAATAAAACATCTTTTTCTTACAGCAAAAGAAATCTTGTCATGACTTTACTGTCATTTTGTAACTTGTTATGATAGGCAGAAAAATAGCCCCAACAAAGAATCTCCACAATGGTTAGGCTGCTGAAGAAACTTTGCAGATGTGATTATTTTAAGGCTAGTATAGGCAGCCCAAATGTGGCAGACAGACTCTAAGGTAGCTTCCATGACCCCAACCTCCTGCTATCCGTGTCCTTGTACGATTCTCTTTTTTTGACTGAGGAGAAACCTGTGGCTTGCTTATAACAAATTAGAATATGATAGAGGTGGGCCGACCCCATGGCGCACTCGGGAGAGTGCGGCACTGGGAGCGCAGCAATGCTCCTGCCGCGGGTTCGGATCCTGTATAAGGATGGTCGGTGCGCTCACTGGCTGAGGGCGGTGCAGCGGTTCGCTTTTGAAAAAGCAAGCAGACACATTAATAAGGAACTTAGGGTGACCTTCAGCCAATAGCTTACAAGGTACTTAATGCTGCTAATAACCATGTGAATTTGGAAATTGTTCTTTCCCCAATCAAACCTCAGACAAAACCACAATCCCAGCCAATACCTGGATTATAGTTTTATAAAAATCAGAGCAAAGAACATAGCTAAGTTGTGCACAAACTCCTCACCCACAGAAGCTGTGAGATAATACATGTGTTGTTTTAAACGGCTATTTGTGGTAAGATTGTTACACAACAATAGATAACTAATATAACATGCTCACATAGATTAGTAGTGTCATAAGTGCTTATTGCTGCTACTTAAAATAGACTGGAATGTGAGCACCAATATAGACACACATTAAGGCAATTAAGTAGTTCCATAATGAATTTTCAAAACAGTGGAGGTACTAGTCATTTTTCCAAGTATAATTATGTATGTTTTTTTTTTTTAAATTTTCTCAGAAACTGATACGAACATTTTTTTTTTTTTTCATTATATAGAGTTCTCTTTATTATACCCTTTAGGTCCCAGCAAGTTTCAAAGGACCCTCCAGAGCCATTGAGCAGGTTTGACTTGAGGTTTCATCAGGCATATGGAAGCTACCCTGCTAAATAATTAAGAGAGCAGAAGGAGTGGGGCCAAAGACTACTTGGAGGAAGAAGAAGAAAGTTCCAGGGACAGGGACCAGAAATCCCTTGAGAAAAAAATTACTTAATGATAGATTTTTAAATAAAATTCTGTGCACTTTCTATAACCCCCAAATATTCAGTTTTCAGCATTAATAAAAAATTAAGTTTTCAAAAGTAATGATATGCTGGGTGTGATTTGAAATTATTTTGGAAGTCATTGAAGATTCTGATTTTATATCAAGGATAACTTTGAGTTTATATATGATTAGTCCGTAAAGGAATTACATTGCATTTTTTGATTATTATGGTGATTAATAACTAGTGGCTTATTTAAAATTAGCCATCTATGGTAGAGTAGAACCATATTTAAAATAAGAATACCACATGTTGAGAACCAGCTCTGCCATTTTATAGGTTTTGTTCAAGTTACATATCTATGAGCTTTAGCTTACTATTATCTAGATATGGAGTTATGATACGTTCTTTATTAGATTATTACAAGGATGAGATGAAATAAAAGTAAAAGGAATACATAAAAGTAATATAATGTTGTGATTAGTGCAATTAACTTGAATTCATTTCAATTCTTAATACATTATCTACTGAAGTAATTTTATTTTGAATTTAAATTTTAACCAAAAACACTTCATCTACTGTGTTGTCACTAGACATGATAAAAAAGCAAATTGTTAATTGAGAAAATACTGTGTTACATATCAACTTGCAAATAAGTTGTTAAGTAGAATATTATTTATCATCATATATCTTGAAAGTGAAAATGATTTAAACAATATCAAATTCATATCCAAAATGTTCAGATAAACCAAGGAGGAAGAAAGAAATTTTAGCCATTGTTACAACTTTAGAATTAAAGTTCTATTTTGTATATAGAAAAAAAAAGTCATGATTGGGGATATAAATGAAAACAAAAAGAAGCACATCCCCACTCTTTTGCTACCCTATGTAAGGGATTATAATGGAGTTCCCTATTGCAGATTATTTTGAACAATATTACCATGAGGAAAGATAATGGAGGTTAAATTAACTATCAATTATTGAGAATATATTACGTAAGGCCCTGAATATGTTTGATGCCAATGAATCTTCACAGACTTGTAGAATGCAGTAGAAATGCAGGTGAAAATGTATATCCATTCCCCATGGAGCTCACATGCTACATTCTAATGGGAGGAGTTATATACAGTATATCACAAGGTGATAAGTGCTGGGGGGACATAAAGCAAGGAAAGGAGAGAAAAAGTGAAGTGAGGGGCAGCAATTTTAAGGTCTCATCATAATATAGAATTTGACCAAACATTTAATAGACTAGAAGGATTGAGACGTGTGTTTCTCTGGGAGGTAAACTTTTCAGATAGAAAGTATATCAAGTGCAGTTGCTTTACCCCCAGACAACCACACGGCAATTACATATGATCATTTCAATAAATGATGCAAAATCATTTGAAAGTTTCAGCATTCAGTCATGCTTTAAAAAACAAACAAAAACCAAAAACGCCCCCAGTAAACCATAAATATAAGGGAACTTCTTATATGATAAAAAGAAGATTGAGAAACAACAACAACAACAACAACAACAAACAGTTGAATGTCTGGAGAGTTGAAGAAGGATTTTCTGGCTAGTAAGACTTCATTATGTTGAAGAACCTTTCCACTACTGGAATCTGACTTCAGCTCACAGTCTCCAGTATGGTTTTGTGCTTGACCGTGTGGAGTCTTATCCTGGTCATTCAGAATTTATTGTTTACGCAAAGGATCAAAGCTATCCCTATCCAGATTTCTGAAACCCCTGCTCCATGCTTCTCTCTTCAGTATGCTGCCGCAAATCTACCTGTCTTAGTTGCCATCAAGTCTGTTATCTGGTTCCTCTGCTCAATGCATCCACCGTCTTGTTTGGGCTCTCCCTTTCTACACAGTGGCTCATAAACTACTCTACACATAAAAATGGAGTGAATATACTGTTCCTATCATGTGTTTTTCTCCTCTCCAAAATCACAGCCCTCTGTGTTTCTTGATTAAGAATAGTTGTTTCATATATTTTGTTCTAAAATTGTGTATAGTAGGAACGCATATTGTTCCATTTTTTTTTCCTATGCTGCCATTTAGGAGAAATCTTGTTTAAGTCTATAATATGGGAGCAGTACAGTTCAGAAGAGTACTATAATATTATTCAGAACCTTAGGAAAATCAAGATCAAGACTTTTTTTTAATGGTTTAGCCATAGCAAATTCTCCACAAATCTCGCTCTCTAAACAAGCGCGCGCGCGTGTGCTCGCGCGCGCGCACACACACACACACACACACACACACGGCTAGACAAATGGAATACAATTAAGAGAAGTAGGTGCTTTGGATTGTGAATTACTTGCTCATGCAAAATAACAGACCTTCTAAATATGCTGAAGCCTAAGTATATATGTATAATATCCTCTTAAACATGAAGTACTTATTATGATTAGGATACACATAACTAATTTAATTGTTGGGTGGTCATATAATGCCCAGTTCCAGATGAGCAGTTCAGTTCGCATAGTTATTTAGTGTCCCATGTTTAAGTAAAAAGTTATTATGCAAAATAACAAACGCTTCATGTAGAGGATAGTGTGATTTCACATTTGATGGACATTTAGGTTGGTTCCATATCTTGGCCATTGTAAGTACAGATGCTAAGAACATGTGCAGGTATCCCTTCAACAGGATAATTTCCATTCCTTTGGATATATACCCAGAAGTGGGAGTGCTGGATTGTACTATCTATAGTTTGAGAAACTTCCATACTGTTTTCCATAATAGCTGTACTAATTTACAGTCTCACCAACAGTGTAGAAGAGTTCTCGTTTCTCCACATCCTCACTAGCACTTGTTATCCTCAGTCTTTCTGATAATAGCCAATCTAACTAGGGTGAAATGATATCTCAATGTGGTTTTGACTTGCATTTCCCTGATTATTAGAGATGCTGGGCATTTCTTCAGGTACCAATGGCCATTCCATATATCTTCCTTTGAAAATGTCTATTCAGCTCCTTTGCCCATTTTTTAATTCGACAATTTGTTTTTTTACTGTGAAGTTGAGTTCCTTTCTATTCTGGAAATTAATCCCTTATCAGACTGGTGGTTGCAAATATTTTCTCCCATTCAATAGGTTGCCTTTTCACTCTGAGTTCCTTGTATATTCTGGAAATTAGTCCCTTATCAGATGTGTGGTTTGCAAATATTTTCTCCCATTCAAGATTGTCTTTTCACTCTGTTGTTTGTTTTCTTTGCTGTAGCATAAGAATTTGAAGTTCATGTATGTTCTTGCATCCTTCCATCTTTTGGTCCTTTTTATTGTTGAGTAGATTCTACTGAATGAATATACAATATGAATTTGTGTCCACTTATTGGATAATACGACTAATACTGCAAAGAGCACTCAAAAGTTATCTGGATGGATATCTATTTGTATTTCTTTTGGGTAAATACCTAGGAGTAGCATGACTCGGTTGCATGAAAAGTGTATGTAACTTTTTACAAGAAACTGGCAAATTGTCAAATTGATTGTAAGATTTTTTATTCAGCATCAAATATTTGGGAATGCATATTGTTTCACTTCTTTGTCAACCATTGGCATTTTTACCCTTTCAAATTTTAGTAATTCTAGAAGGTGTGGTTTTAATTTCCATTTCGGTCATAATTTTTTATATACTAATTGGCCAATCAAGTAGCACATTAATTTTCTTAACAATTAATGGGATATTAAGATTTTATTTTATTTTTTCTTATATCAATGTGGATAACTTATACATGTATTTCAAGAAAATCGTCAGTTTTATTGGAGGTGTCAAATTTGTTGGCATGAAGTTGCTCTTGATTTTTAACATTCCTTAGTAATTTATTTTCTCTAGAATTATTGATGATAACTTCTTCCACTTCTGGATTGGTGATTTGTGTTCTCTCTTTTACTTGATCAGCAGAGCTATGGGATGTATCAAAATAGAAGACTTTGCTAATTATCTCCATTATCTACTTATTGTACATTTCATTGAATTGCTTCTCTTAATTTTATTCATTGCTTTCCTTATTTAGATTTACTTTGCACTTACTTTTCTAGCTTAATAAGGTGAAATCTTATGTCTTTGGTTTTAGACTTTTTTTTCTTTCATAAGATAAGTATTTAAAATTATAATTTCCGCTGTAGGACTACATTAGTATTATCCTTAAAATGTCATATGTATTTTTTATCACAGAGTTAATTTTTAAATTTCCCCTGTGTTTTATCTTTAACCTATAAATTACTTAGAAGTGTTTTATATAATTTAGGTTTTCCAAGATAGTGTACTGTTAATTATTTCTAATTTAATTCCATCTTGGTTTGATATTGATCAGTTTATATGTATTGACCTTTTTTTTATAATACATCATGTGCTCTTCCTCAGTGACTATGCATACACACTGGAAGAGATTAGATATTCTGTCATTGTTGGAAACCGTATTCCATAAATATCAGCCAGATGAAGTTAATTGATTGTATTTGTCTTTGTTTCGGCTGTTAGAATACCATAGCCTGGGTGGTTTAAACAACAGAGATGTATTTCTCACAGTTTCGGAATCTGGGAAGTTTGAGATCAGGGTGCCAGCATGGTCATTTCTTGTGAAACCACACTCCCTGGTTTATAGATGTCCATCCTCTCATCGTATCTTTACATGTTGGAGAACAAAGAACATCTCTCTTACGTTTCTTCTTAGCAGGGCACTAATCTCATTCATCATGACTCCAACCTTCATGACCTAAGCTCCTCTCAAAGGCCTCATCTCCAAATACTATCACATTGGGGGTTTAAACTTTAATATATGAATGTTGGGAGAATGCAAACATTAAGCCCATAGCGGTATTGTTCATATATTCTCATATAGTAATTTCTGCTGAATGTGTACAGTATGCAAAAGGAGCAAAAGAATGACTTTGGAGTGGATACATCTAACAAACACTACCTCAGCCATGTAGTCAAATTGAACATCAATAGAAGTAAGTCATGCTGATAATGTCTACCACTTTACCTCTGTAGTCTTCCTTTCAGAACACACTTTTTTAATTCTAATTTTCTTAATACATTCTGGCTGCTGTAAAAAAAAAAAAATACCTGAGATTGGGCAATTTATAAAGAACAAATTTTTTTTTTTCTTACAGTCTCCTGGAGGCTGGGAAGTCTGAGATCAAGGCCGGTATTTGGTGTCTAGTGAAGTTGTTCTTGCTGCACATCATGGAAGAACGGAAAAAAGAGCAAAAGGCACCAGTGCTGTGTCTTCACATAGCAGAAGAGTGGAAGAGAGCAAATCCACTTCTTCAAGCCGTTTTCTAAGAGCCTTCATCCATCGATGAGGTCTCCACCCTCATGACTAAAGTACATCCTAAATGCCCCATCTATTAATATTATCATGTTGGCATGTTAACTTTCAATACATGAATTTTGGGAGACATTTAGACCATAGCACTATTGTGAGAAAAATATCAAACAAATTTTATTTGAGGAACATTCTACAAATATATCTGATCAGTACTAAAAAATATCAAGGTCATCAAAAATGAGAAAAGTATAAGAAATTTTCACAGTCAAGATGAACCCAAAGAGACATGCTGACTAAATGTAATGTAGTAGCTTGGATGAGATCCTGGAACAGTAAAAGTACATTAGATAAAAAAGAACAAACACATGATATATGAATGTATTAATATTGTTTTTTAAAATTATAACAATTGTACAATACTAATGTAAGATATTAATAGTAAAAAAAAAACAATGTTTTGTAAATCTAAAACTGTTTTGATGTTAAAAAATTTTAAAAATATACATCACTCTCGCCTTTTTATATTTACTGCTAGCATGGAAACGACTTTTCTACTCATTTATTTTGTGTCTCTATATTTAAACGGTATCTCTTATAGGAAGCATATACTAGGGTCTTGTTTTTTTGACCACTCTGTTAATCTTTGCCTTTTAGAGTGTTTAGATCTATATTGTTTAATATTTTAACTTATTAGCTGAATGTGGCTATTTAAATTTAACTTAACAAAATTCAGTAAAATTAAAAATTAGTTTTTCATTCTTATTGGATATAAGATAAACTTCATGTACTTGTTAGCTATGTAGACATTGATGATTTCACTAGATACTGTTGTAAAATTTCCCAACAGTTATATACGCATTTTTAGAAAGTTAAAAGTAAATGGTAGTCTTTTATATTTATTGACCTTCTATTTATTTTACCTCTTCTTCAATTCATGCCATTTATGAAGATCCTTTTATTTTAAATTTCACTTTAGCATTATAATCTTTTAGCATTTCCATTAATACATTATTTGAACAGTACATTATTTTAGGTTTCCTTCACCTGAAAATGCCTTTCCTTTATTTTCGTTCCTTAGGATATTTTCACTGATTATAGAATTATTTGATGGACTCTTTTTTCTTTTAGCACCTTAAATATTTTTTCCACTGTTTTCAGATGGAAAATCAAAGTTGTTCAAATAGCTGTTTTTCTAAATGTAATGTATAATATTTCTCTTAATGCTTTCACAATTTATTCATTATCTTTGGTTTTCAGCATTTTTTATTATCATGTGGCAAAGAATTACAGTCCCCCACATTTAGTTTATTTCTGTGGTTCTACACAAACTTGTCTCTCTGCATTGAAATACCTTCTCTCTTGTACCTTTCTTCCTTAATAGCTCTTTATTCTTCACATTCAGCTTGACTCTTTTCACCTTAGTTAATTAAGTCTTTTTTGTCATCCTTGGAAAGCAGGTAATCATCTATTTCCTTTTACCAGAGCTTGTAAATATACCTATTATCCAGTTTATAATCCTGCATTCAAATTTTAACATATCTGCTTTTCTTACTAACTGTGACTTCTTTAAGAGAATAAAAAAAATACTTCGTTTATCACAGTGTTGCCTACTATACTCTCTGTCTAAAAGCAATTATTTAATGAACTCTGCTGAATGAACAAATATATGAATATTAAAGCTGATTTCACTACCATATGCATTATGATCATTTGTATTCACATAACCCAAACTCTCAGTAGTTTAACAAAATAAATATTTACTTGCCACTTATCTCATAATTCAGTATGTGTGTAAAAAAAGGACAAATAAGGTTAGGAGGAAAAAGGTTCACTTTGTGCATCAGAAAACCAGGCTTTTTCCATGTCGTGGCTATATCATTTATCTTCAGATCTTCCACAAGAACATCTGCATTTAAATCGCCAACAAGAATAGGAAGAGACTGGAAGGCATAACTCAAAATATTTTAGAAGCCAGAGTTGGCAGCGGCATACCTCAGTTGTGTCCACAATTTTATTTCCGGAAATTAGTTCCTTGTTCCAACTGAACTGCCAGGAGTGTAGAAAATGAAGCTGTATGCACAGGATAAAGGGGGAAAACAGAGATATTCACTAAACCTAGCATTTTTTACACAATATGTTTGCTGAAACCTACAATTTTTTTCTTTTCTTTTTTTCTTTTATTGAGCTAAAGAAAAGCACCCATAGCATGTTTGCTGAAAAAAAGCAAATTTCTGATTTGGGTTTTAAATTTCAACTTAACAAAAGTAACCAGATGGTTTGCCATCTCCAAATTGCATGAAAACATAAGGTCACAGTGGGCTAGCAGACTGGGTGTGCTCTCTGATTTATGGAGATGTTTCCTCTCAGGAATCACACCAGTCTGATAGATAACAATGGATTGAATTAAATGAGCATTTTCAGCTGTCATTATAGTTCAATGCTATACAGGACAAGGCCAATCTCACCAACTAAAACAAAGCAGAATTTCTGACAAATAAAAAGTACATATAGAATTTTAATCAATTCATATCATAAAGGGAAATCTTATCTAGCAATGAATGACTCGATCACCTAACTTGTTTTCATAGAATTGTCCTTTTTCACATCTTCTCATAGTGCATCTTTTCAAAATGAAATTCAGGGCACTTCTGCCTTGACCACGATTGTGCAGGAATTGCCCACCCATCATAAACAATTAGAAAACCAAACAAAACATATGAATAAACTGTTTTCAAATATTGGATGTCACAACAGGTAATGCACGACTCTAATACCTGAGGGAAAGTAAACTGAGGTAAAAACTATGATTGCCTGAGTTCACTGCCTTGAGGCAGTTTGGAACCATCAATCAGGGAAGGAAAGTCAAACCAACTGAGTCTAATATTATCACTCAGTGTAGAAAATTGCTATTTCCTAAGGAAGCCAACCTGCTACATTTTTCATGACAGAGTACTGGAGAAGAAAGAACTGCACAGAGAGAGCTCCAGAGATCTTTGAGAGAGTGGTGGTCCCTTCAAGTCTTTGTTTACTGATCTGCCTATATGGGAGGTACAACTAACATGACATTGGGAAAGAACCACTAGAAAACAGTAGACCAGTAGCTCAAGTGCTCATCCAGCTAGAGTGGAGAGACCTTATCATATAGAGCCAATGAGCTGGTTTCTTCAAAAAGGTCATACCTTAGTATGGGGCTAAAATAATTTGGGATAAATGCTGCTCTAAATCTACCCTAATTAACAATCTTAAATTTTAGCAAACTGATTGAAGTTGACTTATGTGTGCACTAGAACAAATCTAACACTCTTCAAACAACTACATTAAGGTCCAGATCCTAATGATGCAAACATCAAACCACCGAATATCCAATCTAAGTACAATATGTGAAAACAACACATCTAAGTGCAGATGAGGGGTTCAGTAAAACTAAACAGTTTTCTGTGTTTTTCAGGAAATGGTAAAACATAGGATTAACATAGAATTTAATCAATTACAATTCATATTATACTTTATGAGGAAATGCTAAGGAATAATATAAAAAGATGATTTTATAAAACAAGTATAGGAGATTAAATAAATTAATTAAAATTTTGATTAAACTAAAAGAAGACAACAAAGAGTGATAAAAATTAGAAACAAATGAAAATTGAGAGCAAATAGCATTGTAGATTTAAACCTAATTATATTACTAATACAATAAATTTAGGCAGAATAAAATTTTCAATATGTAAAGATTATCAGACTAATTAAATAAAACAGCAACTCTATGCTATCTACAGGAAGGAAATTTTAAATACAAAACAGTAAATATTTAAAAGATAGAAAAATACATACCATACAAATACAAGCAAAAAAAGGGTGGCATAGCTACATTAATATCAGATAAAATAGACATTAAGGCAAAATGGATAGATAGAAGAAAAAGAATCCTTATGGTAAAAAGCATATAATTAGCAAATGTTATAACTATCATAATCTGCAACACAATTCCACAAAACTGCAATTTAACTCGAATAACATAACCTCAGTTGAATGTAGCAAAATTTGACAGATTTAACAGTTGAAGAATTAGACACTCCACAGTCATGGTTGGATATTTTTACCTTTCCTCTTTGAGTAGATGATAGAACAAGCAGATAGTAAGTCATTGAGAACAAAGTCCATATGAACAGCAAAATTAACTAATTTGACCTAGTTGACATATATAGAACATTCCAATAAAGTGTAGAGTATATATTTTTCAAGTGAACAGAGAACTTTTACACAAAGTGACCATATGTTTGTTCATAAAATATGCCTCAACAAATTTAAAAGAATTAAAATTTCACAGAGTAGTTTCTCTGAGTACAATAGAATTAAACTAGAAAATAACAAAATATAACTAGCATGTCCCCAAAATTTATTAATTAGGGCTCACATTTCTAAACAGCTCACAAAGAAGAAATTACAGTGAAAATATTTGAAACAAAATAATAATGGCAATGTATCAAAACCTTGTGGAATGGAAATTGAGTTTTGGAATGGTAGCGTAAGCCAAAAAGGTCAATTCTTCTTACTGATTACGACTCCCTAGAGGAGGGAGGAAACAAAAACCAACTACATGAGGATTCTGAAAAAGAAACAAAAGCAGGAGATTGTGGAGATGAATAATATTTAGAAAGATTAAAGAAGCATATCAGAAATATCAGACATCTGGGGCAAGGTTTTCAGACAGAAACAATAAAAAAGATAAGTATCTGAGAAAATATCTAGAACTAAATAGTCATGAAGACTTAAAGCATAAATTTCTATGACTATTTAAAAGAAAATGTAACACTGGCATGTAGGGTTTACATGTATGCAAATAAAATATATATGAAAATGATAATATGAATGACAGTAGAGAAAGAGTTAAGTGGAAGTTATCTACATTTTTTGGTCGAGTGATACAATATTAATTTTTTAGTAGACTGTAAAAAAAATTACGTATTATTTTATATCCCCTAGAGAAAGTGTTAAAAATATTATACAAAAAGTATAGTTAAAATGACAGTGAGATACTACTACTCACTTATTAGAAAGGCCAAAATCCAGAACAGTGACAACACCAAATGCTGACAAGGATGTGGAGCAACAGGAACTCTCGTTTAATTCTGGTGGGAAGGCAAAACGGTACAGCCACTTTGGAAGGCAGTTTGGCATTTCTTACAAAACTAAACTTACTCTAACCACATGATTCAGCAATCATGTTCCTTAGAATTTGAGAACTTAGGTCCACACAAAAAAACACTCACATAAATTTTTATAGCAGCTTTATGTGTATTGTTAAAACTTGGAAGCAAACAGGTCCTTCAATAGATGAATAGATAATTAAATTGTAATACATCCAATCAATGGAATACTAATCAGTCCTAAAAAAGAAATGAGGTATCAAGCCATGAAAAGACATGAAATAATTGCAGGGAACTGTAGAAACCTTCCAAGTTCACTTACACATGGAATTATTTGACTTATTTTGAAAGCTGGCAATTTGTTCCTCTGTAAAGGAAATGAAAGATGAAGGGAGGTATCTTACATAGTTTCTAGGACAATTCTTAGAAAATTCTCTTAAGAATGCATGCAGTATTGTTCTCTGTTACATGCTCATATATTCATTCTCAATTTTATCTTTTTTAGTCAGTTGGCTGTCTCAAAATTTTAGATAAAATATTGCTAAATAAAAAATTATCTATAATAGAACATTTTAAACATTTATTGTCTGTAACCATCTATCTACATGGACATTTGGGCATGGATGTATATGATGGTTCATTTCACTTGACTGGGCTAAAGGATGCCAAGGTAGCCAGTCCAATATTATCTCAGCGTAAGTCTGTGAAAGTGCTCTTGGAAGAGGTGAGCATTGAATAGCTTGACGAAGTAAAGAAGGTTGCCTTTACCAACACAGGTGGGCAACTTCTAGTCCCCTGAGGGTCTGATGAGAACAAAAAGGTAGAGCAAGGGTAAATTTGCTTCCTGTTTGAGTTGAGATATCCATCTTCTCCTGCCCTTGGACACTGATGCTACTGTTTCTCTGACATTCAGACTCACATTGAATTGCTCCACCTCTTCCCTCTTTCTCCAGGTTGCAGACAGCAGACTATAGGACTTTTTAGTTTCCATAATCGTGTGAGCCAGTTGCTATAATAAATTTCTCTGTCTCTGTCTCTTTCTATATACGTAAATGAATATACGTCTGTGTGTGTACATACATGCACGTGCACACACACACACACAAACACACACTCATTTCTCTGGCAAACCGTGATTAATACAGTGCATGTATACATATATATGCCCTCTATATACACACAAAATCACACATATACACAGACAGAGCCAAGGTTTTCTTCACAGCTTCTATAAACATTTTGTATGAAAAATTCCTCAAGAAATTTAATTTTAAGCAATTTGCCAGATGTATTTGTTTTCTTTCACATGTCAAAATACTGTAAAAAAATAGACCCCAGGGATATAGAACAATCAGAAATTAACCCATTACATTTGCTCTTATAATTCTACCTAGAAGAATCAAATAAACTCCACAATAAAATCATGTTACAAAGAAAAAAAAAACTACAATTAGCACTGCACACTATAAAGATGTAACCGATGAAATAGTAGCTACATTTAAATGAAGAGATCTGTTCAGTCATCCATCTCATACAAAATGACTAACTGGAAGAAATTATGTACTGATGATGAATGCCAAAACCCTGGCAAAATACAGTGTGTATTTTAATCTGGAAACCTCCAGACATTTTCTACTGCTGATTTTGCCTCCTTTTAATAGGATTCATTTTATCCTTGGTGATACAATGCTGTTTCAGCAAGAGGGGATCACTTATCAGGTAAATTAAATTCCTATTCAATTTCCTTATAATAACTCAAATTCATGGGTAACTGTGCTTTGGGATTCAGGGAGAATTTATTAGAAATTAGAACAAATAGTTTTATTTTTGTATGCAACACATTTTGGTGATTACTAAAATATTGTAAATGAATGTAGGGTTTATTTCAGCTCTAATACACTTAAGAGTATATTAGGAGTAAACAAATGTCTCTCATTCCAATCATCAGTTACATATTGATTTTTTTTTCACCAAGATAAGAGCAAATTTCTGAAATTATTTCCATTTGATTACTCCCTGCTGATAATTACTGTGGTAAGCAAAAGCACAGGCATGTACTGAGTTGCTTATTTGTTTACATGAATAAAATAAAATTTAAAATAATTGAATCAATTATTGGATAAAAAGAAAGGCAGGCACAGGAGAAAATGTTTAATGATAGCTACTAGAATTAACAATTTACTGAAGTACTTAACTGAGCAACAATAATATATTAAGTATTATGGATCCATAATAAAATGAATTGTAGAGAATTCAGGTGGGAGATTCTGCTATCAAGAGGTATGTACTTTAGGATGGCAGCTAGAAGAAATGAAAAATATATCTTGATATGGAGTTGCTGAAGTCTATCTAGCTATCAACTACTTGTCTATCTAAAGTTGAAAATAATATAAATGTCTTTCACAGGTCTTTTAAAGTTATTTTGTTTTGATGGCAATTTGAACATTTGCTTAAATCAGAAGTGGGTTTTTTTCTTCATTTTGTTTTGGTTTGTTTTTTGCTTTTATTCTCCTGTTTCAGAATAATACAGTTAGACAAAATAGGAAGGTTTATATATTTGGGCTTATTCACATTCCATCCTAAAATTAGTACATCATAGGTGGCATATTTGTAGGATTCCTCAAGGGCCAGTTTCTCTAAAATTTCTGTCATGTTAGACTTATAGGGATTTCCCTAATTCCCACATAGACCCTGTTTTATGTTTTTAAATCGCTTGTTAAAATGTTAGTCTCACTTGGATTGCATAACTAAGCTATACTAACGGGATTTAATTTTACTTATAAGGAGGGCTTAAGTTTCTAACTAAGCCCTGAGGGAACACAATGCAAGACATCATGAAGGATGGTGGTTTTGATTCAAATACCGTAGTCTATCCCTTTAACAGCAAGTTTTCATAGCTTTTTCTTTTCTTTTCTTTTCTTTTTGATGAATAGATGCTTCCTTATTTGTTGTTTGCTTTAATGACCATTTCCAGAGGTTTTAAATGTGTGTGTGTGTTTTCACCAATTTTATTGGAGAGTGAGTCAGCAAAGGTCTATGCACTGTCATGCTGAAATCACCACAGTACTTTGTAAGAAGAAGTTTTTCCAACAAATAAGGAAGATAGCTGAGTTTTTACTATGTATGGAAGATACAGTTTGCCACTGTCAAGAGTTATACTCGCTGAATAGGAGTTTTATTGGTTTAAATGTTCATGAATTCAAATAGCCTTTTTGTTTCAGTCTCATGTTACTTTTACTTAAAGTTGAGAAGATGTTTTTTAAGATGAGTCTTGTTTAGCTATTATGCTGAAAAGTCATATATTAGTAATTTAGCCTGTTTATCACATTTCTCTAGAAACCAAATGAACTATTCTTTCTTAAGTTGCTCTCAAGCTTCATGTATTCCAGACGACTTATCACTGACCACATAGAAAAATACTTTCCTCTTCAAGATGTATAAAAGACAGAGCTGATTTTATTTATAAAATTTGTAATAAGTACTGTGGAAGATCATAGCAAAACTTGATCTTGGACCAACAGTGCAAAATATTTAGTACATGTAAATAAGTGAGTGCTTTAACAGGTATTTCCTTTTATAGTGGAAGATGGGCCCTTGAGTGCTAAAGTGACACTTGCCCCAACCAAATGCAATAAAAAATTATTGAATTTTTGGTCTGCACTGACCACTTCCGATGCTTCAGGCTCTTTGTGAAAAGTCAAAAAGCAAAGGGAGAGCCTTGACTAATGTTAATCATCTATATTGCTCAGTTGCTGGAGCTGTAATATATTTTAAGTGAGAACAACTTAAATCATCAAAAGAACATAAATTGAACCAGTCTTTAAACTCAGATCAACACTTTTTGGTTTCATCTGGTTCAATTGTGTAACTAAAAGACATTTAAGTAATACTCACATCCACCATTGGACATTGTCCTCTATAGTTCACCAAATGAGGAGACATCTTGGCTTGATTACTTAAGTTACAGTAACCCTAGAATTTTGATAAGTCATAAATCATGTGAAATGGGCCATCTGAGGCCTATTTGCTTAAGTGATTGGAAAATCTGAAAATAATTCCTCAAAGAAATGAAAAGTATGGATTTATGTAGTACAACATAGTAAAATGTGATAAAACATTATAGATCCATTCCATTTTGTCAGGTACTTTATTAAGTACTATAGTATATTGCACATTTAATACTAAAAATAAACATGATGAGGTTAATATATAATGTATTGACGGTTATTAAATAGAATAAAGAAAAACAAAGTAGGATAAGAAGATAGTGATTTGGGAACAGCTGGTTAGGAAAGTATTCTCTGAAGGGGTGGCATATGAACAGAAACCTAAATGAAGTGAGGTCACTCTTCATGAAAATGTCTTGCAGACTATTTATACCAAATAAAGGAAACTGTATCATTACACAATTGCTATGTAACAAAACCATCCCAGAACTCAGTGACTTAAAACAATTAGTATTTTTTAATTCATGAGTACCTGAGTCTGAGGGTGACTCTTTTGGTTTAGGGCAACCTTGGATGATACTATCCAGGTATGCTCAGCTTATACATCTGTTTCAGCTGCTGGGTAAGCTTGGAGTTAACTAATGCAGGATGGCCCTAACTAGAATGAATCAGCTTTGCTCCACCCAGATTTCTTATCCTTCTGCAGGCTAGCTCATGATTGAAGTTCAAGGAGAAGAGGGGGCTACTCAAAGCCTTTTGAGGCCTGGATTCTTAACTGACTCTTCATCAGTTTTGTTACATTATTTTGATCTAGGAAAATCACAAGGTCAGCCCAAAGTCAAAGGGTGAAGGAAAAAGACTCTATCTCTTGATGGAATTAGCTGCAGAGTCATTTTACAAAGAATGTGGACACAGGCAGGAGTGAAGAATCACAGTCATTTTTGCAATCGATCTACCATAATAACTATGTGCAAAGGCCTTGAGCTGGGAATATGATTGACATGTCCAGTAACAATCAATGAGATCACTGTGGCTAGAACCAGTGATCAAAGTGGATAAAGGTACAAATTGAGAGAGAATGTCAGAGGATGTAAGTCCCCAGTGAACTGTTTAGATTTTATTAGAAGTATTACAAGAAACCATTGAAGGGTGAGAATAGAGGATTAAAATAATTTGATTTACATTTTTCAATTTGTATTTTTTAAATATAATTCTTGCTATTTTTTGAAGAACTTATTATAAGGGGCCCAATGTGAAAGCAGTGAAACCAGACAGTGATTACACAGTCTAGGCAAGAGACTGCATAAGATTGTAGCAATGGATGATGCAAGGCTCACTCAGGTTAGGGGGTTCCTTTTACAGGTGGATTTGCTGAAGGGAGTGCAAGAGAGAAAGATGTGTCAGTGTCCAGTACCTACCTCTGTTCATCATGCGTTTCTTCTTTAACGCACTTTGTTCACTGGCTTCTATTGCAACACATTTCCCCTCTCGTTTGTTTGTTTGATTTTGTTTTGTTTTCTTGTTTTTGCTGTTTCCTTAGCTGCTCTGTTTCAGCCACTTTGCTAACAGCTGCCCATCCAATTAATCCTTAAATGTTTAATTTCCCCGGGATATGTCCTAGAATATTTTTTCTTCTACAAGTAGTCTCTTTTCCTGGATTATCATATCCATTTTTATAGGTTCCCTTTTTATCTTTTTCTATTTACATTAACCCTGATATTGCCTCTGAGTTTCAAAACAATAAAGTCCAGTGCCTGTTTTATGTCCCCATTTGGTTGCCTTAAACAAGCATCAAATCTAACATGAATGGAGCTAAATTCATTTCTTCCCCCTGCATACTTGCTTCCTCTACATTTATTCTGTATAGCAACTTGATCAATTTATTTACAGAAGTCAGAAACATGAACATAAGGATTAATCTTTTTGTCCTTTTCCTTTTAGTTCACAGGTAACCAACTCAATTCATTCTACACAACAAAACTTCTATAGCTAATTCATTTTTTCAGTTCATGCATTCCAAATTTTAGGTAAATCTGCCATTAGCAATTACCTACAATACAGCACTAATTTCTTCACAAATTCTACCTCATTTCACTCTATTCTACACATTGTGACAAGAATAATTTTTACAATTAAAAATTGCCTAAGCCAATCCAATGATTGAAGTTCTTGCTAGTAATGCCATTTATTAAGAATAAATACTTAAGGCTACAAGACAGCTTCAACTTTTCAATATAATCCCAATTTCTGCCCCAGACTTATATCATGCCATGCTTCCTATTACTCTCTATTTTTACCTACAGTCCTTTTCCTCTTTTAGTTTCCTAAATGTCACGTGCATTTCCCTTCCTTCAGGGCTTGTTATGCCTTGTTCTCCCTATATGAAACACTATATTTCTCAGTTTCCCATCCCCCAATCCTATGCAAATACAAAATTTGTACAGCTAACTTTTATTAAATAATACAAAAATATTTAACATAAATTCAGTGCTAGAAATTGTGAAATCTTAGCAATGATCACTTTTTCTATCATAGTTTAAATATTACTTCTTCTAAAAAGAATTATCTGCTATTCTTCCTCCTGCCACCGCAGAATAGTAAAACTTTTCTTATTGTAAATTTCCATGGACCCCAGTTTTTGCTTATGACCCTTACCTCATCATTTACATGTGCAATAATTTCTTCCTCATCAGACTATAAGCGCCATAAAGATCAGTAACACTGCATTCCCAGTGAAAGAACATGTAGTCACATAAATTTATATAAGTGATTAAATAACTACAATAACAGAGAACATTGGAGAGATTGTAATTGTTATTTTAATGTCCCCCTTAATCTATTATTCGAGAAAGAAGAAAGTAACTTATACTTGAGTCTTTACAAAGTCGCTTAGAGTATAGAGACCTTTTTTTATTCTCTTTTTAAAGAACAGATTGTTATTTGGTCAGAGCACATTAGTTTGAAGATATTTCAATCAATGGTAATTTTGAATGCTTAAATGAGTTGAATATGTAGGTTGCAGAGCTTTTTGAAAACAAAGAAAATATATTTGACATTGATTATGTCATTTTTCTTGATACTATAACCACACAATTGCAAAATTTGATGAGGTTATAATGAAACATTAACACTTAAATAAATAATAGTAATAATAAATACAAAGCAGTAGACAGCTTCTATTTCTGAGAAGAATGTAGTAAACCATAGCAGGCTATTTAGAAAAAGCCAGATACATAAGAAAAATCATATCTTTGTAGGCATCAGAGAACTGTGGAAACAACGAGGGATAGAAAAATTAAATTTCAAAGAAAAAGAACTATTCCGACATGAGCTATTCATTGCAATCTACTTTTTCTTTTCTTTTCCAAAATTAAAGCATAGTTGATTGTACATATTCATGGGGTACAGGGTTGAATGTCAATACCTGTGTGCAATGTGCGATGATCAAATTAGTATAATTAGCCTGCTCATCATTACAAAACATAATCATTCCTTGTGACTTTTAACCAAATTCTCACTAACCCTCCTCCTCCTCCCCGTTTCCTACCTTTAGTAACCACAGTTCTGTTCTCTCCTTCTGAAAGTTCAGTTATTATAGTCATTGCTTTTTTTCCTTCCTTCCTTCCTTCCTTCCTTCCTTCCTTCCTTCCTTCCTTCCTTCCTTCCTTCCTTCCTTCCTCCCTTCCTCCCTTCCTCCCTTCCTCCCTTCCTCCCTTCCTCCCTTCCTCCCTTCCTCCTTTCCTCCCTTCCTCCCTTCTTTCATTTATTTATTTTTCAGTTTCCACTTATGAGTGAGGATGTGCAGCATTTCTCTTTCTGTGCTTGGCTTATTTTGCTTAACATAATTTTCTCCACACTCATCCATGTTGATGCAAATGGCAGAATTTCATTCCTTTTTATGAACCGAGTAGTATTCCACTATGTGTATATACCACGTTTTCCTTATCCAGTCATTCATTGATGTACATTTAGGTTGGTTCCATATCTTGGCTATAGTAAACAGAGCTGAGATGAACATGGGAGTGCAGGTGTTCCTTCGAAATGAAGATTTTCATTCCATTGTGTATATACCCAGTAGCGAGATCGCTGGATTTTATAGTAGTTCTATCTGTAGTTTGAGGAATCTCTATACTGTTTTCAGTAAGGGCTGTGCTAATTTACAGTCCCACCAGTGATGTAGGAGAGGTTCCTTTTCCCCACATCCTCACCAGCAATTGTTATTCTATGTCTTTTTGATAATAGCCAAACTAACTGGAGTGAGATGATGAGATATCATTGAGATAATGTGATTTTGATTAGCATTTTGCAGATGACTAGTGATGTTAAACATTTTTACATGTATCTGTTGACCATTTGTATGTCTTCCTTTGAGAAATGCCTATTCAGCTCATTTCCCCATTTTAAATTGTGTTATTTGGGTTTTTTACTGTTAAGTTGTTTGAGTTCTTTGCCTGTTCTGGATATTAATTCTTTGTCGGATGCATAGTTTGCAAATATTTTCTCCCACTCTGTAGGTTGTCTTTTTGCTCTGTTAACTGTTTCTTTTTCTGTGCAGAAGCTTTGTAATTTGATAAAAATCCCATTTGCTTATTTTTCTTTTTGTTGCCTGTGCTTTTGGGGTCATATTCATAAAGTCTTTGCCAAATCCTACTTCCTGTAGTGTTTCCTGTGCATTTTCTATTAGGAGTTTTATAGTTTCAGTGTTATATTTAAGTCTTTAATCCATTTTGAATTTATTTTGCTATATGGTAAGAGGACAAGTCTACTTTCATTCTTCTACATATAGATGTCCAGTTTTCCCAGTACCATTTACTGAAAACACTGTTCTTTCCCCAATGTATATTCATGGTATCTTTGTCAAAGATCAGTTGGCTATATGTGTGTGAGTATAAGTATAACATACTTATAAGTGTAATAATACTTGTTTGTATTATTATATAATATAAGTATTTTGATGTTCTCTCTTCTTCTATTCCATTGGTACATGTGTCTGTTTTTTGCCATTACCATGCTGCTTTGGTTACTATAGATTTGCAGTATAATTTTAAGCCACATAGTGTGATGACCAGCTTTATTGATTGATTGATTGATTGATTGCTCAGTATTGCTTTAGCTATTCAGGGTCTTTTGTTGGTCCATAGGAATGTTAGGGTTGTTTTTACTACTTCTAATTAGTATATCATTGGTATTTTGATGGGGATAGAATTGAATCTGTAGATCACTTTGGGTAGTATGGACATGTTTACATCCATGAATATAGAATGTCTTTCCATTTTTTGGTATCCTCTTTAATTTTTTTCAGCAGTGTTTTGTAATTCTCATGGTACAGATCTTTCACTTCATTGATTAAATTTATTCCTAGCTCTTTTATTCTTTTGGCAGCTATTTTAAATGGGCTTGCATTCCTGATCTCTCTTTCTTCCAGTTCATTGTAGGAATTTAAGAACATTACTGATCTTTGTATATTGATTTACATCCTGAATCTTTGAAAAATTCCTTTATCAAAACTAGGAGTTTTATAAAGAGGATTTAGGTTTTCCTATGTATAAGATCATGTCTTCTGTGAACAGGGACATTTCAACTTCATCTTTTCCAATTTGCATGCCCTTTATTTCTTTCTTTTGCCTAATTGTTCTGACATATATTTCCAATGTTATGTTAAATAGGAGTGGTAAGAATAGGCATCCTTATCTTGTCCCTGTTCTCAAAGAAAAAACTTTCAGATTTTCCCCATTCAAGGTGATGTTGGTGGTGAGATTGTCATATATGGCTTTTATTGTGTTGAAACACTTCCCTTCTATACCTATTTTATTGAGAGTCTTTATTAGGAAAGGATGTTAAATTTTGCCAAAAGCTTTTTCTGCATCTACTGAGATAATCACATGTTTTTTGTCCTTTATTTTGTTCATGTGGATGTATCACACGCATTTATTTGCATATGTCGAACCATCCTTGCATGTGTGGAATGAATCCCACTTGATCATGATGTATAAATCTTTTTGATGCACTATTGTATTCTGTTGCTAATATTTTGTTGAGGATTTGGGGGCTATGTTCTTTCCACCTGAAACATCACTGACCATTACTTATGGTAACTGGTAATGATGAAGTGATAACATAGGAGGTGCTCTCTGGAACAACTACATTGGCTTTTGCTTACTGACAATGGTAAAACCTTGCTTTGTGTCTGTGAAATATCAAGATATAATTTAGAAGCTTCACAAATACAGATACAACACAAATACCTCATGCTTAATTAAATAGCACCTTGCTTGTAAGGACCCCAAGTCCACTTAATATGGCAATAAAAATTAATTCATATATTATAGCTTACATGACACCTCTTTTATACACCTCTCATTATTTCTTGTTACACAAACTTTACATAAATGTAAGAAATCATAGACATGAACCTGCTTTCACTGCAATTAGTGATGAGATGCTCCTAGTGCAATGAAAATCAATTACTTCAGGTTCCAAAGTACAATATAGTGTTGTTTTATCATAAAACATTAATTAATTATTAATTATCAGCTCACAAAGGCCTGATGGTCTTCTTGTAGTGAAGAGAAATTGGCCTATGTTAGACAGTCCCAAGGAAAACCAAAAGACTGAGCAAGGTGGCATCATGTCAGCCCAGGTGTTCGTGTTAAATGATGCTTGCTAATGAGGTAGGAGATACTGATAAGAAACCACCAGCAGAATAAATCATACCAGAACCCACTGGAAAACAATATGACACAAGAGAAAATGGCAATGTTTTCTGAAAAACAACATTAGTGGGTGTCCTATACTCACAGTGAGCCTTAGGACAATGCCACCAAAAGTGACAAGCCTTGAAGAATGGAAAGGATGGTCATTTTGCAAGGGAAATTAGCACAGTTAATGTTTAATGGGATATTAATATTAGTAAAAACTGTGTGTTTGACCAGGAGAACTTGAAAACTGTCATAGAAAAGTCACTAAACCAGACTTTTTGGATATTAGAGGAATAACAGGGAAAAATACTTCAGTTTTCTGGCCAGAGTGTTATTTTTTTTTTTAATAAGGGCAAAAAGAACCCAATTTCCAGATTAATGGAGGAATCACTGGGAGAAATGAGACTATAGTCAGTTTCTACTCCAGGCCACCATCTCTTCTTCCTAGGTCTACTTTGCCTCTTCATCATCCCTTGTGCACATTCTCCTTGGCAAAGCAGAGCACACACATGCTGACCCGCTAAGCTGAGCAAATTACAGCTGTCCTATCTTCTTCCCCACATCCAAAATAGAATTGCAGACTTCCCCCATCTTTTTCCTTTTCTTTACCTCTGTTCTCATATGACCTGAATTAGAGTTCCAGCTTCTCAGATTCTCTTTGGCTAGTTGGTGTAAATACAAGTCTTATCTCGATTTGCTCAAAATTATGCTAGTTACTTCAAAATGAAAATATATTTTCTATGAAGGGATGAGAATTATTCCTTTTTATCTCTTTAAAGTATAAATTGTTGACTTTGATGTTGTTCTGGTTGAGCAAAATGTTTGTGCTTCAGACTTCACTAACTTGACTGCAGATAGTGCATACAAATATACTATAAATGAAAGCCAGAAACCACATTCTAATGTTGAAGAAAAGTTAATATAGTTTAAAATAATTAGAAGATATTGTTTCTAACATTTCAGTTAGACTTGCTTATTGAGAGCTGAGTGGAATCTAGAACAGATAGCCAAGTGTATTAGGCTTGTCTTTCCTTAAGTAGCTAAATTTGAATTTGAGGTGGCAGTATTTTATTATATATATTTAAGGTGTACAATTGTCAAGCAAATTAACCTATCCACCACCTTTCATAGTTACTTTTGTGTGTGTGTGTGTGCATGTGTGAGTGTGGTAAGTGCACCTAAAACATACTCTTTTACATTTTCAGTATATAATACAATAATTATTAACTATTGTTCTCATGATATACCTTACTATATTATTTATTTATTTATTTGCACGCTTTGACCTACTTGTCCCTATTTTCACAAGCTCTCTATCCCTGATAACCAGCATTCTACTCTTTGTGTCTCTGTATTCAACTACATTTTAGATTTCACATATAAGTGAAACAATGTAGTAGTTTTTATTCTATGACCGACTTATAATGTTATATCCTCTTTTTCATTCATTAAAATCAGTGTTAAGATTGTTTCCTGTAAAATGAAGTTTTCAAAAAAGTGTCTACATTTTTATATAAAAGTGCAAACAGAGTAAAAATAGTTTATTATTACTTCTGTCAGAGAAATTTGGATTTTACCTAAAATCAAATTCTCAGCTATAAAGCATTCTAAAAATTAAATTTATTTATTAAAGAGGTTGTTCCAAGTGTTGCTCAAATAATACTTTACATAAGTAAATATTTATTCCTTCTATTTCCTACCTGGGGTTTTATTTTTCTTAGATTAAGTACTTGTATTATTGAATGGCCTTAAATTTAAGGAAAGAGTTCTGTAATACTTTTTTTTTTTTTTTTTTTTTTAACAGGATTATAGTTTTGGGTTATTTGTGCCACTGCTACTTGGACAGGTGTATTTAAAATTAAATTTCTTTTTATATAGTAATTTGATAGTTAATTGAGATTGTCAGTTTTAAATTCAGACCTACTTTTAACAAATGTTTTTACTGCTGATTCTATGACACCGTGTCACATAAATATACCTTCTTTGCTTTCAGGGAGCTTATAGTCCAGACACATAAGTGCAATTTCCACAGTGTTCGTTCTATAGGATTCTGTTAGGAGCACATGGAGAACAATTTATTCTTAACGGTGCATGGAAGGGAACACTTCACTGAAGACATACATTGAACTGGCTCAGAACAATCAGCAGAAGAATTGGCTAAAGGTGATTAAAAATATCTATATCTATATCTACATCTACATATTTGTGTCTGTATCTATATCTATACCAATGTCAACACTATATTTTTTCTGTTTTGATTTTATTTTTTAAATTGAAATATAATTATACATATTTATGGAGTACAGAGTTGACTATCAGTATTTTTGTACAATATGTGATCATTGAACCACTACTATTAGCATGTTCATCATTACAAAGCATAATTATTCTTTGTGTCTATTACCCAATTTCTCCCTAAGCCCCTTCTCCCTCCCCCCTTCCCATCTCTAGTAACCATAGTCCTGTTCTCTCCTTTTGTAAGTTCAACATATTATTCTGACAGTTGTCTCTCTCTCTCTCTCCCCCCCCCCTTTGCTCCCAATTATGACTGAGGGCATGTGGTATTCCTCTTTCTGTGTGGCTTATTTCACTTATAATTTTCTTTAAGCTCAACAATTTTGCTGTAAATGACAGAATTTCATTCTTTTTTTTATGACAAAGTAGTATGCAATTGTATTTATATAAAATATACTTATCCAGTCATGTGTCAATGGACATGTAGGTTGGTTCTGTATCTTATCTATTGTAAATAGACATACTATAAACATGGGAAAGCAGGTATCACTTCAACATTTCCATTCTTTTGTGTATATACACAGTAGTGAGATTGCTGGATTGTATGGCAGTTCTATCTGTAATTGTTTGAGAAACAATACTGTTTTCCATAATGGCTGTACTAATTTACAGTCACAGCAACAGTGTAGAAGAATTCCCCTTTCTGTTAGAAGAGTTCCCCTTTCTCTGTATCCTTGCCAGCATTTGTTATTCTGTCTTTTGGATAATATCCAGTCTAACTAGGGTGAAATTATATCTCTGTGGTTTTCATTTACATTCCCCTGATGATTAGTGATGTGGAGCATTTGTTTATGTGTCTGCTGGCCATTTACACATCTTCTTTTCAAAAATGCCTACTCAGCTCCTTTGCCCTATTTCAATCTGATTATTCGTTTTTTACTGCTAAATTGTTTGAGTTCCTTCTATATTCTGTATATTAATCCCTTGCTGGATGTATAGTTTGCTAATAATTTCTGCCATTCTGCAGGCTATCTCTTCACTCTCTTGATTGTTTCATTTGCTGTACAGAGGTTTTTAGTTCGATATAATCACATTTGTTTATCTTTTTGTTGTTACTTGTGCTTTTTAAAAAAAATTTTATTATACACACATGTAGGGTACAACATTGATTTTCATAATTGTGTACAATGTGTTGTGGTTAGATCAGTATAGTTAGCCTATTCATCATTACAATATGCAATTATTATTTGTGTCCATTGACCAGTTCCTCATTAGCCCCTCTCCCTCTCCCCCTCCCCTTTTCCACCTCTAGTTTTCTAAAAGTTCAATGTATAACTATAATTTTTGTTTGTTTTTTTCTTTCTCTCTCTCTGTCTCACTTTATTGTTCATTTGTTTATTTATGGATTCAGCTCCCAGTTGTGAGTGAGAACATGAGGTACTTCTCTTTCTGTACCTGGGTTGTTTCACTTAGGATAATTTTATCTAGGCTCATCCATGTTGTCACAATGGTAGAATTTCATTCTTTTTTATGGCTGAGTAGTATTCCATTGTGTAAATATACCACAATTTCCTTACCCAGTCATCCACTGATGAACATTTAGGTTAGTTCCACCACCTAGCTATTGTAAATAGAGCTGCAATAAACATGGGAGTGCAGGTATGCCTTCAATCTGATGTTTTCAAATCCTCTGGATATATCCCCAGGAGTGGGATTGCTGGATCATATGGAAGTTCTATCTGTAGCTGTTTAAAGAACCTCCACAGTGTTCTCCATAATGGTTGTACAAATTTACAGTCCCACCAACAGTGCATGAGGGTTCCTCTTTCTCAACATCCTTACCAGCATTTGTCATTTTCTGTATTTTTATAATAGCCAGTCTGATGTGGGTGAGGTGACAACTCAGAATGGTATTGATTTGCATTTCTCTGATGATTAGTGATGCTGACCATTTTTTCACATACTGTTTAGCCATTTGTATATCTTCCTTTGAGAAATGTCTATTCAGCTCCATTGCTCATTTAAAAATTGGATTACATTTTTTGTTGTAAAGTTGTCTGAGTTCTTTGTATATTCTGGATATTAATCCCTTGTCAGGTGCATTTTTTGCAAATATTTTCTCCCATTCTTTATGATGTTGTTTTACCCTATTGATTGTTTCCTTCGCTGTGCAGAAGCTTTTTAGTTTGATATAATCCCATTTGTTTATTTTTTCTTTAGTTTCATGTGCTTTTGGGGTGTTATTCATAAAGTCATTGCCCAGTCCTAAATCCTGGAGCATTTCCCCTATGTATTCTTCTAGGAGTTTTAAAGCTTCAGGTCTTATATTTAGGTCTTTAGTACATTTCAAGTTGATTTTGGTATATAGTGAAAGGTATGGATCAAGTTTCATTCTTCTACAAATGGATATACAGTTTCCCCAGCACCATTTATTGAATAGGCAGTCTTTTCCCCAATGTACGTTCTTAGTGATTTTAACAAAGATAAGTTGGCTGTAAATATGAGGGTTGATTTCTGAGTTCTCTATTCTGTTACTTTGGTCCACATGTCTGTTTTTGTGCCAGTACCATGCTGTTTTTGTTACTACAGATTTGTAATATAGTTTGAAGTCAGGAAGTATAATGCCTCCAGCTTTACTTTTTTTGTTCAGGATTGCTTTAGCTATTTGGGGTCTTCTGTTGTTCCATATGAATGTTAGGATTGCTTTTTCTATCTGTAAATATGTCATTGGTATTTTGATGGGAATCACATTGAATCATTAAATGGCTTTGGGTAGTATGGACATTGTTACTACATTGATTCTCCCAATCAACGAACAAGGAATGTCTTTCCATCTCTTAGTGTCATCTTTAATTTCTTTCAGAAGTGATTTGTAGCTCTCATTATAGAGATCTCCTCTTTGGTTAGATTTATTCCTAGGCATTTTATTTTTTTGGAGACTATTGTAAATGGGCTTGCTTTCTTGATCTCATTTTCTTCTAGTTTGTTGTTGGAGTATAAAAATGCTACTGATTTTTTATGTTGATTTTGTATCCTGCAACCTTACTGAATTCATTTATCAGCTATAAGAGTTTTTTGGTAGAGTATTTTGGGTTTTCTATATATAGATTCATGTCATTGGTGAACAGGGACAATTTGATTTTCTCTTTAACTATTTGGATACCTTTTATTTCCTTCTTTTGTCTAATTGCTCTGGCAAGTACTTCCAATACTATGTTAAAAAGGAGTGGAGAGAGCAGGCATCCTTGTCTTGTTCCTGATCTTAAGGGGAAAGCTTTCAGATTTTTCTCATTCAGTATGATATTGGCAGTGGCTTTATCATATATGGCTTTTATTATGTTCAGATACCTTTCCATACCTAATTTGTTGAGAGTCTTTATCAGGAAGGACTATTGAATTTTGTCAAATGTTTTTTCTGCATCTGTTGAGATGATATGGCTTTTGTTCTTCACTTTGTTGATATGGTGTATCACATTTATTGCTTGCACATGTTGAACCATCCTTGTACTCCTGGGATGAATCCCATTTGATCATGATTTATCATCTATTTGATTTGTTGCTGTATTCTGTTTGCTAGTATTTCGTTAAAGATTTTAGCATCTAAATTCATCAAGGATATCAGCCTATAGTTTTCTCTTTTTTGTTGTATCTTTGTCTAGTTTTGGTATCAGGGTGATGCTGGCTTCATAGAATGAGTTTTGGAGAATGGTTTCTGTTTCAATTTTTTGGAATAGTTTGGGAAGAACTGGTATTAATTCCTCTTTAAAGGTTTGGTAGAATTCAGCAGTGAGGCCATCTGGTCCTGGGATTTTCTTTTTTGGAAGATTTATTACTGCTTCAATCTCGTTGCTTGTTATTGGTCTATTCAGTTTTTCATTATCTTCTTGGTTCAATCTTCGTAGTTTGTATGTGTCAAGAAATTTATCCATTTCCTCTAGGTTTTCAAATTTGTTGGCATATAGTTGTTCATAGTAATCTCTAATGATTCTTTGTATTTCCATGGTATCAGTTCTGACATCCACTTTTTGTTTCTGATTTTGTTATTTGGATCTTCTCTCTTATTTTTTTAGTAAGTCTGGCTAGTAGTTTGTCTATTTTTTTTATCTTCTAGGATTTTGAGGTCTTATTCATAGTTTTTGCCAAGTCCTACATCCTAAAGTGCTTTCCCTATGTTTTCTTCTGGGAGTTTTATATTTTTAGGTCTTATACTTAAGTCTTTAGTCCATTTTGTGTTGATTTGGTTGATTTGTCATATGGCAAGATACATAAGTCCAGTTTCATTCTTCTACATATGAATATCTAGTTTTCTTAGAACCATTTGCTGAAAAGGCTGTCCTTCCTCCAATGTATGTTCTTGGTGTGTTTGTCAGAGACAAATTGGCTGTAAATACATGGGTTGATTTTGGGTTTCTCTACCCTGTTCTGTTGATCCTTGTGTTTGTTTTTATGGCAGTACCATGCTGTTTGGGTTACTATTGCTTTGTAGTATAGTTCAAAGTCAGGTATTGTAATGTCTCCAGCTTTATTGTTTTTTGCTCAGGATTGCTGGGATTATTTAGGGATTTTGTTGTTCCATATGAATGTTAGGATTATTTTTCTATTTCTGTGAAGAATGTCATTGGTATTTTGATGGGCATTGCATTGAATCTATAGATTTTGGGGGGTAGTATAGACATTTGCATAATGCTAATTCTTCCAGTCCATGAAAACAGAAGGTCTTTCCATCTTTTGTTGTTATCTTTAATTTCTTTCAGCAGTTTTTTTATACTTCTTATTATAGTTATTGATATAGATATAGATCTAAAATTTTATAGTTCTCATTAAAGATATATAGATATATAGATGTCTAAATTATATATATGTATATCTATGCATATACATATGTAAATTATATATTTCTGTGTGTGTGTGTGTGTATGACTCTTTGGTTAAAGTAACTCTAGGTTTTAATTCTAGGTATTTTATTCCTTTGGTAGCTACTATAAAGGGGGTAGTTTTCTTGATATTTTTCTTCTTGTATTTTTTAGTGTATAAGAATGCTACTGATTTTTTGTTGTTGTTGATTTTGTATCCTGAAACTTTACTGAATTGGTTTTTGTTAGAGGTTATGGGTTTTTCTACATATAGGATCATGTTAGTGGTGAACAGTGAAAATTTGACTTCATCTTTTCCAATATGGATGCCCTTTGTTTCTTTCTCTGGCCTGATTGCTCTGGTTAACCCTTCCAGTGCTATATTGAACAGGACTGGTGAGAGTGGGCATGCTTGTCTTGTTCCTGTTCTTAAAGGATAAATCTTTTAGCTTTTCTACATTCAGCATGATGTGGGCAATGTGGTTGTCATATATGGCTTTTACTGTGTTGAGATACATTCCTTATATACCTAAATTATTAAGAGTCTTGACCATAAAGCAATGTTGAATTTTGTCAAATACTTTTTCTGCATTTACTGAGATAATTATATGTTTTTTGTATTTGATTTTGTTGATATGGTATATCAATTTATTGACTCACATATGTTGAACCATCTTGGCATCCCTGGGATGAATCCCATTTTATTATGCTGTATAATCTTTTTGTTGTGCTGTTGTATTCTGTTTGCTAATATTTTTTGAGTATTTCTGTGCATGTCTTTGATTTTTGTTTTTAGGTGATGCTGACCTTATAAAATGATTTTGGGAGAATGACCTGTTCCAATTTTTTGGAATAGCTTGAAAAGTATTGGTGTTAATTTATCTTTAAAGGTGTGAGAATTCAGCAGTGAAGCCATCTGGTCCTGGGGTTGTTTTTGTTGGGAGACTGCTGATTTCTGCTTCTATCTCATTGTTCATTATTGACCTGTTCAGGTTTTCTATTTCTTCTTGGATAAGTCTTGGTAGTTTGTATGTGCCCCAAAATTAATCAATTTCTTCTTTTCAAATGTGTTGGCACATAGTTGCTTACAATAGTATTTCTGTATTTGTTTGTATTTCTGTCATATCAGTTGTGTTATCTCCTTTTCCATTTCTGATTTTGTTAATTGGGTCTTCTCTCTTCTTTTTTTGTTAGTCTAGCTAATGGTTTATGTATTATGTTTATCTTCTCTAAAAACCAACTTTGTATTTATTGATCTTTGTATCAAATTTTTAAAAAATTTTTTGGTCTCTGTTTCACTTAGTTCTACTTTGATCTTTTTTCTTTTTTTTTTCTGTCCAATAATTTTGGAATTGTATTGCTTTTTTTTTTTAGTTCTTTGAGGTACGAAGTTGTTTATTTGAAGTCACTCAGTTATTCTGATGTGAGCATTTATTGCAATAGACTGCCCTCTTAGTACCTCTTTTGCAGTATCCCATACATTTTGGTAAGCTGTGTTTGTATTTTCATTTGTTTCAAGGAATTTTTTTTTTTTTGCAAGGTCAACTTTGAATTTATTTAAATATGCCATAAACATTTATGAGTGACTACCAAATGTCAGACAGGCAGATAATTAGTTATTGTTTGTAATGAGTCCAGGTTAGAGACAGATAAGTAAATAGATAATTACAAGGCAATGTGTAATATATCACATAACAGAAGTGACAGAAGAGTTATTTTTAAAGATCTAAAACAGACCTGGAAAATAAAAAGTAATGCTCTCTGTGAGCCAGACATTATAAAGAATCCTTAAAATACGGGAGACGTATTTCTATGTGTCAGATAAGATGAAACCAAGTCCCAGGGTACTCACTGAAGAAGATTGCTGCAAGTGAGGGAAGTGGTTCCTGGAATGTTCCAGATTCAGGTTGTAGATGTGAGGGCAGCAGGAGGCTTGGATACCTTCAGTTTAGCAACCAGAAAGTCTCAGTGATGGCTTTCTTCAGATGAGATTGGGACTCTCATCCATCCCTGGGCCATTCCTGTGACACAGACTGGCCCAGTATGGCTCATAGTCCCACTCCTGAAGGGAGAAGGTTGTGTGGTGATCCACGTCAACATGTGGTTCCCAAAGGGAAAACCCAGCACTGATAAAAGAGCAGGTACCTTTCACACTGAAATACTATACAGATTTTAAAAGAGGTGATTTATTTATGCTGACATGGAATACCTTCAAGGTATTTGTTGGATAAAATAAGAAAATGCAAAATATTTTACATATGATTTTTTAATTAAATTTTTTATTTATTATTAGCATATTTATTCTTACAAATTGTGATATTTCTTTATGCCCTTTGCTCAACCTATCTCTTCCCAAATCCCCTCCCTCCCTGCCCCCATCTCTAGTATCCTTAGGTTTGTTCTCTCCTTCTGAAAGTTCAATGTATGGTGGTCTTTTCTTTCTTTCTTTCCTTCATTCCTCCTTCCCTCCTTCACTCTCCCCCTGTCTCCCTCCCTAGCAGCCAGTTATGAGTGAGAACATGCGGTATTTCTATTTCTTTGGTCTGGCTTATTTCACCTAACATAATTTTCTCCAGACTCATCCATGTTGCTGCAAATAAATAGAGCTACCATATGATCTGGCAATCCCAGTTATGGGTATATATCCCAAGGAATGGAAATCATCATGTCAAAGGGACACCTGCATTCTCGTGTTCATTGCAGCTCTGTTTACAATAGTCAAGATATGGAACCAACCTAAATGTCTATCTACAGATGACTGGATAAAGGAAATGTGGTGTATATACACAATGGAATACTACTCAGCCATAAAAAAGAATGAAATTCAAGGAACTTTTTGATTTCCTCTTTGACCCTTTGGTTATTGAGGGGCATGTTGTTTAATTTTTATGTATTTGTAGTTTCCAATTTTTTGTTGTTGTTAATTTCTAATTTTATTTCATTATGGTTTGAAAATATACTTGATATGATATGAATCTTTTAAACTTTGCTGAGACTTACTTTGCGGCATAATATGTGGTCTATACTGGAGAATGATCCATATGCTCATGTGAAGAACATGTATTCTACAGTTATTGGATGAAATTTTCTGTCATTGTCAAGTCAATTCATTCTAAAATGCTGTTTAAATCTAATATTTAGTTGATAGTAATTTGTCTAGATGATCTGTTCACTGCTAAGGGTGGTGTGTTAAAGTTCCCAACTATTACTGTATTGGGGTCTATCTCTGCTTTTAGATCTAATAAAGGTTGCTTTCTATATCTGGGTGCTCCAATGTTGGATGCATATATGTTTTTGATTGTTACATCTCCTTGCTGCATTTATCCTTTTATCATTATATAATGTACTTCTTTGTCACTTTTTTTTTTATAGTTCTTGGTTTGAAGTCTATTTTATCTGATGTAAGTATGGCAATTCCTGCTCATTTTTAGCTTCTGCTTGTGTGGAATATCTTTTTCTATCCCTTCACTTTTAGTCTATGTGTGTCATTATCAGTGAAATGAGTTTCTTAGGTCTACTAACATCAATTTTTAAGTTCATTCAGCCAGTCTATATCTTTTAAGTGGATAATTTAATCAATTTACATTGAGGGCTGTTATTGAAAGGTACTGCCTTCTTCTTGTCATTTTATTATTTTTTTATGGCTGTTTTATATTTCTTTTATTCCCCTCTGGGAAATTACAGTCATGTGGGATCTTAGCCAGTACACATGTTTGGCTCACTGTCCATGAGGACTACACAGTTACCCTGCAACCTAGTTTGTAGGCATCTAAGGTAGACATGTAAGCCACAGACCCTCCACTGCCTACCTTCTCCTGGCAGTGCAAGGTTACTTGAGTTTCCATGCCAGTACTGGTTGGGAATTTTTCCTGTTCTTCTATCACACACCACTTTTTCTTAAGGTCATTGGCAATTGTACCTGCAAAATGAGGAGAGAATTAGGGTTAGAAAGAGAAAGAGAAATCATTAGTATGGTCAGTTTTCCTCATTGAATATGCTATACTTTAATGTTTCAGAGAAAACAAGTGGGTCAGATAAAGAGATTCTATAGGAAGAGTGAAATATCCTATAGATTCATGGTGAATCCAAATGGCAGTTAAATACATATGTATTTTTATTGGAACTTATAAACATTAAAAATATATAAACAAAACTCTAAATATTTTGAAGAAATGCAATGATATGTGCAGAAACAAAATGAAGAGTCTTCATCCATTACAACATTCAAAAAAATTATTTTCTATCCTGTGGGAAAATAACTTTTAGTCTTAAATTCTGTATCCAGCCATAATTTATTTAATAAGACATTTTCAGATATACAACTCAAAAAATTTGCCAAAAGAATTATTCTAGGTAATAACTGAAAGAAATATTCATCAAGGATAAAATTAAACTCAGGAGGATTTGGGTAGGACAAAGGCAATGCTGGGAAGAGATGGCATTTCCATACATGAAGGAATAAAAAGATTGGCAAATTCTATACAAAAGAAAAAAAGAAAGAAAAATGAAAGATAGTAAAAGAAAGAAACTAACCAAGAAAAAAATATACACAACAAAATGAAACAAAAAGTGTAAAACTGAAAAAAATTGTTGAGAACAAAAATTTTAGGTTTTTGTAAATTGACCAAAGGCTGACAATGAACTTAGAAATATTCTTGAAATAAATAATAATTCTAGAGTCAAATGAATTGGGTCAATATCCCTGAAAAACATAGAGGCAGAAATCCTCAGCAAAATACTAGCAAACTGAAATAAACAGCACATCATAAAGATTACACACCATGATTAAGTACAATTTATCCCAGGGATGCAAGGATGGTTTAACATACACAAATCAATAAATGTGATAAACCACATCAACAAAATGAAGGGCAAAATCATATGATCATCTCAATAGATACAAAAAAACCATTTGAGAAAATTCAACATTCCTTCATGATATAATGTCTCAACAAATTATGTGTAGAAGGAAAATATCTTAGCACAGTAAAAGCCACATAAGACAAACCCACAGCTAACATCATGCTGAATAAAGTTGAAACCTTTTTCTCTATGAAAAGGAATGACAAAGATTTCCACTTTCACCACTCTTATTTCACATAGTACTGGAAGTTCTAGAAAGAGCAATTAGGCAAAAGATAAAAATAAAGGACTTCCAGACTAGAAAAAGAGAATGTCAAATTGTTCCTCTCTGTGGATGACAAGATCTTGTACATAGAAAAGCCTAAAGACTCCACAAAATAACCTCTTCGAACTGTTAAATGAATTCAGAGAAGTTGCTGAGTACAACCACCTGCAAAAATCAATAGCATTTTTATATGCCAACAACAAACTAACTGGAAAATAAAAGGAAGCAATCCCATTTACAATAATTAAAATAAAAATGAAAAACAACAACAATAACAACAAAACACATAGGAATAGATTTAACCAAGGAGGTAAAAGATCTCTCCAATGAAAACCACAAAACTGTGATGAAAGATATTAGAGGACATAAAAAAAAATGTAAAGATATTCCATGTGCATGGATTGGATGAATTAAGATTGTCGAAATTATTACACTACCTAAAGATATCTACAAATTCAATGCAATCACTATCAAAATAGCAATACCATTCTTCACAGAAGTAGAAAGAATAATTCTAAAAATCGTTTTGAGTGACAAAAGACTTTGAATAGTCCAAGTAGTCTTCAGCAAAAAAAAAAAAAAAAAAAAAAAAAAAGTTGGGGGCATTATACTAACTGACTTCAAAATGTACTACAAAGCTGGAATAACCAAAACAGCAGGTTCCTGTCATAATCACAGATACATAAACCAAATGGACAGATAGAACAGAACTAAGAATCCAGAAATAAGTACACATATCTACAGCCAACCGATTTTTGACTAAGGTGCCAAGAACATACACTGGGGAAATTACAGCCTCTATAATAATTGGTGCTGGGAAAACTGGAGATCCACATGCAGAAGAACAAAACTAGACCCCTGTCTCTCACCATACACCAAAATCAACTCAAAATGGATTAAGACTTAAATGTAAGAGCTGAAACTATAAAACTCTTAGAAGAAAACATAGAGGAAATACTCCAAGGCATTAGTCTGGGCAAAAATTTTGTGGAAAAGCTCTCTAAAGCACAGGCAATGAAAGCAAAAATAGACATACGGGATTACATCAAGCTAAAAAGCTTCTGCATAACAAAAGAAACAATCAACAAAGCAAAAAGGTAACCAGCAGAATGAGAGAAAATACTTATAAACTATTTATCTGACAAGGGTTTAATATTCAGAATGTACAAGAAACTTAAACAACTCATCATCAATAATAATAATAATAATAATCTGATTAAAAACTGGGAAAATGACCTGAATAGACACATCTAAAAGAAAATATACTAATAGCCAACAGGTATATAAAAAAAAATGCTCCACATCACTAATCATCAGGGAAATGAAATTCAAAACTTCAATGAGATATCATCTCAACAAAGTTAAAATAGCTACTATCAAAAGACAAAAAATACCAAATGCTGGTGAGTATGTAGAGAAAAGGAAACTCTTACATACTGTGGGTGGGAATGTCAATTAGTACCATCATTATGAAGAAGATAATAGAGATTTCCGTAAAAGCTAGAAATAGAATTACCATATGATACAGCTATTCCATTAGTGGATATTAACCCAAAGGAAAGAAAAAGTTTTAGACTATTTCTATTGCTTATAACAAAATATATTTAACTGTGTAATTAGTAATAAAAACCTGTAATTTGTACAACATAGATGAGCCTGGATGACATTATTAAGTGAAATAAGTCAGGTACAGAAAGATAAATACCATGTTTGCATGTGTATGTGGCAGGTATTTTAAAAAAAAAACACTTAAAATTTTAGAAATAGAGAGTAGAATTGTGGTTACTAGAGGTTGAAAAAGGAAAAGGGGATGAGGAATAGGAAGAGGTTGGTTAATGGACGCAAAGTTTTGGTTAGATAGGAAAAATAACTTTAATGGTATACAGTAGTGCTAAGCATCCATAATTAACAACAACTTGCTATATGTTCTCAAATGGCTAAAAGAGAAAAGCTGAAATGTTGTCATCACAAAGAAATTATAAATTTTTGTAATGATGAATATGCTAATTATCCAGATTCAATCATCACACATTGTGTGTGTGTGTGTATATATATATATATAAAAATATAACTCGGCACCCTATAAATATGTACAATCAATACATGTCAATTTAAATTTAATTAATTACTTTAAAAGTCTGAATAAATTGCCACATTAAGAAAATAAAGGCTATATATTTCACTTAAAAAAAAAGGAAGTGGAAATTTGCCTCCTCATTGCCTGAGATTGTTCCTATTCTTTATCCTCACACTAAACTGATAAAAACTACAGTTTTACCAGAGCAAGGCTGGGTGCAAGAACAGGCAGCTGTGCTGTCAGAGTGTACAGACTTAATCGGGTATGAGAGTTGGAGGTAAAAACCCAAGGCTTTGCTAACTAAAAGTGGCAAAGTGGTAGAAAATAAATGGGGAAAACACCTTGCTTTGAGTATCTGAGGTTATGCTTTTGGTAAATAGTGGGCCAGCCAAAACTTGAACAGAAAATTCCTGGAGAGGAGAATCATATTATAATAGACTAAATTGTGTCTTCCCAAAATTCATGTTAAAGTTCTAACCTCCAGTATATTGCAGAATGTGATTGTAATTAGAGATAAAGCATTTAAAGGGACAATTAAGGTTAAATAATGTCTTATCAGTGGGCCCTGATCCAATATGACTGGTGTTCATATGACAGGAGAAATATACACAGTGGATGTGTGCACAAAGAAGAATGGGTAGGTGAGGAGACAGCAAGAAGGTGACCACCTGCAAGTCAAGGAGAAAGGTCTCAGGAGAAACCAAACCTGTCAATACTTTAATCTTAGGGTTCTAGCCTCCAGAACTGTGTGAAAATAAACGTCTATTGTTAAGCCATACAGTGTGGTGTTTTGAGATGACAACCCTAGCAAACTAATATACATAGAATTAGATACATTCTACACACATCCCTGATTGTTGGAGAAATTACACTCCCATGCAGGAGAGATGCCAAATAGATAGTGGACAGTGTAAATAAAAAGATTTTATTTAACTGGATAAATTTTTAATACTTTTATCAATCCACACACAGATCAATCAGCACTAAATAAAAGCCTTCTAGGTGTGAGGAGATTGAACAAAACTTCAGTTCAGAGCATTAGATGACACTAAGCAATGTGATATAGAAGATGATACCCCACAAGGTAGACTAAAAAAAATAAAAAATACGAAAATAAGAAGCAGCAATAGTAATAAAAATATCAGACGTATCAGAGGCTATATTCTTTTAAAAGGAGACAGATTTTGCAGTTTCAGCTCAGGCAAGTTACTTAAAAAATAATAACTAAAAACAATTAGAATACATAGTTACATCTATAAATTATCTAAAAGTTCAATATATGGGACATAAACCATGTGGCAGAATACAAGTTTTCAGCCTTATCCCCAAAGAGAAGCACCAATTTTGGCAACTACTCATTGACAAGAATACCTTTGTGGGATTTGAAATTTAGCTGAGAGATTTCAACAGCCCAGTGGGGTAAAACATCTGAGTAGATACATGGAAGAAGGTAAGAAATGCAGTCCTATACCATCCATGTTGTCCCTTCCCCCACCAGTTTGGTGCCAAGAGATGTCCTCTTGGCCTGCAATTTCTCCCACTGAGAGCCCATTTTGGACCCAACTTCCCCTGTCTGTGGGATGCTGCCCAGGAGGACCACTTTTGTCTGTCTCTACCCAGAACACTGAGGGAATCAGCACAGCTGAATCATCTGGGGGGAAGTAGTAGAAAGAAGGCACAGGAGTGTAGAAAAGCAATGTACAGTTGTGAATAGCAATCCACAGATCCCGCTAACTGGCTTGCAGAGTCTACCAAGAGTTGTGCCCACCCCACACCACCAGTGAGCAGAACTCCATGCATACAATGCATGGCCCAAATAAACTCCCACAGTCATAAGCAGCTCTTAACTACAGGTGCAGATCTTAGCAGCCCACTCAATTCTGCTGGTTTAGGAGAATGTGCACAACTTTAACCACTTCAGGACATTGTCTTATGAAAAATAAATTGGAGGCTGAGAGCACCAGGCCTGGCTTTGTGAAACTGTGAGAGGCACACAATCCTAAGACTTTCACATAAAAGGGAACATAAGAAGTAAAATGGGTACACTTGTAGAAAAGGGCTAACATATCTCTAAAATATCATGCTGGGTTAATATAATTAATATAAGCTGGGCTCAATGGTGAAGATACTTTTCTCCTGAAACCAATCATAAGGACTGGAGGAGGTAACTGCTTCTTCAGATGCAAAGACAGCAATAGAGGTAACACAAGGAATCAAGAAAATATTACACTGCCAAAGGAAACAAACAAACAACAATTCCAGTGGCTAATGCCAAAGAAATGAAGAATTACAAATTGCCTGACAACGAATTAATAATATTGGTCTTAAATGAGCTCAATGATCTACAAGAGAACACAGATAAATAACTGAATAATATTAGAAAAATAACTGATGAGCAAAAAGGAGAAGTTCAATAAGGAGATAGAAACTATGAAAAAGAAGCAAACAGATATTCTGAAATTGAAGAATACAGTGTCACAACAGCAAAATTCAATAGAGAGCTTCAATATTAGATTTGGTCTAGCAGTAGAAAGAGTCAGTTAATTAGAACAAAAATTATGTAAAATTAACCAGTCAGCTGAACAAAAAGAAAGCAGAATAAAAAGTGAAAAAAGCCTATTGAAATTATGGCATACAATTAAGCCAACTAATAAAAGCATTATGTGAGTCCCAGAATCAGGAGAGAAAGAGAAAATGCAGAAAGCTTATTCAAAGAAGATCTTACAGAAAATTTCCCAATGCTGGGGAGAGATATTGACATCTAGGTACGTAAAATTTAAGTTTCCAATAAGTTGATCATCAAGAAGACTTCACTAAGAATCATTATAATTAAATTGTCAAAAGTGAAAGAAAAAAATTTTTTTGAGAGCATCAAGGGAGCAACAAATCATGTAATAAAAGTGAATCAGTGTATGATTATAGGGGAACTTCTCAGCAAAAAACTTACAAATGTAAAAGCACATGATCCCTTTAATGTGCTGTGAAGTGAGCTTGCTATGTCTTTAATCCATTTTTAGCTAATTTTTGTATATTCTGTGGGATAAGGGTAAGGCCCTGAACTTTAAAACTTCTAGAAGAAAACTTAAAGAAAATGCTCCATGACGTTGGCCTTGGCAATAAATTTTTTGGATATGAACCCCAAAACACAGGTATCAAAAACCAAAATAGATGAAATTACATCTAACTAAAATGTTTATGCACAGCAAAGGGAACAATAAAAAAATGAAATGGCAACCTATGGAATGGGAAAATATATTTGCTAATGAGATACACAATAAGGGGTTAATATCCAAAATATACAAGGAACTCATTCAAGTTACTAACAAGAAAACAAATAACCTAATTAAAAAATTGGCAAAGAACCTGAATAAAATTTATTTTTCAAAGAAGACATAAAATAGCCAACAGGTTGAATTGATGTCAATATCATGAATTATCAGGGAAATGCAAATGAAACCCACAATTAGAAACGACTACACATATTTTAGGAGGGTTACTATCAAAATGTTGAAAGATAACAAGTGTTGGCAAGGATGTGAGGAAGAGAGAATCCTTATACATTGTTGGTAGCAATGTTAATTGGTACATTCATTATGGAAGACTGTTTAGAGGTTCCTCAAATAATTACAAATAGAACTATCATATGATCCAGGAATCCCACCACTGAGTGTATATCCAAAGGATATCTTTGTAGAAGGATTATCTGCATTCTCTTATTCAATGCAGCATTTTCACAGTAGTCAAGATATGGAATCAACCTAAGTGTTTGTTGACAAATGAATGGATAAAAAGATTTATATATATATATACATATACATATATATATATATATAAAATGTAATGTTATGCGTACACATACACATGTGTGTATATATATACCAGAACATATTCAGCCATAAAAAAGAAGGAAATCTGTCATTTCCATCAACATGGATGAATTTGGAAAATATTATGCGAAGTGGAATAAGCCAGACACAAAAAGACAAATACTGCATGATATCACTTATATGTGGAATCTAAAAACCTCAAACTCTTAGAAACCCATATAAATCCATAGAGAGTAGACGGGGAGTTACCAGAGGTTGGGAGGTAGGGAGAAATGGGCAGGTGGTAAACGGTTACAAGCTATCAGTTACAAAATGAACACATTCTGGTGATCAAATATACTGCATGGTAGCTAAAGTGTATTGTATACCTGAAATTTGCTAAGACAGTACATCTAAGTATTATTTCCACAAATAAAGTTACTGTGTGAAGCAATGGTGTGTTACTTAGCTCAATTGCAACAGTCATATGTTACTTAGCTTATTGAGGTAATCATTTAACAATGTATAAGTGTGTTAAAACATCAAGGTGTACACCTTAAATATATGTAATTTTGATTAGTCAATTATATCTTAATAAAGCCGAAGGAAAAAAGATTTGCTTTCACAAAAATAAATAAGTAGCAACCAAAACCTGAAGAAACTCATTAACTGAATCTTTATGTAGTAAAACTCTACTTAAGGATGTTAAAAAGTTTTCAATATATATTGATAGCTTGTCCATGGATTCTTTCAATTCTGTGAATACTTTAGTACTGTTAAATTAGATATTTTGCTCAAATTAATCAGCAAATGCAATGTTATTTCAGTCAAATTTCATGGAGAATATTTTTGCAACTTTCCACATTAATCCTAAAATTTATATGAAAAAATATATCCAAGAATAAAAAGAACAATCTGGAAAAATAAAAATACAAATATAGGAGTTGTTTTACTATTCAGAAGCCAAAGCATCTATTAATTTATAATAATAAAGCAGTGTGCGTTGCCAATGGAATAGACAAATGAAAGGAGTACGAAAAGCAGAGTTCAGAGACTTCAGAATAGGCATACATACTTATGGAAATATAGTGAATAGTAAAAATTCATATATATGACACAAAGATAGATTCTACAATAAATAAGGATGTGTTATTTTGAGGAAAACTAAATTATTTCTATACCTGTTACTATTCACACAAAGTCTAAACCTCAAAGGTATTAAAAAAAAAAGGAGAGACAAAAATATGTTTATAACCCTGGTATTAATAAAATATGATGGGCCCACCTCGTGGCGCACTCGGGAGAGTGCGGTGCCGGGAGCACAGCAGTGCTCCCACCGCGGGTTCGGATCCTATATGAGGATGGCCGGTTCGCTCACTGGCTGAGCGCAGTGCGGCCGGTCACAAAAAAGACACACACACACACACAAAAAAAACAAAAAAGAATAGAATATGACACAGTTGACCATGACATGAATCATTTTTCTTATACTGATCCAGTATCCAGAGACAGAGTAAATTTAAAGGCATTGAACAATAAATATTAACATTGACTTTTAAAATAGAAAATGATAAGTTAAAAATAAAATTTTAATTGGCTGATCCTGATTTCAAATATAAGTTGAGTGTTTTTTAATAAGTTGATTGATAAATTTTCTATTTCTCTTTTTCAATTTGATAAAAATGAAAAGAAGACTTGTATAACTCATCAAGTGGCAAATCTAGGCTCCTTACATGTTTTTAATTATTTTGTAATGAGTCAAAGGACTGTCATTTTCTAATTTGTCATTGTTGGTGTTTTCTGTTGTTGTTGTTTTCTCTATTTTTTTCTCTGAATAAAATTCTCTAAAGAAAATAAGACAGAGAGGAATATTTGAGTTAGTTTATAACCGAAAGCTAGATTTTACCAAATCATGTTTTCATTATCTCTTATCAGGTTGGAAAACATATTCAGTGGTAAAAGGTTGAGAAATTTGGGGTTAAATATAGTTTTTATGAATGTTAATGAGCGTTTTGAATCTTTATAAGGTTATTGTTTTAATGATTACCAAACTTATTTACCACAGAAAATTGTTTTGTGAGAAGCATTTTATCAAGCATATTTTTAGAACGTGCAATTCATTGATAATCGTTATTATGGGTTTAACAGTGTAAAATCATTAGACTATGAAAATTTCATTTTTAAAAACAATCACGGGCCTCAGAAATTAGTTATCTATAGATATGAATTACTTATTCTAGAATTATAGAATATTTCAATGTTTACGCTTAGGACACACTTAAAGTTCTATATTTTTATTCATTTCCATATCTAAAATGAATCTTCTCAAATGAATAACAGACATTATTAGGTGGAAGAAAAGTAATGCAACCTACTTTTAACAATCTAAGTCTCTTCAGTTTATTAAATTTGTGAGCATTAATTTCATCATTTCCAATTAACCTTCTCTATCCCCATAGTCCCCTAGAGTTCCCAGTTGTCATTATACATTAGTCTTTCTCAGCTATGACTTGAATCATACTTTTGGTAATATTCCATCCTCTGTGACAGTGACTAGTTGGAAAGGAGCATCTCATTAAAAGGTTACATTTCAAAGTACCACCAGATATAACAGTCATTTGTCAGATCATTTGGCCAATAAATTATATCCTTGCATCTGTGAAAAGGAACATGCAAGCTCATCAATACCAGAAACTCCTATCTTCCTTTGCTGTTCATTACGTATTAAACTATTCTTGTATAGATGGAAAGTACTTTCTACCCTACTGTCTGAATCATCTATCTATAAAATTAAAGTACATATAGGGTAGCATGATAGGAAAGGTTGAAGTCTTAATCTAAGAAAATGTTTTCTTTGAAAATAAATTATAGAATTCATTTGTGTTATGAATATCATACCTAATTTTTTAAAAAATGTTAAATATGAAAAATAATGATTAAGCATCACATGCAGATATAAAACTCATTAAATAGAAAAAACTCATGAAACCCATCATTTTTATTTCCATGATGAAATGCTGTGTATTGACACCTTTTATCTTTTTAAACAGATGAATACCATATTAGTAGTAAAACTAAAAGTGTCAGTAAAAATATGGTTCATTAAGTGTGATCACTATAGTTCTTACCTCCTAAAAAATATTCATTGGGAATCACAATGATTATTCATATTGAAATCAGATTATCATATTAAATTATAAATTATATAACTAGTACAATTATTTTTTAATATATTTTCATTTTAAAGCCTTTGAAAAGATGATATTTCACTGTCTTCTTAAAAAGGGAAATCCCTATTGATAAGCCTTTATTTTTTGAAGAAATATAAACATCATATTGACTCTTTTCTATCTACTAGATGCATGGGGCTCTATAGAATCGAAAATGGGGACTACATTATGGTCTGTTGTATAGCCTTCTAATTTAGATGTCCTTAGTATGCCAAGGAGTCTTAATACAGCTGTTCAATGTTTAAGTGGCTTCCTAAAAATATTTTAGAGTCTGCCACTGGAGCTAAGTCAGAAAATAATTATTCTCACAAACTTTTTCCTGAAAAGTGAAAATGGTGACTTTGCCTGTGTTTTTTTCTTGTGAAAAAGTTGTTTAGTCTTTCTCATTTAATACCTAAAAATGTTTAGATATGATAGAAGCAGAGAATAGAACAGTGGTTATCAGAAACTGGGGAGGGGAGGGAAAAGGGGAAGATGGGAACAGGTTGGTCAAGGGTTACAAAGTTACAGTTAGGAAGACTAAGTTGTGGTTTTCTATTGCATGGTAGGGTTGAGGACTTAACAGTGAAGTATTGTATATTACAAAATATCTAGAAGAGGGACTTTTGAATGTTCTTACCATAAAGAAATGATAAATGCACGAGATGATGAATATTCAAAATACTCTGATTTGATCATTTTACAACATATACATGTATTGAAATATCAAATTGCACTCCATAAATATGTGCAATTACAATGTATCAATTAAATAATTTAAAAAATATTTAGGGACAGGGAAAACTGTGACACCCATAGTTATACTGTTGAAGAAGTGTGTGCCCGATATTTACCAAAGCTGGATTTTATAAAAGGGACTTTTTAAGAATATAAAAAAAGATGTAATCTAAATAATTTTTTTAAAAGTATCTGTTCTGGGCCGAGCCAGTGGCGCACTTGGGAGAGTGCGGCGCTGGGAGCGTGGCGACGCTCCCGCTGCGGGTTCAGATCCTGTATAGGAATGGCCGGTGCAGTCACTGGCTGAGTGCCGATCACGAAAAAGACAAAAAAAAAAAAAAAAAAAGTATCTGTTCTGCTCAGATTCACAAAACATATATATTATAAAGATGTTAAAAATATATGTGGTAATGCACTGTATGTAAATGTTGAAATATCTAATGAACGTTTCATCATTAGTACAAAATAGACTTAAACAGGAAAATACATTTTTTTCTCTACTTCCTATCAAAATAAAAATCTGGGCCAACTAATCAAAAATACAAATTATCTCCTAGATTTGGGCAAGCTGCGTCCAAATATTCAAACAATCCATTTACAAAGTAAAAATGGACATCAGTCTGTCTGTAACCAGTAAAAACATCAGAACATAAGATTTGGTTAGAATATGAAATGTTTTACTTTCAAATTTTGTTACCATAAATAATTTACCTAATTTCTTTGAAGCTTAGCTGTCTTATCTATAAAATGCAGTTCTGGTGTGATTGATGAGAGTCTATGTTTCCTTTCAAGCATTTAGCATGGTGTTTACAAAAAAAAAAAAAAAACAGTTCTTGAAAGCATGAACTTTGGAGCCAGATTGCCTAGTGTCATTGTAGTTCTGCCAGTTATTAACTATGTGACCTAGGGCAAATTACTCACTATGCTTCAATTTCCTAATCTGTATAATGGTGATAATATTTGTATGTAACATATAGAGTGATTGCAAAAACTGAATGTTAATAGTAAAACATTTTGAATTGGGATTAGCACATGGCAAAAAAATATGTGTGTGCTATTTTTATTACTTGTAGTTGTACCAGTATTCTGAAACATGTAAAAGGTGATTATCGTTTCTGACAATTCCTATAGATATTAATGGGGATCAAATAACATATTATAACTAAGGAATTTCATGTATTTTTCCTTTTAAAACTATTGGACAGTTTCATTTTGTATTTAGTCAATATGAGAGCCCATTCATTGTTAAAATAAAGAAGCTCTAATAGGACTAAAATGAGAAAAGAAAGAAAGAGAGAGAGAGATGAAGGTTATCCAAGGTTTCTTCCACTGAAAACTCAAAACAATCTGATCAGTCTTGAGATGGGAAAAACAAAGGAACAAAAATTATTTGTCCAATCATTCTCAAACTTATTATTTATTGGTAAATAAAGAACTGACATTTCTTCCTTTGTGGAATAGATTTTTTAGTTAAGTTTTGGTTTGGATGGGAATAAATAAGGGAAAGAGATCTCTGATTAAAGTGGTTAATGTACCTAAGCATATGTGGTTATTGGCACTTCATACATGACTCCATTCATGAGGAGTTTCTTGAAGCTGGAATGTTTCTAGTTTCAGCACGTCAGAGATAAAACAGAATTAATTTTTTTTTGCTCAGATCCCACAACAACAACGAAGAGTCATAGAGCCAGAAAAGAAATTGCCCTTTCCATAAAAATAAGCAGCTTCCGTATCTCCAAACAGCGACAGGAAAAATTGCTAAATGCAGTGAAGGTCAAACAGAGGAAAGAAAAGATTTTCAGAAAAGATGATTGCAATGCAGACCTCAGACCATACCAGTTCGTCAAAAAAGGTACTAGTCTTCTGTTTATAACAAAAAGAACGAGATTCACAGGCTGGCAATGTACACCCCTCTTGCATTTGTTTTGAAACAAGATTGAACAAATAACCACGAAGACGTATAATCTTGATAGCTAATAGTGAGTAGGTAAGTAGCTGCTGAAGAGAGGGGTTCTGAATCAATACACCCTCTATGAAACACTAAACATTTGAAGACATAGTCATTGTAGTATTGTTTATAACAGAAAAAATTTAAAAACACAAAAACATTCTTCAAAAGGAGAATAGAGAAATGAATTTGATACATCACAGTGGTAGAATTCTATTCAGCTGTTAAAAGAGAAAAGGGAAGTTTCATAAATAATGATATTAAATAATGCCTTAAATATATTGTTGAGTGATATGGCATTGCCCATTCATCCTTTTAAACATTACTGAAAATGACAAAAAATATAATAAACATTAAATTTAAGAGACCTACCTAAGCTCAAAGCATCACACTGAGGACGAGCTGCCAAATTTAGTGATGATCGTGAAGGAATGAAAGAACGTATTAAGACAGGACAGTAAGAGAATATAGGTTACTTTGGAGGTATTTTGCTCGTTTTCCCAAGGTTTGACAGAAGCTAAGGGATCTACTTCCCTATTCATTTATGTGACTGATGACAGATGTCTCAGTTCTTTGCCATTTGGGCTTTTCCATAGGGCTGCTCAGAACATAGCAGATTCTTTCCCATGGAATGAGTAATGAAAGAGGGAGTGAGGGGGAAAGACAGAGAGGACAAGGTGGAAGTCATAGTGCCTTGTTTTGACTGAGTCTTCAAACCTTTGTGTTATCACTTCTACTTTATTCTATTTGTTAAAGGCAAGTCACTAAATTCAGCCCACAGTCCAGAGGAGGGGGACTAGGGTCCACCTCTTGAAGGAGTATCAAAAAACGTGTGACCGTATTGACAAATCCAGCACATTAACTATTTTTAAAATAAATTCAAAGCATAGACTTAAGAGCCCAGGAAAGATATGGTAACATAAAGCATATGCAGTAGAGCTCAAAAGAAATGAGAGGAACATTTTATAAAAGAAACAAAAAACAAATTGAAAACAATATGAAGACTAGGCACTGGCAAAAATACAGTAAGGACCCATGGAAGATTTGAATTGGAGAACTGAGTTAAACAAAATGAAAATTAATTAAATATTTTACAAGATTAAAGAGAAAATTATTTTGTTTTTCATTAAAGATGTTTAAAATTATTGGCACTCATTCTCTGTAAGCAGGAGGCTTCATCGCTGTGCAGCTAAAACTCAGTCATATGCCTGTTATTTTTATGGTCAAGGAAATGTGAACCAAAGTGATATGTGCCCTTCCTGGCAGAACTTTTAGATACTCAGGTGTGGTCTTCCAGGATCTCTTGGTCACTGTATCTGTGATAAGCATCTCTGTCACTTAGGGCTCTTGAATGTCCATGATGCAGAACCCACCTGATGACATGCAATGAGTGAAGTAAACTTGGTTGTCTTAAGCTCTTGACATCTGTGAGGTTGTTTGTTACTGCAACATGACCAAGCTTATCCTGAATGGTACAGTTATAAATATGGAAGAAAGAAAAACATTTACATTCATGTAACTGGTGTTCGGAAGAAACAAACAAAACAAAACAAAATTTAAAAGGAAGGAAGGGAAGAAGGACGGGAGAAAGTATGTGTGATAACAAAAATGATGACAAAAAAATTACAAAATTCAAAGAAAATTTGGTTAAGTACAGAATGGTCCTCTAGTATCCTAGCAAACAGAGGCACAGAATAGCCATCATTAATAGAAAAAATAATAAATGTCCCAGACTTTAAATATTAAACAACATTTTGGAAATCCAAAAAAAAATTTCAAGTCATATGATAAATTCTAGTTTATTTTGGCGTTGTTTGCTTTTTTTTTCGCTAAAGAGAAATTAAAAGATGGGATATTTCTGGAGAAAGCAAAGTGAAAAAGTGTTTGTTTTTTTAAGATGGGATAAACATTTTGATGCTGACGGCACTCATCGATTAGAAAAAATTTAATTAGAAAAACTGCAGGAATAATGACTTATTGAAGGCAAAATATTTGGAATTTAGGACACACATGAAAGAGTTAATTTAAGGTAGGGAAATAGAGTTAGTACCAATAGGGCACTATATATAACTATTATGCTGGCAGGTGGGTAGTACGGTGAGTGGGGTATGTGCAAATTCTCTTCTCCTTGCTCTGATTTTTTTCACAAGAAAAAAAGAAAAGTTCTTAATTAATAGTGAAGATGGAAGAGGAGTTCTTGCAAGTTTCAGGATTAAAAAGAAATTATGAAGTGACATCGAGGGAAGTGAAAAAGCGAGTGGATTAGAGAAATGTAGTGTGATTGCTGAGTTAATTTAAGAGCTAATGAGAGGCAATATTAAGAGCCCACTTGATGTTTAACTTGGTAGTTTCTGGCTTCTACATTGCTTGTTCTTGTCTTTGCTAGACATATGTTTTGCCTTTTAAGGTCCTCTTCCCAACCTTCCCCATCAACCTTCTCAACCCTAATCTTTGTCCTAAAGGGTTGACTAGAACAGGCCCCATTGACAGGCTGCCTTGCCCTCAGATTTGTGATCTGCATCCAACACAGAATACATAGACAGGACATTGGAGTCATGGAGAGGGGTATTCGTTCCATTGGTCTCTCTTTATCATATCACTGTGGATTATGAACAACCACCTACCAGAATCCATGGGTTCCAGTTGACACTGTTTCTTTATATCCTTTTTTTTTCTGTATAATTGCTTTCTGGCCTTTCCCTTTTAGGCCTAAGAGCCCTAACAATGCTTCTGCTATTACTAGTTTCATGGTCCTGCAACAAACTTTGGTGCTTTTCCTAAACCCTGTCCATCACTTTGTAAATACTCCCTTATTAAACATATATAGTAACCCAGTTTGCATGTTTTATCTGTTCCTTTCAGGGACTCTGCCTAGTGCCATCTCATTGACCCTCTTTTCTTTTGAAATTGCTGGGGTGGGGGAGGGGAGGTTCATGTTGATTTGCAGGATTTTCCGTCATAGTTTAGACATTAATGTTAGAATTTTACTTTCAATTTTAGGCTGTAATCTATCTTTTCTCCAGTTTAACATATATTATTAGGTATGATCAGTTTCATTTATTTAAATAATTTATCTCATTTTCCAACACAGTTTATTAAAGAATACATTCTTCTTCAGTTTCATATCACTCTCTTTCATGTTTAAGTAGTCACCACACATATATGAGTTAGACTTTAAAATTTGTATTCTATGCAATTGTTCTAATGGTCTGTTCTTTTAGTTAGCACAAGTATACCATTTCTATTTTATTATGATGCCTGTGTAAAATCACATATTATTTAAAAGACCATGCATTTAAATCTTCTTTGCTCTGCTTTTTCAGAATTGACAACTACTTTTAGAATTTTATCCTTATGTAAAAATTTTGAATAAAATTACTATGTTTTTTATAAAATCTACTTTTAATTATGCTATTTTTATAGATTCATTTGGAGAGAAGTCACATATTTCTTATATTCATTTGAACCAAGAACATGCAGTATTCTCTATTTATATTTTTAACTTTACTTGCTAGAGTTTTTACATTTTATCCAGAGTTCTTTGCATTCTTTGCCATGTTAATGCCTGATAATTTATATTTTTCTCTTCCTAATATGAAAGATACATTAATTATAATTATATTTATTATTGATTATTGCTGATGGAGATAAATGCTATTGATGGTCATTGATAAACGTATTGAAGTTGACCTCACACCCAAGGACCTACTCTAATTAATTTTAATGAACTGTTCATTTTTCAAGAAAGGATAACAACTTGTACAAATAATGACAATATTACTTTGTCCTTACCAATTCCTAAACTTTTAGTACATTTTGTTTCCTATATCCTTGGCTGTACCACTCAGTACTATGTTAAGTCAAAGCTTTGAGCTTCCATGAGTGCAGTGGTTTTTGCAGTTGGGCATGCCCCTTGCCAGGATCCTAAAAGTTATGATCATGATCTGTTAACAGGAGATATTGGTATTGTTTTTAAAATGTATGGCCTTTAAGCATGGTGGCTTTTATAGCTGCCTTATCATGTAATTTCTGAGTTGCTATCTGGGGTGTAAATGTGTGGGTGAGGGCAGGAAAATTGCCCCTGGACTGCTCTGTTGACTAAAATGAGAACTCCCATTTGGAAAATGCACCTGATGCTACCTTGTTGGCATACGGTATTTCTTCCCTATATCCTCAGGGCCTGATGTTACTTTTTGGGATCTTTTGAATGGTACTTAATGCTAATACTTCCAAAGGTGAAAATTATAGAGTAGTGTCCAAAACTGTAGGTACTTTCTAATCTATAACTCAAGAAACCGTGAGGTAAAAAGCACAAGAAAGATGTTAAAGAGTAATTAATGCACCAGGGAGAGACTAACCTACGTTTGGTTGGTATTGAAAAGTTTATAGCAAATAACAGGAAAGAAATCTGTGTGAATAAAGTCTAGAGTGAGGCAGGATAATACTGGAGGAAAACTGCCTTTATCTTCACTGACCATAATATGGACCTGACCAGACATTCAGTTGTAACTGGGCTGTCTGTGAAGAGATTGCCTTTAATGTGTTTGACACATTTGTGCTAAATGCCATTTGTAGAGGTGATGGCGTAACTGGTTATGGTGGCTAAAAGCCAGTACATGTACTGATACATTGCTGAGGGGTGAATGCAGGCACATGAGCCAATTCCATGCCTGTGACTTGGAAAGCACTTAGTCCAAGGAAGTTTGTGCATTGGTTCCACCCTCTTGGAAAGGATAAGATGGGCTCCTATCCACTCTGAGAAATGTGTATAAGCTTGCAGGTGTAAGTAGGTCTACATGGCTGCAACAATTTGGCATGCATGAGGGCTTCAGTAGAGGCCTTTGCAAAGACTAATAAGCTCAAAATGTAGCGGGTATATCTGAGCCTTATTGGTGGCCTGAGCAGTGTCCCAAGTGTGGCAGTAAGGTCAGTGTTGATGTTCTTGCTACAAATCTGCAGCTAAATAAGAACTTCTGTCTCTGTGAGTGCATAAGGTGGTTTAACCTACACTAGAATATGAATCTTGATATAACAGACTCAAAAATATACTGAATTTAAAACTGAAGTTAAAAAGTTAGGACACAGAAAAAAATAATGCCTGGGTGTTGTAATAGTTTAATCTAAAAATATACCTTTCTGATTTTTCTGTGGTATGACTATATCTTCAGATTGAATAAAGCCCCAGATTAACTGATAACATATAAAAAGGAAGGCATGTTTTTCTGAAATTAATAAATAATATTACAGAACTATGTTTGATATATTAAACATATTTTATATTTGCAGTGTTCAACACAGTAACCATTAGCCTCATTTGACTACCAACCACTTAAAAGTGACTAGTTAGGTTGCAAAGCTGATCTTTAAGCTTTATTTATTTAAAAATACACATATTTATTTATTTTATGTATTTAAATAAATTTGAATTTAAATATCAATGGCCATGTGGCTAGCAGCTACTCACTCTAAGTACCAAAGTAAATGGAATATCTGTAAGTACCTAAATTCTTTATAATTACTACATTAGCTGTATCTCACCATTTCACAATTAATATATATTTTTATTTTTATTTTATTTTCAGGTTCAAAAATTAAATAATCTTTCTTCTGCTTTGTTTATAATCAATAAGTTATTTAGCAATATGTTATAGCACTTCCGATTGTAATATTTTTTATCTTTATGTGTTATTTTCTTATTTCATAGCATTCTTTTAGATCAAAAAATACACCACAGGTCATAATTAGTTTAACTCCTGAAAAAAACGAGAGCTATTAAATGCATGGGATTATAATTATTATAATTATTATTATTATTATTAAATGTATGTATTAAACGTTACAGGAGCATCAATGTATCTTTTAAAAAGCTTATTATTTTAAGTGACATAAAATCCAACTCATTGCCTGTTAGACAGTAAGGGGAAGTTTTGCCCATCTCAACTGAAAGTCTGCAGATAAAGCTAGACCAGGTAAGGTTCGGTTCATCATTTCAAATATTTTCGTCAATATTTTCAGGATAACGACAGCCTTAGTCTCTTTTCCCTGCCTTCTCTGTCAGCATAAATGTTTGTCTCCACATTCATTCACCAGCTCTTCCCTTGTGATTGGAAAATAGGTGTGCTTTCAGACTTCACACCTTCAACAATCAAGTTTAGAGGTGATGAGAGTCTATTCATGTGGTAACCAAGGAAAAGTCAAGGAACTTTGCTTTGACAGAATCTGTAGAATTCACTGGCCAGAACTAGGTCCTGTGCCTAATTTTGAGCAAACTATTTTGGTAAGTGTCATGAAATAAACTTATTGGATTAAGACTTTAATGTCCACTTCTGATGGAGGTGGAGATTGGCAGAAATCACATCTCTGAGACAGCACTAGTTAAAAAGTTATAAAAAGAAAATTTCAGGTAATATCATTTAAAATATATTATTATTATCATTCGAAATATTATTTTTTTAAAGGAAGTTAAAAAGATGTCGTGTCAAACCATACTGGCCATCTGCCAAAAAAGAAAAAAAAGAAAAAAAAACCCACTGTGTCAAAAACATTGTTCACTGACCACGAAACAGTTGTTGCCATTTTAGAAATCTTCAATAAGAAACATTTTTTCTGTCACAAGCAATATAGATGATATTCTTATAAATGTTGTCAAATAACAGATAATAATCTATTTAAATGAATTTAACTCTTGGTTTTTAACACACCAAAGAATTTAACACACTAAAGGATTCCCTACTTCTGTTTATCAAGCACCTATCATTAAAAACAGCAAAACCATCAACAATGAAATGATTGACATAAAAGTGTGTCCAATAATGCTTTACACTAGCAAATTAATTTTTGTACTCAAAAATAAAACATAATGAATTAGCACTATAATAAACAGCTTCCTTTTTCATTGTAAGTACGTGAATATATTTCAAGGGTTCAATATTTCAAGATCTGTGATCTTATATCAGTGAAACACGATCTAAGTGTTTCTATAATTTATGAGTCATCTGAGAAAAATAAATTTAAAGTGGGTGTTGGGTGAAGAAGTCAATCCAAATTTAAATTAAAACGTTAAAGAACCACACAAAGTGTATACCTAGAAGACAAACTATTATTCCTCCAAATTGTAACATTCTTTTCTAAGACAATAAATTCTGACCCTATGTGTAGCTGAGAAAACAAATTTTAGTTTCATTTTTCTTTAACATCCTCAAAAGAGAATAAAGCAATATAGTGAAATAATAGAGAATATATATACATGTATAGATGTGTATATATATTCTGTCATGAGAGAGAGAGAGAGAGGGAAAGAGAGAGAGAGAGAGAGAGAGAGAGAGCGTGCACAGGGGACAAAGTTAGTTTGGCCGTCCCCATTGAGAATATTATTTCCTTTCCAGGGTACAGAGCCAGAGGTAATGAACTTGAATCCTTTGCTTGGGAATATTATTTCCAACAACCAAGAGAGAATGTCTATAGAAAATGAGGATTTGTATAATTAATAAAAAATGTCTATACCAAAAACTAAAATAATAAATAAATATGGTAACTTCTTAGACAGTAATCTCTTATACCTTTAAATAACTGTAATTTTCATAGCAGTCACTACAAGAGTCTATAGAACCTACTAATGTCATTATTAAAAATGGGGAAACTTCTAATTTGAGTGCTTCTGTCATTGACTTCTTTTGAATATTGTCAGTTATTATTTCTACCTTTTGAAAGCATTCATCCACTTAGAATTTCATGCATTAATTCATCAAATGTTTGAGTTTTACCTTATGCCACAGCAAAATGCTATAATTCCTATATTTTCAACTTGAATTAGTCATCTCTTCTAGAATAATTACTAAAATAACTTTTAAAAAAACTTTTAAATAAATAATGCTTCTTTTGCCCGAACAGACAATAAAGTGTTACATGTGCAAGAAGGCAAATTAAAAAGAAAGAATTGGCTCAGATTTTTCTTTTAAGGCACATATCACTGTCTAGGCAATAGAGATGATCTAGAGTAGAGAAAGACTAAGACAGTGACACATTAAACTGAAACAATTCAACCAAAGAAAAAGCACACTGGAACTAAAATTATGAGAGAAAATATAATAAGTGGAGTTGGAACTTAAGAGACCTTTTATACACAGAAATAACACAAATATTTAACTTGCCTAATGCAGATTATGATAAAAAATGACCAAGATAAAATACTTCCTGGCTTAAATACAAGAATAAACTTTGTTTTTGATAAAAATATGGAGTATCCCTCTATAATAATGCAAAAATGTAAGCATGTATAATATCTATTAAATTGACTGTCATTCATGGTAATTATCAGTATGAAAACAGATGTATTGGTGGTAGGTATATATTTTTTTCTTTCATAGTCCAGAATTTAGTTTAATTCACTGTGATGAAGGAGGAAAAAGTAAATCTCATATCTACCTTGCCAAAATCTGATTTTGAATGCCTGTAACAATATCCATTGATAACCAGCATTATAAAACAGATCTAGAATCATCAGCATAAAACTCACGTGAAAAACAATGATACGTCATTCGTAGTTCATTGTTCAGGTTAATTTATTTAAATGAAGCAGCAGAAAGTGCATCTTTTATCTTCATTGCTGAAATTTTACTTTCATTTTTTATTGTTTTTTAATTTTTATTTTTTTAGTTCAGACTTAAGTTTAATCTCTGAAAGCAAGCACCTGAATGTGCATCTTTCATCTGTACTGAATTTTTTACTTTAAATGCATGGTATGAATGCTTACTAAAAAACAGCACTGGAGAAAATGTTTAGAAATGTCAGCATAAAACTTTTGTAAAAAACAATGATACATTATTTCTAGTTCAGAACATAGTTTAATTCAATGAAATAAAACAGTGAAAGTGCATCTCATCTATCTTATGAAATTATGATTTTATTTTTTAAATTTTTTAATTGAAACATTTGATTAGACATATTTATGAGGTACAGAGTTGACAATTAGTATTTGTGTTGAATATGTGATGATAAAACAGTATTGTTAGCGTGTTCATCATTATAAATAGTAATTATTCTTTGTGTCCATTACCCAAATATGCCCTAACCCACCTCCCTTGTCCTCTTTCTCACCTCACCTCTGGTAACCATAGGTCTTTTCTCTCCTTCTGTAAGTTTGATATACTATGGTGGTTCTTTTCCTTCCTCCCCTCACCTCCCCTCTTTTCTTTTCTTTTCTCCCGATTGTGAGTGAGGACATGCAGTATTTCTCTTTCTATGTCTGGCTTATTTCAATTAACATAACTTTCTCCAAGCTCATCCATGTTGCTGCAAATGGCAGAATTTCATTCTTTTATATAGCTGAGTAGTATTCCAAATGTGTGTATATATACCAAAATTTTTATTATTCAAGTCATCTGTTCATGGACATTTAGGTCGATTCCATATCTTGGCTACTGTAAATAGAACTTCAGTGAACATGGGAGTGCAGATATCCCTTTGACAAGATGATTTCCGTTCCTATGGTTATATACCCAGAAGTAGGATTGCTGTATCATATGGTAGTTCTATCTGTAGTTGTTTGAGAAACTTCCATACTGTTTTCCATAATGGCTGTAACAATTTACAGTCTCACCAACAGCATAGAAGAGGTTTTCTCTATCCTCACCAGCATTTGTTATTCTGTCTTTTTGAAAATAGCCAGTCTAACTGGGATAAAATGATGTCTCAATGCAGTGTTGATTTGCATTTGCCTGATGATTAGTGATGTTGTGCATTTCTTTATGTACTTGTAGGCCATTTGTATATCTTCCTTTGAGAAATGCCTATTCAGTTCCTTTGCCCTTTTTTATTTGGATTATTTGTTTTTTGGTATTCTATTCATTGTTAGAATAGCAGGGGTTTTTGTTGTTGTTGTTGTTGTTTTTACATTTATATTTTCACTGTGTCTACAGCTGTAGTTTTGTTTTTCGTATGCAACAGTAAATGTGATGTTGGTGAGAAAATCAAATGATTGCCCTGTAAAGTCTAAATCGTGTAATACATCTTGATAGTTTATTATAGTTTATGGAGTTTTATCTATGTTTTATATATGTTCTTCTTCCAGGGGAATGGAAGAAAGTAAGTTTTTGAGTATGAAAATCTTCTATGGTAAAAAGAAGCCTTTCAAAAAATTTGAAAACTTCAGGTGAAAATTCTTTGCGTGAATGTTTAGGGCAGAATATAGAGTTTTTAATTACCTGTCTTTTCCTTTGCTTTTAAAGAATATAGGAAGTCTGCAGAACTTATTACTATTAACATGTCCAAAACTTTATTAGTTAAGCACAGTTATTATTTATACTTCATTTAAATTTTACACATTTTGCTGAACATTATTTCAATCAAATTTTAAATTCTGTACATCTCTGAAGTAATATTTTTTTAATCATTATGATTATTTATCATGTGATAGTTACTTTTTTTAATGGAGCATGGTCTATGTATTTAGCTTTTATGAGTAAAAATAGTGTGTGTTTGTGTAAGAATTAAACAATAAAAATAATAATTTTCTGATTTAGATTATTTAGTTATTTCAGTTAACCAGTGGGCTAGTAATATTATTATTTTATTCTATAATTAAGGAAATGAGGTAAGTTGGGATTCAAACTTAAGTACCTATAATTTTACAGGTTGCCCTGTTAGACACTATAATATGTAATATATATATGTGTATTATGTATATATAACATTCTTTACATATACAAATAGTATATAAATATAAATAAAAAATTTATATATAAATATAAATTTTAACTTTTTACATCTTTATTTTATATCTTACTAAATATAATATAAAGTGTCAATTTTGATATTTTTCTCCATTCGTTATAATATAACCAAACCAACCATCTTTTGGTTAGGGCTTACATAACAATTCTTTCAACCACTGCAGTTTCAACTTTTGTATGTCCTCATATTTAAAGTGTGCCTTTTGTCAGTAGCATATAGCTGAATTTAACACTTTCTCACATATATCTTACACTCAATTCTTTTTTCTCATTATTTTTTTCTGTAGACTTCTCTATTCTTCTTGACCTATCCTGAACTTTACAAATGTCATCTTCTGCTATTTTTATTCTATTAAACCAATAAAATAAATTCTTAATTTCAGATATTGTATTCTGTATGTGGAGAATGTTGATTTGATATGTTTTAGAGTTTCAAATTCTTCATAATACTCTATATCTTCATTTATTGCGTTCATATTTTTGGTAAGAATGTGCCATTGTCCGTTTTTCCATTCAGCCATTGATGGACATCTGCACTGTATACAGTTTCTGGATATTACAGATAAAACTGCTATAGACATTTGTGTATGAGTTTTTGTGTGAACGCAAGTCTATTTCTCTGGGACAAATGCCCATAAGTTAAATTGTTGGGTCCTATGGTAGCTGCATGCTTACTCCTTTAAGAAACTGCTAACATATTTTCCAGAGTGGCTATGCCATTTTGCATTTCAGTTTACAATGTATGAACCACCTAGTTTCTCTGCATCTTCAATAGAATTTAGTATTGTCACTATTTTAATTTTAGTGATTTTAGCAAGTGTGTAGTAATATTTCATTGTGTTTTTAATCTGGATTTTTCTAATTGCTAATAATGTTAAACATCGCTTTATCTGCTTATTTGCCATCCATATATCCTCTCTGGTGAAGTGTCTCTTTATGGCTTCTGATCATTTTCTAAATGGACTATTTGTATCTATCCAATATTAACAAGATAAATACAATTATTTAAAACTACTATACTCAGAGACATATTTTTCTGAGGCTCTGCTCACATTTCTTCATTCTTTTTCTTTCTGTTGCTCACGTTAGATACACTGTATTGATTTATCCTCAAGTTTGCTGATTCTTTCTCTGCCAACTTAGATCTCCTTATGAACTCCTGTAACAATGTTTTTCATATCAGTTATTGTACTTTACAACTCTAGAACATATATATACTTATATACTGTATATGTACTTATTCTGTATTTATTTTGCTATTTTCTGTTGAGTGAGTCATAGTTCTCCTACTTTTCTTTAATTATTTAGACATAGTTTCCCTAAGTACTTTGAATTAATTTACAATGGTGGATTTAAAATCTTTCTCTGCCAAGTCCCACATCTGTATTTCCTTCTAATGACAGCTTTTGTTTCTTTCTTTATGTGCCTTTAATTTTTTTTGAACTATGCATTTTGAATGAAATGTTGCAACTCTGGAAACCAGACCTTCTTCCCAGTGTTTATTGTTGTTGGTTTGGTGTTATTGTTGCCGTTACTGCTCTTTGTTTAATGACTTTCCTGGACTAATTATTAAAAGCCGATTCTTTCTTGTTTGTGGCCAATAAAATCTCTGTTTGTTTAGGTAAGTGATCAGTTAATTATTGGACAAAGATTTCTTTAAATGACTTCAACAAGTAAGCCTTAGACTCTTTACCTAGGAGCTTTGCGTTTGTAAGATAGGGCACATTTTTAACACATCTTTTACATCTCTAACTTAGCCTTCACTTCTTGCTTGTGCAGGGTCTGAAGGTCAGCCAGAAGTGAGAGATTATAACCTCTTCAGGTCTTGTGGGGGGATATGCACAACCCTGCACATGCACTTGACCCTCTGTATCTTCAGGAATTTATCAGAGCTTTTTAAAATGCCGTAGAGAGAGGCTTCCAGTCAAGATGGCAGAATAGATGGTCCCCAGCATCACTGTCTCCCACAAATCAACCAGTTTACAACTATTAAAAAGCAATGAAAGCCAAGCTGGGGCCACTAGAGCTCAGGGGAAGAGAAGGAGAGACCTGCAGAGTTCATGAAGGCAGGAGAAGCCATGATAAGAGAAAGAAAGGACTGCTCTCACCATTTCGAGCCTCGGCTGCTTTAAGGCTAGACTTCTAGAGGTGGGAACAGTGAATAATCCAACACAGGAATGAAAGAAAAAACAACATACCCACAGATCAGAGATAAAGTTTGATATTAAACAGTGAAGGTCTAACACCACCAAAGAACACCTGTGAAATCTAGAAGGATCTGAAGCCCCCTGGGCTCCCAAGCCAGGGAATGAGGAGGGCCATGGGCCTCAGCCAAGCCTCCTAACATCTGCAACTAGCCCAGTGATAATCACTGAGCCACCACTGGAAACACACTGGGCTCCTGAGCTGGGGCCGTGGGTGCTGAGGGCTTCAGCCACTGCCCGCAAAATGTGCATCCATCCCAGCAATGACTGAGCCAGCGCTGGAAGCTCCCTGGTCTCCTTTGTCATAATGAGGGGGATGCCATAGGCCTTGACCATGCCCTCCCCTCTTCCTCCTCCTCCCACCGTATTTCCTTCCTCCTTTCCCTCTCCCCCTCCCCCACAAGTGGTCCACAACAGCGTCTTAGAAGGTAAAATTAATAATAAATAAATATATTAAAAAATAAATAAAATAAAATTTTATGGTAAAAAATAAAAACAGTGCCCTAGCTATATTTAATTTCTTACGTCTTCCTTTTATGTTTTTTGGTTTTTGGTCAGGCTCTTGATTGTCTCATATAGGATTATGGCCTCATGCACCTGCAATGTTAAACAACTGGCATAGATTGTTATCAATACATGCCCCAATGATAGCGTACTTTCCATTTATAGAGCTTTGAGTCAATTCAAATTAAAAAAAAAAAAAAAAAAAGCCCTTTGAACTAGGCTTCTCCTAGTAACTGTCAGGTAGTCAAATAATGACAATGCTCTGTGGATAGGAATTTAAGAACAGCTCTGAATGTGGTTCTCTCCTTCCAGTGCCTTCTAGGTTGCTATTTTCACAGTAACAATGGTGGTAAGGCTACAACAAAGCTGGAAAGAAGTGAATAAGAATAGGGCGATTTTAACCGCTGCAAAGCTTATTGTTTTTTACCAAGATTTAGCAGATTTTCTTGTATAAATGCTTCTCTCATTGTCACAAGTCTTTGGTTACTTTCAAGAGCTCTATGAAGGACGAATCTGAATTTTTCCTAGTGTTCTATTTTCTTTGTTAGAGTGATGTTGGAGGTTGGTTCTGGGGGGACTGACAGTTGGTCTCAACCTACCCAGTCCTCTTACCAGGTTCTTGATTCCACCACAGGAAAGAACTCAAGGGCAGAGTCACAGTAGAAAGTGACAACAGTTTAATGTAATGGATAAGAAGTACAGTTTCCACAGAGAGAGTGTGTCATAGCTCCAGAGATTGAGCACCGCCCACACTAAGTTTAACACAAAAGTAAGTTCAGTACAGACTTTGTATTAGTCCGTTTCTGTTGCTTATAACAAAATAGCTGAAACTGGGTGATTTATAAAGAAAAACAAAACTAATTGCTTACAGTATCTGAGGCTGGGAAGTCCAAAATCCATCTGATGGTGGTGACAGTGACCCAAGGGTCTCACATTGCAAGACAGTGAAAGCAGAGAGAGCAGAGCAGAGCTACTGCATGGTCCTACAATCCAATCACCTCTTCAAGGCCCCACCTTTCAATTTTCATAATAGGATTTCCCACCCTCTTAACGGTCACACTGGGGGCTAAGTTTCTAACACATAAAAATTGGGGGACACAATTCAAGCTTCAATGAGTTTTGGAGGGACATAATTCAATCCACCACAGACATCGAGTCTAACACAAAAGCAAGAAAAACATAAAGTTCAATACAGAATGCAGGCTGGCTCAAGAGAGTGAGCAGCCAGCTTGTTGAAAGTAAGACTGACACAAAGTAACATAGACACACCTCAGCCAGTGAAGTGTGGGTTGCCTCCAGGAAAGTGAGCAACAACCCTGCCTTCCGCTGGGATTCGGCTTTTATAGTTTCTCTATCTAAAGAATATTCAGTTAAGGGGCTGGCTCCAGCTATGTAACATTTAGTCTTGCACAAGCTCAGTTGGTATCTTCCTGAAGCATGTTCATTGGTCAGACCCTATCACATGCACCAGGCATATTCAAGAATATTCTGTCCTCCCTACTGAGTATGCCCAGCCACTGGATTTGCATAAGCCAGCTCCCTGTGGTCCCATTTTCCCATGTTGGTGCTGAAAATAGGTCTAACTGGCAACAGTAACTTTCTTACAGGGGAGGACACAGAGAAGGGGACCTGAGACCCAGGGAGTGGCTGGAAATCCAGAGGCATGTCCTGAAACCCAAGCCCAGTGAAACAGCACCTCCTGTATCAAGAAGTGTAGCATTTTGAATCACTTCTGACATTCTGGGAGTTCCACTAGCATTTCATAATCACAAAAGATATGAAATTTCTTTAGTCATTAGATACATTTTTCTGTTTTAGATTTTCACCAGAGGTTTAAGGTGGAATAGAATGTCAATTGATATTTGAGACACCTTATCTAATGGACACATGCCTTTTATTAATTTCTCTAAGAAATATGAGTCCTCCCCTGTATCAGTTTAGAGAACCTGAAAGCCACTGACTTGTACATCAATAGCATACCCCACTGTGCAATCAGTTATATCATTGCTATCATCATGTAATTTTTTGAGTATTTAAAAAAAATCTTTTATAAGACTATATCTGTCAAAAACTGGTTTTGACACCACTATGGACCATTGTGTGGCTGTTGTTAAAGAATAGACTGAGACACATTAAAATATGAGAGTTTATTTGCTCAAACATAATTCATGAATTATTCAGTGCCAGACTGCAAGCAGTTCAGGGCTCCACTAAAGGATCATGAGAGGAAGGTTTTTATAAAGTGATTGCAGAAGCAAGACAAGGAAATTATTTGATTGGTCTAAGTGGAACAGTCGCTTTATTTGGATGATTCCAGTGGATGGTCCCTATTTAGAGGTTAGCTGGCAGTTTCTGATTGGTTAAGGTTATGTTTTGTTTTCCTAGAATATGACTGTTTATACTAAGTTTGGGTTTAGTTTGCTTACATAGAAACCAGGATACTGGAGCCACCTAAATTTAATGGCCTCCCAAATAATTTTAAAGTGTATGGTGTATTTACCATATCGACTACCTCGCAATATGCAATGCATATTCAAAAAGAGAAGCAATGTATCCCATGGGGAAATGTTTTTAAATAGAATTGAAATTATGGTTATATCATGCAGCTATATAATGTTAGACTCTGAATCTCTTAATATATTTGATATTTTCTTTTATACAAAATGACATGTAAGATGGTGATAGAAGTTGCTGAGTTACTCTGAATGTTAAACTCCTCAGTTTGGGATGTAGATTGGTAATACTTAGGAAAATGTATATTGATTTACTTTTTGTAATTATTAGGAATAGAATTGTAAACAAAAAAAAATTCAGAGGGTTTAGAATCGAAATGGATGACAAAAATAAACATGTAAAGAAATATTTGGTAAAAGTTTTGATTTGCAAGTGGAATGAAAAACAATTCATACACCCTCTATTTTAATTGTTGAGGTTGTTATTTACATATTTTTATTTGTACTCAATTCCTTGGAAGAGTTAATTGTATTAAAGAAAAAGATATAAACTAACATCTAATTAACTAGATGACAATTGGTGAGTAAATAGAACTTTTAGAGGTGTGGTTGTGAAGGAAAAATAAAACTATATAGTATTTTAGGGTTTTCTCATTTTCATTTGAGCATATTTTAGTTCAAATGCGATTGCCTTTTATTTTTAAATCAGCCTTCTTAGTATTTCTTTTTCATTCAAATACTATGTTTTGCACACAATTGCAAATTATATTTATATAGAAGCATTGTATCACATTAATTGTTATTACTCTAACAATTTCTTAGTCAATTGATATATTTTGTATAATAAGACTGAATAATGACTTTCCTAATTTTTTGTGTGTTGTCCATTAAACAAAGATCCCATTATACTTTATTAGAGAAAATTTACTATAAAATAAAAAAAAAATATTCATATGTTCTCTTAATGTTTATTCTCAAAAAATAAAGTAAAATTCAACATAAAATTAATTTACCTAGACCAATAGATTTTTCCTAAAAATACATTTATTGTCATTCTACCCTCAAAACACCATTATGAACTAAGATAGAATTGTTTGTGTTTAAAATATCAAGTAGAAAACTAATACCCTATCTATGTATTTATAGGTGAACAATGCAAACCTAGTCACCTAGCCATTTCTAAACATTTTTGATAAATAAGAATAATGGAGCACAAAGAAATGAGTGACTTGCTAGTGAAACAAAACTGTTTGGTAAGCAGATCTTGAGCCTAGATTTCCATATCTTCTGGCTAACAGTAAACAAGGAGTCCAAAAATTTATTCATTAATGTATACTTATTCATTCATTTGGTCATATGAATACAGGCAAACATTCTGTTGTTTCAATTTGATATAATGTAATATGATTAACAGAGCTTTTTAGCTCTTCTTCCTAATAGAAAACATATCAGGAGATGAGGATATTAGTAAGTGTAAGAAAGTGAATTTGTTTCTATCAACAAAGCTGGGGGCTATAAAAAAGCATATTGAACTCATATTTGGTTCAAAAATTTCTAATCTATCCTACGGAATGGATAATTACTCCAAAAAGTAATGAATGAGAGTTCAAAAAAGTTGAAGCTTCTGTTGCCTGTTTTTTACCCTAATTCTGACTGCTTTGTGATTGGTGGTGTAAATAGCTTATTCTGTTTCACACTGACAGCTCTCAACTATCAAGTAAAGTTAAGCAACATATGATTATCCACTGAACTACAAATCAAGAGCATTTTCTTGATTCCCCAGTCATTGAGAGCCTTATAAAAGTTACAGTTTTAAGGGTTAAGGATAAAATCAAAGGCTACAATGTGAGATTTAAGAGGTAGCTGTTTAAACAATGAAAACAGCTCATAAAGTCTGAATGAATGTGTCTTACTTGAGAAAGTATCATATTTATAGTTTTTTAAATATTTTATTTACATTAAAGAAAATTAATCAATCTCATTTTTATTGCCACTATTAATTTAATTAATGATAAAATGCAGGAATTCAATTTGTAATTTGTGCGTTTTTTGCAATAGCCTATTGAATGAGATCAAATCAGGCCTCTGGACAAAACACTATTTTAAGATCCTTCCAGCTTTTGTGGTCCTCTATGGTGCAAGTCAAATTTTCCCTTAGAATCTCAAGAATCTGTATTTAAATAAGCGTGAAATTATGAAAGAAATATATTAAATGTAGAATGGTCTTATGAAAAAACAGGATTACTAGGATGAGCATATTACCTGTAGTAAAATTGAGGTTTATATTTTCTGAAAGGGGAGTCATGGCAACCATGCATCAGAGTAAATTTTTTAACAATTTTACATTATAATGTCCTCTAGCCCCAGGGCAGGTGAACATATAGGCATTTAAGAAATATGTCAAATATTATCCAAATAAGCCTAACTGAAATATACCTTGAATCTTTGTGTTTTAAACTTAAATTTATGCCAATAAATCATTCTGTGTAGTTATTATCTAAGAGAGTAAAATATCACATGTATTCAATGAACCAGTAGAAGGTGATTTTATCATTTTCTTTATTCAGTTTATTGTATTTTTAAGCTAATGTTTGGTGATGGTTATACATACTGTGATTTACCTGTCTTAACTATTTTTTAACTTAGTTACACAATTCGTAAGAAAAAAAATACTTGGACTTCTTTTGTTCACATTTATATTTTTTAAAAAAAGGAACATTATAATGTTTTTACACATGTGTATACACACCAGGCACAAATAGCACATACAAATTAAGTATTTTTGTTAAGAAAACTTTATCGTTCATAAAACTTCTTAGGATATCATATTGGCCAGATACAGATACAGGTGTATCTGTCAATGAAAGTTATTTTAGGAACTTGAACATTCAAAAATGCACGATGGACTAAATTGACCCTAAAATAATGGTGGCTCTTTGTATATGAATCTTTCCAGACATCTTTTAAAAAGAAAATGTCTATACAGTGAATAAAAATTGAATTTAAAATCATAACTTCAGCACCATGTGAATGCAAAAAATAGAATAGTCCTCAAATTAACTGTAAGTAGAATAATATATAACAAGTAACAGTAAACCTACCACTGGACATGCTGCTGTTGGAAGCTTGTGGGTGCAGAAAGTTGGAAGGAGGAAGTATAAAGATAGTTCATGGAAAAGAGGAGAGATGAAGACACAGACGGAGCACAAACTAAACCATTCACAGAAAGAGAATGTCAATGCTAAGTGTTAAAACGGAGAAGACAAGTAAGGCATTTGCCAGTTTATAACATTAAGATCAGGAAAGGGCTTGAAAGGAAATGGACTAAAAGTGACAACCTCAAGAAAACATTGCTTGTATTAGTCCATTTTTGTTGCTTATAACAAAGTACATTGAACTGGATAATTTATAAAGAAAATGAAATTTATTGCTTACAGTTTCTGAGGCTGAGAAGTCCAAAGTCCATCTGGTGGTGGCAACAGTGACCCAGGGGTCTCACATTGCAAGATGGTAGAAGCAGAGAGAGAACAGAGAGAGAGAAAGACAGACTCTCCTCTTCTTTCAAAGCCCTCAGAACCACGCCCCTGACCACCATTTTTAATCCATTCACTACAGCATCATCCTACAATCCAATCATCTCTTTGAGGCCCAACCTTACAATTACAATAATAGGATTTCCCACCCTCTTAACAGTCACAGTGAGGGCTAAGTTTCTAATACATAAAATGTGGAGGACACAATTCAAGCTTCAGGGAGTTTGCGGGGGGGGGGGGGAACATAGTTCAATCCACTACATTGCTTTAAGTAGATAAAGGGATAAATAAAAATGGGAAGTGCCCCCTGGACATTGGCAATGCAGGGAAAAATAAATAAAAATAAAATAAGATTAGAAAATTAATAATCCTGGGCCAGCCAGATGGCTCACTCGGCAGAGTGAGGCCCTGGTAGCACCGAGGCAGTGGGTTTGGATCCTATATAGGGATGGCTGGTGCACTCACTGGCTGAGCGTGGTGTGGACCACACCGTGCTGAGGGCTGCGATCCCCTTACTGGTCAAAAAAAGAAAAAAAAAAAAAAGAAAATTAATAATCCTGCACAAACTAAAAAGAATCATGATATACACCCAAACATGCCCTCTTCACAATCAACACTATAAATAATAAACCACTGCAGTAATGAAAAGATACTCTTGAATAAAGAACACTGCCCATGCAATGCCTAAAACTAGAAAAAACAAACTTTATAAAACACTAAAGGAAGAAAATGGAAATTGAAACAAGCTACAAAACCCCACTTTTTTAGAGACAATAATGCAACAGAATAAAACTGTGACACTACACTCTGAATAGTATTAAATATTTTTATAAATTTGGAGTTATATCTTAAAAATAGAATCAGAAATTCAGAAAATAAAAGCATATATGAATAATGAACAATAAAAAACAAGAGATTTGATCAGACTCGCGAAAGAAAATTAATTTTTATAAAAAGGCAAAACCATCTCAGAAATGAAGACTAAATTACAAGGTTTACAGCGGCAATATTTTTTAATCAATATCTATTATGTCATATTGAAGAAAGATTGAAAAGTTACAAAGAAAATGACCATGTTCTAAGAAAAGTAAAAAGAATTGGAGGAAAAGTAGTCGTAATAGAATATAGGCAAAGAGGATCCAAGATATATGTAACTGACTTCCTTTTGAAGAAGCACAAACTGTAAAAGAGAACTATATTTAAAACTAAAATTCAAGAAAAAATTTAACATATATGAGGAAACCTAAATCCACATACTGAAATGTTTCATCATACATGGGAAAACTGAGACAGAATTATCAACTCTGATGCAAAGCCTAGTTAAAACACCAGACTTTAAAAACAAGATAAAAATCTACAAGGTCTCCAAGTGAAGAAAAACAAAAAACACATGTTATTTATGAGAATAAGAGAATTAGGCTGTTGTTACACTTCTCAAATGCAATACATAAAGCAAAGTAAGCTTACCATGGAGCAGCATTACACACACACACACACACACACACACACACACCAAATAAATAAATAAAAAGTAGAAAAGAATTCAAGGAAAGAAAATATAAGTCAAAGATTTTATTTTCTAGACAAGCTCTCCTTTAAGAATCAAGTAGAATTTTTTTTTTAAAAAAAAAAGAGTTTTAAACATGGGAGAACTCAGATAAAACTCTACTCTTGAGCTCTTCTCAAGAAATAAGAGATGACTAGGAAATCCTCAGCGAGAGGACTGACCATGAACATATATATTTAATTATATGTTTAAAACTAAAAGAAAGGTAGGAAAATGAATGGGAAGGTAATATGTCAATGTTTAATGTTCTGATAAAGTAGAAAATTCACCTAAATATAACTAGAGAAGAAAAAAATGAGGGGAAAAATAAAATATGACTAATGATGACTCTATACATAATGGGTGGATGTCAAACACAATAGTTTTAGATGAAAAATAAAAATAATACTGAGTGGTTGTGTATGAAAAAAGAGGCCTGAAGATACTATAAAATGTGAATACACAAAACATATGATGGGACATCTGGGTAAATATTTCTAAGGATTTTGTCAAAGGACATCTGGGTGAATTTTCTCAAGAATTTCATCAAAGTTTTTAAACCCTAAAACCTTGCAGGAGCAGGCTACCATCCTAATAAGAGAATATCTGCTGGTTGGGTAGACCCTGTAATGGCCTCTCCATTACAATATAAAGATACCCTGTATTACAATTAAGTTTTACTCTTTTGTCTGGGTTCTCCAGAGAAACAGAACTATAGGATATAAAACTATACGAAATTTTCTTATGCAATTATGGAACCTGAGAAATCCAAGTACAGTTGGTAAGCTGGGAAAACTGGAGATTCAGGATAACTGATAATGTAATTCCAGTCTAAGTTCAAAGTCCCTAAGAACCAAGACAGTTGATGGTATAAGTTCTAGTCCAAGTCTATGTCCAAAAGCAGAAGTCCAATGCCCACCTTGAAGAAAGATTTTTACTAAACCTTTTTCTTTCTTTTTTTTTTTTTCCTTCTCCCTTGTAAGTCTCTCAACAAATTGGATGAGGTCTACCCACCTTGGGAAGGGAAATTTGTTTTACTCAGTCTACGAAGTCAAATGTTACTCTCATCCAGAAATACCCTCACATACACATCCAGAAATAATGTTTAACGAAATATCTGGGCACCCAGAGGCCCAGTCCAGTTGATACATTAACTATCACAAACACTTTCCTTAGGAGATGCTTGTATCTCCTTTTTACTGACAGGCTGATAACTAGGGCTAGACTTCAGGAGAAAGCAACTAGAAAAGAAATTACCATGTAAAAGAAATTACACACTAAAAGAGCTTCAAGAACTTGCTAGCAAGTAGCAATGTGAGTCAGGGAGTTCCTCTGGGATTGAATTTTAATGATACTTAATCAAGTGGCTAAACGCTAAGACTGGATAATCAAAATTTCTTTAAATTGTGATCACTTTCTTAGAAAAAATGCTTTAATTCTTTGGCAAAGAACCAGGGACAGGGCAAACTAACTGCTAGTGTAGCTCTAGAATGCTGGAGAAAGCTGTCTTAGGCAGTTTGGTCTACTATAACAAGCACAATAAACTGGGAAACTTATAAAAAAACAGGAATTTATTTCTCCCAGTTTAGATTGTTGAAAGTACAAGATATTTGCTCATGCCTGGCTTTTCCTTATATTCTCACATGGGACAGGAAACAAAGTTCTCTCCGACCCTTTTTGTTTCTTACATCTTTTCTTTTCTCTCTTTTTTTTTTTTCTTTTTTTTTTTTCCTGGTAGCTGGCTGGTGTAGGGATTGAACCTTGGACCTTAGGGTTATCAGTACCAGGCTCTAATCAACTGAGCTAACGGGCCAGCCCTGGGGTACCTTTTACAAAGGCACTAATCCTATTCATGAGGGCCCACCTTCATGACCTAATTATATCCCAAAGGCCCACCTCCTAATACATCACATTGGGGGTTTTGATTTCAACATTTGAATTTTGTAAGGAGGGGGGTGCATAAACATCCAGTCCATTGCTAAAACAGTGGCACTTGCTGAGTGAAGTGAAAATGCCTGAATTTCCCTGACAGATGATATAGGAAGGAATAAACAGTCAGGAGGTTAGCACTACTGAACTGTGTATATGAGCATCATATGAGGCCAGAATACACAGCACAGGATTACCTTCACAGGTGAGTCCACAGGACACATTATGTACTAAGACAATCGAAAATAGTCTAGTAAAAGAGGTCCCAGAAAACTAAGAATTTAATTGCTGACTCTTCTCTGAAGACCAGGGCTGATGATGCTAGAAGAAGAGGTCATAGAAATGGGCTCATTAATACTTATGGGGATGATGGAGCCCTGAAGTACAGAGGTCAAGTAGCAGTGCTTAATCACCACAGACAACAGAGTCACATTTACTGTAATAACTGGCAAGGTCAGAGCAGCAACCTAGGTGATTTGACCTGGAGGTAATTGCAGAGATGGTTTATAAAACATGACTTCCCCAGTGACAGAAAATTAACAGCCAAAGAGGAGGCCATTAAACATCTACAATCAGAGGAAGGCAAGAAAGAAGGAGCAGAAGGCTGCGTTTCCTTACTCAGTTTCTGGTGAAACACTTTTTAAACTCTGACCCTTTGGCTAGTAGTATGGTTGAGTCTACAGGACAAAAGACCCTGCCACATCACCACAGTATATATTGTAATTAAGTACCCTGTACTTTCAAAAGTACCTAAAGTCATTCACATGTACACTTAAAAATGTGAATACTCAGACGTTTGGAAGATTCTGGGGCACAGTGTTTGAGTTGATAATAATATCCAGAGGTATAAAATATCATCTCTTATAAAGGGCTGGTAATACATAAAATTCTGTCTAAAATCCAGCTTGCAGTGGGTCCTGTGGGTCTGCAGACCTATCAAGTGGTCATTTTCTCATTGTCTGGTGTACAACTTGGATCAACACCCTTGACCTTAAGAGTAACCCACATGGTTCTTGGCATATGGTATAAAAGCTATCACAATGGAGAAGGTCAAGTGGAAGCTTCTGAAACTGCCCTATACCCAGCCAAGATAATACATTTTTTCAAAAAAATTTTTGTTTTCTTGGGGTCGTAGAAATTAATGTCACCATTCAGGATATATAAAAAATGCAGTACTGGAGCTTTTAGTATATCTCCATTTAATTTGCCAGAATGGACATAAACTATTTCCAGTTTAATTATTTATCAATCCCAATTGTGGTTGTTATGCCAGATGTAGTGCAATTACTAGATCAGATTAATAAGGCCTCCAGTACAGTATGTACAACTTATCATTTGAGATGGTATTCTTTTCTATTCCAATTTTTTTAAAAAATCATAACTAATTTGCATTCATATGGAACAAATAAAATATTCATTGATAAGTTTGCCCCAGGGCTAGATTATCTTCTCCGTTCTCTATCATAATATAATATGAAGGGATCTAGACTATCTGAGATTCTGCAGAACATCATATTGATCTATTATACTAATTACAGAGATGATTGGACAGGATAAGCAAGAAGTGGTTATCTTTTGAAAGCTCCAGTAATACAGTTTATCTCCAGAGGGTAGGAGCCAAATCCAATCATGTTTCATAAATCTCATATACCAGTACAGTTTGTTTGGACCAGAGGTTAGGATCATGCTGAAATATCCCTTCTGGAGTGTAAGAATCATTGTTGCATCATGATTCTCCTACCACAAAGAAGGAAGCACAGTGCCTGGTGATAGTCTGGATTAGGAAAGCACCAAAGTCCACACTTAGGAATATTGCTGTGATCCATATACTGGGTGACGTAAAAAGCTGCAACCTTTGAGTGTCACCAAGAACAGGGAAAGATTCTAGAGTAGTTCAATAGCACCTGTTGTCCCACATCTGTATGAATAAGCACAAAGTATGGTGGAAGTATTTCTGGAAGCCATTAAAATACAGGGGGACGACTAACAATATCTTAATTATATACAGAAGTGACTGTGTACCATATAAAGTATTCCAATAAATCTTAATGTATCCTCAACCTTCTTTCCCCTACTCAAATTTTCAAAATCCCCTGTTAACTCAGCACTACCTAACACTGGGGAAAATGCAATGAAGAGAAAGTCATAATATAAACAGAAATTAAAATATCTTACCTTTGGAAAAGTCATTAAAATATGTGTTTTAAAGCACCTTGCTAGCAACACTTCGTGGGCCTCAGATGGCCTCTTCCTTGAAGCTGAAGCTTCACTAGCTTCTCGGTAAATCTGTCTCTGCCATTGTCCTTTATCATGTAAAGTGATCTATTATCCTCCAAAGTTATTTGGTTTGTTGTTTAAAGAAAGGAAAAAAGAAACATGACCTTGAGAAATGTTCCTCCATATAAGATCCACAAATAATAAATTGCAGTTCTCATTGTCAAATCAATACTTTAATTAACTTTAATTTTCATCTATTAATAATGTGGTTTGAGGCAGGGAATTTGCTAATCTCCAGGAAGTGTATATTATATATTTATTAGTGTGGCATTTTATTTTGTTTAATTTGGCCTATCATCAGAAGTACAAATTAATCAAATTTCAGTAGGGCAAACAATTCATAGAGAATAAACATTATAAACAAAGTAAATCCTCAAAATAAATTAACATGCAACTAATAAAAATGTATCACAAACTCATATCCAATGCATAGCACTGTGGAACATCAAATGGAATGAATGTATGCCAACTTTTTGACCCCAATAAGGAAATAACTAATGAAGTAGTATAGATAATAACCTACATAACATAGCATTCCAAACATGCTGACATAACAAATCCACAGTAACTCTCAAGTCTATTTGGATGATAAAAGCGTTCTAAATGAAACACAATTTGTATAGTACTTTAGCAAAGTAGTAATAAATGAGATGACTATCACTCTAGTAAGAGCTCTGCATTTCAGGCAGCTACTATCTTCTGCATTCTGATAAATTAAAGGCAAAGTTGGAAGCAGGTATTCTGGTGAACTAAATTTAAAATTAGTCTTACACCAGAAAATATAATACAAACACCCAGATTATACTGATCTCAGTCAACTAGAATTCACATTCTTGGATGCGTACCAATCATTTGGAAGAATGGTAGATAAGGAAAGCATATTCTGTCTCACATCTCCAAAAAACAAGATGTTCTAGTCAAAACATATCTTTTTAGTAGCTGTGGGACATATTTTCTTTATTATTGGCTGGCTGACAAAAGTATTCTAACCTACTTTAGACAGAAAAATTTTCAGTGGATTGAGTGATATATTTCTGTATTTTTTATGCTTCTATTATCTCTGACAAATTTTTTTGCATCTAATTTTCAGGGAAAGATTGCTGCCTCTGAGAAGCTGATGGGCCTTATTTCCAGAGGCAAATTAAATTTCAGGTGGAATTATGTTTTATTTTTCTTTTAAAACAAGAGAAAGAGCATTGAGTTTATGCATTAATTTTATTCAAATATAAATCACAATTTCCTGAATTAGAGCAACAGCTTCCTAATTTGTCTTCCTGGTTCTACAGTTCCCCATTGAAAAAGTGTTTCTCGTAACTACTCTTCACCCCTGACATCTGCACTTCCATTGATAACAATGTGGAGGGGCCCCAGAACTGCAGGTTATCTAGGTAAATGTGTCCTCTCCCCTAGCATTCATGGCCATTCATATTCTTGAAGGCCAATAGGATTAATTACTACCTACTGAGTGTTGTTGAATATTGTGTAGATCACTATTTAAGGACCTGATTACTATAGCTGCTTGGCATTTTGCCTGCTGACTTCTCACAGCCATGTTCTTCTCCAGCAATTGTGCCAGGCTGAAGGGAGCTGCTTTACCTAACATTGCTCTCACCCTATGGGGAGCTCACCTTCAATGACTTGTAGATGAGAAGGGTACAGAAGCCCCTCTTCCTTACATATATTCAGGATATTCCTGAAGGGACATCTGAGTTCCAAAGTCTGTGTAGAATTAGATGATGATGCTTTTATGACTGAATCATAATTCAGTTTCTCTCTATACCAAATTCTGATACCTTCACTTTTTAACAAATAGTGTTCCCAATAGTACTTATCAATAAAATTCCTGCAAGCAAACCTCTACTTCCTGTGGACCATGACCTAAGTCTGTTAGTATTGGATATAATCTTAGGATACTAAAGGGATTTTAAAGCAGAACAGACTGCCACCCAGATGCTAATAAGTACATCATAACTGATCAGTTTTAGTAGAATCACTCCTTACATGCTGTAGAGATGCAATTGCTAAAAATTCATCCAGTGGTAAATTGTGATGGGATATATACATAGAGAGGTAAGCATGGACAGGTACAATATTTCAAGCATTTGTGAAATTCAGTAGAAGTGGTCATAGTAAGGAATATAAAACTGAGGACACTTGCTAGATGTTACTGATTCATTGAAGAAATTCAATAAAATGTTTTGAATGATTAATAAGCCAGAGGGTCACATAAGCCAGAGCATCACATAAAAGAGGCTTATCTCTTGCAGCTGAACATCAGAAAAAGATTACTAAAAGGGTAGCAGAGCTCCAAAAAAAGGTTGAATTTTCAACCCCAGAAAACTTGCTATGCCAAGATGAGGAACTTAATTAGGAAATGTTTGTACCCTTAGAATTGATATGGGCACATATGAGACCATGCAGTTAAAAATATTGAATTCCAAGGTTAGTTAAATACCTCTGGGCCTACAAAAGTGTCTCCTCCCTGTTTGAGGTAGTACTCTTCATTGCTTAAAGACAATACAGGAGTCCCTTTCTGCAAGTAAACATACAGCCTTCTCAAGATCTGTCATTGCCATTCCTTCTTGGCCATCAGACTAAATAGTCAAGTCATAGCATTACCTTGCTGAGAAAGTTATAGGTCTCCTAAGTTTGTAAGGGTCTCCACACCAAAGGAACTGTAAGCATTAGCTTACCTATACCAGCACTTAGAACCTATTTCCAAATGAGGTTGCATTCTGATGTTCTGGTAGGCATGAATTTCAGGGGGACATTATTCAACCCAGTATATTCCTCCTTTGCCCTCCCACCCACTGAGCACATGTCTTCCATGTAACATGAATTTATGCCAGTCCCCAAAATAATTAAAAATTAACCTATTGCATTATCAACTCTAAGTCCAAAATATCACCTATATGTCAATTCACTTATTTTCTTGAGACTCTGGGTATGATCCATCCTGGAGTTAAATTTCTCTCCATTCTCAGACCTCTGAAACTAGAAAACAATTTACTTCTTCCAAAATACAATGGTAGGACAGGTAAAAGAAAGAATTTTCATTCTCAAAGAGAGAAAATGGAAGAAATAAAGAGGTTACTGGTCCAAAGCAACTTTGCAACACAGCACTGCACATTTCTTAGGTTTCAAGGCTTTAGAATAATCCTCCCTGGTTTGATGCTCATTGTCTCAGTCCTCCAGGGCTGCAGCTCCTCTGACCTCTCCTTCTGAGGCCCTGCTCATACTTTCATTTGCTTACATCCCTGTCCCTGTCAGTCCAGGCTGGCAGTGTTTCTGCTGGCATAAATTCTCAAAACTTTATCAGTCTTCTTGAAGCTAAAGGGAATTCAAACCATTGGACACGAGGGTTTTGCACAGATCCACACTGGATAACCCCATCTCTAGTCCTGGCTTCTGCTGAGATGGCTGGTTAGACGATTAAGTCACATCACTAATTTCTTCATCAAAAGATTATCCAGCCATACCCTTGACATTTTCCCAAGAAGTATGCATTATCATCTTTTGTAACATGAGTAAGCTGAGAATTTTTCAGATCAAGTTCTAGTTCCTTTTTGCTTAAAAATCTTTTCCTCAATTTATCTCTTTCCTCTCACCTATGACTTAAAACACTAAAAAAAATCAGGCCACTTCTTCAAAATCTCCTCAGTTAATTTTCAAGTTTTTCACTCAAAAATCTATTTTCTGTACAACAGTAAAATCTAATTTGGCTTTTTCTACTCCTTCTAAATAAGGCTCACCTTTTCTTCAGTTTCTACTAGCATGTTTCTCATTTCAGTCTGAGGCCTTACCACAAGCACTCTTCATATTTCTTGACACAATCTGTTCATGGTGATATATGTATTTTCTAAGATGATAGAAGCTTTCTCTACAGTTACCTTCCTTTCCTTCTGAGCCCTCACCACAATCACCTTTAACATACATATTTCTGCTAGCAGTCATGTCAAGGAAATCTAGGCTTTTTGTACTATACACTTCACAACTCTTCCAGCCTCTTTATTCATTACCTAATTCTAAAGCCACTTCTATATTGTTACGGATTAACTACACCAACACCCCAGTTTCCAGTACCTAAACATAAGTATTAGTTTCCTAGGCCTGCCATAACAAATTACCGCAATGTGGTGGCTTAAAATAACTGGAATTTTGATAACATATATTATAAACACTGCAATGCATTGCTATTAGTTTTGCTTTAAATGGACAATTGTCTCATACAAATAATATGCCATTAACAGAATCTGGAAGTCTGACATTTGGTTTGCTATAAATACAAACTTACAGGAATATTCTAGTAATAGTAGTCCATGTTTTCCCATATTTATCAATTGTTTACCTTTGCTCTTATTTGCTTTCTCTTCATTTTTTACCCCCTATTTTTTGCTACTACTTTTTTTTTTTCTGTTTGTAAATAATGAGAAATTTGAGGGGACACACATATAAATCTCCAAATTTTTATTAAGTGTTTAACCACAATTTTTGGCATTCATTAGTGCTATTTTAACTCATCATTTGTTCTATATTTATTAGTCAGTTTTCTTTATTTTCCATTTATTTGTTTAATTATGTCAGCATGGAATTTGAAATTTGATTTTATTCAATAGGTTTTAATCTATTACTATCACTATTTTGATGCTAAAATTGTTCTAGCTGTGAGCAGTAGAAACCTTTCAGTCTGGCTTTTGTGTGCATTTCATACATTAACATCACTGTACAATCACTTTCCTTATTTGGTTTCTCAACAGTATGCTCAAGACACATCTTGTGCATTCTGTGGCCCAGACATAAAATCAGCTTTCTATTCAAGGAATCTTGACTGTTTTTTTTCCCCCCCAATGGAGAATAATACTCAGAAACCAAGATAATGGTACTCAGTATTTCTTTACTAGTGGTATGACACTGATTCCACGGCCTCTAGTAAATAGATAAAGATATAGACTCATAAAGACAATTTCAGGTATGCAGATATGTATACGTACACCTTTGTTAAAAACTATGATTACATTCTAATACCTCCAGTTCCATTTCAACACCTAGAGGTCAATACCAGTCTTTTTTTCCGTGACTGTAATACCTTTTTCCAGCAGTAAAAAATATAACTAACTTTAATCTCAATAAATTTACTCATGTATTAAAATGTAGAAAATAGAAATAAATTTACAAATTTGTAACATATGACCATTGCTATAAGCAAATTAAATAACTAGATTGAATAATTTTTCAAGTTTTTAAGGGAAATTTTACTTCCAGGATGAAGTTGAAGTCAAAAGAGTCTGATCACTCAGTAATAACTCTTGAGTCCAGTTATATGAACATGGCTGATCCAGCTGTATGAGAACTGTCTGAGTTTCAGTTTCCTCTACTAAAATTTATCACACCAACAATACTTGACTATCCCTCTACATTTGCTCTAATGGGTATTTGTGCACTGAAGATGATGGTTTTGATAATAACATTTAAAGAAATAAAATGCACATTCAAGTGTTACGAAAGTAGTTCATTTTGTAGTTCATTTTTGATAGTATGTAAAAGGAAGTCTGTGTACAGGTGAAATCATTTGTGTTGGAGCTTACGTTATTATCTTACTTTGATATCTCATGGGATGCATCTTATGAAATGTGTTAGAAAAATACTGCTGGAAATATTTCTTTAATATCATAGGAGCAAAAGTTGGAAAAAAAAAATCTCCACTCAATAATCTGTTTAAGTCTGCATTAATTGCCATGTTCCAGAGGGTCATTGACCTCTTTGCTAAGTAACTTAATCATGAAGAGGATACCCAAAAGACAAAGAACTGAATGATCAATATTAGTGTCAGGAATGAATCAAAAAATATAAAAAGAGGCAAATTGGAGAAGAATAGTAGTAAAGCATCCCACTGGGTATATATGTTACAGATAAAAAGTAGAGATTAAGAGGTGAAAGCTGCAAGGAAAAGAAAAGAGAAATTCTCCTAAACAGGAAAACAAAAAAGCCTTTAAAATAATAAAAATCTATCAATTAAAATTTTGAAATGATTCTTTGGTAGAATATTTTTATAGCCATACTTCTGAGTAATTATCATTATTATTATCTTGAACACAAGATAGATAAAGTGAATATTTGTATAATAAATTTTATGTATGTGGATTTCTAAAAAAAAATCTATTTAAAATTAGTCAATATTTCAAGTATACTTTTGTTTACCAATTATTGAAATGTAATTAAAAATTATCTATTGATCCTTTTCAAAGCCTTATAAATATACACAATTGCACATTTAAATTTCCAAGTACAATAGTCAATGTTTTTGTTTACAGAATAAATAAAAAAAAATTTAATATAGTCTACGGTAGTTGTAATGGCCAAATAGACTATACTTTGAATAATGAATTTTTTGTTTGTTTTCACATTTTATTTTAGCCATGTGTGAATTTTTAAAGACATTCTAATATCCGTCTGTTCACATTCCAGAGCCAGCACTGGAAAATAAATGTGTATCGCTAAACTTACTTTCTAAATTGCTAAATTTGCTTTCTTTGGTAACTGTGCTATATTTTGATTTCACTAAAGAGAAGCACTGATAGAGCTAAGGCAGAAGGGTTGTGTCAGGTCCTTCCTTGCTTTTCTTCATTTGGCTATACCTTCATGCTAACGGACTGCCTATGTTCAATATAACTCTACTGTAATAGGCACACAAGGAAGAAAAGAATAACGATACTGAAATAGAAAAGATGAAATGGAAAATATTTATTTTTTACTCTAAGAGTAGGAGAGGACAAGTAGCAACCTTTTGTAGTCATGGCATACACCAATAATTCATGCACATTTTAAAGTAAGAAATAGGCTTACTTTTTCTCAGACAAAATTATCTAATGTCAAAATTTTATAATACTGTTTATCCTCTGCAATCTTCTCTCCTGACTTCTCTCCCTTCCTCCTCTGTTGTTTTCTTTGTTATGAAATCAAATGGAATACATTTTTCGAGTGTGTGTTTGTGTTTATAAGGAAGTGACAAAACTGCTTTTAATCTATGTACACAATGGATTAGAGAAATTGGAAAAAATTTAAGGACCAGAGAAAATTTAGAAAGACACTTTAATAGTGCAGGAGAAAAGAAATGAAGTAGTAGTAGAGAAAATTAGGGAAACTACCACAGTGACAAATATTACAAAGTTTGAATTAAGGTTTGAAACTGAATGTGGGAGGCAAAAGGAAAGCAAGAATAATAGCTAAAGATTATTCTGGAGAAGAGACAGAACAAAGAAAGCGAACAGAAAAAAGCATGCTGCATCTACCTCTACGGATCAGAATTGTAAGTCGTAGTTGACTCTGAGTTTTGGATTTTTTATGTTGGTTCACGTTGTCTACTCTACGCCTCATCTTCATCATCTGTAAAATGCTGATAGATTGGCCATGTACATAAAGTATACATTAAAGCATCTGCTGATTAATTAGTATTCAATAAATGGTAGTTATAAGATTCCTGATTATTCCTGTCAAAAATTAATTTTGAATTAATGACATTCACTTCAGGATAATCCCTTATTGATCTCATTCACACTAAAAGATGTGTACCTTTTTCGACTTAGTAGTTGATATAGCTTTTCAGGATACTTCACATCCCATTAACAGTGTTATTTTCCTTTTAAAAGCCATAGATTGCTGTATTGTAGGTATCCTTTAACTGGCTTTTAATAGGGTTGAATACAAAACAAAAAGAAAACCCAGAGCCTCTGAGAAGTAAACACCTTAGATAGCAAATGTTTATATTACCTCGGCTTTATTAAAAGAAAACTAAAACTTATATAAAATAACCATCCTATTATTATTTAATAAAGAACAAAATAAAGATTCAAAGTGGACCCAAAGTAATTGAAACTAGCTTATCATTAATAACTATTAAATTATAGAATGTGAACTATAAAATGATGAAACAAAGGATGACCTTTCCAAATGTGGCAAAAGTGAAAACCAGTTGCCATGGCTACTGTGTAGGAGTGCATGTCTGCTATTTCTCTACAAGTTAAAAAGTTCCAACAGCCAAGGAGGAAACAGCACTTCAATTGTGCCATTACCTTCCTTTTACAATCGAAGATGCTCCCATTTTCAAAGAAGACTAAATACATAGTTTTAATTGCTTTTCCTCTGGAGTTTGAAGTGGTAACATAATAGGCCTAGAACCTGGCACCTGTCTCTCCCAGCAGGTACTCAGCAGCTGAAATCTGCAAGGGACATTTCTCTCTTTCAATAATGGCAGCTTACTGGTTACCTGTGGCACTTCTGACCTGGTTTCCACAGAAACTGGAAACAGGGTTTTTATTCTTAGTCCTGAAATTTCATAAGAGAGCAAGAATATCTTAAAATCTATAAATATAAAAAAGAAAAGAAACACATAAATGCTATCAATTTATTTCATGTCTTTTTCTGTGTTCTTGCTTTTCTAAGAGAGCTCAGTTTATATTTTTTAGAATTGTCTCATTTTTATTTAGAAACCTGCAATTGGAACAGGTATTTGACAGTATCTGTATGCCAATTAAAGGTGAAGAAGTTAACATCTGTATTTATATGTTTCTTGGAAGATGGGTTACATGCATAATTTCAAGAAATTCTTAGGTGCTTGATAATAGAAATCATTGTTAATAACTTTAGTAATTACACTAATTCAGAATAGGAAGAAAAATATAGAAGTATAATAGAACACTGCTTGGAAATAATTGGAACTCACACGTATTTTGCATGACACATTATGATATATTGGTCATATGACAAAAAGTGACAAATCTACTACGGATTTATTAGTTAAAATATGATGGATATATTTGTGTGTGTATGTTTATCCACAACAATTGTTTTACTGAATGTTACCAGCCTATATTGTTAAACTATAACCCCACCTATGTTCTCTTCCTGTAACTTTCTGGTCTGGAGAATAAATGTAGGAAGAGAACCCCAATTCATGGTTAATTTCCAAAAGGAAGGAATGCCTCTCTCTTGAGGGTTCCAGGAGATTAACCCCTTTGGGGCATCTCACTGCTCAGAAGAGATGGGCTTTGAGTAATCCTTTGCAGCTTCGTCACTCAAGGGAAGAGGAGTGACAAATCTGTGGGAGGCAAAGCAACAAAGAAATTTTACATGAACTATAGGAATAATTGGCCATTCTTCGCCATAGGAGGTCTCTCCTACATAGGAGAGATAGAGTCAGAAATTTCAAATTATTTGAACTATAATTAATATCTAATAGCACTGCACAGATCAATCCAAAAAAGGAAACTACACTAGTGACTTCACTTTTCCTTGACCAAGCAGCCTGTGGGAAAACAATTATTTTAATTAACTCAAATTGTAGTTTGCAGGAACCAAGACCAAAGTCAGAAAGGTTGTACTGGGAGCACTGTGGAGGCAGCAGAGTATATTTTAACAAAAGCTTTTTAACAGCATGTAGAGTATGCACACCAAAAAAATTGGGCAAGATAAACTAGAAGACTTGAGATCCATTGTTCAAGCTGAACATTGATATATCTAAATCATGATTCTTTAAAAGTGGCTTACACAACAGCTTCAACAAGAGTTCAAAATTTGCAGTTCCCCTATTAAATAAACTAATGTAACTTCTGAAGTGTTTTAATGAAATTTTTAAGAAATAGTAAACAATAGTGCATTTGTTTTGACAAGGCTTTTGGAAGGTACACATTTTGGAAATGTTGAAAGGAATTACGTCTTCAGATTGGAGGAATGGTATGTGATGGTAAAAAATGAAAAAATAACATATATTAAAGAATATTAAGTACAAAATACTGAACTATCACTCTCAGACATAAAAATATAAATCAAATATGGCTCTCTCAAGAAACTTTTAAGATCAAATATAAGAATATAAATTCATGAAAAATCAAACATCAATAAAAATTATTTCAAGACAACAGCATATTTTATAAGATAGTGTCTAATTGGGAAGACTTTAAGAATAGACATATTAAGGCTGAGAAAAAGTGTACTGTATTATTCATTCAAAATGATATTTTTTCTACTATCTATCAGCTACTGCAAGTTAACTACACTTTAAAGAAAAGTATTTATGCCTAGCACCATCTAAAGTGCCTGGCACACAAGCTATCATTTTCATATAATAAAAATGATGTATAATGGTCATCTTCTTTTTCTTGTATCCTCTTCTTTATTTATTGGTGTCTATTGTATGCCAGACTAAATCAAATTACATAGTTAGTACAGGCATATGTTATGTGAATTAAAAAAGAAACGAAAAGGACAAATCAGAAAAGTTATCTTTTTTTCATGTCCCCAGCATCCCACATTTTCTATAGTATTATACTGTTTTTCTTTGTGGAGAAGGTAGGGTTCTTGACTTCAAGCACCATAGCTATTTCTGTGATGACTGTATTCTCAGTTCTGAGCATAGAGCCTGGCAAATTACTGGAGCTCAATTAATATTTTTTGAATGAATGAAATGTAGTACTCCAGGTGTGAGTTTATAAAAACCTCGATTAGGGTAAGCAACAAACTAAATAAGAGGGACTAGGCAGGCTTGATAATGAAGTTTGACTTGAGGTTATATGAGTTGCAAGAAAGGACCTTGCCAAAGAAAAAGTTCTATTTAAAATATGAAAAAGTATAAGAATAATGGTATTATTAATATAAATATAATAATAATGGGCAAATAGTTTTATGTTATTGGGCATGTTGATTGGTGATAATAGTGAAATACTTAGTGGAAATTCCCTAGAAACATAAAGGTAGGACGAGAAATACAAATTTAGGTTTATTAGTTTTATTTTTGAATATATTTAGGAATGTGTAAAGTTTAAACAGAAAGTGATACTTAAAAAGAGAGTGTGTACACAGCAATAAGGGGCCAAACACTGGGGAAAGTCAATATCTAGGAGGGAAAATGAAAAAAGTAAAAGAGACAGAAATGCTAATGTTAAAGGCATGAGGCAGGTGCAGAAAGCACTAGTGGTTCTACTTAGCTCCTGTGAAAAATGAGGTCAGTTATATAAAAAGAGAGTTGCCAGACAGAGGATTTGGATTGAAAATTTCAAATACAATGATTTTAATCATTTTGCCTTGGGCAAGAAATATTTAGTGTCTATATGTCTGGCTTCACAGTCTGTCAGCATTTTTGTGTTCTTCAAGGCCTAAGGAGAGCAGCTGAAGCAGGTAGAAAAAAGGGAAGAAAAGTACTATTTTGTGAAATGAGCAAAACACTTTTGTTCTGACTGAGTTTGGCATGAAATTTGCATTACTTTTGTCTTATTCAGTTGCATATCTTTAATCTTCAAATCAATGTGATTTGCAGCCCCCCTGCAGTTCTGATTGCCTTTTCCTCTTTTGTACTTTTCACTCTTTGTGGAGATTTTGTTTTTAGATAAGGCCTAATTCCTTTAAAACAGACAGTGAATCAGCATAGTATTATAAATAATGACATCGTAATGTGTCTGAAGTTTGGTAGAGAAAATATTTGTTTGCAGAACTTTATTTCAAAAAAAAAATCATCACCCTGAAAACACTTAATGTGGACTACTATTCATTCCCAAGTTTTGACTTTAGGTTCATAATCCCCTTCTTATAAAAATATTTAAGAATAATAAAAATAACTGAATGCATCACATTTCAAATGAAGCTCTTTCTTGTGATCAATTTTATTATAACATCGAAAGTATAACGTGTGCAGTATTTTTTGTGTCAAAAACAAATAATAAAGATCCATGTTTTATGATTTATAGATTACTGCATAGCTATTTCTCATATACATAACATATATATATATATGTTATATATATATGTTATGTATATGAGAAATGTAGAAAAATGTCATATGTTCATTCCCCAGGAGACGCCGTGCAGTTTTGAGTGAGATTTTTATTTGTGGGGATTCTCTCAAAAACAACACCAATGAGGAACAAAAAGGAGGCTAGTGTGGACAGAAGGAAAAGGTGAGCTAGAAAGTAGTTTCTCTGGCAGCTCTGGAACTGGAATGACAAATCAGCATTGTCATGAATCAAGTTAAAGAGAGCCAGTGTACCCCACACTGACCAGTCATTGGATGTGATCTTCCCCATGGAGGGTTGGAATTTTGAGTAGGGAAGCTTCCTTTATTTGAAAGCAATTCTCAAACCGGGACTCAGTTGTGTGTTATGTGTGGTGCGAATGAGTTTCTCATTCTCAAAGGTGACCTCTTGGTGGCACATCACAGACTCCTGTAGAGGAAGGCTGGTAACACTGGATTTCATGGGAATATTTCTTGCCATTTTCAAAATCTTGGCACTCCAGTCCCTTTTTCAAGGAAATTTTCCCTTTAAGATTATTTTTTTCTGTGTTGGATTAAAGAAGGCTGCTAATTCTTTGATACATCTCCCATTAAGAAGTAAGAGTTTTTCCCCTTTTCTTGAATCTGGAGTGGCTTCTGGCTGCTTTGACCAATAAAATACTGTGGTTGTGACACTATACTAGTTCCAGGCCCAGCCATTCAGAAGATGGGCAGCTTCTGCTTTGTTTCTTTCTTTTTTTTTTTTTCCGTGACCGGCACTCAGCCAGTGAGTGCACCGGTCAGTCCTATATAGGATCCGAACCCGCGGCGGGAGCTTCACCGCGCTGCCAGCGCAGCACTCTACCAAGTGCGCCACTGGGCTCGGCCCTGCTTTGTTTCTTAAAAACCTGAGCTGCTACTTGAGAAGTCCAACTTACAGATGAAACCACCTGGAATGACTCTGATACCTCATGAGGATGATGAAGATGCGAAGCCCAACTGAGTCCAATATTCCAACTATGACCTCTAAAGATTCTGAAATTTGAGTGCAAAATCCTACTTAGAAGTAGATCCCTTGGCCCCAGATGTCTTGGCTGATGCTACTTTTGTTAGAGGTAAATTGTCCAGCATGGCCCTTCCTTAACTCTGTACCCACAATATTGTAAGTCCAATAAAATTATTGATTTTTTCAGTTGCAAAATTTGGGGGTAGCTATTGTTTGATGGATAACAGAACTCTTTCTCCTTTTTCCATATTTCTAGCTAATGTGTAAATTTTTTTTTTTTTTTGGGCCATGAGGAATTAAGAGATTGTGGTAGATTAGACTTGATAACCTTGCAAGTCTTGTGAAAAACATATAGGCGACAGGGACTTAAGGGTCTCACATTGTAAGGTGGTGGAAGCAGAGAGAGCAGAGAGAGAGAGACAAACTGATTCACTTCTTCTTTTAAAGCCCTCAGAACCACGCTCCTGACCACCGTTTTTAATCCATTCACTACTGCATAGTCTACAATCCAATCATCTTTTCAAGGCTCCACCTTTCAATTACCATAATAGGATTTCCCACTGTCTTAACAGTCACAGTGGGGGCTAAGTTTCTAATATGTAAAACTTGAGGGACCCAATTCAAGCTTCAGGGAGCTTTGGGGCGACATAATTCAATCCACTACAATGAACAAATGAGTAATCAGTGTATTTTTTAAAAATTTGAATAGAGAGAAAATTAAGAGAAAGATGATTTTGCAGCATGGATCAATCTGGATTGATGATGTAAATTTGTTAGTCTTCACTATATAGATTCTATTTCCCATCATGATAATGAGTAATTCATCTAAGGTAGAGTTTTTAACAAAAGATGCATGGACATAGATGGAATTCAAGAATTGATATGGATGGAAAAATTTAGCATATCTTTTTATTAAGCTGTAATTGATGACTAGCATTTTGTTCAATTATCACCAAAGGCAAAACAATATATATATATATATATATATTTAAAATTTATTGTAGTACTAGACATGCCACTAGATCTTGCTATTTAACATGTAGAGAAACATGTATATTACTTTGCTACAAACCTTTTAAAAATATATTTTGATGCCTGGTATTCATTATAATCCTATATATCTTATTTTGTGTATTAAACCAATGTTCTAAGATGTATCTAGAAGTTTACCAAACTACCAAGAAGGTCCATGGCACACACACAAAATAATAATAATAATAATAATAATAATAATAATCTTAAAGTATCTTGAAAGGAGAGATTGTAGAGTTTAAAAGTTTAAAAGTCTTGTCAAAACTGAGAATCATATACAAGAGAATAAAATGAAGAATGATTGACCAATGAAGCAGAAGTGAAATCAGAAGTGTCCAGCATCCTCAAAAGCAAAAATAATCAAATAAATTTGTCAACATTATTTTCCACCATGAATAATCTATTCACTTATTTATGAACATTTATTGTGGTCCGAATGTTGTGCTAAGCCTTTGGGCATCAAAGATGGATAGTGTATGTTGACTTTCTGCAAGTTGCTCATAATCTACCCTTTTTTGAACTCAAATATACCTCTACTTACATTGGCTTAAAACACATCATTAATGCCATTGTGCAGTATAAGACAATGGACAGGGTGATTCTTTCTAGAAGGCACAAGTAGATGCTCCAGTAGAGTCCCATTTATTTAGAAAGTTGCATAAAGCTATGACTCACCTAGGAATGGTGGCTAAAATAGATAAATTGGCATAGATGGGGGTGGAGAGGGTGAAAACAAACAAACAAACAAACCCCTACTGATTTGTGTAAATTTAGTCTTGCAAGAAGATCTCTAATAAATGCCTTCAAGTAATTACGACACCATTTATTTTTCTGTGGACATAAATATCATTACATAGACAGTCATCCTGAAATTTTTAAAATAGATACCAATTAAAGGGTTTAAAATAAACATAACTGTCAGGCCAATAGCCTTTAAAAAAAAATCTTCCCATAGATCTAAAATTTATTCAACAGGCTCTCAAATGGAGCAGGAAAAGGAGTAGAATATGGTTCATTTGAAATATGGCCTAATAAACCGCCCTTAATGACAATGCAATTAAACATTTTAAGGTTTTCCTCTTATCATCGTGGGGTAGTACAAAAAGCCTAGGTTTCAGGGGCAAAACTGGGTTTAAATCCTAGCTTTGTCACATAGAAGATGAATCCCAATAGAAAAAGATGTCACACACAGATGAGTTAATTGAAGAGACTTTAATGAAAATATTTTTAAAAGGATGCAGATAACGTGAAGATAAATAACAAAGATGGTGTAGGACCCTAAGGTTAAAATTATTGGGAAACCTATATCATTGCTAGACCCGATGCAGCCATAGAGGGAGATACTGTAATCCTGATAGACAGGTGTAGTTGTAGGAGACAGCTGCAAGGAAGGAGATGTTGTCTTAGGTAGAGAAAAGAAGATGAACACAGGAGTGCAGCCAGGCAGAGACAGAACTGGAGCAACAATTATTCTTTTTTTTTTTTTTCATGTCCTCATCTTCTGTTGTCTTCCGTTAACTGAACCCAAACAGAAGTCAAAGTGCAAGGGATCCCTTTGAAGTAGTCCATAGAGATCAGTGTTCTGGAATGTACAGCATGATGGATAAAGGGGGAGAGTGGACTGAAGGGATTAATGGTGATTTCCTAGAGTATAAACCAAAAATGCAACATCTCTGAGAAATTGTCTTCTTGTTCACAGAAGGGGGAATAAATCTCTCATAAGTTATAGAGAGGATAAAACAGAATAAACCCAGATGCCACATTACAAGGTTTAGCACCTGTTAGCCTCTTCTCATTCCACCTTTACTTTTTGTTCACAAAGCAACACAAAAAGATGTCATGGGAGAAAAAAAAAAACCTCTACAAATACCATCCACTTGATAACATGGAATGCATTACTGTCTCTAGTTATCAGACTGTTTCCCTTTTTCCTGAGTTATCATATCGTATTTCACCAATTATTCCTTATTCCAAGAATGTCAATAGGTTGTTGGCTGACACTGGAAATTACTTACCACAAACCTTGACACTTTTCCTGATAACTCTTTCTCTGCATCCTTCTCTTCCCCTTCCTGGAATCTCATCTTTTCTCTTTTCCTCTCTTTGTTATTTCAAGGTGAAAGAATAATGCTAATCCTAAGGGAGTGACTGAAAAAGTTTGAATATTGAGCTGTGTGAAAAAAATGAGTTTTTTTTTTTTCTTTCTTTTTTCTATAAGTTTTTGAAACTACAGCCATGGGAGTAATAGACTCTAAGCCTTCATATTTTTTACTGTGTAGCCATTTTCTGATTGAGCTAATGGAGACTTTAGAGTGATGGCTTGTCAGGTGAGCATATTTCTCCTGTGTTCAAGTCATTTTTCTTCTCTAAAAATGCTATGGATTGCTCTTGCAGTTTCATTTGTAAAATCAGTGAGAAGAGGGATGGTGATAATTGTGATTCATATGAAGAAAAAAGGACATAAATATTTACTATGGCAGAATGTGAAATACCCCCCAAAAGACAAATCTTGTGAATATAAAGCAGTGAGATTAAAGTTGAAAATAAATTAATTTCAGCCATATTAAACAAAACCACCATATACATGGATTTTTAACATGGCTTCTAAGTTTCTCTGTGCTGTTTTCCTTAGACTTATGCTTTGACTCAAATTCTCCCTCACTGTGTAATTTTCTGACAATGGGGATGAGGTCAAAGCAAGTTTATATGATTATCTCACGGAGCAGCATTTGTGCAAAAGTCCCTGTAAGATATTTGAGTATAACAATTTGAAATTTGTACTTTTGTGATTGGATCCAAGATATAAATTAACATGACATTTTGATAAGTCTTTAATTCAAGCTCATAATCTATGTATTATTGTAGATTTGCATAGCTGAAGAGTCAGTATGGATATATCCACATATAACTATTAAAAGCCTCACTGCTCTCCTTACTTCTTCCACTCCCTATAAAGTCTGTCCCAAATATCTCTCTGGTATTGTAAAAATACCTTTTGTATTGTAAAACACTTTTTGTATTGTAAAACTATCTCATTGTAAAAGTACCTATTTACTTGCACTGGGTGTTCTCAAAATATTGTTCCTCATGGTAAATAAGGAACTGATCTGCATCTGTCTTTCCAGATTGGTTTCTTAACCTTTCCTAAATCTCTGAAGCCTTTTTCACGAATTTAAACAAAACAAAACAAAAAATAACCCACTAACAAATTCCAAAAAACTCCCTTGAAAGTAGGCTAGTAATTTTGATTTCACATAATGTTATAACATTCTCTGGTTATGTTCTCTGGTATATCTCTTGTTATGTATGTTCTCTGGCTTAACATTTATAGATAACTGTTAATTATTTACTAAATTCATCCATTGTATGTATGCTATAAAACAGACCTCATGTTAGCTTATTGACCAGAATATTCAATTGTACAGCAAATGGAATCTAAACTTCTTCTGTCCTTTTTTCATCTAACAAAATGAACTTGAAAGCTAACAAAAACCTTACTTGTGCCTCCAATTCATAAACATAAAGAAGATGAACATAAGATACTGCTTTTGTTGCCAGTTGTTTCCTGGGTGCTCTACCACTGGTCGATTTGCCGGCAGTCTGCTTTGTACCAGCCATAGTATAAAGACCTCTTTACTTACCCCCCTTCTCCTCGGGCTGGAGCTCGGCGAGCGAGAGGCGGCGCTGGCGTTGGAGAGAACGACGGCGGCGCGGCGGCGGCTGCGAACCAACTTGTGGTTTTATTAATGTTTTATTTAAATGAACTAACTTTTTAATTTTGCTTTATCCAAAGTTATATTATCCATCAAGTCATGGGAATCAAGCATTAATTAGTTTATGCAATAGAGTAATAATATAGCCATTAAAAGTCATTCATTCATGCAACTACATATTTTCATAATCACTTTTGTTACCAGTTCAAGACAGTAGTAGACTATATTACAGTAGAATTATAGAATAATTTGCTCAGAGTCTTGCCGGAGTGAATGCTTGTCCCTGAATTAAGTCAGAAACCAAACAAAAGATGAGTTATTAAATATGCAGAATAAATCATGTTGTTATCCGTCCATTTGAAATTACCAGACCCAACATTAATGGAATGTACATTTCTGTAAGGTCATAAGATATGGCTCTCTCCTTTGATATATAAAAATATAGGTCATTTGGATGCCTGAATTCGATAATTTATCTTCCCAGGTGAGTTGAATTCAAGAAACATCACGCCTGAGGTTTGTTTGCATTCGGACTATTCATAGAAAAATTTCTGAGAAACACCGCAGTGGTACCTTGGACTTGCAGAGGGAGAGAGCATACCTAAGGTTGCAAAGTTGGGTGAGGAAAGGGGGAGAAGGAGGGAGGTCAGGGATTAATTGGTTGGGGCACATAGGGTATAATCACAATTTGTGATAATGTGCTTACTGTCAATATTGATTTGGCCATCACGTCTTGGGCACAAGTGGTGACGGTCAGCTTTGTACTCCATGAATATTTATTACCAATAAATAAATAAATAAATAAATAAATAATAAAAGAGGATTCTTAGGACAGTCCAAAAAGTCCAAATAGTCACTCTAAACATTAACAGGAGAAACAAGTTAAACCACAGGTCATGAAAATTGATCAGCAGGTAGGCAAATAAGTCAACCGACATATCAGTAGTGAAGATGGAACTGATGCAAACATTAATCTACAATTTCAAAAGGGGAATTGTGAACAGATGAGAAAGAAGCGGGTATGGATAAGTTCATCTATGATATGCGCAAATGTAGAGTTTATGCTGCTACTAACCATTTACAGGCAGTTTGGTATTCTAGACTTTGGGTTGCAAAGTAGCCTGTAAACTAATGTGAGTAGGAGGAAAGAGGGAATTGTTATTCAAAACCAATTAACGAATTTTGTGCGCAGTATGGGACTCTGACCAATTTTTCAGGAGCACTGAGTGGTCAGGGGAGATTTAGTAGTAAGGAACAATTCTGCATACTCTATTTTTTTCTGTTTTAGAAGTCTCAAGGTTACCAGACTAGAAATAAACATTATAATAAAATACACATTGAGTGACCTTGATGATGTTGCAATTCACCTGAACCATTCAATTTCATTATCTCCAAGAGGTTTCCTCTTCCATCTTGCCTTTATTGAGAATAATTGCTCATATGCTATTGACCATAGGAAGTTGGATTTTACCAACATGTTTCCTCAAGGAAGAGAAGTTTTTATACTCACATTTCTCTCCCTACTGCCAAACATATTGTCCTAAATTTATTAAATGTACACACACACACACACACACACACACAGACAAGGGTACTTCAAAAAGTTCATGGAAATGTCCATATTACCTTTTAATTCTATTTTTCCATAAGCTTTTTGAAGTACCTTGTAGGTATTAGTATATATAAGTATATACATACTTTCCAATCCATGCTTTTTATCTTGCTCTTCTTCTTTATATGGAAAAATGTATTTTTCCTTATTTCCCCTTATTTTCCTTATTCTATTCTCAACAATACCCAACAGGTAGGCAGATAAGGAGACCAATTACAATTTACTTATTGGAAATTAGCATTGTTATTTAGTGTGTGTATTATAGTAGAAACAAATATTTAGCCAGCAGTTAAATCACAGCTGGTATGACTCCTGGGACTGCCTTCACCTCACTTAAATACTACAGTGGGTCATAAGTCCATGAATCAGGTCAAAATAAGTGATACAAATTTGTAGTAAACATGATCAAAATAAATATTATACCACATTTAAAGTAAAGGCAAATATTCTGGTGTTTTTATTGTTATTACAATCCTACTCTAACTAAAAGTTCAAATCTCAACTTTTAAAAATCAAAATTAGATAACAGAAAAGCCTCAGATTTAAACACGGATGATATTTATCCTGTGTGTTTCACAGAATACCAAGAAAGAGCGTGGTAATGTATCTATTTTTCTTTCTGCAGAACTAATCTTTTTTTGGAACACCTAACTAAAAGTTCAAATCTCAACTTTTAAAAATCAAAATTAGATAACAGAAAAGCCTCAGATTTAAACACGGATGATATTTATCCTGTGTGTTTCACAGAATACCAAGAAAGAGCATGGTAATGTACCTATTTTTCTTTCTGCAGAACTAATCTTTTTTTGGAACAAATATATAATTATTTAGTATTTAGAAAATGATGAGAAATAAGAGGATCTTATCACTCAGATATTACCTCCATTAATTGACTGTTGACCACTCTCACATGAGTACAAATACAGACACAGAATGTTGTTTTACTATTGGCAAGTTTCTTTATAAAAAGTAGAATTTATATTCCCCATTCTTTTTTTTTCTTCTCCACCTTTCTATATCTTTAAGCTGTATTAATGGATAATGAATACCTTTAAAATTTCATATATATTCAAAAAATTATAACTTGAATAAAGCATTAGATTTTTTTATAAATATGCATTTAATACACAGTGTAATACTATGGAGTGTATACTATGATCTTTCTGGTTCACCTTTTAGAATTAGTACTTGTATAGTTCTAGAAAGGTTTAAAGTCCTCATGTAAGTTCTGGAACATAATGTTGCTTGATTTGAAGGAAAGAGACATGACTCAAAATATGCTCCTGATAAAAATTATATCAATGATCAATTATATTTCTACATAAAAAATAGAAAAAAATAAGAGAGTATTGACTACAGAAAATAAAAATGTGAGAGCAGTAAGGCTAAGTGAGGAAGCTGCATGAATTTTGATATAGCTGAAGCTCAGGCTGGTACAAAAATGAAAAAGAGCACCACAAGGGACTGGGAAAAAATATCCTAACCTTTCTAGTTAAACATGGAAAATTTAAACACATGTAAGCTTCTCTATCCTCCCCCTGGAGGGGGAGCACTAAAAATGGTAAATGGTAAAGAATAAACACACATACACACACACACGTATCTGTGTGTATATGTGTGTATATATATATGTATATATCAACTCCCAGAAATAAAAAAAATCGGGAGAAAGAATATCAACAAAATAATCACAGGTGAAAAATAAATAATAGCAGGTCAAACATGTAAAAATTTTTTTAAAAAGAAACTTATACAAGTAGTGGGAAGATCCTAGAAGCTGGCCCATTCATACCGTAGGAATTCAAATGGCTTTAGTAATTTGAGGAAGCTGGAACCTTTGAAAGCAGAAGGGATAAAAATAGGAAGACTATTTAAAAATCCATAAAAGAAGCATCAGAATCCAGGTAGATTCTTTTCAGTCTTGTGTGCCTAGATGACTACTCCTCCCCATCCTGGAAGAAACAAGGCATTTATTCTCTGCAGAACTTGAACCTGGAGGTGTGTGAGTGTTGCACCATGAAAGAACATCTGAAGGCAATGCAATTTTCTGGAATGAAATGTTGGATGAGGTCAATCAAACCAAACAATGTGGTCTTAACCTGTGTCCCTTTCTCCCTTTCAACTCACAAATGTCACATTCATATATACCAAGAAATGATATGAACTGCCTCTAAAGACCATCAAAATTTCTTTGTATCTTAAATACCTTGCTTAGTCCTTATAGAAATGTTTTACTTTTGAATTTATTCGGTCTACATGTACTGACCACCTATATAGGCAAGACTCTGTGTAAGGAGATTTGTGGCAAACACATACACACACACAATCACAGGACATGACAGGACATGATGTTTAGTCTTGTGATTCTTAAAATATAAGTTAGAGAGATGAGGCACATGGAAAAAAGTGTCACAAGTGTGGAACACATTTAAGAAAATATTCAAAACAATATTTGATTTCTTCTAAAGGAGATAATAAGGAATTCATCGTAAATATCCCACTTTAAAATCACTTTAAATATAAACAGGATATCAAGAAGTGAAAAGAAAGACTGGCATTTTATGAACAGAGAGAAAGAATAATGTACAGAGGAAAAAGGAATAATTATAATGTAATGAATTGATTAAGTACAGGGTTTGTGTTAGGAAATCCTGAGACTTTTCTGAATCTTTTTCTCCGGAATGATACTTATTGTATTAGAAGAGCTGATGCCTTTTCTATCAGCTCTACTTTTTTCAGGAGAAAAAAAAAAAAAAAGAAACCCAAAACTTATCAAAGATCTCATGTGTCCACCAAAGGCCTGTATATGCAATTTTGCATCTAACAATACACTAATGAAGTCAAATTCAAAATTTACAAAAGTACGTGAAAACAACCATTAAAAGCTAATGTTATTAACATGTTTTTGGTCTATGTATTGTTTACGTAGACAATTTATTTTTTCCCTTATTTTTAGAATAGTATATGAATAAAAATAGGAAAAGACTTAATGACAGATGAGAGAAAAGTATTAACAATAGCCACGTGTATGTCTGTTCATTATTCTTTGGCAGCAAGTGAAATATTTGACTCCTCTAAAGTCAATAGCCTTAATATGTCTATGAACATATGCACTTTCGAAAACAAATCTCCCTCCTTTTAGGAAATACATAGTACTTCAAGGTCATCCAGAAAATGCTCTAATCTTGTAGCTCTTGGGTTAGAAGTTATATGATAAGACTGGAGGACAGGAAAAAAAATGATTAGTTTTAATCCTGTGCCTAATGACATCTAATCCCAAGAAATAAAGGAATTAGGCTTTGTTTATGTTGTGCATATATCATTTAAACACTGCTATGGAAAAATTAAAATTACTGAGCTAATACCTCCCAAAAGAATACGGAAGTGCTTCATTTTATATAAGCTAATGACCCCAAGAAAGAAAAACCTATAAATACTGACAGTTGTGATTCCTTCAATCAAATGGCTCAGCCACATGACAGTACAGTGAAGCCCATCACTTGATAACCCTGATACATGCACACAGAGCTTGTCTCGTGGTTCAGCAGACATTTGATAAATGTCATTAATTCGAAAAAGAGGGGGGAAAAAAAGAAACAATTACGGTAAGAAAAAAACTTAGAGGAAATTGAATAACAGAAATAGGAAGGGTTGAGTAAAGCATATGTTTCTTGACAAACTGGAAATCTCAAAATTTGTCCCTCTGAAACAAAATTAAATGTTTGAGATAAAATAATAAAAAACATCTTTTTCGGAAGAATAGATGACCTTCAAAAAGAAATACTTTGTGGTCAAGAAAAAAGCAGAAGTAAGAAGCCCCCAAAATGAGAGTACTAAAGACTTCAATTGTTTTAGGGGCAACTAAGAAATTCTATGCCTGGAGGTTGCTAAGAAATTGTTTTATGTTTTTGTGTGGGCAGATTAAGAGAAGAAATCCAAATATGGAAAAACAAACAAAAAAGGACCACTACCAACAAAAAACCTTCAAAAAGATAAGATTCAGTATGGCATACACTTTTCTGGAATCAAATGACATAGGGAAAAATAAATATTCCCTAGAGATGAACTACAAAGAAAATGCTCTTTTTTGCGTTTGGGTCTGAGAGAGGTTACAAACATGCTTTTCATAATTTGTTAATGCCAGGGAGGATGTAGGTAGATTTCAAATTATCTATAGCAATTTAAAAAGAGATAAGAAAGGAATATGAGTTTCAGTTAACATGTACATATATCAGTTATTAAGCATAAAAAAAAAAAAAACCCGGATTCTGATCAAACTTAACATCCATTGTTTACAAAAATTCTTGGCAATAGAAGAAAATTTCCTTAATCTGATAAATTTTTTCCCCATTAAAAAAACAACCCCACCCCCCCAAAAAAATCCCCTTTAATGCTTAATGATAAAATATCAAAAGCTTTCTGTCTGAGATCATAATGAGAAAATTATGCCAGCTATCTCATCTTTTATTAGGAATATATTTGAGATCTGAGTAAATGAAATAAACCTTTCTGACTGAGGTAGGCAATGATTGTTTAAGGGTCACACATGCATTCTTATACGTCAAACAAATCTATATAGATTGGAAAAGAAAATATGAAATTCTTTTCAAAGATAACATTATTGTATATCTTAAAAATTCAAAAAGAATATATAGGAAAGGCATCCAAATTAATAAATATGTTTAGTAAAGCTAATGAGTACAAGTTGTTTTTAAAAATTATTTTTAGTTCTACATATCTGTAACAAACATATATAAAACTACTTTACCAATATTATGTAATTTATAATAGCATCAAAGTATTATGTGCTTAAAAATAGATATCTAGGGAAAATATGTTGAAGATTTCTATGAGGGATTAAAATAGCCATAAATTATTTGATACTTTTCCCATTAACAGGTGAGTTTATGTTTTCTTCTCTTCACTCTGGGTTTTATGTTTGGACCAATAGAATATGGCAGGAGTGACATATTATCAGTTTCCGAGCCCAGACCTTAAGAAATTGGCAGCTCCTAGTTCCTTTCTCGTGGAAAACTTGCTCTTGGAAATTAGTTGCCCTGTTGGGAAAAAAACAAAAACAAAAACAAAAAAACAAAAAAGCCCACAAAAAAACCCAAGCAGCCCCAAGGAGAGACCCAAATCCAACAACCTCAGGAGAGTCTCAGATGACAGTCATCAACAACTCGTCTACAATGTGATCCAGCCATTTTGGAAGTAGCCCCAGCTGTGGCCGTGTTGAGAAAAAGCAAACTATCTTCACAAAGTCCTGCTCTAATTGAAGATTCATGAGCAAAATAAATTATTGTTGTCACGGGCCACTAAATTTTGGTGTCATTTGTTATGAAGCAATAGATATCTGGGAAAATATTCATGGCTTGGAAGAGTCAATATTGTAACAAAGTCAGTTCTCCTCAAATTTTTCTATAGATTCAGTGTAATCTCAGTCAAAATTTCAAACAGAAAAAGAGTACATACCAGATGATTACATTCGTTTAAGTTTAAAACAGTCACAACAAATCTATGGTGTTAGAAATATGATATTGGTTACCGTTGACTTGGAGTGAAATGGAAACAACTTGGGGTAACAGAAATGTAGCTCTTTTGTGGATGGAAATATTCTCTTTATTGATCTAGGTGCTGTTCGCATGGATATACTTGCTGTGAAAAATTTAAGTTGGATGTGTACAATTTCTGCTCATTTCTGTATACTTAATACTTAACTAAAATATTTACTGATTAAAAAAAGCATTACAGAGAAGCATTAACAAAACATAAAATATTTTATATATTTTAAACTGATTATATAAAGTTTTAACATAAGCAAAATAATTTTACATAAATTTTTATTTTGGAAGACATAAGCATGTAGAGAACTATGTATTTTTCTATACGTATAATTAAGAATTTAAATTGAGGTAATAATTACTTCTTGCAAGTAAATTTGAAGTGCATGAAGTTTTCAATTTTTTTAGTACTCTTTTCTTTCTTGAAAAAGGTATAAATGAAAATGAGGAGGAATTATCAGAATTGATAAAACTAGGTAATATTTAAACAAATATTAATTTATTATACACTATAATTTCCTGTAACATTAAAATATTTCAAAATTTAAGAAACATGAGATAAGATTGGCATGCCAATCTTTGAATTATCAACTAGTTCCACCTAACAAATTTGGTGCATTTGCAATCTTAGTCTGAATTTGGGTCCCCATTGCTATATTGCACACAAACCTGATGCACTACCCGGCTTACAATAATACTATAGTAGATCTCATAGATCTGTACTACCACTGAAAGACCAAGGAAGAAGAGGGCAAAAACTGAAGGGGTTTAGATAGCTTCTTTCTCCCAGGCAGTTTAACTAGATTATTTCCAGCGTCCTTTTCCTCTTGAAAATGAGAAAGAGGAGAATCTCTAGACGTACTTTTCATACAAGAAATAATCTCGTGCTTGCTCTTATCACAACATTGTCAAGGGAGAAAGTTCTTGTGTAGAAAATTATCAAAAAGTCAAGTAGAAAAATAGCTTAAACATGTAATTCCTTTAGTCTTTCTTTAGAAATTCTACGTCTACATTTAAGCTGCATATTATACTTTCTTTACCTAATCAAACCATGGGTGGAGTGTGTTGTGGGAGGTGGAAGAGAAAAAGTGGGGAAAGGTAAGCCTTATACTGTTACTAGATTTGGAACATGTGGTCAATGCATTAGTTCGATACTTAATAATTTTCATGTAATAATTTCCCTTTTATTGCCACTTATGATAGTACTTTAATTTTCCACATCCCAACCTCACAGGTTTTATTTTCTTATGGAATTCATGAGTTTGTGTTAGAAGTACTATCTAAGGATATTCAGAAGTAAATAAATAAGCTAAAAATAATATTGTCCCACAAATATATTTAATTAATTATTTTGCAATTTGAAAAAAGAACCTTTGATTAGTTCTGTAAACATATCCCTGAACAACATGTTTTTTGTTAGCCTAATTTTTAAAATGATCCTTATTAGGTATTACTTTCAAATTAATTTTAATATACATTGTATGTCTTAGCTTATCTATACCTTTAAAAATTGTATAATTATACTTTGCTAAGTAAACCCACTATATGAAACATTATACTGATGTAAAAGATAGTCTTATGGAAATTTTTCAAATATACTTAAAATATATTTTCAGTTTAAAATTATTCACAGTAGGATGTGAAGATGATGGAGTAGAAAGCGCCAGGAATCTGTCTCTCCACCTAAATAACTGCGTTGGCATAATCCATCTGATCGAATGGTTTTGGAATTCTGTAGTCTATTGAAGTCTTGCAACTTCCAGGAGAAGGCTTGGATGGTAAATGGCAATTAATTTCAGCCAGTTTTTTGTCTTAGCAAAGTAGCAGCTAACCACCTCACCCCTAGTCCTATAGCAGTGCACTTGTTCCTGGGGCAATCTGCACACAGCTTGCAGGAACAGGGTAGGCCAAAGAGGATCTTATCTTCTGAATATTTGGTATCTGTGCTCTGATCACTGGTTGTTGTATCTGATCACAGAGATGCAAACAAAGAGGCTAGCAGCCATTATTTTTGCAACTCCCTCCATCATTGCAAGCCACTCCCTCTCTGGATGAAGTGATTTCCAGGGGACTTAAAAGGTCACTGCCCCTTTTTCCGTTCCTTAATTTTCTACTTTTCCGTTTTTGAGAGCCAGACATTAACAGCAAGGCATTTAGGAATAACTGTATATGAGGGGGAAATTAGTTAAGAAACTGTGAATGCTCAGGGAAAAGTGTAGGCTCTTAAAAGGCATAAAAAGATCTTAAATCTATAATTTAGGCTGATCATTGGCATAAAGACAGCCTAGAAGAAAAAAAAACAAAACAAAAACAATAACAAAAATTTCCCACCCTGGGTAAGGAAGAGAATCTGATGGCCATAGTTACTACATTATTAAATTCAAATATCTAGTTTATAACAAAAAAATTATAAGGTATACAGAAAAAATGGAAAGTATGGCTTCTCCAAAGGAAAAAATTATGAATGAATAAAAGCTGTTTCTGAAAAATATCTGATGGCAGTTCTACTAGACAAAGACTTTAAAATAACTGTCTTAAGGATGTTCACAGAACTAAAGGAAGATGTGGGGAAAAAAAATCAAGAAAATAATGTGGAAAAAATAGAAATATTAATAAAAAATGGAAAATATAAAAAGGAACCAAAAACATCTGGTACTAATAAGTGTAATAAAAAAAATTACTAGAGTGGTTTTTTAAAAAATTTTATTTTATTATTTTTATTTATTTATGAATTCATTCATTCATTCATTCATTCATTCATTCATTCATTACAAATATTCCTGAGATACAAAGCTGATTGTCTCCCCTCCTGTCCATAATATGGGGGCCAGATTCATACTGGGTGTGTATCCATTACCAGAAATTACTTTTGTACCATTTGTCCCCTCCCAGTTATCCCCAAACCTCCATCCCTTCCCTTTCCCCCTCACCCCTCAACTCCAATTTGTAGCCCTAGGAATGTTCCCTCCCTCTGTTGGATAGCAGCAATACTGTGGTCTTTCTTTCCTGCCTTTCTTTTTCTCTTAGCTCCCACATATGAGTGAGCACATGTGGTATATATCCCTCTGTGCTTTGCTTGTTTCACTCAACAGAAGTTTCTCCAGGTTCATCCATGTTGTTGCAAATGGGAGTATTTCATTCTTTTTTATGAAAGAGTAGTATTCCATAGTGTATATATACCAAACTTTCCTTACCCAGTCATCTATTGATGGACATTTAGGTTGGTTCCATATCTTGGCTATTATAAACAGAGTTGCAATAAACATGGGAGTGCAGGTATCTCTTCAACATGATGATTTCCATTCCTCTGGATATATACCCAGAAGAGGGATTGCTAGATCATATGGAAGATCTATCTGTAGTTTTTTGAGAAACCTCTAAATTGTTTTCCAAAGTGGTTGTACTAATTTACAGTCCCACCAGCAGTGCCGTAGTGTTCCCTTCTCTCCATACACTCGCCAGCATTTGTTATTCACAGTCTTTTTTATTATAGCCAGTCTAACTGGAGGTGGTATCTCAATGTGGTTTTAATTTGCATTTCACTGATGACTAGTGATGTTGAGCACTTTTTCATGTATCTGTTGGCCATTTGAATGTCTTCCTTTGAAAAATGTATATTCAGCTCCTTTGCCCATTTTTTAATTGGGTGATTTATTTTTTTACTGTATCATTGCTTGAGTTCTATGTATATTCTGGATATTAGTCCCTTGTCAGATGCATCATTGGCAAAAATGTTCTCCCACTCTTTAGGTTGTCTTTTCACTCTGATGATTGTTACTTTTGCTGTGCAAAACTTTTTAGTTTTATATAGTCCCATTTGCTTATTTTTTCTTTTGCTGCTTGCACTTTTGGTCTCATTTTCATAAAGCCTGTGACGAGACCTAACTGCTGAAGTGTTTCACCAATACTTCCCTTAGTAATTTTACAGTTTTGGGTCTTATACCTAGGTCTTTAATCCATTTTGAGTTGATTTTAGTGTATGGTGAGAGGTGCATATCAAGTTTCATTCTTCTGCATATGGATATCCAGTTTTCCCAGCACCATCTGTTGAAGAGGCAATTTTTCCCCCAATGTAGATTTTTGTTGCCTTTGTCTAATATCAGATGGGTATAAGCCTGAGGAGTGATTTCTGGGTTCTCAGTTTTACTCTGGTCTGAATATCTATTTTTATACCAGTACCATGCAGTTTTGGTTACCACAGCTTTGTAGAATAATTTGAAGTCAGGCACAGTTAAGCCTGCAGCTTAGGTTTTTTTTTTTTTTTTTTTTTTTTGCTCAGAATTGCTTTGACTATTCAAGGTCTTTTGTTTTTCCATTTCTGTGAAGAATGTCATTTGTATTTTGATGCGGATTGCATTGAATCTGTAGATCACTTTTTGTAGTATAGACATTTTCACAATGTTAATTCTTCCAATCCAAGAGTATGGAATATCTTTCCATCTTTTTGAGTCTTCTTTAATTTCGTTCAGAAGTGGTTTGTAATTCTCATTGTAGAAGTCTTTCACCTCCTTGGTTAAACTGACCCCTAGGTATCATATTTTTTTGGTGACAATTGTAAATGGACGTACTTTATTTTTCTTTCTGTTAGTTCATTATTTGAGTATATAAATGCTACTGATTTGGGGGCATTTATTTTGTATCCTGCAACATTACTGAAGTTATTAACCAGCTCTAGGAGTTATTTGATAGAGTCTTTAGGTTTTTCTATATATAGCATCATGTCATCTGCAAATAGGGAAACTTTGACTTCATCTTTTCCAGTCTGGATTCCCTTTATTTCTTTCTCTTGCCTGATTGCTCTCGCTAGTACCTCCAGCACTATGTTGAATAGAAGTGGTGAGAGTGGACATCCTTGTCTTGTTCCTGTCCTCAAGAGGAAGACCTTCAATTTTTCCCCATTCAGAATAGTACTGGTCGTGGGCTTGTCATAAATGGCTTTTATTGTGATGAGATATTTTCCTTCTATACGTAATTTGTTGAGAGTCTTTACCATGAAGGAATGTTGAATTTTGTCAAATGCTTTTTCAGCATCTATTGAGATGATCATATGGTCTTTGTCCTTGAGCTTGTTGATGTGATGTATCACATTTATTGACTTTCATATGCTGAACCATCCTTGCATCCCTGGGATGAATCCCACTTGATCATAGTGTATATATTTTTTTAATATGTTGCTGTATTCTAATTGCTAATATTTTGTTGAGGATTTTAGCGTCTAGGTTCATCAAGGATATTGTCCCGTAATTTTCTTTTTTCGTTGTGTCTTTATCTGGTTTTGGTATCAGTGTTATGTTGGCCTCATAGAATGAGTCTGGGAGAGTAGCATCTGTTTCAATTGTTTGGAACAGTTTCATGAGAATTTGTATTAACTCCACTTTAAATGTTTTATAGAATTCAGCTGTAAAGCCATCCAGACCCAGACTTTTTTTTGTTGGAAGATTGCCATTTACCACTTCAATCTCCTTACTTGTTATTGGTCTGTCCAGGTTTTCTATCTCTTCTTGTTTCAGTCTTGGTAATCGATATGTGTCTAAAAACTTATCCATATCTTCCAGATTTTCAAATTTGTTGTCATACAGTTGTTTGTAACAGCCTCTAATGATTCTTTGTATTTCTGTGGTGTCAGTTGTAATGTCTCCCTTTTCATTTCTGATTTTTGTTATTTGAGTCTTCTCTCTCCTTTTTATGTTAAACTAGCTAATGGTGTGTCTATTTTGTTTATCTTCTTGAAAAATGAACTTTTAGTTTTGTTGATCTTTTCTATGGTTTTTTGGGTCTCTATTTCATTTAGTTCTGCTCTGACCTTAATTATTTCCTTCCATCTACTGCCTTTAGGTTTGCATTGTTGTTGTACACCAGCAAACTGGATAACCTGGATGAAATAAATTACTAGAAACAAAAAACCTACCAAGACTAAATCAGGAAGAAATAAAAAATTTTAATAGACCTGAAACTAGCAAGGAGATTAAATCAGTGATCAAAAATCTCCCAACAAAGAAAAGCTCAGTACCTACTAGTTTTATTGGTGAATTCTATCAAATATTAAAAGAACAAAACAAAACAAACAAAAACTAATACCTATCCTTCTCAAACTTTTCCAAAATAAGTGAAGAGGAGGGAACACTTGACTCATTCTGTGAGGTCAGCACTACCTTGGTAACAAACAAATGTGAAGACACTACAGGAAAGAAAACTACAGACTAATATCCCTTATTAACATTGATGCAAAAATTTTCAACAAAATACTAAGAAACTGAATTGAACATCACAATAAAAGGACTTTAAACCATGATGAAATGAAATTATTTCTGGAATGCAAGGAGGTTCAACATATGAAAATCAATCAGTGTAATAGACCACATTAAAAAATGAAGGGAAAACCCATGTGATTTTCACAATTGATGAGAATATACATTTGACAAAATTCAACACCCTTTCATAACAAGAACACTAAATGAAATAGAAATAGATGGAAACTTACTTCAATGTAATGAAAGCCATTTATGAAAAATCTACAGCAAACATGCCTAATGGTGAAAGACTGGACTTGATTTTCCTCTAGATTCAAGAACAAAGCAAGGCTTTCACTTTTGCTGATTTTCATTCAACACAGTACTGGAAATTCAAGCCAAGTCAATTGGGCAAGAAAAAGAAATAAAAGCCATCCAAACTGGAAAATAAGAAGTAAAATTATCTCTTCACAGATGATATGACCTTATGTATAGAAAACACTAAAGATTCATGGGGAAAAAAATTCAGCAAAGTTTCAGAATACAGAGTTAACATACAAAAGTCATTTTCATTTTTATACACTAACAATACACAATTTGAAAGGGAAGTCAAGAAAACAATACCAGTTAAAATACTATCAAACAGATAAAATACTTAGGAATTAACTTAGCCAAACAGGAAAAGACTTGTGCAATGAAAACTACAAAATATTGCTGAAAGAAATTAAAGAAGTCATAAATGGAGAGACATGTTCACAGCATTGGACTTACTATTAAGATTTCAATGCCACCCAACTTAATCTACAGATTCAAAGCAATTTCTATCAAAATTTCAGTGATATTTTCTGGTGAAATAGAAAAACCCACCTTGAAGTTCATACAAGATCTCATGGGACCCCAAATAGCAAAACAAATGTTGAAAAATAACAAAGCTGGAAGACTCACAATTTCTTATTTCAAAATTTACTACAAAGTTGCACAGGTCAGTGGGGTACTGGCAAAAATACACCACATGGATCAATGTAATAGAACAGAGTACTCAGAAATAAACCATCATATATATGGTTAGATGATTTTTGACAAGGGTGTTAGAATCATTCAAGGAGGAAGGGACATTTTTTCAACAATGAATGCTGGGAAAACTAAATATCTACATGCGAAAGAATGAGGTTGGACTCTTACCTTACACCATATACAAAAATTAACTAAAACTGAATCAAAGATATAAATTTAAGACCTAAAATGATAAAACTGTTAGAATATAGCATAAGACAAAAGCTCTACAACATGGGATTCGGCACTGATTCATTGGCTATACCACCAAAGGCACAGACAACAACAACAAAAAATGGACAAATTGGACTTTATAATTTTTTTAAATAATGCATTAAAGGACAATATCAACAAAGTAAAAAGGCAACCCACAGAATGGGAGAACAAAGGATTGATATACAGAATTACTTAGAGGACTCCTAAACCTCAACAACAACAAGCAAACAACCCAATGAGAAAATAGACAAAGGTTGATAAGGATGTGGAGAAAGGCAAACCCTTACACACTATTGGTGGAGATATAAATTAGTAGAGCAATTATGAAAAACAGCGTGGAAGTTCCTCAAAAAATTAAAATAGAACTACTGTATTATCCAGAAATCACTCTATTGGATATATATCTAAAGAAAATGAAATCAGTATGCCAAAGAAATATCTGCCCTCTGATGTTTATCACAGCCCTCTTTACAATAACTGAGGAACCAACCTAAATGTCCATTGATAGATGACTGGATAAGGAAAATGCTGTATATATATATGATGGAATACTATTCAGCCATAAAAATAATGATATTCTGTCATTTGCAGCAACATGGATGAACCTGGAGAAAATTATATTAAGTGAAATAAGCCAGGCACAGAAAGAAAAATACCACATGTCCTCACTCATAAGTGGGAACTAAGAAAGAAAGAAACGATGGATGGATGGGTGGATGGATGGAAGGAAGGAAGGAAGGAAGGAAGGAAGGAAGGAAGGAAGGACAGACAATCATGTTGAATAATACACTGAACTTTCAGAAGAAGAGAACAGAACTGTGGTTACTAGAGATGGGAAAGGGGAAGGGGAGGGGATCAAGAAGAATTTGGTCAGTGGACACAAAGAATGATTATGTATTATAATGGTGAATATGCTAAGTGTTCTGATTTGATAAACACATATTGTACACAGGTATTGCTAGTCAATTCTGTACCCAACAAATATGTATTATCAATTCTGTTTCAATAAAAAAGTATACAAAAAGTTAAGTTAAAAAAAGCAAATATATACCTTAGTTAATAATAAACTAGTATTTGTCCATTCATTGTAAGAACAAAACAATATTAATGTAAGATATTAATGATAAAGAAATTTGATGTAGTATAAAGGGAAACTCTGTAATGCTATCATTGCAATTTATGATGAAAAAATATTTTTAAAAGTCTGTAAGGTTCTTTTTAAAATAAATAATATTTTAAGGCTCATTCAACAAATTCAGTGTGAAAGATCACCAAAAAAAATGTAAATAAAAATAGCATCCATTAATTAAAAACCTGCTATGTCTCTGTACTAGCCTGCTGCAAAAAAAAAAAAGGAAAATTACTCTGAAGCTATGTTCTAGTAACATTAGAGGCATGAATAAAATCCTCAAAACAACATCCCCAAAATAACAAAGAAATTATAAAAGATGTAGCATATTAATTTCTTAATATATGTGTGTGAATAACCATTTTAAGTGCTTTATGTATATTACCTCACTTATTCCTCACAACAGTATTAAATATAAATGATACTTTTATTAATGAAGATAATCAAACAGGATGTTGAAATAATCTAACATTACACAGTGGGTGCTAGTCTGTTGTTTGTTGCTTATAACAGAACACCTGAAACTGGGTAATTTATAGAAAAAAGAGATTTATTTCTTACAGTTCTGAAGGCTGGGAAGTCCAAGGTTGAGGAGCTGCATCTGGTTATAACCTTCTTGCTGGTGAGGACTCTGCAGATTCCCAAAACAGCACAGGGCATCACATGGTGAGGGGACTGAGAGTGCTAGCTCAGGTCTCTCTTCATCTTATCATAAAGCCACCTGTCTCACTCCCATGATAAACTATTAAGTCATTAACTAATTAATCAATTAATCCACACTGACACATTGGGGAATATAATTTGACATGAGTTTTGGAGAAGACAAACATTCAGACCATAGCATTTGGCAAGTAGGTACACATAAGTCAAATGAGACTGCCAGATATTCCTTTAATTAAAAATTTGTGCAGTACTATCTATCTCACTTAATCCTTATAAAAGTACTTTGACATAGATGTCAATATTATCCTCAATGTATAGATGAGTAAAATGATGTACAGAAAAGTTAATTTTCCAATAACACACTCAGTAAAAGGTAGAACTTGTGTGGTTCTGCAATTTCTACTTTTTTCACACTGTTCTGATCTTTAATCATTAAGCAGAAGACAAATATCTCTAATACACAAAACATTCATCTGCGTACTTTGAGGGATACAAGGATATATGCTAGTCATATATTTTGCCCTCATAAAACCTGTATAATTATGTGTATGTGTGTTTATATATATTCATGCATACACGTGTATTTACATATATATTTAATTGTTTAAAGTATATGTGTGTGTGCATCTAGTGTAGTATGTACATATAAAAACTATGAGTAAGAACAAGGTTCACCAACATATAGCATAAAGCTTAAAATAATAGTAGCATAAATGAGATAGATATTAAATGTCTCTCAAAAGGAAGGGATATATACATAAACAGTCAAGGGCTGTATAACACTCAGCAATGTGAGAATTAAAGTTTCTTTCCATCTTTACCTAATAGCCCAAGATAACTATTTTAGCTCTAGTCATCACATCCCAAATTGCAATGAATGAAAATTAGAAACAAGAATAGAAAGAAGCAATGCCTTAATTTAAGCATATTTGTTGTGTTTCAGATGATTACGGCATATTTATTTGGGAATAGTCAATGGTTAGGGGAACTCAGGAAAGAGATCAGGACTCGTAACATAGATGCAGAGTTGGGTCTGAGTCTCAGGCATTGGCAAAAAAAACCTGTTTAACAAAGGTGAGGATATACTAAACATAGAGAGACTAAAATGAAGAGTCAACCTAATGGTATGTAGTAAGGCAAGATTAAAAAAAAAAATATGGAGTAACTTTTGGACCTTTGGGACTTAATGCTCCCTGTGATTTCAAGGTTTTTGTCAAAAATGAGGGGATACAGCTTAATGAATCTGATATAACCAAATTGACCCTCAGATCTAGTTTATTGATACCTGCCATTTTCATTACTTATTCATCCAAAATAATTTTGTTTTTACTTCTTATGTGCAAAGCATTGTTTTAGGTGCTAGAAATGTAGAAATAGATAAGATAGAAATAACCCTATTTTTATATTCTTATTCTTCAGTGTACATAGATAAACATATAAACATTTAAAAGATAATTTCTGATATTTCTTAAGTTCAATGTAAAAAATAAAGCAGGGTAATTGGATAGAAAGTGACTAAAGGAGGGCCGACCCTGTGGCTCACTCGGGAGAGTGCGGGGCTGGGAGCGCCGAGGCCGCGGGTTTGGATCCTATATAGGGATGGCCAGTACGCTCACTGGCTGAGCGTGGTGTGGACGACACCATGCCAAGGGTTGCAATCCCCTTACCGGTCACACACACACACAAAAAGTGACTAAAGGAGCGTGACTTTAAATAGATGCACATCAGTAAAGGTATGTTCAACTGCAAGAAACAAACACAAATAGAAGCAAAAATAATGACACCACTTCTTGAGGCAGGGTGGACTTTAGGGCTACTCAGAATCAGCAGCTTAATGATAGCCAAAAGGGCTTAGATTTAGTATCACTTTCCTCTTAGAAAAGACTTTCTACTGTTGTGGGTCTGTCAAACACTTCCCATACTATATGTTTCCTTGACCTTGTCTAAGTTGAGACAGAGAAAGAACAAGATAACTAAAGTCTCAAAATATTAAGAAAGTTATTTCAATGAAGACCCTAGCTTATGTTTGCCTGAATCACATGGATGTGTATCTGGGAATGTACCTATCTCAAAAAGAATGACTATAGTGAGAATTTGGTATCATTATGATGAGCTTTAGAAAAACTATCATCTTTATCTTAGAGTGGAGTCAAATTCCTATAAGGGGTAGGTGAGTATTGGAAATTATACTTAAGTTAAAGGAGAAAAGGGAATTGCTATTGAGACAGCAACCACAATGCTCACTATCAATGGCGGGTGAAGGCTATCTGAAGAGGTGACATATAAATTGAGATCTGAATTACAAGAAAGAACTAGCCCTGTAAAGATGGATTGAAATGGGCAGTAAGAAGGGTTATTTCCACCAATGCAGTAGGAAAGTTTGGTGTTTTGAATAATCCAGTAAATAACTGTATATCAAATGACATGCAGAACAAACTCACAGGTATAAAATGAGGTTGGAAATGCAGAAAAGGGTAAGTCAGATAAGCTGTAGCAAAAAGTTGGGATTTTTATTCTTATGGTAATAGGAAGTCAGTGGAGAGCTTTAAGCAGGACAATGATAAGAACTAACAAAGTTTTACGAGATCACTTAAGCTGCTCTGTGGAAACAGTGGCAAGTCCCAAATGCCATAGACTGCTTGACATGTGAAACAATTATCTGGGGAGTGATCACATTCAGAAAGCAAAAACAAAAAGAAAAATTGGCTCTCTAGAACTTTATTTTTCTTCTATTATTTTCATCCTATTTTTTGTAATTTTGATCATTTTCCATTTTGGTATCAACTAATAGCCTATATCACTCCATACCAAATTATCATGAACAAATAACTAACAGAGAAACTAGTGTAGAAAACCTAAGCATACAAGTCTTCACTTATTTTTAGCATGAGCCCAGTTTTTTTATAGATACTACTAAAAGCTACCTTTTCCATGTTTCAGCATATGTGGTTATGCATAATTTATATAACATAATATAAAGAAAATGCAAGCAATTGCTCTCATATTCATATAATGGAATTCATTTTAGTTTACTTTTTTCCCCCTAAACATCTTGAAACAAGAATAAAATTGGAAATTAAAACCAACAGACTGCTTTGAAGTCATCCTGTCACCATAAGAACAAATATAAACAGCCTACCTATTAGAGATTTACCATACACTTTCCAGTGATGCTAAAACAATTAGTTCAAAAAAAAATAAATAAAACAATTAGTTCAATGTAATTTAATATTTCTAAAGATTCTCAATCAGATATCTACTCTAGATTAACCATCAAGAAAAAATTAACTTTCTCCTAAAAAATACACAGATATTCAATGTTCTGGTGGCTGGATATGACTGTAATCCAAGGTAGGTCACGTTGAGGGCTTTTGTTGGTCTTTTAAGGACAGATTTGAGATTTAAACAAGACAGTGTTTTGTTGTAAAAATTTAGCACTCTCAAGACTATTTTTACTAGAATTATTTAAAAGAAATTGATTCACTAAAAATATTTTCTTTGTTGATACAAAACATGAATTCAGATTATATACCCACATATATCTTGAAACTTGTTATAACTGGTTATGTATGAGATTTCTTTGTAATTGAAAACAGAAATAATTTATAATTTCAAATTGTCATTTTCATACAAAAATGTATTATTAAAATATACTTCGATATTGTAATAATAATATAATTTTTAGATTACCAAAATAAGATTTATAAATCAGACTAGAAATGACTAAATGAGCAAGGCAATACTGTTTTAACTTCTACTGATTCAATAAAGTAGTTTAAATATAGTGAAATGTTCAAATTAAACATTTCTTAAAGTAAGATTTTTATTTTTATGTAGAAAATATTCAGCACAGATGTTAGGGGAAATAAGTGTGCATATCTAAAGTTCCTCAGCTGTTCACACAACATAACTTTTTCTATCACTGAAGTTGCCTCCAATTTAGACTTTTGAATTTTGCTGTTTGTAACCAAATGATTTCTTTTTATTTCCACATACAGTTAAATGTGTGGTAATAAAATGTAATGAGGGAAAAACGTGGTAATTAAGAATGAGGAGATGTAGTAGACAAACCTACTAATTGCATATATATTGCATGGATAATAACCAAACACACAGTAATAGAAACAGGTACAAAACACTCCTAAACAACTCTTGCAGATATTTTCATCCTTCTTCTGCTACTTTAAAACTACCAAACTTTCATCATGCATTATTAATTTATGACGATATCATATGCCTTCATTTTACTTCATTATGATCATTTGATTAAAGCTATACTTCACTTTCTCCCAGTCTTATATCAACTTGATAAAAACATGTGAAGTCTGAGGACTGATTTTAATTTCGAATCACTCAAAATTTTGTTTATATGTTTACAAAATATGTAGAAGCAACATTTCATTAGTAAAATAATTTTTGATTATATCTTTATATATTTATAACTTGATGATGTAGAAATGATGATTGATTCTATATTGGTTCTCATGTGGTTAAGTGTCAAGAGTTTATTGTTAGATAGATCTCAGTTCAAATTCCCAATGTTTCCTGTTCTGGCCACATTGTCTTTAGCAACTTATCTAACCTGTTTTGCCTCAATTTGTTTGAGGATGGGTCCTAACTAGTGCAATAAGTGAAGAAAAGGAACATAAGACATTGGTATTGGAATGAAAGGAATAAAATTATTTCTATTTGCAGGCATGATTTTCTAAACAGAAAAACCCAAAGAATCTGCTAAAAAATTAATGAGCAAGTTTAGCTCTAATAATCGAGTCTGGTAAGATCTTGGGATTCAGTCAGTATACCAAAATAAATTTATTTTTATTCACTAGCAATGAACAATTGAAAACTGCTTCTTTAAAGTGACATTTAGAATAGCACCAAAAAACCAGGTAACAAAATATGACATAATAATTGCAATATCTGTGTGCTGAAAACTAAAAAGCATGATGAAAGAATCAAAGAGATCTGAAGAGATACATTGTGTTTATGGTTCGGAAAACTCAGTATTGTCACTTCACCCCAGATTGACCTATAAATTCTATGAATTCTCAATCAAAATACCAGGAGAATTTTTGTTTTTAAGTTTCATAAGATAGTTTTAAATTTCTTTGGAAAGATAAAGGAACTATAATTGCTAAAATATTTTGGAAAAATGAAGAAAGTTAAAGGACATTCTTCATGATTTCAAGAAATACCATAAATACAATCAATAATGACAATACTGCGTCAGAGAAAGGAGAAACGCATAGATCCATAGAACAGAATACAGAGTTGATTGATTTTTGCCATGCTGCCAGGCAGTTTAATGAGAAAGGCAACTTGATGGAGAAAAGATACTCTTTTCCACAAATGGTGCTGGAACCTCCATATGAAAAAAAAAAAATGAAATTTCACACGTACCTTAACTTGCTATGCCATAGCTTGCACTAGAAGCTGTGGTCAAAAATGTTTTCAAATGTTAATCATGACACCAAAAAAATAGTGTTTTTAAAAATTTGTACATGGATATCATTCATCTTATAGTATACATCCCTTGAAGACAGGGATTCACCTTAAATTTTTTTGAAGATACTTTGAAAATTTGGAAATAAAATGAATGCTTAAAGGAATATACATGATTTTCCCCTTGGTCTTCTAATTTTTAATAATATTATTTGCTTCAAAGTACCATTAATTTTAACATAAGATGAACAATAATGTATTTTTTAAAACTCAGGTTTATCAAAGCTTAATTTGTATAGAATAAAATTCAATGTTTTTAGTGTAGAGTTCAATGATTTTAGACAACTGCATGCAGTTGCATAGCTATTAGCATTATCAAGTTGGAGAATCGTTTCATAACCAAAACAAATACCCTCCTGCCTCTTTGCTGTCAACCATCGTACGTATTCCCTAGAAACAACTAATGAAATTTCTATTCCTGTACTTTTCCCTTTTAACAGACTGAATGAAAAAAAAATGCAATGCATAACTTTTTGAGGAGAGTTTCATGCAGTTACGTACATCAGAATGTTTACCTTATTATTGGTGAGTAATATCTAATTGTATAGTTATACCACCATTTGTTTATGCATTCACCAGGTTAGATTATTTCTGGGGTTTGTCAACTATAAGTAAAAACATTATAAAACTTTGCTTAAAGGCTTCTGTTTGAGTGTAGATTTTAATTTGTAATAAATATATAACTAGAAGTGGGATTACAGGGTCATACATTAAGTGAATATTTAAATTTTTAAGAAACTGCCAAAGTCCTTTTCAGAGTAACTCTACTACTTTTAATAAAAAACATGAAAATTCAAGCAATATATGAGAGTTCTTGTTACTTAACATCTCTACCAGCACTTAATACTGTCAGTATTATTTTGTTGTTTACTTTGCTACCCTGCTAGGAATGTGGTGATATCTCATTGTCGTTTCCACCTGCACACCTCTGATGACTAACGATGTTGAGTGTTTTTTTATGTGTTTATATGTTTTCCTACATGCCTTCTCCTTTAGTAAATACCTATTCAAATATTCTTCCCATTACTGAACAGTCCTTTATCAGATGTTTTTAAAATAATTACCGGAAAAAGGGTCCCTGACCCAATATAACCAAGATTATGATCCATTTTGAATTAATTATTTCATTCTTTCCCAAATTTCATTAAAAGTCTTCGTAAAAAAATCCAAGGTGAATGATTTATGAACTCTGTCTTCAGAAATTTGTAGTAGAATAAAATGAGTGAGAGATATATGAAAATAAGCAAATCTATTAATTTTTTTTCTGGAGTGATAATTGAAGTTTGAAGATCTTTCTGGTTTAGTTTCCGGAAGTATTGTCACACCACTGTTTGAGTGGCACTTTTGAAACTCTGCTGATCCTGCTGCCGTGTAACTACATTCTGCTGTACTAACTGATTTGACAGTTTTTGAACTTGTTTTGACTAACACGTTAAAGACATACCTCATAGCATACCATTGGCTGTTCAATAAGTATTTAGTTTAAAAAAATCAAATTCATTTTACATATATTTGCTTTAGATCTTGGAAGGAACAGAATTTAATGGACAAACGGGATATAGAATAGAATATCTTGGGTTTTGAAACTGGTACGGTCATTAATAAACTTTGACTTTCAGCAATCACTTAACCTGAGCCTTTGTTTTTGTTTTTGTTTTTCTTTATATGTAGAATGAATATAATATTACATATTTTTAGGGAATCATTATGAAGTTTAAATATTGTATATGTGCTCAACTAATGAATCTTGTTTTATTACTTACTGACCATGTATATAAACATTACGCACCCAACTTAAGTAGCTTTTCATTACTTTGCTGTTTGTTTATATTTAGTAAAGATGTAGTTACACAAAATCAGAAACTTGAATTAAATACCTCCACCAATTGATTAATGGAGTCCATTGCATTCAGATATTTTTGCTAGCAAAGCAATAATATTAATGCTTATAAAATGTTAAATTGGAATTCCAAAAAGGAATTGTTGGAGAGTACATTTAAGTATACAAACTTATAAACATTTTAAGGAAGGTTTATATAAATAATCACAGATATTTCAACATGAGTTGCTCTTCCTATTTGTCTTCTTTTCTTCAGGGTCCTCTCTAGCTTTTATTCCTACCATCCCCAATTCCTTCCTTTTCTTATATCTGTACAGAGACTTCACTCTCACATTGTGGCACACTAAAATAATTTATTCTTCTCAGTTTTTCCTTTTTCCACACTGTGATGATAATCAGGAGGGCAAAGGGTAAATATTGCTCAAGAAACACTATTATTGGGCCGAGCCCGTGGCGCACTCGGTAGCGTGCTGCGCTAGCAGCGCGGCGACGCTCCCGCCGCGGTTCGGATCCTATATAGGAATGGCCGGTGCACTCACTGGCTGAGTGCCGGTCACGAAAAAGACAAAAAAAAAAAAAAAAAAAAAAAAAAAAGAAACACTATTATTTTTTGTAAACTATGTCTTTTCCTAGGAAATTATCTAGTTATCTACAAAGCTACCTGAGTTTTTTCTGTGAAACATAAGCTGAAAGCAAAAAATAAATGACTTTGGGTTTATGTGTGTTGTTTAAACATTACTAAAAATAAATTTTGAATATGCATTTCTATGTCTATATGAGCTACATAAGAAGCTATGAACCATAGGGTTTTATTTACCCTTTTAAATATGCGACTTTCTAAACAACCATCAGTTATTCATTTATTTTTTACAAATACCTGGAATGTATCTTCCACATACTAGAATACGTCAAATGTTTGTTAACCTGCATAAAACAAATCTCATATACACTGAATTGCATTAGTAAATAGAAGGAAAATTTCAGTGGAAGAAAGATCATAGTAAGAGGACTATGGAAGCTTTATGAAAAAAGGAAATGACCTAAGAAGGGAATTCTAGCTGAAGCGAGACATTGCAAAGAAAACACACAAGGGTAATAATCCATGTTCAGAGAAGCAAGCTAATGTCAAATAGTGAGAGTTAGGTAGGAAAACGCATGTCTATAATACATGATAAATTACCTCACATTCTATGTAAAAAAATTTATGATCTGCTTTATTAGGCAATTAAAGCTTTTTCAGTTGGGGAAGACATTTTGGCATTGACATACTTTACTACAAAGTCTTCGGAAAATTAGAATTTCACTATGCTTCAGAGCATTAGGTAGTGAGAAGGGGAGTTAGGCTGAGCCTTTAATAATTATGATTATAACCACAAATAACAAGAAGTATCTTTGTCTTGCACTTACAATTTACAAAATGTTTTCTCATAAATTGCCCCACTGCAAATTCATAAGATAGATATATTTCTTATGTATTTTCCAAAGATATTAAATCTCTTGCTCAAGGTCAAAGAAATTGAAATTGATAAAGTAGGTTGACATGTGGTTTCTTACAACTTTTTCCCTAATGTTTTCCCCATATCCATGGACTTTTCCACCATATTTATATTCTAAAGAGGAGTATATAATCTTTGATTTTTTTTCCCTCAATATTTACATTTGATTTTCTAACAAGTGTTTCAAGGATAGAACTCTTGCTTCAGTCATTGTGGTGGTACCAACATTTGTATCCTTGGGACAGTAGGGATAGCCAAGTGTTTCGCCAAAGTCCCACAGACCAGCTGCCTCTCACATGTTGGAGGGTGGTAAGGTTTGTATAAAAGAAAAGATGTAAAATACAAACATTGTTAACACTGTATGTTGTAATCAGTATGACAGTCTGCATTGTCCATAGATGATTCTTGCACCCACAGAGTTTTTTCCCTGTAATATTATCTCAAAAGCATCAGAAAATATTAACCTAAATACTCTATGGAGAAAAGAGGAGCAAAATTTCTCTAAATCCTTTCATGACAGTGTTAACAAATCTTTGAAAGTACCTTTGCTATTATTTGGCTTGATATTTGTGGAATTTCAATTTAAATACCAGTTGAAGTTCAAAAGCAGTTTTTAAAAACCAATATCTCTTGAAAGCATTGGTCATAACTTACCATTTGCTTAGATTTTCCTCCTGGAAAATAGCACCGCATCACTTCATATTTCTTATGACAAATCTATTGAAGGCATTTTCCCAAATCAATTGTAAAAAACACTGTAATTCAATATTATCTTGGCATATATATAGTTAAAGAAAATTAAAGGACAGATTCAGAACACCAGCCAGATCCCAATAAAGATAGTGAAAATGATTTATTATGACTCCTTACTTCCCACTTAGTTCTGTATATCTCAGAGCTCATCAGCCTACTTAAATATAATATGAATAGTCACCCAAGTCGGGTATAACCTGGTGTGGAGTACACTAACATTTATAAAGCAAATATATTTCACAGGGCCTAGTTTCCAAAGACCTGCAGTTTCAGGTTTAGCCCAACTTAAAATTACATATAGAAATGTTAACCTTGCAAAAGTCAGGAAACTTTCCCCAGGCTAAAGTCTCTGTTGAAGATAAGAATTGTAACACAGCAAAATTACTGGCTCTAAGAGTAGTTGTCCTTGGTGCAGGTTAACCTTACTTGATTGTATGTAAACATACTAAGGAAATTGCTGTAGGGAAAGAAAATGTTTGCTAAGAACAAGCCTTTGTTAGTGGATCAACTTAATCTTTTGTAAACTGCATTATAGATTGTCACTTTGTAATCTCACTGATGTTACCAGCCTCTGTTGTTAAAATGTACACAGCCATAACTCCACCTATGTTGCTTTTCTTTAACTTTCTGGTTTGGAGGATAAATATTGAGACAGAACCCCAGTTCAGTGTCAATTTCCCAAAGGAGAAACACCTCTCTCTTGAGGGTTATGGGAAGTTAACTCCTTCAGGGTGTCTCACTGCTCAGAAGAGATGGGCTTTGAGTAATCCTTTTTCTATATCCATCACCCAGGGGAAAAGAGGTGACAAATCCGTGTGAGGAAAAGCAATAACCTGGCACTTCATTTTCTATCAAATATTATTTTCTTCTCTCCCTGTCAATCTATAAACTTTCCAATTCTCAGATTAACCTCCGTTACTAAAGCACACACTATTTCAGCAAGCATATTGTGTAGTTATATGGAAACTTGCTATTAAATTGCCTAGTCACTAAAATTGTTAATATTAGACATTATTAACTTGGTGGAAGTGATATATGCTATTAAGCAGAAGCCTTAGAGAGTAAGTTCAGTTGTCTCCTTCCTCCAGGTATAGGTGATAGATTAGGGCTGCAGGTCAGATTTCCATCATGCAGATAACTATGCAGTTTTAGAAGTTTAAGTTTACTGAAATTGCATGTACTGTTTAGCAATATATATGCAAGTAATTGTTGAAATACAATGCAAATATCCTATAAAACATTTAAGGGAACATTTATAATGCATTATAATTACTAGAAGTGAGCATGCTTTTATTTTTTACAGGAGGTGTTACCTCTTCCCCACAAGTGACAAAGTTATAAATTGGAACAACAATCTCAAAAGTAGTAAAAGAAAAGGTAACAGTTCTAATTTATGTGTGTGCATGTATGCAATATTTTGACACAAATAAAATCTTTGTACCATTCCTTTGGGTATATATCAAAAAGTGGGATCGCTGGATCATATGATAGTTCTATTTATAGTTGTTTGACAAACCTCCATATTGTTTTCCATAACGGCTGCACTAATTTACAGTCCCACCAAGAGGGTAGGAGAGTACCCCTTTCTCTGCATCCTCACCAGCATTTTTTATTCTTTGCCTTTTGATAATAGCCAGTCTAACTGTAGGGAGATGATATCTCAATGTGGTTTTGATTTGCATTTCCCTGATGCTTAATGATGTTTAGCCTTTTTTCATGTTCCTGTTAGCCATTTGTATATTCTCTTTTGAGAAATGCCAATTGAGCTCCTTTGCCCATTTTTTAATTGGGTTACTTGCTTTTTACTGTTGTTTGAGTTCCTTGCATATTCTGGATATTAATCCCTTGCCAGATGTAAATTTGCAAATATTTTCTCCCATCCTGTAGGTTGTCTTTCATTCTGTTGTTTATTTCCTTTGCTGTGGAGAAGTTTTTCAGATTGGTATAATTCATTTGTTTATTCTTTCTTTTGTTGCTTGTGCTTTTGAGGTCATATTCATAAAAGTTTTGCCCAGTCCTACATTCTGAAGTGTTTCTCCTGTGTTTTCTTCTAGGAGTTTTATACTTTCAGGTCTTATACTTGTCTTTAATCCATTTTGAGTAGATTTTAGTATATGGCAAGAGGTATGGGTCTAGTTTCATTCTTCTACACATGGACGTCCAGTTTTCTCAGAAGCATTTACTGAAGAGACTGTCCCAGTGTATGTTCTTGGTGCCTCCATGCTGAAAGGATACCTGCACTCCCATGTTCATCACAACTTTATTTACAATAGCCAAGATATGGAACCAACCCAAATGTCCATCAAGAGACCACTGGATAAGGAAAATGTGGTATATCTACACAATGGAATACTACTCAGCTATAAAAAAGAATGAAATCCTGCCATTTGTAGCGCCTTGGATGAGTTTGGAGAAAATTATGTTAAATGAAGTAAGCCAGGCACAGAAAGATTAATACTGCATACCCTCACTCATAAGTGGGTGCAAAGAAAGAAAGAAAGAGAGAGAGAGAAAGAGAGAGAGAGAAAGAAAGAAAGAAAGAAAGAAAGAAAGAAAGAAAGAAAGAAAGAAAGAAAGAAAGAAAGAAAGAAAGAAAGAAAGAAGAAAAGGAAGGACAGAAGGAAGGAAGAAAGTAAGGAAGAAAGTAAGGAAGAAAGGCCACAATAAAATATTGAACTTTCAGAAGGAAAGAGCAGACCTATAATTACTAGAGGTGGGAAAGCAGGAAGGAGAAAGGGATTAGGGTGTAATTGGGTAAAGGACACAAAGAATAATTATGACTTGTAATGAACATCCTAATAATATTGATTTGATCATCACATACTGTACACAAATACTAATAGTCAAATCTGTATCCCATAAATATGTATAATCAAGTATGTTTCAATAAAAAAATATATATTAAAATACCCCATTCTGTGCTTTATATATTGTGGAATACTTATCAAAATGAGAAAGAGAAAGAACAGCGATGTAATTGAGTAAATTTTAAGTCTCACACTAAATTTCTTTAGTATCTTATCCTAAATGTATTCAACACAAGTGCTATAAAAGGGGTAGAAGAAAATGGTCTGGTTAAATATAATTTTTCTACTCTGAAAAATTAGACGATTTATAGAATTTTTGGTTATTGGAAGGGAAGATTAATAGGTCTTTATGGTTTGTACTAATAGAAAGAGTGATGTATTTGTTCTCTTATTTATTCCAGAGAGAAATTATAAATTAAGAGAAAGGGGGTGTATATCTCATTAGATTTTGAGTGTGTCATAACATTTTGGGATATAATGGGACTGGAAAGGAACCACTGGGTTAAATATTTCTAGAATTATAGCTTTCTGTTCCCTCTGGACAAAGGCGATCTAATCTTTGTATGGGGACTCCATTCTATATTAAGTTTTTCCCTTTCAGCTAGAATCTTGAGAAAGGAAGGTTTCAGCTAGAATCTAGAAAGGAAGACAAATAATGGTCTAGCTAATAAGTCTAAAGTGAAAACGTAAGTAAAAGTATCTAAATAAAGAATTAATACCTCCAAAAAAATAGTTGAAACAGCAAAGTGCTACAAATGTTCGTATCAAAATGAGGAGACCAATAAACATTAAAAGAACTTGAAAGGGTCAAATCATAAAACAAATGCCAACCACTTTCAATTCTAATTCTCATCAGTGGAACAATGTGGTTTGAGTAATATTCTTTCTCCATTTATGTACTAGTATACTTATCAGAATCTCTGACATCGCCAGTCATAGAAAAGCAGATTGCAAATATGTACATTAACTGAGATGATATGCCAATAATTTTTCAGTTTTAATATTAGTGGTTAGAAATTCCCCAGATATTTAAGATCCAGGAGAAATATTATGACAGAGAGTAAATCTAAGCACAAATTAAGGAGCTGGCTCTTCCCTTAAAAAGATGAAAATTCTGGAAATAATTATTTGATCTCTCATAAAGTAGTACAAAGTAGTAGCAAGTCACAGCTAGACAAGCATACACCACCTACACCACCCTCCCCCCACACACAAACACATACACACACACAGTGAAAAGTCTAAGCACATGGCTATAGGTTAAATGGGAGTAGGAAGGGTTTCATTTAAGTTCTGTAAACCAATTCAATCTGAAAATTCAATTCCTACTCTTGAAAGAATGAATTATATTTAGGATATATAAAAATTATCTAAACTCTAATATGTAAATATGGTAAACCTAACTAAATTAATATTTTTATTTATTCATGTAAAGACCATGAAACCATAATAAGGGTAAAATCACCATTTTATATTTTTTAAGTACATAGACAGCATAAAATAATCTGGACTATTATGAGGCTATTAACATTGATGTTTATAAAAATAAGAATACTATAAAGATGCTTCTGAAAGCTAAGAATATACAATATACTAAGGTATATTTAAGTATTTTTTAATATTTAAGAAGGACTCAAAATAATAAAATCATGAAGAGACAGCAGTATGTTAACAGTGGTTGTATTTCAGTGGTTGAACTATGAGCAAGTGTCTTTTTTGTTTTGTTTTGTTTTATATTTTCTTATTTTTTAATTTATCTTTTAGTTTTGAATGTTCACATCTCATTTTCTAAGAAATAAATTACTTGAACCAATTTAGTTAAGATTTCTTTATTTTTTTCCTTCTGTACTAGTCCATTTTCTGAAGCTTGCAACAGCATACCCAATTTGGGTAATGTATAAAGAAACAAAATTTATTTCATATAGTTTTGGAGGCTGGGAAGTCTATCACCCAGCGGGAGCATCTGTTGAGGGCCTTCTTCTTGGTGGGGAGTCTCTGCACAGTCCCGTGGTGACTACAGTATCACATGACGAGAATGCAAGAGCTCTTTCCTGTGCTCTCCTTATAAAGCCATCAGTCAATGCCCACAACAACCCATTAAACCATCAACCCTTTACTCAATGAAGGAATGAATTCATTCATAAGGGCACAGTTTTCATAATCCAATCACCTCAGCAAGGACCCACCATTCAAATATTATAATCAGATTTTCCACCCTCTTAACAATGTTACAGTGGGGATCAAGTTTACATGAACTTTCGGGGAATACATTTGACCCATAGCATTTTGCCCCAGCCTCCAAAGTGCATGTCTTTCTCACATGTACATACATTCATTTCATGCCCAAAGTCTTAACTTGTTTTAACTGAAAAATTCCAAGTTCCATCTATGAAATCAAATAAATTATCTATCCAATTTACAATGGTGGATAAGATTAGGATACATATTCCCATTCAAAAAGGGAGAAACAGGCTAGAAGTAAGGGGTACAGGTCCTAAGCATTTCTGAAACTCAACAGGGGTTTAAATGAAATTAAATTAAATCTTAAAGCTGAGAGTAATCCCCCTTGACTCCATCTCCAGCATCTTCTGCATATTGGTGTCAGGATTGGACCTGCAAGTCCTTGGGCAGCCCGCCCCTATGGCTTTTCTAAGCTCAGTCCATGCTTCAGCTCTCCCAGGCTGGTGTTGTATGCTGGTTGCTCTACAATTCTGGGGTCTCGGTGCCAGTCCCACTCTCATGGCTCCAGTAGGCATGGCCTTGGTGGAGTTTCTCTACTGTAACTCCAACTCCACATTTCCACCCAGAATTTCTCTTGTGAAGGGTAACTCTGCCCTTGTGACAAATCTCTTCCTGGGCCCCCAGACTTTTCCATACATCCTTTGAAGAGGAAATTGCCATTCCTCCACAGACCTTGCATTTGGTGAGCCTGCAGACAACACCACATGGACATCACCAGTGCTTCCATCTTATATCTTCCAAAGCAGCAGATCCAGCTGCATGTGGAGTCATTTTAGTTACAGCTGGGACAGCCAAGGAGTTCTTTTCTGGAATTCTGGGGGCAAAGCTCTGAGGTGGTTGTGGGCAGGGAGCCTGTGGAGGGCACCTTGGGCCAGTTCCCCCAAACCACTCTGCCTTGGTAGGCTTCTGGACCTGTGATGGGGGGGCAGCCTCAAAGATCTCTGGAGTAATTTGGGGGTCTTTCTAACATTCTCTTGGTGATCCCTTCTTCTTTCTGAACTAATCTTAGCAGATGATCGCTAGGCTACACCCTTGGATTTCAATCCTGAACACACTTTTTCACACTCTACATAGTTATGTTGAGAGTTTTCCAGTCTTTTTACCCTCTGCTTCCCTTTTAACAGTACATTTGGCTTTATGTCATGTCTTTGCTGCCATAACTCAGCATAGGTGATGTTAATAATTACACAACTGTCTGAATGCTTTACTGCTTAAAAGTTTGTTCCGCCAACTATCCTGGTTTATGAATTTTAAGTTCCACATTCCATACAGCCCTTGTTCATGGACATAATCTAGCCAAATTAATTGTAACTATATAGTAAGGGCGAACTAAGCTCTTCCTCATTTCTGTCAGATCTCCTCAAAATGGCCTTTACTGTCCATATTTCTATCAGCATTCTAGTCACCACCATTTGAAAACTTTTTAAGAAACTTTCTCTAAGAAAGTTCCAAACTTTCCTTAGTCTTCTTGTCTTTTAAGCCCTCATTGGAATCTAGGCTTTTTCTAGCATGCTCTTCCAAATTCTTCCAGCCTCTGACCATCACCTAGTTCCAAAGCCACTTCCACATTTTCAGGTACTCCCTATTAGCAACACCCCACTTCATGGTACCAGTTTTCTATATTAGTCCGCATTCTGTTGCTTTTAACAGAATACCTGAAACTTGGTAATGTAAAAAGAAATAAAATTAATTTTTTACAGTTTTGGAGGTTTGGAATTCTGTGGTCCAGAAGATGCATCTGGTGAGGGCCTACATTTTGGTGGGGAGTCTCTGCAGAGTCCTGTGGTGACCAGGGTATCACATGGTGAGAAAGCAAAAGCTCTTTCACGTGTTCTCCTTATAAAGCCACCAGCCCATGCCCATGACAACCTATTAAACCATCAACCCATTAATCCATGAATGAATAAATTCATTCATTAGGGCATAGTCATCATGATCTAATCACCTTTCCAAGGCACCACCCTTCAAGTATCATAATCAGATTTCCTGCCGTCTTAACATGGTTACAGTGTGAATCACAATTCTAACACATGAACTTTTGGAGTAAACATTTGACCCACAGCACCTTCCCATTCCAGATTTAGTATATGCCAAAGGTGAAACTATTGCAAGTGTGTATTGTTTCTGACTATATTTTTTACTTTCTTAATCAAATATGTTTAGAACCTTCTTAGAGAGCCAGCCCGTGGCTCACTCGGGAGAGTGTGGTGCTGATAACACCAAGGCCCCAGGTTCGGATCCCATATAGGGATGGCCAGTTAGCTCATTGGGTGAGCGTGGTGCTGACAACACCAGGTCAAGGGTTAAGATTCCCTTACCGGTCATCTTTAAAAAAATAATAATAATAAAATAAGTAGAACCTTCTTAGAGCCCGATGGGCTACTAGATCCTGGGAAGGAATGTTTTCTATCTTTTTGTTAGCTTGTAATTGGAATTAAGTGGGCATCTTCTAGCTCTCATTTTATTTTATCATTTACATGTCTTTTACAACAGATAAATAAATATTAATAATGAAAGAAATTGAGAGTGATTCCTTCCTCTGGAAATTGTACTTAAAATTAGCTACATTGTCTTTCTATCTGAGATATTTCTATGCTTATAAGAAGTCTATAAAAAGCTCAGATGCCTTTTTAAATTTTCATGCTCATCAAGGCATGGTATTGTCATTGTGACCAGTTCTCCAGAACCAGGGTAGGAAATCGTGATCATGATTAGGAGTAAAATAAAATACCCAACATGGTATACAATCTCAAATTTAGAATTCTTAATATCATTATCCACTCTACATAATTCACTTGCTAGATTTCACTAAAATATGGTTGCCAATACAGAAACAGAACTGGAACCTTAATTAGATTGTGATTCAGTTTGATTCTTCATCCCACGAAATGAAGTGAATTTTGTAATGTAGGGCAGCACAGCTTTTACTTTTGAGAAAAGCAGTACAGGAGCAGTTGCATCTCCTCTGTGGGTCATACGGGCTAGAAAAAAATACTCAGGTAAGTCAGAAGGAAGTACGTAGGTTAATTCTTCTTAATATTATAGTTTCCTTGATTTTTTCCAAATATTATACAACAAGACATTCATTAATTCCAAAGTTATCAAAGATATTAGCAGCATGTTTTCTTGACTGTATTTTTTGTATTTTGAAAAGAGCTATTAAGAGACTATTTTGGCAAATTTTACCAGGAGAGAGATACATTTCCTAGTGCAGAATAATGATTTTATTCTCATGGTTGTCTGAACAACACAATGCAGTTTCTCACTTCTGTATCTGTCACTGGTCTCCCTAATAGAATATCATCCTTCTCCTTACCCCTGGTTCTCCTTTCACTAATTATCTTTGTCTATTCAATCATCAAATAGCAATTTGCAAATCACTTTCACTGAGATGGCTCCCCACACCCCATCCTCTTCTTTAGCAGGGTGTTTCAGAATACTAGCCCTGAATTCTCTATCACCATGGGAAGAGCACTCACGACTTGTATTAAAATAATCAAGAACAATGTCATATTATTAAATTTTCCCCATGGGTAAATTTGTTTCTAAAGAGTTTGTACCTATTTCTGTAAGTTGTCCCAGTATTGGTTGTACCTGATTTTCTATTCTCTTTGCTGTCTCCTTTATCAATGACATTTCTAACTCTCTGGCTGGGAATGTGTCCCTATGGTTCAAGAAAATCCTAATAGTAGTAAATTTCTGTCAGATAAAAATGCCTATAGACATTAAACTGTCTTTTTGATGTGGTGATCAATAGTTTCTCACTAAAGCTATTTTTACTTATATAATTTCTGTGAAAAGTAAAGTTATTTCCTGAAACTGAAGCCCACCCTCTCCTTATGACCTTACCAGACCAGGGAGATGTTTGTGCTATTCACTAAGAATTTGTTTTAAAAATGAAAATAAACAAAATGCATATAATAATATGAATTTCAGAGTTTATCTTGGGTTACTTCTTTCCACTCACTCCTGTCTGAAATTTGTTGTCAGTATTTTTTGTAGTGTTACCTGGTAATATCCCCAAGTTAGGGGCCAATACAAATATTTGAATATTTTTTATTTTGTCATTGTATTCACTTTCTGGGAACATAATTAGTACATGGTTGCAATTTTATTAACTTTTCAAAAGAATCAGTTGCCCTCTAGGTATTTGTACAGAAATTTATTTTACTAATTTTTATCAAGTACTCACTCAGGCAAATACTGTGCTATGCCCTCAGTGTAAGCAGTGAACAAACTGACACACTCTTTTTTCATAGTAACTAATAGTCCAGGGGAAGGCAGAGATCATACATTACACATAACTAAACTTCTCTTTGGTCCATCTATATGACACATGGGTTTAGAGACTTGGTTGGCAAAAAGCCTACTATCTAGTTGTAGACTGTAATTTTTTTTTCTTTTTGAGTCTTTAGATGTAAATTTTTATTTTCCTAACTGTATTTTCTTGCTAAATGACAGTAATGTGTTTCACGTGATGATATGTTGCATTCCTTTTACAATATGATCCAGTCTAAACATATTTAAGGCTATAATAAGCTGAAATTCTATACTTCTTGAGTGGCGCTTAAAGTTTTCTAAATATTTGGAGATAATTTATTTCAAGTGTGTGTGTGTGTGTGTGTGTGTGTGTGTGTGTGTGTATGTGTTTAACTCCAAGAAGCACTATGGTTTATTAGGAAATGAGCAGCTTCTTGGTAGAGAATAACCAGAAATATCTTCACACTGATGTAAAATTAATATATTGTGGTTATATTGTTTACACTAATTCCTCGTGCAGAGAGCCCCTGATCTCAACAAAGCTCCTAGGTTATTACAATGATAAGATGATGAAGAACATAGTACCTATTACATCTGTGTTCAGTAGAAATAACTTTGGAGTTTGAAAGCCCTTTTGTAGCCTCCTGTGTGTTGCACATTAAGGTTCCATCTCTGCACAGCATTATGCCCTGTTATCACTACCATCATCAAGGGGACAAATAGCAATGCTGAAAGTAGTACTTAGCTGCAGAAGCAATGGGTTATTAGAGAAGATCATCACCATTAACACATGTTAGAAATGTTAACATGCTTTACGACATTCATGAAATAGAGATAACAGTAAAAGAAAATACAATTCTTTTCTGAATGAAGGAGCAACAATGGAAAAACACAGCTAGAAATTACAAAGTTGTTAATAATCCTGCACCTATACACACCAGAAATAAAAATAGATTGCAGAATTTTAGAACTCAGAAAAAGACAGATAAAACTATTTTAAAGCAAATCTTTACATTTAAACATTTTATGTCAGGAGGAAACAAAAGGGTATTGATATATTTCCTGAAAATTATCTGATATTAACATAAACCTTAATCAAAAGAGTATATATGTGCTTATATATAATTCAATAGCATTTATCCCACTGCCTGTAAAAATTCACAAGACAGATATGTAATTAAATATTTTCTTTAATCATCATTAAAAAAATTTTGCCAAGGTAGAGCTAAAAATAGTAAAATATACAATTTGAAGGGATTTAATGTCAAATTTTAAAAGGGTTGAGAAGGAATTGAATGAATAATTATTAGAATTTGGGCTCAAATTCTGGAATAAAACAAACAAAAATAGTTGTCATATAACTTCTAGAAGAAGTCTATAATCTTTGATTAATCATCTTTGTAAAGTGAAGGTGGTTGTCCTGAAAAAGAGAAATAGCATAATTGAAGGGCATTTTATCTTATTTAGTGAGAACGTCATAATTGCATTTTAGAAATGTTTTCAATAAGCCAAAAACTTATAAGCAACAATGTTCATTTTGGAATTAAACCATACTTTTTGGTATAAAGTATATACGAGAGTTCCATTTGGCATATTAGTTGGACTGGATTTGGATGTAGAATTAATCAAATGATTGCAATTTCATTGATTGTTAAGATAGTAAAACCAATTATCCTGTCCTATTTCTAACTCTTAAGAAGCCTTACTGTCTCAAGGTATATTAGAAAAAAAACCCATCTAACCTCATTTAAAAGTGAATGTTTTTTGATGTCTTAAGATACTAAATTTGGGGGTATTTAGGCAGCAATAGATAATTGCAACACCTTGCATCTGTAGAACATGTAGTAAAATATAAAAGTTGCTGACAGAAACCACGAATTAAAAGCTGTAACATTCTAGCTTTGCTTTTATAAGGTAAGTGTACTGGAGATTAAGAGAGAACATAAAATTGACAAGGATGAGAACTACATTTTAGAATTTGAACATGAGGAAAAAATTATAACAATAACTTATACTGAAGACTTACTCTGTTAATCTTTAATCTCATATAATTTTTACAGACAAACACTGAGGCATATACTTACTACTAGTATATTTATTTTACAGATTTAGAAATTTAATGTGAAGAAACTTGTCCAATGGCATATAACCAAGGAATGGCAAAGCTGCGATCATCCTAGCCCAGACATTTTGAGGATTGAAGCATCCCTCATTATGCTATAACAGCTTTACAGGATATGATAAAAATTGTTAAATAGTTACACACACACACACACAGACACATACACACACACATACTCCTACATATATATGCTAAATGATCATGGTCTTATTTTCCAAATTGTCTATTTATTGAATGCAATCAAAAATAATTATAGAGCATTTAAAATGATGAAAAGTCAGTGGTGAAGAACACAGACAGGATCTGACATGCTGACATGCTAGCTTAACAATTGTGTCAGAGATGCTCTTGCATAAAAGGTCTAAATTACTTTAGGTATTGATCTCCCACTTAGCCCACAAAAGGATACTACAGAATGTAGAGGATTCATATATCAAAAGTACTTCACAGGGCCTGATTTTCCAAAGACTTGCAGTTTCAAATATTGACATTGAGGAGGACAGGATATTTTCCTCAGGCTATAAAGTCTCTGTTGTAAGATAAAGATTTGTGGCACAGCAAGGTTGCTGGCTCAAAGACAGACAAGTTACTGATTGATAAGTAAAGATACTGAGAAATTGCTGTAAGAAGGGAATGTTTGCTAAGATCAAGCTTTTGTTAACGGATCACTTAATTACCTTAATGGAATGTCATCTGACTTGTTTCACTGAAAGTTACCAGCCTATATTGCTAAACTCTAACCCCACCTATGCTGTCTTTCTGTAACTTCCTGGTGTGGAGAATAAATGCAGGAAAAGAACCCCAATTTGGGGTTAATTTCTCAAGGAAGAGATGCCTCTCACTTGAGAATTCTGGGGAAGTTAACCACTTTGGGGCTTCTCACTGCTCAGAAGAGATGGGCTTTGAGTAATCCTTTGTGGCTCCATCACCCAGGGGAAGTGGAGTGACAAATCTGTGGGGGGCAGAGCAACAAAATGGTGCCCCATGTGAGGATGTTCTCCATGGATCAGAGACTGACCTGCCCAGCATTGGAGAGGAAAAGGACATCTAATTCATCCTAGCAAGGGAGTTCCTAACAAGGGAGATGCATCCCGGTAAGGGAATCACAAGTGCCTTTCAATTAGTGATTGCACGCCTGCGGCAGGTCAAAGTTAGGTCTTTTCAATGCCGGAGGTATTTTTTCCTTCTCTTTACTTTTAAAATATGGATCATTCATTAACAAAAGGGGAGACTGAAGATACATTATAATTCCAATGTCTCCTTAAAGCAGCAGGCTGCAAGTAACTGAATGGCAGCTTGTAAAACTGTTAAACAACCGTGTCCTTGATACCTCAATGAAGGGAGATTTAACATTAAAATTTGGGAACAAATTGGTCACTGGTTAATTATGCAATGTGTCTCATTAAGGCTTCCCACCTAACAACTAGGAATCTATGTCAAGTCCCTCTGAGACCTATCCAAGACCTTAACAAAAAACAAAGACATGTTTATGTCACCAAAAAAGGATAAAACTTAATCTTTGCCAATAACAAAAACTAACCTAAAATCTACCTGTTTAACTTGATGTTCTCAAATTTCCTGGCATCCACTTGGTTATCTTGAACAGACTTCTAAATTCTCTTCTGTTCTCATCTATGTATTTCTTCACAAAATCCTATGGTAGAATTCTATGCTATTTTCTTAAAAGGAAGAGAGTATTCTCTGCATCTTCTTGAAAAGTCTTGCATACTTTGCTTTACAATGTAAATTTGTTATCTTGTTTTCTTTAAGGCAAGGTGAGGCCTCACCAATAAGTCTTTAAAAAAAAAAACACACACACACAATCTAAACCTGACTGTTCTTTTTACTAGTGAGCTTTCTTGAACAAAACCTATAAGATCCTTGTTTGTTCTTGTTGTTTATGTCTGCATATACGTAACCTGTATGTTATGTCTATATGTTTATGTCTGTATGTGTAATCATTTTATGTGCAAGGTACTAAATGCATGCTCATTAAATAAATAAGTATACTTTTCAAGTTCACGTGACTTAAATCTTCTAAAGTTTTGATAAATATATTTTCAAAGTTTGATTCAAACCTTTCACCTAAATTGGTCTCTAGGTCAATAAGTCTCCTTGTTATCTCTCCTCTGCCTCCTGGCCATGCTGAAAGAAACAATATCTTTTATGTACATACTGCCCTCTGTCTTAAGCTCCATGTGGCTCCAAATGCCATGTGGAAACCCGGGACCTGAAATGGATAGTGAAAAGAAATCTATGCCAAATATCGCATAGCCCCTAGTTAGCATTTACTGTTAAGGGTATAGTTCTAATACACCAAGTTTTTGGCTGGGAAACCATAAATATGTATTTGGTAAACATATCTAAAACTCAAACTGGGCTTTTTATAATTTGCTCTGATAAATGGACGCCTATTTACTAACCTGAATGTATAAAAATGTTCTTATCAGCACACATCATTGCCTGGGTTTACTAATCATACAGGATTACTAAAGCTCTTTTCGCTTAACTGCTTTTGATGCAAAGTTGTAAAAGGTTTTCTTTGTCCTTTAGTTTTACTTTTTATAATAATTTGTTATTTTATTTAGCTAAGTGTTTTAAGCCTTTTGTTACTTAACAAAGCTTTCAAAAACTGTAAGCCCAACCTTTTTAATTTAATAACTTTCAGGAATTCCAAGGGCCCTGGAATTTCTCAAAGGATATATAAAAAAATGTATCAAAACTAATTGGCCTATTTAATAAATTAGACTATATGGGAAAGCATTGTCAGTACTGAAGGTGTTATGGATACGTGTCCCAAAATCTTGTAAAGTTCTTAAATATCTGTGTCTTGGTATAAATGCTACCAGTTATAACCTTAGTTTAATTATAATTTTAAAATGTTATGCCTTCAAATATTTCATGAAAAAACTCTGATAGGTACAGTTTCCTGACAAACTTTGAGTTCATAGCTTTAAACTAAAGTTCCAAAATTGTAATAAAAGAACTGATGGGTTTGTGAAATTGTTCACAAAGGTCAAAACAACAAAAGTTAATTGGAAAATTAATATAATGAATTATGGGTTTTTACAATTTCCTTATTTTAAAACACTGCTGGTTCTCCTAATGTTTTCCAAAAGTACAAAATCTCTCTCTCTCTCTCTCTCTCTCTCTTAAGCTATCTATAACTAACAAAAGTTTGGTAAAATGTCATCTAAAACAGAGATAAAAGCATTCGTTTTCTCCCTTTTTGATCTCCCCCAAATTTAATAACTATAAGTATCCTTATGATTATTATAGCGATATGCCTATTTTTATAAGTTTGATGAAAATTAACTCTCTCTCTCTATAACAGGATATAATTTAGAACTTTGGATATAAGATAGCATGTCTCACTTCCAAGTTGCTGATCCCTCTTTCATATTGCCTTAATTTGGTCTAACTCCTGTTTCATACTGCTGTTCATCTTTCCCCCCAATGTGGGACAGATCTTCACCAGGGAAACAGCATTCCCAACAGAGTGGGACTAATACAAAGAAAATTAAGACCTTTTCAATCAAGATATTGATCATCAATGCTTTTATGAGGAATGCCTTGATCATAAAGGGGGAAATAACATCTTCTCTACAAAAGCAGTTCTCTAAATTTTCCTGCCCTTAAAGAGGGTGTTTGTAACTTGGATTAGACATCCTGTTTTTAAACAAAAGACTTGTAATTGATCAAAAATTTTACAAAAGACTAGATGCTTTGGAAGCAATAATGTCCTGGACAGTTTAACATTAACAAACTCTCTGGACTCAGAATCAACTATTATATGGAACAGAATCCCTTTCTGGAGTTTCAACAATTAGTAATTACACCCAATTTATAGCACCTGGATTGATGCCACTGCAGCCACCCTGAGAGATGATGACATCATGAGTCCTCACCTGAAGGTAATTAAAAAGGACTTTCCATGCTAAATGATACCAACTTTGCTTTAAATGCTTTTTGTCTTAACTGCCAACCTGATCTATAGCCTTTGCTTTTTCTTTTAAATAAATAAAATGGGGGGAGATGTAGAGGATTCATAAAGCAAATGTACTTCACAGGGCCTGGTTTTCCAAAGCCTTGCAGTTTCAAATATTGACCTTGTTGAGGACAGGATATTTTCCTCAGGCTATAAAGTCTCTGTTGTAAGATAAAGATTTGTGGCACAGCAAGGTTGCTGGCTCAAAGACAGACAAGTTACTGATTGATAAGTAAAGATACTGAGAAATTGCTGTAAAGAGGGAATGTTTGCTAAGATCAAACTTTTGTTAATGGATCACTTAATTGCCTTAATGGAATGTCATCTGACTTGTTTCACTGAAAGTTATGAGCCTATATTGTTAAACTCTAACCCCACCTATGTTCCCTTCCTGTCACTTCTTGGTCTGGAGAATAAATGCAGGACGAGGACCCCAATTTGGGGTTAATTTACCAAAGAAGTGATGCCTCTCACTTGAGGATTCTGGGGAAGTTAACCACTTTGGGGCTTCTCACTGCTCAGAAGAGATGGACTTTAAGTAATCCTTTGTGGCTCCATCAACCAGAGAATGTGGGGTGACAAATCTGTGGGGGGCGAAGCAACAAAAGCAAAGCAACAACAGAAATGATAGTCTAGTATGTTGGGTTTTCATTTTCATTTGTCTCCAAGAAGTTTTTAATTTCTGTTTTGATTTTTTCCATCTTTATTTTAGGAGCATGTTGTTTAATTTGCATGTAATTGTATGGTTTCTAGTGTCCCATTTGTTGTCGATTTCTAGTTTTATTCCATTGTGGTTGGACAAGGTAGTTGACATGCTTTCAAGCTTTAAAAAATTTGTTGAGACTTGTTTTGTATCCTAACATATGGTCTATTCTAGAGAGTCTTCTAAGTGTTGCTTAGAAGAATGTGCATTCTACAGCTGTAGGATGAAATGTTCTGTATATGTCAGTTATGTCCAATCAGCCTAGAGTATAGATTAATTCTAATGTTTTCTGGTTAAATTTCTGTCTGGTTGATGTGCCCTTTGGTGAAAGTGGGGCTTTAAAGTCCTCAACTATTACTTGGTTGGAGTCTATTTTTCCTATTAGGTCTAATAGTAATTGTTTTATATAATTGGGTGATCTGGAATTGGGTATGCATATATTTAGACTTGCTATGTCCTCTTGTTTAATTGATTCCTTTAGCATTATATAATGGCATTCCTCTTTATTTTTTATTTTACTTGGCTCGAAATCCACTGTATTGATATAAGCATAGCTACTCCTGGAACATTTTGGTTTCCATTTCCATAAAATATCATTTTTCATCTCTTCATTTTCAGATGGTATGTGTCTTTTAGGTGAAGTAAGTTTCTTGTAGGCAGCATATTGTTGGTTATTATATTATAATCCATGGAACTGGCAACATGCAGCCTGATGGATTTCAGAATTCCTAAGGACCCATGACTATTATATGCTTTGTCCTCCATCCATACTCTATTTAGAATAGGACTGAATATTATGGTTATCTTACTACCATATGATTTCAAGATTGTATGTTGTGTGTGGGGGGGAGGCAATATTTTCCTTTAATTTACATGCCTTTATAATAATATAAACTACACCCGAGAAGATTCATCCACCCTTGGACTCGATTTAGATGACAAGATCCTAGATGGATTTAACGAAATAGAATTTGGGTAGTTCTTGACAGGGATGAGTATACTTTAAACAATGGAGCATGGAGACAGGTATTTTGTGGCTGGTATGTCAACTGTGGTAAAGACTGCAGATAGTTTGATATTTTTCCCTAGAAGGAGTGGTCTATGTACCCTCCATGTAAATCTAGGTGTTCTGTGACTCCTTCACCATTAGAATATTTTAGAAGTGATCTACTACTAATTTGTGATCCATGCCTCAAGAGACTTGGGAGCTGCAACTGGCTCTGTAACACTGAATAATGTCACATTTTATATTTTTATCACTGTGTTCTAGATCCCAGTCACATTACAAGAAGATCCAGGTAGCCCTATGGAGAGAGGTTTGTGGAGAGGAAGGGGAGAGGGGCATTGAACAACAGCCAGCACATACTTGCCAGCTATGTGAGTGAGAAATCTTAGAAATAGATCCTCCTGCCCCAGTTTAGCTACCCTAGCTGGCACCACATGGAGCAGAAATGAACTTTCCTTATTATTTTCTGACCAAATTGAAGATTCTTGAGCAAAATATATTACTGTTTTATTTTAAGTTGCCACTAGTTTTAGAGATAATTGTAACACTAGAACTAATAATGAATTAAGTATAGTGACAAGATACAAATTGGCACACAAAAATAAATAGCCTTCCTATACAATGATGTTGAAATAGCTGAAGAAGAAATTAAGAAAGTAATCCTATTCACAATAGCTACCAAAAAATGATATACCTAGGAGTAAATTTAACCTAGGAGATGAAAGACCTCTACAATGAAAGCTATACAACATTGGTTAAAAAAAAAAATGGAAGAGGACACAAATAAATAGCAAGATATCCCATGATCTTGGGTTGGAAGAATTAACAACATAAAAAAGTTCATATTACCCAATACAATCTACATATTCAACACAATCCCTATCATAATACCAATGACATTCTTTACAGAAATAAAAAAAAAAATCATAAAATTTGGATGGAAGCACAAAAGACCCTGCACAGGTAAAGCAATCTTGAACAAAAAGAACAAAATTAGAGGCATCACACTTATTGATTTCAAAACACTCTACAAAGCTATAGTAACCAAAGCAGCATGGTATCGTCATAACAAATACCCAGATAGACCAATAGAAAAGAATAGAGAGCCAAGAAATAAACCCACGCACTTATAGCCAACTAATTTTTGGCAAAGGTGCCAAGAATACACAGTGGGGAAAGGACAACCTCTTCGATAAATGGTGCTGGGAAAAATATATATCCACATGCAGAAGGTTGAAACCAGACCCGTATCTCTCACTACACAAAAAACAACTCTAACGGGATCAAAGTCCTCAATTTAAGACCGGAAACTATAAAACTACTAGAAGATAACATAGGGGGAATGCTGCACAAAATGGAAGTGGGTAGCACTTTTTACAGTGAGATTACAAAGGCACAGGCAACCACAGCAAAAATACACAAATACATCAAACTGAAAAGTTTCTGCATAGCAAGTGACACTATCAACAAAGTGAAGAATCAACCTACAGGGTGGGAGAAAGTGTTTGCAAGCTACACATCATACAAGTGGCTAATATATGAATATGTAAGGAACACAACCAACCCAAAAGCACAAAAAGAAAACATATATAATAAAATAACCCAATTAAAATATGTGCAAATGGCCTGAATAGACATTTCTCAAAAAAAGACATACAAGTAAGCAACAAGCACATGAAAAACTGCTCAAAATCACTAAGCATCAGGGAAATACAAATTAAACCACAATGAGATATAATCTCATCCCAGTTAGAATGGTTGTTATCAAGACAGAAAATAACAAATGCAGGAGAGGATGCAGAGAAAAGTAATCCTCCTACATTGTTGGTGGGACTGTAAATTATTACAGTCATAGTGGAAAACAGTATGTTCATACTCAAAGAAAATGAAGTCAATATATGAAAAAGACACCTGTACTCCCACATTCATTGCAATGCTGTTTACAGTAGCCAAGAGATGGAATCAACCTAAATGCCCATCAATGGATGAATGGATTAAAAACTGTGGTATATATACTCAATAGAAAACTATTCAGCTGTAAAAAGAAATGATATCCTATCATTTGCAGCAACATAGATGGAACTGGAAACCATCGTGTTAAGCAGAGTAAATCAAGCACAAAAAAGACAAATATCACATGGTATCACTCAGCTAAAAAAAAAATTGGCTCTCATAGATGTAGAGAGTACAATAATGGTTACCAGAGTCCAGGAGAGGAGGAATATATGGGGGGAGGATAAGTGGTGGACTAATGAGTACAAAACTATGCTCTCTACCTTAAGGGAATCATTGTGCAATATATGCATGAATTGAAACAATATATTGTTCCTCACAAATATGTACTCATGTTAAAATTTTTAAAAAAAGAAAAATAATGATAGTCTAGCGTTGTATACATGAAAGCAATCTTAATGTGCTGAATTTGAAAAAAAAAGTTTTAATAACTATGAGGCACAACAATGAATATCAAATTTGTAGTAGCCATATAATATCCTACAGTTTCCTCTACCTTAATTACTAGGAAAGGGTAAAACACCTTGAAGTCTTTGAGAGCAGTTCTCACAATTCCTCTGGTTCTTTACTGAAGGAGTGCTGTGTATTTCATTCATATTGGTACCTTTATTTTTATCACTTGGCCGTCTTCAGCATTTCAGTGGAATCCATTCCCTTTCTACCTCTGGGCCTGTTTTTTGCTTCTTCTTCTTCAAGGCCTTAAGTTCAAAAAAAGAGAGAAAAACAAAAGGAAAATCTATTAAAAAGGTATTTTCTGTCCTCCCCCTCCCTTTTTTTTCCTCATTTTTATCTACCATTATATATCCCCTACCGTGCGTGTTACAATTACCTCTACTTGTGTATCAAATTACTAAAATTAATGGCAACTTAAAATTAAACAATAATATACTTTCCTCAAGAATCTGCAATTTGGGCAGAACACAATAAGGATGTTTATTTCTGCTTCATGTGGTGCCAGCTAAACCAGGGCTGGAGGATCTATTTCTAAGATTTCTCACTCACATAGCTGGCAAGTATGTGCTGGCTGTTGTCCAACGCCCCTCACCCCTTCCTCTCCACAAAGCTCTCTCCATAGGGCTACCTGGATCTTCTTGTAACGTGACTGGGATCTAGAACACAGTGATAAAAACATAAAATGTGACATTATTCAGTGTTACAGAGCCAGTTGCAGCTCCCAAGTCTCTTGAGGCCATGGATCACAAATTAGTAGTAGATCACTTCTAAAATATTCTAATGGTGAAGGAGTCACAGAGCACCCAGATTTACATGGAGGGTACATAGACCACTCCTTCTAGGGAAAAATATCAAACTATCTGCAGTCTTTACCACAGTTGACATACCAGCCACAAAATACCTGTCTCCATGCTCCATTGTTTAAAGTATACTCATCCCTGTCAAGAACTACCCAAATTCTATTTCGTTAAATCCATCTAGGTTCTTGTCATCTAAATGAAGTCCAAGGGTGGATGAATCTTCTCGGGTGTAGTTTATATTATTATAAAGATGTGTGAATTAAAGGAAAATATTGCCTGCCCCCCACACCCAACATACAATGTTGGAATCATAGAGTAGTAAGAAAACCATAATATTCAGTCCTATCTCAAATGAGAGTAGGGATGGAAGACAAAACATATAGTAGTCACAGGTCCTTAGGAATTCTGAAATCCATCAGGCTGCATGTTGCCAGTACTCTGAGTAGGGCCCCGCCCTGGTCTCTATGATTCTTTATGGTTATTGATTTGGCCTTAGGAGATTGCTCTACCTTCCTCCAAGTCTTATTTCCTTTCTTACAAGAAATGGCTTCTGTTTTCAACTGAGTAGTCATTTTAGCCTGCTCCCTGCCCATAGACGATAGGGGATCCAAATGTCTTTAATTTATTTTTTAAATTTTATAATTTCTTTTCCTTTCAGTCCAAGAGGATACAGTGTTAAAACTTTTAGGTTTCTTTTGTGGTAGCACACCACTTCCATCTACAAAAATTCCATTCTGGCTATCTATTGCAGTGCAAAAAAAAAAAAAAAAAAAAAAAAATACCAAGACTGAATGGGTTAAAGCAAAAACAATTGTTTATTTTGCTCATGAATCTCCAGTTTGGGTAGGTTTTCCTAGAGATAACAATACTTTGCTCTATGTGGGGTCAGCTGGGACAGCTTGACAGAACTAAAAGATCAACTTTGAAGATAGCTCAATCTCAAAGGTGGGAGATGAGTGCCGGGTATTCCCTGGGAACTCACCCAGGCATGCAAGCTAGGACTCCCCCAAACCCCCAATTCTCTACATTGGGCTATTTTTGCAGTATGGCCACTGGTTTCCAAAAGTGAGTTTTCTAAGACACAAGAAGTAGAAGCTGACAGCTTCTTGAGCTCTTAAAAGTGCCGTGGCAACAGTTCTAAACTTTACCTGTGAAATCTGAATAGCATCACTTCGACCATATTTTGTCAGTCAAGAAGTCACAGAGCACACTCTGTTACTAAATGATTGTACCTAGACTGTGCTTCTCAGAGGTAAGTGTCAAACAATTTGTGGTTACTACAGTTTATGACACTAGATGGGATGATTTCAATCATGTAGTCAAACTTATATATCCAAAGGTCTCTTCCACATTAATGAATTCCATTTTTTCCTCATAAATATTTCATTTATTTCAATATTAGGGCTGAATCCAGTTACAGAAGTTAGCTTGTATTCTAGTCTGGCCAGTTACAGCACTGTAACTGTCCACTGGGATTGAATCAGGCCTGGGCATGAGACTCAGTGAAAGCCAAAGCATATCATACTTGAAAATGCTAAGTAGATATTAGAAAAGATGTTCTGTACCGTATAATCAACACCTGAGATTGTTAGTCAATATTTTTGATACTATTTGCAGGGTCCGTCTGGAAATTATAGCAATGCACAGAAAAGTTGGGACTAGAATTAAAGTTATTGTGTCAGTATCTAGGTCCAACTCTGCCTGAAATCAAACTTCACTGTAGGTATATCATTTCTGTGATAATATGTTCCTATCTTGTGATGGGTGGTTAAGCTTGCATGAGCTGGGTTTTTTGTTTTTGTTTTCACCTTTAAGAATGAACCATGGCTATAGCTGTTTTTCTTCTTGCTTGCTATGTCCAGCATGTTTATTTACTACAAAATTTTCAGAAGTATTTAAAAAGATTTATAAAGCTTGTCTAAATTTTTCCCCAGACTACGTCTTCATCTTTATTTCTTCCTGTACCATCCCTTGTCCCTAAAGTACAGCTATACTGAATTGCATGAAGTGTTAATTCAATTATTCAGTACATTTCCCAACATTGTGCCTTCCACTTGGACAGCCTTTTCTTCCTTACTCATAAAGGGAAAAACCTACTCATCTTTTAAACTTTGGCTCCAGTATCACTTGCCTGTGAGGGATTTAATGCTCCCACAAAGAAGAGTGAAAAACTTTATCCATGTCCTCTTTATTATTATTCTATATAAAAACCTCATTTTCAATAGAACACCCAAAGTTTTTTTTTTATTGCAACCATTTTTTGATGTATATAATCCTCTACTAGATTTCATTAATTTCCAAGGAGAAGAGAAAACATGTCATTAACTTTTACATACCGTATGATGAGCACACTGTGTAAAACATATTAGTAAAAACATTTTTTTAAATAGATAAAAGATCAATTGTTGAAAATTAAGGTAACCATAAAATTTTAGGTAACACTTCTACTAAACTTTAATTGTTGACATGTTCTCAGACAATTTTTTTTTTAGTTTTTCTGATTTCTTTACTTGTTTCATGTAAAATGTAAATTCAGTCATGGTGAACAACAGAGTTGACAAAGTTTGGCACTACTCCATATATTTTAAATAAATTAATGAAGAAATAGAATCATTTAAAAATTTAGGGGTGTCTTGAAAGACCAAAAATTCTTGGTTTACTATAAATAGAAGAGTGGAATATTGTCTAATAAACTTTTTTTGGTTCCCTTTCTTTTCAAGAGAGTCTCTTAAGAATTATAGTGATCTTACAAGCCCCATTTTTCTTTCTCATCTCAATAATTTCAATTGATGTATCTTCTCTTTAATTTTAAAGTTGAATATTTTTCCATTCTTAAGATATGTATCAAATTTTATATAGTTATTACAAAGTTGAATTCTTTAGGTAGTATATTTGAAAAACTAGTATGACTAATACCTGTTATCGTGAGAAAATGATAAAATTACTATCTCACTTTTTGATTTATATGTTGAGGTACTATTGTGAAAATTAGTAAATTTCTTGCATGAAAAATAGTACAAATATTACAGAATTTTGTGATGTCAAAAGCATTGGCAAATACACTTTTGTATTTTTAGGATTAGTTTTTGAAGTCCACATTTAAAGACTGATAAAATGTTATATCTTCAACAGATAGAGGAAAGAAACAGAGGAAAGAGCTCAAGAGTAAGATCAGACATTCTGCCTAGTAGTGAATTTGATGTGATGGGAAGATATTTAAGTAGCAATGTCTGGGAGACAGAGAGAGATAAGGAACCAGACAGAAAGAGATCAGAAACAAGAAAGATCTTTCAATCACTGTAGATAGAAGCTGTGGGGAAATGAGAACTCTGACTATATGACTACAGAGAGGAAAGAAACGTGAGATAAGTCCACAAAACATAAAAGAATTACCAGTGGCGCCCACCAAAGCAGGCTTTTAGGTACTAATATGATTTGTATAGCTTTTTGTGATTTATGAAAAGCCTTCACATGCATTATGTAATTGTAATAATGTATGTATGAGTGATAATTACCATTCTTTTATAGACATGAGTGGTCTGGTTTATTGACTTTGTGTTTTTTTTTTTTTAATAGATCTTTTTTTTTTTTTTTTAAGAGGTCTTACACCTATCTACTAAAGAAACATCATAATAGGGACCAAATTTGAATAAAGATCCTACTACATTTTCTTCAATTTAACATTCCCCTCCCACGGCCAAATAATAAGCTGTATGTCCTTATATTGTCTACTTGACAGCCTAAGCTTCTTTGTTCACGTTCCTGTTAGCCATTTGTATGTCTCCCTTCGAGTAAACTTCTCTGTTCACCTCCACTGTAACAACTGTCAAATTTCCCCACATTTTTGAGCAAGCCTCAAATCCACTCATCCAAACCTCTCAACTTCAATAATAACAGCAAACTAAATTATATAGCAATTAAATGACCTAGAACTACTTCATGTTATTTTATGAACAATATGCAACTTACACTTCACATCAACCTATGAGTAAGAATTATATTGTTCACATTTAATAGATGAAAAAACTGAGAAACAGAGAAGACAAGTAGTTTTTCCCAAGGACACATAGCTAGTAAATTTCAGAAATGGAATTTAAACTGAGGCTGTGTGTGTGTGTGTGTGTGTGTACCATGTTGAGGAATGATTTTTTTTTAAAAAATAGAGTGTATTAGTTCATTTCTGTTGCTTATAACGAAATACATGGAACTGGTTAATTTGTAAAAAAATGAAATTTATCGCTTACTTTCAGAGGCTAGGAAGTCCAAAGTCCAGGGAACACATCTGGTGAGGGTCTTGGTGGTGGCAACAGTGACCCAGGGGATCTCACATGGCAGAAAACGGTGGAGCAGAGAGGGACTAACCTCTTGTGTGCTCTTCTTTTAAAGCCCTCAGAACCATGCCCCTGACTGCCATTAGTAGTCCATTCACTATGGCATGATCCCACAGTCTAATCACCTCTTCAAAGCCCTATCTTCAAATTACCATGATAGGATTTCCCACCCTCAACAGTTACAGTGTAGATTAAGCCTCAGCGAAGTGGGGGGACATCCATCCTACAGCAAAGAGTATTTACTGCTCAGAAACTTAAGATTTGATTTCATATAAAACAAAGATTCATTTATTCTAAAAGTAGCTAGTATGTATGTATTATGTGACAGACATTCTTCTATACACAGTGGATATGGTAATAAATTAGACAAAGCCTCATGTCAGTGGTAGGCCTAATTTGTCCTACAGAAATACCTTTAAAGAAAAAAAAAACATTTTAGTTATATGTTTCTATTGGTATTTGGCTAGGAATAAGTTTGCCTGACGTGGGATGTATGTTTATTTGACTACGGTAATTTTTGCCAAACATTTGTTATAGTAGTTTTACTAATTTATTTATATTGTCATGAGAAATTATTTTTCCATTATTTGTTTATTTACTTATGATATAGCAGGTGCTCAGTTTCCCTGGGTTCAGGTTTCAGGACATGCTGCTGGATTTCCAGTCACTCCTCCTGGAGGTCTCAGGCCCCTCCTCTAAGCTCTCCCCTGGAGGAAAGTTACTATTGCCAGTTAGACCTACTTTCAGCACCAACACAGGCAAAATGAGACCACAAGGGGCTGGATTATGCAAATCTAGTGGCTGGACATGCTCAGTAGAGAAGGGTTATATAACCCTGGTTGTTGAATGACCTTCCATTAGAGGTGCTAGAGAGCACAGAATATTCTTGAATGTGTCTGGTGTATGTGACAGGATTTGGCCGAGGAACATCTTCCAAGAAGAGACCAACTGAGCATGTGCAAGACTAATGTTACGTAATGGAGAACCATCTCCTTAATTGAATATTTATTAGATGGCAAACCTATAAAAGCCGAATCCCAGCAGCAGGTGGTGTTGCTCATTCTCCAGGAGCCAGTCTGCACTCTGCTTGTGGAGTATGTATTTCTTTTTCTATCAAACTTACTTTCAGCAAGCAGCTGCTCATTCTCTTGAGCGGGCCTGCATTCTGTGGGGAGCTTTGTGGATGTATTTATTGCTTTTGAGTTAAACTTGGTATGGGCCCTACTCAGTCTATGGAGTTATGCCGCACTCTCTCTGTGGAACTTGTATTTCTTGTCTATTACATTAAACTTGTTCTCACTTTCTACTGTGACTCTGCTCTTTAATTCTTTCCTGTGGCAGCGTCAAGAACCTGCTAAGAGGATGGGGCAGGATGAGGCCGACTAGCAGGCCCCCTGAACCCTACCTCTGACATCACTTATTTTTGATTAAACATATTGATGGGGTACAGAGTTGACTCTTAGTATTTGTGTACAGTATGTGATGATCAAATCAATACTATTAGCATGTTCATCATTTCAAATTGTAATTATTCTTTGTGCTCCTTACCATGAAAGTTTTGTTTTCTCCATATCTCTGCATATTTTCTCCATATTCTACATGTGAAATATTTAGAAATTTTATAGTATATCAATTTACAAATAAATACTCAATATATCAAGTTACTTAAATTACACAGAATATACCACCTAACAACTGTAAAAATTATGTTACAAATTTTAACAAAGAGACAATTTGAAAACATGCATATATCTGGAAGTGAAGAAACATTTTAAATAACCCTGAATAAAACAATATATCACGATGGAAATTATTAAACATGCTAACTTAAGTGGCAATTAAAATATTATATATCAAAATTTGTGGAATACAGTTAAGAAGAAAATATATAGCTTTAAATGTATATATTACAAATGGTTTGTTCCCCAGAAATAAATTAGTAAAGCTTCCATGATAAGAAGTAAGAAGAAAAAAGAAGTAAAAAGAAAAGCAAAATAAGCTAAAGGAATGATGGGATGTGGGGAGAGATGGCTGACTAGAGGTGCCTAGGGCATGTTCCTCCCATAGAAAAGAATAAGAAAAACTAACAGACTGCTAAATCTTGGCAGAAGCATCTGTGGGAGAGCACTGAAGTGCAGCTGGAGACTGGTGAGATCCCTGTGGAGCACAAAAACCCAGGATGGCAACATAGAGAGGAGAGAGAGGCATACAGACTCAGCCACCACATCTCTGCTGACAGGAACGTCATAGGAAAAATTTTCCCCTGTGGTGAAATGGTAAGCAGAGGACCCACACCAACACCCCCACCTCCCATCTTCACCACAGAGGCTTGCAGTTTCTGCTGCAGGAGGATTCCACAGCCCTTGCAAGCCCAGACCCCAGTGTGGGGAGCTGCCTAGAATACACACACTGCATTGCTCCAGAATAGGAGCTCACACTGCGCCTCCCACCCCATACCCTCTTGACACATGCTGATGCAGTATGGTGCCATCTTGAAGCCAGAGCCACTATGGGAACATGCCCTGCCCTGAAACCATGGTGCTTCCACAGCTTGAAGACTCCCAGTGCATTCACAGGCATCCCTGCCTCTGGCAGACCACCCACCTTCCTTCCCTTTCACTTCCCCAGCCCAAAGATGGCTGAGTTCTATGTGCCTGAAGTAGAAACCAGGAGAACTGCTCACAGCTCTCTAACCTAACAAATATGCCCTTGGGCCAGCAGAAATAAAGCACATCTACACCCTTTCAGAGAAGCCGTTTTGTCCTCCAAAGCCCTGCCTAGTCGTTTCGCTCTCCACCCAAGAGGTGGCTGGCTGGGTTCACTTTCAGCAGTCCAGCTTCTGGACCTCATCCACCACCTGAAAAGTAGCAGGATGGGTCCCTTCTCTGCAGCTCTGCCTCAAGGCCTCACCCACCATCAGAGAAGCTGGGTAAGCCCCTTCTCTGTAAGTCTGCCAGGAGGACTTGCCAACTACTACCCAAGAAGCAGCTGTCAAGGCCTTCTTTTGTCAGGCTTGCTTCCAAACCTTGCCCACCACCTGAGAAGCTGCTGGAAGAGCCCCCAATCTACAGCCCCATTTTGAGGCCTTGCCCAACATCCAAGAAGTGGCTCAGCAGCACAACCCTTGGCAGACCCACTACCAAACCACTGAAGGAAACACAACTTTGCACCTGGCCCCAAGAAGTGGCACAGTGGATGGGCCACCAGGAGAACCACACCCCAGACTCAGAAAAACAGCTCAGCTGTCATTCCCCTGAAAGACCCAAATGATGTTCCCTTGGTGGGCCCACCCTTGGTTAATAGGGTGACCCTGCTACTGGCAAACCAGTCTCAGAAACCTTGACATTCCACACGCCTAAACTCACAGGCTGAAAATCAATGAAGTAACACCATCCCTAGTGAGCTAACTTCCAAGACAACTGACCCACAGAGTGCATGCACACACCCACAGCCTGTGAACCTCCCCTGGCAAAGCTGTGCTACTGCTGCCACATAGCTCCCAAGCACAGGCCGCCAAGTCACTCACAGATGTAGTAAAAGTAGGTAACAGGTGAAGAAACTACACTACTGTACCCATACAGAATGAAGCCATTGTATTCCACCCAACTGACACCCTAGGATGCATATGTTGGTGAAAGTCTTTCCCCACAAAAGCCAGTCTATGAAACTCAAAGAGGTGACTGTTCTACCAGATGCCAGATATCAAAGCAGGGAAACAGGAAATATAAAAAAAAAAAAAAAAGGTAAAAAGACACCACCAAAGAAACACAGTAGTGCTCCAGTACCTGATCCCAAAGAATTGGAAATTGCCAGCTTGCCAGAAAAGGAAATGAAATTAATAATCTAAAGGAAACTCACTGAAATACAAGAGAATACAAAGAATTCAACAAAATCAGAAAAACAATTCTTAATCTGAATGAGAAATTCAACAAAGAGATACATATTATTTTAAAAATTCAAACAGAAATATTGGAATTAAAGAATTCATTGAATTAAATAAAAAATACATCTGAGAGTCTGAACAGTAGACAAGATAAAGCAGAAGAACAAATTCCTGATCTTGAAGACAGCAGTTTTTATCTTCTAGATCTTTTATCTAGAAGATAAAAAAGAAAAAATAATAGTAAAAAAGAATGAACAAATCCCACAATATTATTAAGCAAAGAAATGTTTTAACTGAGGACACTACAGAAGGAGAATAATTTAGCAAAAATTTTAAATGTAAATCCAGTTTGCATAAATTTCAGTCATAGTATTACACATTAGCAATATTTTTGTAAAGAATTAAATATTACAATAAAAATTGTAAACTGCAATAAAATTATAAAATGCCTAGAAATAATTCTAAGAAGGGCTGTACATGACCTGTACATGATAACAAAATACAGAAGCCTTGAATAGTTCTGTTATTATTAAAACTATTAAATCAAGTCAATGTCCTTGTAGTGGTCTACAAAGTTCTATAAAATCCTTTCTCATTCTCTTCTTCCTTCTCATCTACTCCATTGGACCTGGGTAAAAACGGTCTTCTTGACAATTTCAAGCACCTTAGGCACACATTATTTTAAAACACATGCATGGTTTTCATTCTTTCTGTTAAGCTACTCCATGCCCTTCCTCACTTAATCCCTCCCCCTCCCTCAGGGCTTGGCTTAAATATCATTTTTTCAATAAGGTCTGACGTGCCTTACAAATAGAACCCATGCACTCCCAATTTCTTAATACCTGTGCTGCTTTTATCTTCTTCATTGTACTTTTTAAACTTTGACATCATAAATCATTTACTCACTTAGGTTCATTGCTTATTCTCTGACTCATCCCATTTAGAATACAGTTTTGTGAGGGCAGTGATATTTGTCTTTTTGTTCACAGATATATATTCTATATGCCTAAAACAGAAGGCACTTTATCATAATTATTAAGTGAATGGGTGAATGAAGAATCCAAATCTGTTGTGGTTTGTGGGTGAAGGTTATGAGAAATGAAGCACAGGGAATAGATGTACAAAATACACCATGGTAGAGCCAGGAAAGAATACTTTCTTCTTTCTAAGAATTTTTATACTTTGAGGAATATATCTTATAATATTAAAAATCTACCTGGAAGGCCAGATATATATGTTTAAATATTGACTACTTTGATTTGTAAAATTTTTCCTGTATGCACATCACATTGATAGACTAAAAGGAGGTTAATATTGCCTTCAAAAACACTCCAGCATTTATAATTAAGTCACTGTTCTCAGATAAGCAAAGCTCTGTTACTGAAAAAGGGAAAAATCATAATACTGGGAGTATATTTCACTTAACCCTCCGCCATTAAAAAGCTGATCAACAAAATAAATGAAGTCTCATTTTCCTGTTTAAGAGTATACTTTATGATGTTTTACTTCTAGAAATGGGAAAATATTTACAAGTCTGAAATCAGTGTGACTCTGTAGAAACAATAAAGACTGAAACAAAAATAATTGAGACAGAGCCATATCTATGAAAACTTAATAAAAAATAAAAGCATTCCAACAAGTCAATAGGGAATAGACTGTTTACTCCATAGACAGTATTGGGAAAATTCACTCATCACACAGAGAAAAATAAAATTGATTTCCTTCCTAACACCATATGCAATGGTGTGTTCTAGATAGATTAAAACTCTGAAGTTGCTTAGTATAACTAAAAAGATAGAATAAAATTTGAAAAGTTAAGTTTGTAACCTAACAATAAGAAAATTCTTAATGATATCTGTTAATCAGGTGACAAAAATGAAAGCCCATGGACAGAGTTAACACAGAGAAGAAAGAATGGGAGAAGTCTTTTGCAATGACTAACACCAAAGAGGGATTAATACCTGGAATGTACATTTAAAAAAAAATAGAAAACTGGGAAACATGAGCAAAAACAATTTGCAGAAGATGAAACTGAAAAGCTAATAAATCTTTTAGAAGATGCTCAAAATCTTAATTAATCAGAAAAATGGAAATTGAAATAATGAGCTATCACCTCATATTTGTTACACCGTGTAGAATAAAAGCTTGCTAAGGCCACTTATTGCCAGAGAGGTAGTATATAGCCACCCTCACTTGTTGCTACTTGTAGTAGAGAATGGTATACTTATAATGGAAAGCAATCTGAGGTAGCTTAGTCACATTTTCTATGTGCATAGTCTATGAATCTGAAATTCTGTTTTTGGTTTATATTCCTAATAATTTCCACACCACTCAATATATAAACAATTATAATAAGGTTCATCAAAAAATTATTTGTGAAGGCAGGAAATTTCGGACAATCAAAATTTCTACCAAGTTTGGAATTGGAGGTAAAATGTGATATATGCACACCATGGAGTGGCATGTAGCACACAGGAGCAATAACTTTGATTTACAATGAAGCACGCATTTTTTAAAGAACGGTGCTTGGTGCAATTTAAACAATGAATTCAAATATAAAGAAATAACTTCTGTGAAAAAAGTATATGCAAAAAACTAGGTTTTCTTCAGAAAATAACAGCATGAGGAGTTCTGTGAGCACACTTTCCAGTGAAACAAGCAAAGCAGGTAAATAAAACATTAAAAAAAAACATTTAAAGTCTGAAATTTTTTCCTATGAGCAGACAGCAAATAAAGAAACATTTCCTCAAGAAAATTCAAAAAACTTTGGTAAGAACAATGAGAGTCTGTGGCATTTGTGTGACCACCCTCTCTCTAACACCCTCCAATTCCAGTTCAGCTTGACAGAAGCTCCATTCTGGGCAGGTGTAGCCAGAAAGTTGGTGCTTCCTGTCTCTTGAGCTCCCAGTCAAGGCTTCCCATATTTCATTATAATTAGAAAGCCACCAGCATTTCTCATGCTCTTTACCTCTGAGTTGAAGAGGCTTAATTTCTAAGAGCGAGAGAAGTTGGAGGCTCCCTTCCTCACCAAGCCTCTACCTATAGGACAGAGGTTCTTTTGCTGCTCCAGTAGGCTAAGAATTCTGGGTCACCAACTGCCTTTGCTGCAGCCCACTTGTAGGGCAGAGGTATCCACACGAGAGAGGCAAGCCAAGAAGACCACAGGCTATCATACTCTGCAGTGCCTGGAATAGTGGCTCAAAGAGTCTTTCCAGGAGGAGAAGCAGTTTGTAAGAAAGGAGATCTCCAAAGCTCTTCCAAAAGGAACTGAGTTTCTTTGAAACAGAGTTTGAGGAATTTCAAACCTAAGGGTGTTCTTGAATAAACTGACTCTCTTGAGAGTAGTAAGATAAACCCTAGCCCAGCTGGTTCACCAAGGAGAACCATAGAAAGGGGCAGCTACTAGCCCTCCAGGGATCAAACAAGCAAGACTAGCCTTAACAACTACTCCAGCATAATTTAGTTTATCAGAATTCTGTGTTGCAGAGTAGCAGAGCAATTAGCTAGTAATTGATAGAAACTAACATGCAGGGTGTAATACCAAATGAAGTATACTGGATAAGAGAGCGATCAGGGAAAGAAACAAATAGAGACCTGCCCAAATCACTATGATGCCAAAGTAACTGGGCACACATCCAAGGCTGTGCCCTCTGAGGAGTAACTGCAAAGGCTTAATAGTGTAGGAGAAATAGTCTTCATTAAATTAACCTATCCATGTCATAAAATAAATAAACAAAAACAGGCTCAGAAATAAGGAGGGGAATCCGCATCCAGAATAGCTACTATATATCACCCAAAATAACTAGTTTTCTGCAAAAAATTATGATCCATGCAAAGAAACAGAAATGTGTGACTAAAGCAGTTTAAAAAGAAGCAGACAACATAAACTGCCTGTGAGGGGGAACAGGTTGGATATTTAACAAAGATGTTTAAGGAACATCATTAATAAATATGTTTAAGGAACTAAAGGAAACAATCATAAGAAGTAAAGGAAGGTATGATGTCAATGTGTCAACAAATAGAGAATATCAACATAGAGATAAGAAATTATAAAAAGGAACCAGATGATAATTCTTCAGATAAAAAATACAATCACTAAATAAATTATTCATCAGAGGGGTCAGCAATAGGTTTGAACAAGAGAAAAAAAAAAGAATCAGCAAACTTTGAGATAGATTGACAGAGGTTTTTGCAATCTAAGAACAGAGAGAATATGGAGTAAAGAAATGAAAAGGGCCTCAGAGAAATGTGGAACACCTTTAAGTGCGACAACACATGGGGTACCAGTAGAAGAGGAGGAAGTGAAGGAAGTAGAGAAGATATTTGAAGAAATAATGACTGAAAATGTGCCAGAATTTCCTGAAAAACTTTAAGCTATACATCCAAGAATCTCAACAAACTACAAATAAGATAAATGCAAAAAGATCCATGCCCAGAAACATAATAGAAAAATGCTAAAAGTCAAAGATAAAGAGAAAATCCTGAAAATAGCTAGAGAAAAACCACGTATGTACAAGGAAATCCCAATAAAATTTTTCTTCATCAGAACAAATGAAAGCCAGAAGGCATTGAGATGGCATATTAAATGTGCTGAAAATAAGAGAAAAGGTAAAACAAAAATTGTATCCAGCAAAACTATCTCTTAAAAATGAATGCAAAATAAACATGCTTATAAACAAAAATTAACAGAATATGTAGCTAACTGATTGCTTTACAAGAATACTAATAGAAGATCTTCAAGCTGAAAACAAGTAAATCCAGATAAACATCTAAACCTACATTTAAACTAAAAAAATATATAAACAATACCAGTAAAGTTAATTATGTAATTATAAAAGATAATGTTATGCAAATTTTAGCTTCTTTTTTCTTTCAATTAACTTAAAAAGCAATTGTATGAAATAATTGTATACAGCAATGCATGTATAATTGTGTTATGGGACCATAATTTATATAAATATAATATATTTGACAATAACAACACAAAGGAAATGAATGGGAGCAGAGCTGTATTGGAACAAGAAAATGCCACCTTTTTTCAACTCAAACTCATAAGAACAATTGAAAAGAAGCAGAAGTGGTAAGTAAGAAGATAAATATAGCAAACTCTATATGTAAATACATACTTTTTCTTTCTTTCACAGTGTTTTAAATAGACATAAAATTAGCAAAAGTTGTAAATATAACAATGTATTGCTACAAAATATTGCTACATAACTTACATAAATATAATATGTATAACAATAGCACAGAAGAAAGAAATGAAAAGGGGGAACAGGGAACACAGGTATGTAACTTATTTGGCATCTGAAGTACACTGTGATAAATTGAGCTGTGTATTGTAAGCCTAGATCAACCACTAAGAACTCAAAGCCTATAGTTTAAAAAAAAAAAAGAAAAGAAAAACTTTAAAAAAATTAAAACATCACAATAGAAAATATTCACTTAATGTAAAAGAAAGCAATAAGTGAATAAAAAAGGAGCAAGAAGACGTGACACATGTAGAAAACAAAAAACATTACAGCATGCTTAAAGACAACTATATCTCTATTAACAAATTGTGAATAAAATACATGATACAATCAAAAGGCAGAAATTGTCAGACTGGACAAAAAACAAGATCTAACTATATGTTGTTCACAGAAGATCAACTTTAGATTCAGAAATGCAAACAGATCAAACATAATAAGATGCAACTGTATATACATGAAAACAACGTGCAGTGACTGTACTAATAACAGGCAAACTCGACTTTTGAAAATGTGTTACCGGAGATCAAGAAGGACATATAATTGTGATAATAAGGTCAATCTACTAGGATGTTAGGAATTTATAAGAATTATACACATGCATATAACACCAAACCCCCAAAATAAGTGAAGCAAAGGCAGATGGAATTAAGGGAAGAAATAGACAATACAACAGTAATATCCAGGGATTTCGATATCCCCCTTTAAATAATAGATAAAATAAGCAGAAGAACAATAAGGAAATAAAGACATGTACAACACTACATGCAAAGTAGGCCTAACAGACTCCTATAGAACACGTGAGCAAACAACAGAAGAATATACAGTCTTCTCAAGCACATGTGAAACATTTTCCATGTTTAGGACAGACCATAAGCTAAGCCATAAAGCAAGCCTCAATAAATTTAAAATGATTGAAATCATAAAAAATATATTCTCCAATAACATTTATTAAAATTCAAAATTAACTAACTAAAAAAATTTTGGAAAATCCACAAATACATGGAATATGATTCAGCAATAAAAATAAATGAAGTGCTGTTTTGTGCTATGACACAGAAAAAACTTGAAAACCTTATATTAAATGAAACAAATCAGTCACAAAAGACCATACATAGGATGAATTCATTTGTATGATATGTCCATAAAAGGCAGATCTAAAGAAACAGAAATTAGATAAACGGTTGCCTAGAGCTGGGGGTTGTGGTGGAATAGCGTTGTAAGGTGATGGCTAAGGTGTCCACAGATTTTTGTGTGTGTAATGAAAATATTTTAAAACTAATTATGGTGATGGATATACTACTCTCTGGATATAAGTAAAAGTCATTCAATTGTGCACTTCATATGGGTGAATTGCATGGCATATGCATTATATCTCAATTAAGCTGTTTTTTAAAAAAAGAGATAAAAAGGTATAAACATAAAAAAATACTTTTCCCTTTTAAAAAATATGCATAAAGATTATAACATGAGACAAATAAGAATGATTGCCCATTGTGGGGAGATGAGTTTGGAGAGGAGTAAATGGATAAAAGGACATAAATAAACAAAGAGAGAAACATTGCAAAGACAATGATGGTATTGTGTTGTGAACTAAGGTATGTAATTATCCCAAAACCTCTGTACCTGAGGCCCAAATAAATTCTAGATGGTTTTCTTTGTATAGTTGCTGTGAGAATTAAATAAGCTACAAAATTTCATTCATGAAGGAGATACTCAAGACATGAGAACTACCATTCTTATCAGTCTTATTCTGAAAGCAGGAGAGAAGACAGAATGAGCTTCAGGATTTATATATATATATATAAATAAAATATATATAAAATTTATATATATATATATAAAGCATATATATATACATTTTAAATTTATTTTTTGAATTGAAACATAATTGATTATGCATATTTATGGGGTACAGAGTTGATTATCAGTACAATTTGTGATGAACCTAAATGTCCATCTTTGAACAACTGGATAAGGAAAGTGTGGTATATATACATAATGGAATACTACTCACCCACAAAAAAGAATATAATTCTGCTATTTGCAGCAACATGGATGAGCTTGTAGAAAATTATGTTAAGTGAAATAAGCCTGGCACAGAGAGAGAAATACCACATGTCCTCACTCATAAGTGGGAGCAGAGAGAGAGAGAGAGAGACAGACAGACAGACAGACAGACAGAGACAGAGAGAGACAGAGACAGAGACAGAGACAGAGACAGAGAGACAGAGAGAGACAGAGACAGAGAGAGAGACTGACCACAATAAAGCGTTGAACTTTCAGAAGGAGAGAACAGACCTGCAGTTACTAGAGGTGAGAAAGGGGGATGGTAGTTAAAGAGTAATTGGGTAAAGGACACAAAAAATAATTACGATTTGTAATGATGAACATGTTAATAATATCGCCTTGAACTTCAGGATCTTGAGGTTTCCATAATGTACTTCTTAGCTAAGGGGCAACACTATATACTGCCTTTTGGTGATGCTCCCACCAAGAAATGTGGTGATTAGGACTACGGCTGCTGTATAGACAAATGGCAGCAGTTATGACAAGAAGGGAGCTGTGCTTTTATACTACAGGTCTGGTTACCAAACTTTTGTGTGCAGCAGATATACCTGGAGGGCTTGTTAAAATACAGATTATTGGGCCCATCCCTAGGGTTTCTAATACAGTAGTTGAGGGGTGAAGCCCAAGAATATGCTTTTCCTAACAAGTTCCAACATCATTCTTTTGCTGCTGGTTGTCTGGAGACCACATTTGGGGAAGCGCTGCATTAGAGTCTTGAAATTCCGCATTCTCAAAGGTTATCAAAAGAGAGACAATAAGACAGGTCATTGATGAGATGACACAGATTGACCACCATTCAGGCTGGAGATATAATGTGAATCAGAGATTGCCATCTTCCCTCCCCCACATTCCCCAGGCAATCCTCAATGACAAAAGCTGAATTCTGGGTATCTACTACTTAGACCATTTACAGAGCTATCCAGGGGAAAGTAGCAGAAAACAAAAGTTGACATCAAACAAAATGGGCTATAGCTAGATTATACAAATTTACTTCAGTGCACGACTCCTCTTCTCACCCATAGCCAATGAAATAGTGAATCATACAAATATGAATCCTCATTTCTACACTGCATTAATCCTTCCCTGTTAACAATATCTTTTGGGGTACTGAACAAAAGATTATTGTGATTTGAATATATTCAAAGGTATGTGAAGGTATTACATGCCTTTTCATGTAATCTTACTAAAATTATACTGCAACTGGGAAATGTCACAAAATGGTTATGTGGTTGTATGATTCAGTAGCTAAACTTAGGAAGTAAACTTGAGCTAAAATATATATTGGTCTTGTGGCTATTGGAAAATCTCCTACCCCTCTAAGATTATTTAATTACCTGTAATTTTGGCTAACAACAAATTACCTATTGTGAGAATTAGAGATAATTGTATGTTCTGCTCCTGTCATATTATACACGTATTAATAAATACTTATGTTGTTGTCTTAACTATTATTCATTACTTTGAAAGGTCTTGTATGTCAAGTGTAGCAAACTTTACATTCATTAAGGATTTGTAGAAATATAAGACATTGCAGTATAAATGAATATAACATAATTTGTCTGGGGTAAAACCTTAATTTTGAGGTATAACACATTTAAAGGTAGAGTTATTCTGTAGAAAACACAAACAAAATAAATTATGGGAAATAAAGATATAGAGTAATTATAAGTAGAATGGAAATGTAACCCAAAAATTAGAATGTAAAAAGTTCTAAAAATAGTCCATATAATAAGGCCTCCAATTATATATAACTACTTCAGTGTACATATATCCAGTGATACAACTAATGAGTTTTAAAATCAAAAGTGATGGTATTATGCCTATCCATGCCTATATTGTTCCCTATTTATGGATTTTTCTCTGAACCTGTGTTCTTAAAAGTTTTGGTATTTGCTTATAAGTAATTTTTTTCTCTCATGATATAATTACCATTTAAAATCATGGGATTATATCAAACTAAAAACCTTCTGCACAGCAAAAGAAACAATTAAAAGAGTTAAAAGACAACCAACAGAGTGGGAGAAAATATTTGCAAAATATACATCTGACAAAGGATTAATATCCAGAATATATAAGGAACTCAAACAACTTTACAAGAAGAAAACAAGGAACCCAATTAAAAAATGGGCAAAAGAGCTAATTAGGCATTTCTCTAAGGAAGATATACAAATGGCCAACAGACATATGAAAAAATGCTCAACATCACTCAGCATCCAGGAAATGCAAATCAAAACCACATTGAGATACCATCTAACCCCAGTTAGGATGGCTAATATCCAAAAGACTCTGAACGATAAATGCTGGCGAGGCTGCGGAGAAAAAGGAACTCTCATACATTGTTGGTGGGACTGCAAAATGGTGCAGCCTCTATGGAAAATGGTATGGAGGTTCCTCAAACAATTGCAGATAGATCTACCATACGACCCAGCTATCCCACTGCTGGGAATATACCCAGAGGATCAAGTCGAAGGTATACCTGTTCCCCAATGTTTATCGCAGCACTCTTTACAATAGCCAAGAATTGGAACCAGCCCAAATGTCCATCATCAGATGAGTGGATACGGAAAATGTGGTACATCTACACAATGGAATACTACTCAGCTATAAAAACGAATGAAATACTGCCATTTGCAACAACATGGATGGACCTTGAGAGAATTATATTAAGTGAAACAAGTCAGGCACAGAAAGAGAAATACCACATGTTCTCACTTATTGGTGGGAGCTAAAAATTAATATATAAATTCACACACACACACACACACACACACACAAACCGGGGGGGGGGAGAAGATATAACAACCACAATTACTTGAAGTTGATACGACAAGCAAACAGAAAGGACACTGTTGGGGGGGAGGGGGGAGGGAGAAGGGAGGGAGGTTTTGGTGATGGGGAGCAATAATCAGCCACAATGTATATCGATAAAATAAAATTAAAAAAGAAAAATGGGACTAATAATACCTACCTTTTATATTTACAAGCAAGATCAAAATAAATGATATGGAAGCATTTGTAATCTGTAAGAGCTGCAGTCATCATTGTATTCTAAGTTAGCCAAGTATGTCTATGTATATGTGCTGTATATTTTCCATATATAAATTGAGAGAATTAAAAAAAAAAAAGATTAGATACTTTCTATTGATCTATTTTCAAGTTTAATTTTTGTCATTTCCATTATGTTAAGCCCATCCAGTACACTTAAAATTTTAATTATTGTATTTTTCAACTTTAGAATTTCCTTTTTTAAGTTTCTAGTTCTGTAATAAAATGTCTTATATTTAAAAAAAAATTTTAAAAATAAATAAATAAAACAGGATACATAATTGCCCTGCTAAAAATAAATAAATAAATAAATAAATAAATAAATAAATAAATAAATAAATAAAATCATGGCCTAGAATAGCTACTTTTTATTAATTGTATATTATAATTCTCTAATATATATGTACATGTGTGTACACACATATAAGTGTATGCATGTGTGTGTATATATATAAACCATATCAGCCCATAGATAGTCTGATTGAAACATCTCATTTCAATGGGCTGTGGTTTTCAACTTGTGCTCTATCACACACTAAGGAAAGATGACTGGTTTGTATAGATATGTTAATAGAAGGATCAGCTTGTATATTTCTGTACTTTCATTGCTTTTAAAAATAATAGCTTGTCTTTTAATTGTTTATTCATTTTTATACTTTCTTTTCTTTTTTTAAAATTTTTAAAAAATTTTACTTCTCAAAAAAAATTGTTCTTGATTTTCATGCCCCTTTACCCATTCCTCTTCCCCCTCCCCTCCCTCCCACCTCGTATCTATTCACTTAAATTAAATAGTTCAAGGAATTTTTGTAGTTATTCTGTCTTTCCCCCCCCCAACCATCCTTTATTTGCTTGTGTGTTTATTTATTTATTTATTTTTAGCTCCCACAAATAAGTGAGAACATGTGGTATTTCTCTTTCTTTGCCTGACTTGCTTCACTTAGTATGATTTTCTCTAAGCCCATCCGTGCTGTTGCAAATGGTAGTATTTAGTTCTTTTGTATAGCAGAGTAGTATTCCTTTGTGTAGATGTACCACAGTTACCTTATCCACTCATCAGATGATGGACATTTGGGTTGGTTCCAGCTCTTGTCTATTGTATATAGAGCTGCAATAAACGTTAGAGTACAGGTATCCCTTCAGCACGATGATTTCCATTCCTCTGGGTATATTACCAGCAGTGGAATTGCTGGGTCATATGGTAGATCTATCTACAATTGTTTGAGGACCATCCATATCATTTTCCATAAAGGCTGCACCATTTCACAACCCCACCAACAGTGGATGAAAGTTGCTTTTTCTCTACAACCTCTCCGGGACTTATCATTCTCAGTTTTTGGATGTTAGCTGTAATAACTGGAGTGAGATGGTATCTCAGTGTGGTTTTGATGTGCATTTCCTGAATGTTGAGTGATGTTGAGCATTTTTGCATGTGTCCATTGACCGTTCGTATGTTTTCCTTTGAGAAATGCCTGTTCAGCTCCTTTCCCCATTTTTTAATTGGGTTATTTGGTTTTTCGCTGTAAAGTTGTTTGAGTTCCTTGTATATTCTGGATATTAATCCTTTGTCAGATGTATATTTTGCAAATATTTTCTCACACTCTGTTGATTGTCTTTTAACTGTGTTAATTGTTTCTTTTGCTGTGCAGAAGCTTTTTAGTTTGATATAATCCATTTGTTTGTTTTACCTTTAGTTGCCTGTGCTTTTTGGGTCCTATTCATGAATTTGATACCCACTCCTACTTCCTGGAGTGTTCCTCCTATGTTTTCTATAAGGAGTTTTATTGTTTCAGGATGTATATTTAATTCTTTAATCCATTTTGAGTTGATTTTGGTATATGGTGAAAGGTACAGTCTAGTTAATGTCCACATTTTATACTTTCACATAGAATTACCTGAAGAAAGAGTACCCAGATGAAAAATAACAATTGAAAATCTACTTTAGAAGATTAACTTCCTTGCTGGTAGTATGCACCTGCATCTTACCATATCCTAGCATGATCAGAGGATTGAAAAATACCAGCTTCCTTTTGGCCAGAAGGAATGTAGCTAAGCTCTTGAAGTACAATTTTCTCCATATAACTGATGCCTAAACAGGTACAGAAACAATACCAGGTCTTCTAAAAGAGAGAAAAAAAAAATAAGCAGATGATAAGGAGGGAAAACCTCATGTGTCAAATTCCAATTTTTAATCAAAATTATAGAATAGCAGCATTCATGTGTTAATAGAATTTTCATAGAATTAAGGATTAAAAGTCCAGATCTGAAAAAAATATGTAAGGATCATTTATTTTCACGTTTGGAAGAAAAGCTTGTTGAAGTTGAAATTTTTCCCTTTTCTTGTGAAGAATTTGTGACTGAGCAGGTAGGACTTGCAGCCACCAGACTGCATCCCTAGCACAAGCAAGGGGATGCCTACCAGAGAGGCACACCCCGGAGAAGTCTGAGACCTGCAGTGGACACATGCACTGTGGTGCCAGCACAACTGAGCAAATAGGCTTCACTGCCACTGGACCCCCCCCCCAAACCAGGCTAGTGGTGGCCAACAGAGAGGCCCAAACCTTCCACCCACAGGCACTGAGGCAGCTATGCCAAATTAGCAGTCCCAACAGGATCCTAGCCAGACAATGTTGTCAAACAGGTAAACTGTGAAAACTCTTGCCACAATAAGTAAACAACAAAGGAAAGATACCAGAAATATGAAAAATCAAGACAGCACACCACCAGCTCTTGATCCTGTAGAACAAGAAACCCTTGAAATATCTGACAAGGAATTTCAACTGATAATTCTAAGGAAACTAAATGAGATACATAAAAGCTCAGCTAGACAACACGTTGAAATGAGGAAAAGTATACAGGACCTGAAAGAAGAAATGTGCAAGGAAATCAATGCCCTGAAAAAGAACATGGCAGAGTTTGCTAAGCTGAAGAATTCATTCGATGAAATAAAAAACACAATAGAGAGTTTAACCAGCAGGCTTGCAGAAGCAGAAGAGAGAACTTCTGACCTTGAAGATGGGCTTTTTGAAATAACAGAGGCAGACAAAAAAAAAAAAAAAGAAAAAAGAATTAAAAACATTGAAGAAGATCTAAGAGAGATATCAGACAACCTTAAGCTCCCAAATATCCAAGTCATGGTATTCCAGAAGGGGAAGGAAAAGGAGATTGCATTGAAAACATATTCAACAAAATAATGGCAGAAAACTTCCCAGGTATAGGAAAAGACACAGATCTTCAGATTCAGGAAGCTCAAAGATCCCCAAGTATATTCAACCCAAAAAGATCTTCTCCAAGACATGTTATAGTCAAATTGGCAAAACTCAACGACAAAGAGAGAATCTTAAAAGCTGCAGGAGAGAAGCACCGAGTCACCAATAAGGGAGCCCCAATCAGACTAACATCAGACTTTTCATCATAAACCCCAAAAGCCAGAAAGGATTGGGACGATATATTCAAAATACTAAAAGACAGAGATTGCCAGCCAAGAATACTTTAGCCCATAAGGCTATCCTTCTGAAATGAAGGTCAAATAGTATATTTCTCAGACAAACAAAAATTGCAGGAATTCACTACCACACGACCACCCTTACAAGAAATTCTCAAGGGAGTACTGGGTTTGCTACCTGAAAAATAAATATTACTGCCATAAAAACTAAAAACAAAATCAAAACCCACTAGTAAAATTAAAAAGCTAAAAATAAAGAAAAAAATGTTTATGTACAACCCAAGAAACCAACAAATACAGATGACAAACAGCAAATCAGAAAGAAAGGAAGGAAGGAAACGTAAGACATTGAAACAGAAATTAATAAAATGCTAGGAGTAAATCAACACTTTTGAAAAAAAAAAAACTCTTAATGTAAAACGATTAAATTCCCCACTCAAAAGACACAGACTGACTGACTGGATTGAAAAGGTGGACCCAAATATATGCTGCCCTCAGGACACTCACCTCACGTATAAAAACACACATAGACTAAGAATGAAAGCATGGAAAAAGATAAACCATGCAAATAGAAATGAAAAATGAGCTGGAGTAGCTATTCTTACATCTGATAAAATAGACTTTAATCTAAAAACCATAAAAAGAGATAAAAAGGGACACTACATAATGATAAAAGGATGCATCCATCAGGAAGACATAACAATCATAAATATATATGCACCCACTGTTGGAGCAGTTGGATTTAGAAAGCAAACTCTATTAGACCTAAAGAAGGAAATAGACACTAATACCGTAATAGCAGGGGACCTGAATATCTCACTATCAATATTGGACAGATCATCTAGGGAAAGAATCAGCAGAGAAACACAAGATCTAAACAGCATCCTAGACCAATTGGACTTGGCAGATATCTACAGAAAATTCCAACAACCTCAGAATATTCATTCTTCTCATCAACACATGGATCATTCTCACCTGTTCGGTCACCAATCAAGTATCAACAAATTTAAAAAAAACAGAATTATCAAATGTATTTTTTCAGATCACAATGGACTAAAATAAGAAATCAATAACAAACGAAATTCTGGAAACTATACAAACACATGGAAATTAAATAGCATTCTACTTAATGACATATGCGTCCAAGAAGAAATCAAACAGGAAATCAAAAAATTTATTGAAACTAATGAGAACAAGGATACATCATACCAAAACCTGTGGGATACTGGAAAAGAAGTAGTAAGGGAGAAATCTATCACATTAAATGCTTACTTCAGAAGAACGGAAAGATGGCAAGTGAACAACCTAATACTTCACCTTAAAGAACTAGAAAAACAAGAACAATCCAAACCCAAAGTTAGCAGATGGAAAGAAATCATTAAGATCAGAGCAGAACTTAATGAAATTGAAACCCAAGATATGATACAAAAGATCAATAAATCAAAAAGTTGTTTTTTTGAAAAGATAAATAAAATTAACAAACCATTAGCATGGCTAACTAAAAGAAGAAGAGAGAAGGCCCAAATAAGAAAAATTAGAAATGAAAAAGACCATATTACAACTGATACCTCTGAAATACAAGGAATCATTTGAGACTACTATAAACAACTATATGCCAACAAATTTGAAAATCTAAAGGAAATGAATAAATTTCTGGATACACACAAACTACCAAAACTAAGCTATGATGATGTAGATAATCTGAACAGACCAATAGCAATAAAAGAGATTGAAGCTTTTATCAGAAGTCTCCCAACAAAGAAAATCCCAGGACCAGATGGGTTCACAGCAGAACTCTATCAAACATTCAAAGAATTGACACCAATTATCTACAAACTATTCCAAAAGATTGAAGTAGAGGCAATTTTCCCAAACTCATTCTATGAAGCAAACATCACCCTGATACCAAATCCAGGTAAAGATACAATAAAGAAAAAAACTATGGGTCAATATTCTCGATGAACATAGATGCAAAAATCCTCAATAGAATACTAGCTAACAGAGTACAGCAACACATATGCAAAATTATACACCACGATCATGTGGGATTCATCCCCAGGATGCATGGTTGGTTCAATATATACAAATCAATAAATGTGGGACACCATATCAACAAAATCAAACACAAGGACCTTATGATGATCTCTATAAATGCTGAAAAAGCATTTGACAAAATTCAACACTCAATCATGATAAAGACTCTCTACAAGTTAGGTATAGATTGAAAGTATCTCAACATAATTAAAGCCATATATGATAAACTCACTGCCAATATCATCCTGAATGGGGAAAAGCTGAAATCTTTCACCTAAGAACAGGAACTAGACAAGGATACCCACTCTCATCACTTCTATTCAACATAGTGCTGGAAGTACTAGCCAGAGCAATCAGAGAAGAGAAGGAAACAAAGGGCATACAGATTGGAAAAGATGAAGACAAACTATCCATGTTTGAAGATGACATAATCTTATATATCGATCAGCCTGAAGCCTGTACAAAAAAATTCTTGGAGTTGATAAATGATTTCAGCAAAGTTGCAGGATAAAAAATCAACAAAAAAAAAATCAGTAGTATTTGTATTCACCAACAGTGAATATGCAGAAAGGGAAATCAAGTAATCTAGCCCATTTACAATATCCACCAAAGAAATAAAATACTTAGGAATAGAGTTAACCAAGGATGTGAAAAATTTCTATGAAGAGAACTACACACCACTGTTGAGAGAAATTAAAGAGAACACAGGAAGAAGGAAAGACATCTCATGCTCTTGGATTGGAAGAATCAACATTGCAAAAAAGTCTGTATTATCCAAAGTGATATACAAATTCAATGAAATCCCTATCAAAATTCCAATGACAATTTTCTCAGAAATGGAAAAAAAAAAACTATCCAGACATTTATATGGAATAATAAAAGACCACACATAGCCAAAGCAATGCTGAGCAAAAAAAATAAAGCTGGAGGCATAACACTACCTGACTTTAAGCTATACTACAAAGCTATAATAACCAAAACAGTATGGTACTGGCATAAAAACAGACACACTGATCGATGGAATAGAATAGAGAAACCAGAAATCAACCCACACATATACAGACATCTGATCTTTGACAAAGGCACCAAGCCTATACACTGGGAAGAGACTGCCTTTTTAGCAAATGGTACTGAGATAACTGGATATCCATATGCAGGAGAATGAAACTAGACCCATTTCTCTCACCATATACTAAAGTCAACTCAAAATGGAATAAAGAATTAAATATACACCCTGAAACAATAAAACTTCTTAAAGAAAACATGGGAGAAACACTCCGGGAAGTGGGACCTGGCACAGATTTCATGAATACGACCCTCAAAGCACAGGCAACCAAAGGAAAAATAAGCAAATGGGACTCTATCAAACTAAAAATCTTCTGCACAGCAAAAGAAACAGCAGAGTTAAGAGACAACCAACAGAGTGGGAGAAAATATTTGCAAAATATACATCTGATAAAGGTTTATTATCCAGAATATACAAGGAACTCAAACAACTTTACAAATAAAAAAAAAACAAGCAACCCAATTAAAAACTGGGCAGAAGAGCTAAATAGGCATTTCTCAAAGGAAGATATACAAATGGCCAACAGACACATGAAAAAATGCTCAACATCACTCAGCATTTGGGAAATGCAAATCAAAAACTGCACTGAGATACCATCTCACCCCAGTTAGGATGGCTAATATCCAAAAGACTGTGAATGATAAATGTTGACAAGGTTGCAGAGAAAAAGGAACTCTCATACATTGTTGGTGGGACCGCTAAATGGTGCTGTCTGTATGGAAAATTGTATGGAGGTTCCTCAAACAGTTGCAGATAGATCTACCATATGACCCAGCTATCCCACTGCTGGGAATATACCCAGAGGAATGGGAATCATCAAGTCGAAGATATGGCTGTTCTCCAGTGTTCATTTTAGCACTGTTTACAGGAACCAGCCCAAATGTCCATCATCAGATGAGTGGATACAGAAAATGTGGTATATCTACACAATGAAATACTATTCTGCTATAAAAAAGAATGAAATACTGCCATTTGCAGCAACATGGATGGACCTAGAGGAAATTATATTAAGCGAAAAGAGTCAGGCACAGAAAGAGAAATATCACATGTTCTCACTTATTTGTGGGAGATAAAAATAAATAAATAAATAAATACACAAATAAACTGGGGGTGGGGAAGAAGACACAACAATTACAATTCCTTGAAGTTGCTATGACAAGAGAAGAGATATGAGGTTGTTGGGAGGGAGGGTGGGGAGTGAGTGGGGAAGGACTTTTGGTAATGGGCCACAATAATCAACCACATTGTATATTGATAAATAAAATAAAATTTTAAAAATACTTAAAAAATTTGTGAAATGTAAATATTTTTATTAAATATCAAAGAAACTAATGATGACACTCATGAGTCATTAAAAGGTCATTTTCTCTAGAGTAAAATGAATATATTAGATAAATATCTAATTTTTATTTTGCCAGAGTATTTGTATTTGATTCTATCAGTTGAGTCCACTGTATGCAATCAAAAGAAGCAACATTTATTTCTTCATTGAATATTCAGTCGTATAAACAAAGCTCAATCCAGTTTTAAGAAAGACATAAGGAACTTCTTTGATTAGCTAAGCCTAAGATCTGTGCAGAAGCTCTGCAAGAAGAGTGTGTCAGGTGTAAAATTAACTTGGCACCTGCAGCAGGTGACAATGTCATATTGTACCTGTATCCTAATTTGACAGAATAAACACCTGCTCTTTACAGGGGTATGGCACTAATAGCCTGTGCAGGTGGGTTGTGGCCTTAGTTTGGCCTGTTAATGAAGCTAGAGATTTTGCTGTTAGAAATTGTTGATTTCAAACCCCGGCCCTGTGAACAAAAACATGCCATAGCTCACATCACTACTCAAAAAAGAAAAACAGTCCATTAACTGCCAAAAAAAAATGAAGAAGGTTTTTGATCTCAGTTCCACAAGCACTATCACCTAATTTCTGAAAGCATTCCACTATCACCAGGCTCGCCACATACATGGCAGCGGGATTCCCTAGCAGGTGCTTTATGGTGAGCTGAAGCCTGGCTGGTAAGTCCAAGAAGCTGTTTTAGTGCACTAAAGCAGAAATTAAAGTGGCACAGTACAGTTGCTTGTCTGCTGGGAGATAAGAGAGCAGCAGATGGAACAGACTAGAGAGCAGGAATCAAAGCTGTGTACCAGCAGAAACTTGGGAAGATACTGATACAAAGCAGGAAGGAAAGCAAATTCTGCCAGGATCTGCAAAATGTGATTAGCATCAACAGACAATTCTCCTGGGTTCTTGTGTAACTTTCCCCATTTATTATGTTAGCATAGCATTGCAGAAATAGATGGGAAAAGGTTGTTTGAAATCCAATCTAGTATTTTAAATACAGAAGGCATTTTGCTAGTTTTTGAGAGGAATCTAAAGAAGAGGCAGTCCATATTCATAAGCACAATTCAGAGGGAAATGCATGGTTTTCATATGACTATATTTAATAAGTGTATGGATTATTTATTCATATATTTCTTCATAGGAAGGGATAGCATGGAAACACATGTCAGAAATTCTGATATACCATACTCGGCCACAAGGTTTCTTATTTATAAAGGATACCTAGCTTCCTAGGAATAATCATGAAGACAATTTGGCTATATAAGGAATAAAACATTTCATACAAAACAGAGGTCACAAAGATTATTCTTAAATATTGTGTGCATAATTATTTTGTTGCACATGGAGGAGAAAATAAAAGTAATTATGTCAAGGTCCTAGATTTAAATGAATACATTTAGTGATAAGTAAAAAATGGAAAAAATAATTACAAGAGAGTTATAGGTGAGATTTGCTCAAAGTAGAAAGTATAACGGAAAATATATTTGGAAAGCACAGAGAGATAACATTTGAGTTAAGCATTGAATAATGAGCAGCAATTTGCCAGATAGAAAAGAGAGGATGGCATTCCAGGCAAATCTATCAACAAGGAGAAAGACACAAAATATTAAGTATACTGCAATCCAATTCTTCAATATGCTTTGAAAATATAGCATCTTCCAAACTTTTTGTGGTTTATGTTATGTTGGATTTTTTCTTTTTTAGCTTTTAAATTCTCTAAACTTTCTAAACTCTCTAAGGCAAATGTTCCATCCCCAATATCTAATATAATGCTTCTCATTTAATAAATGCTTAATAAGTATTTTAAATTATCAATAGAATAGTGAGATTTTTAGTATGGTCATTAATGTTTCCTTATATCATGATCCATATGAAAAACTGGCTTAAAATATAACAAATTATAGATACATTAATGGATAAGTCACAAAATATCAATGGCATCAGACAATTAAAATTTTTTTCTGCTCACATCACATATTCCACAGCAGGTGTACCTGATCTCACAGCTCACCTCCAAAAGATGACATAGGACCCAAGAACTTTCCATTTTGTGGATGTTTTGCCATCTTCTGCTCATGGCTCCCAAGGTATCCTGAAAATTTAAATTTCTGCTAGCTAGAAAAGAAAAAGTGAATGAAGGATTGTGTATATGATTATTTTAAGTGAAAGAATTAAAAGTGATGTATAGTCAATGTTGTGCTGAAGCTAGTTTATATTGGTTAATTGTGCATGTCTCTTTCCAACTCTGTTAAATTCATGTTGGTAGCTTAAAATTGGCCATATCTCTTAACTATGTCAACCACAGAGATTAGTGAACTCTGCAAATCCAGGTTGTTATTATTACTACTATTATTAACTTGTTTATTTTACAGAGAGCCTACTTAGCAGTAAACCAGCTCAATAATGTATCCATCCACTTTTCATTGATTTAGCACTGTTAGATTAAATACAGGATATCCAGTTATATTTAAATTTCAGATAAACAACAAATACATTTTTGTATAATTATTACCCAATATTGCATGGAACATACTCATACTAAAAAAAAATGTTGTTTATTTCAAATTTAAATTAATTGGGTGTCCTGAATTCTATTTGTACTTGCCCAGTCAATCTGGCAGCCCTAGGATTGTTCTGATCACTGTCACATGACCACGTGAAGGAAGCCTGGGAAATGTAGTTTACCAGTGTGCTCAGAAAGAAGAGGAAAGAGATTTTAGTTAACTGTCTTAGTTCATTTTGTACTTCTGTAACAGAATACCTGAGAATTAGTAATTTATAATAAACAGAAATTTATTGGCTCACAGTTCTGGAGGCTGGTAAGTTTAATACCAAGGTGCCAGCATCTGATGAGGGCCTTCTTTCTGTGTTATCACATGGCAGAAGGAAGGTGAGAGGGCTTAGAGGGCAGGAGGTAGCCAAACTTGTATAAAGGCAACATCTCAGCCATGAGGGTGGTCCCTTCATGGCCAACTTACCTGTTAAAGGTCTTACCTTTTAACACTGTTACAAAGGCAATGTCAACATGAGTTTTGGAGGGGACAAACATTCAAACCATAGTGTTAATATATAGCAGTACATATCACACTAACTTAAATTACTCGTAGATATGCAGACTAAATATTTTTATTTTGCTCCTCTAGATCCAATCTCTGTCTCTTTGCCCTGCCCTATTCTTGGGATATTTTGTCCTGTATCAACTGCACTGATGTGCTTCTTTACCCTCCAGCGTCTGGTTGAATTCAGTCCTTTGGAGGCAGAGATATAAAACTAAAGAATCATTGTGGGCTGGGGTCAGAGTACTTGTTCCCTGCCATGTCATCATAGCTTGGCGCCATCCCCCTACTAAAGCTCACAATCCTGCCAGAACTCTTTCCATAAATTAATCACGAGATCTTTATTTCTCTATTATGGACATAGAGGTAGGTGTAGGTCTTCTATTTATGGCTGGTTTTATCTGCTCCCCTTGATGAAATGTATACTTTCTGAAAGTGTTTGCTGAGATTTAGAATTAGGTGCCAACGATATCTTCCCAGGAGGATAAATCATGTAGCTGAGGAAACCAAACCCCCCAAGTACCCCTGAATTTTTTACTGGTTGAAGAAAACCACTCCCCTGCTTTGAAGAAATTAGTCTTCCCTTGGAAAAAAAATATATATTTCAGTGACTAAATCTGAAGGAGTTGTCTCACAAGGGCTACGAGTTATCCTCAGAACTCACCGTTAGCACCACTGTTTTCCTCAATTTTAAATCAAGAATTATATCTCAGCATATACGAGAGGACTTCAAAAAGTTCATGCAAAGATTCGTATTATTTTTAAATTCCATTTGTGCACAAGTTTTTGAAGTACCCTCGTATAAGTATAGCTTAGGTGTATATTCACTAAGACGTCCTTTTTGAATTGCTATGATGGATTAAGCACCTTTATTTTGTGCTCTCAAAGCAATTTTTCCAAATTTCTATAATATATTTATTATTTTACATAAAATTATTCATTTATTTGTTTGTTCCACCAACTGACCTGTTAGTGTCTTAAAGTCACAGACTTTTTAAATCATGAGGCAATTCACAAAGCTGTGAGTAGGCTTAGGGCAGGAGAAGTTTAGTGCAATACCTTCAAATTGACAACTCCATTTACCCCCAAACCCAAAAGTAAGAGAGCATAGTTGCTGTAAACCCAAGAAAATACCTGTGGTGAGAGGTTTGCCTCATATGAGTTGTAAGCTAAGAACTGCAGGAGTATCGTCTCTATTTTACAGTCTTCCAACTCTTCAGTTTCTTGACATTTCCTCTTATTTGCTAAACCCAAATGAAAGCCAGAGAGCAAGCTTGTTTGGTCAGCCTCCAGAAGAAAAGAGCAGAATAGAGAATGCTGAAGTGTAAATAAGGAGAGACAGTAGAAGATATCCATCACAATAATAAATTAAATATGATATGTGAATCTAAACATAACCCAAAATTATCAGCAAAAGAGAAAAGAAATACAAACGCGAAGTGACAGGTATTAAGAAACAACAACAAAAAAACCCAAACCTGCTATCTTTTGAGAAACTATCAGTATGAATTTATTTAATTTTTATGGTCAAATAATGTATGTTTGCTGTCTTTGAACACAGAAAAGGCTTAGAAATCATGGCAACCTATTATCAGTGGAGATCCTATTGCCTAGATTATTGCCTCTTATTTTTTCTTTTTAACATGAATTTTTCTATTAAATATCATCACAAAATGAATCTTAGGTTCTTAAAAAAATCTTTCTAATTTATTTTTTATTTTATCAGTACACAATGTAAACATTTTTTGTGGCCCTTTACCAATTTCTCCCTAATCCTCCTTCCCCCACCCCCTTCCCCAAACCTGGTGTCTTCAGTTCCATTCTCTCCTTTAGAGAGTTCAAGGTATTTCTCTTTCTGTACAAGGCTTATTTCACCTAATATAATTTTCTCTAAATTCATCCCTGTTGCTGCAAATGGCAGAATTGCATTCCTTTTTATTGCACAGTAGTATTCCATAGTTGATTGTCTTTAATACTATTTTCCACTAAAAAGAACTTCGCGTTCTTAGAAATATGACTGATTTCAAGTGTGATGCGGAATGTACCAGATGATCCCTGATACCCGTTTATGTTGTTGAGCCAAAAAGTATAGAAGCCCCAAATTGCAAAGTCTCATAAGAGAACTCAAACCACACAATTTGTGAATTATTCTTGCCAAACAAATGAACTTAACTCTAATCAAGTGGCTACATCTATCTTCCCATTTAGAGAAAATAGGGGTCAGTGAAGGAAAAAGTTAAACATTCCTACAAGTAATTTGATTACATTTTGAGATTCCAACCAAAATTTTAAATAAATGCTGTGGTGGTAGAATTAGAGGCTTGTGATTTTTCATAGGGAAATTATCAGATTAGGTAGAAACTTCCTATTTTACTACCAAGTTCTCTCAAAAATATAAACTCCCTGTTTTACCATTTCTCACTCATTTCTGAATATTCTCAACATTAAAACTACCTCCAATGATATTTGATTATGTGTGGATTTGAACATTTTGCTAAGGATATGTCTCATAATATCCGTACAAATCAAGGTAAAGGCAGTAGACATAAGATTCTTCATGTAAACATCCAATAAGCTTATGTCATTTTATCTCGATTGTTTTACTATTAATTGTATGCCTGTTTTAACCACATTTTATTGTCTATCTTCCATGTGAATTATTTTAATACATTCATCAGCAAACATGAATTGGTTATAACTTTGAGTGAAGATACAAGTCTCACCGACCTGCCGCGTAGAAGACAAAGGTGGCAAGTAGAAGTAGCTTTTTTTATTGCACAAGGCCATTACTTGCGGTACCTGTCTATGCTGCTTTCTTTTCTAAATATTGTATAATTACTTCTTAATAAAGAGACTTGATAATACTGAAAGTTTATTTTGCTATTTTCCCTCTTCTCTCATCATATATCTGCAGAAGACAAGAATATATTTTTTCATAACACCTGATTTAAATGGATTTAGCTACAATAACTGTGAGATAGGATGTATTCAGTTTCCATGGGTTTTGGATTTCAGTACACACCTCTGGGTTTCAAGCCCCTCCCCAAGTTCTCAATCTCCTCTCTTTAAACCCTCCCCCAGAGGAGAGTTATTGTTACTTGTTGGACCTATTTTGGGTACCAACACAGAGAAATTGAGACCACAAGGGGCAGACTTATGCAAATCCAATAGCTTAGCATGCTCAGTAAAAGAATTTATACCAACTTATGTTACCCCAGTGAGCAAGCACATTCAGTGGAAGGGAGTTTATCCTTTGAATGACCTTCCTTTCATTAGAGGTGCAAAGAGCACAGAATACTCTTGCATATGTTCAGTGCATGGGATAGAATTTGACCAGCGAACATGCCCTAAAAGGAGACCAACTGAACATGTATCAGACTATGTTACATAACAGGGAACAACTCCCTTAGTCGAATATTCACTAGATAGCATGAATATTATTAGATAACAAAACTAGAAAAGTGAAATTCTGGCAGACGACGGGGCTATTGCTCACTCTTCTAGAGCCAGCCTGCACTCTGCCCGTGGAGTGTGTAGTACTTTCTTTTTGTATCAAGCTTACTTTCAGCAAGCAGCTGCTCTCTTTCTTGAGTCAGCCTGCACTCTGTACTAAACTTTAAGTTTGTATTTCTTACTTTTGTATGAAATTTTGTGTGGGCCTTGCTTAGTCTCTGGAGCTACGCCACGCTTTCTCTGTGTAATCAGTGTCTCTTATCTGTTACGTTAAACCCGTTCTCACTTTCTACTGTGACTCTGCTCTTGAATTCTTTCCTGTGGCAGCGCCAAGAACCTGGAAAGGGGATGGGGTGGGTTGAGGCCGGCTATAGAGCCTCCCCAGATCCACTCCTCTGGCATCACCTGGATTGTGAGAAAAATATTTATTCTGCTATATTTGGGGGCTAATATCTTTACTTGATTTTTAGAGTTAAAGAACTTCTTTTCTTCTATGTACAGTACTTCAAGTATGTCCTCTCTCCTAGAAGTCAGTCCTAAGATTTTATTCTTTTATAGATGCTTAACCCACTGATTTCTTTTCTTCACCATCAGCTCTTATTTGATATTACTGTATCACTACCTAGAATTTTATCCTAATTGTTTCTTGAACACTACAGCTAAGAGATATGATTGTCTGTCCAAAATCATAATATTTACTGACATTTATATGTGTTTAATTTGCACCAGGCATGTTTCTAATCATTTTACATATAAAACATATTAAGCCTTAAAAATAACTGTGACAGAGGTGTTTTTGATAGGTATTTCTTCTATTCATCAATATCTAGTTCTTTAATTCCAGGCACACAGGAGCTTTACACTTCCCTGACAATTTCACTCAGGGATGGTCATGTGATCTTCCTTGGTCAATTAAATGTGAGTAAATCATTTCACTTGAGGGTAGAAGACTGAGCCATTGCAAACACTCCAAAATTTAAAAAAGAAAAAAATCAAAGAGAAGAGTGGAAAGCAGTAAAGGAATAAGGGAAAAGGAAAACACAAAGAGCACGGTCCACCATGTCAAAAGCTCTGATAAATAAAGTTACAATTGTGATTTGACAGTTGCATTTGGCAACGTATACAATATTGGTGATCTTGACAGAAACAGTTTTAAAAGAGTGATGAGAGGAAAATATTCATTTATAGATAAATGCACAGCAATAGGCTGCATTATACTGTATATTAGGGGACTCATTTCATTAACACAATTGAATTGTTGAATTATAAAATATATTTGGGCAACAACACAACTTGAGAATGTACAATTTTAAATATTATCTTTTGGACACTTGAACTACTAAAAGGTACTACTACATTAAACACTAATGTGAGAACAGATTCAGACAATAGATGTAATCATTTATACACAGCACGTTTTACGTCATTAACATGGTTTGGAAATAATATTGGCAGTTGTGATGTGTTTCACATTTTTTAAGGTGTATTTTTCAGATTCCATTGATATGAACAATATCTAGGGTATTTAGCATCTTTATATAAGCCTTTTTCACAATAGCAGCAGACTATTTCAAAGAGCTGCATACTTTCCTGTGTTATCATAACTTTTTAGATGAGACAGATGGTACATGGCCTAACCTCTTGGTCTAACAACAATATTATAAAAATCAATTATTGAGATGCTAACATCAAAACTATACTAAATCTAGTTTATCCTTTTTCTGATAATTTGGAAGTCAGTTTGATAAATAGGAATTATTCGAGATCATTCTTGGAGGCAAAAGGTTTTGATGCACTAAGAAGTGTGAAAATTATTGCTATTTGACTAAGTAAAAAACAGAGCGCATTTTATTGAGGTGTGATAACGAGATCTCCACTGACATTGCCTTTACTTTCAATTATTCACACTTGCAAGTATTTTCATGCTATTAGTAATGTGATAAAATTGTAATTCTAATTTATCTTAGCACAAGATCTTGAGATATGCATGATAGTAATGCAGGGACAATATATTTTTCTGAGTACTTTGCAGCAAGTAATAATGTATTGGATTAGTATTTATTTATTCAAAATGTATGTGTGTACACTTATGATATGCTTATACTATTCTGTATTTGCAAGCATTTGCATAAATGAGCATTTTCATTTTATTTTAATAATGTGAAATTATTTTACAAATAAAATAAATGACAAAAATCTCTGATACCAAATTATAGTTTATTTTAAATTATAATAAAGATTTAGACACTAAAAATTTCCTATGTCTAATCAGTACATAAAAATGTTGCCCTCACTCTTTCATCAAAAGTAAAAAAATAGGAGATTCTTAGGATCTTGATACAAAGTGTAGAGGTGAAATAACATCATGCTACTATTGCAGAAGTAAGAATGTTGAAAAGAATTACTCAGATATTTATGACTGTTAGCACTAACTGTCACCAAAAAAAAAAAAAAAAAAAAAAAGATTGGTCAAGTCTATGAGATTCCAGTGTTCCAGTGACAATGTTGCATTTTCACGAAAATGTCCATGTCACCACTATATTTATCATTCCTAAAAGTACTTCTCTATCTAATGGATTTTTATTTTCATTTTTATTCTATTTACAAAGGGTACAAGCTTTCAGCTGTCTTGAAAAAGAGCTTATTGAGAAATCTTTTTCTTTTTCTTTTTACTTTTTGCTGACCAATACAGGGATTGAACTCTGGACTTGGTGTTATTGGTACCACACTATAACCAACTAAGCTAACTGGCCAGCTTGAGAAATTTTAATACTAGTGACCAGGTATCTATCATTAGAGTTGTCTATAAATGGCAGGGATTTATAGTCATGGGACTTAGTGCCTGATAAGATTTGGGGGATAATTTAGTAGGAAGAATCAAGAATCACAAGACCTATAGTTCTTTATTTGATAATTGGATGAATGGATATATTGTTTTCCAACCTCAGTGCTCCATCAGTGTCCTGTGAAATATATATATTTTTAATTTTCAGTGAATTTTTGATCATTACAATGATGTTTTAGTACATATTATTCACTGGTGATAGGCACCTTCCTAGAGGCCAGCCTCTTTATCTAACCTGAAATCATCACCTTGCGTAGTCATATACACATTTATAGTACCACTTTCCTTAAGAGTATCTGATTTGTTTAAACCTGAAGAATATTTCTTAGTCATCTTCCCACTCCGAGTTCCTAATTTAGTAACTAGTCCACAATAGATATTCAGTAAAATGTGTTTAAGAACAAATTAACTGCTATTCACTAGCATTAGTTAAATAAATATAAGTTAGCTTTGGTTTGATTACTGTAACCCTAATCATCATTGAAAATTGCCTTCGAAGTAAAACAAATACTATTAATATTGCCTCCATAATTCATCATTAATAACCTTTTTTATCACCTTTATGAGGTTATAACCATTATGGGTGTAAAAATCACTTTTGCAATATTCATTATTAACATTTGATTCACTTAGATTTATAGAGAGGCATCGTTTTCGTTACTCTGTATCCTATGCTCAGACTCTTGTCTTTGGATTTCTCTCCCCCTTGTCTCTACCACTGTAAATCTTACTTCTACTTCGATTCAGCACATCAACTCTGCCATAAAAGCTTTTTCTATTATCACAGTTCATTTTAATCTCGCCCTTCTCTATATTCTGTAATTCCATTCTCCAATAATAGAGTGTATTAGTTATGTTGCCCTGATTATAATCAAATTACTTACCTAAGGAAATTCTGAGCTGTTTGATGTCATAGCCTGCATCAAATAATTACTTTAGAACTCACACAATGTTTTAAAAATTATTGTTAAAAATATTTTATATTTATTGTGCTATCATAGTCCTCAATAATTATTAAATATAGTATTATATTAATATACATAAATCATAGTATTGTATTAATACAAGAATGATTTTTTCACATGGCTTGACAAAAAGTATTCTTCATGTTTATTATGTATAAATGGGTATTATAGAATATTATGACTGATTAATATTTATTTCTTCTTTATTATAATGGGAACAGAATTCTTATTATTTTATAACATAAATTCGTAATTTTTAGAAAGTTTTATGATTCAAAAGATAGTCTCTGTAGGACTCAGCTAAGACTTGGATCAGAATCAAATCAGATGCATTATCTTCAAAAACCACACTTGGTGAACCAGGCTTCCATATGTTAATTACTTAACCTATGAAAACAGTAGCATAGAAAGATTCCCTGTGTTATGTGCATTATTAAATTGCATGCTTGAGAAAGGAATCTATGGAACTGCAGCTGCTTTCTTTGACTAATGCTTTTATAAAGACAATTAAAACTATTAGTTAGGAAAAAAAGAAAAAAACAAAAATAATCACAATGTATCTTTTATTCTCTTTGTGTAGATAACAAAGCCCAACTTTGGCATTTGAAACATCATTATAAAAGAGATGTAGGATAGTCTCAGTACATAGGTTTAAGATTTGAAATGTATTTAGCAATACTGAGGATGAAGATATTTAGAAGAAGACTCTTTAGAAAGTCTAGAAAATAATTAGAGAACAGATGATGCTTACATGAATGAATATAAACTTCACTGTCTGAGACAAAATACAGTCCTAGTCCATCCAATCTCATGTTCTTCATATACAAAATGAAACTAATTCTTACTCTTAAATAATTCTTATTCTTACTCTACATTTCTTTTCACAAAAATGGCATGGGAAAGTATAGAGATTGGGGAAAATTTGACATCACAAAATAATTGTTAATTTTATACATTGTATAATTTTACTGGTCTTTTTATTTTTTATTGAACATTATTTCATTATTTTGTAACTTTTTCTACTTCAGCAGTATCAACAAGATATCGCAGAGCTTTCTAAGTTCACAAACTCTCTCTCTTCCCTTCCTTACTTTCTTCTTTTCTTTCGTCTTTCCTTCCTGTCCTCCCCACTCTGATTAATTCAAAGAACATTTATTAAGTGACTACTCAGTGCTAAGTATAGTAATGAAATGGTGAACAATACAGTCAGAATTTTGTCCTCATCAAGTTTATATTCAAGAGGGGAAAACAGAAAAAAAAAAATCAAATAGAAAAGAAAAAGTAAAAATTTCAGCATAGGATATATGCTGTTACAAAAACACATAAAGCTATGAAACAGAATAACAAGAGAGGAGGTGACATTCCTTTATATTGTGTGGTTAGAAAATCTCAGAATGAAATTTAAGTTGAAAAATTGAAAGAGGTATTATTTTAAGTATTGAAGATGATGGTGGGGAGGGTAGTGTTATAAAAATAAAGACAGCGATATATGAAATGGAGTAAGACAGGCAAGACCTTGGAGTTTTTGAGGTACTGAGGAGGGAAAACAGGGAGAAAAAATCTTGTGAGTAGGAGAGGAATGTAGGAATATTGGAAGAGAAGGCAGGAATCAGATCATACAGGTCTAACTGGTAAAGGGACACAAAAATAAATTACACTGTATAGTGAGGAATATATTAATTATCCTGATTTGAACATCATGTATTGCACACAGATATCAATATTAAACACTGAACCCCACAGATATGATGATCAACTATATTCCAATAGAAAATAAATTTTAAAAAATTGGATTTTATTCTCCATTGAAAAGAAAACACTGAAGAATTTCAGGTTAGGCTGAATATTTTTCATATCAAAACATGTTGAAAGCAAGTTCTTGTACAGTTATTAATTTAACAGGATATGGACTAATGTTGGTTGGTGTCTTTCACCCAAATGATCACTGGTTACAATTCCAATTATGGCAAATTCACAGACTTACAATCAGTTCTCACATTTTCTTCCCCATCCTCATCACTGGAAGGACCTGGTGTCTCTAATCCCTGAGCCAACTTGGTGTACATGAGCCTGAAATGTATATGAGTTTGTTTCATTTTTTTCTTTCCTTATATAGTCACTTATATTTCAACTTTGTCATCTTTTTATCCTAATTATTACAATTTTTCCAGCTGTTTTCTATCTTCAAAAATTGTGTTCAGTCTTTGTCTACTACTATTGCTATAGCTTACTTGTTTTATATTACTTAACTGTAATTCTGATAGGGTTTGAATGAGAAGTGATAATGTATATGCATATCCATTCAATCATGTTTAGAGTGCAAGTAGGAATTTTTTGGAAAAATAAAATATTATAGATACAATTGAATTCACTCACCCATTTATCTCCCTCCTATTTCAGAAAACAGACAATATCCTGAAATTAGTGTTTAATCTTTCTGTTTACATTTTTGACTATTTTGTTACTTCTGTAAAATTTTAATTAATGGAGTATCTCTTTATTTTTAAGTGCAAAAGTTTTTCTAGGACATGCATGGAGTTAACAGAATGACTGCCTTTTTATTGTACAATTTTAATGAGATGCACAACTGCCCAAACTAGAGATAGATTGACCCATCTCTTTTGTAGCTCAGTATGGCCATGAGATGTGAGCTGGAGTACTGTGTTCAAACTTCTAGTTTAAAATAAATTTTAAAAAAATTGTTTGTCCTTCAATTCCTCTTTTTTCTCCTTTCTGTAAATTGGGGTGCAGAAGTGGAGCTTGGCTGACTTTATTCTAGAATGTAGCTGCAACACTATCTGTAGAGCAGACATTGGCTACAAATGGCTATTACAACTAAAATTAAATAAAGTTAAGATTTTAGTTTTTCAGTTAAGCTAGTCATATTTTTCAGTTAAGCTAGCCACACATGTCTAGTGGCTACCATAATGAACAGTGCAAATACAGAACATTTCTATCATCTCAGAAAGTTCTATTGAGTGTGCTAAGGGATCAGGAAAGGGAAAAGTGAAAGTAACCCAAGTCAAAGACTGCAATCCTACAAACCTTATGTAGTAGGTATGTGTCCATCTTAAATTTCCTGGCTAACTTTAGACTATTATGTGAAGGAAAAATATCCGTCTTTTTTGAGTCACTGTTTATCAGAACAACATAACCTATCCATACATGCACACACACACATATATGCATACAAATAATGTGCATACATGCACCCACATATATATACACGTGTGTGTATATATATGGATATAGAGAAAGGGGGAGAGAGAGAGAGAGAGAGAGACAGGGAGATGGACTGAGACAGACAGAGAGAGAGAGAGAGAGAGAGGGAGATAGACTGAGACAGAGAGAGAGAGACAGGGAGATAGACTGAGACAGAGAGAGAGACAGGGAGATAGACTGAGACAGAGAGAGATTATGATCTTTGAGTATGCAAATGTTAAGCGTCACTGGATATTCCCAAATTGGTTATATGTGGAATGCCCATTGGTAGTTTTTGAGAGTCCTGGCTTACCATACCTTCACTGATACTGGACATTTTTAGTGAAGATGCACTTTTCTCAGACATCTCATTTTTCCATGTGTAGGTATTTCAGTTACATTAACTATTCTTTTCACTGGGGAGTTTTTGAGTACCAGAGAAGGCACTAAGCATGCTCATCTGATCTTTCCCCTTATTAGATTTGAGTGCATGAAAAAACTAAATCCAGTTGTCCAAAGACCTATGAAAGACATGGTGGCACAGACTCTGACTCTTTGCATGTGGCCTGTCTTTGATCCTGCCGCCTATGACTGTTGGGCAAGATTATCCCATTTAGACTGTGTTAATAAATCCATTTGGCTGCACACTCAAACCATGCCTGTCATTTAGCAGTTGTTAAGCTGAAATTTTGAAATCTATAATTTGATTTACTGTTCAGACTTCAAGTGGAAATAAATAGATTTTTAATTAACCTCTTAAAAACTTCAAAGGACATTATAAGAAATTTAATATTTGGTTAGTCTCAAGTTATTTTATTTTGCATCCATAATTATTGGTAAGGATGAGTACATTTTTATGTTTATTGAATATTTGTGGTTTTTTTCCCAAAATGGCTTGTTCAGATCTTTTATCCAGTGTGACTGAATTTGCAGATACAGAGACAACACCATTTCAGATATTTTCTTTTTTATATAATGTTTAAAACTAAGACAGGTCCTAGTTAGGTATTGAACTTTAAGGCAAAACATTTAACAATCCAAACAGACTAAGGAAATCATCTAAAAAAGGGGAAAATGAGCTGCTCCCAAACTTTTCTACAGCAGTATTTAGTACCAGAATACGTTTATAAAATTCAGGAAGGAAGAAAAACTATACCAAGAATATTATAACCAGCCAAGATGTTGTTAAAGTATAACTGCAAAGAGCAGAAATTCTCAAACCTCACAGAATTTTAATATAAAATACCTGAGATACTGTTGAAAAAAATTAAGATGTAACTCAAAATAAAGAATTTAAGAATAGCAAAGCCACAGTACAAGAACTAGCAATTGGCAGAGACTTCATTTAAATGGATGAATACTGAAACATTGCACAAATTATGGTTAGAGTATAACCAATGTGATAATAAAAACAGTAGTTAACTATTTTATAGCACTTACATTGTGAGGCAGATATATTATTATTACTCCCATTCAATGGATAGAAAAACTGAGAAACAAAGGTGAAATAACATTACGAAGTTCACACAGCTGTAAATGGCAAAGTTGTAATTAGATCTGGGCAGTCTGACTCCACAGTCTATGTTGTTAGTTACCCTGTTATATAGAAAAGAAAGAAAAGTATAAGCCTGAAAGAGAAAAATAATTTAACTATTAAAACAACACTGGGGAAGAGTGAGGAGGAGAGGAAATAAAACAGAAGATTAACTAAACTCATTATAAACAATTAGTAAATACTATCTAAAATTTAAAAGTTTAACTAAATACATTGTTTTCTTAGTGATATTTTTCATAAACTCTTTTCTTCATCTTGCAGAAATTTGTAAGAAATTCTTTCATGATGCAAATTATGTATCTGAGTTTTGGAAATTCCTTCAATTTGAATTGTTACTTTTTTCTTTTGAATACAGGTCAAAATAAATTTAATTTTGCTCAGTAATTTTTAACAAAATATCATCTCTAGTACACTTTTTCTCTTCCTATGCAATGCATATTTTATTACAAATTTTCTACCTGTATAGGCATAGTAAGATGCCAGAGAATGGCTGATATTAAACTAAGTTTACTGATGGTTTGGGTAAAGAAATTCAAGGTATTCATTTTTCTTTTTCTTAAATTTTATATGAGTATTATAGATTCTGTTATAAGCTTGTGCCATATTTTGCTCAATATTGGATTTTCTAAATTACATTTATTACTGGCTCTCTTTATGCATAACTTTTGTCTACCTGCACACCTATATATCTATCCTGCATGACTATTAGATTTAAATTTTTTTCTTGATTAATTACACGTTTTTTGTTTCCTCGTCCACCTAGCCTTTAAGAATTCCATCTAGAATGTGCACATTTACACTTGTTTTCGTAATTTCCATTCTTTGTCATTTCTTGTATGTATTTAGTTTCCCCAAATAGTTTGCATATTCTCTAAGAACTATCCAATAGTCCTGCTGTAAAGTGCACAATTTGGTAGAAGTTAATAAAATATAATTTTTCTTATAATCATCCATGATAATAAGTAAAATTTGCCATTAAACAAATTATTTTCACTATATATGTTAATTTATATATATATAAATGTTAATTTAAGATATCACAATCTTGTTACCCTCTGTTAACCTCCCAAATGACATCAATAACATTCTTCCACACAGATCATAAACATCTATACACACCTTATTACACTGTCTTTTCCACATTAACAAAAATTTACTAAGAACTGATTATCTGCCAAACACCAGACAAAGTGCTCTGTAGATATCCTTCAATTTATTTCTCATGGCAATTATATCAAATAAATATAATGGCTTTGTCTTACAGGGGAAGTAAGGCATAATTAGCAAGTAATGTGCCTAAATTTATATAGTTAATAAATAGACAGGAGATATTGAAACCCAGGTCGGACTTCAGAGTACGTCATTTTAACTAGTGCAATATACTGCATCATAAATCTTTGATGCTTCCAATCATTTTGTCCTCATGTTAGCCATAATGAAAGATAGCCAGGGCAGCTTTTGATTTCTGAAATGGTGTTGAAGCTACTGGAGTGTTCTCAGTTTTGGTAAACTGCATATCTGTGGCTACGGCAAAGAGGAATAGGCACTTGAAAGTATGCTGTTGGAATTGAAGAAAAGTGTAAGGGATGGTTTTCTGGGTATAAGGTGATGGCTACTCTTAAAAGTTAAGGTAAAAATAAAAACTTGATCATAAGAACAATAGAAAAATCCAATAAAGTTTCATAGAACATGTCAAACAGTATATTTTGGAAAAAAAATGACTTGTTTCAACTTCCTGTTTTCTTAGCATTGTTTTAACTTCCTGTTTTCTTAGCATTTGGCCATAGTTTGGACAAAGAGAGCAGAGAGTGGGGTGCACAGTCAATTCTTAATAAGCCTTAGTTAGTTTGGGAAAGATGGTATAAAGTGCTGTGTATAGATGTTTATGATCACTATAAAATTATCTAAAGAACTTGATCAATATTATTTGGGAGGCTGATGGTAGGTAACAAGATTGTGATAACTTAAATTAATTTTTTTTATTTTTGTTACGTATTTTTTCATTTTTTACTGTGAAGAAAATTTGTTTACTGGTAAATATTACTTTAATTATTGCCATTGATGATTATAAGAAAAATTATATTTTATTAATTTTTCCCAAAATGTACACTTTACAGCAGGAACATTGAATAGTTCTTAGTGCATATGCATACTATTAGGGGAAAATAAAGCACAGAGAAAACAATGAAGAATACAAACTTTGAAAATGAAAATTTCAATCCACAACTTTCATGGTAATTAATAGAGTGTTGTAATTAATCTAGTGCTATTTTGTGCTATAAATGACAGCTTTAGCCAGGAAGAATAGGTTAATTGTTATACAATAACGGAATAAAAGGCAGTACCTTACAGAGTATTAGAACTCTTATGATTTAGGGGACATAATAAAACATTAAGTCTAAAATACGTTTTATCAACCTAGAATTGCATGAAACTTTGTGCAAGTAAGTTTGATGACACCTAATTGGTATAATGAATTGAATTTGTAAATAAACATATGGGGATTAGTCATCTACATGATGTCCATAATTGGCATGGATAGCATATTTTTTACAGTCAATTAAAGTACATAACAAATTCACTCTTCTAATTTTGTTCTCAAGACAGTTTCTGTTCATATAATGTGAGTCAATCATCAAAACTGGGGAAAATCTTTAGACATAGTCGCCAATTTAATGGACATTTGACAAAAATTCCCTTTTTATAATTTTTCAGTAACTTTTTTTTGCAATGAAAATCAAACAGAAATCTGAGTTCTAACATTAAGCTTATAAAGTATTTTCTGAAAACTTGCCAACTCCATTTGAATTTGATGTATTCTGCCTGTGGTGGTATCTAATTAAGGTGATTAAAGACATTAGTGTAGTTCTAACGGTTACTAATTCAGCTTTTATGCGAGCTATCTGAAAGTTTCTCTCTCTCTCTCTCTCTCTCTCACACACACACACACACACACACACACACACACACACACACACACACACACACACTCAAAATCCTTGTACAACATCCTGTCTCCCCATCTGAAATCTTAACTGCCCTATTTCTCATTGTAGTTTACTCTTCAAACTACTGTTGTTACAGAGAGTGTTTGAACATGTTTACTTGTATCGGGCCTAAGTCAGAAAAAAGAAAAAAAAAAAAAAAGCTAGATCATTGTCTGATCTTGAATGTGAAAGTAGATGAGGATGTAGAAATTAACAGTAGGGAAATGGAATGAAAGGAGAGGGAAGATCCAGATATGAAATATTCAATGTAGTGTCAAGAATTCTAATATCGTTCTCTCTGACTACTAACCCCTATAAAAGAAATAAATCTCATCACTTGTAGTCATTGTAGTAGTGAAAGGAGAAGGCATAGCTCTGAAGAAATAACTGAGCCTCTCTTTCCATCCAGTATCACCTACTCCATTTGCCTCTGAAAAGGAAATAATAGGTTATTGTAGTGCTTATGTTAGGGGTGTGTGTGTGTGTGTGTGTGTGTGTGTGTGTGTGTGGAGAGGGAGAGAGAGAGAGAGAGAGAGAGAGAGAGAGAGAGGATCTTGGATTCCTTATATCCTTCCTGGAAAATGCATTTATGGGTCACAGAGCCTTTTATTATGAGGTTATATTTTTGAAAGCTTGAAACTGAAATACATTCTTCAGAATATATCGAGAATGTCTATATAACTAAGATATCAGATGCTTACTCTTTACTTAGAACGATGTTAGTAATAAAAGAACATACTATGAAAAAAATGGGGTAAAAGTATCAACTAATTGAAAAAGAAATTGTGAGAATCAATAATTCATGGTTTTATTGCTTCAGAATTTTACCCTGGACTAGTCTTGCTGATGTTTACACATATCTGTTGATGTTTATGTGTATATGTCTGTCAAAGGCAAAAAGTGAAGGAAAGTATAGTAATAAAAGAACATACTATGAAAAAAATGGGGTAAAAGTATCAACTAATTGAAAAAGAAATTGTGAGAATCAATAATTCATGGTTTTATTGCTTCAGAATTTTACCCTGGACTAGTCTTGCTGATGTTTACACATATCTGTTGATGTTTATGTGTATATGTCTGTCAAAGGCAAAAAGTGAAGGAAAGTATAATGCCTTAGTGGATATGAAGAAAATACTCAATTTTCTTGAGAAATTTGAAATTTCTCAAACAGAAACCTCAATGAATATGCCATTATGTCCAAATCTAGGGATTACAGACTTCCTGGCTTAATTGAGATAAGAAAAGACAGAGAGATAAGTAAATTCTGAACATAATCAATGGGAGAAACTATCCAAGTTAATCTAGTTTATAAATTCTTCTCCATAAGCAACATTTGGTTTTGTTTTTCTCTCTGGAGAATAGAGAAGCATGTATTTGTCTAAATAAAGGCTTCTATTGATCATTTTTCTTTACTAACATACATGAAACCTTTCCTAATTTACCTAAAACATCTGTGTACCTGAAATAATTCACTTTTAAATTCCTAAAGTTGGTAAATAGGTATCCTCGAAGACTATAGATTCCATCATATATTCCAAACACTGTACCAATTTATTCTAAACTTCAACTTTTACATCAGAAAGATATGTTTAAATGAAGCTTCATTTGTATTATCTAAATTATTACGGCACTACAAGCAAAATCATATGACCCACAGGATTTATAATATTATCAGGTACAGCATGAAACGATGCTTTATTCTATTTTAAATTGGTATTGATGGTATTGAGACAACGAAAAGGGGAAACTGGAGGAATTCATTAAGGGGAGGGGATTATAGTTACATAGTTCTGTCAACTCGAGTCGTTATAATCGTCAAAGGGCTGAGAAAATGTCAACTAAATTCTCATAGACGGCAACCTGAAAAACCACAATCAACAAAATAAAAGCCATGACTTCTAAATCATGATAGTTTATACTGGCAGCTGGAAGGTTCTATGCTTCACATGCTTTTGTAATGAATGTAAATAAACTCAGAAGATCTTGATTGATTTTAAACTCTGGCTCTGATACACTGGCTATGAGGACTTAACTATGTCACTCTTTCCTTATCTTCATAAAGGGCACTATAATAATTTTTATTCTTGTAATGGTTAAAGTAAATAAGGTACATGGAGTTTCTAAGACATCCAGCACATATTATTAAAATACTAGTTTATATAAATTCAATTTAAATGGGTCTATTTATAATAAAGCCTACTTTATAAAAGAAAACCACGCTAAGAATTTTCTTTTTACAAAAAGAAAATAAATAAAAGGAAGTATTGCTTATTGATTTCATGTTTTTTTTTCTTTGAAAAATTTGCTATGAAACAGTGTCTTTTTCACTTTGGGGTTGATGTAAAGTGAACTAAAGATATTAATCAAATTTATGATATTTGCTGCTGAAATGTGGAACTTGGGGTATTTAGATATTGAGCATGATGTGTTAGCCTGTCTAAGATACCTTCAACAATATGTGGTAAAATATTAACAGTCTTTTTCATGCTTTCATCCATATGTAAGAATGAAATATTGATGACATAATTTTAGATCCAAATCTGAAAGCCTGTCTCTAAACACATCGAGAGAACTTAGAGAGTGATTACATTTAGAAGAGTGACATATTTTTCCACCATGAAAAGTTTGTATAGAAGTGAAAATTGGTAAATTATTTCTGGCAAGTTACTTTGTACAAATGCCAGAATATTGTATTAGCTACATAAATAATACAGAAATGAATAGAGATGTTAAAAAAGAGATACAAAAATACTTTTAGGTAATAGAAGGAGAGATTCAGCTCTAATTTATATAATGAATTCCCTTTAATACTAAAGATTACTCAAACAGTTAATTAAGAAAGATCCAAGAATATTTAAAATAAATACTGTGTCTAAAATCTTAACAGTGTGCAGGTAATGACCATTCATTCTGTAGAATTAAGGATAATTACTTTAGGAAGAAAAATATTTTTTTTTCTATTTAAACTTGAGTTAACCTTATATTTACTAGATCACCCAATTACTTTTAACTTTGCAGAGGCTTAAATTACCTATTTTGTCATTTAGGGATTAGCTATATGCAAAGAAAAGGTAGTCTGTAATAATATCTAAGCTCCAAGTTACACATCAATGGTATTCAATAATATATTTATATAGAAGAGAGATAGGCAAGCAAAAGAAGAAAATGTTGCTGAAAATATCAAATGCTGGGAAAATTCTTCACAGGCTAATCAACTGAACGACCATCTCTGTAAGAATCTGAATAATCAGTCACCCTTATTCTTTTCAAAATTGGCTAAAACCTAATGGAACATTACCTCTTGAGTGCTAAAATGAGGTATATGGGCTCAATATTCACTAAAAAAAAAAAAAAAAAAAAAAAAAAAAATTCTGCTTTACTATTTTCCATTTGAAAATTGCATCAGATAGCCTTTAGATTCAGTAAAAAAAATTTTTATATGTCTTAACTGCATAAAATATTTATCTAAGAATAGAAGAAAATACTGAAAACAAATGCAATACTAAACATTAGGTGTTCATTTAATTCATCTACTCTTCTAAAAATCAATTTTAAAACTAACTTCTTTCAAATTCTGAAAAAAAGTGTTTTTTAAGAAATTCAAGGGCAATATAAGCTGAATGATTTCAAATATATTAATAAGGTCTGTCCGTTTGTTATTTGAGGCAGTATACAAAAGCTTAAATCAAGCAATGCTTTTCCAAATATTTCCCCAGTTAAATACTTAAAAGACTTGCCAAGATATTTACCATAACAGAACATTAAAGTAATTGGCATAATGCTTCCTAAAATGTCTCTGAAGTGTTTCTGGAATAGTGTCATTACTGCTACTTTTCAACTCTGAACTGTGTAAGCTTATACAAACAATTTCACAAACTGTTCTCTTTTTAATATAATTTTTCCTGGTGTCTCTGAGGTGTATATTTTCTGGCCCTGTACATTTGTGGCTTTTAATAACATCCTGATATTTTCCTTCAGTGTATTTGAGCATTAGTGGAACTATACATCAAGACCTACCATCTAATCTCATGGAATATAACTTGCAGTATAATTTTGCCACAGCAATATATCAATGCACTGTAATTCTGGTATGTTGATTTATATGGAAGGTTTCATGAGAACAGAAGATGACAAAAATAAGAGTAACTGTTGATGGGCTTGGCATTACTGATCATGTGTATAATTTTACTCTTAAGGAAGTGAATCCATGTGGAGGTTGAGTGTCAAAAGATTGATTTTTTACAATGCTATTGTATATCATTAATAGGTATATAGAACATTGTCAGTGATCTAGATATTTGAGACAAAATATAATAAATAATGAGTGAGGTTCATTCTAACTGCTTTATTAACTACATACAGGTTTTATTGATCATATATTATATTAATATATGTGAATTAATAATCATTGCCATAAAGCATATTTCTTTTATAATTGTAGACTTTTGTGCAAGCAATATTTTTGTGATGACAGTTTTATGCTTATTGTAACTCACTCATAAAAGTTTGTTTATTTTTTCCCCATTGACTTAAAGAATCCAACTACAGAATTGTTTTATTTTCAATTTACTATTCGAAATTAACCTTCAACTTTTTCAAATTAGAGGTATGAGAAAAATATGATAGAAAAAATGAATGGGAGAAAAATAATTTACTTCTCAGGCACCTTTAAGGAAACAGAATTATTTCTAAAATTTTGTTCTCTATAAATTTACCTTCAAATCAGTAAAACAAATACAATCAGTAATTTTAGCTATGAACATATTTTCAACATTACCAGGTACTCACTAGCCACCTTACATCAACATCGGTCAAATTTATGATTTAATATGCGTTTTAGTTGAAGAATTATTTTTATACTTGTATATGACCTAGTAGGAGTAATTTTTTTTCTATTATTTAACTAGTTAAACTTTATTTTAAGTTGAGAGTAAGTCATTTTGTTTTTATCCATATAGTATAAAATGTTTTTATGTAAGCTGAAAGACATAGACATATATCACTTACATGTCATGTAAAAAGATTTGTTTAAGGAAAAAAATTTCACCTCTAAAATGTAACAATAGCTTGTACTTCATGGGTGCAAGGACAAACACATAAAAAGCATTTAGCTGAAGCTGGATATAATAAATGGTAGCATAAAAAGAAAAAGATATTGACCACATCTAGCTTTATGTAAAGAATTCAGTTGAATTGTTCCAAAGAACAATGTTAAAGAACATGAACAAAAAAGTTATAAAAGACTATAAACCAATACAGAATACTAACATAGGAAAAAGTATTAATTCTCTCTTGTAATATGATTAATTGTAAATAAATTAAGAACAATATTCTATTTGGCTTTCATCAGAATGACTGGCAAAAATTTAAAGTGAGCATAGTATTTCTTGTTGAAGATATGTAATGAAATGAGTACTATCATACACTATTGTGAAAAGACATATATAAATCACTCTTTGGAAGAGATATGTAGTAGTATTTTTTTCAGAAATTGAAGTAGGTATAATTTTAGCACAGAAAAAAAAATTCACTTTTATGTCTATTGTACTCAATCACATACTCAAAGAAAAAAGTACAAGCATTTTTATATCAGCATTCTTAAATAACTAATTTTTTTTTTCTGTCACAGGGTAAATACAGAGAAATAAATTAGTAAAAGATGGTTCATCAAGAATATTCAATCATTTGAAAAGAAGCATGTATTTACTGTTAATATATAATCTCCTATATATATTCAGTAGAGATTTTTCGTAGGCTTATAACATCTTATTTTTTTCTATTATTATTATTTACTTATTTATTTCTCCACAGAATTCAGTTTTCGTTATGTGCATTAAGAAAAAAGATCATTCTTGTCATGATACCTTAAATTTCAAGAATTATAATTATTTATTTTGTAATATAAGTTGGTTAAAAATTTGATAGTCTACTTTTAAAACATTCAAATATATGTATCCCAAGCAATTTAAAGTTCCAGTTATTCAAAATAATTTTTAGACATTCATATATAATTTTTATACGTTCATGGCATATATGCCATGAATCTGCACAAGTATAAAAATAAATATAGTAACTCTTCTTGATCACATGCAACACAATATTTCAAATTTAGTAATTGGGTAACTCTAAGTATATTGTCTGGAAATACTGAGCCAATTTTCCTTTCTTTTCTTTTCTTTTTTTTTTTTTTAGAAAGAGAATTTGCTATACATACATGTGGGTGACAATGTTGATTTTCAATAATTGTGTAAAATGTGTGATGGTTAGATCAGGATACTTAGCTTATTCATCATTACAATACGCAATCATTCTTTGTGTCCATTCACCAATTCCACAATAGCCCCCTTCCCTCCCCTTTTCCACCTCTGGTAGCCATGGTTCTTTTCTCTCTTTCTAAAAGTTCAACCTATTGCTCTGATCTTTCTCTCTCTGTCTCTATTGTTTATTTGTTTATTTATGTATTCAGCTCCTAGTTATGAATGAGAACATGTGGTATTTCTCTTTCTGTACCTGGGTGTTTCACTTAGGATAATTTTCTTCAGGCTCATCCATGTTGTTGCAAATGGTAGAATTTCATCCTTTTTTATGACTGAGTAGAATTTCATTGTGTATGTATATATACCACAATTTCCTTATCCAGTCATCCATTGACAGACATTTCGGTTGGTTCCATTGCTTTAATATTGTAAATAAAGCTGCAATGAAAATGGGAGTGCAGGTATCCCTTCAACCTGATGATTTCCATTCCTCTGTATATATCTATATATCTGTAGTGGGATTTCTGGATTATATAGTAGTTCTGTCTGTAGTTGCTTGAGGAAATTCCATACTGTTCTCTATAATGGCTGTACTAATTTACAGCCCCACCAGAAATACAGAAGTGTTCCTCTTTCTCCACATCCTCACTAGAATTTGTTATTCTGTCTTTTTTATAATAGCCAGCCTGATTGGGGTGAGGTGATATCTCAAAGTGGTTTTAATTTGCATTTCCCTGATGGTTAGTGATGCTGAACATTTCTTTCACATAACTGTGGACAATTTGTATGTCTTCCTTTGAGAAATGTCTATTCAGCTCTTTTGCCCATTTTTTTTTAATAGGATTATTTGCTTTTTTGCTGTAAAGTTCATTAAGCCCTTTGTGTATTCTGGGTATCAATCCTTTGTAGGATGTGTTATTTGCAAATAGTTTTGCCCATTCTTAGGCTGTCTTTTTGCCCTGATGTTTCCTTTGCTGTGCAGAAGCTCTTTAGTTTGATGTAATCCCTTTTGTATATTTTGTTGTTGTTGTTGCCTGTGCTTTTGGGGCGTTATTCATGAAGTCTTTGCCAAGTCCTAAATCCTTCAGTGTTTCTCCCGTTTTCTTCTAGGAGGTTTAAAGTTTCAGGTCTTATATTCAAACCTTTAATTCACTTTGAGTTGATTTTGGTATATGGTGAGAGGTATGGATCAAGTTTTATTCTTCTACATATGGATGTCCAGTTCTCCCAGCACCATTTGTTGAAGAGGCAGTCTTTTCCGCAATGTATGTTCTTGGTGCCTTTGTTGAAGATAAGTTGGCTGTAAATATGTGCGTTGATTTCCTAGTCCTCTATTCTGTTCCATTGGTCCATGTGTCTGTTTTTATGTCAGTCCCATGCTGTTTTTGTTAGTATAGATTTGTAATATAGTTTGAAGTCAAGAAGTGTAATGCCTCTGGCTTTACTTTTATGCTCAGGATTGCTTTGGCTATTTGGGATCTTCTGTTGTTCCATATGAATGTTAGGATTGCTTTTTCTATTTCTATGAAGAAGGTCCTTGATATTTTGATGGGTATCACATTGAATCTGTAGATAGCTTTGGGTAGTATGGACATTTTTACTATATTGATTCTTCCAATCCATGAACAAGGAATGTCTTTCGATGTTTTGGGGTTGTAGTGGATTGAATTGTGTCCCCCCAAAACTACCTGAAGATTGAATTGTATCCCTCAAGTTTTATGTGTTAGAAACTTAGCCCCCCATTGTGACTGTTAAGAGGCTGGGAAATCCTATTATGGTAATCAAAAGGTGGAGCCTTAAAGAGGTGATTGGATTGTAGGACCATGCAATAGTGAATGGATTAAAAATGATGGTCAGGGGTGTGGTTCTGAGGGCTGTAAAAGAAAGTAGAAACTGTCTTTCTCTCTCTGCTCTCTATGCTTCCACCATCTTGCAATGTGAGACTCCTGAGTCACTGTTGCCACCACCAGATGGATGTTGGCCTTCCCTGTCTCAGAAATTGTAAGCAATAAATGTCATTTTTCTTTATGAATCACCCAGTTTGAGGTATTTAGTTATAAGCAACAGGAATGTACTAATACAGGTTTCATCTTTCATTTCTTTCAGTAATGACTTGTAGTTCTCATTGTAGAGATCTTTCACCTCTTTGGTTAGATTTATTCCTAGATATTTTATTTTTTTGGTGACTATTGCAAATGGGCTTGCTTTCTTGATTTCTTTTTCTTCTAGTTTGTTGTTGGAGTATAAAAATGCTACTGATTTCTGTATATTTATTTTGTATCCTGCAGTCTTACTGAATTTGTTTATCATTTCACTATGCTTCCTATTGTGAAGTACTGAATCATATTCTTTTTTCCTAGGTTCTTGCCACAAGGCACAATCAGATGTAAATATGGATTATAGATAATGACATAGAACAAGTATTTTTGTATAATATATTTTAAAATTTGTATATAAATATATACAAATATTCATTTTGTGTGTCAAAGAATAGTTCTCAATGTGAGATTTTAATTTTTCTTAGCATATGTACATGAATGCATAAAATCAGTATTATATTTAAATTCAGAGTTAAGGCAAAGTGATATATATATATAAGAAGCAAAATATATTTTAAAACACTACATGTCCTTTCTCATGTGTGGGAGCTAAAAAATAAATAAAAAGAAAGAATAAAAAAAGAGAAAGAAAGAATAATCACAATAACACATTGAATTTTCATAAGGAGAGATCAAAACTGGTTATTAGGGGTGGGAAAATGGAGGGGAATTAGAAAGACATTAGTTAATGGACATAAAGAATGATTACATTTTGTAATGGTGAATATGCTAATTATCCAATTTGATCATCACACATTGTACACAGGTGTTGATAGTCAACCCTGTATCCCACGAATATGTATATTCAATTATGTTTCAATAAAAACAAATAAATAATATAAATAAATTAAATAAAAGACATATTGGTGCAGTAATATTTATAAAGAGATATTTTTAGTTGCAACAATTTTATAATGGGACTGTTCCTATTGAAATAAAAAATGCTTATACAATATGACTTAAGTATGTAAAACAGTTATTCACTTTATGAATAAATATATACTATTTTTAGTAAGATAAGCCTAAATTTTAGTGAGCAATACATCATTCAGTTGCTCAGTTGCTACAACTTTTTTTTTTAATTTACTTCACAATATACATTGCAGTGGATTTTCATGCCCTTTTACCCATTCCTCTCCACCCCCTCCCCCCCATCATATCTGTTCACTTAGATAGTTCTAAGAATTTATGTGGTTATTCTATCTTCTTTCTACCCCATCCACCCTTGATTAATTTGTGTGTATATTTATGTATTTATTTTCAGCTCCCACAAATAAGTGAGGACATGTGGTATTTCTCTTTCTGTGCCTGACTCATTTCACTTAATATAATTTTCTCTAAGTCCATCAATGTTGTTGCAAATGGTAGTATTTCATTCTTTTTTATAACAGAGTAGTATTCAATTGTGTAGATATACCACAGTTTCCTTATCCAGTCATCAGATGATGGACATTTGGGCTGATTCCAACTCTTGGCTGTTGTAAATAGAGCTGCAATAAATATTAGAGTACTGGTATCCCTTTGGCATCATGATTTCCATTCCTCTGGGTATATTCCCAAAAGTGGAATAGCGGGGTCATAGGGTAGATCTATCTGTAATTGTTTGAGGAACATCCATACCATTTTCCATGAAAGCTGCACCATTTTGCAGCCCCACCAACAGTGTATGAGAGTTTCTTTATCTCCGCAATCTCTACAGCACTTATTCTTAGTCTTTTGGATGTTAACCAAACTAACTGGAGTGAGATGGTATCTTGAAGTGGTATTGATTTGCATTTCCAGGATGTTGAGTGATGTTGAGCCTTTTTTCATGTGTCTGTTGGCCATTTTATATGTTCCTTTGAGAAATGTCTATTCAGCTCCTTTGCCATTTTTAAATTGGGTTATTTGTTTCTTTTCTGTAAAGTTCTTTGAGTTCCTTATATGTTCTGGATATTAATCCTTTGTATATTTTGTAAATATTTTCTCCCACTCTGTGGGTTGTCTTTTAACTCTGTTAATTGTTTCTTTTGTTGTGCAGAAGCTTTTTAGTTTGATATAATCCCATTTGTAAATCAATAAATGTGATACACCACATCAACAAGAGCAAAGACAAAAACTATATGATCATCTCTATAGATACTGAAAAAGCATTTGACAAAATTCAACATCCTTTCATGATAAAGACTCTCTACAAGTTAGGCATAGACAGAAAATATCTCAATATAATTAAAGCTATATACGATAAACCCACTGTCAATATCATCCTTAACAGGGAAAAGCTGAAAGCTTTTCCCTTAAAAACAGGAACTAGATAAGGATGCCCACTCTCACCACTCCTATTCAACATGGTGTTGGAAGTACTAGCCAGAGCAATCAGAGAAGAGAGGGACATAAAGGCCATACAGATTGGATAGGATGAAGTCAAGCTGTCCCTGTTTGTGGATGATATGATCCCATATATTGAACAGCCTAAAGCCTCTTTAAAAAAACTCCTAGAGTTGATAAATGATTTCAGCAAAGTTGCAGGGTACAAAATCAACACACGAAAATCAGTAGCATTTCTATACTCCTGCAGTGAACATGCAGAAAAGGAAATCAAGAAAGCTAGCCCACCAAAAAATAAATAGCCACCAAAATTAAAATACTTTGGAATATAGCTGACCAAGGATGTGAAAAACCTCTATGAAGAGAACTACAAACCATTGATGAGAGAAATTAAAGAGGACACAAGAAGATGGAATGATATCCCTTGCTCTTGGATTGGAAGAATTAACATTGTGAAAATGTCCATATTACCCATAGTGATCTACAGATTCAATGCAATCCCCATCAAAATTCCAATGACATTTTTCTCAGAGGTGGAAAAAGCTATCCAGACATTTGTATGGCATAACAAAAGACCACACATGGCCAAAGCAATCTTGAGCAAAAAAATAAAGCTGGAGGCATAACACTACTTGACTTTCAACTATATTACAGAGCTATAGTAACCAAAACAGCATGGTACTGGCATAAAAATAGACACACAGATCAATGGAATAGAATAGAGATCCCAGAAATCAGTCCATATGCCTACAGCTGTCTGATCTTTGACAAAGGCAGCAAATCTACGTACTGAGGAAGAGATTGCCTTTTCAACAAGTGGTGCTGGGAAAAATTGGATACTTATTTGTACGAGAATGAAATTAGACCCATACATTTCACCATATACCAAAATCAACTCAAAATGGATTAAAGAATTACACATACATCCTGAAACAATAAAAGTCCTTGAAGAAGACATAGGGGAAACACTCTAGGAAGTAGGAGTGGGTATAGATTTCATGACTAGGACCCAAAAAGCACAGGCAACTATAGGAAAAAAAGTAACTACAACTCTGGTTAGGAAAAAAGTTATTTGCACAAGATCCATTTTTATGGATGTCATGAAAGAGAATGTTATTAAGCCTTAGATAGAGGTGTTAAAATTAAAGACTTTTCCCCTTATTACGTGATTTATTTTTACCTTTCACCTCTTGTTAAAATTCAATACCTAACAATTTTTCAAAACATGTTAATTCTTTTTTTTTAATGCCATCAGATTTTATTTACATTAAAAATGCAGTAATTGATTGAATCTTTTTCCACACAATCTGGAATAAATACTTACAGGCTTGCAAACTTTACTAGGATCTCTATGGAAAGTAACTTCCCTTTCCCAGTCAAGAAAATTGTTCTTGCATAATCTTTAAATTCACTGTAATCTTTAGTTCATTGTAAAATAATAGATGATAGAATCACAAAATATATGTAAGCTAGTACTTCAGAATTTTTGAAGTCTAAGAATTTTCTAATAATAGAAAGTCTTTTTATAATGAATGAGGTTCAGATGTCAAAATAAGAGTATGAGTGTATAACTCATGACATGAAATATTGTGTATTATTTATAATATCCATTTGAAAGTAATTTGATTTTGTCAATATTTACACTATTTTTCCCTCTGAATGATAAATATAATGACTAAATAACATACTTTGGGGAAATTTAAAATGGATGGAAAAGCTACTGTACATATACAAATAATATACTTCATATTTGTATTACAATACATATAATTACATTTAGTTTTATACATGTATGTATGTTCACACATTTTCTTAAAAATAGAAATCATCTTGGCATGTGAAAGCTCTTGGTTGTTATATCTCATTGCATTGCTAATTGACTCATCACTTTCTTCAAGTTAATTAGAATCTTATTTGCCTATACTTCAATTTTATTCCTATTTTATCAATGTCTGCTTGTCTTTTCTACTAGAATTACAGAAAACATTTTTGCATCATTTCTTAACAGAGGTTTATTTAATTGTTCAGGATTACTAACTTAAATACCACTGTTTCATCTGGATAGACACTTTGAAACTGTAAACATCTGATCTGTTCAAACACCTTACTTTTAGTCTCTTCTTAGTTAAAAAAAAATAAGTAAAATGAGACAAAAAAATTATGCTTTTTAAAATGGCAGAGTAGGTTGATTTTTCAATAACTCTTGTTGTGAACAGTTATGAAAGATGGACAGAAGCAATATCAAATTTTTTTGTACTAAACACTTGTCAGATAAGTAAGAATTTGTCATATCAAGAACAAGGAGATGAGTCTAGAGCATTAAGACTAGTATTTGAGACTGATTTGAGCTTTAAAGAGTTTTCTTACTCCTGAGATAGTAGAACAGAGGAGGAATAGACAGAGTGGTTTACAAATTCATGCATCAGATGCAAAATAGAGTTCAGGTCCCATCTAGGTTGGAAGACCTGGTAAAATCCCTAGGTTTTTTTTTTTTTTTGCTGTGGTTTGCTTGCTTCTTTGAGGGAGCCTGAAAGAGTACAAAATTAGAATAAGAATTAAATGCAAATAGACTGAGTCTTTCCTGGATTGCCACATATATCCAAATTATTTTCTTTCCTGAGTGTATTATGGTGATTGGATAATTAAAAGATAATTTTAACTAAAAACATGAAATATGTTTTAAATGCAGTGTCGAAAACATGATAGAAAATATGAAGTCTGCAAAGAAGACAGACGTAACCACAAACTTAGTAAGCAAACACACCATAAGAATGGTCTACTAACACACAATTGTTTCAGAGTAACTTTTGAAACAGAAAATTTTAATATTCTCATAATTGTTTAAGAAAAGTGAGTACTGTAAGAAGATGATAGAAATTCTAGAGCTGCAATGTAATATAAAACACAATAATTGGATTTGAGAATTCAATAACAGGTTTACCAGAAGATTAAGAAATATTGTAAAGAAAATTAGAAAACAGAAAGATGTGATTAAAGAAATAGGCAGAATGAGACACAGAGAAATAAAAGTTTGGAAAATATAGGAAGAGTGCTAGATTGATATGGAACGTAGTAGCAAATTTATTTGTGATTTGAATCCCAGAGTGAGAGGAAAATGAATGGTGCCTGCAGGAAAAAAAGAGAACCCAAAATATGATTACATGGGAGAGATGGCTTGCAAATGCCATATAATCTTATATGGAGATTTGGCTGAAATTTTTTATTGACTTGCTAAAACTCAACTGCTGCTTTCCTTGAGAGTATGAAGTTCATAAAGACCTCAAACTTAGGGAAGTTTTCACACTTTAGTAGGCCTTTTAGGAAGCCCACCTAAATGAAAGACCACCCTACATGGAATGTAAGGGAAAAGCAGAGCTTGACTCTCTTCCTTTGGAGAGTGCACTGCATTTAGCAACTTTCTTTAAATGAACGGAGCATGGAATATTTTACTTGAAGAAAAAAAAAACTGACAGGTGCTTAACATATAATCAAGGTGAACATCTTTCATAATGAATTATATGTATATCATGTAACCTCTGATATGATGCAATGAGAACATATAACTTATGTGATATTCTTTACAAAAATCCAAAGCCCTAGTATAATCATGAGAAAACATCAGATAATTCCAATTTGGAAAACATTCTACAAAACACTTGACCGTTACTCTTTAAAAAAAGTGTCAAATAGGAAAACTCATTTTTAGGGACAGAGCCAGTGTAATGGTTATAGTAGTGACAGAACATGAAATTGATTGTGAAGGAACATGGCTAAACTATGTAAACTGCTGCAAATGTTTCATTTCTAACAGAGGTGTTAGTGGTGGTTGCATGGGTCTACACATGTACACATTCATAATTTTTACCATGCTGTACAATTAAGATTTGCTTACTGTGCACACCTCATGACACGTTTTTACACACACTATTTTATACGACAATAAAAATGTTACAGATAAAAGTAAGAAAATAATAATAAAATAGGGCACTGTTAAAAAACACACAAGTACATTTGAGCAAATTGGAAGATATTCTTTCTTGAATAATTTAGTTGTTTAAAAATTTTAATTTTCCCCAAATGGATATTCAAATTTGGTATAATCTACATATAAATACAAATAAGTTCTTCTGTGCTTTCTTTTTCCCTCCTGGAAGTGGCAAGATGAGTTTAAATTGTTACAGAAAAATCAAACATTTGCTCGTACATAAATAAGCGATCTCTAATAAAAAGAACAATGAAATTTCTTCCTCCTGGGTAAAAGGCAGGAACTCTCTAGAGGGAGGGTCTTATGACCAACTAACAGACAAGGCCCCAGGCAGCAGCACCAACCAGGCACCCTCCATAGGATCCAGGCCAGGCAAGACCCCACCCCCAAGAGGCCTAACCCACTGAACCCTCAAGCCCCAAGGCAGCAACAGGCAGCTGAGCATAAGCAACACTCCCAGCCACTGCTGCAGACACCAGGGTGGAATGAGTTGATCTTAAAAGCTTGTGCCACAATTACTAAACACCAAAGGAGAGATACTAGAAATATGAAAAACCAAGAATGTACAACACCATCAAAGGAATATAATAAGTCTCAAATAGTAGATCCTATAGAACATGATTGACAAGGAATTTCAAGCATCAATTCTAAGGAAACTAAATGAGATACAAGAAGACTTTGTTAGACAACACAACTAAATGAAAAAAAGTATACAGGACCTGAAAGAAGAAATGTGCAAAGAAATCAGTGCCCTGAAAAAGAATGTAGCTGAGCTTGTGGAGCTGAAGGATTCATTCAATGAAATATAAAACACAACAGAGAACTTAATCCAGCAGGCTAGAACAAACAGAAGAGAGAATTTCTGAACTTGAAGATGGCCTGTTTTAAATAACACAGGTGGACAAAAAAAAAAAGAAAGAAAGAAAGAAAAGGAAAAGAAAACAAGATTAAACAAATTGAAGAAAATTTAAGAGAGATAACAGACAACCTGATGTACCTGAATATCCAAAGCATGGGTATTCCATAAGGGGAGGAAAAAGGAAATGACATTGAAAACATATTCAATGAAATAATACTAGAAAACTTCCCAGGTACAGGAAGAGATACAAAACTTCAGATTCAGGAGGATCAAGGTTCCCAAAGCATGTTCAACCCAAAAAGGTCTTCTCCAAGAGTTGTTTTAGCCAAACTGGCAAAACACAAAGACAAAGAGAGAATCTTAAAAACAGAAAGAGAGAAATGTCAAGTCCCCTATAAGGGAGATCCTATCAGACAGACATCACACTTTTCTTAAGAAACCCTAAATTCAGAAGAGAATGAGATGATATATTCAAAACACTAAAAGAAAAATATTTCCAGTCAAGAATACTCTGCCCAGCAAGGCTATCCTTCCAAAAAGAAAGACAAATAGTGTATTTCCCAGACAAACAAAAACTGCAGGAGTTCACTACCACACAACCAATCTTATGAGAAATTCTGAAGGGAGTACTGGGTCTGGTACCTGAAAAACAACCATCACTACCATGAACACTCAAGAAAGAACAAAACACACCCGTAAGATAAAAGAATTAACAATAAAGAGAAAAAAAAAAGTTTATCCACCATCCCAAGAAACCAACAAACACAGAAGACAATCTGTAAATCAGAATAAAAGGAACAAAGATATTTAAAACATCTAAACAAAAATCAGTAAAATACCAGGAGTAAATCAACACCTCTTGGTATAATATTTAATACAAAAGGATTAAATTTCCAACTCAAAAGACACAGACTGACTGGGTAAAAAGGTGGACACAACAATATGCTGTCTTCAAGAGACTCACCTCACTTGTAAAGACACACACAGACTAAGAATGTAAGAATGGAAAAATTTATACCACGGAAATAGAAATTTAAAGTGAGCTGAAGTAGCTGTTCTTATATCAGATAGAATAAACTTTAAGCCAAAAACCAAAAAACCAAAAAAAAGATAAAGAAGGCCACTACATAATTATAAAAGGATCTACCCAACAAGAAGACTTAAAAATCACAAATATATATGCACTCAACATCAGAGCAGCCAGATATATGAAGCAAACACTATTAGAACTAAAGAAAGAGACACTAATACCATAATAGTAGGGGACTAGAACATCACACTCTCCACATTGGACAGATCATCTAGACTAAAAATCAACAGAGAAACACAAGATCTAAACAACACTTTAGGCCAATTGGACTTGCCAGATGCCTTCAGAACATTTCATCCAACAACCTCAGAATATTCATTTTTCTCATGAGCACATGGAACATTATCCTGGATAGACTACATGTTAGGACACAAATCAAATCTCAACAAATTCAAAAAAAAATTGGAATTATTCCATGTATTTTTTCAGACACAATGGATTAAAACTAGAAATCAATAACAAATGAAACTCTGGAAACTATACAAACACATGGAAATTAAACAACATTCTACTTAATGACATATGGGTCCAAGAAGAAATTAAATAAAAAATCAAAAAATTTATTGAAACTAATGAAAATAATGACACACCATACCAAAAACTATGGGATACTGAGAAAGCAGTACTAAGGGGGAAACTTATCACATTAAATACTTACTTCAGAAGAATGGAAAGATGGCAAGTAAACAAACTAACACTTCACCTTAAAGAACTAGAAAAACAAGAACAATCCAAACCCAATGTTAGTAGATGGAAAGAAGTAATTAAGATCAGAGCAGACTAAATGAAATAGAAACCCCAAAAATGATACAAACGGTTAATGAAACAAAAAGTTGGTTTCTTTAGAAGATAAAATTGACAAGTCATTATCAAGGATAACTAAAAAAAGAAGTAAGAAGACACAAATAACAAAAATTAGATATGAAAAAGGTGATATTACAAAGAATACCTCAGAAATACAAGGAAGCACTAGAGACTACTATAAACAACTATATGCCAATAAATATGTAAATCTGGAAGACATGGATAAATTTGTGGACACACTCAAACTACCAAGACTGAGATAAGAAGACATAGATAATCTGAACAGACCAATAACAATCAAAGAGATTAAAGCTGTAATTAGCAGTCTCCCAACAAAGAAAAGCCCAGGACTGGATGGCTTCACTGCATAATTCTACCAAACTTTTAGAGAAGAATTAATACCAGTTTTCTACAAAATATTCTAAAAAATTGAAACAGAGGCCATTGTCCCAAACTCCTACAAGGCAAACATCACCCTGACACCAAAACAGGAAAAAGATGCAACAAAATAAGGAAAACTACAGGCCAGTATCTTTGATGAATATAGATGGAAAAATTCTCAATAAAATACTAGCTAATAGAATACAAAAACACATACATAAAATTATAAACCATGACCAAGTGGGGTTCATCACAGGGATGCAAGTTTGGTTCAATATATGCAAATCAAGAAATGTGATACATCACATGAACAAAATCAAAGACAAAAACCATATGATCATCTCTATAGATGCTGAAAACGTATTTGACAAAATTCAACATTCATTCTTGATAAAAACTCTCTATAAATTGAGTATAGAAGCAAAGTATCTCAACATAATTAAAGTCATATATGACAGACCAACTGCCAATATTTTCCTGAATGGGGAAAAGTTGAAAGCTTATCCTTTTAGAACTGGAACAAGATGAGGATTGCCACTATCAACACACCTATTCAACATAGTGTTGGAAGGACTATCCAGAGCAATCAGGGAATAGAAGGAAATATAGGGCATCCAAATTGGAAAAAATGAAGTCAAACTGTCATTGTTTTCAGATGATATGATCCTAGATATACAACAGCCTAAAGACTCTACAAAAAAACTCTTAGAGCTGATAAAGGAATTCAGAAAAGTTGCAGGAAAAAAAATCAATGTGCAAAAATCAGTAGCATTTCTATCCTCCAACAATGAACTAGCAGAAAAAGAAATCAAGAATCTAAGCCATTTAAAGTAGTCACCAAAAAAGTAAAATACCTAGGAATAAAGTTAACCAAGGATGTGGAAAATCTCTATGTCAAGAATTACAAAGCACTCTTGAGAGAAATCAAAGAGGACACAAGAAGATGGAAACATATTCCTTGATCTTGGATTGGAAGAAATAACATTGTGAAAATGTCCATATTACCCAAAGTGATCTACAGATTCAAAGCAATCCCCATCAAAATTCCAGTGATATTCCTAAATGGAAAAGAAAATATAATACCTTTCATATGGAATAACAAAAGTCCACAAATAGCTGAAGCAATTCTCAGCAAAAAAATAAATAAATAAAGCCAGAGGAATAAAATAACCTAATTTTAAACTATTCTACAAAGCTATAGTATCCAAAACAGCCTGGTACTGGCAAAAAAAAAAAAAAAAAAACAGACAGATGGACCAATGGAAGAGAATAGAGAATCCAGAAATCAACCCATGCACCTATAGCCATCTGATCTTTAACAAAGGCACCAAGACTACACTAAGGATGACTGCCTCTTCAGTAAATGTGGCTGGTAAAATTGGACATTCACATGTAGGAGAATGAAACTAGACCCATACCTGTCACCATATACCAAAACAACTCAAAATGGATTAAAGAATTAAATATACTTCCTGAAACAATAAAACTCCTTAAAGAAAATGTAGGAAGAGCACTTCAGGAAGTAGAATTGGGTAGGACTTTATGAATATGACCCCCAAAAGCACAGGCAATGAATGGAAAAACAGATGGAATTATATAAAACTAAAAAGCTTCTGCACAACAAAAGAAACAATTAACAGAGCAAAAAGACAACCAACAGAGTAGGAGAAAATGTTTGCAAAATATACATCTAACAAAGATTAATGTCCAGAATATATAAGAAACTCAAACAACTTAATAGCAAAAATGCAAGTAACACAATTAAAACTGGGCAAAGGAGCTGAATTGGCATTTCTCAAAGGAAGATATACAAATGGCCAGCAGACACATGAAAAAATGCTCAACATCACTCAGTATTCAGGAAATTCAAATCAAAACCACTTTGAGATACCATCTCACTCCCGTTAGGATGGCTAATATCCAAAAGACTGAGAATGATAAATGCTAGTGATGATGAGGACAAAATGGAACCCTCCTCCACTGTTGGTGGGACTGCAAAATGGTGCAGCCTGTATGTAAAATGGTATGATTGTTCCTCAGAGAATTACAGATAGATCTAACATTTGACCCACCCATCCCATTGCTGGGTATATACCCAGAGGAATGGAAATCATCATGTCAGAGGGATACCTGAACTCCCATGTTTATTGCAGCACAATTTACTATAACCAAGAGTTGGAGCCAACCTAAATGTCCATCATTGGGTGAATAGATAAGGAAAGTGTGGTATATCTACACAATGGATTACTACTCTGCTACTTAAAAAAAATGAAATACTACCATTTGCAGCAACATTAGCCAGGCAGAGAAAGAGAAATGCCACATCTTTTCACTAATTTGTGGGAGCTAATAAAGATAAATAAATGAATATACAAAAAATAAATGGGTGGATGGGAAGAAGACACAACAATCACAGAATTCCTTGAACTTGTTAAGACTAGTGAACATTTATGATGTTGATGGGGGGAGGCGCAGAGGGAGGGGAGAAAAAGGAGGAACTAGTAAAGGGTCATGAAAGTCGACTGCATTTTATATTGATAAATTAAAATAAATAAATAAATAAATAAATAAATAAATAAAAAGAACAATGAGAAGGTAAATATCCTCCCCAAATACTGAGATATCTATAAGGCCTCTGTAACTAAAATAGTGCAATAATGGTATATAAAAGAACAGACCAGGGCAAGAAAATATAAAGCCCAGAAACAAAAACAAGTACATGTTAAATGGCTTACAAAAAAATGCAAATTTTTAAGTAAACCAAGTTGGGACATTTGGATACCCACTTGGAAAGAATGAAATCTGATTTATGACTCATACTGAACCTTAGAAAATATCTGTATTGATAAGAGATCTATATATTTTTAAAAACATGTATATGTTAATTAAAAAACATCAATTAATTGGCATAACTGAGTTTAGGAAAAGGCTTTCAATAACTTAAAGTAGAAATAAAGTTAAAAATAATACATTTTATTACCTTTATAAAAAATTATGATTCATATAACATAGACAATATCAAAAGTAAAATATGAAATATAGCTCTAACAATCAAGGGATATAAAGGCCCAAAGAAATAAAGTTTATTTCAAATTAGACAAATTACTTTTACACATGTGAAAAGAAAACTTCACTCATAATAATAAAAAAAGCAAATTACATTACACTGGGATGACACTTCTCAACTCTTTCTTTGGAAATATTCAAACAGTCAACATAAAATAATTTTAGTGAAACAGCAAGGGAAACAAGGACTCTACACTAATTGAGAGTAAAAAAGCTAAAATACCTACAGAGGCAAATTTGGCAAACCTAAATGCATATGCATTTAGTCTTTCAACCTAAAAGATTTAGGTTTAAAAGATTTTTTAATGTACCTAAAATTAAGGAAATGCCTAAAAATTGATGAATAGAAAGGAAATTTTATTGTATTAAATGCAAACATTGGAAAAGAGCAAAGACATCCAATCAATAATTTAAGCTTCCACCTCTAGAAACTAGAAAAAAATAAATCGAAGGAGAAAATAATCTAAAGCAAAGCAAGCAGAAAGAATTAGTAGTGAGCAAAAACTAATACACTTAAATCAAAGTAATAAAATAGAGAAAACCAATTAACAGAAAATTTGGCTGTTTGAAATGATTAAGACAATTGGCAAACCACTAGCAAGATTGCTAAGAGAGAGAGAAAGAGAGAGAGCGAACACCAATTTATCAATATTGGAAAAAATAAGGGTTATTATTACAGGTGCTGCAGGGTCAACATAATAATAATAAAAAATAACACTGTGAACAACTCTATGACCTAAATTTGACAACTTAGATGAAATACAACAATTTACTGAAAAACACAAATGAAATCTACCCAATTATAGACACAACATTTTAATGCTCTATAATTACTAAGAACATTTATTTTCAATTAAATAAATTCCAGAACGTAAAATCTCAGGTCCAGATGGGTTCATTAGAAAATTCTATTGAATATTTTGAGAAGAATTAACAATGATTCTTCCCATTTTCAGAAAAGAGATGAAGAGGAGACATTTCTCAATTCATTTTGCAAAAATGGCATCACTATAATACCAATGCCAGACTGCATAGAAAAGAAAACTACAGACCAATATCCCTATGAATATTGATGCAAAACCCTTAAATATATTAGGAAATAAAATTAAGCAACGAATAACAAGAATTACACACCAAAAACAAGTGAGGTTTATTACAGAGATTCAAGGCAGTTTCAATATTTGAAATCGGCTGATGTTATTGATCATATTAATAGGTTAAAACAAAAAAGTAACAAGATTATATCAGTCAATGGAGAAATAATATTTGACAAAAGTCAACACATGTCCATAATAACAACTCTTAAAAAATAATAATAAAGGGTATTTCTCAAGTTGAGAAATGACTTCTATAAGAACCTTACAGTGAACATTGGATTTAATGATGAAATACTGAATTCTTTCCCTGTACAACTGAGAAAACAGGATATCAGCTTTTATCACTTATGTTCATTATGGTGCTAAATATGTTAGCTATTATAATAAGACAAGAAGAAAAAAAAAAGCATATAGATTGTGAAAAAGAAATAAACCTGTCATTATTTGCAGATGATATGATTATTTACATAGAAAATCCCAAGGAATCTGAAAAACAAAAACAAAAACAAACAAAAAACTCCTAGAACTAGTGAAAGAGTTCAGCAATGTCACAAGAAACTGGGCAGAGAGGGGAGGAAAGAACAAACTAAAAGTCCAAAGTTAGCAGTATGAAAAAATAATATAGATTAGAGCAGAAATAAATAAGAATCAAATGAAATAGAAACTAGGAAACAATACAAAAACAATCAATGAAACTAAGAATTGACTTTTTGAAGTCAACAAACATTTACCTAGACTAACAACAAAAGAATGAAGCCTCATTACATTACAACTGATACCATAGAAATACTAAGAATTATAATCTACTACTGTGAACAATTCCATGCAAATAAATTGGATAGACAAGAAGGAATGGAAAAAATCCTAGACACATACAACCAACCAATACTGAATCATGAAGAAATAGAAAATGTGAACGGATTAATAATAAGTAAGGAGAATGAATCAGTAATAAAAAGTTTCTAATCAAAAATAAAGCTCAGATGGCTTTACTGCTAAATTCTACCAAACATTTAAAGAAGAAATAATATTAAGCCTTCTCTAGCTCTTCCAAAAAAATTAAAGTGAAGGAATACTTAAATTTTTTTTTAGAGAAGCATTGCTCTGACACCTAAGCCAGACATGACCATTACAAGAATAGGAAATAACAAGCTACTATCTCTGATAAACATAGATGAAAAAATTCTCAACAAAATGTTAGCCGACTGAATTAAACAGCACATTAAAAGAATAAATTCATTGTGAGCAAATGGGATTTATCTCTGGGATGAAAAGATAGTTCATCATAGGAAAATCAGTAAGTGTGATACCACATTAACCAAAAAAAGGACAAAAACCATATGATAATCTTATTACAGAAAAGGGATTTGACAAAATTAAACATCTTTTCATGATTTAAAAAAAAAAAAAAAAACCTCCCTCACAAAATTAAATATAGGAGTGTACCTTGACCCAATAAAGGCCTATGACATCTGGAAAAAAGACAAGAATGGATATTCTTGCCATTTCTATTCAATATATTATTGGAAGTTCTTGCCAGAGCTATTAGATGGGAGAAAAAATATAAAAGGCATTCAAATAAAAAAGGAAGAAATAAAATTGTCACTGTGTGCTGATACCATGATCTCGTATATAGAAAACCCTAAAGATTGCACCAAAAAATTCTTAAATCTAATAAACAAATACAGTAAACTTGTAGGATACAAGATCAGCACACAAAAGTCAGCAGTGTTTCCACACACTAACAACAAACTATCTGAAAAGGAAACCAAGAGAACAATTCCATTTATAATAATTGCAAAAAATAAAACGTTTAAGAATAAATTTAACCAAGCACATAAACGACCTACACAGTGAAAAATATATAACATGATAAAAGAAATTGGAGATGCAAATAAATGGAAATACATAATGTGTTGAACAATTGAAAGAATTGGTATTGTTAAAATATACATATTACCCAAAGCCGTCTACAGATTCAATGCAATCCCTATTAAAATTCTAATGTCATTTTCACAGCAATAGAAAAAAGAATCCTAAAATTCATATGGACCTAAGAAAAAATTCTGAATAGTCAAGATAATCATGAGCAAAAAGAACAAATCTGGAGGCATCAAACTACCTGATTTCAAACTATGCTACAAAGCCATATTAATTAGAATAGTACCCGGCAAGCAACAACAACAACAAAAAATGCCAACCAATGGGACAGAATAGACAGCCTAGAAATAAACCCACACATGTACAATCGAATTTTGAGAAAATTGCAAGAATACACAATGGGAAAAGGATAGTCTCTTTAATAAATGGTGCCGGAAAAACTAGAGATCCACATACAGAAGAATAAAATTAAACCCTATTGCACAACATATTCAAAAATCAACTCAAAATGGATTAAGACATAAATGTAAGACCAGAAACTGTAAAACTACTAGAAGAAAACATAGAAGAAAAACTACATGACAGTCTCAGCAATGATTTTTTTTTTTTTGTATTTGACTCCCAAAACAGCCAGCCAAAGCAAAAATAGGCAAATGGAATTACAATAAGCAAAAAAGCTTCACACAGCAAAGGAAACGATTACCATGATGAGACAACCTACAAATTGAGAGATAATATTTGCAATCCATACATTCATTAAGAGGATAGCATCAAAAATACATAAGAAACCCAAACAACTCAATGGCAGGAAAACAAAGTTTTAATGGGCAAGAGACTTGAACAGGCATTTCTCCAAAGAAAATATAAATGCCAGCAGACAAAAGCATTCTTCAAAAAGTTCATTAAAAGATTTATATTGTTTTTTAAATCTATTTTTGCATAAACTTTCTGAAGTACCCTTATAAATGGAAAAATGCTCAACATCTCTAATCATTAGGGAAATACAAAGGAACTAAAATAAGGTAGCTGACACATGTCAGAATGGCTTTATCAAAAAGACATAAGATAACAAATGTTGGCAAGGATGTGGACAAAAGGGAACCCTTGTACACTGCTGGTGGGAATGTAAATTAAGGCAGCCATTTTGGAAAATTATATGGAGGTTACTCAAAACTAAAACTACAATTACTATGTGATTCAGCAATCGCACTTCTGGGTATTTGCCCAAAGGATTTGAAATTAGTTTGTGAAATAGGTATCTACACTCTCACATTCATCACAGCACTATTCACAAGTTAAGTTATAGAGTCAATCTAAATGTCTATCAATAGATGAACGCATAAAGAAAATGTCATGTATATATAAACAATGGAATACTATTTGGCCTTAAAAAATAAGGAAATTTTATCATTTGCAACAACATGGATGGAAGTAGAGAACATTCTAAGTAAAATAGCCAGGCGTAGAATCACAATTCTACATGTTCTCATTTATACGTGGAAGCTAAAACAATTGAACTGATAGAAGCAGGGAGTAAAATTAGTGGTTACAGAGGCTGAGGGAGTGATGGGAAGATGTTAGTAAAAGGGTGCAAAATTTCAGACAGAGGAAATAAGTTTTATTTTTGAGGTCTATTGCACTGCATGCTGAATATAGTTAATATAGTGTAACATACATTTCAAAATTGCTGAGAGTAAGTTTCAAAGTTCTCACCACAAAAAATAAGTATTTGAAATGATGAATTTGTTAATTAGTTCATTTAATTATTCCACGTTATATTCATAAATCATAACATCACCTTGTATGCCATAAATATGTGCAATTATAAATTTTTAATACATAAGACATTTGTTTTTGAAAAATAAAAGCTAACTTTGGAAAAGTAATCTTAACTTGGCAGACATTTTTGGCTTTTTGGTAAAGCTATCAAAAAAAGAAAGAAAAAAGCACCATGCATGGACTCTCTGCATAAACATGAAGATGTAAAGAGTAGAAAAGGAGTGACCTGTCATTTAAGTTTGCACACACAATAGTCTTCACACACAGAACAGCCAGCTGGTGTGTAAGCTGTTTATTGAGATCATATCTATGATATGCAGCTCTATATACAATAGCCAAGAGCTGGAACCAGCCCAAATGTCCATCGTCTGATGACTAAATATGGAAACCGTGGTACATCTACACTATGGAATACTACTCTGCTATAAAAAAGAATGAAATACTATCATTCAAAACAACATGGATGGACTTAGAGAAAATTATATTAAGTGAAACAAGTCAGACATAGAACGAGAAATACCACATTGTTCTCACTTATTTGTGGGAGCTAAAAACTAATAAATAAATAAACACACAAACAAATAAGGAGGGGTGAAGAAGACAGAATAACTACAAAAATTCCTTGAACTATTTAAGTCAAGAGAACAAATATGATGTGGGAGAGGAGGGGATGGGGTGAAGAGAAACAGGTAAAGGGGCATGATAATCAAGTACAATGTATTTTGAGAAGTAAAATTTTTAAAAAGATACATCATCCAGAGAACAGCTGATTTATATGAGAGGAAAAAATAAAGCAGTCTTGGTACAAGAAGGGGGATTTTAGGGAATATAAATCTCAGAAAAACATCTAAAAATCAGATCAGTAATGTTTCCATTACTTTTTCATATGAGGAGTTGAGATTTGGGGCAAATAAAGATTTAGGAGGTAATCACCGGGATCTGAATACAGTTAAAACACACACACACACATACACACACACACACACACACACACACACACACACACACAATTTTCTTTTTTATCTTGAAAATGACTAATTTAGAAAATGGAATGTTGTTTTAGAATGGTATCACAACATTAAAGAAAAAATTCCTCAGAAACTACTTTGGAAAAAAAAATTAGATAGATGATAGATAGGAAGATAGATATATCGATGATAGATGGATGCCCCGACCCATGGGGATATCAACTAGGACCCTGAGAGAGGAGTGGGAATTGGTGGGAACAAGAGACAAGAGAAACGGAGACAAGACAGTATTCTGATCAAGTCTTGTTTATTAGCCGGGAGGTCACAGCTTATATAGCCAGCAGGAGGGAATCAGCAGATAAGGAAGTATGCAGATGTTTTCTGGGAAAAACCACAGGGCAAATCGTTCCGGTAAGAAGGAGAAAAGGGTGGAAAGGTCACAGCATTTATATCTTTAGTGCCAGAGGGCTATTGGCAGGGCTTCATGACCCTGGGAAGGCTATGACCAGGCTCTTTGGCTCCGGGCAGATGGATGATTGGTAGAGATGGCTAATTGTATGTGTCAACTTGACTGGGCCACAGGGTGCCCAGATATTTGGTAAAACATTATTCTGGATATTTCTATGAAGTTGCTTTTGTATAAGACTAATACTTTAATTGGTAGAGTAAACAGACTGCCCTCCATAATGTGAAAGGTACTCATACAATCATTCAAAATCCTGAACAGAACAAAAAGACCGAATCTTCCTTGAATATGAGAGAATTCTTCACCAACCTACTGTTGGACTTCATCTGCCCCGTTGGATCTCCAGGCTGTCAGCCTTTGGTTTTGAAGTTCACCATTGGCCCTTCTGGGTCTTGAGACTGCTAGCCCACACTGTGGATTTGATTTGCTGGTCTCCATAATTGTGTGAGGCAATTTATTTTAATAAATATCTTTCTATATATGTACACACTTCTGTAAGTTTTGTTTCTCTGCATAACTCTGACAGATCACAGATGGATATATCGAAGGATGGATGGATGGATGAATAGATAGATGGACAGATAGACAGGCATAGAGGTATACATACACACATATACAATTTCATGACATGATACTCTAAAAAGAAAAAAAATCATACTTGAGAGTCTCATAAAAATGTAATCTTAATGATATGGTTACTTTTTATTATAACTTATAAATGTATAGCTGGGAAAGTGTTGAAAAAGTTTAACAAGTTATATCAAAGTGGGAGTAGATTATAAAGTTAAGAAAAATGCAAGCATATCATGAAAGAAAACATTTAAAATAAATCTAGGCTTACAGAAAATGCTGAGATAAATTGAATTGTTATATATATATATGAGAACAAGTAAATAATTTACTAATTGTCTGGCTGAGTATGTCATTTAACCTTTCCTGCCCCTGTTTTCTTATCTGGAAAGTGAGAATAACAATAATTTCTGTGTCAGGAAAATGGTGAGAAATAGATGATTAATAATATATATGTAAAGAATTTAGAAGAGAGTCTAAAATTGGATTCCCATTTTGTCGGAAATTTTGATAGGTGTAAAAAGTGTGTTGAATAGTCACTATTTAAGATTCCTTCCTACATTGTAATCTATGAATCTGAAAACTATTTCTGAGCAATTTTGCCAAATAAATTGCCCAAATCAAATTCAATTTTTTGGATGTGTACATAGTCTTTATAGAAGAAAGTCTTCCCAAATATATTATTTTTCAGATATTATACACTATTCTAACTTTATTTTACAGGCTGTGTAGACTCTAGAATGAATACTGAATGTTCAACCAAATTTGAGCTCTCTTTAATATACCTCATTATTTCAGCATGAATATTCATTCATACAATTTCCTGTTTCCAAATATAGCACTCATGGGTCATGTAGATGACAGCTCACCCTTGTTCCAAACACAGATGCATTCAACAGTAAATAAAATATATTAGCCAAAAAGAGTCTGACACCACCCCATATGCCATGGTGCTATTTTCATATGGTGATATCAAACTCTGAGCTCCAAGATATACTCTGTCCTCTCCTCATTAATTTTTGCCAACCTGCAGAATAAACCCTGTACACTTTTGCTTTGTTTAGCCTTTTCTCAGCTCATTACTTTATTTGACAAATATCTATTGGGCAACCGCTATGAATCAGGCTAATCTCCTTTGTACTATAAAAATAGACAGGAAAAACGTCCTCCCTGAAGAAAATTTTATTTACTAATGGAGGAAAGAGAGAAAAGTAGATTACATACACACACAAACACACCCACACAGAGTTAAATAATGATAAGGGGCCGAGCCTGTGGCGCACTCGGTAGAGTGCTGCGCTGGGAGCGCGGCGACGCTCCCGCCGCGGGTTCGGATCCTATATAGGAATGACCGGTGCACTCACTGGCTGAGTGCCGGTCACGAAAAAACGCCAAAAAAAAAATAAATAAATAAATAAAAAATAAATAAATAAAAATAATGATAAGAACTAGGGAGAAAAACCAAGCAGAGAAAAGAGACGTGAAGTGTGAAGAGACTGGACACTGACATTTAATTAAGGTGGTCAGGAAAAGAGCAAACTAGGCAGTGAGATATGATAAGTTATCCTTAGTTGTAAATCCAACAAATTATATGAACGAAATGATGAAATCCACAAAATTTGATGAAAGAAATCAAAGATCTAAATAAATGTATAGATATACCGTGTCCATAGATTGAAAGACACAATGTGCATGAGATGTGCAGTGCTCCCAAAATTCATATACAGACTCAATGCATTTCCAAGCAAAATTCCAGAGCATTTTTTTATGAAATCAACTAAATTTATTATAAAATCCACATGAAAGACAGGAAATGTATTTTTTCACCTTGTATATTGTTAAACATTTAAAATATTTGAGAAAGTACAATAAATCATTTTAAATAATACTGTGTATATCTCTACACTAAAACTGAGATATATAAATTATGTCATTTTATTTAAAATACAAGTTAGCAAGATTGACAAATAAATGTAGAAATTATGAGTTAAAGAAGCCATAATAATATTTTTTTTTTAATGTAAAAGTCATATGAAGCTGGATTTGCACAAAACTTTTCAGGTAAATTTTTCCAATTATCAAAGAAAAAAGTTTCTGCTATATAAAGTTTTACAACTATATACAAATATAGAAATTTAACCAATTTATATAGAAATAAATATATTAGTACAAATAAATAATATTTAAATTCCCATTGGAATAGATGAGATATTGACAAGATCCAATATCCTTTCCAAATTTAAAAGAAAATATTCTAAAACATATATTGAACATGGAAATTAAGAAAAGTGACTAATATTATTAAGTTTGTATCTTTTAAAAGAAATATTTCATAATTAATAATGGTAATTAAAAATTAATTCAAGAGTGCCTAACATCAAAAACAGTAACAATTTTGTAAGAATTTTCTAGTATATTAAGGCAGAAAACATAAAATATAACTACTGGAAAATTAATATGAGAGTTCTGTGAGTTTGAAGAATGCATACACTAAAATATTATTTAAAATCTATCAATTACAAGATAGACTATCATTTTTACAATTTGTATAATTTCTGAGTCTTCCATTAGAAAACAGTATTTAAGACGTAGTTTAGTTGCCTTTTCCATCACTAGAAGTGATTGATAATTGTTTCAGGGGTTTTCCTTTCAGAAGAAATTCATTTTTAAGTATTTTAGCTTTAGGAAAAAAGAAAACACAATACATGTTTTCTCAAACTTTAGGCAAACCTGGTTCCTAAAAATCTTAACATTTTGTATGCCTCACAATTTTCTTAAAGGTGCCACTGTAAGAGGGTGTGTGTGTGTGTGTGTGTGTGTGTGTGTGTGTGTGTGTGTGTGTGTGTGTGTGTGTGTGTGTGTGTGTGTGTGTGTGTGTGTGTGTGTGTGTGTGTGTGTGTGTGTGTGTGTGTGTGTGTGTGTGTGTGTGTGTTTATGCGCGTGCGTGCGCGCGTGCACATGCGCACATGCATTCCACTGTCTGGAAATTCTTCAAGGCAATAGGAGCGAAATCATTGAACTAGACATATGTTTCCATTACACAACCCACATTGACCTATACTGTAGAGAAACACAAGTGGTGAGGACTGCCGTGAGGGCATAGTTAGATCACTACTACATAGCTTTATTATTCTGGGTTTGAGAACAGGTTACGGTTTGTTGTGATGCTGCTGTGCTGATACTGAGAGAAAAATCTATCTGTTGAATTTCCACAGTTATCCCAGTCCTAATATTTTCCAGTGCTATATTACAATGAAATCACAAAACATGTCGGATGAATCGATAACCATAAAACTTCTTTCAAGACATGAGCAGACTTCTCACCCATTCCTCTAAATTTCTCTATTGGTGTTTTACAAAACTTTTGTTAGAGCCCTAAAGTTCAGTTGGCTCAAACATAGTTAGAATCTAAGTTTTTATCTATTTATTTCCTGCAGATTATTTTGTAAGAAAAAAAATTTGCTTTAAAAAATCAAATTCAAACAAAACAAAACAGAAAATTTCTGCACTAAGAAGAGCAAAGCTGGAAGCCCACATAGTGTTTAATATCTAAATATAAAAATCATATATCAGATGATTAATATCCAAAATATAGGGAACTTACAAAATTGAATAGCAAAAAAGAAAAGAATAGCCTCATCACAAAATGGACCTGATTTATGTTTCTAAGAAGACATAAATATGTCCAATTATATAAAAAGGTTCTCAACATCACTAATCATCAGGGAAATGCAAATCAAAACCACAATAAGATCACTTCACACCTGTTAGAATGGCTATTAACAAAAAAACAGGAGATATATGTTAGCTGGGGTGTGGATTAAAGGGAACCCTTGTACACTGTTGGTGGAAAGGTATACTGGGGCAATGATTGTGGAAAACAATATGGGATTTCCAAAAGAAATTAAAAATAGAACTAACATTTGACTCAGCAATCCCTTTCCTGTTTTCATATCCAAAGGAAATGAAATCATCACCTCAGATAGATGTACGTGACCCAATGTTCATTGAAGCATTATTCACAATACCTAAGATATGGCTCCAACCTAAGCGTCTATTGATGGGTGAATGACTAAAGAAATTATGGTGTTATATATACAATGAAATATTATTCAGCCTTATAAAAAGGAAATCCTGTCCTTTGCAACAATGTGAATGAACCTAGAGTAGAGGACATTGTGCTAAGCAATACGCTAGGCACAGAAAGAAAAATACTGCATCATCTCACTTATATATGGAATATAAAAACAAAAAACTTGAATACATAAAAACAAAGAGTAGATCAGTGGTTAACAGGTGTGGGAGTGGGGTGGAAAAATGGGGAGAAAAAGATAAAAGCGTACAAAGTTGCATTTATGCAGGATGAATACTAGATATAGAACTCTATTGTACAGAATCAGGACTATAGTTAATATTATATTGTAGAAGTGTACTAAAAATTTGCTGAGAGTAGATTTTAGGTAATTTTACCACCAAAAAAAGGTAACTATATGAGATAATGTTAGTTTGCTTAATTGTGGTAATTATTTCATTATCTATATGTATCTTAAATCATTGTGTTTATACTTTAAATATATATAATAAAAATTTTAAACAACAAGTTATACAAATATTACTCAAGGGAGTGTGTTATTGATGTGAAGATTGACAGTTAGGCCAATAGACAGACTAGAGTCCAGAAACAAATTCACACATTCACCTAATTTATAGCAACATGACCCTAGAATAAAGTAGAGAGATGACTATTTCACAAATTGTTCTTGGTCGATTTGATATTCATAAGGGGAAAAAAGATGAATCTGGATCTGTATCCTAAATCACACACAAAAATCCCTGAAGATATAAATGAGAAGGATACGATTTTAAAACTTCTACATGAAAACATAAAAGAATATCTTTCTGAATTTGAAGTAGGCACAAATTTCTCACAAAGGATTAAAAAAACCACAAAGATAAAATATACACTTGACTATATTAAAGTTAAGAACACTGGCTCTTAAAAACAGCAGGAAGGTGAGAATGTAAATGGTACAGCTATTGTGAAAAACAGTTTGGCAGCTCCTCAAAAAATTAAACATAGAACTACCATATGACCTAGCAATTCTACTTCCAGGTATATACCCCAACAAAGTGAAAACAGTGTCTCAAACAGATATTCATATGTTTATAGAGCATTCAGAGGCACATGCAATGGCATATTATTCAGTCATAAAAGGGAATACAATTTTGATATGTGCTAAAAGAAAAAAATCAGGAAACTACAAAAAGTAGTCACAGAGAGATGGTACTTCTAATATATATATAAGAGGGTTCTTCAAGAAGTTTATTGAAACATCATATTATTTTTTAATTCTATTTTCCATGAACTTTTCCAGTTATCCTAATATGACATAAAAATCATATTTAGAGTATAAACCAAGTCCCCAAAGCCAATAAGAAAGGGCAAACAATCTAATAAAAAAAAAAAAAAAATTGGACCGGCTACTTGAACATTCACTTTCCCAGTCAGGATATCCAAGAGACAAATGATAACAGACAGTAATATGCCAGGAATTAGATAGGCATATCTACTTCCCACTGTACAAATATAAAATACCTTTTTATTTTTTTGCCTCATGTGTTCAACAATACTAACTGGTTCATTAGAAAGAATTCAAGCACCAAGTGGGTGATTTAATTTATAAGCTTAAGGCAATCTCCCAATCCTGATTGTAAATGAGTGCATGATTTTATGGTCCATGGATTTTTCTTAAGTGGATATAAAGTTCTGGAGGGATCCTAGGAAGATGGTCCAGACATAACAGGCAGTTTTACAGAGAGTGTTGAGTACTGAAGATGGACCAGGCAAACAAAACAAAACAAAACAAAATAAAAACCTAACATTAATTTTTGGTTTGTATGTGCCAGGCACTGATATGGTCCAGTGTTATATGAAAAAAAACTCTTAGTAATTCTGAGAAGTAGCTCTCATAATCCCATTTTACCAAGAATACAACTAACTCAGGGAAGTAAGTAAACTGCCTAAAGACACAGAGTTGCTGCCAAGAAATTCAGTGATCCATTTTTAAATACCTCCAAAGAGTAAGCACTCATCTTTTTAATGATGTATACTTTATGCACAGGATAAATATGCTGTGCTTTCTGGAACTCAAATTTTGTTTTAAATGATTCACCACCACAAGCTCAATTACCAAATTCGTAATTCTCACTAATATTTAAGACTTAAAAAGTGAAATATTTTCCAATTAGCTGTGAAATATTTTACATCATGTCCAGCAATTATGGGTCTCTTCATTTTAATGCTTTTGGCAGAAAACTGGTAAAATATGCATTGATAAAGAATGAGCAAAATTACATCACTTTAATTCAATCAATCAGTGCACTCCAGAATTTGGGATATTTAAAAAAAAAATTGTTAACTTTGAAACTAAAATACATATACATATATATTTATTCATATGTCATTACTGCTTTCCTAAAATAATCTAAGGTCAATGGCAAGTTAGATATCCAGAGCTAGAAAATTATTGCAATATATAATTTATCAATACTTTTACCTATTAAGTTACAATTATTGATGAATATAACATTGCATTTTTATAACGATTTACATTTTGCAACATATGTTTACATCTAATGGCTTTTTATGTTCCCTGCAATGAAATGTATATAGCATTTCCTTTTTAAACTGAGTGGAAAGTAAAGAAAATTACAAGAATTCATTATCTCAATCTCAAAGATATGCAGGATGCTTGTGTTGTTTTTCACTGCTTTAGTTTTACTTATGCCATATACTAAATATGATTGAATAATTTTTATTATTTAAGTAGTCATCAGAAATTTCCCTAGGCAAAACACTGAGTAAAGTAAAGCCAGGTACAATTTTTAGGTACTCCAATCTTTATGAACTACCCTCATTGTATCAGAGTTAAGTGTCAGTTCAAAGGTCTCCGGGATTTGTAATCATTATCATTCCCCTTTCAGACTTGTCATTTTATCTTTACTGCCTGAAAAATAGAAACTACTTGGTTTAGTATTTCATACAGAGGACAAATTAGCACATCCTTAAAGTGAGGTTAACATTAGTAGATGGACCATATACAGTCCAGCTCTTTCTCTTTTTCCTGCTACTTACCCTTATGATGGCCTATTGTTTCTGATGGTTAGAGAGTTTCCCACAAATTGAGAAACAAAAATTACACTTCCATGATAATTACTAGCAGTCTTTCAGTCAGTCCCCTTTTAAAAATTCATCTGCAGGACATAGTTTACTTCATTTAAACGTTAATAGTGAATTAGTTTATTTCCTTCTTAGGTACTTCTCTTGAAATAGTGACATAGTAATTCTTCAATTCCAATAAGTTTTCAAATAGACTTTTAAAGATATTGATGTATTGTTATTTACGCTGACCTAAGTTCCCTCATTTCAAATGTCTGGGGTCAGATATATTTACTGAGTGGTTTTCAGATTTTGGAAATGTGATATAGTTTATATGTTAATGTTTACTATCCTCAGCATGGGCTTGGATAGCAGTCCCTAATTAAGTGTAGTAAATATTTTTCAATAAAAATATTACTTAAATGGCATAAATGTGGAATATAAATAGTCTTATTTTGAATTAAGTTTTCCAAATGAGTTCAGGCAAGTCTGATTTTGCAATAAAAGTGTATTTGCAGTGAAATTGTATTTTAAAATCTTTTTTTTTTTTCACTCCCTAAAGGCAAAGTTTAGAATTTGCTATTGAGGATACCAGATTTTACAATCTGTATAAATATTTCATATCTGATCACAGAATCTAAAACTTACTTTCTTTTTAAATGGAAAATAACAGCAACCAAACAACAGCAATAAGGTACAGGTAAGGTACTGTCCTTTGCTGTCCCCACCAGTAATTACAATGTGCCATAAAAGGAAAATGCTAATCAACTAATGAAGAAAATGTTGATCATCAAATGCAGAAATCCCAATTTCTTTGCAATACAAGCAAAATGCTAATCAACTACCAAAAGAAAAATATTTTATTTTCCAAGAATTGCTCTTATACCTGCATTTCATCCAGATTTTTTTAATTAAGTGCATGCAATTATCAAAAATGATTGAAATTTCTGTTGGTGTAGAGTACAGAGTATTTTCATATTCATTGACTTACTTGTCTTTTTCTTGCCCTGTGTGGTAGGTAATACAAATTAGTGTCTGAGTTCTGGAAACACTGTCTCTGTCACTCAAGGCCTTTTGGTCACTATATGGAAGAGTCAGACTCAGAAGTGCAATAGAAAAGAATAAGTCTTTTTTTGAGATTCGTGCTTTAGTCAAATAGTATTAGAATATAAGTAGGCATGGTTGCATGATTAAAACCAAAACTAGAAAAAGAGAAGTCTATGGAGTCATGATTATCTGAGTTTGAAATTAGATCTTTCTCTTTAAAATTACGTAACCTTGGATAAGTTACTCATGTTCACTTAATCTTATTCTATTACTTCCTTTTACTCTTTGAACATTTTAATCACAGTCAGTTTCACAGGATTTTATTATCTGTTTCCTCCTTTTTTCATTTTCCCATTTCTTTCAACTTTTGAATTTCTTTCATACCTGTGGATTTCCTGGTGTGCTTTGCATTTTATCTGTGAGATCAGTTTTAATGAAAGTTGCTCATGGATGAAGAAATCAGTCCCTTCATAGTCATCACTGAATAGTAGTTAGAAAAAAGAAATGACAGATTGTGAATGTTTTACTAGACAAAAATTTAAATTGTTTTACATTATGCCATCCAAACTCCTATTAAATAACATTTTTAAATTTTACAAAATTGGGTTACAAAGCCCACCTCCCCTCATGTGGTAATCATACATGGATTTTACTCACTATACCAAAGTTTCGTAAGATTCTTTTTTCTTTGCTGATCTCAAGGCAATCTTAAAAGAGCATTCCAAGTTGTACCTATATATAAATAAGAAAACCAGTGATAAAAAGCTAAAAAATGGAGAGGTTTTCTCAGGTGATAGTTTGTAAGCATGTTTCTCCTTTCCTTGTGTAATCCGCTTTTTGTTTTTGTGTTTTTTTTTTTTAGTAAATAGTAAAATATATATTAAACTTGGAGTCTGTGATTTTTATCTCCTACAGCACTTCCATGAAAGTCAAACACATTTCATGAGATGAGAAGGTTTCAGTATACAGTTTACAGAAGTTATATATTTTACATTCTTGTGCTAGACTCTATGAGTTTTGTGAGTTATAGATCTCTTTCTCTCTCTCTCTCTCAACTTTCTGTTTGTTTTGTTCTTGTTTTTGTTTTGACTCAGAATTTCTGTGCTGGCAGGTGGTAAACACAGTTTAATATCTAAAAAGCAGGCTTACTTTTTTTTTAACTTTTCACTTTAAAACGATATCAAGCTTACAAAATAAGTTGTAAGAACAGCAGAAAAAAGACTTTTTTTCCACAAGCATTAAAGAGAAAGTTAGCAATATGATGCCACATCATTCTCAAGCACATTAATGTGCATTTCTTATATAGGAGGACATTTTACTAAATAATCACAATATAATCATCAAAGTCAGGAAACTATTACTTATACAATATTGTCAAAATTGGTAAGACAAGTTTCACCAGTTTTCCCAGTAATATCTTGATAACTAAAGGATCCGGATATTAATCCTTTGTCAGATGTATATTTTGCAAATATTTTCTCCCACTCTGTTGGTTGTCTTTTAACTCTGTTAACTGTTTCTTTTGCTGTGCAGAAGCTTTTTAGTTTGATATAATCCCATTTGTTTATTTTTCCTTTGGTTGCCCGTGCTTTTGGGGTCGTATTCATGAAGTCTGTGCCCAGTCCTATTTCCTGAAGTGTTTCTCCTATGTTTTCTTTAAGAAGTTTTATTGTTTCAGGGTGTATATTTAAATCCTTAATCCATTTTGAGTTGATTTTAGTATACGGCGAGAGGTATGGATCTAGTTTCATTCTCCTGCATATGGATATCCAGTTATCCCAGCACCATTTGCTGAAGAGGCAGTCCCTTCCCCAGTGAATAGGCTTGGTGCCTTTGTCAAAGATCAGCTGACAGTAAGTGTGTGGGTTGATTTCTGGATTCTCTATTCTATTCCATTGGTCAGTGTGTCTGTTTTTATGCCAGTACCATACTGTTTTGGTTATTATAGCTTTGTAGTATAGCTTAAAGTCAGGTAGTGTTATGCCTCCAGCTTTATTTTTTTTGCTCAGCATTGCTTTGGCTATGCGTGGTCTTTTATTGTTCCATATAAATGTCTGGATAATTTTTTCCATTTCTGAGAAAAATGTCTTTGGAATTTTGATGGGGATTGCATTGAATTTGTATATCACTTTGGGTAGTATGGACATTTTCACTATGTTGATTCTTCCAATCCAAGAGCATGGGGTATCTTTCCATCTTCTTGTATCCTCTCTAATTTCTCTCAGCAGTGGTTTGTAGTTCTCATTATAGAGATTTTTCACCTCCTTGGTTAACTCAATTTCTAAGTATTTTATTTTTTTGGTGGCTATTGTAAATGGGCAGGCTTTCTTGATTTCTCATTCTGCCTGTTGACTATTGGAGAAAAGAAATGCTACTGATTTTTGTGTGTTGATTTTGTATCCTGCTACTGTGCTGAAATCATTTATCAATTCCAAGAGTTTTTTTGTAGAGGTTTTAGGCTGTTCGATATATAGGATCATGTCATCTGCAAACAGGGACAGTTTGACTTCATCTTTTCCAATCTGGATGCCCTTTATTTCCTTTATATAAGGAACTCAAACAACTGTACAAGAAGAAAACAAACAACCCGATTAAAAAATGGGCAAAAGAGCTAAGTAGGCATTTCTCTAAGGAAGATATACAAATGGCCAACAGACATATGAAAAAATGCTCAACATCACTCAGCATCTGGGAAATGCAAATCAAAACCACACTGAGATACCATCTCACCCCAGTTAGGATGGCTAAAATCCAAAAGACTATGAACGATAAATGCTGGCGAGGCTGCGGAGAAAAAGGAACTCTCATACATTGTTGGTGGGACTGCAAAATGGTGCAGCCTCTATGGAAAATGGTATGGAGGTTCCTCAAACAATTGCAGATAGATCTACCATACGACCCAGCTATCCCACTGTTGGGTATATACCCAGAGGAATGGAAATCATCAAGTCGAAGGTATACCTGTTCCCCAATGTTCATCGCAGCACTCTTTACAATAGCCAAGGGTTGGAACCAGCCCAAATGCCCATCATCGGATGAGTGGATACGGAAAATGTGGTACATCTACACAATGGAATACTACTCAGCTATAAAAACGAATGAAATACTGCCATTTGCAACAACATGGATGGACCTTGAGAGAATTATATTAAGTGAAACAAGTCAGGCACAGAAAGAGAAATACCACATGTTCTCACTTATTGGTGGGAGCTAAAAATTAATATATAAATTCACACACACACACACACACACACACACACACACACACACACACACAAACCGGGGGGGGGGGGAAGAAGATATAACAACCACAATTATTTGAAGTTGATACGACAAGCAAACAGAAAGGACATTGTTGGGGGGGAAGGGGAGGGAGAAGCGAGGGAAGTTTTGGTGATGGGGAGCAATAATCAGCCACAATGTATATCGACAAAATAAAATTAAAAAATAAATAAATAAATAAATAAATAAAAAATAAAAAATAAAAATAAAAATAAAATAAATAAATAAAGGATCCGGGCCAGAATCACTCTGTATTAATTTCATAGCCTTTATTTTCCTTTAATGCGAAATAAATTTTGAATTTTCTTTGTATTTTATGATTTTGTCTTTTTTTTTTTAGATTATAAGCTATTTTGTAGAATGTCCCTCAGATTGGATCTGTCAGGTATTTCTTTATGATCATACTCAGTTTATACATCTTTGGCAGTAGCATCACACTGTGTTGCCGTATTAATCTGACTGCATCCTACCAGGCAGCATGGGAGTTCGGATTCGGCTTTGTCCCATTATTATTGGTGTTATTCATTTGATATTGATTGTAAAGGTTTCCTTTGAGATGTTTAACTCATGTCTGGCACAAGAATTAATCTGTGCAGCAAATATCACCTTTTGCTTATCCAGCAGGCTTTACTTCTGATCCTCTTCTTCATACTTAAAACACTCTCAGATTTTTCAGGCTGCACACTGAGCCCTCTTGATCTGGGGAAGGGTGGATCTCTACCACTGCTCTAGGGAAAGATGTGATTGGTCTGAACTGCTAAAGGAGTATTTCTATATAGGCATGTACATACTATTTTGTTCTGGCCAGTGACAAGTAAGAAAACTCTGCAGGGATTTTGGGAGAGTTTTGCTTCTTGATAAAAGAAACAGAAAGAGTTATTGCTGTGATCTTTTCCTTTCTTTCTTGTTTTACTTTCTGTCATATATTCACGGATGTCATATGTTACACAGGAGGTGTAAAAGATGTCTTGAAAACATGATCAAGGAAGCCAATAGGATTATGGAGCAGAATGACAGAAAGAGCCTGAGACCTCTCGGAATTGAATAAGCCTTCATTGCCACCCTTGACAGCTCCAAACTTGTTTTTACGTGACATAACACCCTAAAACCCTTCACAAATAGTTACTGAAATTTTAAAATGAGATAATTCACTTAAATTGATTTTCACAGTGTTTGACATGTGCTGTATAATCAATATATGTTAGCTGTTTTATTATTTTTATTCTAGCCTATGAGTTATCATAAAGAGAATGAATAGCTTAAAATGCTAACATGACATAGAAACATCAGAAATAAAATGAATTGCATGAAAATGTAATACTTGCCCTTAAGGAACTCACAATATAATAAGTGTACAATGGAATGCTAAAACAAATTGTAAACAGTTCCCTTTCTGTCACCCATGCTTCAGTTGGAGGCCACCACTTCTTTTAGTATTACCTGTTGTTGGTATATAAGTCCCAGAACATCATATTTTACCTGAAGCCTATTTTTGGAGAATCATGCCATTCTGCTCTATTATACAACAGTATGAAAACTCCTGTTCTTACAACCCAACACTTCCTGATTTTGCCATACAGTGGGATGCTGATTTCAATATAGATTTGCTATTTGCTTTATTTTTTAAATTTTATATTTTTGAAAATATAATGCATTTATGTAATTCAAGTACCATTTGTATATATTAAAGGTATAGCTTGAAGAAGTTTCACTCCCAATTGTGTTCTAAACATATCGTTCCCCAAATCTCTATAAATATTTAATTGTATCAATTTCTTCTATGTCCTTCAAGAGGTTATATGTAAATATGAATACATATTCATATTTGGTTCACCCTGCTTTTACACAAAAGTTAATCTGTGATATACTGTGTTCTGGACTTTGCTTTTTCACTTGCTATATATTAAAGACCTTTCTATATCAATAGAGAATTTCTAATTGTTCACTCTGATAAGCTAAGCTGCAATTGATATCCTTTACACATCTCATTTTTTTATGTATACATATTTTTCTTTCAGATAAATTCTCAGAAGTATGATTTCTCAGACAAAAGGTAAATGTGGATATCTGCCAACTTTTATTGAGTTCTAGAACATTTTTTGATAACAATGTTAATATTAGCTTTACTTCCTCCCTAAATGCCACAGTTTTATGGGTCTCCTGGGTCATCCAATCTTAGTGGATTGTTCACTAGGCTGATCTTAAAATTTGATACATATATATGTATATATATATAAAATATATATACATATATATGTATATATATAAAATATACATATATATAGGTAGACAGATAGATGGATAGATATAGGATAGATAGAGATATAGATTATAGACATATATATCACCATATGTGTGTGTCTACCACACATACACATTTTTTACTGGAGTATAATATGTACCCCAAAAGTGCACATCTTGAGAATATAGTCCAATAAGTGCTTACAAACTGAACACACCAAAGAAATTAACAATACTCCAGATGTCCCTTTAGGCTTTTTTTCCAGATAACCCACCTCATTATCCTGACTTGTAACAGCATAGATTAATTTTGACAATTTTGCACTAAATATAAATAAAGTGACAGAGTGTGTACTTTTTTATGTTTGTCTTCTCTCAACATGATGCCTGTAGTATTTGTCTATATTGCTACATGTAGTTGCTAGTTAATTTTCATTATTGCATAGAGTTCCACTTTGCAAATGTAAGCACAATTTATTCATTCTGGTTGATAGATAATTGAGTAGTTCCCACTTTTCAGTTATTACAGTTTCACTATGAGCATGCTAGTACTCCTCTTTTAGTCAAGATGTTTGCATATATGGTGAATTTATGATTACTCAATATATATTTATATATATGCTACACACACATATACACATATATCTGGAATTGCTGGGTCACAAGATTTGTATATTTTGGGCTTTGGAAGGTATGTTCAACATTTTCCTATGTGCTTAATAATTTACTATGCCCGCAAATTGTGTATGAGATTTTTAGCATCTCCACATTATTGCCAACATTTGACACATTTGATGTTTAGCATCTTTTCTTTCTTTTTTTTGGCAATTATTTTTTATTGTGGTCTTCTATGACATTATGGCTTTAATTAGTATTTGCCCAATGATAAAATATTAAAAGGTTAAAATAATTTATGCAATTATATAGTAAATGTATGTCAAATATTTTATTTCACTTAATTGATGAAAGAAACAGCAGTGTGTTAAAATCAGTTCAAATTTCCTTTGAGCTGTTGCATAATTTTGGCAATCTGATAGAGGAATGTTAGGATAAAATTGGTTTTCTAGATACAAAATTTGTTGGTGTCCTCTAGGACAATATATTATAAACTTCTACACAATTATTGAAAACCAACATTGTACCCCACATGTATGAATAATAAAAAAATAATAATAAAAATAAATAAATAAATAGATAGATAAATAAGAGACAAAGGCAATAGCTCCTATTCCAGCTAACCCAACAAAGCAGTATTAACATGAAAGTTCAGACTTGTATTTAATATATCTGAATCTTGTTTTAATACTCTACCAGTATCTTGAATAGCTTTATTTTCTCAGTTTTTACATAGTTAATTACATAAGAGGGTAAACTAGAAGTTTTATAAGATATTATGCTTAACATCACTAATCATCAGGGACATGCAAATTAAAACCACATTGAGATATCACCTCATCCCAGTTAGACTGGCTATAATCAAAAAGAAGGAGAATAACAAATGCTGGCAAGGGTGTGAAGAGAAGGGTATGCTCCTACATTGATGATGGGACTGTAAATTAGTACAATCACTATGAAAAACAGTATGGAGTTTTCTCAAGCAACTACAGATAGATCTACCATACGATTCAGCAATCTCACTTTTAGGTTTATACCCAAAGGAATGGAAATCATGTCGAATCTGCACTCCCATGTTCATCGCAGCTCTATTTACAATAGCCAAGATATGGAACAAACGTAGATGTCCATCAACAGACAACTGGATAAGGAAAATGTGGCATATATACACCTTGGAATACTACTCTGCAATAAAAAGGAATGAAATTCTGCCATTCACAACAACATGGATCAGCTGGGACAAAATTATGTTAAGTGAAATAAGCCAGGCACAGAGGAAAAAAATGCAACATGTCCTCACTCATAATTGGAAGCTAAGAAAGAAAGAAGGAAGGAAAGAAAAACCACAGCGGTGTATTGGAATTGCAGAGGGAGAGAGAACATACCTGGGGTTGTGGAGCCGGGGGGAGGGTGGTGGGGGGGGAAGAGGAGGAGGGAGGTCAGGAATTAATTGGGTGGGTGACACAGGGAATAATAGCAATTTGTGGTAATGCGCATGTTGATGTTATTGACCAGGCCATCACATCTTGGGCATAAGTGGTGATGGTCAGCTTTGTACCCCATGAATATGTATAACCAACAAAATAAAATAAAAAAGAAAGAAGGTGTAATAATTTTAAATTTAATTTACATCTAGAATGGGGGAGGACGATGTCCTAAAATGTGTTTATAGGTCAAACATTTGTAAAATTCTACCCCTTAAAATTCTTTTTTAATTTTTAATATGGATTACAAGAATGTATTCAAAGTCCTTCTATCATAGCAATGCCCAGGAAAAGATACAGAGATGAATTATAAAACTACATTAAAATTCATCGCTGTAAGAAGAACTAAAATAATTAGGCAAAGAGAAACTATGTAGGTATTTTAAATATCTATTTAGTGTTAATTACTACTAATGATGACAAAATATTACTTGGTATTTGTCTAAAAAATGCATAGGTCCAGATAATTATGGAATTACTAAAACTATTGGGTCAGTAAATACACATGGAAAAGTCAAGCAAAAATTGTCAGAGCATCAAATATGGTAAGAGAAGATGCATTTGGTCTGTTGTCCTGTCTGTCCACGTAGCTCCTAAGAGAATTGAAAAGAACAGCAGTGTTCTGAATTCAAAGAGAACTATACAGTTTTCAAAGAAATTTTATCCTCATCTCCATTTATTTTTGCCTTTGTCATCATTCTAAACTTTCATTTTGTATTATAAGTTGAATAATCTTATGAAATAAGTGGGATACTGTGATGAGAACCAACTAGAGGAAATCGGTGATATAACCTTATTAGCTAACCTAACCTTGTTAAGTTTTAGTGTATGCACTACAGTTTAACTTTTTTATTCCTTTATTATTTACCAGCATTAAATATCACCAGGTTACATTTTGGTAACGAAAATGCTGTAAATACGAAACTAGAGATTTTGCATATATTTTTCTTGTCTGTAATAAAATGCCACATAAAAATGAAAAAGAATACACTAATATGTACATGTGACAAAAATAAATAAAGCCACACAAAATAAATTGTATTTTTGAAACTGGATATTTTCAAATATCTTAGGGATGACTGGCTTCTTGATAAGCAAGTGTATACGTATAATCACAGAAGTCTTCTTTACAAATTATGTAAAATGCCATTGCACTTTTCATTCAAAAATATTTGTTGAGTCAATACCATAACTATTTGGGCAATACTTATGTTATGAGATATAAATAAGAGTAAGACAAATCTCTTTTCAAGGAATTTATAATCTACTACATATGTGCATGAACACACATAAGCACCAACACATGAATAAAATAAGTTACTTTATATCAGCATTTACAGCAATGGAAAACACATTTTCTAATTCAGGTGATGGAGGATTTTTTGGAAGGTCAGAATTCATGGAGAAAATACTATTTAAGCTAAGTCTTATTTAGTAGGAATTTTCTGTGTAGAAACAGAGAGAGAACATTTGAAGAGGCGGAACAAGTTTAGGCAATAGAAGAATAGGTTAGCAAGACAGGATATTTGATAGTGGTGAGAAAAGGCCAGCTCTGCTTTTCTAAATTTCATAATCACGTCATAATATAATCTACTTCATAACAATATAAAACTGTTGATTTTGTATTAAACTGTTATGTATTGAGAATCAGTATAATAGAGTGTTTAAGGGTAAAGGATTTTTTAAAAATTATCATATTCATTGTTACAAATCATACTTATTCTTTATGCCCCTTATCCAATCTCTCCCCTTCCCCTTCCCCCTTCAATAACCACAGATTTGTTCTGTCCATCTGATAGATTAACTGTTGCTCTGTTGGTTTGTTGCCTAGATGATCTGTCCAGTACTGAGACAGGTGTGATCAAGTCCTCCCCTATTATCGCAAATCAGATGCTTCTATAACTCTGAAGTGTGCTTTGTGGAGAAAGAGGATCTCTCTCTCTTTTTTTTTTTTTTTCTCTCTGCTGGTGTCTCTCCTTGTGTCAATGCAGTTGAGAGTCTGCGTGCCGTCTGTGTGGTGGCTGTGACTGCTGCTATAGAGACTAGCCGCTTTTGCAGCAGCCATTGCAATTGCGGTGGCGATGGTGGACTACCCACGTGAAAATGGTGTTTTTGGTGTGCACTTTACCTAGTTGTGGCTGGGTTCAGCTTCCCTTGACTCCATGCCTCAGAAAGGTACAGGATTTGAAAACATTCAGTTGAAATCCATCTTAAGCATTTACTAACCGTTGTATACACTTCAGCAAAATTGTAATTTCTCTGTTCTCTAATTTTCCATAAAATGGCACTAGCATTAATACTTAATCATAACCAAGCAGTTGTTGTGAGGATTAAATTGGTTAATATACATAAAAGACCTTGAACAATGCCTAGACATAGCAAAGGTTTTATATGTGATTGCTTTTGTTGTTACTATTATTATGGGAGAGAAATCATATATACAAATACCTAAAAGTCAAATTTATAAATGAACATTATTATGAGAAAAAGACATACATAAAAATAACCATGAATCAAAAATATAAACATCTGCATCTAAAAAGCAACAGACATAAAACATTAAATGCTAAGCCAAGAGCTTATGAAGTAAAAAAATAAAAAAAGTATTTCTGATAATAAACTTATAAAAAGATTAATTTATTTTTTAGTGGCCTTGTTCTATTCATTCAACATTCATAGTCTTGTCAGTGTTTGATTTTTTCCTTTTTGTCTGAAATTGTGATGCTTAGTTTGTTCCTTAATCAGAATTCTGGAAGGGTTATTATTTAAGATATAATCAAAGTCCTTCTCATTTCTATGAAATATAAAGACAAATTTAACAATATATAATTACTTTAAAATAAAATTTAATTTTCAGTGTATATAATGTTGCCAAATTATTTTGGGCAATTGCATTTTATAATAGCTTCCTGTATATCTAATGGATCAAATAGAAATATACTCATAGTAAGCATTTTATGTTAGAGAAAATTATAGTGGATAAAGAATTAGAGTTGGGTGGTCCCTAAATGGCAGAATACTAAAAGTTTGTAGTATTTTTAATCTATGGCTTTCAATTAAGTAGGATATATTAGATAGTATTGTTGTCATTATAAACATATTTTTTACACATTATTCAAATTCTCGGTTTTAAAAAGATGATTCTCAAATTACTTAACTTGTATTCTTTATTGAGTACTTTGAGAAATCATTGTGTTGATTTGATCTATACTCACTGAATTCTCATCACTTCTCATTATTAGCTCATGCTAATAATTGAAGGTTCCCTACTTTTCTTTTTCTTTCTTCATTTCTCTCTCAGTGAAGAATCCCAATCATGAGGCAAAGTCAAACAAAAGGCAGATATATAAGAGAACTTGGTAATTTTTAAGGGTCTGCAAATAAACCTAAAAGAAAATAATGAAGAATGCAAAACAGGAAAAGTGTAACCCACTAAAAGACTGGTGAGTAAAGATCAAACATACAAATAAATTAAAATAACATACGAGGACAAACTGAAGTGAGTGATCATACTTCCTGGGTACTGTGCAGCACAGGTGCCATGATAAGGAACAAATGCTGACTTTATTGAAAGGAAAAAAACGTGTTTATTAATTTTTTGCAAAAACAAACACTCCCATAGCAAAGGATCTTTTATAAATTCATCAACAAAGCTTATAAACACTCTGTAATATGGCCATTGTGTTCTTTCCAAGTTAATTTTTGGCAAGTTCCTACCCACATTTACACATGATAAAAGATTTGTCTTCAAGCTGTCTTGACCCACTTTCATTTTCTTGAACGTGTCTTGTTCTCTCTTCCATCCATACATTTGATCACATTCCTGGAGCACATATTTCTTGCATAAACATATGGTTTACTCATATTCATCTTTCCGGTACTGATATTATTTGTTGACATTATTTGTTGCAGGAAGGTTCCCCTTCCTTTAACTCAGAATACGTTAGGTGCCCCTCCTCTATGCTCCATTAGCAGTTACATTTGAAATTGCTAACTTATCTCACGTTATTGTGGTTTCTTTTTTAACTATATGTCTTATCTGATAGATGTTTTTGTGAAGGGCACATTATTTTCATTCACCTTTGTACCACGAGACATAGCCGTAATACTTACAACATGATAAATCCTCAAGAATTATTTATTTTATTTGTCAAAGTTGACTAAAGTGAAAATTTTAGTCTTAGCATATAGTGTTTGACTCTGTGTAAAGATGCAAGTGTGTTTTTTTTTTGTTTGCTGTTGGGTGGGTGGGAGATCAAGCCATTGTTTGTGAAAGACTTTTGCCACTTAAGTTATAAACTTTTGCTATGATTTCCTTTATCTACATTTGTTCAGAGAGTTTTCATTTTATCTTATCTGAGACTTGTACTATCTGATATTGTACCAGTAACCTCCAAAAGCTCGTGGAGTGATATATAGAGAATTTGTGCATGAAGGCTGTACAAGTGACCACTATATATCCGATGTGATGCTTAAATGAAATTTTCAAATATTATAGTAATTATAAGACATGGATTTTGGTGATGGTAGAGTGAAAAATGAGAAATATTTACTAGGCATGCACAGAATGTCCAGAACAGCGTTAAGTGTTGCAGAGATAGCAAAGGAGTAATAGAATCTCTGCCTCCAAGAAATGTTCGATTACTTGATAAAAATGTATGTTAAATATATGTATAATGCACTCATAAATGTGCTCTTAATGTGCTGGTGTGAAATACAAGAATATAGTATTATACCAGAAACAAAATAGAAAGAGACTTTATACAAGCCTCGAATTATCTCATTCAGTTAAAATTCAAAAACACTTGATGAGAAAATTACCTCTTATTAGATCAATATGATAACTGCACCTTTAAAAATGCACCCCTTTTATCAAATAGCTACATAAAATGAGACTACAAGATGGTGTCGATTTGATGATCTTAAATTATGTCTGAAGATGAAAAGAAAATAATCTATTCATTCCTCAGTTTTTGAAGATTTTTGGTTTATGGCAATAGGGGACTTGAAGTTTCAATGGACACCATTAAACAAGTAATTTTATCTCTTTTATGCTATGAACCACACGTTATTGTGAATGTCATTATTTGAACGTCACTAATGTCGTGGACAATAAGATTAATCAATTTCACCTTTCAAATATTTAACGGTTTTTATCAGCTTGCTCTAAATTTACTATTTAGTATAAATCATAGGCTGCTCAATATTGGACAATTTAAATTGCTGTCCAACTTAATAGTATTTAAAAGGGGAAAAAATCAAAGCTAATTTTATTACCTAGAGTAGAAAGGGCAAGAACAACATACATGTATTGAAACATCACACTGTGCTCTAGAAATAAGTATAATAATGTATAATTTTTATGTGCCAATTAAAAATAAAAAATTTTAATAAGTAATAAAAAATCTGACACTTCAATAGCTAGTTTGTTCAGCTTTTTTGAATGGAAACACACCATTGCATGACTATGGGCATTTCACCCACAAATATAAAATAATCCTGTTATTATGAAGTGGGATAATATACATAGGTTAAACAAGGAATAAAGTCCTGTACTCTGTGCTCACAAATTTTCATACTACATTTCAAGAGCAAGATTTGAATATGAAACAAGAAATACAAATTTACAAATATACTCTACAGAGCATATTTCAATATATCAGGGTAGAGATTTTGCTTCTCTGATAATTGTCTTCAAAGAGTTGACACAATATGGAATTAGCTCACTCACCAATCTCATCACTAAGCACAGAATAATAATGAAGGGACTGAATGTTTCCATGAAGACAAAAGGAAATAAGTTATTTAAAAATTAATGATAGAACTTCTAGGTAAATATGGTAATTTGAGCATAAGCATTGAATCTCTCCAAATTCTCACTAACATGACCAAGTTAATATAAAAGTAGGGAAAGGGGTCATACAACCTATTATAATATTTATTAACATATTTACTCAGAGTTTTAAATATTTGTATATACAGAGTACTCAGTACAATATCTGGCCCATAGCAGACACTTTATCAATTAATTTAATGTGTTAGTACTAAAATAACTCAGTGGAATTTGAAAAAAAATGAATATATAAGTACATAATGCATATTTGATTGAAAAGCTAGAACACAGATAACAAGATAAACTAAACGTAAGGAAAGCAAGAATAATACTCTAAATCCAAACAGTATCAGTATTGAAATCTCTGAACTATCTCAAAAAAGAAATGACATCTGCCGACCCCGACCCCGTGGCTCACTCGGGAGAGTGCGGCGCTGGGAGCGCAGCAGCTCTCCGACCATGGGTTCGGATCCTATATAGGAATGGCCGGTGAGCTCACTGGCTGAAAGCGGTGCGGAAGACGCCAAGCCAAGGGTTGCAATCCCCTTACCAGTCACAAAAAAAGACAAAAAAAAAAAAAAAAAAAAAGAAATGACATCAATCTTCCAAGAAATATTTCAAAAAATAGATGTGAAGGAAAAACATCTGTCTCAAATTGTTGTAAGAGACCAACACAACACTCACCCTGAAACCTGATAGCTCCTACTTAAATGAAAGATCATAAAAATAGTGCAAAAATATTTAACAAAGTATAATCAAATCAAACTCAACATATAAAAATTAAATACACAGTTACTGAGTTGGTTTTATCCTAGGAATATAGGCTTGGTTTAAAATTTTAAAAATAATAAATGTAATCACTAGATTATAACAAAAGAGAAAAGTTATGATCATATCGATAAATGCAGAAATACATTTGACAATGTTAAACTCATTTCTCACAAAACTAAAAACAGGAAGAAAATTTCTAAATCTGATAACCTATAGCGAACCAACAACCAACCTATAGAGGGCACAAACTTTAATGGCAAAATATTCGACACTTTCCTCCTGAAATCAGTTCACTCTCACCATTTCTATTTAAAATTGTACTAGACATCTTAGTTAGTGCAACAAGGCAATTTTAAAGAAACATAAATTGCAAAAGAAGTAAAATGTCTGTACTCATGATACCATATTTTACATTAAAAATTTATAAATTCTTTATTAAAAAATAGGCAAGAACTAATAAGTGAATTTAGCAACATTTCCTGATACAAGGGCAAAGTAAGAAAATCAATTTTTATTTCTACATATTAACAATATACAATTAAAAAGAAATCAATTTAAACCAGCCTTATAAATTAAAAAAATAGAAAAAATTAACAAATATATGCAAATCATCTACATAGAGACTACAAAATTATGCTAAGTCAATGAGAACTAAATAAATGAGATGTACTATTTTCATTGACAGAAAATCTCAAAATTATTAAGATATGTATTTTCACCAAATTGATTTAGTTATCATAATCCTGGCAGCCTTTATTAAAAATATAAATTGTCAAGCTGATTCTCAAATGCATCTTGATGCCAAGTAAATGAAACTGTCATGAAAAATAACAACATATTTGGACATCTTATCTAGCAGACTTCAAAATGTACTACAAAGATAGAGCAATAAAAAGAATGTAGTACTGATACAGGGTTGTACAAATACATAAATGGAACAGAATAGATAGACCACAGATAGACCATACTTACATAATAAATTGATTTTTCAAATAATACCAAAATAATTAGATGGGTAAAGGAATATCTTGTAAAATATGGTTCTGAACCAACTGTATATTCATACAAATAATAAAAAATAAAATAAAACTCAGTGCCTATGTCACACCACACAGAAAACATAATTAAAATAAATTGAAGAACTACACATAAAAGCATTGAAGACATTCTTCATTATCTGTAGGTAGATAAAGATTCATTGGAACACATACAGAAATCAATAAACACAAAAGAAAATACAGATTGAACAGATTTCTTCAAAAATTTTAAAACGAAATTTATATTAATAAAAGGCACTTTTAAAAAAACAAATATGTGAGCCATAAATTGAAAGAAAATGTACATATATGGATACTTGAAAAAAGACTTACATCCAGAATTAAATGCAATTGTGTAATTCCATAAGAAAGCATGAATAGCACATTAAAATGGGTGAAATACATGACAAGCACCCCATAAAGGAAAATATATGAGTGGTTAGTGAAAACATAAAAAAATTCTCAATGGCATCAGAGAAATGAAAATTAAAGCTAATGAGAAATTACTACCCCTACCACACTCTAGAATGGCAAAATTAAAAGACTGAAAACACCCAAAATCATCACAGATATGGAACAACAGGAACTCTCACTTATTTTTTGGTGTAAATTTTAAATGGAAATACCATTAGAAAAACTTGGAAAACTTTATCACAGAGTTTTATAATTCCACTTCTAGCCATTTATACACCAGAAATGCAAATATTTTCACAAAAAAATACGTAAGAATGTTCATAGAAGCTTTGATAATAGTTAAAAACAGAACTATGCAACTGTCTGTTGACAGTAAAATGGATAACCTAATTACAGGATATTCAGAAAAGAAAATACTACTAAGCAATAAAAAGAATGCAGATTTATGCAACAATATTGATAAACAATGTGGATTATGCTGAGCAAAAGAATAATCCTATTCATAATATGATGTAGAACTACAGGAACATGAAAGAGTGGTGACAACAGAACTATTTGGAAGTAATGTGACATTATACATCTTACACTGATATTTACTTGTCAAAACTCATCAAATTATATATTAATATTTGTGAATTTCATTCCGTAGAAAAATTGTCTCAAAAATAAACTGTAAATAAATATTGAAATGGAATGTATTGACCTAATTTCATTTACAGAGGTTGTATCGGTGAGTGGATACTAATCATCCCACTATAAAATGGGAATAAAAGCCAACTAAATTATAGCTGTGTTTATTTTTGTTGTCGTTGTATCAGGGAGCTGTGGTAGCAACAAGGACTGTGTAAACTAATATTGCAAACAGAGGAAACCCATCAATTTAGTGATGGATGCCAGTTATTTTCTCCCTGTGGGAGCATTTCTACATCTGGATTCAAGAAGAAATTTTGCTCGTCCAGATGTAGAGATTTTGCTAGACCGAATGGAAACTACCCAACAGTTTTAGTGCTTCTATGTGGCTAGAGTAACAAATTGGAAAAGTAAGACAGCACAAAGGCATGGACTGTTTTCCCCATTAGAAATTTTCTTAGTTTTCAACTATGCAGATGTATCTACAAGTTGGGCTTGGGTATATATAACTAAAACAAGAGTGAAATCTCCTGCAGCATTGTAGTGTTTTACCCAAACAAAACAAAACAAAAAACTTGCCAGGCTGTGGGCCCTTTTTAAAGTAACAGCTGTTCTACCTTAAACCATTTGTCATATTTTGGAACTGCTAATGGTATGGGACTTGAGAAATGGCTTGGGAAACATCTCAATGGCAGAGCGTGTTCTTTCACTCTTGGGATGAAGAGGAAAGAAAGAATAGGGCAGAAGTAACTTTCCACCATAATATTTAAGAATTTTTAAAGTCTTTTGGAATTTAGAAATTAATGCCTCCATGTTCATTACTCAGTGAGAGCATTACTTAAAACGGAGGTCAAGTCAGATGAGATAGGAACTGTCAGCCCTAATCCTATAAAGGTGATTATAGAGTAATTGTGATTTGCCTTTTGCCACATCTTCCTAATGGAAGAACAGACATATAATCTCTGTCGTAATCTGGAAGCTCTATATTCCATTTTATACACAATGGCTGAAAAAATGAAAATTATAGTACACGGGGTAGGACAAGAAAATATGACTGATAATCAAAAGAAACATAGAAACTGACTCACTGAAGATTTAGATACCACAGTTAGCTGAAACTGACTTTAAGTAGCCATGATTAATTTTCTATAAAACTTAGACAAAACAATGACTATATGAATAATTTTACAGATAATTTGAATCAATAAAAAAGTAAAGTTTTATTCTAAAACAGAAAAATTTACATCTGAAATCAAGAAAAAAAATGGATTATTATACACAGAAGAACACATGATTCGTGACCAGAAGACAAAATAGAAAATATCTACATTTTTAAAAGAATAATGAACAGAAATTTAAAATATATATATAAAATAGATACCAATAGGTAAAATATATATGAGATAAGAGGAATAGTGAAAAGTTCTAACACAAATACTTAATATTTTTTTTCAAAAGCACAAGTCCAAGGAAGATGTGCAGAGACCATTTAGGAGATTATTGAAGCATTCCAGGTAAAATATGATGGAAACTTGGACTAGGTTGTAGGAGTGGAAGTGGTTTGATTAAATGATCACACAGATCCTTCCTTTCATCATTCACTAAAAACATATTTAATTTGTACAAAGTGAGAAGACAGCTGGTAACCTGAGCTGTAACAGAGAACAGGAAAACAGCCACTGCTGTGGTAGAACACACGTTAAAACCATAACTACAAAAGTATACGCAGTCATGTGCTGCAGAAGAACATTTCAGTCAACGATGGACCATATATGTGACAGTGGTCCCATAAGATTATAATAGAGCTGAAAAATTCTGTCGCCTTGTGATGTTGTAGCTGCGAACATAGCTCAATGCATTACTCATGTAGGAACAATAGTTTATACCAGATAGCCAAAGTGTGTAGTAGGCTATACCATCAAGGTTTTTGTAGCTACAAGCTCTGATGGCACAACAATGACATCACCTAAGCATTCATTTTGCCGAATATATCCTTGTCATTAGCTACGCATGACTGCAGTTGCAACTAATAGAGTAATACAAACGTTAGTGATGGTGGTTATATGTTTTTATTATCAGCAAACTTGTATATAAAAAATACTCCAGCTCTTATTGATATTAGCCATAAAGGATAAATTAACAGTAGTAATCTGCAATGGGTAAGCACGTTAGTCATGTGTGTAGTGTGGATAAGGGATGAGGAAAGAGACATGTTTTCTGGACTTTTCGTGTCTAATTCAATCCATACCCCATATGGCAAATCTCTTAATTTAAAGAGCCATAAGAGCAGAAAAAGAACATTTTCATTCTCTGTGAAGTCATGTTGAAGTTTAGGGATAGAAATACATCTGGTAAATGAGATGCTAAATTTACCATCTGGGACCCAGTCTCCCTCAAAACAAAACAGAACCAAAAGATAAACAAAATGTATTTTAAATTTTTTAAAGAATAAACAAACTTGCATTACATGTTTTGACCTACATACTATTAATAGCAAACGTTTTTTAAGCAAACACTTATAGATCATATTAAAGATTTCCAAGCTATATGATACTCACAGAAAACCTGTGAGGTAGAAATAAACTTTTATCATTTTGTAGCTGAGGATAACATGGGTTGGAACATTTTCATTGCAGCCTTACAGACCTACAATTGGTAAGGAAAGTGTGAGGACTTGAACCTGCCCTCCTCCTATGATAGGTTATCCTGTCAACCTATTATACTTTCCATAATAGCTCAGTTTTTGAGTGTTTGCTGATAATATTTGAAATAGAGACTTAGAGCAATTCATATCAGTATCCTACTGCTAGTCTGTCAGAATCCAAACTAAAACCTATCTTTATCGCTACTTACATAGTATAATTTTACTGTGGTGTCTTTTCCTCTTATTCTTATGAACTATTTTCTGCCGGGAATTGAAACACTTTGCAGAGATTATCTAATTAAACCTCACAAATTTCCCTTTGAGGTAGATATGGAGTAACTCTTCATCATTTCCCTTCTATATTTATATCTCTCTTTTAAGAGCTATAGAGGGCTTAGCAAATTGATAGCTTATAATTAGCCTTGTTGGATTTAAAGGAGGAAAAAAGCTCATACCACTGGGGCAGCCTCCATTAAATTTGTATAATAGCAATAGAAAAAGCAAAGCATAAAAACGACATAATGCAAAATATGAGCTTTTGACTCATACTGTGAGTTAAATATGCATGGAGAAAAATTCACAATTGTTGCTGGGTCTGAGAGGAGGTTTATACTTTTTAATTTTAATGCAAATATACAAATATAAAAAAGCTTTCATTGAATTTCCTTGCATTTATTGGCAAATATGGAAAATTCAAGCACTTTAAAAACTGTAACGTGGTGTTTTAAAATAAAGAGGTTACTTTTAAATGTTTCATATTTTCATATCTATTTTGGGAATATTACTTCAAAAACGTAACTAGTTATTTAACAGCAAACATTCTTAAATATGTAGCTTTGCATTTAATATCTTCACTATATCTGTAAAGTTTGGGTTTTCTTGTTTTTTTGTCCTTAACACAGAAACTTTTCCCAGAAATCTACTGCACAGCCACTCCATTACCTTTTACAGTCTTTCTTTTTCTAATCCATCAGAGGATGGATTCCCTGTTACTTATTGAAGTAAAAGTTCTTCAAGGTTGTTTTTATGTATTACAACTTAATGTTTTGTCAACATATACACGTAAGATCAAAAGAGAAATAGAAAAATAACCTTAATTGAAGTAGAGATGACATTCCAAGACATATTATAGATTGTCAAAATGGAAAAACCGAAGAAGTATAACATTCTCACCTGAAAGGACAAGGAAGAAAACAATTACTGAAATCTGGAGAGAATAGTTATACGGAGAAGCCTTTGGTCATTTCTGTTAAGATGCAACAAGCCTATGGAAACATTTGAATAAATGTCCCACCTCCTTTTATTCCACCCTCTGTCCCCTGCTGGTGCCCTGAATTGGTAAATTCCAGCGTAAGTCAGAGGGCAAAGAAGCTCATTGATATATCCGATGTGAGTCATTCCTTTAGGGCATGTACATGATGTGGAAGGGTGGAGTGGAGAGATAAGGGTGGCAAAGGGGGAACATATAACACAGGGGACTTTCTCGTCTCTTTGTTATGTTTTCTACTGCTGTTACATATAAAATACATACTATCTTACTATTATTTGCTCTTCTCTTATTTCTCCTTTATATTTATGGTATGGCTTCATAGTGATTCCTTAAAAAATATGTGGAGATAAATAATCTATGAAATGTAATCTATGAAATACATTTCAGGATGAAAAGGGAGTGCCAGAAATAGGATTGAGAACCAACATTTTGCATAATTAAATCCACTTTGTATACTTAATTTCAGCATCTCAAGTTGAAATTTTTCCTCTGGATTTCACAGCTTCCAGCAATCTAGACTGACAAGATTTTGCTCTAATCACACGATCTACCCATTACTCTGTAGGTACATCGTGTTCTTTCTGTGTCCTAACTCCACACAGCCTTTTCTCCAACCTCTAGGTCTGATTTTTATTTTGCTATGCTATATTTTTCAGATTGATTTCCTCCAGGGTTAAGAGTAAATATCTTGGTTCTCTCAGGATATTGATCCTTTATATTTCTGAATCTTTATTTGCAGTTGTATCAATTTCCTGTGCTTTTTTCTATTCCTGCCAGCTATGATTTTTAGCTTACCAGATGACAACATTTCAGTCAACTTGAATGCCAGAATTGATTTATCATTTATTTTCAATTTTCACAAAAGTAATTGAGGCACTGTGAGTTGTATGTTATTTACCTTTGGCTCTCATCTCCATCTCTGCCTTTACATGTTCCCCTCCATGTCACCAGAGTCTAGACGTCTGAAAACTACGTATCCCGATTCCCTTGCCAGTTAATGGGAGGCACTAAAGGGAGGTTGAAAGGTGGGAAGTAAAAGGAAAACATTTTGGTTTCCTTTTCTGGTTTTGTTGATGTGCCCAGTAGCAGCAACATCGGCTTTTTGCTTAGGCAGTGTTGTCAACAAGAGCAGCTGAGGGGAATCTCAGCACCCTCTCTCAGCACCCTCTCTCAGCACCCTCTCTCAGCACCTTGGCGCCCTAGACTTGGTTCAGGCAGCAGCAGCAGCAACAGCGAGCACCACATTAATCTCAGCAGCAGAGTGCCCAAGGCCCCTGACTTCTGCAGTAACAATAACAGCGAAAGCTTTGGGCAATTTGAAGCTGCCAGGTCTGGGCTGCATAGTGGAACCACAGACTTCTTGCTCCTACGAAGCCTCAGCAACAATGATTTCAGCAGCAGTAGAACTCACATATGTCCCAGAAGCCTCAGTGGCATAGGGATCATTGATTTGGGCAGCGTTCCCTATTAGTTTTTCTGTGGAAGGGTGGTATTTCCTGTAAATTTTCACCTTTGGGTAATCTCAGTTTTTTTACTTACAACTTTCCAATACATTTAGAGCTTACTTTTTACATTATTTTTTTCTGAAATTCATAGGATGATATCTGCTTTTCTGACTATATATTCATAAATATCTTTCTTTAATTCTCCCTTTAATTGAATATTTTAACTGCTTTTAAAATCAATTTTAGGACATAATCTGCCCTTATACAATTTGAACATAATTTGTTTGTTATCCATATTATTATCTTCTCTAATGAGCTTGGAACAATGATCTTCTCTTTGTTTCGACTGAAACACCTTCTCATTTTCTCTCATCTGTGAATTCAGTTGTTAAATTACTTATGCTGGCCTCTCCCAAATAATGTAGAATTTTTATTTTTTCTTAACATAATGTCGCATTCACCAACACTCCCTAAATTAGGAATTGCTTTTATCTCAAATTTTCTGAGCATAAATTTATATTGAAATTATATTATAGTCAGAGATCATTATCTATCAAGACATTATTAAACATTAACAGTATTACTAAAAAACAAAATTGGTTTATCTTTTCTAATAATTATTTACACATGCAAACTTGTAAAACCCCTCTCACTGTAGTTGTGAGATTCTACAATTTGGTGTTCCCTGAAATGACATCTTAAATATCCCTACATACCCTGAGCTGGATGAACATTTACTACGAACTCAAATATACTTGAGCGTACATAATGGGTAAAGAATATGTGCAGAGTTATCACTGGAAGAAATAATCAGTGTGAATTCTTTCAGTCTCATTTTTACTGTCACACATGTTATAGTTTCTTGAATGTGCTTTATAGAATTTTATTATTCAAAGAAAACTACCTTACCTATATTTAGTTCATATGTAAAATGAACTAAAACACCATGCCAGAAAAATTCTTCTTTTGTAAATTGGATACCATCATAAAAAGTTTATTAAAATTAGAAAATAAACTAAAAAAGATTTTGCAGACAGTGGGTATATATCCAAGCTCTTCTCTATAATTCACTTCTTTCTTTCCATTACTATCATTGTGTGTATGGATCCCAATCGGTTCCCTAATTCCTCTCAAATCAGTCTTAAGCTTTATCTTATCTTTCTGCTCTATGATTTAAAGTCCTTTCAGGGATAAAGTAATAAATTGTTGATTTTAGGAATGCCTGGTATTCTACATTTCAGTCATTTTTCTACTGCATTCTGACCATTGCTTCATTTGTCTAACCACAAATACCACAATTTTATTTTATTTTATTTTATTTTATGTATATACAAGTGGGCACTTCTTTCTCTGTGCATTCTTTTACATAAGGGATTATTTTGGCATAGTCCTTTTTGGATAACATAGTTTATCTGAGATAACACATAAGTATTTCATGCAAATAGTACAGTACTATAATTCGCCCAAAGAACTGTATTTTCCCCAACATTCTAAAGATTTTACATTAACATGTTACTTTAACTAAAGGATTCAATAGCTTTTGGATATTTTCTCAAAAGTTAGGCAAAGATGATTTCACTTTTTTATGTGTATTTTCAATTCATTTGACCATATATCTTCAGAATGTAGAAGACAATGACCACACTGTATCTGCCGTAGAATTAATGATTCGAAGTTACTCATAAGTCAGTAGTATCAGTAAACACATGAGTTTTTCACTTCAACTGATCTTTCAAGGAGTTAAGAAAAGCAGAAAAAACAAACAAAAAAACAACAACAAAATTGTTCCCAGAAATATAAATTTTCAGAAAATATTTTACCATGTTACTATGGGAAGAATACATCAAGCATATGAAGTTAAACATCAAGATTTTAAAGAACATTTGACTGTGTAGTTGCAGAAGAACTAAAAATGCATTTAAAGCTTATGCAAATATGTGTGTTTCAGTAACATAAGAGGTTTAATATAAAGTTGAGAATCAGTTTCTACGATTAATGAATAAATTTTTACTATTTTTACATCAGTATTGATCATTTTTTAAATTGTCCTTTCAATATTTACTAGAGATGGATTTTCTAATGTAATAGCTTTAACTGAAATTCAATTTTTTAAAAAAAATTTCATGCTTTAAAATTCTAAAAGCAGCTTTGATACACTAAATTATAGGCATACTATTAGAAAGATTCTGATTTAATTTTTTCACTTTTCCTAAACACTCAGAGATTTTGTCTTTTTATTCAAATTTTCTCATTTTCTGAGATTTGAAAATTTGTGTTTCTTTTTTGCTTTCAAAAAATGTATACAGGTCTCTTCTACCTTAAAAATACTGCTGCCCTTGCAATTGGGGAACAAGAGTGTCAAGGCAATGTAGTAGTCAGACTGCCAAGTTTAAATCAAAGCTGTTCTAATACACAGTATTTGGGGTAAGTTGTTTCTCTAAGTCTAATATTCTCATCTGTACAATGGGGACAATAATAGGTTTACCCTTGAATTTATTATTAGGATTTAATGAGATAATGCTTACAAAATGTTTATCATAGTATGCTTAATACATATTAGCTTGAGGTAGTTATAAATTTACATTGATCTACAATTTATATAACATTTATTTTTTATTTTAACAATTATTTGTACATATTTGTGGGGTGCGGTATGTTGTTTCAATACATGCATATACTGCACAATGACTCACTTACGGTAGACAGCATAGTTTTGCACCCATTAGTCCATCACTTTTCCTCCTCTGGTTAATTCAGTTGTTTAGAACATGGTATCATAGAGAGTTTCAAGATGGCGGCGGCTGCGGCGGCTGGCGCGGAGTAGCTGAGGTGGAAAAGGTGGCCACTGGGCCTCAGGCAGCCGGGAAACTTGTGGACCTTCCTCTGGCCATCTCTTAAGGGAGGACTGCTGCTGCTGGCCGGTCGTGGGGGTTTAACGCCACTTTGCCCCCGGCAGGAGAGGCTGCCTCATTTACAGGCAACAGCTTTGAAGTGTGGAGCAGGAAAAGAACTGATTCTTAGCTGCAAAAGTGAGTCTTGAAACAGGGAACACGGCGCCAGGGCTGCTGTGGATGCAGCCAGGATCCCGGAGGCTGGGGCCGCACTGAAGGCGGCCAGCTGCCCTATCCAGGATTCGAGGTTTCAGGCCGGCATTAAAGAAGACTCCTGGGAGCGCCCGAGCGGCGCCGCGACTGAACAGCCCGAGGCGGCAGCGCCGAGAACACGGAAGGCAACAAACCAGAGACAGAGAGAGCGCCCGACCTGGCACAGCACTGTGAGTGATCCCTGGCACAGCTCTGTTCGGGGGGTGGTTGCCCACCCGGCTCCCGCCTGCACCACCAGGCCACTCACTGCCCCAGTGCTGCCTCCATTTTCCCAGGTGCGGGCAGCTCCGCCCTGTTCGGCCATCACTGAGCCCATTTGCTTGGCCTGGCGCGGGGCTTTCCGGACCCTGCGGGCCGGCCTCCTCTCCCACTCCCTCCGCGGTTCTCTGGCGGGGCTGGGGGTGTGGGGCGTCCCGACCAGTGTTGGGAGGGCTAGGAAATACGGGCGGGCCGACTGTCACTCCACCACACCCTGGACTCCGGCCCGGTAAACTTCCTGTTACTGGGAGGCAGATACCATCTCTGCGACCACCAGTTTGGAAAAAAGCCTAACGAATTTCTGGTTGGGAATAGTGTGGTAGGAGAGTTCCCAGGTCCGCTTGAACCTGCCGGAGAGCAGGCTGCAGGCGGGCACTAGAATCGGTTTATACCGGGGGGATACAAAGGTGAACAAGACCCGAGAAAGATCTACACAGTGCTACAAAGGCACCCAGAGAGACCGGTCGTCTGTGCCTAGCAGAAACCTGGTAGACTTCCTGGGCGAGGCGGTGCTCAGCAGGGTCTTGAAGGCCCAGCTGATAGACGAGGGGTGCAGAAGACACACCCCAGCCCAGCACAGTGTGCACAGAGGGGGGAGACGTGCGGCCAGGGAGGCGGAGACTCGACAGAAACCACACACCCGGTGGGGTCGCCACTGCACGATCTAACAGCCTGGGCCAGAGCACACGGAATGGGGAGAAGTCCTGTACAGAAAGTGAAAGCTCAACAGAGATCACACACCCTGTGGTGCGTGATCCACCAGCCCAGCAGAGTACAAGCTGACCAGAAAGGTGGATCCCCGGAGAAGCCCAAGACCCGAGGCAACCACACACACAAGACACTAGAGGCCAACTGAGCTGTCACGGCGGGAGCCATTCCAAATTGGCAACCACAGCAACATCCTAGTTAGTCATTAGTCTCAAACCGGTGGACTGTGAAACCCCCTGCCACAATGAATAAACACCAAAAAAAAGACACCAGAAATACAAAAAATCAAGAAAGTACACCACCAAAAGTTAATAAATCTCATACTCTAGATCCTATAGAACAAGAAGCCCTTGAAATAACTGACAAGGAATTTCGAGTGATAATTCTAAGGAAACTGAATGAGATACAAGAAAACTCAGCTAGACATCATGATGAAATGAGGAAAAGTATACAGGATCTGAAAGAGGAAATATACAAGGAAATCAATGTCCTGAAAAAAAATGTAGCAGAACTTGCTGAACTGAAGAAGTTATTCAGCGAAATAAAAAACACAACGGAGAGTTTAACCAGCAGGCTTGTCGAAGTTGAAGAGAGAACCTCTGAACTTGAAGATGGGCTGTTTGAAATAACACAAGCAGACAAAAAGAAAGAAAAAAGAATCAAGGACATGGAAGAAAATCTGAGAGAGATATCAGACAACCTCAAGCGCTCAAATATCCGAGTCATGGGTATTCCAGAAGGGGAGGAAAATGGAGATTCCATTGAAAACATATTCAACAAAATAGTGGCAGAAAACTTCCCAGGTATAGGAAAAATCACAGATCTTCAGATCCAGGAAGCTCAACGATCTCCAAATGTATTCAACCCAAAAAGGCCTTCTCCAAGACATGTCATAGTCAAATTGGCAAAACTCAGAGACAAAGAGAGAATCTTAAAAGCTGCAAGAGAGAAGCGTCAAATCACCTATAAGGGAGCCCCAATCAGGTTAACATCAGACTTTTCATCACAAACCCTAAAAGCTAGAAAGGAATGGGATGATATTTTCAAAATACTAAAAGACAAAGATTGCCAGCCAAGAATACTCTACCCTGCAAGGCTATCCTTCCGAAATGAGGGGCAAATAGTATATTTCTCAGACAAACAAAAACTGCGGGAGTTCACTACCACAAGACCACCCTTACAAGAAATCCTCAAGGGAGTACTGGGTTTGGTTCCTGAAAAATAACTACCACTGCCATAAAAACCTAAGAAAAATCTAAACCCGCTAGTACAATAAAAATGGCATTCATGAAGAGAAAACAAGCTAACAAAAACACTATCTACAACCTAAGGAACCAACAAACAAAGAAACCAAACAGTAAATCAGAAAGCAAGGAACAAAAGACACCTAAGACAACCAAACAACCAATAAAATGCTAGGAATAAATCAACACCTTTCAATAACAACTCTTAATGTTAAAGGCTTAAATTCCCCAATTAAAAGACACAGACTGGCTGACTGGATCAAAAAGCAGGACCCAACTATATGCTGCCTACAAGAGACCCACCTCACCCATAAAGATTCACACAGACTAAGAGTGAAAGGATGGAAAAAGATTTACCATGCAAACAGAAAAGAAAAACGAGCTGGAGTGGCTATTCTTATATCTGACAAAATAGACTTTAAACTAAAAACCATAAAAAGAGACAATGAGGGACACTACTTAATGATAAAAGGACTGATCCATCAAGAAGACATAACAATCATAAATATGTACGCACCCAATGTTGGAGCAGCCAGATTTATAAAACAAACTCTATTAGACCTAAAGAAGGAAATAGACACTAATACCATAATAGCAGGGGACCTGAACACTCCACTGTCAATATTAGACAGATCATCTAGGCAAAGAATCAGTAGAGAAACACAAGATCTAAACAAGACTCTAGACCAATTGGAATTGGCAGATATCTACAGAACATTCCACCCAACAACCTCAGAATATTCATTCTTCTCATCAGCACATGGATCATTCTCCAAGATAGATCACATATTAGGTCACAAATCAAGTCTCAATAAATTCAAAAAAATTGGAATTATCCCATGTATCTTCTCAGACCACAATGGATTAAAACTAGAAATTAATAACAAACGAAACTCTGGAAACTATACAAACACATGGAAATTAAACAGCATTCTACTTAATGACATATGGGTCCAAGAAGAAATCAAGCAGGAAATCAAAAAGTTTATTGAAACTAATGAAAACAATGATACATCATACCAAAACCTGTGGGATACTGCAAAAGCAGTATTGAGGGGAAAATTTATTGCATTAAATGCTCACTTCAGAAGAATGGAAAGATGGCAAGTGAACAACTTAACACTTCACCTTAAAGAACTAGAAAAACAAGAACAATCCAATCCTAAAGTTAGCAGACGGAAAGAAATCATTAAGATCAGAGCAGAACTGAATGAAATTGAAAACCAAAAAACAATTCAAAAGATCAACGAATCAAAAAGTTGGTTTTTTGAAAAGATAAATAAAATTGACAAACCATTAGCATGGCTAACAAAAAAAAGAAGAGAGAAGACTCAAATAACAAAAATTAGAAATGAAAAAGGCGATATTACAACTGATTCATCTGAAATACAAGGAATCATTCGAGACTACTATAAACAACTATATGCCAACAAATTTGAAAATCTGGAGGAAATGGATACATTTCTGGACACACACAAGCTCCCAAAACTGAACCGTGAAGACGTAGAAAATTTGAACAGACCAATAACAATAAAGGAGATTGAAGCTGTTATCAGAAGGCTCCCAACAAAGAAAAGCCCAGGACCAGATGGATTCACAGCAGAATTTTACCAAACATTCAAAGAGGAATTGACACCGATTCTTTACAAACTATTCCAAAAGATTGAAACGGACGCAAATCTCCCAAACTCATTCTATGAAGCAAACATCATCCTGATACCAAAACCAGGTAAAGATATAACCAAAAAAGAAAACTACAGGCCGATATCCTTGATGAATATAGATGCAAAAATCCTCACTAAAATACTAGCAAACAGAATACAGCAACACATACGAAAAATTATTCATCACGATCAAGTGGGATTCATCCCAGGGATGCAAGGTTGGTTCAACATACACAAATCAATAAATGTGATACACCATATTAATAAACTCAAACACAAGGACCATATGATCATCTCTATAGATGCTGAAAAAGCATTTGATAAAGTTCAGCACTCATTCATGACAAAGACCCTCTATAAGTTAGGTATAGAGGGAAAGTATCTCAACATAATTAAAGCCATATATGACAAACCCACTGCCAATATCATCCTGAATGGGGAAAAGCTGAAAGCTTTTCCTTTAAGAACAGGCACTAGACAAGGATGCCCACTCTCACCACTTCTATTCAACATAGTGTTGGAAGTACTAGCCAGAGCAATCAGAGAAGAGAAGGAAATAAAGGGCATCCAGATTGGAAAAGATGAAGTCAAACTGTCCCTGTTTGCAGATGACATGATCCTATATATCGGACAGCCTAAAACCTCTACAAAAAAACTGTTGGAATTGATAAATGATTTCAGCACAGTAGCAGGATACAAAATCAACACACAAAAATCAGTAGCATTTATTTTCTCCAATAGTGAACATGCAGAAGGAGAAATCAAGAAAGCCTGCCCATTTACAATAGCCACCAAAAAAATAAAATACTTAGGAATTGAGTTAACCAAGGATGTGAAAAATCTCTATAATGAGAACTACAAACCACTGCTGAGAGAAATTAGAGAGGATACAAGAAGATGGAAAGATATTCCATGCTCTTGGATTGGAAGAATCAACATAGTGAAAATGTCCATACTACCCAAAGTGATATACAAATTCAATGCAATCCCCATCAAAATTCCAAAGACATTTTTCTCAGAAATGGAAAAAACTATTCAGACATTTATATGGAACAATAAAAGACCACGAATAGCCAAAGCAATGCTCAGCAAAAAAAATAAAGCTGGAGGCATAACACTACCTGACTTTAAGCTATACTACAAAGCTATAATAACCAAAACAGTATGGTACTGGCATAAAAACAGACACACTGACCAATGGAATAGAATAGAGAATCCAGAAATCAACCCACGCACTTACTGCCATCTGATCTTTGACGAAGGCACCAAGCCTATTCACTGGGGAAGGGACTGCCTCTTCAGCAAGTGGTGCTGGGATAACTGGATATCGATATGCAGGAGATTGAAACTAGATCCATACCTCTCACCGTATACTAAAATCAACTCAAAATGGATTAAGGATTTAAATATACACCCTGAGACAATAAAACTTCTTAAAGAAAACATAGGAGAAACACTTCAGGAAATAGGACTGGGCACAGACTTCATGAATACGACCCCAAAAGCACGGGCAACCAAAGGAAAAATAAACAAATGGGATTATATCAAACTAAAAAGCTTCTGCACAGCAAAAGAAACAATTAAAAGAGTTAAAAGACAACCAACAGAGTGGGAGAAAATATTTGCAAAATATACATCTGACAAAGGATTAATATCCAGAATATATAAGGAACTCAAACAACTTTACAAGAAGAAAACAAGCAACCCAATTAAAAAATGGGCAAAAGAGCTAAGTAGGCATTTCTCTAAGGAAGATATCCAAATGGCCAACAGACATATGAAAAAATGCTCAACATCACTCAGCATCCGGGAAATGCAAATCAAAACCACATTGAGATACCATCTAACCCCAGTTAGGATGGCTAAAATCCAAAAGACTCTGAACGATAAATGCTGGCGAGGCTGCGGAGAAAAAGGAACTCTCATACATTGTTGGTGGGACTGCAAAATGGTGCAGCCTCTATGGAAAATGGTATGGAGGTTCCTTAAACAATTGCATATAGATCTACCATACGACCCAGCCATCCCACTGTTGGGAATATACCCAGAGGAATGGAAATCATCAAGTCGAAGGTATACCTGTTCCCCAATGTTCATCGCAGCACTCTTTACAATAGCCAAGAGTTAGAACCAGCCCAAATGCCCATCATCAGATGAGTGGATACGGAAAATGTGGTACATCTACACAATGGAATACTACTCAGCTATAAAAACGAATGAAATACTGCCATTTGCAACAACATGGATGGACCTTGAGAGAATTATATTAAGTGAAACAAGTCAGGCACAGAAAGAGAAATACCACATGTTCTCACTTATTGGAGGGAGCTAAAAATTAATATATAAATTCACACACACACATACATACACACACACAAACCGGGGGGGGGGGAAGAAGATATAACAACCACAATTATTTGAAGTTGATACAACAAGCAAACAGAAAGGACATTGTCGGGGGGGATGGGGGGAGGGAGAAGGGAGGGAGGTTTTGGTGATGGGAAGCAATAATCAGCTACAATGTATATCGACAAAATAAAATTTAAAAAAAAAAAAAAAAAAAAAAACACACTTCCATAAAAAAAAAAAAAAAAAAAAAAAAAAGAACATGGTATCATAACATCAAGGTCATGGGTTCAGGTCCCGCCACCCACCAGCCACCAAAAAAAATATATACTTATATAAAACAAGATAAAATTATATATTATATTCTTATGCCTACTCCAAAATTTGATGAATTGTAAGTTCCTTGAGGGTAATAGCTTACCCTTTATTCAACATTTTAATTCTCATTTTGTCTGAACGTGCTATGAATACCATTTTCATTAAACAAATATGATGTATTTTTTACATGTGCAGTAGATCATAATGAAAACACAGTACCAAAGAAAGTGAGGTGGTAGTTGTATTCCTTCCCCATCCAATGATGTCACTCCTTTAATCAACACTTCAATATCTCAGTAGAGAAAAGCTATTTGATACAATTGATTATGGGCTATTTTAAATAAGTATAATACTTCATCTCTTCAGGCTTACCCTGAGTACTTTTCAGTGATTTATCCATAATTTGACCAAGCTCGGGATAACAAATTTAGAAAAAGTACTGTGGAATTAAAGTGCATTCACTTATTTGGTGATGTGCATTATACTTCTGATTAGCATTTCTAGAAATAAATTGATTTTACCTATGTTTCAACAGAATAGAGCTGATTATGTGATAGATGCATTCATGTATGTCATCCTGGTAAAAAATGTTTTTTTGGTAAACTCTCTTCAGTAAAAAGCATGTGTAAGTATACAAACTTTTTAAGTGCATTTTTCAAAGGCTCCATTATTTCACTGCATTCAAACACTTTTGACACTCTAGATTTTCAGGTCATTAATTTTATTTCTGTCTAATTCTGAAAGCTTGGAATTTGTATTCACAACCCCTCCATTTTCATCCCCCCAATTGCTTGTGTGTGTGTGTGTGTGTTTGTGTGTATGTCAGTGCTTTCCCTATCATTAATACGCATAAATTATTACACTGTGGCATCATATTCTAGTGCTCTCCTATAATAGTATCTTTTTCACTATGTCTTCCTACTTTAGTTAAAATATGACCTTTCCCTTTTAAAAACTCAGTTCAAAAATCATGTTTGATGCCATGAAGATAATAAGGTATTATTATGTGATAAGAAGATGAGGTGCTACACTGCCCAGGTGATATATCTGTGTTTTCATAGACATCTGCAAGATAATGTCTAAATGCAAATGTTTGGGTACATTGGACATCATATTATATGCTATAAACAAGATATCTGCAGGGAAGGAAGCCATTACCAATCAAGCCATACTATAGAGGGAACAATCTGCTTTGCATGTGTTTTCAGCAAGCTCTTCATTGATACATTGAACAGGTATTTATCAAATGCCTAATATATACCAGGAATGTTTTCAGGCACTAGGAAAATACAAATAGGTTAATGAAAATCTCTGCCTTCAGTAACTTAACTTCTATTAGGTAGATGCCAAAAATTTAAAAATAAGCATAATATTTAAGTTACTCATATTTTCTGTAAGGAGATGAGGCTGCTATGAATAGAATAAAAAAAGAGAGAAAGGAGGATTAGAAGTTCAGCGGAGGGGAGCTAGCTATAGAATGGCCAGGACACCTTCATTGAAAAGCTGATATTTATGGAAAAGCTTAAAGAAGGTGAGAATACTAGCCTTGTGGATGTGTAGGGCAAGAGCATACCAAGCAGAGGGAACAGGATTTGTATGCCTAGCATATTCCAAAAATAGTAGGAATGGCAGTATAGCTAGAAGGTAGCAGGCCAAAGAGAATGTTGTAGGAAATGAGGCACTAACAAGGGACAAGTTACTTAGAGCTTTGTAGGACATTATAATTTTTTTCTTTGTTTTTATTCTCAGGGAAATGAGAAGCTACTGAAAATTTCTATGGGGAGAAATCATAGTCACAAATAAAGGTTTTAAAAGGATCCCTCTAACAACTGTGTTGAGAATACACTGTACAGCGACAGAAGTAGTTGATGGAAAACTATTTTCTTGTCTTTTGCAATAATCTCAGTAAAATATTATAGTGCTTGGATGAGTCTGATATTCATGGAAGTAATTAAAACATTATATAGTTTGTAGATATTTAGAATGTAGAGCTAAGACAATGTCTTAATTGATTAAAGAGGATATATGAGGGAAAGAGGAAAAGTCAGGAGGATTTCAAGAGTTTTGGTTTAAGCAATTGTAAAAATAGACTTGCATTTGATGGCAATTTAAAATTCTAAAAATTGGGGGACAGAGGAAGGTATCAATTTTGGTTTTGGAAAAGTTAAATTAGAGCTGTCTATTTGATATCAAACTATACATGTCCAGTTAGCAGTTAAATACCAGTGTGTAATTCAGACTGAGACTGCAAACATAAAATTGGGAGTGTTTGGCATACAGGTGATATTCAAAGTGATATAGCTGAGAAAACCACCAAGGAAATGGAAATAATAACAAAAAACAAGAGGTCCAAGTGCCGAGCTCTAGGCAATCAATTAAGACATAACGAGAAAAAGGAGGATTTGATAAAGATGCCTGATAAGAAACAACACTGAAGAAGAAGAAAATCAGAAGCACATAGTATTCTAGAAATGAAAAATTTGCCACGAAGTCCAAGATTTAATTAGGTTGAGAGAGATCTACTTGCTTATAATATCCTACCTCTAAATTATTCTCAACCAACAGACAAGTGTAATCAGTATAGTCATTCTTAAGTCTCAACCTGTATAATATATTGTGTAAAATATTTTGGCACTTTTTATTTGACTAAGTTCATCTTCAGCTAAGATGATAGCAGCTATCAAAAGTTTATTTTTAAAATTATTATTTTTGGTGAGGAGAGAAGAGGGTGAAATTTGAACAAAAAGATTATTTCTAAGAACTATAGTAAAATATGAGGCTGGAAATTGATGAAGACAACAGCAGCAGGTTTTCAGAGAATCTCTGTCATTTCAAGAGTGAGTTACAGCTCTAACCACTGCTGTTTTAACATGACTTATTAAAGTCCTCTTTAGAAAATCCTTAATTGGCATAAGGTAGTTACTTTCAGGTATTATTTGCATTTTCAACATTGTCTTCTCTTTAACTTCACAAGTCTCTCAGAGTACACTCATGAGTAACTTTCAGCTAACTATTTTTTGGTTGAAAAACTATCAAAATTGAGCCAACAAGAAAACTAGATGGTTTTAGACTAGGGTGGGATCCTAAAATTTATTTTTCTCTCAAAAAAAGATTTTTCTTCTCAACATGAAGACATTTTTCCCTCTCCTCATATTTTATTTGCATTTAGCCACAAAGTCTTGATACTTCTATCTGCAAAATATTTCTCAAACCTTTTTAGGCATTTACATTTTTAATTGCATCATCTTAAAATGTAATTAAGTTTCTTTTTTGGTATTCTTATATCTTAATCCCCATCACAATAATCATCAGCTTTCTGTAGTTTGTTTCTCTCAAATTTCTTTGAGTTCTTTGAAATCTCTTTCTGATTCTTCTTTTTAACAAATTTCTAGGAAAAATCTTGGCGTATAGAAGATCATATGAAATCATTTGTTGAATGATTTCATAAGTCTGACCTTTACCATTGAAATTCGGATTTCTTAAATATCTTCCTAATTAGCCTTCCTGTTATGTGTTGTATTGGAAATATCTTGAGTTCCAGCTCACATCTCTTTGTACTGCAACAATTATTGTCACAGCTAGCTCTATTAAGGTATAACCTGACAAAATTTTCCATGAACTGAGTCTTACATCTCTTATTTTCTGCACCGGGGCTTCTCTGATCTACTATGTGGAATGTCTCTGGGAACTCACCAGGCACTCACTCATGTACAACCTAGAAGAATGGGGAAGTGAATGTGCCATGAGTCAGTTGTTACACAGTAGAGGAAAAGGTGAATATGTTCTCCCATATTAGAGAGAAGCTCTCCTTTTTGTGGGGAATATGGACTGAGACGTGTTTTCCACCTATACACACTAGACCCTTTTTATACACTCTCCTAGATCAGGCTTCAGAAAATGCAACATTAAACATATCTCCTTTCTGCCTAGAACAATGTCTGGATTCTACACCGCCAACAGAATGGATACCATGCCCTAATGTGTGCACCTAACAGGAACCTGAATAATTTTGATATGTATTACTAGTTATGTCAAGCGTGGGGTGTTAGTTAATTATTATATTCTTAAGATTAGATTTTCTCCCCAAGATAATTTTTTTCAAAGATAAGAAATAAATTCTTCTATTAAAAAATATCTTTCCCAGCCAGCAGCTGCAGCAAGCCCTGATGAGGTGAGCTGAGACCCATGCAAAGCTGGGGACTCATTCTATGGCTACAGATTCTGGAACAGGACCCAAGGTGGTATAATATAGCTACTACCACACCTACTGTCATGCAAGGACAATTCACCACCACAGTAGCAGACAGGACCGCTCCACAGGTAACCTACTGCTCATTCAGCTACACTAAGAAAAGTCAGCAGTAAAGCCTGCAAATAGAGGAAGAAATCTTTATCCTCATAGCCAGCCTCAGAGTAATAGAAAAAGCAAACCTTCTACCAAATGACCAAACATCAAAGAAAAAAATGCTAGAACTACAAATAAACAAGAAGATATGACACCACTGAAGGGATACAATAATGCTCAAATTTCAGACTCCATGGAACAGGGAATCCTTGAAATGTCTGAGAAACAATTCTGAGCAATGATCCTAAGAAAACATAAAGAGATAAAAGAATACTCAATTAGAGAACACATTGAAACAAGCAAAAAAAATATCCAGAATATGAAGGAGGAAATTTGCAAAGAGATTAATACCTTAAAAAGGAGTGTAGTAGAAATGAAAGATTCACTCAGTGAAATAAAAAACATGACAGAGAGCTTGAGCAACAGGGTAGAGCAAGCAAAAGAAAGAATTTCAGATCTCAGAGATGGTCTTTTTGAAATAACCCATGCAGACAAAGAAGAAAAAGGAAAAAAGAATTAAAATTAATGAGGAAACCCTAAGAGAGATAGCAGACAACCTTAAACACTCTAAAATCCAAATTGTGGATATTCCAGGGGGTGGGGAGGGAGGGGAAGGAAAAAAGTATTGAAAACCTATTCAAGGAAATAGTAACGGAAAACTTCCCAGGTGTAGGGAGAGATACAGACCTTCAGATCCAGGAAGCTCAATAGTACCCAAACAGATTCAATCTAAAAAGATCCTTCCCAAGACACATTATACTTAAATTTGCAAAGTTCAAAAGCAAAGAGAGAATTCTAAAGGCAGCAAGAGAAAAGCACCAAGTCACCTATAGGGGAGCCCCCATCAGACTAACAGACTTCTCAACTAAAAACTTACAGTCCAGAAGAAAGTGGAATGATATATTCAAAATACTAAAAGAAAAAATTACCAGCCAAGAATCCTTTACCCAGCAAGGCTCTCCTTCAGAAATAAGGGCAAAATAGTGTATTTCCCAGACAAACAAAAGTAGTGGGAGTTCACCACCACACAACCAGAACTGCAAGAAATTCTCAAGGAAGTCCTTCATCCGGAATCTGAAAGAAGATGACCACTATCACAAATACACAAGAAAGAGCAAAACCCACCAGTAAAACAAAAATACCAGTGAGAAAGAGAAAGAAACTAAATCATGCCACCTCAAATATCCATCTAACGTGGAAGAAGAGAAATAAAAGGGGAAGTAAGAATTAAAAGACCTTTAAATCATCTCAACAGAAAGCAAATAAATGACAGGAATTAAATAATGCCTGTCAACAACACCCCTAAATATGAATGGATTAAACTCCCCATTCAAAAGACACAAACTTTTAAACCAAAAAAACATAAAAAGAGACAAAGAAGACCACTACATAATGATAAAAGGATCTACCCATCTAGGAGACATAACAATCATAAATATATATGCACCCAATTCTGGAGCACTCAGATATGTAAAGCAAACACTCTTAGACCTAAATAAAGAAAAAGGCTCTAATATGTTAATAGTGGGTAATCTGACCACCCCTCTCTCAGTATGGGACAGAACTTCCAGACAACAAATCAATGAAGAGACACAGGATTTTTTTTCTTTTTCTTTTTTTTTTTTTTTGTCGTTTTTTTTCGTGACTGGCACTCAGCCAGTGAGTGCACCGGTCAGTCTTATATAGGATCCGAACCCGTGGCGGGAGCGTCGCCGCGCTGCCAGTGCAGCACTCTACCAAGTGCGCCACGGGCTCGGCCCAAGAGACACAGGATTTAATCCACACCTTAAACCAACTGGACCTGTCAGATATATACAGAACATTTCACTCAACAACTAAAGAATATACTATCTTCTCATCAGCTCATGAAATATTCTCCAGGATAGACCACATATTAGATCACAAATCTACAATCAGCAACTTTTTCAAAAACTGAAATCATTCCAAGTATCTTTTCTGAACATAATGGACTAAAACAGGAAATGAATAATAAGCAAAACTTTGGAAACCATTCAAATACATGGAAATTGAACAAAAGGCTCCTGAATGACCTATGGGTCCAAGAAGAAATTAAACAGGAAATTTAAAAAACTCTTGAAACTAGTGAAAATAAAGGTACATCATACCAAAACCTGTGGGATACTGCAAAAGGAATACTAAGAGGCAAATTTATTGCAATAAATGCTTACATCAAAAGAATGAAAAGACTTCAAATAAATGACCTAACACAATGCCTCAAAGAAATTGAAAAACAACAACAATCCAAACCTAAAGATAGGAGATGGAAATAAATAATTAAGATAAAGGCAGAAACAAATGAGAAACCCCCAAAATAATAGAAAATATAAACAAAACAAAATGTTCTTTTTTCGAGTACATAAGTAAAATAGACAAAGCTAGATTAACAGAAAAAGAAGAGAGAAGACCCAAATGATAAAAATCAGAAATGATAAGGGAGACATTACAACTGATACCACAGAAATACAAAGAATCATTAGATACTATTATAAATAACTATAAGACAATAAATACGAAAATTTCGAAGACATGAATAAGTTTGTACACACATGAAAACTACCCAAACCCAAACAGACCAATAACAAGCAATGAGATTGAAGCAGTAATCAGCAATCTTCCAACAAAGAAAAGTCTAGGTCTGGATGGCTTTACAGCCAAATTTAGTCAAACTTTTAAAGAGGAATTAATGCCAATTCTCCTCAAACTATTCCAAAACATTAAAACAGAGGCCAGTCTCCCAAACTCATTCCATGAGGCCAACATAAATTTGATTCCAAAACCAGATAAAGACACAACAACAACAAAAAGAAAATTACAAGCCAATATCCTTTATGAACATAGATGCAAAAATCCTCAACAAAATATTAGCAATGAGGATACAGCAAAACATTAAAAAAATTATACACCGTGATCAAGTGGGATTCATCCCAGAGATGCAAGGATGGTTCAACATACAAAAGTCAATAAATGTGATACATCAAATCAACAAACTCAAGGACAAAGACCATATGATTATCTCAATAGATTGTGAAAAAGCATTTGACAAAATTCAACATCTTTTCATGATAAAGACTCTTAACCAATTAGGTATAGAAGTAAACTATCTCAACACAATAAAAGCCATCTATGACAAGCCCACCACCAGTATCATTCTGAATGGGGAAAAACTGAGGTCCTTTCCCTTAAGAACAGGAACAAGACAAGGATGCCCACTCTCACCACTTCTATTTAACATAGTACTGGAGTTACTAGCCAGAACAATCAGGCAAGAGAAAGAAACAAAGGGAATACAGATTGGAAAAGATGAAGTCAAAGTATCGCTATCTGCAGATGGCATGATACTATATATAGAAAAACCTAAAGACTCCATCAAAAAACTCCAAAGCTGGTTAATAACTTCAGTAACATTGCACAATACAAAACAAATGTCCTCAAATCAGTTGCACTGATATACTCAAACAAAAAACTAACATAAAGAGAAATAAAGAAAGTAAGCCCATTAACAATTCTCACAAAAGACATAAAATACCAAGGGATCAATTTAACCAAGGAGGTGAAAGATCTCTACTACAAACCATGACTGAAAGAAATTAAAGAAGTCACAAAAAGATGGAAAGATATTCTGTGTTCTTGGATTGGAAGAATTAACATTGTGAAAACGTCTACCCAAAGCAATCTACAGATTCAATACAATCCCCATCAAAATATTAATGACATTCTTCATAGAAATGGGAAAAAAAGAAAAAAAAATCTTAACTTTCATGTGGAATAACAAAAGACCCTGAATAGCCAAAGGAATCCTGAGCAAAAAAAATAAAGCCGGAGGCATAACACTACCTGACTTCAAATTATACAACAAAGCTGTTGTAACCAAAACCGCATGGTACTGACATATAAATAGATGCTTGGACCAGTGGAGCAGAATAGAAAACCCTGAAATCACACGTCAGACTTACAGCCATCTGATATTTGACAAAAGTAACAAAAACATACATTGGGGAAAAGACTTTCTCTACAATAAGTGGTGCTGGGAAACTTGGATATCCATATGCAGAAGAACAAAACTAGATATACTCCTTTCACCATATACTAAAATCAATTCAAAATGGATTAAAAACTTAAGTATTAGACCTGAAACTGTAAAATTATTGAGGGAAAATATAGGTGAAATACTTCAGGAATTAGGTCCGGGCACAGACTTTATGAACATGAGCCTGAAAGCACAAGCAAAAAAAGAATAAATGAACAAATGAGACTATATCAAACTCAAAACCTTCTGCACAATGAAGGAAATAATCAACAGAGTGAAATGCCAACTTACAGAGTGGGAGAAAATTTTTTCTAACTATGCGTCCGACGAGGGATTAATATCCATAGTATACAAGGAACTTGAGCAATTTTTGCAGTAAAAAAACAAATAACACAATTAAAAAATGGGCAAAGGAGCTGAATACATATTTTTCAAAGGAAGACATACAAATGGCCAACAGATACATGAAAAAATGCTCAACATCACTAGTCAACAGGGAAATGCAAATTAAAACCACATTGAAATATCAACTCACCCCAGTTAGACTGGCTATAATCAAAAGGATGATGAATAACAAATGCTGGTGAGGGTATGGAGTGAAGGGAACACTCCTGCACTGTTGGTGGGACTGTTTAATGCACAGCCACTGTAGAGAACACTATGGAGGTTTCTAAAACAAGTACAGATGATCTTCTATATGATCCAGTAATCCCAGTTCTGGGTATATACCCAGAGTAATGGAAATCATCATGTCAAAGGGATACCTGCACTCCCGTGTTCATCGCAGCTCTGTTTACAATAGCAAAGATATGGAACCAACCTAAATGTCCATCAATGGATGATTGGATAAGGAAAATGTGGTATATACACCATGGAATACTACTCTGCCCTAAAAATGAATTTAATTCTCCCATTTGTAACAACATCGATAAGCTTGGAGAATCTTATATTGTGTGGAATAAGCAAAGCACAGAGGGATAAATACCACATGTACTCACTCATAAGTGAGAGCTAAGGGGGAAAGAAGGAAGGAAAGAAAAACCACAGTGGTGCGTTGGACTTGCAGAGGGAGAGAATTCCTTGGGATGCAAAGTGGAGTTGGGGAGACTAAAGGAGGGGAGGGAGCTTGGGGATAATTTGGTGGGAGACATGGGGTACAATCACAATTTGTGGTAAGGGGCATGCAGCCAGTATGGAATTGGCCTTCACATCTTGGCCATGAGCGGTGACAATCAGTTTTGTGTTTCATGAGTATTCATAATCAGTAAAATGAATCTTTCCCATGTTGCTTAGCACAGTGTTGCCATACATTAGGCACTAAACAAATCTTAATGAGTTGAACTAAATGTCATCTTTTGGAGGAATTCTAACATTTTCTAAATCCTATGGTTGAAAAATACAGTTGTGGGAATAGATAATAAAATTGTAAGTGCTACCTGATAGCTCTAGACAATTTTAAGCTCCTGCATGTGGATTTCGATTGACTTTCAGAAGCAAATAAAAGCAGATACTTATCATATCACATACGGATACTGCAGTAGAAATGTCATTGTTTTTTGAGCCATATGACATGGTTTTAAGTTTCATTTGTGATTTGGTTCATCATTTCTCTTAAATCCTCATTTTTCCATATCTATAATAGGAAATAAAAATAACCGCTTTTCTTACTAGACAGGTTACCACTGTTAAGTTCAAATACAAAAATGTTTGAGGAATAACTCTGTGATGTTTAGATGAAAATTTCCTTTTTGCACAAAAGCTTTCCTCCAGATTTTTATTTGAGAATCAATTGCACTATTAGCTAATAAGCAGTCTTTAAAATTTCATACCATATCTATGTATTGCCAAAAAATTTCAATTCTTGAAATTATTTTTTCTGTATTAAATAAATTCAGAGTCCCCCTATCAAAACTGTTGTAACAACACAGGGACACTATGGCAAGAAAAATAATGATTTTAGCATAAAATATAAATATTTTTAATCCAATTATTCATTTCCCTAATAACTGAAAAATGAAGTATGCATATTTTTATTCTATATTTAGATATTGTGTTTCCAGTGTCAGTTGAACATACTCTACAAACCATACAAGGACCACCAAGAAAAATAATTGTAATATTTGTAAAGAGCACAAATTAAATTGAACAAAAAGTATACATAGAAATTACATTAATGTCTTTTATTAAGTACCTCAAGTTCTCTTTGGGAGTAAGTGGTCTATGAATACATAGTAACTATAATAAAAGACACGACAATAATTAGTTTGCTGTTGGGTTTTTATGGAATTTTATTTAGCATTAGGTATTTTGTTGCCTTAGACCCATTAAGTGTTTGTTGTCATTATTGTTTTTCTTTTTATTCTTCAAAGGTTTATGTTTAAATACCAAGGAAAAGAAAAAATGAAGCTGTTCCAACAGAATCGACTTAGTTCTGAGATCTCATGCCAACCACAAACTGGTTTGGTACCTCCGTCATTTTTGCTGTTCCTTCAATGGGAAACTGGGACGTGAATGAGTCTGTGAAGAACAGAAATACTGAGTAAGCCTCCACTGCCTACTTGACCATAGAGAAATAACTGCACAGTCAATGTACAATATGATTATAAAACTGAAAGTAATAAGTACTCTCATTCACAATTCAATGTTTTCAAATATCAACATATTCAGCCCATTTTTTAATCAGACTCAAATATAAGGTGAAATAAATCTATGATGTCTGGTAATGTCAAACTCACTAAGTTGCTGAAGAATATGTTCCAAAATTCGATAGAAAGGAGGAATGTACAACTACAAAATAATCAGAGTATTTGTAAATAAAGTTGTTTTCACTTTCCGGTTACCATAGATCAGTAGAGTTTGGAATAAATTTATGTGTAACAAGAAAGTGAAAAGAGCATAAATATCCTCAAACATGGAAACATGAAAGAAATGTGAAAATTATGAACATATACATGCTTATAAATCTTTGCAGCAAGAAATACTACCTTTTAAATTATAAGATTTTCTAAAAGGTCAATTACATCTATGTGCCAAAGATTTTTGGAAATACAGTGTTTTAAAAGGGAGTTGTAAATAGAATGGCTTGAAACACAAAAGTTTTGAATTAAAAAAGAATAGAAAAAACTATAGTCCTTAAAATAATTTGAAATCTTCATTTTTATGTCTGCTAACTGAAACACTTGTTGTTTTATATTAGAAAAAAAAAGATGCAGTATGTATTTCTACCTTTTGTAGATGGCAGATTCCAAGATGTGACTATGACCTGGCTATTTCAGTAATCCATACATTCTTGTTTTTTTTACTAGAACCCTTCACAAGTATATTTTGTGTACCTATAATATTCTTAGTATGAGCTTGGTTCTCAGTTACCATATGAGCAAAACAGAAACTGTCCCTTCACTAGCACTCCTATGGAGAGACGATTATTAATTTAACAGTCAGACAAATAAGAAGTTTAATCCAGGAAAAACAACAGAAGGATTTGAAACGTGGTCTATCTAACTCCCAAGTCCAAGCCCATAAGTAGTATGTCTACGAAAACTGGAACCAGCTGTGGTTCTGGCTTTCAATTCTAAGATTTCTGACTTGGTACTCTCACTTAAGTAATGTGCCTTAAAATCAAGACTTCTGCCTCATTTTGATATTCTAATTCTTATTGCTAGCCTTTATGGACTTCAATATATATATTTAAGCCAAAATTAGTTCTATATTTTTTTAATTAACAAAGAAGTTACTTCATCAGTTATCTTGACATTTCAAGGAATAAATACCTAAGTAAACTGAATTGAATGGTTTATAGAATGCTTACAATTGCATTGGTATGTAAGAGTTAAAAATAAATCTAATTTTGGGAACTATAGAATTATTTTTAGAAAAACATCTCAGACATATATTAAATAGACAATATAATTAAAATCTTAATTTTTATAATAGTAATTTTGTGAGGAAATAAAATATGAATAAGAGAAAGGATTTTTGCATTTGTTCTGAGTTCAAAACAATCTAGAAAACCTGTTACAAAATGTCGACACAATTAGAAAAGAAGAACTCATAATTGGCAAGGACATGAGAAAAATACTTTCCTATCAGAGACTACATTTTTCAAAGTTTAAAAAATTAAAAATATAGATATATCATTAAGTAAAGCCCTCTTAACATGTATTGCACATTTGTTTTTTGCTTGAATCATTAGTCTATTTTTCTTTTGTTAAAACAAATTTTGCAATAACTTCTTTATAAAAACCTTTAATTCATATTCAGCTTGCAATAGAATATGTATGTTGATTTTTTATTCTTTTGCATCTGAGTCTTATTTAAACCTTGCGGGAGAAAGTAATCTGAATGTCTAACAACTCTGATCAAAAGGTGTAGAAGTTCATCTACTCTAAAACAGAGAGATAATGATGTCTGCAAAGTTTAAGCTTAACAACAAAAAAGTAACTGTGTTCTAAAGAAAGCAACAGCATTTGTCTTTTTTCACCCTTTCACAGAAAAGATACTATTGAATATGACTGCAATTAAATTGAGTTTATAAAATATTTATGGATTTCCAAGGGAATTTGGTCTTCATAAGTTTTGCCCATTAAGACAAATAAGGGAAAAGGAGAATATTTTTGAAATCAAACATGGAATATGTATTTAATGCATTGAGTTTTTTTTTCTCAGATATTTATTGTGTAAAGCACTACTGCTCCATGTAAAAGGGATATTTTAGTGATAAACTCACAGCATTAATCATGGGAATTTTTTTCCCTTTATGGCAAAGAGTATTTATATTACAAAAAAAGAGACATACTTAACTATATTAAAAGTCAGTAAGGATAGGGCAAAATGAATGCATAAACACGCGCGCACACACACAAACACACACACACACACACACAAACACACACACACACACACACACACAGTGCCATGCTTAATGAATTCTCAGAATATTGTCAGAGTACTGTTATAATTATATCTATACATTATGTACATTACACATAAGTATTTATTAGTTTTTCAATAAAATATCTTTCCATTAATATTTGTCTTCCCTTTGCATAAATGTATGAAGCATTAGCATTTATTTAGATTAGTAATGCCTCAATGAAAAGAAAATATATTTTTATTTTTATGTATCTTTATCATCACTGTTGACAGAAAAGAAAAATCACCGCATTATTCAGTTGTTAGGGTTGCTGATAATTGAGCTAGTGTCTTTTGTTTGTTTTAAGACCATCTTACCTCTGGCCTCTAGACACTAAATCATCTTTTACTTCAAAGGCCCACTGTCTTACACAGGCTCTGCCCCAAAGCATATATAAAATGCCATTGTCACATCTTAGATATATCCTTAGAACTTTGGATTTAGTTATATATCATCTTCATTAAGTTAACTCTTTTAATGATTCTGACCAACCTTTACTCATAAGAAAGATGACCAATAAGGAGACTAAATAACGAAATAATTTTTGAAATATGTAGGGTTTTTTTTCAATGCATTAATAACGATAATGACATTTCCATCAACGTGTATAAGAGTTCCCTCTTCTCCACATCATCACCAGCATTTTTAATTTTTGTCTTTTTTATGAGTATGCAAAAACATTAATAGCACTATATTAACTTCATCTGTGAGTTGAGATTAATTCAACATGAGCAAATAGGTTTTATTCTAATATAAATTTGAGTCAACAGTAAGAAATGTATCATCATTATTAACATGAATAAGTACATCAACAAATTATAGGTGGGGAAAATTGCTGTTTATATAAGTTGATAATAAAAGACTTCAGTAAAATTTGGAGATATTCAAAATAAAAACATTTACTAAAATAAGAACAGAATATCTTCCATGATTAAACTTTTGATTATATTTACAACAGTTATGCTTTTGTCAATGCCTTTTTGTGAATTAAAAAAAGCATTATTCAAATTTAAAAACTACAAATAAATATTAAAACATAATAAAGACTATCTGTCAAAACCAAAAACAAATATTATGCCTAATAATGAATGAATGATAAGGCCAGTGTCATTAAAATCAGAAATAAAATAGGAATTCCAAAACTACCTCTATATTTTAATACTGAAGACAATTCTGGAAGTGTAATAATAATACAAAAAAAATGTTTTATTTATATACATATTTTTTCCTGTATATGTCTTGTTTTTTATCGAAACATAAATGATTATACATATTTGCAGATACAGAGTTGAATATCAGTACTTGTATGCAATGTGTGATGATCAAATCAGGATGCTTGGCATAGTCATTGTTATGAAACTTAGTCACTTCTTTGTGATGAAGGCTTTTGACCTTCCTTTCTTCTAGCTATTTGATGACAAGCAGCAAATTAATATTAATTGTAGATACCTAGCTCAACTGTATACAAATAAAACTTATTTTTCCTAACTAGCTGTTTTTGTGTTCATTAACCAATTTTTTACTATCCCCCTCACCCATCCCCCTCTCCTTTGCCTAGTAACAATAGTTCTGTCCTCTCCCTCTAAAAATTCAGTGTATTATTATGATTGTTTCTTTCTTTCTTTCTTTTTTAGCTCCCACCATGTGAGGACATGCGGTATTTCCTTCCTGTGCCTGACTCATTTTGCCTAATGTATTTTTTTCCAAGCTCATCCATGCTGATGAAAATACAGAATTTCATTTTTTTTTTGTAGCTGAGTAGTATTCTGTAGTGTAGATATACCATATTTTCCTTATCCAGTCATCTGTCAATGGACATTTAGGTTGGTTTCAACTCTTAGCTATTGTAAATAGAGCTGTGATAAACATGGGATAGTAGGTGTCCCTTTGGCATGATGATTTCCATTCTTTGGGTATATACCCAGTGGTGGGATTGCTGGATCATATGGCAGTTCTACTTGTAGTTGTCTGAGAAATTTCCATACTGTTTTCAATAATGGCTGTCCTAATCTATAATCCTACTAAAAATTTGTAGAGGTTCCCCTTTCTGCACATCCTCACTAGCATTTGTTGCTCTATTTTTGATAATATCCAGTCTAACTGGGATTAGATGATGTCTCAATGCAGTTTATATTTTCATTTCCCTGACGATTAGTGATGTTGAGACCTTTCTCATGTACCTGTTGGCAATTTGCAAGTCTTCTCTTGAGAAATGTCTATTCAGCTCCTTAGCCCACTTTTTAACTAGATTATTTTTCTGTGCTGTTACATTGTTTGAGTTCTTTGTATATTATGGATATTAATGATTTGTCAGATATATAGTTTACAAATATTTTCTCCCATGCTGTAGGTTGCCTTTTCACTATGTTGATCGTTTCCTTTGCTGTGTGGAAGCTTTTTAGTTTGATATAATCCCATTTATTTATTTTTTCATTTGTTTCCTGTGCTTTTGAGATCTTATTCGTAAAATCTTTGCTCAGTAATACATTCTGAAATGTTTCCGTTATTTTTCTTTTAGGAGGTTTATAGTTTCAGGCATTATATTTAAGTCTTTAATCCATTTTGAGTTGATTTTGGTATATGGTGAGAGGTGTCTAACTTCATTCTTCCACACATGGATATCCAGTTTTCCCAGCACCATTTATTAAAGAGGATACCCTTTCCTCAGTGTACGTTCTTGGAACTTTTGTCAAAGATCAATTGGCTGTGAATATGTGGATTTACCTCTAGGTTCTCTATGCTGTTCCATTGGTTCATGTGTCTGGTTTTATGCCAGTACCATGCTGTTCTTGTTACTATAGCTTTGTAGTATAGTTTGAAGTCAGGTAGTGTAGTGATTCCAAATCTATTTTATTTCATTTAGCTTAAGATTGCCTTGGCTCTTCGGGGTCCTTTTTTGTTTCAAATAAATTTTAGAATTGTTTTTTTCTGTTCCTATGAAAAACGTCATTGTTTTTTTGATTGGGATTGCATTGAATCTGTAAATCATTTTAGGTAGCGTGGACATTTTCACAACATTAATTTTTCCAAAATATGAACATGAAGAGTTTAACCATCTTTTGGTATCCTCTTATTTCTTTCATCTGCATTTTGTAGTTCTCATTTTAGAGATCTTTAACTTCCTTGGTTAAATTAACTCCTTAGGTATTTCTTATTTTTTTTGGTAGCTATTGTAAATGAGCTTGCTTTCTTGATTTCTTTTTCTGCTGGTTCATTGTTGGTGTATAAAACTGCTACTGATTTTAGTATATTGAATTTATATCCTGCAAATTTACTGAATTTATTTATCAGCTCCAGGAGATTTTTGGTGGAGTCTTTAGGATTTTCTATATACAGGATCATGTCATCTGCAAACAGGGACAATTTGACTTTGTGTTTTCCAATTTGGATGCCCTTTATTTCTTCCTCTTGCTTGATCGTTCTGGCTAGTATTTCCTATGTTATGTTAAGTGAGAGTGATGAGAATGGGTATCCTTGTCTTGTTCCTGTTCTTAAAGTAAAACTTTCAGCTTTTCCCCATTCAGGATGATGTTGGTGGTGGACTTGTCATACACGGCTTTTATTGTGTTGAAATACTTTTCTTCCATACCTAATTTGTTGAGAGTCTTTTTCATCAAGAGATGTGGAATTTTGTTAAGATCATTTTTCTGACTCTATTGAGATGATCATATAGTTTTTGACTTGATTTTGTTGATGTGTTGTATCACCTTTATTGATTTCTGTATGTTGAAACATACACACATCCCTGAGATGAATTCCACTTGATCATGATGAATGATCTTTTTAATGTAGTATACTGTTTGATAATAACATGTTGAGAATTTTTGCATCTATATTCATCAAGGATGTTGGACTGTAATTTTCTTTTTTTGTTGTCTTTTTTCTGATTTTGGTATCAGGGTGATGTAAGCCTCAGAAAATGAGTTTGGGAAAGTGTTCTATGTTTTGATTGTTTAGAATAGTTTGAAAATAATTGGTTTTTTCCTATGTAAAAGTTTAGTTGAATTCAGCGGTGACGCTATCCAGTCCTTGGCTTTTCTTTGTTGGGGGACTGCCAGTCACTGTTTCAATCTCATTGCTTGACACGGGTCTATTCAGATTTTCTATTTCTTCTTGGTCAAGTTTTGATAGTCTGTGTCAAGAAATTTATCCATTTCCTCCAGGTTTTCTAAGTTGTTGGTATATAGTTGTTCATAATAGTCTCTAATGATTCTTTGTATATCTGTACTACTGGTTGTAATGTCTCCTTATTCACTTATGCTTTTTGTAATTTGAGTCTTCTTTCTTCTTTTTTTAGTTAGTCTAGGTAATGGTTTGTCAATTTTCTTTATCTTTTCAAAAAACCAAGCTTTTTTTTCGTCTAACTTTTGTATCTTTTTTGGCCTCTATTTCATTTAGTTCTGCTCTAGCCTTTATCATTTCTTTCTGTCTATTAATTTGAAGGTTGGATTGTTCTTGTTTCTCTAGTTATTTGAGGTGTAATGTTGGATTGTTTATTTGAAGTCTTTCTTTTCTTCTGATGTAGGCATTTATTGCATCAAACTTCCATCTTAGTATTGCTTTTGCAGTACTGTAAATATTTGACATGATCTAATATTTTTATTAGCTTCAAGAATTTTTTTGATTTCCTGTTTAATTTCTCCTTGGACCCATAGGTTGCTTGGGAGCATGTAGTTTAATTTCCATATATTTTAATAGTTTTCAAAGTTTTGTTTGTTATTGATTTCTAGTTTTAATCCACTGTGATCTGAAAAGATACTTGAAATGATTTCAATTTTTTAAAATTTGTTGAGACTTGATTTGTGAACTAACATGTGGTCTATCTAGGAGAATATGTCATGTGCTAATGAGATGAATGTATATTCTCTATTTGTTGAATGAAATATTCTGTAGATATCAGCCAAGTCAAACTGGTCTAAAATATAGTTTAAATCCTGTGTTTATCTGTTGATTTGTTGCCTAGATGATCTGTCCATTGTTGACAGGGGGGTTATGACATCCTCAAGTATTATTATATTGGGGTCTTTCTCTATATATAGGTTTAATAGTGTTTACTTTACTGTCTGGGTGCTCCAATTTGGGGGTGCATATATATGTATGATTGTTATATCCTCTTGCTGGATAGATCCCTTTATAGTATAATGACCTTATCTGTCTCTTTTCATAGTTTTTGTTTTAAAGTCTATTTTATCCAACATGAAAATAGCTACTCCTGCTCATTTTTGATTTCCTTATGTGTGGTATATCTGTTTCCCTCCCTTTGCTATTAGTCAGTGTGAGAGTTTATAGGTGAAGTGAGTTTCTTGTAGGCAGCATATAGTTGGTCTAGTTTTTGAATCTATTCAGCCAGTCTGTTTCTTTTGAATGGGGAATTCAATCCATTTATATTTAGGGTTGCTATTAAAAGGTATTATTTCACTCCTGTTTTTTTATTATTTTCTTTTATTGGAACATAGTTGATTGGACATATCTGTGGGGTACAGCATTGAATATCAATACCGGTGTGCAATATGTAATGTTCAAATCAGCATAATTAATGTATTCAACATTATACAATATAATCCATTTTCATGGCCCTTTACCAATTTTATTAATTCTCAATGGTTGTTCTGCATATCTTTTCTTTCTTTCTTTCCCTTTTATTGTTTTTGGTGTTTGTTGTTTTTTTGTATTGGTTAGATGTAGTTTCTGTCTTGTTCTAACTTGTGTAACTGTTCAACTAGTGGGTTTTATTATTACTCATGTATTTTTGATGGTGATTATTACTTTTTGGATTCCAGATATAAGATTCCCTTGAAAATTTCTTGTATGGATCATCTTTTGGTGATGAACAGCTACGGTTTTTGTTTGTCTTGCAAAAGCACTATTTCTTCTTCATTTCTGAAAAACAGCATACTGTGCATCTTTTCTTGGCTGGCAGTTTTTATCTTTTACGCTTTTGAATATATTATCCCATTATCTACTGGCCTGTAAGGTTTCTGCTGAGGAAGCCGCTGTCAGTCTAATGGAGGATCCTGTTTGGTGATTTGATGTTTTTTCTAGATGTTCCTAGAATTCTCTTTGTCTTTGACTATTGACAGCTTGACTACAATGTAACTTGGAGAGGATCTTTTTGGATTTAATCTGGTTGGAGATCTTTGAGACTTTTGGATCTGGAAGTCCATATCTCTCCCAAAACTAGGAAGTTTTCCAGTACTGTTTTATTGAATAAGGTTTTTCTTGCCTTTTCCTTTCCCTTTTCCTTATGGAAGACCCATAATTTGGATGTTTGTACACTTAAGGTTGTCTGACAGCTATCATATGCTTTCTTCATTTTTTAAAAACCTCTTTTTCATTTTCTTTTCTTTTCTTTCTTTTTTTTTTTATCTACCTCGGTTATTTCAAAAAGCCTGTCTTTGAGTTATGAAACTCTTTCTTCTTGCTCTAGCCTGTTTCTTAAGCTCTAGATGCACTTTTTATTTTGTTGAATGAATTCCTCAGTTCCAAGAGTTCTGCTTAGTTCTTTATAACATATCTATCTGTTGAACTCCTCCTTCAGATCCTACTTTTTATTTTTCATTTTGTTGTTCTCTATCTAAATTTTCTTGCATCTCATTGAGTTTCCTTAAGATTATTGCTTAGAATTTCTTCTCAGACATTTCATAGGCTTCCTGCTATTTAGGGCTTGGTGCTAGAGAATTATTTTATTGGTGGTATCATTATATATATTATATATATATATATATTTCTAGTCTCTCTTCATTTATATATATCTATATAAACATTATATATATATAAATATATATGTTAAATATAAATTTATGTAATTTACATAAATTTACATAAATTACATAAATTTATATTTAACATACGTATTTATATATACATTTATATAATATATAAATTTGTGATATATAAATTTGATATGTTATAAATATAAGTTTTTATATATAAAATATAAATATTATGTGTGTATATACATGAAGTAGGGAGACTAGAAATATATATTTGTATATATATTTGTTTATTTATTTTATATATTTTACATTTATATATTTTATATTTTTATATATTTTATATTTTATATATAAATTTATATTTATTTTAAATATATATTTATTTTATCTAAATATATATTTCTAGTCTCCCTACATTGATGTCTGGGAATCTGGTGGAACAGTTGCCTCTTCTAATATTCTGGAGTGGCTTTTGAGGGGAGTGACTCTCCTGTAGATGTGCTCTATAATGACAGTTGGGTAGTTTAGTTTTAGTTCTGGGTAGATGCAGCAGTGTAGTCTCTGCATAATTACTTTAACTGCATTCCATGTCAGAGTTGACTGTGAGTGCCTCCATAGCATAGGCACTGGGATATTCACTAGGTCCTTACTGAAATGAGCGACACTGGGCAGGGTGATGGAATCATAAGCAAGATCTCAAGCTGTTGGGAAAAGTTCTGGGGTGCTCTGCCTGTCTTTTGCTAAAATGATTGACCCTGAGTGAACCTGCTGGTGCCCTGCCACTATCCCATGACCCTGATAGATGCACTGGGGTGTTCTGAAGCACCTCAGTTTCAATGAATGACCCTTGGTGAGATTTCTAGGTTTCAGTATTAGGATCTTTGGCTTTGAGGGACACAATGAGGTGCTTAGCAACTCCTCAGCTAAAGTGGATGACTCAGTAGTGTCAGTAGCCCTCTGAACGGGGGCCTGTGCCCCCAGAGGAGGTATTGGGGTGCTCTGTAACTCCACTGCTAATGTGGGTGACACTGGGTGAGTTTTCTGGATTTGGGTGGGGTCCTGTACCTTCAGAAGAGGCACTGGGTTGCTCTGAAACATTATTGTTGATGTGGGCCACTTTGGGAATGTGGTAGCAGATTTGGGTGGGTTTCGTAGGTCCCAAGAGGGATGTTGGGGTCCTCTATAGCTGTTAAGCTGGAGTTGCCACTCTTGGTGAGGCTGCTGTGGTTGTGAGCAGGCCTCTGGACCCACAAGAGAGATGTTGGGTCTTGCTGCAGGTCCCCAGTCAGAGTGGGCCATTTTAGATAAGATTGCCTGTGGTTGTATAAAGTACCCCAAACCTTCAAGAGAGATGCTAGTGTTCTCTGCAGCTGCTCAGCTGATGTTATCACCCTGGGAAAGGCTGCCACAGTTGTGGATAGGCCCCTGTGACCCTAAGTGAGGCACTTAGTCACTCTGGAGGACCTCAGGTGGGATGGGCTTCCTTCCCCACATGAGTTGCTGGGGCCGTGGATGAGCTGCTCTGCCCACAAGACAGATGCTGGTCCTTCTGCAGAAGACTTGCTGGGGCAGGTAGCTCTGAGCAAGCTAATTGGTGCTGCACATGTGGGTGTGTTCCCCTGAGAGAGATGTGCAAGTCCTCCACAACCTCCTCTTAGGTATAAGAATTGCAAGAGTATTTTACAAAAGAAGATAGGGGGTGGGTTGCCAGCAGTGTTCAAAGGCCCTGATTAGGGTGCTTTCTGGCTCTGTAAAGTGCATGCATCAACCCTATCTGTCCTAATGATACCCTCACTGCACAAGACTGCCTGTTCCTAGGGCACAGGGTACATGTGTATTCAGGTGTAGGTGACCTGGTGCACTGATGGGGCCTCAGGGTTGTGGACCAGGCCAAATCATAATGTTCTCAGGTCCAAAACTAAGATTGCTGCAGCAGCCTGTGACCTAGGACATGGGAGTAGCTCAACATGAACTCCCTCCTGGGATCAATGCAGTCTTGTGGGCTCTAGCAATTTCCAACATTCATTCCCCTGTGATTTGGGCCAACAGACCATCGTGCCAAGCTTGCTCACCTCTTTACTGCAGAGAGACGCTTTCCTTGGACCCTTACTACTCCCATCTGGGGGATGGGGTGGTGGCAATCAAGAATTCTCTTCCATTCCATATATAGCTATCCATAGTTTTTGTACTCACCAGCTTCTCTGCTGCTTTTCTGATGTGTTCTAGCATTCTCCTTCCATTACTTTAATCCCAGTATAGTTGCATATTTGATGTATTCTCTGTCTTTATGGGAGAGACATGCAATGAATCCTTCTAGTTGGCCATCTTGCTCCAGAAAAATCAAGAAAAAAGTTGTAAATATTAGAAGAGACAAAAATTATTATTTGCAGATGATATAATCAGATAGGCAGGAAATCTAAAAAAATCAATATAATGAATTGAAAAATTAACAAGAATTTTTAATTTCACTATAAGCTTAATAGCTTATCAGTACTGCAATAAATAAAAATATTGGTGAAAAAATAAAGAATCCTAAAATATGCTTTGAAATGTATACAGAAACTCAATGTATAGCAAAGTTAGCACTTCAGTTCTGCAAGAAATGTGATGATAGTTTGTTTAATAAAGGAGGTGGCATAAGTGGCATTTAACCTGGAAGAAAATAATGGTAGCTTTTCCTTTGTTAAGTGAGAAACTCAAAGCCATGCAAGAAAAGACACATACAGCACTTAAGAACATAAAATGTAAATGAAAATATGTAACAGTAAAAGAAACCATAAGCAATAGCAAAAAATAAATGCTAGCTTGAGACAAAACAGTTGGCCTTCTGCATTCATGGGTTCTGCATCTGCACATTCAACCAACCTTGAATCCAAAATACTGTATTTGGGGCGGGGGAGGGACAATATAAAAGACAACAATAAAAAACAATACAGTATAACAATTATTTACATAGCATTTATATTGTGTTAGTTAGGATAATAATCTAGAGATGATTAAAAGGATAAAGGAGAACAGAGGATTTTTAGAGCAGTGAAACTATTCTCTATGATAATTTAATGGTGAATATGTGAATGGTGAATATATTATACATTTGGCAAAACCCATAGAATTGTATGGAACAAAGAGGAAACCCTAATGTAAAATTGAATTAATAATAATATATCAATATTGGTTTATAATTGTAAAAATGTACCACACTAATATAACATGTTAATAATAGAAGACACTGTTGGGGTGGGGGGTATGGGAATTATTTATTTTCTGTTTAATTTCTCTGTAAGCCTAAAACAACTATAAATGCAAAGTGTATTACTTGGAAACAAAATAAAGTAGATAGGAAGATGTGTGCAGGTTATATGTAAATAGCACACCATTTTTTGTAAGAGACTTGAACATCTGCAGATTTTGATATATATGCAGGGGAAGGTGTCCTGGAATAAATTTCTCACAGATATTGAGGGACGACTATTTTCAATCCACATGTAACATTCAAAGGATTAAAATTCCAATTAAATAATGTAGGTTTATAAATGTTAGAAGCAAAAACAATAAAAAATGGTCAACAAATATAAAAATGCAGTACTTCAAAGAGGAAAAACATGTGGCCAAGACATGTTAAAAGATGCTCAATCTCACTAATAGTCAAGAAAATTCAAATTAGAGACAACAGACAAGAAAAAGTTCCAGCCACTCTTTTTTGCCATTCCTAATGAGTCTTTTTTTCCAGAGGGTCTACCAAGCTGTGCTCCTGACAACTCATCCAGAGTGGGTTTGCTGATGCTACTAACGTTCATTCTTATTCTGTGTTACACCTCATACAACCTACAGTGTTCGATACTTTCATATTTTCAAGTATTTGTTCAGCACCTGCTTGCAGAAGCTCTTTGCCTTGGGTAGGAGTAAGATATATAGAGAGATAATTAGAATACAATGGGGGTAAGTAGAAAAATGCAGTAGAGGCCCCACAGAGGAAGCTTCATTTCTTGCCTATAAAGTTCAGGATGGGAAAGATGATTTAGTACACAAAGGTGTTCTTTTCTTAATAGGTTAAAAAAAAAAAAAGAAAAATGATTCTCAACTGTAGCTGAACAGTAGTGATATCTTGCTCCCCTTCCTGTCTTAGTCATGTGTATCTCCCGTCTTTTCTTTTTTTAATAATCTGATCAATCTACTTAGAGGTTTATCAATTTAATTAATAACCAGTTTTAGATTTCATTGATTTTCTATATTGGTTTTTTGTTTTCTATTTCCTACATTTTGGTCCGAACTTTACACTTTTTTCCTGCTTATTTTGTATGTAATTTTCTCTTCTTTTATTTAGCTTATTTTTTAATATAAAGAAATATATTTTTAAATATATATGCCTTGTTTGTATATATTAATGGGGTACAATTTTATATCTCAATACATGTACACAGTGTGTGATGGTCTTATCACAATAGCATATTCATCATCATAAAAATGAACCATTTATTTGTAATGAAAAAATGTTAGTACATCTTCTATTCATTTGGGAACAGACAATAAATTATTGTTAACTGTGGATGCCTAGAACTACTGTGCACTACTAAAACTTACTTTTCCAATCTAGCAGTAATTTCTGACTATTAGCCAGCCTCTCCCTAACCTCCCCGCTTCCCCTTTCTAGCCTCTAGTAACCACAGTTCTACTCTCTACTTCTAAAGTTTCAATTTTCTTTTGTAGCTCCCACATCTGAGTAAGAACATACAGTATTTTACTTTCAGTGCCTGACATTTAACTTTCTATGATGTCTTTCAGGCTTATCCATGTTCTCATAAATGACAGGATTTCTTTCTTTTTCATGGATGAGTAGCATTCCATTGTGTATATATACAAAATTTTCTTTATCCATTCATTTGTTGATGAGCGCCTAGGTTAATTCCATAGCTTGGCTATTGTGAATAGTGCTTCAGTAAACATAGGTGTACCAAAATCTCTTTCATGTGCTAATTTCCTTTCCTTTGGATAAATACCTAGCAGTGGGATTGCTGGATCATATGGTAGTTCTATTATTACATTTTTGAGGATCCTCCATAGAGTTTTCCATAATGGCTGTACTAATTTACATTCATAACAACAGTGCATGAAAGCTCCCATTCCTCTGCATCCTCACCAGCATTTATTATTATTTCTTCTTATTATTATTGATAATAGTCATTCTCACTGGAGTGAGATGATATCTCATTGTGGTTTTAATTTGCATTTCTCTGATGATTAGTGATGTTGATTGAGCATTTTCTCATGTATCTGTTGGCCATTTGTATGTCTTCTTTAAAGAAATGTTTATTCAGGTTATTTGCCCATTTTTAAATGAAATTATTTGGCTTTTTGCTTTTGAATTGTCTGCATTCCTTGTATATTCTGTGTATTAATCTCTTATCAAATGAATGGTTTGCAAATATTTTCTCCCATTCTGCTGGTTGTCTCTTCACCCTGTTGATTGTTTCTTTCATTGTGCAGAAGCTTTCTCGTTTGATGTAGTCCCATTTGTCTATTTTTGCTTTTGCTGCCTGTGTTTTAGAAGTCTTCTCTAAAATTTTTGCCCAAACCAATGTCTTGGAGTATTTCCCCTATGCTTTTTTTTTTTTTTTAGTAGTTTTATAGTTTTACATGTTATATTTATGTCTTTAATCCATTTTTAATTGATTTTGGTGTATGGTGAGAGATAGGGGTCTAGTTTCTTTCTTCTGCATATGGATCTTTAGTTTTCCAGCACAATTTACTAATGAGGATGCCCTTTCACCAATGTATGTACTTGTCACCTTCATCAAAAATCAGTTGACTGTAGATAGATGGATTAATTCCTGGGTTCTCTACTCTGTTCCCTTGGTCCATGTGTCTGTTTTTATGACAGTACCATGCTGTTTTGGTTACTAATGCTTTGTGGTATAATTTGAAGTCAGGTAGTGTAATACCTCTGTCTTTCCTTTTTTGTGTGTGTGTTCAGGACTGCTTTGGTTATTCGTGGTCTTTTGCTGTTCCATATGAATATTAGGATTGTCTTTTTCTATTTCCATAAAGAATATCATTGGTATTTTGATAGAGATTGCATTGAACTCGACAGTAGATTTCTTTTCATAGTGTAGTCATTTTGACAATATTTATTGTCCTGATCCATGAAAAATTAATACATACATGAGGTGGATAGTAGAGTAGACATAAAGATATATGTAACAGTGACATATTGAAATGGATCCATGTATCTGCCTGTATTTCAGACTACAAACAACAAAATATACACTGCCAATCTCATTATTAGAGCAGAACAAAATGTTCACAGAAAACAGTTTTATTTTTGAAGGCATCAAGAATCATAAAGTATATTAAAATAAATGTAAGAAAATAAGTGCAAGACATACACTAAAATGCACAAAACATCATTATAAGAAAATTTTAAAGAACTATGGAAATACATTCCAAATTCATGGATCAGAAGTTTTAATGATGTTAAAAATAGCAATAATTCCCAAATTGATCTATAGATACAACAGTCTCTCTCCTAATCTCAGCTGGGTTCTTTGAAAATTTAAAAGGTGAACCTAAATTTTATAGAAAAATGCAATAACCTCAATATTGCTTAAACAATCTTGATATAGAAGGACACATTTGGAGGAATCATATTTTCTAATTTCAAAACTTACTACAAAATTACAGTAAAATCAAGACAGTGTGATACTAGCATAAAAGTAGACATATAGATCAATGAAAGGGAAATAAGATTCTGGAAATAAACTCTCACTTGTAGCCAATTGATTTTTGGCAAAGTTTCCAAGACCAGTTAATGTAGGAATTAATAGTAGTTTTAACAAACAGCATTGGGACTAGATATCCACATGCAAAAGAATAATTTGAATCTCTGCCTTGCACCTTGCATAAAAATTAAAATAAATATCTAAATGAAAAACATTAAACTATATGAATCTCAGAAGAAAACATACACATATATCTTCATGAATTTGGATTAGGCAATGATTACCTAGAATTGTTTAAAGTATAAGTAATAATAATGACAACAAAAATATAAATTATGCTTTATCAAAATTAGAATCTATTTGTGCTTTAAAAAGCACCAACAAGAAAATGAAAAGACAACTTATAAAATAAAGCACAATATTTGAAAATTATGTCTGATAAGAAAATTGTATCTAAATATGGAAAGGAGGCTTCCAATTGAATAATAAAAGACAAATAACAATGCAAAATCTAAGCATATGATCTGAATAGACATTGTTCAAAAGAAGATATGCAAATGATCAATATTCACATTAAATATGATCAGCATTATTATTCATCAGTTAAATGCAAATCAAAATCACCATGACATACTACTTTACAATCTCTAGGATTACTAGAATACAATAACAGATAATAGTGATTGTTGGGAGGATAAGGAGAAATTAGAACCCTCATATAACAGTTGTGGGAATAAAAAATAGTCCATCCGCTTTGGACGGCAGTCTTACAATTTCTTTAAATGTTAAATATACAGTACTTCATGATCCAACAGTTCCACTTCCATGTATATACTCAAGAGAATGAAACCTTATATCCCCAAGAAAGCTTGTACAGAAAATCTTTATACATATATATGTTATATATTTGTACAAGGACATATTTATTATATATACACAAAGACATAATAAGTGCTTATTATTTTGCAAAATTAAAACCTTATGCAAATAGGTCAAGTTTTCTGTGTCTCTCAGGTTTTCTACTCTTAACATTTTATATATTTTGGCTTTAGCTTTTATTTAAATCAAGACAATTTAAATAAGTCATTTTAACTTTTTGAGTATAAAATGTTTATGATCTTGAATTTTAGATCATAAAGGTCTTGAATTCTACAATATAACAGTCTGAACAAATTAGTGGCAGAAATTATCTAACTACAGAGGAATAAATAATATTATCTAGACATGTTTAAGCAGCTTTATTTGATCGAATGCTGCTACTAAAAGGACATCCCTGATACAGCTTAAAGGAACCCAAAATTAGATATTAGATTTATCTTTCTTAATGAATCAGTCTCTTCACAGTCAACAGACCAGCTAATTATTAAATTTTGGAAAACATTTTTTTTTTCAACATATATTGTTAACAAAGTAATTAGTTCTGAATTGAATTCTGTCTTATTGCTGAAGAATATAGTGGACCTCTTTATTCAAAAGATGTTTCTACAAACAAGAATTCAAAATGTACTATAATGAAGTATGAAGAAAGATGTAAAATTGCTCCATATTAGAGTCTCTATTCTTAAGTAGGGTGATGTTGCAAGGTAGTGAGATTTTGAAAGATCACACGCTGACACTCAGCTCTCAGTCACCAAATGTATGACTTTAGAGAAGTTATTTACAAGCTTGATCTCAGTTTTATCATCTAGTTGTGAAATTTGGATAATAAAATAGATGATATTAGTCTTGCAGGATAAAATTGATTGAGCTCAGTCATTTGTAATGTCCTAATATCCCATACTTATATCAGGAACTTCCTGTTATTATACCTACAACTTAAAATACTTCATCATGGGCAGTTTTGCAGTGTATGATTTTTAGTTTAATTTAAGCAATATTCTAGAGGGAGTCAGATATGCTAATCAGGACTTCATGGTCACGTGTGGTCAGCCAATCTTTACTTGGAAAGTCCAAGGAGAGAATTATTAAAAGTGCTTGTCTTTACTTCCTGTGAAAATGATTGCTACTATCATTGATTATAAAAATGGTCTCTCATTTGTTAAGTAAGGGAGTGTCTCATAAATATTTTAGAAAATATGTTAAAATATTTTGGAGATACTCCCTAACCTTGGACAAAGGAGTCCATAAGAATATTTCATAGCTTTTTCTTTCCAGGATGGTGCCTGATGCTGAATTCCTAAACAGTCCTATGCTCAGAGGTTTCCAGATGCTAATAGAATTCTGCCTCGAAGGTATATTTTTGATCTGCCTCTTCCAAATCTTCCATTTAGTTGATTTGTCACTTAAAATGACATATATATGAGATATAAGTGAGCTTATAGAGCAGATTAAATGACCATTTTTCACCTACTTTATAATAAATGTTTGTATAGCAGAATTTGGCATGAGATTTGTTTTATAATAACTTGAAAGCAAAGATACGGGGTAAAATTAACCTCCATCTAAATGTTTCCATTTATGGTGATTACCATAGAGTACCTAAGATATATATCAGATATTTTATTGTATTTTCCATATATTCAGTGACTTGTTCCTCCCCCTCGTCATCACCCCCATCTAATTTAGGTGTTTATACTTAAATAAACTAGTAAGCTGAATTGCCAAAATTCAAATGCAAGCACATCAGATTGTCAAAAATCTATGTTCCTAACCTATGTTCTTAATTCCTTTTTTCATTTTACAAATAATTAACATAGTGGATAAAGCAGATTTACCTAATTATCTCAAATTGGTGGGATATACCTACCAGAAGAATCTCTTTTATATCATTCATTTTCCTTAACAGAATCCATAAGCAACCTATCTCTTCTTTAATGGGCAGCAGATCATCTAATGACACTTGAAGATACTCCATAACTTCACATCAATTTCAGTTACTAAAACTTTATCCGTTTTTAAAGTTCAAAATCATATCTGATTCTCAAAACTTGCTCCTCCCCCTCCCCACACTGCTTGCACAACCTGTCCTTTCAAGTACCTGAAGAAGGGAAGAGGTTGTGATATGCCCTTCTATTCCTCTCCCCTCTGTCCTAAAATAAAAGTGGGCTGCTTGATTTGATTGTAGCTTTACTGCATCCTGTACAGTTTCAAGTTAGATTCCTCTGATATTGGAAGCTTAGATGAAGGTGAGAGGAAGAGAAATGAGTCTTTTACTAAATAATTTGGCTGATTGCTGATTGCATTGCTTCTCTGGTTAATGTTGACTAGACCACTGTTGCCTAGGTAGCAGACGTAGAGCACTCCCTTCTGGGCCACACTCAAGATTCTTTCTCATGCTTTTGCTTGAGTAATATTTGAGGTTAGCAGACTGTGTTTAACCATTTCTGAATAAGCATGAAGGGTAGTGCTTGCAACCAATTTTTTGCAGTTCCTATTATATTCCTTTTTATAAAAGGGAACATTTAAAACCTCATTGTTCTAAGATTTGGGCTACAATAGACATTATAAAACGAGAAGAATAATTTTTCCACACATTATTTTATGTGTGTGTAGTAGTGCTGCTATGTGAGATGATTTTTATGTGATAAATAGATGAGCACTTTTAAAATTTGTAATAATGATATATCCATTTTAATGCATATTAAAATAAATAACCGACTTAGAAAACTCATGATTTCATGGACACTGTAGCTTAGAAAGAACCTAAGTTTTAACAAAGAGTTAATTTGGTTTCAACTTTTTAAAAATTAGGAAAATATTAATAGAAGTAGTAATTAAACATAACAAAAATTATAAAGATGGCATGTGAATAAATGAAAACCAATATTTCACAAGTTTGTTATAAAGTAAATTCAAATACAAGACTTAATTATCTCCCACAGGGGAAAAGCCAATTGAGCTATCATATTTTTAATCAGGCAAATCAAGAATGTGTGGCCTACAAATTGAAGTTGTAAATGCATGCTCAATAATTTTATGAGGATAGACTCATTGTTTCTAGTAATTCCTGTGATTTAGTACCTCAGGTTAATATTAGACACATTTTACTCTTGAAAATCAGTCATAACAGATATATAGAGAGTATAAAATGGAATTTTATGCTCCAATATTTTCAATTAAAAAACTATCAAATAATTCTTATATGTTCTGATCAATAACTCAAAACTTAGTAGTATGGTATCACCTTATTCTTACCAAGAGTCTAAGTTCACTGATAAAGGTTACTTAAGACACATTCATAAGATATCTCTGATTTGCAAAGCATAATTCCTGAAACTGTGGGAACATAAACATAAATAACTTAAAAGTGCTTGCTTCAAAAGTTATTCAAAATCTTGTAGGAAAAAGATACAAGATCAAAAATAATTGAATAAGGGGGAGAAGTGTGGGATTACATCGGGCTGATAGAAACTAAAATCAATACATAAAACATTAATATTATTATATGTTTTGCATTTATCTTCCAGTCCAAGAAAGTTTTGGCATAAGAGGCACCTGTCTTATATGTCAACGCAGTGGTATTGAATTGTCCAAGAAACTCTGACAGAAATAACCTGACCTGAGTTTGAGAAATGGCTTTAAATGAGTATGTGTGACTTAGAATAGACACAGAAGATATGACCACTGGCTTCAGAAATTCCCACAGCTATCATGGACAAAGAAAATATTAAATGGGTTCTTTTTATATTAGGACAAATGGATGATGGACACAGGAAGTTTATGACAAGGCTTAATAATAGTACAGCTGTTCAGAAATATAATATTCTGCTTTGAGAAAGTAACAGATTCTCTATCATAAATAGAACTAAATGAAAAATAAATGACCACAGAAGCATACGCACATTGTTATTGGCATGATTTAGTCATCAGACAATAGCATGGTCTTATGCCATCTAAAACTTTTATGTGCATTTTTGATAATATGATCATATCTCAGTAATAGAGCAGATAAAATAAACAAAAATATTTTCATCTGGAATTCTTGTGTGCATTTGTGTCTGGAATGTAGGTTGTTATAAATATAATAAAAAAACAATGCCAATATATGGCCTTTTGTATACAGTAGTGAACCTAAATAATCAGTAGTAAAGTTGCATTAGACAAAATTATATGGAATGAATGTAGTTGCTTAATTTTGGGGGTAAGCATATATATATATATATATATATATATATATATACACACACACACACACACACACACACACACACACACACACAAATGTAGCTTGAGTTCGTATGTATATGTACATGTGCATGTTCCATGTGATCAGGAAAATAATGCCATATGAAGTGATAGCTAGTGCTGTTTGACCACACACCTCAGTATGAATATTCATACCAATTTATTCATAACCCTTGAAAAATCTAAGGTAAGTTCAAAATTAATTTTGAAATTTCCAAGAAGCACACAGGTTGTGGTACAACGTATGACAGGTTTTATGGAAAGATCATAAAAAAAAAAATTGTTTAAAACCATTTTGCGAGTATTGTAAAACAGGGGAAGAAAATCTTTCTGCCAGAGACATCTGACCTCAGTGAATATGAAATTTAAAAAGAATATTTACTGCTTAAAAAATTGGAAAGTCAGAAAACAAGTTATGTGACATGTAATGGATAAGGAATGAAGATGCCAAATTATTTTGAAGTACTGAAATAAAAATGTTATGTGAACAACCCCTACAAGAAAGCAAACCTAGATTAATACTTTGTGAATTAGTAGAAGTGGGTTGGGCACTGGTTCAGCATTATGGTGGAGACTATAATTGAAGACAGTGACATGGTCATGGTGTCAGAAAGGAGCTTCCTATGAACTGATTTAGTATAACGCATTAAGAGTCAATGCTCATTTTTTTTTTTTTTACGTCCTAAGTACACTGTATTTAATTATTTTATGGAATGGAGTTATATAAATAAAAGAAATGTAAAAAAATTATCTATCTAGTAAATAAATCTCACAGAGCTAAACAATAAGGTATTTGGTCCCCTATCTTCTCTCTCCTCTTTTTGTCATACAAGTTTAAATCTATCTGGAAATATATTAAGTTATTACTACACACAAAGTAGACAATAAATATTTTTGCAAAAATAATTGATGGAATAAGCAAACGAATCATTAAATTAAAACTTCTTTTTTATTTGAGATATTGATGTTCTGTGTAGTGGATTAAATGTCCTCCCAAACTCATTGAACCTTGAATTGTGTCACCTAAGTTTTATGTATTAGAAACTTGGCCACCACTGTGACTATTGAGGGTGGGAAATGCTATTATGGCAATTGAAAGGTGGGGCTTTAAATAGATGATTAGATTGTAAGAACATGCCGCAGTGAATGGATTAATAATGGTGGTCAGGGACATGGTTCTGAGGACTTTAAAAGGAGAGTGCACGAGGAACTATTTCTTTGCTCTGCCATTTCTGCCATGTGAGAAATGTCACCACCACCAAGACCCTTACCAGATGTGTTCCCTGGACTTTCGACTTCCCAGTTTCTGAAACTGTAAGCAATAAACTTTGTTTTCTTTGTAAATCACCCAGTTCCACAGATTTTGTTATAAGTAACAGAAACAGACTAATACATTCTGTATCTTGGCTTAAATCCCTGAAAAAATCTCAAGAGATTTTTATTTTATTTTATTATTTCATTTAGAAACAGTATAGAATTCACATTAGTAAACAGTACAATTCTCATAACCCTGTGAAATTTTTTTAAACTATAATTTACTATTGCCTTTTGTACACCTTGGTGCTCTTTAACAACACACAGAATGGTCTTTTAAATGTATTTTGCTAAAACAATCCACAGTTACATATTTCTGAAATAAGCATTATTGAATACTTTCTGCAAGATGTCACAGCATGAACTACAGAGGTTATGAGAAACCATCAAGCCAAACTTTCATCCTCTACTTAGGGAACAAAGATTTTCTAACACTAAAATTGTTATAAACATTATTTTGTAGGTCACTGTGCTGTATAATGTACATACATGCCTGTCTGCCTTTTCCAAAATTCTCACAACTGAAGTCTTTCTTTCAGTTCCCAGACAGATCCTCTCTCCACCATTGCTTTCTAATGCTTTCCTATATAAGCTTTTCCAATGCTTGCTGGAACTCTATGCTATTCTAAGCAAACAATCGAGCACCTGCTAATTTGTTACCGAACCACTTATTTACCTTCATGGAAACATGGCTTGTCCTTAGATATCCTTCTTTACATACCCCTTCCTATATATGGTGTTCAGAAGTCGCAGTCATTTTTCTTCCAATCTATTATTCCTTCCTCTTTCTAAAACAGAATGAATGGGAGGGGAAGAAGAACAGAAATGAGATACAGAAAAACAGAGAGGGAGAGATAAAAGATATCTAGTGAAAGCAGGTAGAATTTAACCCTACCATCATTTGCAATAATTTCTAAATCTCCCAGATAACTGATCTGGCCTTCTAGGATTATTTTTCTTTAAATTATTCAAATTAATTTTATCCACACAATTCCAGACCTATAACCATGACTTTGCCATAATCATAAAAGAACTGTACTGCCACTGTTATTCCATTATTAGAAGTGTGTGTGTGTGTGTGTGTGTGTGTGTGTGTGTGTGTGCGTGTGTGTATATATATGGGTTCCCTAAATCCAGTAATCATATTCATCTGTTCAAATACAAATACATAGGCTAATGATCTCTGTTGGAGTTAATCTATAGTCTATGGTGATTGAAGCCAATATAGCATTACTTGATAGTCTATTTTTTTCTAATTTCTTTTAAAGTATCTTTAAGGTTGATGAAAAGATGTAAAGAATAATACAGTGAGCACTCATATTACCAGTATCCAACTTAAGAATTAATACATAGTTAAAATATTTGGATTCTCCTGTGCAGTCTTCCATCTAACCCCATCACAGCTCCTGTCTGCTGAAGTAAACATTATGTAGAATCGGGGTTTAGTATTTTCATAAATAGTTTAATTCCTTCATATCTATCTTTAGAGTTATACACATTTTCAAATGTTGCCTAAATATCATAATGAATACATTTTCTGAAATTACGTGCCACCAATTTTATTTATATGATCCTTATTTGTATATGTAGAGTAGTTCCTGTGTGTGTGTTTGAGCTTTCTCTTTTAGTGTTTTATAGTATTGAACTTAAAAATATGATGGTACTTCAAAAGTTCATGGAAAAAATAGAATTAAAAGAATATGAATCTTTTCATTAACTTTTTGAAGTACACTTGTATAGCACAGTATATTGATCAATTCTCTTGTTGATGGACTTAAGGAAGTTTTTTTGATACAGACATGTTTTGCATATCTTCGTGTGTATATGTAAGATATTAACTAGATCATATTCCTAGGAGTGGAACTGCTGTGTCACTTAATATGAGCATATTCATATTTATTAAATATTGCCCATTTTATCCTCAGAAATATAAAGTCAGTGAGATGTAGAACTTTTGTTTTGTTTACTGCTAAATTCTCAACACCTCAAACAGTGCCTGACACATATTAGATGTTAAATAAATATCTGATGAATGAATGAAGGAACACTGACCATAAGTGGTGATAGATCCAACCATTTCCTACGACCAGGGCAGGAATATAAATGGAGGTTCACATTCCATATGCCTAAATATTTAGAAGTTATAATTAAGAAAAAAAAAACTGTTAAATAAAACAAGCTCTATTCTTCTACCTTGACAAATATATTTTTTAAGTGACCTAGATAGCCAGGTGCTCCTAAGGTACATGGTTACATTGAACAATATAGACACCCTAACCTGCAAATCTAAGCTCTATTAACACTCCCTGAAACTCCTAGGGCAAGGGGTGCACATATAAAGGATGTGATTTGCCCTTTTGAGGTCATGCTCAGGGAAGAGGTCAGCAGAAGCCCTGGAAAAGGTCTGGAAAATTTTGGCAGAGAAATAAAGATAAGCAGTTTCCTGGACCCTTGTTTAGCAGAGGAGGGTGTGGGTTTCAGATGGGCACATTCAGCTTTTCTTGTCTTACGAAAAAAGGCTTCTGAAAGAGAAGAGCCAGAGTAGAGATCCTCTTAAGTATCACTGTTTAAAAATCTATGATAAACAACTATTTTTCTTATTTGTTTAAATTTCCAATTAGTTACAACTTTATTATAACATACAAATATGATATGTTAGAGAAATGAGTTGAAGACATACAAATTACTAGTACAATTTTTATTATAGGATCCTACAAAGAGAAAATTATATTTCAGCAAAAACAGTGCAATGTGGCAAAAACAATAAATACTATTTATTACAAGAGCATAAGAACATTAAGGCAACACAAGAGCACAAAGGTAGATAATGCAGCAAATCTCTATTATACTTGAAACTTTCTGCATTCTGAAATTATAACTAAACAAAAATAACTAAAATAATGATATCTTCATATTAAATGTACATACATACTTTGAAAAAATACTGTGTGTATATCAGTTTAAAGTATTTTAATGTAAAAAAATGAACTTGCTTCCTGCTCATTAACTTATTAATCTCAGATAGACTGATGACAATGGTATCCACAGGGATAATGTGTATCTAAACTATTTCTGTATTTTAATTTCATTCAGTGAGAAGAAATCATTTCTACATATGTATGGTGATGGGGTTGGAAGAAGAGATTTTAATATAATTTATTCACAATGGAGAAAATGATGCTGTGTTTTCAAAATTAATATTTGGTTATTTATCACTAGCCAATTCTAACTATTTATTTTTGTGTGTATAGTTCCTTTTTGTAATTATTTTTAATTTATCATTATGCAGTGTAGTTGATTTTTGTGGCCCTTTACCAGTTCCTTCTTTTCCTTCCTCCCTCTCTACCTTTCCCACCTCATCACCACCATATCTTTTCTCTTTTCTTAACCAATTCTAACTATTTAATTTGCAAAGTTATACTTAAATTTAAACATTTTCAGTGAAGACATAGATCCTGGATCCATAATTTATCTCTCTCTATATTTGTACTGCATAAAAAATTAAAATTAAAATTTCTATGAATTTTCTCTTAATGGAAAAGAAAATTCAAAATATTTTATCAAAATTTTAAGTAGTTCATTGATAACATTTATAAATTATCATCTACCTCTTTGATCATTTTTTATAATAATAACACATAATAACAATCTAGAGAAAGTCTGTTTTTCCAAACTTCTTACTTCTGTTTCCATCTTTGGAGCTAAGAAAAACAAGCAATCTAACACTCACTGGAGGAAACAAAATGGGTTTGGAGATCCCCAAAAACCCACACTTCAGAGAATTGTCATGATATGTCTGCCAGCTAACTGGAAAATCAGTATTTTTTAGTGCTTTTCTTAATTTGACCTGACTCAGGGCTTGCTCGGTGAGTAAAACCCTATACCAGTATTTGCTTTTGCTCAAAAATCTTAGTGGCAATTGTTTAACATTGTAGCTATCTGAAGGTGATACCACTTGGAGAGAGAGGCAGATCAAAAAACTTAAGACACATGCACAAGACAACCAGAGAAGGTTCCAATTACTCAGTTCTTTCTGAACATAAGGCCCCAGAACAAACAGTAAGTGAAGGTAAGGGAGGGTTGTAAACTGCTTGATTTTTAAGGCATGCCCCAACAATTACAAAGAGCCCTAGAGCAAAGGGTTGGAGACATTGCTTCAGGATGTTTAAGAAATCTCTGTGGGATCATCAGCAGGCCACTAAGCTAATCAAAATGAGATTTGAGTGGGCACATACGACAAAGAATAGAGACATTACAGAAGTACTTCATGAAATTCATTAAACAAAAAATCAACAACTACAGTAATATAACGAACAGTAATAACACCAAACCCTGGGCACAGGGGGATATCTGATTTCCACATTTGCCACATTATTACTTAAAATGTACAGTTTTTAACAATGGAAAAATGAGACATACAAACAGAAAATGTAGTCCATATTATAAATATGTTCAAAAAATCAAAGAAAATTATGTCAAAAAATTAGAGCAAAGCATGACAACAATGTCTTACCAAACAGAGAATTCCAATAAAGATATATAAATTATTAAAAGGATCAGATAGAGATTCTGGAGTTGAAAATTTAATAACTGAACTGAAAAATTTATTACAGGGGCTCATATCAGCAACCTTGAAGACTGGGCAATTACTAGTAAGTTTAATCAGTTTCAGGAACATAAAAAAAATAGTAATAATAAACATAAACTTCAGAGATGGGTGGAACAACATCAAATGCATGCACAATGGGAATCCCAGAATATGAAGAGAGAGATAAAAAGTTTAAAAACTATATTTACAGAAATAGGACAAATACTTCTTATATTTGACCAAAAAAATGTATCTATATATCCAATAATGTCAATAAAGTTCAAGTATGATAAACTCAAAGATGTCTAAACAAAGTCATTGTTGAAAAATAAAGCCAGAGAATCATAATAGCAGCGAGAGAAAAGCAACTCATCATGTACAAAGGATGCTCATCAAGATTAATATCTGAGGGCCGAGCCCGTGGCGCACTCAGGAGAGTGCAGCGCTGGGAGCGCAGCGACGCTCCTGCCGCTGGTTCGGGTCCTATATAGGAATGGCCGGTGCACTCACTGGCTGAGTGCTGGTCACGAAAAAGACAAAAAAAAAAAAAAAAAGATTAATATCTGACATCTCATTAGAAACCGTGGAAGCCAAAAGACAGTGGTATTACACATTTAAAGTGCTAAAAGAAAGATTGCCAACTAAGAATTCTATCTCTAACAAACTGCTAAGACTAGTTAAGTTATCCTCAGATAAATAACTGAGAGAATTCATTTCTAGCATAGCTTCCCCATGAGATATGCCGAAGAGAATTCTCTAGGTTGAAATGGCAAGCTTATCCTAAAGTTTTATGTAAATGCAAGGAGTACAGAATAGCTAAGATAATCTTGTGAGAAAAAAAAAATAGAATGACTCTCTGTTTCTGATATAAATACATATTAAAAAGTGATATAATTTGGATATTTTGTCCCCACAAGGCTCAGGTCAAAATCTGATCCCAATGTGGCAGGGTTAAGAGCTGTTTGGGTCATGGGGACCTGATCCCTCATCAAAAGATTAAGATACTTCCTGGGGTTAGGGTAGTGAGTGACTTCTCAGTCTGTTAGTTCCCATGACAGCTGGTTGTTTAAAGGACCCCGGCATCTCCCCTCCCTATCTCTCTCACTTCCTTTTGCTTGCCTGCTGGCTGGCCTGCCACATTCCCCCATGAGTAGAAACAGCTTGAGGCCTGTGCCAGATGCAGTTGTCCCAGAATTGTGAGCCAAATAAATCTCTGTTCTTTATAGATTACTCAGTCTTAGGTGTTCTGTTTTAGCAACACAAAAACGAACTAGTACAAAAAGCTAAAATATTCAAGTATGTTAATGGTATTAGAATAGACTCAATGAAAAAGAATTTAGAATTTGGAATCAAATCCTTACGTTTATGGTCAATTGATTTCCTATAAGGATGTCAAGGAAAGAAAGAAAGAACAAATGAATGAACAAAAGATAGACCACAATAAACGATGAACTTCAGAAGGAGAGAACAGACCTATATAGTTACTAGAGGTGGGAAAGGAGGAGGGGAAGTGGGCTTAGGGAGTACCTGGGTAAGGGACACAAAGAATAATTATGATTTCTAATGATGAACATGCTAATAATATCATTCTGATCATCACATACTGTATACAAATACTGATAGTCAAATCTGTACCCCATAAATATGTATAATCATAAATAAATAAACAAAGAAAAATAGTCTTTTTGTAAAATGTCCAGAAAAGGAAATCTAGAAAGGCACAAGATAGATTTGCATTTGCTTAAGGCAGGAGGTGGCAACAGGGAATGACTGTAAACATGCACAAGGGATTTGAGGGGGGTATAGAAATGTTCTAAAATTATTTATTTATTTATTTGTTTGTTTGTTTGTTTGTTTTATCAATATACAATGTAGTTGATTTTCATGTCTCTTTACCAATCCCTCCTTTTCCCCCTCCCTCTTCCTTCCTCCCCCATCAACATCTTATCTGTTCGCTTATCTTAACCAGCTCAAGGAATTATTGTTGTTGTTGTGTCTTCACCCACCATTTATTTGTTTGTATATTTATTTATTTATTTTTATTAGCTCCCACATATAAGTGAGAACATGTGGTATTTCTCTTTCTGTGCCTGGCTTATTTCACTTAATATATTTTCTCTAAGTCTATCCATGTTGCTGAAAATGGTAGTATCTCAGTCTTTTTTATAGCAGAGTAGTATTCCATTGTGTAAATATACCACATTTTCCTTATCCACTCGTATGATGCGCATTTAGGCTGGTTCCAACTCTTAGCTACTATAAATAGCACTGCAGTAAGCATGGGAGTACAGGTGTCCCTTTGACATGATGATTTCCATTCCTTTGGGTATATACCCAGCAGAAGATAGGTGGGTCATATAGTGATGGCTGTACAACTCTGTAACTATACTAAATTCATTCATTTATATACTTAAAATTATTAAATTCTATGGTGTACTAATTATATCTCAATAAAATGTCAAAGGTTAAACATACATACATAGGCACAAATTACATTGAGATACCATTACAACTGCTAGAATGGCTTAATTTATAAAGAGTGATCATATCAAGCATTTGTGAGGATGTGGAGAAACTGGGGCTCTTTCATACTTCTAGAGAAATAGAACTATTACAACCCCTTTAGAACACATATGCAAGCTATTTTTGTTTGTTTCTTTTAAAGTTTAACATACAGCTCTCATATGATCCAGTAATTTGAGTCCTAGGTATTAATGCAAGAGAAATAAAAACATATGTCCATACAAAAACTTGAATGTGAATACTCATTGAAGCCTTATTTGTAATAGACAGAAATGGAAAACACCAAATGACCATCAATGGAAAAAATGAACACTTGGTGCTATGTTCACACAACTGAATACTACTCAGCAATAAAAAGGAATGAACTACTGATACATACCTCAACATGAATGAATCTCACAATAACTACAGTGAGTGAAAGAAACTAGACAAAAAAAAAATGAATTCATGGGTTATAATTCCATGGCTATAAATTTCTATAAAATTCAAGCTCATCTATAGTGACAGAATGCAGATCTTTTGTTGCCTGGAAAAGGTGGGGGAAATGTAGGAAAAGAGGATAACAAACAGGCACAGGAAATATTTGGAGTGATGAATATGCTCGCTATTTTGAGTGTGACAATTGTTTCATGGGTGTATACATATATCAAAACCTCTCAAAGACAAGGTACTCTTACGTTCCCAAAAGTTTGATTAAGATTATTAAAATGCTTCCAAAAATGTCACTAAAATCCTTTAAAAATAATATTCTCTTCCCTCATTTTTTGAGATTACTTTTCATTACATAGTAGCTTGTATTTTAAGTCTTATCATCAGCTTTGTATTATTTTCTTTTTTTTTTTTTTTTTTTTTTTTTTTTTTTGTATTATTTTCTAATACTGCAGTTGTTTTCTTACCTGTTAATTGCCCCAGTACTTCAACTTAATGATAATTTAGTACCTATTTATCCAATGTATTTAATTAGCACTTTATAATTTTTAAGTGTTTCAGATCTATTGTTATTAGATCCTTACAGGTTTTTATTTATAAAATACATTAACATACTTAGATTCTACTTTTGGTTAGTCGATAAAATTTGTAAATGTAAACATTATTAATATTTTATAAACTCGTTAGTTACATTATTATTGTTTTTTAGTTTCCTCTTTCATCTTATTTATGCTTTTTATGTCCATTAAAAATTTAATAATGTTACCTATTATACTTTGTATTCTTAACTCCTTTCTTGGCCATTTCTAAGTTCTTTATTATTATATTTAATATTTATGACACTATCCTGAAGTCACTATTATTTTTCATTATCTGTATAAAGCAGTTGAAGCTCATTATATGTAAAGTAACATTTCTCATTTAGTATCAGAGGCAGGTTCCATATTTACTTTGGCCTCATTTGAAGACAAATGCTTCTAAACTCTATAATATCATTTTGTCATTTTAACTTTCATTAAATGTTAAACTGTATGTCTACTCTTCAAAGCATTAGCTTTCTTGTCAGATAATTTTTTATAGATTTTATTTTCTGCTTTAAGATGGTGTTTTTTTTTTTTTTTTTTTTAACCGTAATCTTGGCTAAATGGCCTCCAAAGTATTTTTCTATTTGATATTCAGCCACTATCAGTGAGTTCTCCTCTGATTTACAAGTTAAGTAGCTTTCTCTTACCAATTTTTTGCTTCCTAGACAACTTGACATTTCCACATCTATCTCATGCTACTTAACATTATAGTGTTTTACAAAATGTAACCAATTTCTCACTAGCTCCCCCCCTTTTTACTTCTAGTAACCACAGCTGTGTTCTCCCCTTCCGAAAGTTCAATGCATTATTGATTATCCTTCCTTCCTTCCTTCCTTCTTTCCTTCCTTCCTTCCTTCCTTCCTTCCTTCCTTCCTTCCTTCCTTCCTTCCTTCCTTCCTTCCTTCCTTCCTTCCACTCCCAATTATGAGTGAGGATGTGTGGTGTTTCTCTTTCTGTGCTTGGTTTGTTCCGCTTAATAACAATGGTGAACATGCCAATTATCCTGATTTGATCATCACATATTGCACACAGTTACTGATATTCAACTCTACCTGCATATATGTTTAATAAACTATTTTTCAATTAAAACAATTATACTCTTCTTCCCCATGCATTTGCCATGTAAAAATCTGTTTTCTTCTGAAAGGCCCTCAGTCTCTGAATGATCTATTTAATTTCCTTATCCTGAAATGTTTTACACAGTATTTGATTGTTTCTTTATCTAATGCTTTCTGCTTTTCCTTTCAAATTATTGATATACTTATAAACTCCACTGTGTTCTACACTTCAATATGCCAGTTATTCATGGATTATTGTTACGTGACCAACATATTTTCTTTAATGAATGATGAAAGTACTAAAATGAAACAAGTACTCATACAATAACCATCTTGAACCAATCATTTAGATTTCATTTAATCTAAACTTACACTAAGTCTATAAATAGTTGGGTAATATAACCAGCCTTAATTTTATAAATGAGAAAAGCTTGCAAAGTTATACCAATTACCTAAGATCACTCTGCTAGGAAATGGTGGACTTGGGCTTTGAGCCCTAGTAGTCTGCTTTCAGATTCCATGCTACTATTGCATTTCTCACTCTGGGTTATCAGTTTTCCTTTTTAAAAAAATTATCGGAACATGTTATGTCTGTTTTTGCCCTACAAAAGTAGAATTTAAAGGCTGTTTTATAATTTTTTTCTGAGTCAAAAAATTGAAAAGACCCCAGATAGCCAGCACAATCCTGAACTAACTAAATCAATCAATCAATCGATCAATCAATCAAACTGTAGTCATTACATTACCTCACTTCAACTTACACTACAAAGCTATAGTAACCAAAACAGCATGGTACTGGCATAAAAACAGGCATGCAGACCAATGGAACATAATTGAAAACCCAGAAATCAACTCAAATACTTAAGAGCCAATTGGCAAAGACACAAAGACAAAGACACAAAGAACATACACTGGAGAAAATAAAGCCTCCACAGCAAATGATGCTGGGAAAACTGGATATCCATGTGTAGAAGAATGAAACTAGACCCATATCTTTCACCATATACCAAAATCAATTCAAAATGGATGAAATACTTAAGCATAAAGCCAGAAACTATAAAATTCCTAGAAGAAAATATAGGGAAATACTTGAGGACATAGGACTGAGAAAAGACTTTATGAATAAGGTCCCAAAAGCACAAGCAACAAAACAGAAAATAAACAAATGGGATTATATCAAACAAAAACCTTCTGCACAGCAAAGGAAACAATCAACAGAGTAAAAAGACCAACCAACTGAATGAGAGAAAATATTTGTAAACCACACATCCAACAAGGGATTAATATCAAGAATATACAAGGAACTCAAACAACTTCAGAGTAAAAAATAATAATAATAATCCAAATAAAAATTGGGCAAAGGAGCTGCATAGATATTTTTTAAAGGAAGACATACAAATGGTCAACAGGTACATGAAAAAATGCTCAACACCACTAACCATCAGGGAAACACTAACCAAAACCACACTGAGATATCATTTCACCATGGCTAGACTGGCTATTATCAAAATGACTAAGAATAACAAATGCTGGAGAGGATGTGGAGAAAAGGGAACTCTTCTACACTGTTGGTGGGACTGTAAATTAGGACAACCATTATGGAATACAGTATGGAGGTTTCTCAAACAATGACAGATAGAACTGTCATCTGATCTAACAATCCCACTTCTAGGTATATACCCAAAGGAATGAAAATCATCATGTTGAAGGGATACCTGCACTCCCATGTGCATCACAGCTCTACTTACAATAGCCAAGATATGGAACCAATCTAAATGTGCATTAATGGAAGTCTGGATTAAGAAAATGTGATATATGTACACAATGGCATACCACTCAGTCATAAAAAAGAATGAAATTCTGCCATTGACAGCAAAATTGATGAGCTTGGAGAAAATCATGTTAAGTGAAATAAGCCAGGCACAGAAAGATAAATACTGCATGTCCTCACTCATAATTGGGAGCTAAGAAATAATGAAAGAAAGAAAGACCATAATAAAATGTTGAACTTTCAGAAGGAGAGAACAGACATATAGTTATTAGAGTTGGAAAGGGGAGGGGGAGAGGGGATAGGCAGTAATTGGGTAAGGGACACAAAAAATAATTATGATTTGTAATGATGAACATGCTAATGATATTGAATTGATCATCACAGACTGTACACGAATACTGATTGTCAACTCTGTACACCATAAATATGTATAAATAAAATTAATTAAAAAATAAATGAAGTATGCACATTTAAAAAAATTGACATTAAAATATAACCTTTTCTGTACAGATCCCAAACTCCTCCACTACATACAGAAATACACTGAATCATTAGGACAATATTGGAATCTCTTCCCTTTATGCTAGTTTCCTCTTGTCTGCGACCTTATTATTCCAAAGAAATTTATCAGATTATCCCGTGTTTTTCTTCCTGTTTACTGGAGCCACACATACATAATATTCCAAAATACTAATGCTAGAGAATACACATAATCCTATTCTGCTTTCCCTAATGGTGATTTTCCACATTCTCATCTGACAATATTCTGAAAATTTTTAATTTACAGTTTTGTTCCATAAACTATGAAAATACCTCAATAATATTTATTCCGTTATTTAAATTTTCAGTACTGTTTTATCTTCTCCACTGTTTTAGCTTTATAGTTTGTTCTCTTAAATGTTTAAAATGTATTACTCCTTTTTAATTTTATTTTTATTGTGTTACACCCTGAAAACAATGGCCAAGCCTTTCACATTTTTTTCCAACAAAAATTATAAACATCCATATACTTGAGTCCTTCTGTAAGAGGAATACTTATTTTTAACTGACAAAAATTTTATTTTTATAAAAGTGAAATTCACCTATAGAGTTCTCAGGAAAAAAAAATAATACCATAGACTAATCATTCAATTCCAAGTCAAACTAACATCTATGGGGGAGAAAGATACCAGGTACAATATCATTTACATACACTCAAAAGATAGAGCTCAAGAATTAGAAACTCATGGTATAGATGAATTTGCAATATGCAACACAATTAGTAAACAGAGTTAAGGCCAAACTGAATGATAATGTTTTGATTCTATCATCTTTTTAATAATTTTCCCTGATATTTATGCTTCTTGTCTTTATTGACGAGAACTTCAAGTTGGTGAATCAGTATTGTGCTACTGTCCTCATGAGAAAACATTCCACATTTTACTAGTAAGTGTAATGTGGTTATAAAGTAGAAAATATTTATTGCTTAAATAAGCAAATTTACCTTCCTTGTACAGTAATATAACCGTTTCCTTTTTAGAAATGGTATTTTAAATTTATTAAATGATAAATGATTTTTATTCATTATCCATTAAAGGATCATAAATGTTTGTTTTGAAGTTTTTGTATGATTTTGTGGTAGAATATTGAAAGAAATGGCTGCAATAATGTTCTCATTACTGTGTACTTTTCTTTTTTGCCAAATGACTCTTGAGCTCTTCCCATCAAGAGGAAGAGTTTAATTCTCCATCAGTTAAATCTGGGTTTAGCCTTGTGACTTACTTTGGCCAATGGGACATTAAAAAATATGATGCAAGCAAAGACCGAGGAAGTTCTTGGCTTTTGAGTGGACCATAAAACACCATTGAAACAAGCCTAGGCCAGCTTCCTGGAGAATCCCATATGGGTAGAAGTCCCAGGTGTTCTTGCCTACCTGGCTTCCTACCCATACTAGCTAAGGCCAGAGACACATGAATGTTGTCATCCTAGATTGTCAACCACTAGCCAACCCAGTCAGACCAGTACAATCACATAGAAGAGTCTCTACTGAATCATGAGGAAAAACCTTTTTTTTTTTTTTTCTTTAAGTCACTGAGTTTTGTGGTCGTTTACTACACAGCAAGAGTTATTTGATACAGTTATTTTACATTTCAGATTTTTTGATTAAATCTTCATTTGTTTCTTAGGATTTTATTTTATTTTATTTTTCCATGACAGAACTTTTAGTTCCATTGTTACAAGCATTTTATTGCAGTCATCCTTTGATATCCATGTGGGATCGGTTTCAGGACCTCCTGTGAATACCAAAATCTGCAGACACTCAAGTCCTGGACATAAAATGATTTCATATTTACATATAACCACACGCATCCTCCTGTACACTTTAAATCATCTCTAGATTACTTATAGTACCTAATGCAATGTAAATTCTATGTGAATAGTCATTATACTGTATTGTTTAGAGAATGATAAGAAGAAAAAAGTCTGTAAATGTTCAATACCAATGCAATTTTTTTTTCATTTTTTGAATATTTTTGAACCTGGTTGGTTGAATCCATGGTTAAGGAACCCTTAAATATGGAGGGCCAACTGTATGCTATCATACTTCACTTTCCATTTGTTATCTCTTTTCTATAAATATCAACTTGATCCTGCATGAATATTCCTTTTTAAGTTGTAAGCTAATTTTAATTACTTGGATCAATATATAAAAGTTTTCCTTTAACAACATCTGCACCAGCTTGGAAGAGCAAAGGTATAATATTTATTTAAATAGCAATCTGTCATGTTTGGTACTTTACATTGGCATTAGTTTTATTTATAAGAGCATCCAGTGATTTCTATATTTAAGAAATTCATTGTTAACTCCTTTTGTATCTATCCTAATCACTTTTTGGTGATTTTGACTCTTTCTGGTGGCAGCAAGAAATGATGAGCACAATCAAGGCATCAGCCTGCTGGGTTGTTTCCCATACAACAGTGCCAAAAGGCAGAATACATAAAGCAGGATGGATTTCCAAAACCACTTATTTTTCCTGGCATGACTAAATCAAAAGGAGCTACAAAAAGTCTATAAAGTCTATGCTACTGTATAATTCATGGTTCTCCAGAGAAAGGAGAGAAAGAAAGAGCTCTTTATTTTAAAAGATTGGCTATTCACCCTGTTTTGGGGGCTACGAAGTCCAAAGTTTACCAGGCAGGTCAGCAAGCTTAAGATCTATGAACTACTTGATGTCGCAATGTAAAGGCAGTCTGGAGGCAGAATTCCTTCTTCCATGGGGAACCTGTACCTTTTCTCTTATGGTCTTCAACTGATTGAATGAGGACCACCCACATTATAGAGATTAATCTGCTTTACTCAAAGTCCACTGATTTAAATGTTAATCACATCTAAAAAGTACCTTCATATATAGCAACATCTGTAATGGCATTTGACTAAACAACTGGGTACCATACTCTACCAAGTGATTAAATTAATCATCACAGCTACCATGATATGCATAAATACGCATGCTCAGTAAATTTTTAGTACAATTCAATGCCATCTCCTCCTGATAATCTTACTTTAGCCACTTAACAAATACGTTTAAACTCCTCCACAACCAAGTGGCAATAGTAAGACCAACTATCGTTTAACATAAATGCCAGTTGCTACAAGTTGAGGTTACTTGCTCAGTATGATGGCTGAAGCTCCCTACCAATATTTGTGTAATACTTTTAAGACTTCTTTTACTTCAATATGCCAGATCTCTCCCATCCTACTCCAGTCATTCCACTACCTATAGTCACTCAAGCTTCAGGCCCCTTAACCCCACTGGGGATTCTCGAGAAACTTAAGGACCCTAAAAGCAACCACCCATGCTTGAAAATGCTAATTGAAAATACATTGGCTATTGTATCCACTAGATGTGCTTAGAAGATGCACAGAGAGTCCCCAGGTGTCTTCTTGGTACCTCACCCAAAATTTAGTCCATAGCCTCAATAAGATTACATACCAGAATAAAAGAAAATTTTAAAAAGACAGCTTCATCTCAGTAGGTTATGAAGGCATCAAACCAGATGTGATCCTCAGTATGGAACCATAGATTTGTGAGGAGACACATTCAGGTTGTTTTCCTCTGAACGTCAGCTTGTCAGATGTCTTCACAACAGTGGCAAGACATTGACAAATTAATGTCTAGAGGAAAAAAAGTTCAAAGCATGCTTTTGAGCCAGGGTACATTCATCAGCAAGAAAGCATTCCCCAAGGAAAGAAGCTACGAATATAATGTTTGGGAAAATATCCCTTCTGAACACTGATTCCCCCCTGCCCTTCATTCAAAGTCCTAATAATTGGGCCATTGTGGAAGGAGCTTGAATTATAATTTAGACTTAATTGTTTTTTAGTGAAACTATTTTAAAAAGCAAGGTGAGTGATAGGGACATAGGATATTATTACAGTGTACAAACCATGATAGAAGACATAATGGAGAAAAATTCTGGGAATGTAGTCACTATGAGAAAGCCTTCAGCCATACCCCAGCACTTATACATAAACCAGCAGTAAGCAATTTTCTTGTGTACAAATGGAAGAAGTTTCCACCTTCAGAAAAACCTCCCATCTGTAGTGGGTATGGGAAAGCCTTCTGCTACAAGTCTGAATTCATTAGGCATCAGAGAAATCACACTGGGGAAGAACCATATGGATGTGTTGATTGTTGGAAAGCCTTTTCAAGTAAGTCAACCCTCATTAAACATCAGAGAATTCATAATAAATTTATGTATGTGTGTATGTGTATGTTTGTGTGAAAGACTTCACCCAGAATCACATTGCATATTGCATAGGACATCAGAGACCACACGCAGGAGAAAGAACCTTTGTGCCTTTGTGGGCAGCGAATGTGGAAAGTCATTTGGCAAGATGTCATACCTCACCTCAATGTACACTGAAAAATGCATGCAGGAGAAAGACTCTATCATTGAAGACAATGTGAGAAATCCTTCAGCCAGAAGTTATGCATCAATAAACATTGGAGGACTTGTATGGAGGAAGAAACTTATGGATGCAATGAATGTGGCAAAGCTCTCTACTAGAAGCCAAACCTTGTAGACATGATAAAAGCCATGCTAGGAAGAATGTCAATGGAAATGGAAACATAATTGTGGAAAAGCCTTGAGCAAAATACTCTGTTTTATTGTGTGTGAAGGAATTTATCTTTAGGAGAAATTTTATCATTGTAATTAATTTATCCAAAGTGTTTTGGCATAAGGGGAATCATACTCCAATTTTGTGATACAAACTTACATAGAAAAATTAATAAAAAATAATACTTTATAAAACACAAGTATTGTCACTTTGTCATGTCAAAGTTTAAAAATGTCAACCTACATGATTTAAGATTTGCCTCCAAATCAGCATATCTAATCCAGATCAAGAAAAGGAGATGTAACCATGGATATAGATGTAATTAAAAGAATGACAAAAAAATACTTGTCTTAGTCCATCTGGATTGCTATAACAAAATGCCATAAACTGTGTGGCTTATAAACAACACAAATTTATTTCTCAAAGTTCTAGAGGCTGGGAAGATCAAGATGAGGCACTTGCAGATTCAGTATCTGGTGAGAGCCTACTCCCTGATTCACAGATAGCCATCTTCTTACAGTGACCTCACATGCAGAAGGGGAGAGGGGCTCTCTGGGGTCTCTTTTATAAGGACACCAATCCCATTCACAAAGGCTCCTCCCTCATGACCTACTCACTTCCCAAAGGCTCCACATCCAAATATCACTCTGGGAATTAAGTTTCAACATATTACTTTAGGGGTGACACAAACATTTAGACCATAGAAATACCTCATACAGCTATAGATCAACACATTTTTTAAAATGGGAAATAGATGCTTTTTTGCAGACTATAAGTTATGAAAATAGTGATAAAAATATAAAGCTTGATAGAACAATTACCGTTGAAGAATTTGGAAGAGTGACTAAAGATCTATGAATGAAAAATGCTCCAGGCCCAGATGATTTGATGTTTAGTTTTATCTAAACTTTAAATGAGGAGTAATTCTAGCATTATTTATAATATTTTAATCCATAGACTGTAGTCTTCAACTTATTTTATAAATTCACTATAAGCTTAACACCAAAACCAAATGAAGAGAGTTGAAAAAAAGGAAAATCATGCAAGTCTTACTCATGAATACAGAAAAAAAAATTATAATTAAATAACAGCAAATAGAATTCAATAATATACCTACAGAATAATTTAAATTATCCCCAAAATGCAGAGGCCGTCAGTAATAAAAAGGGTTTTTTTTATAATTATTTTTATTTTCCTTTGTAACAGCTATATTATTGATTTTTTTTTTTTTGTAGAATATGAGTCTGAGCTCTAAATTGTATTTTTTTCAGTCAACCAAACTACTACTCTTTTTAATAAAATAAATTTTACATTTTCCTGCTAAGCTATATATTTTCCTTTGTCATAATAATGTTAAATCCTGCATACTAGAGTATTTATTTCCCTTTTTCATGTATTACATGGTGATATCTGCTATTAAGCAATCTACTTCTTGTGCTTGACTTGTTAAGATTCAGTCAGCTTGCACCATCACTGCTCACCTGTCAATTTATTTCCTTGTTCATAGATGTCCCACAGCCCTTCTAACCTTCTTTCCATCCTTTGCCCCTTTTACTCAACATCAGTATTGTTTTCTACATATGTTTCCTTCCCTACTTTTTGCTTTTTGAGCTTTCATCAGCTTTACACTACCCTCCTCTCCTCTATTTCAAATTTTCCATTAATTTGGATTTTTTTTTTATATTTAGAGTTATACTGTTTTCATTATCTTTGCCTTTTTCCATCCTCTCCATTCATTTCTCTAGGTAATCATCAACTGTTTCTATGGCTGTCAGGCAAGTATGTCCTCTATATGATATGTCAAATATTTTCTTGTTTCAAAAAGGGCATCTTCACCATAATGATATATTATAGAACATATTCTCAGTCCCTAGGGTCCATATCTAATTTTGTTTTATTCATAGTTAGTGATGCATATTTTTGAAAATATATATTGTAGGCTCTCCTATGTTTGGAAGTATAAAACAAGTGAAGTATATTTTATTTATTTTAGAAATTATAACACAAATGGCCTAATTTTCATGGTATAATTATAATATCAGAGGGATACATTTCCCTGAAAGGAGATTAACTGAGTGTCCCATTACCTCTAACAAAAACAATTATTCACTTATTAAAGAATATTTAGAAGATCTCAACACACTTTTATCAGAATAGAGTGAAGAACCAATCTTAGAGAGAGAGAGAGAAGAGAGAGAACCAGTACATGGTGGATTGATGCAGTTTGTACTGTTAACACTTTACCATGGTCTCCCAATAGTAAGTCTAATAAACTTTTGAATTTCTTGATGTGAGTGTTTTTATTGTTTTTACAGAGAAAAGGAGAGGCAGGTGATTTTCACTCCAGGATTAATGTTGTTAGGAGTAGATGCAGAGGACTGAACTTCAGAAGCAAAACAAACAAACAAACAAACAAATAAATAAGACAGGAGAAAATAAGCTGATGTGAATTAGCATAAATTATAGGGGTTACTTAGGAATGTCACAGAATGCAGAATCATACTTTGGTCTCAGAGAAAGAACATGACTGCCAGATCATTTCTGATAACCCATATAAGTACAAATCTTATATCCATTTTGTATGTTTTAAAATTCTAATAGTAATTACATTTACCTAGACATATATATCATTTTTGGTCCAATCCAACCAACATATGAAAGTAATCATTAAAATCTACTTATTAATTATCACAACTATTCATTCTCCAAATGAGACACTTAAAAGATTTAATTATAAAGCTAAAAGTGTAAAACATAATCTTTCTAATGCCATGAGCAAGCAGTTAGAAATTTAAGTACACAGATTTTCTGAGAATCATACTGTCATATTTCTGAGGAACAAATATAATTAGAGGAGAATTGTCAAAGATATGTCTGCAGAGCTATAAATCTGACTTGAACAAAAATTCACAAACCCTTTTAATTAATTGCACAAAATATCAGAAGTCTTGCTAAACTCCCTCATAGAAGTCAGGTAAATAGTGTTAAATTATTTCTAGCTATTTTGAGTGGTAGAATTGTCACAGGACCATTACTTTCTGTGAGATCAACACACTGGTTATGCTCATATTGTAGCAAAAATTCCAGTCATGACTGCAAGAATTGAAAGTTACAAATCACAGAAGTTCTGAAATGGTTCTCTCACTTGTTTAGAAACAATGATAAACTCAAAGGTATTTTCTCAATATGTTTTTGTTAGTTAAGATGTCTATATTTTTTTCCAGTAAAAATAAATAAGTATAAATAAGCACTGGGCTTAATATTGATCTTCCTAATCACTGAAGTGGGATTCCTCAATTGCATCCCTGAATATTATTAAGCAATATTCTTGTTGATTAAGAATTTTTATTGATGAAGCAATGACTTGAGTTTGAAGCTCAATCTTCTTAGATATTTTTGCATTATTTGAGTAATAAATAACATCCTTTATTTAAGAGTTATCTCACAAATGCCAGTGATTATTTATACTGTGAATACCAACAATGTACTGTTCTTCAAGCTGGCATCAAACAATTTCAATTTTCTGTAATCTCTGATGCCTTCGCTTGTAAAATCACAGAAACACACGTTACAGCAGAGGAAGAAGAAACCAGGGGTTATCATAGCACCAGCACATGAGATAAATGATACTTTAATGTTTTTCCTCACAAGTGTCATCCTTTAGAGCCTGTAATACAGTCATGCATACCTTGATGACAGGGATAAGTTCTGAGAAACACATCATTAGGCAATTTTGTCATTATGGGAACATCACAGAGTGTACTTACACAAACCTAGATGGTACATAGCCTACTTCACACCTAGGCTATGTAGTATTGTCTATGGTCCCTAGGCTACAAACTTATACGGCATATTACTGTACTGAATACCATAGGCAATTGCAACACAATGGTAAATATTTGTGTATCCAAATATATCTAAAAATAGATAAGGTACAATAAAAATACAGTATAAAAGGTAAAAAAGTGTTATACCTGTATAGGGCACTTACCACAAATGGAGCTTGCAGGACTGGAAGTTGCTCTGAGTGAGTCAGTGAATGAATAGTGAGTGAATGTGAAGGCCTAGGACACTACTGTACACTACTGTAGACTTCATAAACATTGCATACTCAAGCTGCATTGAATTGATAAAAAAATAAAATAACTGTGCTACGACATTACAGCATTACTAGGTGATAGAAAGTTTTCATTTCCATTATAATTTTATGGAACCATTGTTCTATATATGACCAATTATTGACTGAAATGTTGTTATGTGGTGCCTGACTTTATATCCAAAGAGGATTTAATTATATTAATGGAACAAGTGTGGTTTAAAAAATTATATATATATATATATATATATATATATACACATATTTTACATAGCAATATTTGTTGGCCTTGAAGTTCCTGGAACTCAAACCAGACAAATTTGAAGAATGAAGACAAAAAATTTTATTTTAGAAACCCACGAGAGTATGTCAACTTGTGTTCTAACAAATTGAGATATTTCTTTAGAAAATAGATTAACCAAATTTTGCAAATATTTAATGTCTGTAGCTGACTAATAACAGAAAAGATATACTAATAAATTTAATCTCATTCTGACAGATATACATAACTTGAATTCATTTAATTATTTCCATTTTTGCTGTTATTATTCAATTCATAATAAACTAATTCTCCTGTTTTAAGCCACTGTGAAACTGAGAAAATTACATAAAATAACTCTATTCACACTTATCAAACCAAAATAAATACAAGATTGAGCTCCCTGAGTAAAAGTAAAGAAATAAATTAGCTTCATCGACCACTCTAGTATTCTGCCTGAAGTCATTTTCCTAACAGTGTTGCAGAGAGAAGCTCGAACAGTACATGATGGTTTTGCTACACTAATAAATCAGGTATTGAAGTTTGAGCTATTAGTCTAACCAGAATTTTCAAAGCAAGGGAATGAAGGGAAAAGGATGTACAGAGAAGAAGCTGTGAAAAGGAAGTCATATAGTTTTTCTGGAAAAATGCTAAGCTGCACATGCACAGGGCTGCACATCCACAAGACAGGGTGAAAAACTGAGGAAAGAATCCCTGCCAGGAAATCAAAACTACCACAAATCTTCAAAGTGAAAAAGGATTTTCACAGTGTGAGTAGACTATCCAGCTCCAAATTTCCATAGTAAAGAGACCTCCTTGAACACCATGGGCATTCTATTAAGAACCTAGAAAGCTCTCATATTTAGAGCAGCATTTATCAAGCCTTGGAGAAAAGAGTACTCTACATTCATCCTATTAAAGAAGTTAAACAAGCCTCAAAAGTGTCAAGCTAAAACAAAAGCAAATTTCCTGAATACCAGACAAAAACTCAGGGCTCTGTTGAGACAGGTAACAAAATCCAGACACTCACCAATGTAGCCTCAGTCATATCCAATACATAATCACAAATTGCTGGATGTATGAAGAAGCAGGGTGATCGTATCCATTGTCAGGAGAAAAATCAGCCAACAGAAATAGATCTAAAGAATTAGAGTAGTGATGAAATTAGCAGACAAGGAATTTAAAATTACTACAATAAATATGTTTAAAGATTTGAAGAAATGTATAGACATAATTAGAAAGCATATAGAAAACCTAAATAGAGAAATGAAAATATACAAATAAAAGTCTTATATCCTAGAACTGAGAAATACATGTTTAAATTAAAATGTCAGTAATGGTCTTAGAAGTATTTTAGATGCTAGAGAAGTGATAATTAGGGAACATGAAGACACAGCAATAGAAACTCTTCAAGCAGGGATTTTTAAAAAATCAGAATAAAATGAATGAAGCTCCGTGACCTATTGGGTAGGATAAAATGGTCTAATATATGTGTTATTGGAACATCAGAAGAAATGAAGAGGAAGATATTAGAGAAAAAAATTTGTAAAAGTCATCATCAAAAAAATGGTCCAACTTTGATACAAAATCTATAATCTACAAATCTCAGTAACTCTCAAGTCAGATAAACACAAAACCAGTAAGTGACAAAAAATAAATCAAAAAATCAATCATAAAAATAAATTGTTATAAACTACTAGTTGGGGTGGGGGTGGGAGAAGCATTGCTTACAAGGGAACAACTATAAGGACAACCACAGTGTTCTTGTTAAATAATTCTTCTTGTAAAATAGTAGTATTCAAATATTGGAACACACACACACGCACAAATAAAATAAAGGACTAGGCTTATTGTGCAAACCAGAAAACAATGGAACATCTTTAAAGTGCTGAGAAAAAGAAAGAAAATAATGTTAACCCAGACTCGCATATGTAATCAAAAAAAATCTTTCAAAACTGAGGATAGAATAAAGATTTTATATAAGCAAAAGCTGAATTAGTTCATTTCTTGCAGGCCTGAACTATAAGAAAAGATAAGTTCCTCAGGCAAAGGAGAAATATTAACAGTAGGAAACTTGTATCTACACAAAAAAATAAAAAGTACTGAAATGATAAATAAAACAATTTTCCCATCTTAACTTTTTAAAAATATAATTGTCTGAATTAATCAAACTTAATAACTAGATAGTGTAGGATTTTAACATACATAAGAGTAAAATGAGTGGAAGAAAATTGCACATGGGATAGGAGACAGAAATGAACATCTATTGTTTGAGGTTCTTATGTTACAGGTAAAAGAGTAAAATAATTCTTTGAGAGCAACTCATAACAAGTTAAACATGCATGCCTTAAACCCGAGAACAACCATTAAAGTAAAATAAAACAGAGATAAAGCTAATATTTCAATAAAATATGTAAAAATAGAATACTGAACCGTATTCAGTTAATCTGAAAAAAAGCAGGGAAAGAAGAATGAAAGTAAAACAAAAAAACAAGAACAGATGGAACAAGTAGAAAAATAATAGGAAGAAGATAGAATTAAATCCAAATATATCACTAATTAGATCAAATATCAGTAGATGTGAAACTCCATTTAAGAAACAAAGCTAGTCAAGCTGGAAAAATACCAAGATCAAACTATATGTCGTTTATAGAAGATGCATATTAAACACAAAGACATCTGATCTTTTAAATATAGTGCAATGCCTGCTATGCATATTGTCCCATGGGCAATAATTATTGGTTGAATAATATAGCATAATATTTCTTTCTGAAAGCCTACATTCTAAGAAAAAATATGAAGACAGAAAAGTGGTAAATTATAGATTGTATTTACCTGAGTTCCATTGTTACTAAACTTTTCCATATCCTCTTCTATAAAAACACTATGTTCCTTAAATTTGTTTCCATTGATAGCACTCTTTTTATTCCCCCTGACTGACATTAATGAGCATTCAAACTATTGACATCATAGTATTTTCAGAGCTATAGATTAGTTTAGAAAATTCGGAATAAAGAATCATTTTTCTTCCAAAGAGAAAGGTAAAACCCAAATAGTATTGAGTATGGCTAATACTAGATATAAAAGATACAAACCGATTATATTCAAAGTGTGATCCAAGAACCATTTGTCTATCTATGAGCTGTTTTTAACTGGAGTTTGCACAAAAATTCCAAACAACCTAATCCCTAGGTTCAGCATTTAGTTCTGCTAACATTTTTTTTCTCTTTGGTAACATGATTTTCTTCAAGAATTAAGCAAAGTGTTGATTTACATTCTGATGCATGTTCCTTATCAGAAACAGCTCTTTGACAACATTAAAAACTGTGAGATTTGTGGTTTCTAGGGTCTCATCACTGATTTTGAACAAAAAATATCTTCCAGTGAATCTACTATTCTAATGTTCTTGTGATATTTAAGTGATTACATATAAAGATACTGGACCATCTGACCTGTGGTTAGATGAACAGTCTAATGTTCTTGTAGGTTTGATGACTCGAAAATATTTGTCTGGGGCTTTATTACTTTTCCTTAGCAGCAATACTGGTGAATTCTAGCTGGGTCTCATGAGGCACACGAAGTGTAAATTGCATTTACGGCATACTAAGTGTTGTAAGATTTAAATGATCCAAATATGGAGGGTTACAAAGATTATAAGGCATTAAATGATAATTTATCAGAATTGGTAGCATTTGGATGAGTATATCGTATGATACACCTGTTGTTGAGGACATGTGCAAGCCAGGCTCTCCATTAGTGCTTTACATCGTCACTTTTGAGCCTTGCAAGCGCTTCATAAAATAGAATATTATATCTACTAAACCTAATGTTATTAAGAAACCTGCCTAAAGAAACACAGTTGTGGTCTAGACCTATATGACTACAGGGCCCATCATCTCAACCATGCTATCTGCCTAACAGCTGAATAGAATATTGCAAGACAAAGGAAAAAGATAAATTTCTGAGCAATGTAAAATTGTATGTATTTCAATAGAAAGATCTTGGAATGTCTAAGGTGATAAGTGTGGCAAAATAATAGTGTGAGGATGCATAAGAGGAGAGTGAGAGATGAAGAGGAAAGGATATGGCTGTGGTTTCAATATGTGTTTCCTCCAAAACTCATGTTAAAAATTAATCCCCAAAGTAGTAGTTTTAAAACTTAGGGTTTTTAAAAGGTTATTGGATTCATCCATTCATGAATTAATGGGTTAATGTATTGATGGTTAATCATGGGAGTGGATTAGTTATCTCACGCGTGAGTGTGTTATAAAAACCAGTTTGGGTCTCTCTCATGAACTTCTTTACTCTGAGATGCTCCATGTTGAGATAGCACAAGGCCCACACCAGAAGCCAACCAGAACATCTGCCCAATCTTGGACTTCCCAGCCTCCAGAATAATTGGCCCAAATAAACCTCTTCTCTCTATTAATTACCTATAAATCAGATAGTTTGTTTTAGCAACAGAAAACAGACTAAGGGAGGTGCCCAGTGCCAAATTTCAAAAGTTTTGTATACCAATAATCCAGTCCTAATTTTATATTTTAAAGTTATTTTTTAAGTTATTTGTTTTTGTTTTTATTTGTAAACTAGGAATAGCCTGATAGACACTGGTATTACAGTTTTGCTGCCAGCTTGGAGAATAAGCCAATTTGGAGAAAGGCTGATGAGAGAAAGAACAGTGAGGCATAAGGAGAAAATTTTCAATTAGTAATTAATGGGTCAAGTATGTCATCCAAATTTCTACATTGGAAAAACATTGGATAGTTCAAACATCAACAACTAAGAAGATATGAAAAGAGGATGATCTGATTTGATGAAGTGTAATTATAATTCATACATCTTTGGATAAATTATTTAATTTCTGCAAAACTTAGTGTCATGGTATACAAAATGGCAACAACAATAATAATAGTAATAATACTTATCTCAGAAGGTTGTTGTACAGGTTAAAAGAGCTATGAAGCTGAGGCCCTTGACACCATGTCTGACAGATAGTAGGTGATGAACATGAAGTCTTATTAGGCATCAGTATTAATGCTTAATCAGTGCATAAGATGTTAGTGAGTGTGATATGTCCCCTACTGCAGACACTCTCTTCATGGAGAGTGTTGTTTATCTTTCTTTCTACTTATGTTGAATCAATTCATCTCTATTTCTTCTGAAAATTAGGCTTGTGTGTGTAATCTGGCACCTAGTCTATTTTTGTAGCTTTGTGTGAGAAAATTCTGGGAGAATAAATAAAACACACCCATTTGGTTAGGGTTCCTGTTGAACACCAAATGCTTACCTATCTGAAAAGGATGCCCTCCTCCAGGAGATACTCTATGTGATAAGTGAAAGGCCAAATGCAACTAATGCCTAGTCTGCGTCAGTTTTCTGAATTTGGAACATTCTAAGACAAGGCTTACAGATCAGAGGTAAATGGCATAGCAAACACCTGTAACCTGAAGGAGGCTAGTTAGGACAAATTGTTTGATCAGGAATCAGAAAAAGTCTTAATTTTAAGGATCAAAAAAGGAAATTTATGTTTTATTTTAATGCAAAGAGTACTCACTGTGATGTGCAAAAACTAGTTCACAGCTAATGAGGTGCAGAGACAGCAGCAAAAGATCAAACATGGGACACAGAGAAAAGAGAAAAGGAAAAGCAGAATTTTCTGAACTCATCAGCTCAATGGGACTTGAAGCCAATATAATTAAATCCTATGAAGTACATTAAAATAAGATAGAAAATTACTATTTTACAAACATATGGGCTGTTAGATGAATAAAAGAACATAATGAAATATATAAAAATTAGAGAAATAATGAATAAAACAAGTATGCCATGACAACAACAAACATTTATATTCAGATTCACTAGGGATTAAATTTAATTTCTTGTCATATTTGGCTCTGATGTGAGTGAATGTCCTCTTTATGCTGAAACATAATTATATCCCACATAAGATCAAATGTTCTCAATAATGAAAAAATTAACAGCATTAACATCTTCATCTCTTCATGTCTACATTTTAATGGTAAAAATAATATTGCTATTATTGATATAATTTTTAATTTCTGTAATGAATATTTTTTATTCAAAAGACTTCACAGACTCTAAGCTAATTGATGAATTTCCCCACATATTAAAGTGAAATTGTTATCAGAGAGAGAGAAGGAGGGAGAGATAGAGACAGCAAAACAAGAGAAGCAAGAGAGATGTTTAGAATTAAAGTGCTAGTTAGGACCTTAAAGTTAACTTATTCTGTCCCCACATTTCTAATCATTCAACACATTTATGCACTTACTATGTAGCAGGTGACTCATCCTAGGTAGCTGAGATTGAGTCAAGAAGATACTGTACCTGTTCTCTGTTATTAACATTCTAAGGAGCATATATAAAATTGAAAATTTAAAAATATTGCTATTCTATGACTAAATGTGTTGGCACAGAATTCTATGCAGACTCAAGAGAAGGGAAGATAACATCCGCTTTAGGAATCTGGAAGTGCTTTATGAACATTTAAGGAGGAGCTTCAAAACGGGTAGAAAGTGGAAAGGTAGTATATTGATCAGCATTCTCCAGAGAGAACCAATAGGAAATGTATATGTATACATACATACATACATACATATGTATGTGTATGTATATATGAATACGTGTGTGTGTGTGTGTGCGTGCACATGTGGTATGAGATACAGACAGAGAGATTTATTTTAAGGAATTTGTTCACATGATTGTAGAGTAAATCCAAAATACGCGGGTGAGGCCAGCAGGCTACAGAGCCAGCTCAAGTCTAAAGGCATTGCACCAACAGAATTCCCTCTTCCTTGGAGGAGATAGTCTTTTTTCTCTTAAAGCTTTTGATGGAAGCCTGCCCATATCATGGTAGGTAATCTGCTTTACTCAAAATCTACACAGCAACATCTAAGCAAGTGTTTCACTATATATCTCGGTACCATGTCTTAGATAAGCTGAAACAAAAAATTAATCATCACGGGTGGAGATAGATGGAGGGTATTTCAGGAACAGAGGTTTAAAAAACAAAAAAGGAAATGACAAAGTAGGAAGTTTGTTCTGGGGAAAGAAAGACAAAAAGTATGTCTCATTAAATCATAATGTATCTTGCTGTTAATCAGATAAGCCATTCGAAATTCTTCATATGAGGTGTGTGACATAAAATAAAAACAGCATAATATTTATGTCTCAGTTTCTCAGGTATTTAAGTTGGGATGTAAATACTTGTTTCATTAGTATGATTTGAGAATTAAATGTACTGAAGTATGAAAAACTCCTAGCATGCTACTGGTCACAGAGTAAGTGCTCAGGAGTTGAGAGTCAGAATAGTACAGCATTGCAGTTAAAAGTCCAGATTCTGGAATAAAACTGAGTTCTAATCTTGGATTCACCGCTTAACATCTGAGTAACCTTGCACAAATTGCCTAACCTTCCTGTACCTATTTTCTCCTCCGAAAATGAGTGTAATTAAAAAACAACACAAAACAAACAAATTTAACAAACCTCAGAACACAGCCAGTACACAGCAAGTGTTACATAAGTGTTAACCATTGGTACAAGAAGGGTGTCAGGATTATTTATTAGGGTAATTCATGATGTTTTCATCATCAACATTATTCCATAATTTGTCGTACTCTTGGAGCTAAAAGACCCAAAGCATGACAGGATGGATAGTCCCTTATATTCTGAATTTTGCTCCCACTGAACCCAAGGAAGTTGTTCATCTATCTTAGGGTTTAAAACAAAAGTTTTGAGAAAACCAGAAGGCATTCATGATGCAGGCCTCTGTTGAGGAGCTTGGCTCACTTAAAGAGACAAAGATTTACTTTTCATGGAGACAGAAGATGAAGGGAGGCTGGAAGAATGTATCTTCAACCACACTCAAATGTAGAGGGTATGTGGGGGATTTCCATGAGCTGGGGGTCGGGGGATCTCAGAGATGACTTTCGTATGCATCAGAGGAATAACTTCAAATAAACTTCTAGAGAAAATGAGCAGGTGTATTTGTGCTAAAACTATTCAGTGGCAAGGAATACAGATTGAAAATCTTTGATGCTTCCAATAGCAGTAGTGCTATGTTGAGTGTAGCAGGCCAATATTTGACAGCAGCATCGTGTAACAGAAGAACTAATGGTGATGACAGAAAACATCAGAAACTAAAAGTACAAGAGCCACATCCATTTACTAAGTATCATTTAAGCCCCTAGGACCCTTTCTAACCATTTTTAGGTGATGATGATAGTGATGGTCCACAGGCCACACTTTGAATAGCACGTTTCTGGAGTTTCCCTTAGCTTTTAGGACAATCTCTTAATATTTATATATTTCGCCCTTGACTTTCTCTAATTTTTATCCTTGCTCCTTGAGACAAACATAGAAAAGTTGTCTCATTAGCTGGACTTTTAAATGGTCATCTTAAGGAACACTATATAGATACTTATTTCATGCACACTTCCATGTAGATATTTATTCACCATTCACTCATTCATCATATATTGAAATATTATTAATCACCTACTTTATATCAGGTACTGTTTTAATCCCTGGAGATATAGTGATTACGGGGGAAAAGAATAACATCGTGATTTAGCATTAAAAAGATAACTTTTCAACAAGTTCCCAGTGAGCCACACGACTATGAAGGTAAACAACTAATGTTGTACTCTACAGTGGACTATCTTCAATAAATTACATAAGATATTTAACACTTTATTATAAAATAGTCTTTGTGTTAGATGATTTTGCCCAAATGCAGGCTGATGTAAGTGTTCTGTGCATGTTTAAAGTAGGCTGGGCTAAGCTGCAATGTTCAGTAGGGTAGGTGTAATAAATGCATTTTTGACTTAATAATGTTTTCAACTTACAGTGGGTTTATCAGGACATAAGCCCATCTTAAGTCAAGGAGCAGCTGTAGTCAGTTAAATATATGAATCTGAATCTCAATTGAGATATTAAGGCTGGGGGTATAAATGCCATTTATTTATTGGTTAGTCATATTAATAATTTGTTCATTCTGCACATCTGTGCAGTTAAAGTAACTTGCTAGGCATTGATGAAGAACAGCAAAGCAAACAAGACCCATTCTTGCCTTTAGGAAATTTACACTGAAGGACTCCTCTTTATCAAACTAAAAAGTAGATTGTATAGATGTGTGAATGCATAAATTTCCACCTCTGTTAAGTGCAATGTAGTAAAACAATTGCTATTTAGTAACGGTTTATTTAAACTGAGCTGGATTAGAAGCTCTATATAAAATCTGGCATTACAGAATTTTTCAGTACATAAAGAACCTGGATGTTTTCAAGCTATATGCCTAGTCTCTGGGGCTATAAACAGGCATGACTGTGCACAGGGTCTCGCTCATGGCTACATAAATCACATAGAGATTAAGATAAATAATGATGCTAAGATTCTACACCCCCATAACTATGATCTAGGATAACCAATTAAATCACCTATTTTTTGAAGCCCCCACCCCAAAGTGATTCTAATTGTACTTAGGGCTGAAAACCACTAGCTTAAGGAAAAATACAATGATGTTCAAAAAAATAATTTAGATAATTGGGGTGGGAAGTTAAAAATTGAAGGAAGAGCCTGCAACAGAGTTGCTCTAATTTTACTTGCAGTGTAATGCATTCTCCAAACTAAGCATTCTCTAAGCTAAGCATTTCCCAAACTTCAAAACAGGGAGTCTGGGGTTTCACCCTCTTCTCAGAAATTTAAGGTGCTTGCTCCAGCGCCCCTCCCAGTGACGGGAGAACAAAAAGGCAATGAAACATAAGGAATGAGCCCACGATATTTTGAACCTGTTGATTGTTTACGGATCAGAAAAGTAAAGAAAGAGTCATGTGTGTACCCAGAAGCAAGTTTGTTTCTCTGAAGTCATTTTCGTTGTTTTCTTTTTAGCTCAAGTCCAAGTCTCTGTCTAATCTGAGACAGAGGAGCAGTACTAGTGCTGTTAATGTTCCAAAGGCAGAGAAGGAAGGGCAGCAATGTCAGCGTGGCAATGACATCACTACAGATGTCAGTGACACGGATGAATGTCAAGGTGGGGATGATGAGGGTGACAGTGACGGCAATGGAGAATATAAAAAGAGTCACAGATTTGTCACTACAAATCTGTGGTGAGGCCAGTGGTGAGGCCTTGGCTTTAGTGGCATCTCTAACAAAGAGAAGAATCTCCTGAGAACAGGCTGATTTAGGTGAGGGGGCTACTTGGACTACTGCCTTTTCTTGGTGATATAAAGAAGCAGGAGAATTAACATTTGATTTCCTAACTGAACAATTACAGAATCCTATCTGATTTTTTTTTTAATCCATTCTAGCCACTAAGTAGGAAGCATGCTTTGGGGATCAGATTTGACTTGGGGTTGACTGAAATATGGGAATAGTGAACAATTTTCTTGTTCCTAAGGGCTTTATATTTTAAGCAATATAATTTGTGTGTGTGTGTATGTGTGTGTGTGTGTGTGTGTGTGTGTGTGTGTGCGCGTGCGCGTGCACGTGAGCACACTAGAGGACATTTTTAAAAATAAACTTAAGAAGAATAAAGACAAATAGCACTTTTTATATTTCTCCCTATTTGAAGGTCCCAAACATACCAAATAATAAACACACACTTTAAAAGAGACATGATTCTATTTCTGTGTTTGTATGTTTGAAAGCAGCACAAAGTAAGTCATGGCAAATATTAAAAACATAAATAAATAACATAAGACTAGGTGTTAAAGTATTTTATTAATTCAGATCCTTTTAATTTTATTTCCCTCCATTTTATTTTGTCATTTTTTCCAAACTTTTTACCAGTTGTTTAAATCATTTACTATTATTCTTTTCAAAAGTAGCATAAGTATTTTTCTTCTGCACACTGCTTTACCCCATGAGTTTATCCGATGGACTGTGATACATAATGCTTTCATAATTGTTGTTATCTAAAAAACTAAATAAAAAATAATTATTATTGTTTTCTAGGAAACCTAAAATTTTACTCAGAGGTTAAAAAGGTTAAAAAGGAATTTCTAACTTTCAGATAGATTTTTGTTTGGTTGGTTGGTGGCTAACTGACTCTATTAATTTGCTATTTTATTACTCTGTTAATCTGAGAACATTTTCTGCATTGTTTCTACTTTCTGAAATTTATTGAGGTTTTCTTCATGGTCCAACATGGAAAATTTTGGGGACTGAAACATTTGCTCTGAGAAAAAAGTTGATTTTTATAATTTCAGGCTATAGATATCTATGTATATATAAGAGTACTTCAAAAAGTTAATGGAAAATATTATGAAAAGAAAATAAAAATATTTCCATGAACTTGTTGAGTACCCTCATATATCTATGAATTGTGATATCTAAGTTTTTCCATGCGGGGCTCTTGCTTAACTCTGATGGTACAAGTACTTTTAGCAGCACTTACACAATTTGGAGTTTGCATTTTCTCCCTCAGTTTCACTAAACATGCAATTTGGGGGTTTTTTGTTTGTTTGTTTGTCTTGGCGTATCCATGAGAAGTGGAAAATCTCAAAACTAAGTTAATACCATCTTCTTACTAAAGCTTAGTAAGATCCTAATAATTGGAAATTGGTGAAAATGTAAACAATGGCTGAGCTGAAGATTAGCTTTGATTAACCTACTAAACAATAACAAAAATAGTTTCCAATTTTCTTAAAATCTTAATGTAAAATGATTTCTCACTTAATGGGATTGATATAGTTAGCTCCATCCATAACCCTAAATTAATAAAATGTGAGTTTATTTTAAACATACGTCCAATAACATGTATATTTCCCTAGATTAAATTAATTTTATACTAATTAGCCTGAACTAATGAGAGTCTTACTTTCATTTATCATGTGATGGCTACAATTGCATATACCAAGGCAACACAGTTTTTAATACAATCTATTAAATCAAATCCAATTCTTCATGATCAAGTAATCTGTGATATGACAACAGATATTTAAAGGTACTTTTCTTAAACCATATGAAAGAAATTTTCCGCTTTTCCCTGATTATATAAATAAACACTGGCATCAAAATTCTTAGGATAGTCAAAGAACTCTATTGCATGATAATATGAATCAGCAAACTGAAGCAATACCTGATCTTATTTTCTCTACCCACATAATTATAATTATTGCCATCATTAGGAATACCAGTTTGTGCAAAAAAAAAAAACAAACTTCAGGACTTTTAATTTCACAATTCCTTTCTCTCATTTAAACAACTAGGAATATCTATTGGTTGGCTGATTCAGGTAGGCCCAATTCTTTAAGTGACTTTCCTACAGTTGCTGTTTCTTTGCCTCTTGGCTGAGCCAGCCTTTGCAAGTGGCATAAGCACTTTGTTGCAGTCAATGAAGTTGATAAATGAAGTACCCTTATGTAAGCAGGAACTCTTAATAAAACTGCACTTAATGGGTGGTCTGACTGCTTGTGCACACAAGCTTATATACGGACATACAGGAAGAAATAAATGACTTATTCATCATTGTTCTTTATTGATCAGCATGACAGTCTCACTTTATGGACAGATACTATATAGCTAAATTTATTAGTTTATTGTCTTGGTCAAAATGTTTGTTCTCTTTCTAACATATGCAATAGATCATTTAAAAAAAGGAAAGAAAATGTACTTAGCTGTGCCTATATGAGTTAATGATAGCATGCGATTTGTTGCAAACACTTTTTTCTTAGTTCCAGCACAGAGAAAATTCTTTCTTTGTCAGCAGACAGAAAAAAAAAAGGATTTCGATAATACAGAAATAACTTGGTGATTTAAAAACCCAAACTGACTATTTTTAAAACAATGCATACAATTACACAGTGCGTATCATTTTAAAAGGTACTTTAATTTGTAGATCAGCACTAAAATATAAATTCTTAATTTTAATACTAAATTTTTTTTGTTATAATTTTTATGTGCCCTTCTTCCAAAACACTTTGTCTACAAGGTCATGAAAATAGCCTCTCATATTCTGGAAAGTTTATTTTGATTTAACTTTCATATACTTACAGCCAACTGACCTTCAACAAAGGCACCAAGAACATACATTAGGAAAAAAACCACCTCTTCAATAAATGGTGCTGGGAAAACTGGACATCCATATACAGAAGAATGAAACTAGACCCATATCTCTCACTGTACACCAAAATCAACTCAAAATGGATTAAAGACTTAAATATACATCTTGAAGCTATAAAACTCCTAAAAGAAAACATAGGAGAAATACTTTAGGAAGCAGGGCTGGGCAAAGACTTTATGAATACTACTTCCAAATCACAGGCAAAGAAAGGAAAAATAAACAAACGGGATTATATCAACTAAAAAGCTTCTGCACAGCAAAAGAAACAATTAACAGAGTAAAAAGACAATCTACAGAGTGGGAGAAAATATTTGCAAAATATGCATCTGACAAAGAATTAATATCCAGAATATACAAAGAACTCAAACGACTTAACAGTAAAATAACTTTCAAATTAAGGTTTATAATCTAATCTGCTGCTATTTTCTTTATTACCAGAAAAGTGCCAGCATATTGAAGAAGATCCCATGTGTACTTAAAAAGACTGTGTGCTCTGTAGTTGATAGATATGGTGTTTTATCCAGGTAAATTAAGCCGTTTTCTCAGTTATTTAGATTTTTTACTTTTTTTTAATTCTATTTGTTGTTATTAGCTACAGAGGTATAATAAATTCTTTCACTGTGGTTTTGAGTTTGTCTATTTCTTCTTTCTATTCTGTCAACTTTTTATCTACATATTTTCAAGCTGTCCTGCGTGAATATACATTTAGGATTTTGATACCTTTCTTGTACATTGATCCTATTTTTGTTATTAAATATCCCTCCTTATCTGTAGTAATGAATCTTGCCTCACTGACTACTTTGATATTAAGTGCCTACACCATTTCCTTTCAGTTAATGCTTGCATAGTTTCTATCATTTTACTTTTAAATACTCTTTGTCCGTATACTTAACATTTGTCCCTTAAAACTGGTATTTCAGTATATCAACTATTTTATCTTTCAGTCAATATTCATTAGTTATTTGGAACTACACTTTTACATTAAAGAGATTATTGATTTATTGGTGCCTTAATCTACTACCTTACTTTTTTTTTTTTAGTGTTCTTTCTCTTTTTTTATTATTTTTATTATTTTGTTATTTAATTATACCATTCTTTAGTTTTTAAATATATATGCCTTAAATTTCTTTTATTAGCCATAGAGAATACAACATGCAATCTTGATTTATTAAAATATACTAATAAGTATTTAGAGCTCTTCCCAACAGTGCTAAGAACCTCAGACACTTTAGACCTAATTAACCTGACACCTTTGATGTCTTGGTGTCATTAATTTCAATTTTTATCTATCAACCTATCAGTCTATCTATTTATCTATTTAAGGAACAAAATATATCTTAGTCCTATTGTTTTACAGTCAATGCTTATTTAGGTTTATGAAGTCACTAAAATTGGAAGATTCTCCCAAATCCCGAGATCGTTGTTTTATTTTATGTAGGAGAGTTCAAGTTATTCCACATTCTTGACAATATTTAGTCTATCAGTTTTTGTTTTTATTTATATATATATATATATATATATATATATATATATATATATATGAGTACCCATCCATTATAATAGAAAGGAAGTCTCAATATGAACATTTTTTAATGTATTTGATGGTCATTCACCTATCTCCTTTTGTGAAGTGTCAGCTCATACCTTTTGCTCATTTTTTAAATTGTTACTGACATTTTATTATTGATTTGTAGAACATATTAACATATGAAGCAAATATCCACATATATGACAAAGAGCAAGATTTATATATTTATATATATACATATTTCCCTAATGTGTGTTAAATGCCTATTAATTTTTGAAATATTATATTTTGTAGTGCAGAAAATTTTAATTTTAATTTTAATTAAGTCCAACTTGTCGTTTTGTCTTGGATGTTTAATGCTATTTATTTTCTGTCCAAGAAAATTTTGTTTATATAAATAATGTGAAAATATTTTGTGACATTTTTCTAGAAGGTCTCAAGTATATATACATATTTGATTTATCTCTAATTTTTGTGCATGGAGTCAGAGAGAAATTAAGTTTCAAAACTTCCTGAGGGTTATATAAAATTTAATTTCCAATTTATTAATTTTGTTGCTGAGTCAAAAATCTACTGACTATATATATATATATATATATGGGTCTACTTATAGATTTTTGATTTTGTACAATATTTTTCCATTATAGAATTAAATTTATAAGTCAATTTGAAAAACATTTTTATCCTAAGATATTACCACCTCAAATAAAGAAAATATTACATTTCAAAAATTATGCATACTTTAAATTCTTTCAGAACAGATTGCAATTTTTATTGTAGATGTATTTGCTGGTGTTTGCTGATTTTGGGGGCTACTATAAATATTTTGGTTTTTAAACTAATTTTCCTATTGCTTTTTTGATAGTAAATAGACATACAATTGAATTTGTATGCTGACCCTTGTGTACAGCATATTTTTAAAATTCTGTTATTGATTATTTTCATTAGTTCTAGATTATTTCGAATTTTTGTTATATGCATTCACATTATCTGCAAATACAGACAGCAGTACTTCTTCTGTATATATACATGGGAGTACGTATATGTGTGTATGTGTATATATTTATACTTTTTTTCTTGATTGTACTACCTAGGAACTCCAGTATAAGGCCACATGGTCGTGATGGTAGTGAACATCTTTGTCTTATACCAGACTTCAGGGGAAAATGTTCAGTAAATCACAATTGAATATGACATTAACTGTACAATTTTTTTTAGATATCATTTGTCAGATTGTGTTCTCTTCTATTCCTAGTTTATTGAAAATTTTCATAATATAGAATTCTTGAATATATCACATAATTTTTCTGCATTTAAAAATATAATTCCTTTAATGTTAACTATGTCAATGTGTTGAATTACATTGACTGATTTTTCTGAAATTTTAAACCTTTCCTGTATTTCAAAGATAAACACCACTCTTTTGGTTTATTTAACTTATTTTATTTTGTTTTGTTCATTCTAACGTAAAACAATCCTTGCATTACTGGGATAAATCAAACTTAGCAATGAAATATTCACTTAAAAATATTTCTGTCTCGTTGCTAATATTTTGTTTAAGATACTGATACATAGTTTTCGTATATGTGCCTGCAACTTGCATACTTCTTATGTCCTTTTTACATTTTGTTCCAGGATTTTTCTTTTCTATTTTTTTTTCTTCATAGAACAAATTGAGATGTATTCCCCATTTTCTCTTGTACATGTTGATTTAAAAAAGCTGATATTATATTTCCCTTATGCATTTGAAATTACTCGCCCCCAAAGCCATCTGGGCCTGAAAGTTTACTTTTTACATAGTTTTAAAATTATGAATTTAAAATTTTAATTGCTATAAAATTGCGTATACTTGTTGTCATTTGTCTATTTTTTAGTTGCCACTTGCATTTTTCAAGGAATTTGTTCATTCTGCTTAAGTTTGTCAAATATCAAAATTATTCCTTATTATCTTTTTATGTGTAAGATATGTGGTGGCATTTATCAACTTTTTGTTCCTGACTCTGGTAATTTGTGTTTTCACTCCTTTCAATTCTAATCAGTTTTGTTACATACTTATCAATTTTTTCTCCTCAAATACCCAAAATTAGGCTTGTTGATTTTATCTATGTTAAATATGTTATATATTATTGATTTCTGAGCCTACTTTTTATTTAGTATTTAGTTTTTCTACTTCCTTGAATTTTAGTCTCATTTTTCTAAATTTTAAATTTAGAAATTTTATATTTTGTTTTTAATCCTCATTATATTCAAACATGTGCATTTGAAGCTGTAAACTTGGCTCTAAGTATGGCTTTAGTATATTTTTATCACCACTCAACTTAAAACAATTTCTTCTTTCTCTTTCGATATTTTGATCTATTCTCTACCTAGAGATATATTTAAATTCCAAATATCTGAACACATTATAATTATATTTCTGTGAATGAAGTCTAATTCTCCAGTGATCAGAAAACATTCTGAATAATTTCTAACTTTATTTTAAAAATTTAATCTTTTCTTATGGCCCAGAATATGATCAATTTGCAGAAACAACCAATATGCATGTAAAAGAGTATGTATCTTCTAAAGCTTATTTATTTTTGCAAATTAATGAATGCAATTCATCACATTAATGAAATAAAAAAGAAAAAATAATATTATCATCTCATATGTAATGTTCTAATTTTGAAAATATGTTATTTAGTTTATCTTATTCTTCAAGTCCTTTACATCCTTACTGGCTTTTTGCCTTATCACTTTATAGAAGAAATATTAAAAGCACCAAATGGAAATGTGGTTTTGTCTATTTCTCCTTTTATTTTTGGCACCTTTAGATTCATATATTTTGAAGCTATGTTATTGTACATACACAAATTTGGGATAATTTAATTTCATGTTAACTTTATCCCTTTATAAACTGCCCCTGGTAATCACTGTTTTATTCTCATCTCTGTATATTTGACCTGTTTTTTTCTTTAGATTCCACATATAGGTAAGATTATTCAATATTCTGATTTTCTATTTCACTTAGCTTATTTCGCTTAGCATAATGTCCTCTGAGTTTATCTACATTGTGGCAAATAGTAGGATCTACTTTTTAAAGGTTGAATAATATACATACATATATATGTACATTCACATATATATGTACACACACACACACACATATATATATAAACATATACACATTTTCTTATACATTTGTCCATTGATGAACACATAGGTTTGTTTTTTGTTTTTGTCTTTTCATATCTTGTCTATTGTGAATGAAGCCACAATGAACATGGGACTGCAAGTATTTTTGTGATTTCATCTCCTTTGGACATATGCCCAGAAGAAAGATTGTTGGGTCATATGGTAGTCCTATTTTTAACTTCTTTAGCAACCTTCATACTGTTTTTCATAATGGTTTTACCAATCTATATTCCCATCAACAATGTGGAAAGGGTTTCCTTTTCTCCATACTCTTGCCAACATTTCTTATCTGTTGTCTTGATAATAGACACACTATCAGGTGTGAGGGGACATCTGATAGGAGTTTTAATAAAGTATGTTTCTTATAAGTAGCATAGATTTCCTACCTTTCTTTTTAACCTGTTTCATAATCTTTGTCTTTTAATTAGATGTCTTTGTTCAGTTACATTTATCATAATTGTAGATACAATTCTGTTGTTTATATTTTTCATTCCAGCCTTTAATATATTTATCATAGTAATTTTAAGTTCTCTGTCTGATAGTTCCAAGACCTGTGTCACATTTGAGATTGGATAATTGCTCTATTAATGATGTGTTTAATCATGCCATTCAAATGTCTTGTAATTTCTGTTGAAAGACAAACATCTTGTGTAAGATGGAAGATAAGTCAGCTTCTAACACTGACAACTACATCACCCATACAAATGTATTCGTCATTTTGGGCTGCTATAACAAAATACCATAGACTGGTTGACTTATAAACAACAGAAGTTTATTTCTCATAATTCTGGAGGCTGGAAGTCCAAGATCATTATATCACTATGGTAGTGTTGTAGACTAGATGCCCCCCCAACCTCTTTGAGGCTCAATGCCCACCATTAACTATTGAGGGTGGGAGATCCTATTATGGTAATTGAAAGGTGGGGCCTTGAAGAGGTGATTAGATTGTAGGACAAGGCTATAGTGAATAGATTAATAATGGTGGTATTGGGCATGATTCTGAGGGCTTTAATAGGAGAGCGAATGAGAAGCTATCTCTCTCTCTGCTCTCTCTGCTTCCACCATCTTGCAATTTGAAACCACTGGGTCACTGTCACCACCAACAGATGGACTTTGGACTTCCCAGCATCAGAAACTATAAGCAATAAATTTCATTTTCTTATAAACCACCAAGATTCAAGTATGTTGTTATAAGCAACAAAAATGGACTAATACAGGTAGGTTTCCAGTAAGGGCTCTCTTCCAGGTTACAGACTTCTCATCATATCCTCACATAGCAGAAAAAGGGTGAGACAACTCTGTGGGGTCTCATTTAGAGCACTAATCCCACTCATGAGGTCCTCACCCTAATGACATATTTACCCCCCCCGCCCCCAAAAAAGGTCCACTTTCTAATGCCCTAGTAATCAGGGATAAAATTTCATTATATAAATTTTGGGGGGAGACAAACATTCAGTTCATAACACCACATGAAAACATGATCTTTAGTTTTGTTACTTGATTTAGATACTATTGACCTCAAGGAATCATTGCCAAACTATATCGATATCAAGAATTATGATACTGAAAGAACTGTAAAATATTGCTAATTTGCCAATCTTGGTGTCTTCATTAACAGAGTTAGGAGGGAATTACTGATCCTTGAGTAAAACCATCCTCTACCAGACTTCAGGTCTTCAATGGAAAGGAGCTCCATGCTTACCATATAATTGCCCTTCTACCTTTCTCCACCCTTGCATGAGCCAAGTCTTCAGTTTTTCTAAGACCTCTGTGCTGTTCTTAAGAACTGATGCTCTTCCCTTTCTCATTTTCTTCACTTTCCATAATCATTATCTGTTAGAAGCAATCAGAATTAGTGTTATTATACAATGTATCACTGATTTTTTTGTCAGCCACATCCCTTACATTACTGAGTCTGGAAAGATGAACAAAATCCTCTATGATCTTTGCTGCAGCCATGATCATTATCCTATCATAATCCTGATCATTATCTATCTCAGCTCTCTAAAAATAAAATCCCAACCTTGAAATTTCTGTCAGCAGACTATACCACCCAGTATCATTTATTTTCCTGAAATCCACCTACTGGTAATAATCCCAGCAGGATATGCATTGATCACTCAATTTGAACGATTTAGAAATTTACTAATGAAAATATTTGCAAAAGGTATGCTTAGAGTTTGGGAATATTAATACAGGATAATGTAATACCCTAGGGTGAGCAATACAACAACATCAAGGAGCTATTACCACTCCTAAGCCTAAAAACAAATGATAAAGGAACGTTCGCTGAAGCCAAGTCCACAACTGAAAAGAGCTTTTGGCTTTTGGGTAAAAAGGGAAGCCAAACAACAGTAGCTGAGGGGGAAATGGACAAGAGAGAGAAAATTCCCTCTCACACTTTTCTCTTGCCCTCAGTCTCTTATTGACTGAACTCAGAGAAAGGACAAAAGGTAAGGGAATCTTTTGAGGCTATACTGATAAGCCTTTTGGAACACAAAGCTTTACTTGAAAAACCTTTCTTTTTTATTAAGAAAAAGTCCCTGTCCAGGCTTGAGATTGGACTCTAATGAGCAATCATGTAACGGCTAATGATGAGGTACTCAGGGCATTGAATTAAGTTGATCAAAAGGCATGCATACTAAATGGCACCTCATTAAACCATTAAATTGTTAGAAATGGGACTTGACAAGCATCCAGGTTTTCATATGAAAGTTGTGTGATCACCTTGCTCGAGTTCTCAACAGGCTCATTTCTGCCGCATTGATGCCCTTCCTCCCACTCACACCTATGGCAAGATGACTAAAGAGGGAGAAAGCACATGAGCGTAGAATAAAGACGGCTCTGTAGGATATGCTGCATTAGCCGAAAGCGAACTGTTGTGACTTTTTTAGCCATAGTCAAGTTGACAATGAAAGACAGTAGAGTAGTGTATTCTAGGCCATGGGTAGAACTGGAATTAGTTCTTCTTTGCCGGGAAGTGGAGATGATGCCCTGACGTAAGGTTCAAGCCAGAATAATGGGAAATGGCAGTGTCTCATTGACATGGATCTAAGTGCCCTGTCCATTTCTCAATTTTACAAGTGTAGTCTATTCTTTACTTTTAGTTTCATATTGTTTTTTCTTCTATCATGTCTATTGCACATCACTTTAACCCATATTAAATCTTCCTACCACGAACTCAGAGACACATCACTGAATTGGTTACAAAGATGTTTGGGAAGAATGTGGGTGGACCTAACACTGACATTTTTCATCCAATCTGTCTTGTACACCCCTTACTCCAATTCATTTGGGGTCTACCCTCCCACCATGTGTAATGATATCAAAGTTGCAGTACATACTTAGTCTTCATACTCCCTGTACTTCACTATTTTTTTCTTTTTAGAATATTAGAATCACATAATCAGTAAGTGATGGAAAATACAGGACTGGAACCTGAACATTCATACCTTATTTCTACCCCTCTTTTTAAGTGAGTGATTTTCACTCAGGTTGAATAGTATTGAACTCTTTTTTTTTTTTTTTCCCCCCACTCCTGCTACAATAAAATGATGTCATGTATGGGACACGTCAATGGACATTCCTTTGACTCCAAAATCTATATTCATACACAAAGTTATAAAAATATCTTCATTACAGTAATAAAATTAGGTGTGCTTTATTAAAAAAGCAAAACAGGAAAGTAATTTACCAACTTGGATTCTTTTACTTTATCATATATTCATTCAGTTATGCACTAATTCATTTGTTCAATCCACCATGTATTCAAAACATCTATCAAGCCAAAGCACTGTCTAGACATAGGACTAGTAATAAATTTCATATTATACACTTCAATATCATTATTACACATCAGCATATTGTGATTTCTTGATTAAGAATCCTAAGTAAGATGATAATTATTAAGAGTTTAGGGTAAGAAGAGATTTGTACAGGCTTAAATGGTGTGTGTGGATTCAGAAAGAAGGTTAAGTTTGAAATTAATTATAGAGGGCTGATTAAGATTTTATAATCTGAGAAAAGAAGAGACATTCCAGGTTATTAGATCATGTATTAATTACTAATTAACAATATGAACTTAATAATGTAGTTAAAACTTTAAAGGACAATTCATTGTTACAACCCATTTTTGATGTAAAAATGCAGAATCCTATTTAACAATCATTAATTATTTCTCACTGTGGAAATTTAAGGTTTAAATATGCATCTCAAGAGGAAATTTTTAAACTGAAGCAAACTCCTTATAAGTGAACGAAGTGTAAACCCAGAGATCTAAGTGCACAGTGAATCTGGAGTCAGTTTAATAAACAAGCTACTAGTGTCTAGTTTGAAATTTGAATTAATAAGACAAGGAAAAGAATGCCACATGGCTGACAGCGTGGCTAACAGTGATCCTCATTAGTAGGGTAAAGTGTGGCATGTGCAGGTCTATTAGAACACATTGCCACAGTCTATGAAGGCACATACTCTTTGCTACTTCAAATGTTGACATAAGTATTCCCAAATATTTCTGATTTTCTTCAGTAGAGATTCTCAGATTCTAAACTGTGATGAGTCTTGATTTTGCATTTTTGCAAAGGGCATACAAACTGCATTAAAGAAAAATCAAAACATCAAGACAATGTAAGGGCATTAGGAGATGCTTTAATGAATGTAAAAATGCATATAGAAGAAAATCATCAATCTTTTATTCATATTGATAGTTCATTTGGCTCGGATTGGCTTTAATGTTTTTATTAATCTGATTTTGATAATTAATGTATCTTGAATTATGAACAACTAGGGAAACAATTCTTTTAACTCCACTTTTAATATATTGTTCTACATAGAATCAGTTATCAGATATATTGAAGCATTTTATATAAATTAAAGTATTGAAGCATTTTATAGAAATTCTTATATTCATAAGAATTTGCCTAATGGGGATTACTTATTATAACTGTGTTTTACTTAAATCCCCCAAAATAATGTAACTATAGGAAACATTTGTCAACATTTAACTAAACAGAAAATGCCAGCAAATGTTTTCAAAGGATAACCTATGAAATTATTTTGAAAAGAGTCAGTAAAAGCAGTATATACACACTGTGTGGAAATTTCTATTCTAATCTTCAAGACTGAAATTGATAAAAGCGTTTATAAATCCCATTTCTTGTCATAGAAATTACTGACAGAACATATAGAAAATTTTTATTCAAGCAAAAATTGTATCAAGGACACCAGAGCAAAGCATGTTTTTAGCAAACAAATATATCGACGTATATTTGGCATCATTTTTGTAATATAACGTCAAATTACACATACATTCATATGATACACACACATGTATGTATATAGGATTTAATTGTGAAAAACAATATTTTATCTGTGGAAGACTGAAAAAAAATCACACATATATGTCAATGAGTCAAAATTCTTCTAGCTTTGATGATAAAAGACAAGTTATTAAAAATAAATACTGCCTTTTATTAGTATTTAAGCTACTAAACAAATACTTAACTTACAAACTGCATAAATTTTAGTGGGAAATCAATTATTGCAAAACAATTTTGCAAAACAGAGTTTCCCACAGTCTGTCATTCCCTAATCTGAACAAGTCAAAGACAGCAGTGGGAAATTTTATAAAATCAAATTTCTAGACCCCGTGAATGATTTAAGAGTCTGGGATTGTAGAGAGATAGGAAGAATAAAAACCAGTGTTCTATAGCCATACAGGGAGACTACAGTCAACAACAAATAACTTCAAGCAGCTAATTGATAGGATTTTGAATGTTCCCAACACAAAGAGGTGACAAATGTTTCAGGTGATGGATATGCTAAATACCCTGATGTGATTATTACTCACTGAATAAATGTACCCAAATATCATATCATATTACATAAATATATACAATTATCATGGGTCAACTAAGAAAAATAAAGTTAAAAGAAAAAAAATCTAGGATTGGGTTCAATTAAGTTGTACTCTTTTTTTTCCCCCGTTAAGCTGCAGGTGTCTCAGATTTGCAGATAAGTCTGCAGATAACTAGATAAGTTGTATGTAATCGGATGTAATTGTAGATTTTCACTGGCTTTCCTTAAGAATTTGTCCCCATTTACTTATTACTCATAGAATGGAGTTAGATGTAGTAGGAAAAACAGATATAGTTGCAAATCTGGTTGTGTCGTATTAACTGTGTGACCATGGGCCAAACTACTTAAATTCTTAGAGCATCCATTTTGTCATTTATAATATAAATTATAAAACCTACCTCATATGTTTATTGTACAAATTAAATGAAGAGATAAATCTAAATGTGACAAAGATAATATATTATTATTAGAGGACCTAAATTCAATTAATTTAATTTAATTTAATTTTAAGTACATTTTATTAAATTAAGAGACTTATCTGGATAAACTATTCCCTGGTAAGTTATTTCTTATTAGGGTTACAGAGAAAAATGCCTTAGCTTCTCTAGTCCAAAGGCCCAATAAGTCTAATTTTATCATCTTTGTCTCACAATAAATAAACATTACTGAAGTGTGAAGAATGTTTTGACCTAACATTCTGGTGCAGTACTGTTATGATTGTTTCATGTAGATCTATATATAAACAATATTATGGAATTAATCTGTCTTTGAACCTTACTGTTTGCCATATATCCTAGCAGGCAGTGATTAGCTGCTAGGCATAAGATCTATTATATTTCAGAAACAGTAAGTGGACATACCGAAGCTTGGACTATAAAAAACTGTTCATTGAGTAATCAGAAAAAGTATAAAAGAGACAGCCAATAAAATGTTGCTGTCATTTTTATAGTTGAGAGAAGTATAATATATTCTGAGAGAAAAAAAATCTGTCACTCATTTTTAAACACACATATACATAGATAGATACATTTTTGAATACTAATTGACTAAATATATTTATTTACTAAAAGCTATTCATTGACATCAGGCACAACATTAGGTAATGTCATGAATAGAGAAATTAGTCAAACAGAATGAAACTTAAATAGAGGAGATTCATATGCACAATATTAATAATACATATGAATGACACAGTATATATAAATGACAAACACAGTTATAGGATTGTGTGTATATCCAAATCTGGCATTGTATTAGAATATTCCAAGAATATCTTTCTTGTTTGATAAGTTACAAATTAATGATTCTTTTCCCTAATCACAGGTCCACATGTTCTGAAACAGAGCCACTATTTTTAGAAGTCCACAATTTTTTTTAAGTTTCCCTTTGAAATTGATACAAATTAATATTTGGAGATCACTGCTGATAGATTTCAGAGGGCAGAGATTTCTTCCTGTCGGTGTTCAGGAAGGTCTTTGTGGATATGTTGGTGTTGGTATACACTAACATGATATTTGCCACTGTTATTGCCTTATGTAATTGTTATGTTGCTTTTTTTTCATTTTCAGTAAAATTTTATTGTATACTCACAATCGTTCAGTTATATCGCATTTTTTCATTTTTTTAAAATAACTTTTCTCTGATTTTGACCAATCCAGGAATGAAGATACTATTTTATTTTGTTTTTACAATATCACATTTCATATGCCATTTAAATATTTAAGAAAAAAAAAAGCTACTTTTTTTGTTATTCTTAGAAAGAGCTAGAATAGCTAGAATTTTACACCAGGCTAATCTGTTGCAGCAATTTTATTAATCAATCCCCACTGATATGCAATTAATATTTTCTGCCTCCTTTTACCATTTGCAACTTTATCTTCCACAGAGTATCAATGAGCAATAGCCATTGCCGCTATACTGAATTACTCTGTATTCCTCAAATATGCTATATTGTGCCACACCTCTGTGCCTTTGCACATGCTGTTTTCTGTGACAGCTTTCTAGAAAACACTAATTCACACTTTAATACTGTACTCCTAGAAGATGTGCATGACTCCTGGAGGCAGTTTCTCTATACATACATCTATTATCACACTCAGCACACTGTATTGTAATTATATGCAAATTCCTTGACAGAAGGTATGCGTCTTCTTCATCACTACTACAGACATATAAAGCATACTTTGTTAAATGAGTGAATGAATGTTTTAAAATATGTTTTTATTTCTACATTAAAGAGGGGAACTGCATGGAACACTCTCAAGTGTATTCTAAAATATGTGTTACCTTCAATTTTTGATGAAGAAATTAAATATAATGTTAATAAAAGTTAACAGCTCCAAAATCAAGAATTTTGCACAATTAATGTGTGACTCAACATGAGGAACAAAGAAGTTTGTTCAGTCACACAGAAGTTTGGATAATGTGTATTTTGCATAGTGAGATAAAAGTGATAGCTCACATTTAGGAATATGAGTTCTTATTCCTGGATTTCCTAGAATATTATGCAAAGACTGATTACAGTGTTTATGGTTATATTCATAGAAACTTTCAACAGAATACAACCAAAAAGCTTCACATAAGAAATTGTTTAAAGACAAAGAGAACTCCTTTCCCATGAATCATGTAATTGGAATTACCCCATCTTTAAAGAATTTATTACTGTACCTCATTTCATGAGAATAAATAGAGGTAATTAGTATACCACTTAGATTGCTCACCTGAGTTCCTTGCTCCCATGATATGAATGACCCCATTTATATTGGGGGCTGTAAAATTACAAGTTATTATTTATTTATGTACTTTTGATTTGTCCACTTTCCTTTCATAGTACGAAATTAGAATGCAATGAAATAGCAGGGTTTTTTTTTTTTTCCAAGTGAAGTCAACAAACATCTATTCAACTGATTTTATTCATTAAAAGTTATCAATTGACTCTATGTCTTTGTGAGAATGTTAGTCAAGGAACTATTTGACAGCTGTTCCATAAGGACAAGGAAAATTTGGTCTAGAAATAGAATTTGGCAGCATTTGACTTGTCTGATGCTCCAGGGGCTTTTTTACAGGCAAGATTTTCACAATGTGCAGGGTTTCATTATTCTTTTTAGAAATTTGTATCATTATTATTTAACATTTCTTTTGACTGAGAACAAAGAATTTCATGTTGCTAAAATGACTAAAAGCAAAATCCATAGTCTTTGGGTACATATCTTAAGGCATTCTATGCTTAGCATTTCTGACAAGGCTGCTGACAATGAATACCGCCTCTATGCCTCTTGCACTCTGTCTTGCTGTTTCTGCTCTTCCCTAATAAGGTCAGGATTTCAAACACTATCTTAGTGTTGAAGAAGACCTATGAGAAATGATTGCTTTGGGTGACTGGTAATTCAGTGACAGCTAAGGAGGTGTCCATAAAGCACCTGTCAGATTTTGGCAGAATGATTGTTTTCAATAAACTCATCACTTCAGTTTGCTGATTTAAATGCATTTCTACTTCTGTGCTAGGAACAATGAACTTTTCTTGCTTAATATTTTTATTTTTTAAATCATTTTCTCATGCGTTAGTCTTAAAATTTTTACTTATGGAATAATTAATACAAATTTTCACCTGGGAATGTTTATAGAGTGATTTGGCACTACTAGTCTTACTTTTCAGGTAAGGAAACAGAGGAGTGAGAAAGTTAAATAAATTACTGCTGTCACAAAACTAATAAATGCCAGAATAGCTGCAAGGCCTCCATTTTCCTGGCATTTGCCCCAGTTGTTTATCTCATTTATTTACCCAGGAGTTATTTCTCTAGCCCATGAACTAGAAAAGAAGCCTAAATTATATAGTCATGATACTTTGTACATTTTCTTCATGCCACTTATCACAGTTTTACATAAATACTTGTTTATATTTTTCCCCATCACTAGAAAATAGGTTTGAAGAAAAGGTTTCTGCTCCATCCACCACTAGAAACATAACAGCACTCAGTGATATTCGTTGACTAATGTACAGAAGTGGGAAGTAAGCAGATTCAAACATTTTTCTTGATATTGATATTTGAGAACTGCTTTCTGCCATGCTTCCCTGACTAATGTACCCACCAATCTGGCTGCACTCTATTTGTATCTCACTCTTTTGTTTTCGATATTGTGCCTGTTCACCTCTTTCTCAGTCCTCTCTTCCACCCTACCCATGCCTACTCCCTCTCCCCCCGCAACATACACAGTTGGGAGTGACTCTTGGTTCTGGTTTCTCCTTTGGACATGCGTGATGAGCCAGCACTAAAACAACAAGTCAATTGCTGTCTTCATGCTGCCAATTCTCTCTGCCCCGAAATGATAGAGTTACAGCCTAATTATCAACCTTTCCTGTCTCCAAAGAAATTAACTTGATAAAGTGGATGAGTAAAGGCTTTGTAGACAGGCAGATCTGTATTCACATTCTGCATGTGTCTCTAGCCTCAGTCTCTGCAAATAAAATAAGAATAATTATACTCAACACATGGGGTTGGTAAAAATATATTAAACCTGACATGCCTGATGTACAGCAGTTTCTTGGATTCTTTATCTTTTATCTTCATCATTGAAAACTTACAGTACTGATATTCAACCCTGTACCACACATATATGTATAATCAATTATGTTTTAAAAAAGAAAGAAAAATTAGAACCACTTTTCCTAAAAATGTGTCCCAACAAACCCCACACTCAAACTTTTTCTTTTTGACTTTTCATTTCCATAGAATGTATTTCTACTGTTAGTGCCCTTTTAGCTATTAGCACTTCCCCGTGTGAACTGTGGCCTTTTCTTTTTTTTTTTCTTTTTTTTTTTTTTTGTCTTTTTCGTGACCGGCACTCAGCCAGTGAGTGCACCGGCCAGTCCTATGTAGGATCCGAACCTGCAGCTGGAGCGTCGCCGCTCTCCCGAGTGCGCCACGGGCTTGGCCCAACTGTGGCCTTTTCTACTTTCTCATTCCTCCACTCTGTTCTTACATAACATTTCTCTCCTGCTTATCTTGATTGAAAGCTGATTTTTCCTTTTCCAGCATCACGTGCCATGAAGCCCTCTCTAGCAGAATCTTCTTTTCTCCACTAACCCAAATTCATAGGCCATGGAGGAGGACTGGTTTTGGGAAAAGAGAATAACTTTATCAGGTCCCCTCACCTTAGGCCCAGTTGGGTGGTGTGGCACATTCTTTGTAAGCAAAATGTGTGGGTGTGGGTGGAGATAGTGCATATACGTAGCCCCAGAACTTGGCTGGTATCTGCCTTGGGCATCTGCCTGCATGGCCATACTCTCCCACCTATGGCTTCCAAGGAGCTGTTTGCCAGTTACCTAGCTCATAGACCTGTGTGTGAGGGATCCTGTGACCCTCCCTGGCATGTAAGGGGTCTGGGGACCCAGCCTGGCATGTAAAGGGTTTGTGACCCAGTCTGGACAATGGGCTTGAGAGGTCTGTGAGCTCCAGACCCAGCACTAGCTCTACAATTGGCCCAGTCGGCAGGATTCTGACATTAGCCTAGCTTTACAATCGGCATGGTTGGCAGGATTACTGGCAGGTAAAAGAGAACAATTGGCATAGTCTGCAGCAGGATTCTGAGCAGGTACAGCAGCCAAAAGCCCTTGGAAGAAGGAGGAAATGCGTCTGCTTGTGAATATGCTCTGCCCTATGGCCACCTTCCTGTTGACCAGGATCTGATTGCTGCACACTGTACTGCAAGGCAGCATAGACCAGGTACTACAACAAAAAACCTTTGGGAGCGGGGGGAAATGTGGCTATCCTTGATCATATGATGCCCAGTGGCCACTTTTCTGCTGACCAGAGCCTGGATGCTGTTAACTATGCTGCAAACTGATCAAGATTTGCAGCAGAAAGCAGAGTTGTTGGAAGTGCAAATGATTATCCTGGAGGATGATGTGCAGTGACTGGCCACTCCTGCCTGTCACACCAGGGAAGATGACCAACCCAGTGGTGAGCTGGAGGAAACAGTGCATATCCAGGCATGACCTGTTGTGCACAAGAAATTGAGACATAAGCAGCCTATGGGACCAGATAGACAACTGGTGGGTGGTCCACAGGTGACCCAGTTCACCACCTATGTCCCGTATACCCAGGCTTATGGAGTATGCATAAAACAAATGTACTTCACATGGCCTGGTTTTCCAAAGCCTTGCAGTTTCAAATACTGACCTTGAAAAGGACAGGAAATTTTCCCCAGGCTATAGTCTCTGTTGTAAGTTAAAGAAGTGTAACATAGCAAGGTTGCTGGCTCAAATACAAACAGATCAGATTATTGATTGATATGTAAAGGTACTTGGAAATTGCTGTAAGAAGAGAATGTTTGCTAAAATCAAGCTTTTGTTGAAAATTGCACTATAGAAGGTCATCTTACTTGTCTTACTGAATGTTACCAGCTTCTATTGTTAAACTTGTTAAACTTGTTAAACTATACTTAGCAAAACCCCCACCTGTGTTCTCTTCCTGTAACTTCCTGGTGTGGAGAATACATGTGGGAAGAGAACCCTAATTCGGGGTTAATTTCCCAAATGGAAGGAATGCTTCTATCTTGAGGGTTCTGGGAGATTAACCCCTTTTCGGGGCTTCTAACTGCTCAGAAGAGATGGGCTTTGAGTAATCTTTGGTGGCTCCATCACCCAGGGGAAAAGGGGTGACAAATCCATGGGAGGCAAAGCAGCACAGGCTGAACTGGTTGACTTGGGAAGACAGTTCAGGCAGAAACAAGGGGAGACCCTGGCTACTTGGCTGTTGCAGTTATGGGACCTAGGGGTGGATAGTGTGGTATGCTCTGGTGAGGAGATGGAGAAGTTTGCCTCCATAGCATACACCCATCCCAGAGGCAGCAGCTACAGAATAGCCACAGATATGCACAAGGTAATCACTCTTTGATGGACTGGGTGAATGCAGCTGCCTGAACCATGTGGGCAAATGCTGGAGAACTGCCCAAGATTGTTAATAAATGGCAAATGGTTGAGTTGGTCCAAATCATTCAGGAGCTGGGGATGTGTCAGTCCATTTTTAATGTGAACACTCATGGCCCGGACAATGAAAATTTTACAGGCAGCATGAGAGACATAGTGCTGCAAAATGCCCCATCAACGTCCTTTGGATCACTGATGTCCATACTGGCCCCATACATTGGTCATCCTATACATGAAGTAATAACCATGATGGCCGGCTTGGGTGAAGAAGAGGATAGGAAACAAGCAAAAGGGGTCTGAAAGGTGGCTAAGACCAAACCCCTAAGAAATACTTGGGATTTTATCCCAAAGGGACCAAGCAAGACTAGCCATAAGCAGATGTGGCTTGACTTGCTTGCAGCAAGGGACTGATAAAAAGAAAATTGAACTGCAGCCAGATGCAGTCCTGTTTGCTTGTGGCAGCAATTGCGCCCTGAACGGCATTTCAACAAACGTCCAGAAACAGGTAGCAAGGTACACTTAGTGGATTTAAAGGACCTTTTGGTTGCTCCCGAGGAGGAAGATGAACTGTTTCATTTTGATTAGGGAGCAGGATAAGGTACTCATCTTTTAGGGGCAGGTGAGGACTGGAGGCCTCATGTAGAATTGGCAATATATTGGTCGAAGACAAGTATGCAGTGTGTTTTGGCATTGGTGGATACAGGTGCAGAATGTAGCCTGATACATGGCAATCCAGATAAGTTTACAGGAGCCACAGTTCATATAGATGGCTATGGAGGACATACAATTGAGGTAAAAGCTGTGTCACTGCCATTGGGCATAGGAAGATTACCTCCTCATTTATATACTGTATATATATCTCCCATAGCTGAATATATCTTGGGTATGGATGTACTTCATGGTTTGCACCTGCAAACAACATGGGAGAGTTTGAGCTGCGAATATGGACAGTATAGCCTGTGTTACGAGGATATGCTAAACATGACCCACAGGTGTTACCCAAGCCAAGACGTGTAGTTAATGTAAAGCAGCATCGTCTATCAAGAGCACATGCAGACATAAGTGCCACTATATTGGAATTAGAGAAAGTTGACGTTATTCGTCTGGCTCATAGCCCGTTTAATGCTTTGGTATGGCCAGTGAAAAAGCCTGATGGTACCTGGAGAATGACTGTAGACTATCGAGAACTGAACAAAGTAGTGCCTCCTTTGCATGCAGCTGTGCCTTCAGTTCAAGACTTGATGGATCAGCTGACAACTCATCTGGGGACTTATCATTATGTTTTGGGCCTTGCAAATGCTTTTTTCTCTATTCCAGTCTCAGCTGATAGCCAAGATCAGTTTGCCATCATGTGGGAAGTAAGACAGTGGACCTTTCAAGTATTGCCCCAAAGTTATCTGCATAGCACAACCATCTGTCATGGTTTGGTGGCTGGGGACCTAGCCAAATGGACTAGGCCCAGCACGGTTACAATGTTTCACTACATTGATGATGTGTTACTAACCTCTGATTCTCTTGCAAATTTAACCCAGGCAGCTCCAACGCTGCTAAGTCATTTGGAACAATGTAGATGGACCATGAACACAGCCAAAGTGCAAGGACCTGGCCTGTCAGTCAAATTCCTAGGAGTGGTCTGGTTGGGTAAGACAAGAGTCATCCCAGAAGCTATTATAGATAAGATACAGGTATACCCTCAACCCACAATGGTAGCTCAGCTACAGACATATTTGGGACTTTTGGGGTATTGGAGAGCTTTTGTACCCTATATGGCACAAATGGCATATCCACTACATGCATTGACAAAGAAAGGAGCCCTCTGGGATTGGACTGAGGAAGTAGAAGCTTATTGGGCTACAAAAAGGGCAATACAGCAAGTACAGGCATTACAAGTGGCTGACCCCGCTAAGCCTTTTGAGTTAGACATGCATATAACCCAGGAGGGGTTAGGATGGGGTTTGTGGCAGAGACAAGACCAATTCCACACACCTGTAGGATTCTGGTCTCAGCTCTGGAAGGGTGCTAAAGTGCGTTACACCCTAACAGAAAAGCAGTTGTCAGCTGTGTATTCTGCCTTGATAGCCACTGAAGCTATCACAGGAACTGCCAAAGTCCTAGTGAGGATTACATACCCCATAATAGGTTGGCTGTGCATGTGGGCAACCAGCCCTAAAACAGGTGTAGCTCAGACTCCTACTCTGTCTAAATTGGGAGCATATATAGAACAAAGGAGCACTGTGTCAATGAGTCCTCTGTCCAAAGAGTTGCAAACTGTGCTAGGCCCAGTAGAGATTGTGGAGGAAACTTTGACACAACCCTTACCCATGGAGGTGAAGGCTACACCTTTCCATGAGGGATCGAGACCTATCACAGAGCAAGCTTGGTATACAGATGGCTTTAGCATGGGAACTTCAGCATCGTGGACAGCTGTTGCTGTCCAGCCCTTAACAGGTACCATGTGGTATGAAAATGACACAGGGCAAAGCAGTCAATGGGCTGAATTGAGAGCAGTATTGATGGTGATAAAAAATGAGCCTGGGCCATTAACCATCTGTACTGACAGCTGGGCTGTGTACAAAGGTTTAACCCTTTGGATCTCTACTTGGAAATATCAACATGGATGGTAGACGACCGACCCCTGTAGGGACAAGCCATGTGGCAAGAGTTATGGGAATTGGGAAATGAGAAAGAAGTAACTCTTTTCCATGTCACAGGACACTTCCCCTTAGCCAGTCCAGGAAATGATGAAGCCAATGCCTTAGCTAAGGTAAGATGGCTGGAGAGAGCTTCAGCTGCTGATGTAGCCCAGTGGTTACATCAACAAATGCAGCTTGCTGGCAGCAAAACTATGTGGATGGTGGCTCAAAGATGGGCCTTGCCTATAAAATGGGAAGATGTAGTGAATGCTTGTCGTGCTTGTCCAGTGTATGCTCAAAAGAGTCCACACCCCTGGCAGGTGCCCCATACAGATGGGCAAATAACTCAAGGAAGGGTACCCCTGACTCGATGGCAAGTGGACTTTGTCAGACCACTGCCAAGGTCAGAGAATTTCAGATACATCTTCACAGCTGTTGATACAGCTACTGGTCTTTTGTTTGTATGGCCTTGTAAGGCCCCAGACCAGGTAAACACTGTGAAGGCATTGAATCGCCTCACAGCCTTGTATGGCCAGCCTGTAGTCATAGAGAGTGATAATGGAACCCACTTTACTGGACATGGGGTTCAGAAGTGGGCCTCCCAGTTGTCTATTCAGTGGAAGTTACATATGCCATATCATCCCCAGCAGTGGGAATGATTGAAAGGTACAGTGGCCTTTTCAAAAAGGGATTAAGGTTATCTACCCAACCCCCATACCTGAAGGGGTAGACATGGTGGTTATGCCCAACAGTCAGGATTCTAAATGAGAGACGCCACAAGGGTGGACCCTCTCCAGTGGAAGCTCTGTTGCATAGGGCTGCAGCACCTATACAGCTGCAAGTCACTACTAAAGATAAGCTTTTGAAGCTGGGATATGGCAAGAATGGAAATATTCTCTTACTGGCCCCAACCTGTTTGCAACAGGGACAGACAGTATAATGGGAATGGCCTTGGAGAATAGAAGCCCCCCTATATGCTGGGTAGGTTTAATAGGGCCTTGGGGAAAAGAATTAGAGGAAGACTTGCAAGTTTCACCTTGGGAGACAAGTATCTGGCCTCCTTGAGTAAAAGTAACATGGCCAGGAACAGATAAGTGCTCTGTTCCAAAGGGCACATTTGTATTATCATTATGGCCAATTATGAGTTCCCCTATACTGTTACGTGTAGAACCTACAGATCCAACAGCATTGGCAGATAAAGTATGGTATCATAAGCCAGATAAGATACCTATTCCTGCAACCATCCTTTCTCAGGATGGCAAACTGGCATGTATCTTACCAGAGGGGTGAGAACTTCCCCTATTGGTACCAATAACTCTTCTGTCTCTTTGCCCATAGTGTTCTGGCTGCAGGCACTGCACCAGAGTCATGTGATCAATGTGTCAGCCTACTGAATGTGCATTGAACTGCCTATCAGTATGATTGGAGGATTCGCATGGAGGATCACACCAATGGTAACTACTAACTGGACATATGTGGCTAACAGTTAAAAGGACAGAACTACAAGCCTTAAGGCATATTGAATGGACAATAGGTTCTGTAAATGTAAGAGTCATTTATCCTTGCTAAGGGAACACTGCAGAAGATTCTGAATGTGTAGATCATATAGCAAGGGAACCTGAAGGGGTGGATTGTTGGGAAAATAGAATAATTTAATCAGGCTCCCTCACCTTAGGTATGGTTGTAGGTGGTGTGGTGCGTTCTTTGTAATCAAAGTGTGTGTGGGGGGGTGGAGTTAGTGTGCATGTGTGGCGCCACAGCTTGGCTGGTATCTGCCTTGGGAGTCTGCCCATGTGGCCATGCTCTCCAACCTATGGCTTCCAAGGACCTATTTGCCAGTTACTTAGCTCGTAGACCTGCATGTGAGGGCTCTGGGAACCCAGCCTGGCATGTGAATGGTTTGTGACCCAGTCTGGACAATGGGCTGTGAACTCCAGACCCAGCCGTAGCTCTACAATTGTCCCAGTCGGCAGGATTACGAGCAGGTAAAAGAGCGTGAGAACTGGGCATTTTCCATTCTTCTAAATAATCTCTCTTTTTAACTCAACTACATCATGCTTTGTCCTTTCCTTGATATTCTTTCTTATTTGTACCAGTCTTAGCAATACGCACTGTTACTTACATATCTGATTCACCTATCATTGAACTTAATCTCCCTCTGATGGCAACCACAGCTGCTGTGTGAACTCATGCTGCCAGCAACTGACTTGCATTCAAGGTCTGTATACCATGGAGCATCCTGGGCCCAATGCAAGTACAGCCAGGCCATGTGGAGGAGTAAATTCCCCAGGAGCCCCCAAAGTACTGAGGGATTAGAGCCAATAGAGAAACACTTCAATCTCCCATATCCCAAATACGTAGATATGGAAAGCATCCTTAACACTTCTCAGAGGTTGCCTGGATCAAGCCACCAAGGTTCACACAAATAACCTCAAAAACAGATTCTGATATTGAATCTTCCTCCTTCCTGGTCTCACTTTCCTTATTTCCTCACTTCACCTTTTTTCAAACATTTTTCATATAAACTTCCCGCACTCATATTTTTAACATAGGTTCTCCTACCGGAAGAATGCAAACTAAAACACACACTCCCTCAAGGATGTGACCATATGACCTGTCATCTTTATTCCTATTTTCTCTCTACTGTTACCTTTCCTCTAGCCTACTAACATGATCAAGTCCCCTTTGTACTCCTTCCCAATTTTTTTGTCCCAAATACCTCCAAACATCACTTTGTGTTCTGATATACTGAAGGAGTTGTGCACTACTATTTACTACTTCTAATCAGCTGTCTATTCTTTATTCTCTTAGAATTCAGTTCTCTCCCTTGCTATTCTCTGAAATTGCTCCTTGAAATTTACCAGATATATTCTAGATGCCAAATTCTATAAGTGATTTTTCTCATTTTCTGTTCTTGTTCTCCTTGACATTTGGGGGCTTTGATCACAATGCTAAATGTCCTTTCGTGTGGTTTGGGGACATACCTGTCTCCTGCCTCTAGACCCTCTTCTCTGCTCATTTCACATGTCCTACTGAGTCATGTTAAAATGCTTTCACCGGCATTCAAATTCTTTTACAATCTGACTACTAAGATAATTCTAATATATAGTAAAATTTGAGAACCACTATTCTAAGTTAAAGATAAATGTAATTCTTAAACTTTTCAGTATTTCTCCAACATTTTGTTATCTCCAAATTTTGGTTTACATTGTTTCTAAGACTGCTTTTCTAGCCCTATATACCAAATCTCACCTTTTTTTAAAGTCATTGGAAATAGCATTTCCTCTATAAGATGTCCTCTAGTTGTACCTGACCTAAGCACTCATGACTAATTTTGAATCATTCAAACCTGATATCAGTGAACCTTTTGTAAACCTTTGCTTCCATCAGAATAGGTTCAACTTCAATGTTGTTTACTAATGTGACTCAGAATCTAGCAGAGTTATTTTAAATCACCTAGGAGGGTCTCAGGAAATATGTGTGGAATGACTCATCAACTAACTGAATAAATTAGTTGAGGAATTACAAGCGATCTCCAATGTGTATGTTCCGGGACATACAGTCAAATGTAGGTAATGATAAGTTCCTGAGAGAAATATTTATGTCTAATTTATCTAATATTTCTATCTATTCTGAGAGATTATCTTATACATATATGTTGATAGATAATAGTTTTGGGAAAGATAATTTAATGAATGAGTACATGAATTTAAGTTTAATTATTTTAATTTTTAAAATAATATGTCTAATCATTTAAAAAATTGTTTGAAATTGATCAAGCCACAATCTGTGTACACTTCAGTTTTCTGTTTTTGAACAAAAAGTTTCGCTAGAATAGTTCTGATTTACATTTTAAGAATAATCTTTTATTCCATTCATTTTCAATTCTATGGCTACTTTTTATTAAACACTAGCTATGTGCCAAGCATTAGGATGAGTTTGTTAAAGGTATTGTTCATTTCTCACAGAAGGTTACTGTAGAACACAGAATTAAGGGGCATGAAGTTAGAATCCAAACTACTGGGTCTAAATCCAAGTCCTATCCCTCAATTGCTCTGTGACTGCAGGGAAGTTAGCTAATCTCTCTAATCCTCACTTACTTAATATAAAATTAAAATAATAATACAATGTATTTCAATGTGTTTTTGTTTGAATTACATAAATTAATTCATAAAAGGTGTGTAGACAGTGCCTGACACTGAAAAAATGCTTGCCATTTATTTGGAAATCAGTCACAAACATTGTTAGTAATATTTATTATTCAATACTGACTTCGTGGTGAAAATGAGGATTAGAAAGGGGATATTTGCTAGGATCACAGATGATTTGAATGGAAGAGTCTGAATTCAAACAAGATGAGGAGAGCTTAGGATCCTAAACACCACACTGTATTCTTCCAAGTAGATTTTTTATTTCCCCATTTTAAATAGAGAACACTGATTCTGATGGAATTTTTCATAGCAAGCATCTAGTGATAGTTTCATAGGTAGGAGATAATGACATAACAGGAAAATCAAGGATAAAAAGTTAGATTCCCTCAAAGGAATACACGGGAAGAAATACCATGCAATGTTCTGTAATATGCACCAGATTTACTAAAATGATGTGCTAGTCATTTTTACATCTGCTAAAGCCCCTCAGAAAAGATTAAGTGGTAGGTGAGAATGAGAAAGCTAAACCTTTAAGTGAATGATAAAAAGGGGGCATATATGTATTTTTATGAAGGCTAAAGCCCATTTGAAGATTTGATGTTTCTCATCAGATATCAGCACGGCCCATGGAAACATTTCTTGCCTTTTTTTGTGCACAGTGCCAAAGGAGGGAGAAATTGAGTGTTGCATGTTTGCCGTGGGTGGTAAAAGTATTTTTTTTTTCTTATTTAAAAATAAAAACTTTAAGTGTAGAATTGCTGAGAGAGTAAAGAGGAAAAATCAAGAATAGAACTCAGTACATGGACCAGGAGTTAACACACATAAAATTATAATTTTCTGTGAATAAGTCAATTTAAATATTGCATGGAGGATTGTAGAGAGAGATACAGAGTGGGTAACCTTGACTGAGAAGCTGAGAGCACCATTTTCAAAGAATCTAATCCTGCCTAAATTACCATGGGCCTTTTCTCCCCTCAGCCTATTTCCATTAAAGTGCAGGTGATTGTTGTTTTTATTTAAAAAACAAAAAAAAGTATTTTTATCGTTCACTTGCCTTGTTAAAATAGTTATAAGCTCAATAAAAATTATGTTCCTTTTAATAGTGAAATGTTTCCTTAGCCCTATATAGTTGGCCTGCTTTTCCTAAAACTATGTCACCTAAGAATATTTTAGAAAGAGATTTGTATTCACTCTATGATTAGAATGATTACAAAATTAGAAATTCCTGAAAACAGGTTTATAATGGAAATCCTGACATAACTTTAAGTATAGGTGACACCAAAATAAATAGTGTTTCTGCTCTGGCTCTGAAGCTACTCGGTTAAGTGGAAAATGGCTGTGTTAGATGGGTGTGCAATCATATAAAACAGCTCAGTAAATTGTAAAGAATGCTCTGGCACCAAATGCTTGTGCAAGTACAGCATTTATGCAGGACTATACATATTTAAATTTGAGACTAACTTGATGATTTTATGCTCATGTGAATAAGACAAGCTTTTGAAATATAGTTAATGTTTAATTTCAATTTCCTTTGTAACAGAGTAAGAGCTTATTGTAACTAAGGTAAGGGACACATAGCACATTTTCCCACTTAAAAAAAAAGTGAATCATGTCTACCCAAGTACAAAGCCCATTTAAGCAAAATCCTATAAACAGGATTTGTCTATCATCACCTAATATTTCGGGTTCCATGTTACTGTTATCTTCAAACCCCAAGACATTTGTAGGACATCAAAGAATGCACATGTTAGGAGCATCTTTTAGTAAACAGAGAGGTTCAAACCTTATGAAATTTACAAAATACGTCTTCATTTTTGTAAAATTACAGAGGTAGAAAAGAATAATTTGGTTTTAATAAGTATCCCATATTTACAGTACATCTCCACATGATTGAAATGTAGCTAAAATAAGCAAAATTCTTAGTAAAGGGAAGTCCAACGTTAGCATATCTTAAACCATTTTTTATTTACAGTTTCTTGTCTTTTGCTTAGGACTGATCTGATCTACGTTCTGCTGGTGCTTTAATTACTGGTAGATTAATCCTGCATTTATTAAGTGTCTAAGGCAATGTTTAATGCTTCATTTGCTATTTTATTAACTTTTGGACATTCTGATATATGTGTGAATATCATCTAAACTGTAAAATGATGCATAAATCCAAAAAGTTGTTAAAATTATTTAGTTATTCAAGTTCTTATGAATAATAAAGGAAAGTTAATGGTCAACTCTGAGTGATAAATACTCCTTGGGACCCCTGAGGGGTCAACAAGCATCTCATTATGGTAATATTTCTTTTGCGTGTATAGAGTTCATTTCTCTTACCATTTTTTCAATATTCATCACACCCCTCGTATCTTCACTTTCCTTCTCACACAGTATAGATTCCATGGTATATTATTAAAATCAGTTATCTACAAATCCTTAATTCCCCAACCTTTCTCTGTTTATTTTACTGGTCTTTCTTCTCCCTGACTCCGACTGTTCACACATACACATAAATATGACATATTTGATGTTTTTTCTACTCTTTATCCGCTGGTTCACTTTACTAGAGTGAGACTTGCCTTCACGCTGCACATAAAATACACCAAATACATTCCTAACAGGACCTTTGCAGTTGTTTTCTCTGCTGCCTTTTCTGGAATATTAACATAATTTTCTCTTTCAATTCCTTTGGATTGCTTCTTATCTCGTTAGTAAGGCCTGCTCTGATCATCCTATTTCAAGAAGTACCTTCACTTCCTTGGCTTGACACTCCTATTTCTCTTCCATACTTATTTTCCCCATAACATAACTTCAGTATTTGACACCATTTATAATTTACATGTCTGTTTATTGAGCCTCTCCTTGCACTATGAAAGCAGTGGCTTTTGTCTGTTTTGTTTACTGCTGCATTCCCACATAGAAGAAAAGTGACTGGCACAAAGTACATGGTCATTACATATTTGCTTCCCTTTTTTTATTAATTACAAAGCTTAAATTTTTGGAAACAACAGTAGCTACGATTTTTTAAATATATGAGGTGGAAAGTGTTTGAGCAGTTCATATAGGTAACAGTAAGAAATTACAAAGAAAAAATTTAAAATATACTAGAAATATAAACCTGGATATCATATAAAATTTGAAGTTACCCATATTTGATCCCAGTTAATTCCTGTTAGGCAACCTGGTTTAAAGAGTTTGCTTTTTCTTGGCTCATGTTCTCATGTTTTCATGAGAAGATTTCTGCTTCCCTCCCCAGAGGGGGCCGTACTAACCCCATTCCCTAGCCCTTTCCTGATTCGTTCCCAGAGAAAAGAACATGTGAACACTGATAAATTTATTGAAAATCATATTCTGTGATTACCAAGAATTGAAGGATTAACATTTTGTGATTAACTCATTTCATTTCTGTTCTTAATTTTATTTTTATAAATTTTCAATTTGTACTTACTAGTTAATATTTCAAAACATACAAGATAAAAAGTGAAAATACCCTCTTTATCTTCCTTTGTTCCACTTTTTGGTGAAAACCAATGTTATTAGATTTATATATAGGCTTCCACAACTTCTTTCTCATGTGGTTACATATATATATATATATTTTTTTGTAAATAAGATCAAATTATTTATATTTTCTATGATTTACCTTTTTACTTAACCACATAGACTAGGCATTATTTCATGTTAGTACTTAGTACAAATCTATTTCATTATTTTACTCTTTTTCTCAAATCCCATGAAATGAAAACCCATGTGTATGTAACCATTCTCTTATAGATTTTTCCCTCCTGTTTAAATAATTCAGACAATGGCACAAATAAATACTTGTGAATATACATTGTCTTTGTAGTTGTGTGTTAATAATTTTACTGGCTTATATTTTTAGAAGTAGAATTGCTGAGGGAAAGAGTTTATATCTTTTAATAACCTATCAACTTATTCAAAAAGCTATTTCAATTTCAAATCCCACTATCAGATATGATAATCCATTTTTTTGAAAATTTCGGATTTATCAATACTTTTATTTGCTTTTCTGAGCAATATAATTTCAATTTTCCTTTAAATTCCTCAGCATTATTTTTATTTCCCTGATCAATAAGGATATTGATCGTTTTTTCTTATGTTCATTTCTGTTTTTAATGTTTTCTATCAATGGCCTACTCATTAACTTAGCCAACATTTAATTGGGTTTTATGGTCTTTTTAAATATTGATTTGTATATATGTTAAACCTTAAAATGTCTATTATGAACAAATAATTTCTTAAAACTTTAACTTCATTTTGTTTATGATTTATTTTTCCTTGTCAGGTTTTAATTTATATAATATAAAATTTATTTATCTTTTACTACATGAATTCTGAACGGAACTTAGCATTCCAGGGGATCAAATCCTCCTTATGTTTCATTTTTTTTTTTTTTTAATTTTACTGATACACATGGTTGAGTGTAGGAAATGGCTGATCTATAGATGTGTGGGATAACATTTTTTATAATAGTAAGAGGTCCTTAGAAACTTTGCTTTTAGAATTTTTGTTTGAATGCAGAAATTATTATGAAATATTGCAAATATTATTATGAGATATTCTTTCATTTTCTGATTTTTTATATGTGATCTAATATAAACAGCAAATTAGTACACAGGACAATCATTGATGGGAGTTTTGTAACTAAGCACATTGTCAGACACACTCCCAAAGTTTTCGTTCAATAGTTTGGTTATGAGGTCCAGGAATATATATCAGCAAGCATCCTTGGTCATTTTGTTACAGATTTAACCTTTTTGAAAAATCTCTAACTTGTTATTTGCATATACTTTTGATTATTATTAAAATTTCCATTAGTTCTTATACAACCAATTAAAAAATAATTATATAAAATGTGTATCCAGTGTTCCAATGAAAGCATGTACTCACAACTAGGAGATAATACACAAGTTAATTGCAAATATGTCAGTGTCAGAGACTTTTTTTTTTCATTTATATAATAGTACATAGCAAAAATAAGATTGTGCTTCCTTTCACTTCCCTGAATATAAAGGAATATTTTCCTCTTAAAAATACAGCTCACCCTTAGAAAAAAGCTTCCTGCTGATTGTGACATCGTCATTCTGTCTCTTTTCTGGCCTGTCTCCTAAAACATAAATAGATATAAAATGAGATAGATTTTGTACCAGAATCTTTATAAGTTTTTGTTTAGAGAGTACATGTGTGGGTGTATTTGGTTTTTCTTTTCCTTGCCAAAGTACTCTGGGGATATTGTAGGGATATTGTGATGGTTGTAAATTATTATAGCAATGTCCATAAATGAATTATGAGATGTAGAAGTAACTCCAGAAGAGCAATACTAAACTATTTGAAAATAATATCATTTAATTTTAAAATGTGTTTCCATTTTATGGGCTTAGAAAGCCATTGGGAAAAAAGGCATTGCAACTCAAGAGATATTGGTGTGGTATATAATAAAGAATATTAGAGAATGAAATGGGGCTGTCTTAAATGGGCTAATGCACCATGCAGGCCAGCTTCTTGTCTTTGGCACTGTCCACTGTGAAAAATAATAAGGGAACAGAAAAAGTAAAGCAATTTTTAAAATAAAGCTATACCATGAGTTTTGTTGTCATTTTGTCCCAGTTTTTAACCATGATTATGCTTAGCCTATTCTTTGGTATACATTGGTAGTGGTAATAAATAGGACAGCAATAATATGCGGAAATTACTGATACCTTATATTCCACTTTTATTCCTCACGATGATCTTATGAAGTTGGTGGTTTTAACTCAGGTTTGCAAATTGGGAACAGACACTAAAAACAATTAAGCAACAAGTCTGGTCTTTTAAATGACAAAATAACTGTTCATGTTTAATCAGGCCTGGATATTAAACCCACGCTTTCTTCATAGTAACACAAAGACTTTTTTTACCTTTTATTTATTTATTTAAAAATTTACTTGCACATATTGATGGGGTATAGTGTGTTGTTTCATTACATGCATATACCGCATAATGAGTCACATAGAGTAGACAGCGTAGTTTTGTATCCATTAATCCACCATTTCTCCTCCCACTGCCTTTCCTTTTCAGACCTGGTTCGCATTTTTCTACTCTCTACTTATATGAGAACTATTTGTTCTTTTCTTCAGATTCCACACATGACTGAGATCATGCAATATTTTTCTTTCTGTGCCTGACTTATTTCACTTAGCATGATGGTTTCTAGTTCCATCCATGTTGCTGCAAATGATAGGATATCATTTTTTTTTAATAGATGAACAGTATTCCATTGTGTAAATACGCCACAGTTTTTTAATCCATTCACCCATTGATGGGCATTTAGACTGACTCCATCTCTTGGCTGTTGTGAATACTATTGTGATGAACATAGGAGCTCAGTTGTCTTTTTGGTGTATTGATTTCATTTCCTTTGGGTATATACCCAGTAGTGGGATAGCTGGGTCAGAGGTAGATCTATTTTTAGATCTCTGAGAAACTTCCATACTGTTTTCCGTTATGGCTGTACCAATTTACATTCTCACCAGCAATGCAGGAGAGTTCCCTTTTCTATGCATATACTCCAGCATTTGTTATTTTCTGACTTGTCAATAATAGACATTCTAACTGAAGTGAGATGATACCTCATTGAGGCTTTAATTTGCATTTCTGTGATAATGAATGATGTTGAGCATTTTTTCATGTGCTTGCTGGCCATTTGCATGTTTTCTTCTGAGAAATGTCTGTTCAGGTCCTTTGCCCATTTCTTTAATTGGGTTATTTGGTATTTTGCCATTGAGTTGTTTTCATTCCTCATATATTCTGGACATTAGCTCCTTGTCTGATGTGTCATTTGAAAACATTTTCTCCCATTCTGTAGGTTGTTCTTTACTTTGTTAATAGTGTCCTTTGCTCTGTGGAATATTTTCAGTTTGATATAGTCCCATTTGTGTATTTTTCCTATAGTTGCCTGTGTCTTTGTAGTCTCACTCAAAAAAGCACTGCCCACTCGCATTTCATGTATCTTTTCCCTATGTTTTCTTCTAGTAGTTTCATAGTTTGGGGTCTTAAATTTAGGTCTTTGATCCATTTTGAGTTTATTTTTGTTAATGGTGAGAGAAAGGGGTCTAGTTTCAATCTTCTGCATGTGGATATCCATTTTTTCCAGCACTATTTATTGAAGAGGCTATCCTTTCCCCACTGTATATTCGTGGCACCTTTGTTGGAAATCAGTTGGCTGTAAGCACATGGGTTTATTTCTGGGCTCTCTATTCTCTTCCATTGGTCTGTTTTTCTGTTTTTATGCCAGCACCATGCTGTTTTAGTTACAATAGTTTTATAGTATATTTTGAAGTCAGGAAATACGATGCCTCCAATTATGTTCTTTTTGTTCGAGGCTACTTTTTCTATATAAGGTCTTTTGTGGTTCCACACAAATTTTAAGATTTTTTTTTTTAATTTCCTTCCATTAAGAATGCCATTAGTATTTTTTTAGGATTGCATTGAATGTGTAGATTGCTTTGGGTAGTATGTAGATTTTGATAATGTTAATTCTAACCCGCAAACATGGGATATCTTTCCACTTATTTGTGTCCTCTTCGATTTTTTTCACTAATATTTTATAGTATTCATTTTAAGGTCTTCGCCTCCTTGATTAAATTTACTCCTAGGTATTTCTTTTCTTTTTTTTTTTTTGTAGCTATTATGAGTGGGATTACTTTCTTGATTTCTTCTTTTGCTATTGTGTTATTGGCACACAGGAAGGCTATTGAATTTTGTGCATTGATTTTGTATCCTGATGCTGTGCTGAATTCATTTATTAGTACTAGTAATTTTGGGGTGTAGTCTTTTGGGTTTTCTATGTATATGATCTGTCATCTGGAAAAAGGCATAGTTTCACTTCCTCCTTTCTGATTTGGATGCTCTTTATTGCTTTTTCTTGCCTTGTTTCACTGGCCAGAACTTACAGTCTTAGGTCAAATAAGAGTGGAGAAAGTAGGCATCCATGTCTTGTTTCAAATCTTAGAGGAAAGGGCCGACCGTGTGGCGCACTCGGGAGAGGGAGAGTGCAGCACTGGGAGCGCAGCAGTGCTCCCGCAGTGCAGGTTCAGATCCTACAGAGGGATGGCCGGTGCACTCACTGACTGAGCGGCGGTGCCGGCAACACCAAGCCAAGGGTTGCAATCCCCTTACCGGTCACAAAAAGGACAAAAAAAAAAAAAAAAAATCTTAGAGGAAAAGCCTCCAATTTTTGTCCATTCAGCATGATATTCACTGAGGGTTTGTTGTATATGGCCTTTATTGTGTTGAGGTACATTCTTTCTATACTTAATTTATTGAGTGTTTTTACCATGAAGGGTATTGGATTTTATCAAAGGCTTTTTCTGCACCTATTAAAATGATTATATGTTTTGTTTTGTTTTTTTCATTCTGTTGATGTTATAAATCATGTTTATGGATTTGAATACATTGAAACATCCTTGTATCCCTGTGATGAATCCCACTTGGTCATGATGTTTTATCTTTTTAATGTGTTGTTGTATTCTGTTTGCTACTATCTTATTGTGGATCTTCACATCTGTATTCATTAAGGATATTGGACTGTAGTTTTCTTTTTTTGTTCTATCTTTTTCTGGTTTTGGTATCATGGTAATGCTGGCCTCATACTATGAGTTTAGAAGTATTACCTCCTATTCAACTTTTTCGAAGAGATGGAGAATAATTGGGGTTAGGCCTTTAAATGTTTGGGAGAACTTGGCAGTTAGGCTCTCTGATCCTAGGGTTTTCTTCATTGGAATACTTTATTACTGCTTCAGTCTCATTACTCATTATTTGTCTAGTTTCCTAGTTTTTCAAAGTTCAACTTTGGTAATATGTACGCGTTCAGGAATTTATCAATTTCCTCTGGGTTTTCCAGTAAGTTTGCATATAATTGTTCATAGTAGTTTCTTGTGATCCTTTGTATTTCTGTGGTATCAGTTGCAATGTCCCTTTTTTTACCTCTGATTTTTATTTATTTCATTCTTCTCTCTCTTCTCTCTCTCTCTTTGTCAGGCTAGCTAGAGGTTTATCAATTTTATCTTTCTTAAAAATCAAGTCTTTGTTTCATTGATCTTTTGTATTTTTTTCTAATCTCTCATTTATTTCTAATCTTTGTTATTTCTCTTCTTCTATTGATTTGGGATTAGGTTTGTTCTTGTTTTTCCAGTTTCTTGAGGAGTAACATTAAGTTGTCAGGTTGTCTTTTTTCTCTTTCAATATAAGTGTTTATTGCTACAAAATTCCATTGTAGGACTGCTTTTACTGTATCCCATAGGTTGTGGTACATTGTGTTTTCATTTTAATTAGTCTCCAGGATTTTTTAAATTTCCTTTTTGATATCTTCTTTCACCTATTTGTGTTTTTTTATGATTATTTATTTATTTATTTATTTATTTATTTATTTATTGGTTATCCATATTCGTGGAATACAAAGTTGACTATCATCACTTTTGCCCAAGATGTGATGGCCACATCAATACTATCAGCATGCTTGTTACCACAAATTGTGGTTATTCCCCGTGTCCCCCACACATTTAATCCCTGACCTCACTTCCACTCCCCCTCACCCCAACCGCACTCTACAATCTTATATATGCTCTCTCCCTCTGCAAATCCAACACACCATTGTGTTATTTCTTTCCTTCCTTCTTTTTCTCTTAGCTACAACTTATGAGTGATTTCACGTGATATTTCTCCCTCTGTGCCTGTTTTATTTCAGTCAACATAATTTTCTCCAAACTCATCCATGTTGCTGTGAATGGAAGAATTTCAGTCTTTTTTGTGGCAGAATAGTATTCCGTGGCATATATATGCCACATTTTCCTTATCCAGTTGTCTGTCAATGGGCATTTATGTTGGTTCCATATCTTGGCTATTGTAAACAGAGCTGCAATGAACATGGGAGTTCAGGTATGCATTGGACATGATGACTTTCATTCCTTGGGTATATATCTATGAGTGGGACTGCTGGATCATAGGGTAGATCTCACTATAGTTGTATAAGAAACCTCCATACTGTTTTCCACAGTGGTTGTACTAATTTACAGTCCCACCAACAGTGTAAAGATTTCCCTTCTCTCCACAACCTCTCCAGCATTTGTTATTCTCTATCTTTTTTATTAGGATCAGTCTAACTGGTGTGATGTGATAACTCAATGTGGTTTTAATTTGCAATTCCCTGATGATTACTGAAGTTGCGTATTTGTTTAAGTGTCTGTTGGCCATTTGTATGTCTTCCTTAGAAGTATGTCTATTCAGCTCCTTTGCTCATTTTTTAATTGGGTTATCTGGTTTTTTACTGTGTAATTGCTTGTGTTCTTTGTATATTCTGGATATTAATCCCTTGTCAGATGTAAAGTTTGCAAATATTTTCTCCCACTGTATAGGTTGTCTTTGAAGTCTGTTGATTGTTTTCTTTGCTGTGCAGAAGTTTTAGTTTGATATAGTCCCATTTGTTTATTTTTTCTTTTATTGGTTGTGCTTTGGGACTCTTTTTAATAAAGTCTGTACCCAGTCCTAGTTCCTGAAGTATTTCCCTTATATTTTCCCTTAGTGGTTTTACAGTATCATGTCTTATACTTAAGTCTTTAATATATTTTGAGTTGATTTTGTTATATGGTGAGAGGTGCAGGTCTAGTTTCATTCTTCTGTGTATGAATATCCAATTTCCCCAGCACCGCTTATTGAAGGGACAGTATTTTCCCAAATGTTTTTGTTGACTTTATCAAATATCAATTGGCTGTAAGTCTGTGGTTTGATTTCTTGATTTTTCATTGTGTACCAATGATCCAAGTGTCTATTTTTATGTCATTACCATGATGTTTTGGTTACTGTAGCTTTATAGTATATTTCAAAGCCAGGAAGTACGATGCCTCCAACTTTGTTCTTTTTTTTCAAGATTGCTTAACCTATATGGGATCTTTTGCAGTTCCATACAAATTCTAAGATTGTTTTTTGCTGTTTCTGTGAAGAATGTCTTTGGCATTTTGATGGGGATTGCATTGAATCTGTAGATCACTTTGTGTAGTATGGGCATTTTCACAATGTTAATTTTTCCAATCTAAGAGCATGGAATGTCTTTCCATCTTTTTGTGTGTTTAATTTCTTTCAGTAGTGCCTTATAATTCTCATTTAGAGATCCTTCACCTCTTGGTTAAATTAATTCCTAGGTATTTTATTTTGGTTTTTTGGTGGCAATTGTAAATAGGCTTACCTTTTTGATTTCTCTTTCTGTTAGCTCAGTATTAGAGAATATAAATGCAACTGATTTGGGGGTGTTGATTTTGTATCCTGCAGCATTATGGAAATTATTAACCAGCTCTAAGAGGTTTTGATAAACTCTCTGCATTTTTCTATATATAGGATCATGTCATCTACAAACAGGGACAGTTTGACTTCATGTTTTCCAATCTGGATGCACTTTATTTCTTCCTCTTGCCTGATTGCTCTGGCTAGTACCTCCAGTACTATGTTAAATAGAAGTGGTGAGAGTGGGCATAATTGTATTGTTCCTGTTCTTGAGGAAATAGTCTTCAGCTTTTCCCCATTCAGGATGATATTGGCAGTGGGCTTGTTATAGATAGCTTTTACTGTGTTGAGATACTTTTCTTCTATACATAATTTGTTGAGAGTCTTTACCATGAAGGGATATTGAATTTTGTCAAATGATTTTTTCTGCATAGTATTATTGAGATAATCATGTGGGTTTTGTCCTTGATTTGTTGATGTGATATATCACATTTATTGACTTGTATATGTTGAAAATCCTTGCATTTCTGGGATGAATCCCACTTCATCATGGTGTATAATTTACTATGATGTGTTGCTGTATTCTGATTGATAGAATTTTATTGTTGGTTTTTATGTCTATGTTTATCAGAGATATTGATGTCTAGTGGTTTATTAACTTATTTATTTTTGTACTATCACCTGGTTTTGGTATCAAGTTGATGCCGGCTTCATAGAATGAGTTTGGGAAACTGGCCTCTCTTTCAATTTTTTGGAATAGTTTGAAGAGTGTTGATATTAATTCCTCTTTAAAGGTTTGGCAGAATTAAGCAGTAAAGACATTCAGTCCTGGGCTTTTCTTTTTGGGGAGATTGCTGATTACTGCTTCAATCTCATTGTTTGTTATTCCTCTGTTCAGGTTTTCTATGTCTTCCTTGTTCGGTCTTGGCATTTTATATGTGTCCAGAAATTTATCCATTACCTCCAGGTTTTCAAATTTGTTGGTCTATAGCTGTTTATAATAGTATTTAATGATTTTTTTTATATTTCTGTGGAATCAGTTGTAATGTCTCCTTTTTCGTTTCTGATTTTTCTAACTGGGTCTTTGTCTTTTTTTTGTTGTTGTTGTTAACATAGCTAATGGTTTATCTATTTTGTTTATCTTCTCAAGAAACCAACTTTTATTTCATTCATCTTTTGTATCTGGGGGGATCTCTAAAATTTAGTTTTGCTCTAATCTTAATTATTTCTGTCTGTCTACAAACTTTGGGATTGGATTTTTTTTGTTTTCTATTTCTTTTAGAGGTAGAATTAGGTTGCTTACCAGAAATCAATCTCTCTTCCTTCCTTCCTTCCTTCCTTCCTTCCTTCCTTCCTTCCTTCCTTCCTTCCTTTCTTTCTTTTGTAAGTATTTATTGCTATAAACACCCCTCTTAGTACTGCTTTTGCAGTATCCCACAGGTTTTAATATAATGTGTCCTTTTTGCTATTTTTTTCTAGAAATTATTTGATTTCCTGTTTAATTTCTTCTTGGACGCATACATCATTCAGTAGCCTGTTGTTGGTGAGATGAGTCTCTTGAAGACAGCATAGTGTTGGGTGTTACTTGTGATCCAATCATTCCATCAGTGTCTTTTGAATGGGGAGTTTAATCCATTTACATTTGAGGTTGTTCTTAAGAGATATTGTCTTATTCCTTGTATTTATGACTTCTTGTTTAAATGTTTTAAGTATCATTTGTTCCTTTCTTCTCTCTTGGTTATTGGTCTTCCATATTTTGTGAGTTTTTTGAGGTGTAAGATTTAGTTTCTTTTGTCTTTCTCATTTGCATTTGCATTCTTCTGGTGAGTTTTGTTTTTACTTGTGTATTCATGGCAGTGACTATTGTTTCTCAGATTCCTGATGCAGGACTCCCTTGAGAACTTTTTTGCATTTTTTGCAGGAGTGGTTGTGTAGTGATAAACTCCTGCATTTGTGTGTCTGGAAAATACACTATTTCTCCCTCATTTCTGAAGGATAGCCTTGCTAGGTATACTATTCTTGGCTGGCAGTTTGGGGGACTTTTTTTTTTTTTTTTTTTTTTTTTTTAGTATTTTTAATATGGCATCCCATTTTCTTCTTACCTATAGAGTTTCAATTCAGAAGTCTGCTGTTAGTTTGACGGGGGCTCCCTTAAAAGTGACTTGATGCTTTTCTCTTACTGCTTTTAGGATTCTCTCTTTGTCTTTGAGCTTTGTCAATTTGACTATAATGTGTCTCAGAAAGGATCCCTTCAGATTGAAACTCTTTGGGGAGCTTTGAGCTTCCTGGATCTGAAGGTCTGCATTTCTCCCTATACCTTGGAAATTTTCCATTATTATTATATTGAATAGATTTTCAATGCCTTTACTTTTCTACTCCTCTTCAGAAACACCAATGATTCAAATGTTTGTGCACTTAAGATTGTCTGCTAGCTCTCTTAGAGATTCCTAATTTTTAAAAAATTATGTTTTCCTTTTCCTTGTCTGCCTAAAGAACAAATCTGAGTTCTTCAGCTTGTTCTAATCTGCTGTGTAAGCTCTCAGTTATTTTTTATTTTTTATTTTTTTTTATTTCAATGAATGTGTCTTTCAGTTCCAGGAGTTCTGGTACATTCTTTTTTAAGGTGTTAATCTCTTTGTAAATTTCATCTTGCATATCCTGATATTTTTTCTCATTTAATTGTGTTGTCTTACAGAGTCCTCCTATATCTCATTGAGTTTCCTTAAGATAATTACTCAAAATTCCTTTTTAGTCATTTCAAGTGTTTCCTGTTCTATAGGGTCTGGTTCTTGAGAGTTACTGAATTCCTCTGGTGGTGTCATATTTCCTGATTTTGTTCATATTTCTGGTATCTCTATTTAGATTTTTGGTCATCTGGCAGATCAGTTGCTTCTTCTATTACTTTCGAGTGGACTTTGAGGAGAAAGACTTCTTCCTCTTTTTTCCAGTTTGCCCAGTGATTCTCATTGTGTCATTGAAGTCAAATATGTAGTGGGCCACCTGCACAGTGGTTGTGGATGTTATTAAGGCAGTGACCATCCTAGCAGCAGTATTATCTGTAGTCATGGCTGTTGTAGATCATCTCCATAGAAGCTGTCTGAAGCCTCATGGTTGGGTCCTGCCTTCTGCATGGGCAGGGCAGGCCTGGTCAGGTGGCTGTTCTGTTCTTCTGCCTGTCTGGGTGCCTCCCCCATTTGGTGTAGTGCATCCCAGTGTTCTGCCTTCTGCATTGGGGGGGGGGGTCTGGTAGGTGGTTGGCCTGTTATCCTGCCTGCCTGGGTGCCCACCTATTTGTTGTTTAGGAGCATATTGTTTAATTTCCATGTTATTGTATGGTCTTTAGTGTCACTTTTGTTGTTGATTTCTAGTTTTATTCTGTTGTGGCTGGACAAGGTAATTTATATTATTTCAGTTTTTTTCAAATTTGTTAAAACTTGTTTTGTGACTTAATGTATGGCTCATTCTAGAGAATGTTCCATGTGCTGCTGAAAAGAATGTGTATTCTGTAGCTGTTGGATGAAATGTTCTATAAATATCTGTTAAGTCCAATTGGCCTATAGTAGAGATTACTTCTAACATTTTCTGGTTAATTTTCTGTCTGAATGATGTTTTGCCAAAAGTGGTGTATTGAAGTCCCCAACTGGAGTCTGTTTCTCCCATTAGGTCTAACAGTAATTGCTTTGTATAATTGGGTGCTCTGTAGTTATGTGTGTATGTATTTAGAATTGTTGTACTCTCTTGTTGAATTAATCCCTTTATTATTATATAATGACCTTCCTAATCTTTTTTTTTACTTTTCTTCTCTTGAAATCCATTTTATATGATATAAGTATAGCTACTCCTGCTCATTTTTGCTTTCTCTTTGCATGAAATATCTTTTATCATCCCTTCTCTTTCATGCATTGCATGTTTTTATAGGCAAAATGAGTTTCTTGTAGACAGCATTTTGTTGGTTCTTGTTTTATAATCCATTGAGTCACTCTGTGTCTTTTAATTGGAGCATTTAATACATTTGTAATTATAGTTATTATTGACTTATAGGGCTTGTACTTCCATTTTACTCTTTTATTTCTAGTTGTTTGTAGATCTTTTTATCTCCTTTTTTTTGGTCTTATTGTCTTCTTTTGTGGATGAGTTCTTTTTTCTGGCAATATATGTTTATTTCTTTCTATTTATTTTTAGTATTTCTCCTCTAAGTTTTTGTGTTATGATAAACATGAGGCTTACAAAAAACACATACAACACATTGTTTTAGACTAATAACAACTTAACTCTGAATTCTAAGAAAAGAGAAAGAAAAAACAGAGCCAATTCTATGATTTGTCATCATTCTATTATTTCAAGTTACCTCTTTTAATAATGCTTATTTCTTACACAGTTGTCACATATTTTTCTTGTTAGTTTTGTCCTTTAATCTTCATACTAAGGATATAAGTTGTTTATTAACCACCTTTACAACACTGTAGTATTCTGAGGTTGTTTGTAACACAAAGACTTTTAAATGTAGCAGTCAAATGTAGAAATTAAAATAGTACTCTCATCTTTATAGATTAGAAGTATAAATGCCTTTTATAAGTTTATTTGTTTAATTTTCACAATAAACTCTTTGATGGAGTTTGCATGTATTATCTTCCAAGAACTCATGTGGAAATTTGATCTTCATGTGGCAATGATGGAAGCTGTTTGAGTCATGGGGGTGGATCCCTCATGAATGAATTAATGCTCTCCCTAGGAGGTGGGGTTAGTGACTGAGTTCTCATTCTTTTAGTTCTCATAAGAGCTGGTTATTTAAAAAATCCTGGAATCTCCTCTCTCTCTCTCTCTCTCTCTCTCTTTCTCTCTCTCTCTCTGTCTCTTTCTTCCTCTTGCCATGTGATCTGCTTGTACCCACCAGCTGCCTGCTACTTTCTGCCATGAGTAGAAGCAGCCTGAGGCACTCACCAGTTGATACTGTCCCAGAATCAAAAGCCAAATAAACCTCTGTTCTTTATAGATTACCCAGACTCAGGTATTCTGTTATAGCAACACAAAAAACATCATTAGAAGATCCATAGATTAGGCAATATATGTTTAAATTATTTAAAAGTATGAATCTTAAATCTCATATTTCAATATAATGATATACCACTATGACCTTTGCAGGTATGATATCTGTTATCTCTAGATTTCAGTTTCTATTTTCTGAAGTAATAAAATATACAAATCAATAGACTATAAAAGCAATTCCTCATCATAGACTTTTAATCATTATAAAATACAGGAAAGGGGGAAAATATCTTGTTCACCACAAACTTTATTGTAAAATATCATTGATTAATTATATAGAAATTGCTGTTATACAAATTAAATGTTTCTAAGCGGTTACAATTTCTAGTTGCTTTATTCATTTTTTTTATTTCTATATTTAAGAATCCAACTTTAGTAATTTCAATATCATAAAAGTTGTACATTGTGCTTAAACTTCATGAATTTGATTCATTTGGGTACACAACATATCTAAAGTAGAAAATGAAATTATCTTACATTCACACATATCCAGTGACTCCATAAAAGAGAAGCTACAAGATAAAATTTTCCACCATGTAGAAAGAAAAGAGAAATTATAATAAAAAAATCCAACTAATGATATTAAACTAATTTAAAGCTAGAAGAATAATAATGACAAAAATGATGTGCAAAATGCTTATTTGAACTTTATTTTTTTTAAACTACTGAAAGCAACCAAACAAAATTGAATGATTTAAAAATGTATGCCTTTCTGTGAAGATTGGAAGCAATGAAAGAAAATAAGAAATAAAATTGAGCAATGTCAAAGAAAAAAATATGCAAAATGGTAAAATATGATGTAAAAATCATGCATAGGCACAGAGAAGTAATACCTCAATATAAGAAAGATACTCCTCCCCTAAAATTAAGTTCTTTTACTAGTATGGTAGAAAACATAAAAAAGGAGGAGACAAGTAAAACCAAAGAAATTCTACATAAGGCATAAAAGACCTTTAAATCAGTCAATATATTCGTACATGCATACATTTAAAAAATGGAATTAATATTTATAGAACACATTAGAAGCCATCTGATAGAGTTTGGATGTGTTGCCCCCACCAAATCTCATGTGGAAATCTGATCCCCAGTGTAGCAGTGCTGGAAGCTGTTTAAGTCATGGGGGCAGATCCCTCCCAAATGGGATTAATGCTGTCCCTAGGTGGGGGGGATTAATGAGTGAGTTCTCCCTCAGTTAGTTCCCACAAGAGCTGATTGTTTAAAAGACCCTGGCACCTCCCTTCTCTCTCTCTTGCTTCCTCTCGCCATGTGATCTCCTTGTACCCGCCCACTCCCTGCCACTTTCTGCCATGAGTAGAAGCAGCCTGAGGCCTATGCCAGATGCAGCTGTCCCAGAATTTTAAGCCAAAATTACCCAGTCTCAGGTATTTCTGTTATAGTGACACAAAAACGGACTAATACACCATCCACTGTGGTAGGACGTTCATAGTTACAGGGCTAATGCAGACAAATATTATAGTCCTGTGTTTCTTATGGAGGGGATACCCTTATTAACTTCCCACAATTTGAGATGGATTTCTATAGCATCTATACTGTAAGAGTAATGATGACCTAAGAAATAGTACAACTCTCTCATAGACTGAAGCTTTGTGAGTGATCAGTTTGATTCCTATAAATATATTAAAGCACTCAGACTTTGGTAGTTCTATTTTGAAAATTTACTTCTGAATTTAAGGGATGGAAAGAGAAACCAGTATGTTGTTAACATTATGTAGTTACTACCGTATGTATTGACAAGTATTCCTAGAAAAAGATGAGTGCAGAAACCATCATAAGACTACTTGGCAAACAGAAGCAAAAAGAAACACAGAGAACCATCAAATGCCAGTACTTGCCGGGTGAGAAAATGGAACTCCTTCTCAATTCAACTGGTAAAAGATAAACTAAGATGACCTTGAGCAACAAAAAACAATTACAATTCAGCCATAAGCAAGAACCATGCAAAGGTTATATCCATTAATACTTGCAAAGCAAACATCTTCTACTAGTGTTGCATCTACTCTATCCTTTTAGTTAAACAAAAAGTCTTAGGAGAAAGAGACTAAGAGTCTCTTCTAGAGGCTTCATAGTCTCAACATAACTGCATTTAAGCCCAGAGGGATAGGAAATCTCATAAAGAATTCTTACTATTGCTATTGGTACCTGTAGTGGATTGTAATGAAATAAAAGGCCACTATGCTTTTGAAAAGTTTTACTGTCAAGAGTATCAGCAGCCTAGACTAAAAGGAGCTGTGACTATTGAAAAATCTGAAAGGACCTTTGGAAACCCAATTTCCTATGAGCAGGAATCAGGCTAAGGAAGCTCCTCAGCCTTCAGGGAAAGAAGATCCTTCAAAATGGGTACTCACTGAATGCTTACTACATGGTAAGAATGCTATAAACATTATCATCTCTTTTAAAATTCATAGCAATGCTACAAATTAAGTAATAATTAAAGGAAACATACACATATAGACCTGTAGATTGTCTTTTTTTTTTTTTTAGTTGTAGGGTGTTTTCCTAAGTTCAGACCAATAGTGGTCTGCTAATTTAAAAGAGAAGAAATAATACCCTTCAAGAAATTAAAATGAGTAAACATAGCAGTAAATTCTGTCCCTTCTCTCTCACGTTTGTCTGTGTGTGTATGTGTATCTGTATGTGTATGTTTATCCACCAGAAATTGTATTTATGTAAACACAATCTCCTCAGAAAGTACTAAGAATAGTTTTTATTGTGGCACAAATATTCTAATTTATAAATGACAACGTGGGACTTTTACCCATTTTTTTTTTAATTGAAACGTAGTTGATTGTACATATCTGTGGGAAACAGAGTTGAATATTAATAACTGTATACAATATGTGATGCTCAAATCAGGATAATTAGTATATTCAACATTATACAACGTAATTGTTTTGCCCATGTTTTCTGATGTTAAGCAAAGTCTGGTAAATTAAATGCTACGACCTGTCTACAAAACACAGCATTTGACTGGTCAAACAACTAAGGCTAATGAGGCTCTTATATTACCTCTATGTCTTTTACAGATTTTCTGCTCATATTGAGCTGAGTAAAATGGATTTAACTTCAGCCTTAAAAACAGGAAAATAAATGTGTAAAAGTGCAGGCTGTAATATGCTCATTTGGAGAGAACACCAGTGCAAAAGCCCTGAGGAAGGGGACATGCTGTAGTGTTGGGAAAATTATTAAGGAGGAAAGAGGTAGGATGTGAGGTTCAGAGATGGCCAGGTCCCTCACAACAGAGTCTTGTATACCGTGATGAGTTTGAGTTCCTCCGACTGACACAAGAAGCCAGTAGAAGGTTCTATGCAAGATGGGAGTGACAGGTCTTGATTTATATTTTAAAACAATGAACAACCATGTTAACTGCTGCTGATTACCTGAGTAAGATGTTCACAAAGAATTCCATTTGGTAAAAGGAGATAACTGCTCACCTAGATAAGAAAAGGGTTTGTAGGTGAAGGTCAGTGTGGGAATCAAGAGAAGGCTTTCTTTTTGTTGGTTTGTAGATACGGGATTCCTTTATGCAGCCAAGTATTAGAAGCACAAGTACAGTCTTTTAGATCATGGGGTCTGGAGTCACATGGCCTGGGTTCAAATTCTGACTTAATTCCTTTATCTGGAAAATCGGTTTGATAGTAATAAACCATACGATCAAATGAGGATTAGTGAGTAAAAATGTGCAAAGCACTTAACATTTTTCCTGGTACATTGTAAGCACTATGTATTATTAACTACAAAAAGGAGGAAAATTTTGATGAAGAAGAGAGAAAAAAAAATGCCAGAGGAAAATCAATTGAGTGGGAGAGAGGAAATGGAAACCAGTACAGTAAAGTGTTTGTTATTGGGTTAAAAATGTCATAGCTCATCCATTTTCATGGAAGCAAAATCGGTCTGTGTGTGTGATGACGTGTGTAAGTTGACTCTTCCTTCAGAGATAATTTAAGAGGAATAAAACCTGTCTTTTTTTTTTTTTTTTTTTTTTTTTTTTAATATTTGGGCATGTGTGATATGTATCTTCCCATGGAGTGGAACTGTGATTTACTCAGGGCATCTTTTTTTGGATGACAAAATTAGAACAAAATATTTCTTAACATTATGTTATTTGTATTAGCCTTATTCCAAAATATATTTTTTCAGCGATTTTTCAGAAAAACTAAAGCACACATGAAAAGTAGAGAGGGCTAATTTGATGACTGCTAATTTTCCATCTGTTTAAATTACTTCAGTGTAATATAAGTAAATAAATAGGAACAAATACATAAATAATTACATAGAGCCACTCAGTCATTAAAGGAGAAAAGCCATATTTTTGTTTCTTAAATAAATTAATTAATTAAAAATTAAAATCAACTCTTCTTTTTTCCTTAGGGATTACCTTAAAACACTACAGATTCACAATTAAATTTATAAAGCACTTCTCACTATGTTTTCTTTTATACACAACATAAGGATGCAATAAAACACTGATTACATATGCCAGTACATTTAATCTTTTTATTGATATTTTTATTTTGCTTTGGTAATCAAAGTTAGAAATAGTTTCCTTTCAAAAACCTGAATCAGCAGTTGGCTCATGCCATTAAGGTTAGGTAATATTTTTAAACTGAACAAGCATTCCATTAAGTTATTTAAAATAAAATATGAGGGGGAAAAGATTTTGAAATTTCAAGTCAATACTTATGGTTAATTTATGTATTTTTTTCATCTGATAATTCATAATCTTATTATTTTATAAGCCAACTGAGTAGGTTTGTGTAGGCTTTGAAGGAAAAAATATTTTAAATTCCAGGTGTTATTTATAGTATCTGCATATTATTTGAGGACAGATACGTATCTAGGTTTCTCATGGATTATTTCGGATCATCAGTGATTTTATCTTAAAGATATTTATAGAAAAAAATTGCAAGAACACACAAAACCATGAGCTTACTGATATAATATTTCCCCAAAACACATCTACTAAAAAAAATAAATAAAGCCTATAACAAACAATTCTATATTAAGTGCTCTACAAGCAAGAAAAAAATTCAGTGCTCACTAAGAGATTATTGGTTAAAAATAGGAACAAAATAAAATCACCTAAGTACATAAATTACTGCAAAAGGTAATTTATGAGAAGTTTCTCATATGAATCTACTTTGCATAGTAATAATTGTTTTCTTGGCGTTATCTAGTTCAAGAGTTGGCAGACTTTTTCTCCAAAGTACCAGTTACTAAATATTTTAGACTGTGGTCCATATGATCTCTGTTACAACTACTCCACTCCATGTTTTGGTGGGAAAGCAGCCATGGGTAATATGTAAATGAACAGGCATGGCTATATTCCGATAAAATTTTGTTTAGAAAACCAGACAGAAGGCCAATCATAGCTTGTCTACTCCTAATCTATTAGATTTTCAAAATGGATAAGTTATTTAGAAAACTTGATTACAATGCTTTTAAGGTCTGAAAAACAATAACATAGTTTAATCTATCAGAATAAACAGGGCAATAAAAATGTATCTATATATAAATATAATTGTGGATATGTCTATAAAAGTAGATTAAGATATTATTACTTTTCAGCATATGAGGGTAAATAGAGGTCTTTGTTTTTCTTTTTCTTTTACTTTTTGTTTGTTTATTTCTTTCACGACAACTGATTGGTCAGCACAATTCTCAAATAATAATGTTTCATAGACGGAAATTTTGAGGCTTGCCATCCTGAAGTCAAATCACATAAATAAATAGTCTAAGGAACACACACACACACACACACACACACACACACACACACACACACGCGCGCGCGCGCGCGCACAGAGAACATGCATATATACACTTCAAGCTTCTCAAATATATCTGCCTTACCATTACTATAGTTAACAAAGAATTCAATTGGCCTGTTAATCAAAATGAATTCAAAGTTATATTAGAAATCTAGATTTAGGCTTAGCTATTCTGAACTATTTTTCTGTCTTCATAAAATTTTTTAAACTTTTATGCAGTATTATCAATATCATAGATATCATTACCAGCTGATTATTGCTTACTCAGGTTCCTGCTGGTCTTGGCTCATCTTCCTGTGGTAAGAAGATTGAGTATGGCACCTCTGGATGACATTGGAGCCCATATGCCATTGACTCCAAATGAAAAATGCCCAGTAAGGAAAACGTCAAATACTGTTTACCAAATTTTTATTCAAAACTAAGTTAGTATTGTGCTGGCTAAACAAAATATATCTGAAAGCTGGCATCAATTTTAGGTGATGTTTGCATCATTGGCATTAACATATCAACTTTGTGTAATCAGTTCCTTATAATTCACATGTTATAACTGAACATCATAGACATTAGTAGACATTCTCAATCTCACATGCCTATAATGATAGTGAAAAGGTTCTTATGATAACAAATATGAGAAATATGGCTAACATGGACATGCAGGATAACAATAAAGATACTAAATTAAATGTAGCTAAATGTATTGAAAAGTGTAGAAGTGAAGACAATCCTAACTTTTTCATACAAACTAGTAAGTGCATAATGTATGTATATGTCAATTATTTTTATTCCAGAGTTAGGAATCTGTATTACATATTCTCTGTATGCTGCCTGCCTAAGCTGCCTGCACCAATGGTGTCCTCAAAATACAAGACTCCTCTTTGTTTTCTAGCATGACAATCCCAGGGTATCTGCAATGACCTATGACCAATCGCAGTACTTTCTGTTAATTTTGTAGTTTGAGATTAAACAGCCCATAAGTCAGTCCTGTCTGAGTAGATGCTGTGAGATATGAAGTTACAAATCTGTCAGGGGAAATGTTTCTTACTATATAGGAGGGACCAGTTTTCAGAGAGCAAAAAATTAAGATGATCCACAGAGAGAAGCATAGGTTAAAAAAAAAAGTACAGAGAAATTTCTGGAGGTATGGAAAAAGTCACATTATCTTTCAATTCTATTTTCCATGAACTTTTCGAAGTACCCTTCTGTGTGCACATGTGTGTGTGTGATGCACACAAAAACAATAATTATTACTTTAAGACTGTACATTTATACAAGAAAATATAGTGTTAGTATAATTCAATGGTTACCAAAGGAGAAAGATTCTACAGATAATAAAAGAATATTATGAAAAGCTTCATGCAAATAAATTCAACAAATTACATAAAATGAAAATTTGCATACCAAAGTATACTCGAGAAGAAATATATCATCTGAATATCATTACTTTTATTAAAGCAATTGAATTTGCATTTAACAGCATATGCTAGGGTTCCTCCCCACCCCCCCATGGGTTTCTCCATATCTGCACATTTTTGAGCAGAGGCACTAAATGCCCTCTGTTTCAGACAACCTTTTCAAAAATGTTTGTAGAGAAAATAGTCTTGGAAGATAGAGATAGTGTCTGCCTCCAGAGCAAAGGACAAGCTTGCCTGCTGTCCGGGATAACAATGATGAAGTCCCAGACATACCAGACATATTTACAGACGACTAAAAAAGTATGTGGGTTCCTGAAACTAAATGCTCCTCTGAAATGATGCAAAGCATTGCATATGCAGGCACTCATCTGGGCCCAGTCAGGTCACATCCAATCACTCAAGTGAAAGGAGAAATGAAACAAATATACTAATTCTCATGAAGCTGGCTATGCTGAGAGTAATAAATTTGTCTTGTGTCTTCTTCCAGCATCCACAAAACTGTGGCAAACTAACTTGTTAGTTATGAGTTGTCTAAAATCTCACTTGGTTCCTCGATCTTGACAAAACCTGCTCACAAATAATGACTTTCCCAGGTCCAAAACCATCCCAGTCCCAGATGACTTCACTTGTGAATTCTCACATATATATGCAAAGAAGAAATTGCACCATTTCTACAAAAATAATTACACAAATTTAAAAGGAGAGAATATTTACCTATTCATTTTGTGAAGCCAGTATTACCCTGATACCAGAACCATACAAAGATATTTACAAACAAAAATCATAAACCGATATTCCTAATGCATATACATGGAAAAATTCTAAACAAAATTTTAGCTGATTGAATTTAACAATATATTGAAAGGAAAATACATCATAAGGAAGTATGTTTTATTACAGGAAGACCAGATCTAACATTTGGAGACCAATGTTATTCTATTAATAAGCTTTAAAAAAGAACACATATGGTCCATCTTTATTATAGAGACAGAAAAGGCATTTGAAAATATCCAATGTCCCTTCCTGTTTAAAACTCTCAGCAACTAAGAATGCAAGGGGCTTCCTCAATATGATAAAGAATGTCTACAAAACACCCACAGTTAATATCATTCTTAATGGTAAAAGCCTCAAATCAAAGACTTCTTTGATATGACACAAAAACACAATTCATAAAATACCAAATTGGAATACTGAAAGTTATTAAAATTAAAAAGTTCTACTATTTGAAAGGCACTAAAAAGAGAATAAAAAGACAACCCACAGACAAGGAAAAATATTTGCAAATGTTATATCTATAAAAGAGCTTCTATTCAGAATATATAACGAGCTCTCAAAAATTCAAATTAAAAAGAAAACTGGGTAAAATTTTGAGCAGACACTACACCAAATTAGGAATATGGATGGCAAACAAGCAGATGAAATAGCTATTTAGCATCTGCATAAGTCTGTTTTTGTTGCTTATAACAAAATACCTGCAACTGGGTGATTTATAAAGAATACAAAACCTATTGCTTACAGTTTCTTAGCCTGGGAAGTCCAAAGTCCATCTGGTGGTGGCGACAGTGACTCAGGGGTTTTAACACTGCAAAATGGCAGGAGCAGAGAGAGCAGAGAGAGAGAGCAAGAGATAGACTCTCCTCTTCTTTTAAAGCCCTCAGAACCACCCCACTGACCACCATTTTTAATCCACTCACTGCTGCACAGTCCTACAACCCAATCACCTCTTCAAGGCTCCACCTTTCAATTACAATAATAGGATTTCCCACCCTCTTAACAGTCACAGTGGGGGCTAAATTTCTAATACATAAAACTTGGGGGCCACAATTCAAGCTTCAGGGAGTTTTGCGGGGGGCCCAATTCAATCCACTACAGCATCATTAGTCATTAAGGAAAGATAAATTTAAAATCACACTGAGATACTACTACACACCAATTAGAATGGCCAAAACTAAAATGAACAGCCGGATCAAATATTGGCAAGAACTTCTCATGTTGCTGGTAGAAATGTGAAATTGCAGAACTGCTTTAGAAAACAGCATGAAAATATTATGAAAATATGAACAAAATGAAAGTTTTGTTGAAAGTGAGTTAGTTCAATAGCATTAAAAATGTGCAGTCTTAATCCCCTTATCTGTTAAGTGTTTGTATGTGTCTGTACAGTGGGTGGCTAATAATAATTATCACTCAAAAGTACGAGAAGCAAGTGATATAATTTAGGTGAGTGTAGTTTATAAATGTAAATCACCAAACCTAAAGGTGGATGATTATTATTATTATCGTTTTTATTGTATCCCTTCGATATTGTTGTTATATTTCATTCTTATTTCCTCAGCATTTTAATTCTTATAGTAGCTGTAGAGCCCAAAATTGACCAAGTTCTACTAGAGTGCAGCACCACCGATATTTAATTTGAACATGTCTTAAGGAGAACTGTATTTTTTGCTACAAGCTTATGAAAGTACTTTGGGTAGCATCCAACTGATGCAACCCCTAATCCAGAAGGTTAAATCAACCCATCAATACCACTGTAGAAAAAAATTTTGATGCAAAAAAGAGTGTCATTATGAAGCACAACAATGGGAAATTTAGGGGTAATAAACTACATGTGGAGAAATCCAGGATGATTGTAGAAAAAAAAAATCACAAATCCCTAAGGATGTTTTTACCTCTTAAGTCGATGGTTCATCGGTTGACAAAGTTTTTTGGTATTTTCTAAGATGACAGGAGGAGTGGGAAAACTTTTGTTACCTTCCCTAAGTATGTGAATACATGAAAAAGGAAGAACTCAAGTTACTAGAGCTAGTTATTATAAGGCTAAAATGAACTGACCTTTTTAGTAATTATTTCATTAAGTATTTATTGAGTACCTGCTATATATGCCAAGTACAGGGCTAGGTGTTCAAAGGCTATTTGTTTTGTGACTAGATTTTGTGAATTCAAATTGACTTCTTAGTATTCCATGTATGTATTCTTATAGCTCCAATAATTTGTGGCAGATTTTAGTTTATATAGATTCTCAGTGTAGCTCTGCTCTATGTTGCCATACAACATGCAGTTATTTGCACTGAATGTATATGCATTGCATGGAATTTAGGAGTCATGAAGAGGAAGTCAGAGCTTTCACAAGGACCAAAGTTATTGCAAAATCTCTCACATTGAAGTGAGAGTAGGTAACATAGTTGCAGGATACTTTTGAGGTATTCATTGGAGAAAGATATCACAGAGAAGAAAACGAATATTGGTCAAATGCCTGCTGCTTTGTACTGAGCTTTTTAAAAAGAGTTGTATGACACCCTCTCTTTATCATTTCTGCTTTTTGAAGAAATTTTTCAAATAATTAACTAGCCTAGCTTCAGTGAAAGGTCATAAAAGGGCTAAAGAATGAAAAGCTGGGGATAAAATCCAAGAGCATTTTTCTTTGAAGGGCTCTAAGCACATAACATAGATGATTCAATGAATCCCCACAATGGTTATATGAAATAGATATAGGATAAGTATTGTCATTCTTTTAGTGCTTTGCAGGGGAAATATAAAAATCATCAAATGAAATTTTCAAGCCCCTCACTCAAAGAACTCAGTGTTGTTTTTGTCTTCTTAGCTTTGGACTGCTCCCCCAATGTTAAAAAGGATGAACCATAATCTCTCAAGGGCATGTTTGATGTGATTCCCGTAGGGCAAAACAGATTGCAGAAATGTATAACCTCTTTTGAGGAGAAAATAGAAGCTATATTCAACAAGAGATGGAGGAAAGTGAATACTCTTGAGCAATAATCACCAATAAGCTGAGAGAACTGCCAAGGTTTTAACTCAGACATCTGAACAGAATAATTTTGATAAGATACAAAGTAAAAATAATTCTTAAGAGCTGAAGAGAGATGAGTGAAGCAGATAATATCCTGAAATGTAAAAGATACAGGAATTTCACCAAGGGGGGTGGGGGAGTGTGTGTTTAAACTCTTAGTTGAGCAGATGGTTCCTGGATTCTTGAATTCTGAAATAAAGGATTACCTTCCATGTGTACAAAAAGTTATCAATTTTTGTAAGAAGATAAGATAGAAAGAGAAGTTGAAGGAGCACAATAATTGTCACTTCTAATAGACTATATAATTGAAATGGAGTTTCTAAGACGGCTTCAAAATGAATTGTACCGAAGAAAAAGCATTACATTGTCTTCCTCTCAATATCTGCCTGTGTGTCTTAAACAAACCACACACCATGCACATACACGGACACACAAGCACACACCACATGCATGGATTCCTTTTACACTAAAATATATTGAGCTACTTCATTGTGATAGTTATTATTATCTTTAAAGCCAATATATATATTTCCTTATTTGATCATATTACTAATAAATGATTTTTTTAAACATTCATGTGTGGTGTTCATAGTTTTTATCTATTTTATGCCAATTGAATTTTTTTCTCTTGCTCTTATTCATCATAGTCATTTCTCCTCTTGCCTTAAATCCAAAACTTCATGGTATTTCTGTTCCTGTTATTTATATCATTTCTTTTCCTGGGCCTACTAACACTAATGATAACTGGAAAAGCATGAGAAATGTGTGACTAAAGTTCACTATCAGCAAGGAATTCATGCTTTGCTCTTTCCTAGGATCCCTCTACTATGAAAGAAAGATTGTTTTCAGGGCTAATGGAAAATGTAACTGCTCATAATGAAGGTGTTAGCCCCAAATTTATGTCTATGTCTATGTCAATTGTTTCTTCTTTCTGTACAACAAAATAAGCTGCTGGGGAGTTGATTGCCAATCAGCTTTCTCCTCCAGCTATCCACACAAGGACTTTCGGGAGTAAACATTTCTTCTATCAGCCTCACTTCCTGCCAGTGGAAAGAAATGACCATGGATGATGCGCAATTGTACTAAACACTAAATCTGCTGCTGCCAAGTAGAAGATTTTTGGTTATGTTTTGGTTTGGGTTTTCTACTCTCAGAATGTTTATCCTACAATTAGATATCTTTACCTTCCAGTAATCAACCTTGTTTCATGTCCACTTTTGAATTTTTTCTCAAGCAAGTTTGTTTCTTTATTTATCTATTCAGTAGACATTTACTGAATATACGACACATTGAAGATCTTCTGTGCAGCACTAGACATTCCATAGAGAGGTAAAATGGGCACAGGTTCATAGTTTATCACAAGTGGAGTCCTTTTTATGGTTTATAAGTGCTTTCTAGTTTGTTGTAAGATAGAATTTTTGATAGTTTTTCAGTGTCCTATATTGTAGCTCCTTTTGGTGTAAAGATAGAACTGTTGTTTTTCCTAAACCATGATTCATGTATTATCTCTATCATTCTTCATAAATGAATCATACTTTTTAATTTAAGGGGGAATATATTGAAATAATTGAGCAATTTCAAGTAGTTTGGAAGTTCGTTTTAATTAATGGATTACATAACTTTAAAGAGATTAGCACCCATACTCACTCACATGTATATGTGTTAGTTCTTATACTTCTAATAACTTACATGTTCTCTAACCCATAGGAAGTCTTACATTACTGCTTATGAACTACTTTTTTAAAAAAATAAACAGCTGAATAGGTAAACATGAACTTATAATAATGAAAATATTAATTCTGCATGTTATGTGAATTCAAAATGTTATTTAATCTCATTATTATTAATTTTTATTTATTTATTTGGTGGCTGGCCAGTATGGGTATCCAAACCCTTTGACCTTGGTATTCTAACACCACGCTCTAACTAACGGAGCCAACTGGTCAGCCCATTATTTATGTAATGTACATTTGTATAGATATAATTTATATCAGTATGTATTTCACTTTCAATCATATAATCAATTGTGAATTAAAAATCTCAAAGATTCCATTTGTGGTAGTTATAAAATAAGTTAAATATGTCATAAGTAAGGCTAAGCTGTTTCAGATGCTCATACAAGCAAAGTGCTAGATTTTCAACCTAACCTGAAAGTGAAATGCCTATGTTAAAGCGAGAAAAAAAAATAAAAGGTGAAATCTGAACACACAGAAAAGGAAATAGAGAAAGGAGAGAAGGAAAAAAGGAAGAAAAGAAGGAAGGAAAAATGAAGGGGAAAGAAAGAAAGAAAGAAGGAAAGAGAGATAGAAGAGAGGAAGGAAGGAAGGAAGAAAGGAAAAAGACAGGTGAAAGCTAAATATTACTCAGTGTTTTATATGTGCTAACTTATTCTATCCTTGCCACACTTCTACAAAGTAAATAGTATTTTGTTTTGGTTATGTACATATTTTGATTAGCATATTCATTGTTACAAATCATACTTATTCTTTACGACCCTTCTCCAATCTTTCCTCTTCCTCCTCTCCCTCCCCTGCCCACCATAATAAGGATAGATTTGTTCTCTCCATCTCATAGATTAACTGTCCATCTGTTGGTTTGTTGCCTAGATGATCTGTCCAGTACTGAGACAGGTATGATCAAGTCTTCTCCTAGTATCATTCATCAGGAGTATTGATACCACCATTTAAAAGATGAAAAAATAAATATACATTAAGATCATGTACCTTACTCAGAGAATGTAATCAGGAATAGATGGAACAATGATTTGAACCCAAGATGTTTCATATCAAGGTTATAACTCTTAAATACCACATGCTACTGTCTCTACAAGGGATAAGTATAAGACATAGCAAAATCATCAGCACCCTTCAACAGCACATATACTCTGAGTAATGTTTCAGCATTCTCTGCCTTAATGAAGTGATTACACCCACAGAAAATACTAGGCTTCTGAATCATGTAGGCCTTATTTCTGTTTTTAAGTTGCCACTTACCAAAACTTTTAGAAACTTATTTAACCTGTGGCTTTTAATTAAGGGCAAAGATAATGTATTTCAGCAAATAATTTTGACACAGTGAACATATTTAGAGTCAAACAGAACTAGTTTTAAATATTGGCTTTGCCACTTTAGTATTACAAAATCGTTATCTGCTGTGACTAAATAATATGAGAATAGCTTTAATTATATTATTAAAGTTTTACCAGTATTAAATGAGATAAAATAGTAAATATAATATAGCAAAGTATGCAAAGTTCTCAACAGTGTACCTAATCAGAGTGAGCATTAGTGAATAAAAATGTAGTCATTAATGAAAACTTCTTTGAGATTCTTTTTTCTCTTTAAGGATGGAGATACTTCCATATATCTCACAGCTGAATTAGTATAAGGTTAAAAAATGTAATATACTAAGATAGATAGGTAAGTAGAGATAGAATGGGGCCTGCCATATAGCTAGTGCTCAGAATATATAATTACCCTTCTTTCACTTGTCTCTTATTTGTGTTTTAATTAGCTTTGAGTGGTTTCCAAATTGTGAGTGATATTCTCAGATTAGTCAAAGTGTTAATGTACTGCCTGCCTATCTTTCTGGGAATCTCTCAAATCAAGCTGTAATATATGCTTTATTATTAAAAAAAAAAAAAAAAAAGGATTTCTTTTATTGTCCCAGTTGCATGCATCCACACTGAATACTAAGTTGACAGCAAACTAACATGTTGGTTCTGTTACATCAAAATATTATCTTAGATTATAAAGATATATCACTTCTTTAAAATAAACATATCACTAAAATCTGTCAGCAAAATCAAAGATCAGAAAGCTTTTTTCTCTGCAGAACCAGATAGAAAATATTTTAAGCCATATAGTCACTGTCATCGCTACCAAACTCTGTCATTGTAGCATGAGAGCCACCATAAGCTATACTTTTTTTTTTAATGGGTGTGGTTTTATTCCAATTAAGTTTTGTTTCCAAAATCAAATGGTGGATTAGATTTGGTCCATAGATGATCACAGTTTGCCATCCCCTGATCAAAACAAGTGCTTAATTGGATTGTGACATAAGAACATGCTGTTTGTTGTGTTTAAGTAGAACTTTTTAAGACCAATAAAACAATGTTATTGATGATAAACTCTTTGTGAATAGGAAAAGTGTATTTTTGTATTTTATTTTTAATATAGAATAGATGCTGAACAATTTCATATTTATTTGTTTAGTCATACAAGAAGGTTTATTGAGTACCCAAAATACAAATAAATGAATTAGCACTATGATTCTTTAGACAATAAAAGAACAAATTTTGTATAAGCATTGAAAATGCAGTTAATTCTTCTAGTTTTTGTTTCGACATTAAATAGAACATATACCTACTGCAAATAATTTTGGTCCTCCTAAATAGGCACTGAATAAAGAGTACAGGAACACATCAGAAAGGGCACATAACAAGTGTTTACCTTGTCAATAGGGATTAAAACTGGGTGCATAATGCTAAATTTAATATCTGAGAAAGGAAAGTAGTAACAGTTCTAGAGGTACATCGTAATAGTAGCTAGAAAAACAAGTTTAAGAAAAGTCAAAGTCACATGAATAGACATTATAAGCAATTAGAATGAATATTATTAATCCACAGGCTTACGGGCAAAAAACTGAAAGCTGCATAATAGCAAAGCAAACATTTAAGTTGACAGTTCACAACGTATTAAGACAGTTGAGTAAAGAATATTTTTCCCTTTTTGCTTTGTTCTTTGGCTTATTTTAAATTAGAGAAGAAAGTATTTTCTGCTACCATTAAAACACACTTAAAAATTTAGAAGTAATTTTATCATTCATTTTTACCCAAACAACCAGATTAATTTGAATATCCTACAGAATGAGGGCTTTGGCCAAAAGTTTGAATAATATAATAAAGTCAAGGTCAGATGGGAAGCAGACCTTATTTAAATTATAACAAACAGACAAAAGAAGGAACAAAGACAAAAGTAGGCTGAATGCCAATGGATCCGTAATGCAGTTTGGTTTGGCTATATTTAGTGACTTTTGTCCTGTTTTGCATAGTCACTTCTAGCACAAAAAATTACTACCATTTAATGAATCCCAGACTGCATTATGAATGCTTTAATTTTTTCCTCAGTATTTAGGAAACTTAAAAAAATAATAATATTAAAAAACTAGAAATAATTTCAGAACACAACTGTATAGAAAAAAACATTTTCTAAAAAAAGTTACTGAAATCATTTTAACAACTCAGATATAAAAATCTGAAATTAAAAAAACTAATTTGGATATAACTAGAGTTAATATCATGAATCACTGAAGGGAATATTAATTTTAACATCCCCAGTGTCCCTAAGAACAAATATTTTTGGAATATAAGAAAGAAAATATAGACATAAGACAGAATAGTTTAAATAAAAATCCTGTGCTGGTCCTAGGAGTTGTAACAACTATATCAGAAGCACAATGAAAAGGCTAAACAGCATATTAGACACTACTGAGTAGCGGATCAGTAAAGTAAAAGTGAAATGAAAAATAAAGTAAATGAAATCACCACCTCATAAAGATACCTGCACCTTCATGTTCATCGCAGTATTATTTACAATAGCCAAGATATGGAAACAATCTAAGTGCCTATCGACAGACAAATGGATAAGGAATCTATGGTACATGTATACAATGGAGTATTATTCAGTCCTACAAAAGAACAAGATCTTGCCATTTGCTACAACGTGGATGAGCCTGAAGGACATTATTCTGAGTAAAATAAGCCAGACTGAAACCATCATATTAAGTAAGTCAGGCACAGAAAGACAAATACCACATGATCTCACTCATATGTAGAATCTAAAAACAAAAGGAGGAGGGGGTTCTCACAGAAGTACAATGGTTACCAGAGGCTGGGAAGGGAGGGAGATTGGTGTTGAAACTAATGGATACAAATTGAAACAACATACTATACCCCACAAATACACAGAAATGTTAAAATATTTTGAATAAAAAAATAAATGGTATAAAAAATATTGCATCATCTCTCACTTATATTTGGAATATAAAATAATTCAAATATACAGAAATAGAGAACAAAATAATCGTTACCAAGGGTTTGGGGAGGGGGAATGGAGAAATAGGTCAGAGGATATAAAGTAGCCGATATGTAGGATGCACAAGTCTGAAGATCTAATTTCAAACATGAGGACTACAGGTAAACTTGAGTGTATGTGGGATTCATGCTAATAATAATAATAATAAAAGTAATAAGGTGCAGCTAAAATTTCTAGTGTTTTGCTGAATAAAAAAAAATAGAAAAAGAAGGGAAAAAACTCAGAAATAAGCTCAGTGAAAAAAAAGTTGAAAATATTAAAGGCAAAATAAGAATGTTCCAGAAGGAGAAAAGAATGTGGGATATACAATATGCAAAGATATAATAAATTATAATTTTGATACATTTTCAGATGAAAAACACTAAGGTGAGGACAAAGATGGGAGAATATTATTATGACACACACTAGATATTATGTGTTGTATGATCTAACAAAGTATAAATATGCATCCAAAAATGAAAGGTAAGGTGAAGATAAGCTTCTTGATCCTGAATGAGCAATAGATAAGACTTAAAGAATACCATAAAAACTGCCAGGCCATATCATACAGAGAGAAGATTATATGTATATTTTTTTTAAAGTGTAAGTTTATAGATAATTATAAGACTAAAAATAAAATCTTTCTAAATAACAAAGAAATTTTCAACATAAATCAGCAAAGTTCTGTAAAGCGATAAACAAAAAAACCTACAGAATCATATATCCATTCAAATAAATAATATGACAGAATTAAAAATAAAAATATCTGGCTTTTCTGTAATTTAAATGGAATAACTCAACTATTAAAAGAAGACTTCTTCACAATTAATATATAATACTTATTGATAACTATGCACAAAATAGCAAACCAATAATTGTTATAAAATAAAAATTACAAAGAATGCCAGAGGACTAATAATATTAAATTTTAATAAATCTCACTGTAGGTGTGAGAAAGATCAATTGCACAAAAAGTAGGGATACAGAAGTCCTAAACAACATAATCAATAAAGTACATTTTATAAAGGTACAAGAAAGTTTACACTGAATAATAAATCACCTTCTTTTCAAGCAGCTTACATAAAATATTCACAAAGAAAATCACGTATTATTTTAAAAGTAAACATTAGTAAGTTACATAAAGTGTAAAAAAGAACAGTTTCTAATTACCACTCAAAAGAATTAAAAATTATTAAAAATAAAACAAAACACAAGGCCCCTTCACCTGGAAACTCAAATATCTATCAAACAACACTTGGGTAAAGGGAGAAACACAAACTGAAATGACAGAATGTCTAATAATAGTGCAAAACTATGCTTATTCAAAGACCTTGAATAAAAATGTTCCTAGCATCTTCATTTGTAATAGCCCAGAATTAGAAAGTTTGTAACAACCCCAAACCAGAATATTCTATATTTTCTAGATGTCTGCGTTTTTTTTTACATTCATCTTCTTCATCTATTGTCTGTTGTGAGAATGGGGATCTTTTTATGTATTTCTCTTATTTCAGTTGTTTGCCTTTATCTACTTGAAGATGTAAACTAAAATGCACTTATCAGTCTAATTGCCATATTTTAAGCAATCTTGTCCACCTCTAACCATCTCCTCCACACCTGCTTTTTAGATTTGATTTTCCTCATTTTCTTGTTTTTTGCATTGTTCCTACAATATGGATTTTTTAAAAAATATTATCTGTGAAATTCATTGGGCTTCATACACTAAGTATTTATGTTTATTCCATTGCTCAATCTGTCTATCTTTACTCTAATATTGTAGCTTTAAAAATTCTTGAAGTCAGAAAGCTTGTGTTCCAACTTTATTTTTTTCTTTTTCAAAGTTGTTTAGGCTGCTCTAGCTTCGTTGTATTTCCATATGAATTTTAATTAGCCTCAGATAAACCTCATTGGCTACGATACTGCCAGTGTGCGAAGCTTCCATATGAATTTTAAAATAAGCTGTAAATATTAAGTGTCCTGCTGGGATTTTGACTGAGATTGAATTAAAGCTGTAGATCAACTGGGAAGAATTTGATATCTTAAAAATAATCACTCTTTTGATCCTTAAGCACAGTATATTCCTACTTTCATTTATGTATTCTTTAACTTCTCTCAATAATGTTTTGTAGTTTTCGGTGTACATTTCTCCGATGAGTGCCTGGCAGGTACTAATCATATTATACAAATAATTTCATTTAAATTTGTGGCAATTCTGAAAATATAAAATAACGCATTATGCCAGTTTTGCAGATGATGAAATTGAGGCTGGGAAAGTTAAATAAACCCACTCAAAGCCAAAGAGCTTATAAATAGTGAAGCAAGCATTTAATGCCAGGTGCATATGCCGCCAAAGCCTAATATTTTTATACTTGACCACCCTTAGTTACATAACCACTTTCCTTGATTGAATGTAGGTCCTTCCAAGGTAGAGGTTTGGTCTTATTTATCTCTATATTCTAAGTACTTGGCCTAGGACCTTGAATATTATAGTTGTCATTTTTTTTAAATGCCTGAATGATTTAATTTTACAATAAGTAAAATGTTTATGTTTTGCTTCTCTACATAATTCAAGACAAATGATCAATTATTTGATCCTATAAATACAATAGTAATATTGATAGGCAAGGGACAGAAAAGAAGTGAACATCAATGCCACAGAGGTTCCTAAAATGACTTACCTCAAATCTGCCCTGACATATCTAAGGACTCATGCTTATACAAAGATAAAGAGATAGAAAGGAAAGGAGGCGTTTAAAAAAACCTTATTTAAAAAACGTTATATATAAGACACAATGATCCCGGTTCAGAGCCCAGTGGTACTGGGAGGAAGTTTTATTACCTACATTTTATGGATGAGAAAACGAAAGCACTGAAAATTATATATATTATATCTAAAAACTTTTCACAAAGAGATAATAAAGCAAAGATTAAAAATAATGAATAATTTTAATACTTATTAAATCATATTATCTTAGAATAAATAAATTTATGAATTTGTAGAAATTTGTAAATGTATATATTTAAATAGTGACGCCTACAAAAAAAATGGTAGTAGTAAAAGGAAATGGATATTTAGAATAACTACAAATTAAAAAATAAAAATTATTCACTTATTTTGCCAAATACTGAATTATATTCTCTTAAAAATGTTTTTTTTTCTGTTGAATTATTATATTTATAATAATGTATGCCAATAAATTACCAGAAAATATAATTATTTTGAGTTCACATTATATTGGTGTTTTTTTGTGTTCAAAATACTTATTGATGCTATGTATTGACAGTGATCATTATTTAAGAAAAAAAATGTAATGCAAAGCTACAATATGTTACGTATTTAGAATAAAAAATGGTAAGTTTATTCTAAGGGAAAATAAAAACAACAGGTATAATTTTGTCAGTCTGACAACATCTAATTGGTTAAAAGCAGCCATAGATTAAACAAATGTTGGATTTTAAACAGAAGTGTCAAGTCAGGCTTACTTTGTGATTTGGTGAATGATAAGGTAATTTTTTTTATTGGTAACTTATGCGCATGGACATCACAGTTATCGTGCTTTTTTTGTTACACTTCTAGAGCTACTTCACTTCCTAGCTATATGACCTTTCACAATCTACTTGTAAAATTATTGCTCAAATTCGTCTTCAAAGAAGTGACTTTCTAAACAAATTAGAGAAATGTGGCAGATGACAGCCTCTAACTCACACCTCCCTGTAGTTTACCTCTGCTTTTGAGCTTAAATTACACTATTCTAGAGGTGGCACTAGCCAATGACTAAATGGGTCTGAGGTACAAGCACCTGGCCATGTAAGCCCAATGTGGCACTCCTTTTATGGATGATTTTTGCTGTAAACCTCTCCTTTGATGTAGCAGAGACTTCATCAGATCTACTTCATGGTCTGACAGACAGCTTCCCCAGCTTCCCCAGTTTCCCCTGCCCAAACCTGCTTGCTCCTTTTTCTTTTTTTTAGATATGACAGCCCAATAAACCTTTTATACTCTTAACTCTTTCAGCATCTTCTTTCCAGAGGACAAAACTGACACAGAAGTTCTGAGAGTCTTCTGAGAAAGCAGGGGGAAGGACAGAGTTTTAGGATTCAATGACTCATCTGTCTGGCAATGAGGATTTCATGCTGCTAAGGTGCGGGAAGTCCTGTAGTCCCTGGGACAAGGTGGCAGCACAATTGCTAAAATTTTCCCAATGCTCCCTTGAGAGAATGTCCCAGTGAAAGGAAACACCTTGGTCTGCACAATGATTCAGGCACTGGAAAAATATGAGGATGTAGGAATGGAAGAAGGAAGGCAGACAGACACATACAAGGAAAACTGAATACAATAGGCTGTTTGTTATTAAGTTTTGATGATGCCCTACAGACGGCTAATGATAAGTGAAAGGCCGAGCCCGTGGCGCACTTGGTAGAGTGCTGCGCTGGGAGCGCGGCGACGCTCCCGCCGCAGGTTCGGATCCTATATAGGACTGACCGGTGCACTCACTGGCTGAGTGCCGGTCACAAAAAAAAAAAAAAAAAAAAAAAAAAAAAAAAAGAAAGCTTAACAAATAGCTATAAACTAAGTGTGACGGTCAGATGCTCTCTTTGGTAATTTACAAGGAGAGAAAAAGAAGCTGAGCACCAAACTCAGGATTTAGTAATCAGACTAGCTAAATTTGAAAGATGATATAATGGTCAGCTAAGGGAGGTTTGTAATGACAAAGCCTGGACCTGGGCAGTGGCCAAATGTCTGGCTGTCTGGTCAGAGATCTGAAAAGAAAAAGGCTGGAAGATTACAGAAAAAGAGATCCGTGTAGCGTCATGTGGACAAACATATGGCAGTGGGCAAAAAGCGTAAAGATTTTAGTATTGCAGGTTAATGTCCTCAAGAAAGCATCTACCACTGAGGAAGCACCGAGCAATCAAACAGGTAGAATTAAATTAGCTAGCCATTGTTAGTAGCCACCTCAGAGCTTCCACAATGTACCCACGAAAGGAGTGGCCACAAAAGAACTAGTGTTTTATTCTAATAGAGATAATTAGCTGTTCTCAGTACAGGTTTGCCTTTCCTATTAGCGGAACGTCAACCAGAACTATTGTGAGTGCTGATAAAATTCCACTTATCATAGCATCCAAGTGGTGGACCCACTTCACAGCAAAAGAGGTATAGGAGTAGAATTAACAGTCTGGTAATATTCTGCAGTACCCTGAGGCAGTTGGTTTTATAGAATGCTGGAATGGCCTCCTAAATATGCAACTGAAATGCCAGTTCAGAGAAAGTACCCAGAATTCATGAAGTACCCCCTTTCAGGTCACAATGTATGTATGAAATCAGAGTCTCATATAGTACCATATTCCCAAGAGGAGGAATAGGTGGATTCACAAAGCAATGAATAGAAGCGTGTCCCACTTACCAGCTGAATGACCCACTGGAAGGCTTTGTGTTTCCTGTCACCACAAATTTGGACTCTTTAGGGCTGCAGGTCCTGGGCCAAAAGGAGGCACACATTTGCCATGCAACACAGAAAGGTTCCTGTGTCTGTTATAGCTGCTGCCAGAACTCTATGAATTCCTTTCTGTCCAGAAAGCAGCAGACAAGAAGAGATATCAACATACTGACAAAGTTAATTGACCATGATCAGCAGGAAAATGTAGTGTTGCCTTTCAAATTGGGGTTTGAGAGAAATATGTTTTGAGCCAAGATGATCCACTTGGATCTGCTTGACACTCCCTCGCTCCATCTTAAATGTCAATAAACACGTGCATTAACTTCAGATTGGAAAGATATAAAGGATTCATATGCTTCGTAAATTAAAATTTGGATCATGCTGCTGGTTAAACCACAAACCTAGGTGTAAACTAAAGATGAAGATATTTAGAATAGATTGAGCAGTAGAAAGAATGTGAGTACCAGTGGATGGCCCTGACAACAACTGCAGTAAGGGGACTGTACTTCATGTCACTATGTTCCCATTTCTGTTTCCCTTTAGGCAGAATGGCCCACAGAAACCATGGAACAGCTGATCATTGAATCTGTACCAAGAAGAATATATGAATGATACAGGAAACACACTAAGATGGTCATGAGAATGTGCCTCTTAGACCTCAAACTTTGAGGATTATAATTGATAAAATGTCCCAAATGCTGCACTCTGAAATTCATCTCCATGTTTGCACCAAGGCCACACTTTCTCCAGTGCCATTGCCGCCAGCCAATGACTGATTGTGGTAAAGGAACTAATACAAGCCCAATTCTGCATGCAATGTGACCCCTTTGATGGCTGACATTGGCTCAAGGATCCCCAGATAGTCTTGCCAAACTTTTCTTGAATGGCAATCAAGTACATTTCTACTCAACTTTCTTCCCCTTTGGAAGACCCACTAGAGGATTATGTTCCACAAGAATGCCAAGAGAACACACCAATCCACAAGGTAACAGGAATTTGCTGATGAGAGGCATATATATATCATTACAATGTTCAGGGGCAGATCTCTTCTGAGGGCTATGGTTGATGTCAGCAGAAGTGGTAATAAAAAGTGGTTTGATGGTAATTGGGATGATGGGACCATTATGAAATACAGGCCAGTTGACATTGCTTACTGCCAGAAGCCAGGGTATTGCAATTATGGCAACCAAATGAATTTGGTCTTCAGATAGTTTTGGTCATGGCTAATACAACACAGTGTTTTTAGAGGCCAAAGGGGGTATAGTCTTAAAGTAATATTCTCTCACTCTCCATACATATACACACATGCATACACATTATGATTCGACAGTTATATCCCAATAAAAATGCAGGATCTTTATCCAATTCTCAGACATGAGTCAGTTTTCAGACACTAAATCTGTTGATTGACTGAAAAGTAACAAGATCACTTCTGGCAGTAAGCAATGCCAACTGGCCTGTATTTCATAATCCCCAGGGGCAAAGTCTCTGCAACATAATGGCAAGTGTACATAATAATGATTCCTCTATCTTTACCCCAGAAAGGATCTACAGACAGAACTGTATATGTAATTTGTGGAGCCCAAAGCAAAATAAGCATGTGGGACCTCTTGTTCAAAAATTGATAATAATTTCAAGATAATGTCAACAGAACATTAAACCAAGCACAGGACCCTTCTGAGGATGGGTTCTGTGTGACTACATAGGTCACATGCACATGAAATTGGTCTTTCCTACAGTTCTTAACTCGGGTGACACTACATTGGGAAATAGTAATGATGAAACAATTTGAAGGTTCCCACTCAAAGATATGAGTTGCTGCTGATTCAAAAAACCAGAAATCTTGTCATAGTCCAACTGAGGGCTAGGGTGATGGTCAAGTAAATATTGTTTGCATGTTCATCATTACAAATTGTAATTATTCTTTTTTGCTTAAGTGAGAACAAATTAGGATTGGGCAATAAATAGAGCCCTGGCCACAAATCCAGCACACATTGGGTCCATTGAATTCTTGGTCCCACCCAGTGATCATTTTTGTAGTGTCTGAATGCATTTGACACTGATATGCCTGGCAGTTGGAGTAACCCCCATTTTGGAGTAAGAATTATCTCAGTGGAACAGCCAAGAGGAAGTCTCTAAAAATGCCCTCACCCCTCCCCAAGATAATAAATGAAAAACAATATTGCATTGGAGTGGGAGAAGGTGAAAACTAATGGTACGCTTAAAGATCTAAAGGGTACAGGAGTGGTAGTCACTGTCACAGCTGTTGTTAATTTGCCAGTCTGACCCTTAGGGAAACCAGATGCACACCTGAGAATACAGCAGACTACCACAAGCTCAATAAAATTGGAACCCCAATCCCAGCTGAGGGGTGGTATTTTTGCTAGAGCAGACAAATTTACCTGTGCTTTGTAATGAAGAAGTCTGAAGAGGTTCTGCCCACAGTGAAGTGTGTGAGAAAAGGGAGCTACATAGAATTTTTCTTTTTTCAATTTATTTTTTCAATTGAAACATAATTGTTTACACATATTAATGGAGTACAGAGTTGACTATCAGTATTTGTGATGGCTATCAGTGTGTGATGATCAAATCAATATTATTACCATATTCATCACTATAAATTGTATTTATTCTTTGTGTTGCTTACCTAATTACTCTCTAATCCCCCTCCCCCTCTCTAATTCCCACCTCTAGTAAGTATAGGGTCTGTTCTCTCCTTTTGAAAGTTCAACATTTATTATGGTCTCTTCCTTCTTTCCTTCCTTCCTTCCTTCCTTCCTTCCTTCCTTCCTTCCTTCCTCCTTCCTTTCTTCTTTCCTTTCTTTCTTTCTTTCTCTTTTTCATTCTTAGCTCCCATTTATAAGTGAGGGTATGTGGTATTTCTCTTTCTGTGCCTGGCTTATTTCACTTAACAAACTTTTCTCCAAGCTCATCCACGTTGCTGCAAATGGCAGAATTTCATTCTTTTTTATGGCTGAGTAGTATTCCATTGTGTATGCATACCACATTTTCCTTATCCAGTCACTTGTTCATGGACATTTAGGTTGGTTCCATATCTTGGCTATTGTAATTATGATGAACATGCGAGTGCAAGTATCTGTTCAACATGATGATTTCCGTTCTTTTGGGTATATACCCAGAAGTGGGATTGCTGGATCATATAGTAATTCTAACTGTAGTTTGAGAAACGACCATACCATTTTTCCATATTGGCTATATTCACATACAGTCCTACCAATAGTGTAGAAGAGTTCCCTTTTCTTCATATACTCACCAGCATTTGTTATTCTCTGTCTTTTTGATAATAGCCATTCTAACTGGTATGAGATGATATCTCAGTGTGGTTTTGTTTTGCATTTCCCTAATGATTAGAGATGTTGAGCATTTATTCATTTACCTGTTAGCCATTTGTATGTCTTCCTTTGAAAACTGTCTACTAAGCTCGTTTACTCATTTTTTAATTGGGTTACTTGTTTTTTATGGTTTTCTAAGAATCATATGTTCTGTAGCTTAGAATTTTCGTTCATTCATTATTATCACTTGCTAAATTGCAAAACTCTCTGTGCTGAGAGGAGCTATTGAGAATTATAAACTTGTTCATTATATCACAACCTGTGTGTGATTTTAAATATAGAAAATAATCTAGGTGTCCTGCAGAATACTCACTATTAATTTTTCCATGGGAGTCACTGAAAAGGATGAGAATATAGAATTTAGCTTAATACATCTATTTATTAGTCTTATCTTTCATTACGATTTTGGGGAAATCATTTATCAGCTATTCCTATTTGTGAAACACAAAAGATTGATCAAGGCTTCATTTTTCTTTTTTACTCATTGTGCTTTTTCACATATAAACAAAAATAAGAACTCCTTCCATTTTAGTATTAATTTAAAATGTTTTATTTAACTGCACAGATTTTTTAATCCTTATTACTCTTGTCCATTTTTTAAATTAATGAAACTGTGCATCCTTTACTCCATGAAATCTCTGAGATTTAACCTTTCACTCCATGTAAATTTGTGATTTAACTTACCATACTTATATGCCTTAAGTTTGGGTTAAAAGCTGTTTTACCTTCTTTTTCTAGAAAAAAATGTAACATTTCCTAATTTAACAGCTATATTCATAAATATAAATATTTTGCTGCATGTTAATATATAATTATTGATAATATTGCTGCTCAATATTTTTCAATTTCATCTTAGAATTATATTGCAGAGCATTGTGTAATGTAATTGCTTGTTTCAGCTGAATATTTTAGCTGGTTTTGTTCTGTATTTGGCTTTGTTTACCATAGTATCTTTTCTCTTAGAAAAGTTAATATTTCTAGACATACCTGCCAGTTCTTTCTTAACCTTGTACTTAAACTCTCAAACGATCTAGACATATTACTTCTTAGATTGGAGATATGCTAAAATTATCCAACACAAACCTAAAACTGTCCCAGTTTTTGAATCTTGATATAACCATCATTCTCAAATTACAGATATTGGAGTTAGTAATCAAAGAATTTAAATAAATATTATTAATATTTATAATATTTATGAATAAGAAGAAAATAGATACTTTAGAACTTAAAAAAAACTGAAGCTAAGAACTCAATAAATGGTTGTAATATCAGATTAGACACAGAAAAAGTCTGCATTTGTGAACTGGAATGAAGGTCAATAGAGAATATCTAAATGAATCACAGAGAGCAAAATAATAGAATGAAATTGAACAAGAGAGTTTTATCATATTTGTAATCAGAGTCCAAGAAGGAAAGGAGAGAATAAATCAGACATAATACTTGAGATAATAGCCACACATTTATCAAAAGTGATGAAAAAATTGAAACCTGCAGCATCAAAATCTGAGGAACTGAAGCGTGATAAAAATAAATAAACCAACTTTAGGCACACTATAAGAAAACTGTTTATTCAGAGACAAGACAATATTTTAAAAGCAAAGAAAGAAAATAAAGATAATAACGAGAACTTTCTCAACATAATCCATCAGTTGACCTTTTGAAAAGTATGTTGCATTGCAGTGGCAATGCTCTTAGACTGTGCATTCAGCACTTCATATATGCATATTTATTCTAAAAACTGCTGAATTCCATAAAATACATAAATTTATATTAAAGTAAACAACTTTTTACATTTAATTTGTATTCTTTTCTTCTCTGGCATTTATTCATTTATTCCCTTATTCTACCAAAATTTATTGACCATATGTAATCTACAAGAACCAGAAAAAGTATTACTTTTTACTAGAAAAAGTAAATACAATGATGAAAAGTAAAAACAAAGTTTTCCTTTATCCAGAATTGTTTCTTCTTCTGTTTTCTTTTCCTTTTGTATTTTTATTCTTTTTAATTTCTGGTAACTATAATAATGGATTTTCTTATTATTTCCTTAATTAAAAAAAATAATTAGTCAAGTGATGCTGCATGCTAAGGTTATAGCAACACCTACAAGAAACCAGTGATGGTAATATAGCCGAATAGTACTTAAACTGTCATTAAAATGCAGGGACCCTGCTCTCATCAACCATAGTTACTTTACAATTCACTTAATGACCACACCTAATCCACAGGCCTCAATTGGCAGTCATTTACTCAGGGACACTGTCCCAAATCCATACTGCATGTTTTCATAGCACTTAAAATTCTTTTTTAGCTTTATAGCAACTGTAAATAGTTATTTGTGTAATTATTAACATAAAATCTATTTTTCACTATTAGACTGTATGCTTAATAAAAGCATAGAAAAAATAGTAGGCTATCAATTAATAGGAAATTGAAGAACAAAAGAAAAGAAAGGAGAAAAGAAGAGAGAGAAGGAAGGAGGGAGAGAACAGAGGGAGAAAGAAAAAGAGGGAGAAATAAAGGAATTTACGAGGGTAAGTTCTTTCTCCAGAAAAGCCTCCATTTCGTAAGAAATGACACTTTTCATGTCCTCCTGGTGTGTGAGTATTGTCATCAGTCTTGATATTGGAACCAAATTCTGGGTGAGATTATTTCCTGTTTATACGGAGTGAGCACTATACAGTTTCCCTGTACAATCTATGCATATTTTGCTTCACAGTTGTTATTTTATGCATCAAAATATATGAGAAATGAAGCAAGTTAGAGAATTTGAGGTATTTTGTAGTAAAATAAAAACAAATCCACAACCTTTTCAAGTTACGTATCAAGGCCAGGCTTTTTCCACATTTTGTAAACTGCTTCTTCATGTATACCTTGGCAAAGAAAGAACTTCTGATTCTGGTGTTAATGAAATGAGTAAACTAGTTCTTGATCATCGTAGGCTTCATCTAGATACTTAATATCCTTCATGAAAGGTAAAATATGTCATATTTTTACCCAGGTAAAAAAAAATAGATCCTACTAAATTTTGGTTCTGTAATAGAATCAATCTCAAGCACCTAAAACATATATAGTTTTACTATACAAAGGGTTTTTATCTTAGATCTTTTGAACTATTCTATGATTATAAAATTACTTAACTTCCTTTTACATTTAAAAAATTATTTTCTTAATTGTCATTTGAGTTGACATAGAATGAAACTAAAAAAAAAAAAAAAAAAAGGAAGGCTACATTTTCTAAGCCTGTATTTTGAAAAGTATTTTACATATCCTTTCGTCTATTTGATATTTTATTTTTTATCAGCATAAAGTAGCCATTGTACATTGTGTTTGTTCACTAGAGGAATCTAATCTTATTAATGTTTATAGACAGGCTAAATGCCACAAATATTTTCCTTATGACCTGTGATGTTTTATTTTTCCAGTTTGTAGTTTTTAGATTTTTTTCATTCTGTGTTTGAGAAACTCACTCTGGAAAAGAAGAGCATTAACTATTTTTATCTTTTTTTGGTGTAATCCATAATTTTTATATTATTTTATAGAACGAAGTTTTCTAGATTCTAAAATATTGTCTCTGTTTCATAGAAGAAAATTTTATTTAACCATAAATTCATTTGAACTACTACATTGGTTTTATTTCTCAAAATGAATAATCAGAAAGGATTTTATTGGAGAGTGACATCATCAAGATAGTGGAATAGATGATTCCCAGTGTCTCACCCTCCCACAAGTTACCAATTTACAACAAAAAGCAAAGACTGTCAACCTGGAATAGCTAAAGCTGGGGGAAGAGGAGGAGAGACCCATGTGGTTCATGAAGGCACAATAGATAACAGTGAGAGGGTGAAGGAATGGCACCTATTGTTCTGAGCGCCTACCAGGGACAGAGGCAAGGACCAACTCTTACACATAGTTGGAAGCCAAAAAAAGCCACAGCACCCTTCGTATAAATCTGCTTGGAGTCTGCAAGGGAGAGGAGGGCTTCGGAGTGTAGTATATCAGCCCACAGGTCATAAAGACCACTGGAGGATTCCCCTTTGGCCCCCATAGGAGCAAGTGGCTGCAACTGCCTGCAGAGAAAATAGCCACCCAGAGGCAGGTTAGTTATCACAAGGGATATATACACGGCCTGCCCCACAGAAAGTGGTTGGAGTGCAGGAGAAAGGCTGGCTGACCATAACAACACTGAGTACAGTGAAGGAAGCTGGTTCCAGTGGAAATTGATTGGGGCAATAGAACTCAATATGCAGGAAAGACTCAGTTTGGGGCCAGAATTTCCATACAGCTCACACCCAAAAGGGATTACCAATCCATACAAAAAGCCACCTCTAAAGAATCAGCAGTATATAGCAGCCTCCTCAAATGCTTAGAAATCAAAATAAAGGCACGAAAATCAAGAAAGAACAGAGAAACAAGTTGCCACCAAATAAAATAAAGCACCACCAATAGATGCAGAGGAATGGCAGACCTATGAAATGTTGGACAGAGAATTCAGAATAATTATTTTAAAGATGTTCAGGGAGTCACAAGAAAATACAGATAGAAAATTAAAAGATATCTGGGAAATAATTCAGGAGCAGAATGAGAAACTTGACAAAGGAATAGAATCAATTTAGAAATGCAAATGGAAATTCTAGAAACAAAGAAAAGCTTATCTGAATTGAAAAACTCAATAGAAAGCTCCAAAAGCAGACTTAATCAAACAGAGGAAAAACTCCATTAGCTCAATCATAAAACACACGAAATTATCCAATCAGAGGAGCAAAAGAAAATATAAAACAAGAAAAAATGAAACAGAAATACAGCAAATATGGGATTCTCTCAAATAAAATAACCTCTGCATAATTGGCATACCTGAAAGAGAAAACGAAAGGAAGAGATGTAGAAAACATACTCAAGAAAATAATGGCTGGAAATTTCCCAAGGTTCCAAGTACAGGAAGCTCAGAGGTTGCCAGTCAAATTCAATCCAAGGCAGATCACCCCAAGGCACATCATAATCAAATTATCAAAAAGCAAAGATGAAGAAAGAATACTGAAAGTAGCAAGAGAAAAGAAATGCATAACATGCAATGGAGTCCCAATAAGTCTCTCAGCAATTTCTCAATAGAAACCTTACAGGGCAGAAGAGAATGGGATGATATTTTAAGAGTGCTAAAGGAAAAAGACTGTCAGCCAGAAAATCCATATCCAGCAAAACTAACCTTCAATTATGAAAGAGAAACAAAGTATTTTCTATATAAAAAGCAGGTAAGGTAATTTATGAACACTAGACCTGCCTTATAGGAAATGCTAAAGGGAGTTCTTCAATGTGAAAGAAGATGACACTAAGGAGCAGTAAGAAAACAAGAAGCAAGATATATAACTCATTAGTAAAGTAAATTCACAGGTGACCTCAGAATACTCTGTCATAAGGGTAGTGAATAAACCACATACATACTTAGTATGAAGCCTAAAGACCAAATCTAACAAGACAATAACATATACAATATCCATATAAGAGAAAGGCAATATTAAAAGATATATCTTGAAAGAATAATCTGTCAGAAAGTGGTGGGAATGATGCCAAAGAATGGAATTGGTTTTGTTTTCTTCTTTTTCCCTAGATATCAAAGTTAAGTTATTGTTAGTCTAAAATAATTTATTATAAATATAACATTTTTGTAATCCTCATAGTAACCATAACACAAAAACTTAGAAGAGAAATACCGAAAATAAATAGCAAAGAATCAAAAGGTAATGCTAGAGAAAACTATTCAACCACAGAGTAAGACAGTAAGACTGGGAAAAAGAAAAAAAGGATCCACAAACAACCAGAAAAAAAAAATACCAAAATGGCATTAATGAGCCCTTATGTATCAATAATAACCCTAAATATAAACAAACTAAACATCCCAATTAAAAGACACAGAGTGGCTCAATGAAAAATAAAACAAGATCTAAGAATATGCTGCCTACAAGAAACTCATCTTATAAGACACATACCATCTGAAAGTGAAGGGATGGAAAAAGAGATTTCATGAAAATAGAAAACAAAAAAGAGTAGGAGAAGCTATACTTTTATCAGATAAAATAGACTTCAAGCCAAGGAAAGTAAAAATAGACATGGAAGTAATTATACAATAGTAAGGGATCAATTCAACAAGAGGATATAACAATTTTAAATATATACACACCCAAGTCCAGAACACCAAGATATATAAAGCAATTATTATTGGTCCTAACAGGAGAGACTGAATCCATCACAATAATATCTGGGAACTTCAGAAAGAAAATCAAACAGGAAACATCAGAAGAAATCTCTACCATAGGCCAACTTGACCCAAAGGACATTTATAGATCATTTCATCCAAGAGCTGCAGAATACACATTCTTGTCAGCAGTACATGGAACAGTATGTAGAATAGATGACATGTTAGGCTACAAAACATATCTTAACAAATTTTGTTAAAAATTAAATCATATCAACTAACTTATCCAACCACAGCAGAATAAAACTAGAAATCAACAACACAAGGGACACTAGAAACCTTACAAATACATGGAAATAAAACAATATGCTCCTAAAAAATGAATGAGTCAAAGAAGAAATCAAAAAGGATATTAAATAATTTCTGGAGACAAATGATAAAGAAAACACAACACAACAGAAACTATGGAATACAGCAAAAGCAGTTCTAAGAAGGAAGTTTATAGCAAAAAAAGTTTATAGCAAAAAAGAAGAAAGATTCTAAATAAACAACCAAATTTTACACCCCAAGGAGCTGGAAAAACAAGAAAAAACCAAACCCAAAACCAGCAGAAGGAGAGAAATAACAAAGATTAGAGCAGAACAAATGTATTAGTGATTTTAAGAAAAATTCAAAAGAGCAATGAAACAAAGAGTTGGTTTTTTGAAGATAAACAAAATCAGTAAACCATTAGCTATACTAATAAAGAGAAAAAGAGAGAAGACTCAAAAAAATAAAATTAGAAATGAAAAAGGGGACATTGCAACTGATACCACAGAAATACAAAGCATCATAAGAGACTACTATGAACAACTATATGCAAACAAACTAGAATACTTAGAGGAAATGGATAAATTCCTGGAAACATACAACTTACCAAAGTTGAATTTTGAAGAACTAGAAAATCTAAACAGACCAAAAATGAGTAATAAGATGAAGCAGTAAGAAAAAGTCTTCCAACAAACAAAACCCCAAGCCCAGATGGCTTAACTGCCAAATTCTGACAAACTTTTAAAAAGATAAAATAAAAATAAAAAATAATGAAGAACTAACACCAATTCTTCCCAAACTCTTCTAGAAAACTGAAGAGGAGGCAATATTTCCAAACTCATTCTATGAGACCATCATTACTCAGAAATCAATACTGGAAAAAGACAATACAAAAATAAAACTACAGACCAATACTCTTAATGAATATAGATGCAAAGATCCTCAGTAAAATACTAGTAAACAGAATACAACACCACATTAAAAAAATCATACACCATGATCAAGTGAGACTCATTCCAGGAATGCAAGGATGGTTTGACATATCCAAATGTATAAATGTATAAATGTGATACTTCACATCAACAGAATGAAGGAAAAAAAACATAATCATTTCAATAGATACAGAAAAAACATTCAATAAAATCCAACATTGCTTCATAATAAAATCACTCAACAAACTAGGTATAGAAGGAATGTACCTCAACACAATAAGGGCTGTATACAACAAAACCCACAGCTAATATCATACTGAATGGACAAAAATGGATGCTTTTCCTCTAAGAGCTGGAATAAGACTAAGATGCCCACTTTCCCTGCTCTCATTTATCATAGTGCTAGAACTTCTAGCCAGTGTAATAAGGAAAGAGAAAGCACAAAGGGCATCCAAATTAGAAAGGAGGAAGTCAAACTATCCCTATTTGCAGATGGCATGATCCTATACCTAGAAAACCCCACCAAAAAAATACTAGTACTAATAAATGAATTCAGTAAAGTGGCAGAATACAAAATGAACACACAAAAATCAATAGCCTTCCTATATACCAACAATGAAATAGCCAAAGAAATCAAGAAAGTAATCCCATTCACAATAGGTACCAAAAAAAATGAAATACCTAGGAGTAGATTTAATGAATAATATTTTTTTTAAATGAATAATATTTTATTAGTCTGTTTCTGTTGCTTATAACAGAAATACCTGAAACTGGGTAATTTATAAGAAACAATATTTATTGCTTACAGTTTCATAGGTTGGGAAGTCTAATGTCCAGGGAACACATCAGGTGAGAGCCTTTTTGGTGTGTAGTGCCTCTTCACAGCAAAGCAGGGTGTCACATTGTGGGTGTAGAAGCAGAGAGAGAGAGAGAGAGAGAGAGAGAGAGCTTCTCATGAACTCTACTTTTCAAGCCATCAGAACCATGCCATGACCATCATTATACCACCAATAAATTAATCCTGTCACTAGGGCATCATCCTCGCAATCTAATCACCTGTTCTAGGTCCCACCTTTCAATTACCATAATAGGATTTCTCACCCTCTTAACACTGTTGCAGTAAGGATCAAGTTTCAATGACTTTGGGAGGACATCAAATCCACAGCAGAGATGAAAGACCTCTGCAATGAAAACTATAAAAGATTGGTTAAAAAAACTGGGAAGGACACAAATAAGTGGAAAGATATCCCACATTCATGTATCAGATAGATTAACATCATCAAAATGTTCATATTACCCAAAGCAACCTGCACACTGAACACAATCCCTATCAAAATACCAATGACATTCACAGAAATAGAAAAAATAATCTTAAAATTTGTATGGACACACAAAAGACCCTGGATAGTGAACATAATCTTGAACAAAAAGAACAAAGTTGGAGGCATCACACTTCCTGATTTCAAAATATATTATGAAGCTATAGTAACCAAAACAGCATGGTATTAGCATAAAAACAGGTAAATTGACCAATGGAATAGAATAGAGAGCCCAGAAATAAACCCCTTGCACTTACAGCCAACTTATTCTTAACAAAGGTGTGCCCAAAATATACAATGGAGAAAGGACAGCTTCTTCAACAAATGGTACTGCAAAAACTGCATATCCACATGCAGAAGATTGAAACTATACCCCTTTCTTTCATCATATACAAAAATCAACTCAAAATTGATCAAAGGCCTAAATTTAAGATCCCAAATTATGAAACTAGTAGAAGAAAATGGGGGAAATGCTACATGAAAAGGGAGTGGAAAGCACTTTTTTTGAGCAAGACTACAAAGACACAAGACAACTAAAGCAAAGTGGGACTACATCAAACTGAAATGCTTCTGCACAACTAGGGACACTGTTAGCAAAGTGAAGAGACAACCTACAGAATTAGAGAAAGTGTTTGCCAACCACACATCAGACAAGGGGCAAATATTCAGAATATATAAGGACTTAAAAAACTCAACGGCTAAAAAACAAATAACTCACTTAAAAAATGGGCAAAGGACCTGAATAGGCATTTCTCAAAGGAAGACATACAAATGGCCAACAGGCACATGAAAAAAGGCTCAATGTCACTAATCGTCAAGGAAATGTAAATTAAAACCACAATGAGATATCATCTTACTACAGTTAGAGTGGCTATTATCAACAAGACAAAAATAACAAATGCTGATGAGGATGCAGAGAAAAAGGAACTCTCCTACATTGCTAATGGGAGTGTAAACTGACACCTGTGGAAAACATATAGAGGTTCCTGAGAGAACTAAAATAGATCTACCCTACGACCCAGTTATCTCACTACTGTGTATATACCTAAAGGAAATAAAATCAATATATCAAAAAGACACCGGTACACCCAGGTTCATTGCAGCACTATTCAAAATAGCCGAAAGATGGAATTAACATAAATGTCCATCAATGGATGAATGGATTAAAAAAAAAAAAAAAAAAACCTGTGGTATATATACACAATAGAATACTACTCAGTTTTTTAAAGCAAAGATATTCTATCACTTGCATTCAGCATGAAGGGAACTGGAAACCATCATGTTAAGTGAAATAAGTCAGGCACAAAAAAGAAAATACCTCGTGATATCTCTCATATGTGGAATCTAAAAAATATAAAAGTGATTCTCACAGAAGTGTAGAATGATGGTTACCAGAGGTGAGTGGGGGGAGGAGGAAAAATGGTGGACTAATGGATACAAAACTACGCTGTCTATCCTAAGTGAATCATTGTACCCTATATGCACATATTGAAACAATGCATTGTACCCCACAAATTCATACAAATAAATGTTAAAATATTTTGAAAAATAAAAGAAAGGATTTTATTTATTATTTTGATTCTCAGCTCTCTAAGTTCATGTGGTGATTTTGATTATTACTATTTTTTAACCCATAATATTCTTTGCTCTGCAGTAACTTAGTTACTGTTTGGTTAATTTTCTTAATAAAAGTATTTTAATTTTCACGTGTGGCTTGGGAATCATTCATGTACAATATATGTTGATAAAAAATAATGAGGGCAGAATTATCTTTCGAAGTGCAATAAACATTTGGCATTTCTGTTATAAAATAGAAAAAAAGACTTTGTGGCAATAAAACTAATATTAACTTATAGGTAAAGAAGAAATTACAGTATCTGTTTTACATCTTCAGAAAACCAAAAGGACTCTGCCAGGCGTGGAGCAAAACAAACTCTTTCTCTTTTCCTCCTCCAGACTCTCTCTATTAATCTCTCCATTAGAAGACACTGAATAGTTGATCTGTAAGAGAGCCCTCATCTCTTGTTAAACTTAACATTAGTAAATCTTTACACGTGCAATCATTACTGCCCATGGAAAACTTAATTCAAGTAATCACTGTTTAAATCATGCAAATTATTGTTCTCACATCATTATTTATTTCTCTCTTAGTGTGTTACTGTTGCTATACAAAAGACCATAGACTGGATAATCAATAAACAATATAAATTTATTTTTTATAGTTCTGGAGTCTAGGAAGTCTAAGATCAAGGCACCAACAGATTTGGTGTCTGGTCGGGGCTCATCCCTCACGGATGATGGCTTCTCACTGTGTTCTCACATGGCAGAAAGGCATAAAAGGCCTAGCTAGTTCCCTCCAGCCCTTTTTTTAAAGACAGTAGTACCATTCATGAAGGCAGAGCCCTCAAAACCTAATCACTTCCCAAAGGCCCCATCTTCTAATACCATCATCTTGGGATTTAAGTTTAAACATGAATTTTGAGGGACACATACATTCAAACCACAGTAGTTCCTTTATTTAACAAATAGTCTCTATGGACCTAACACACTTCTGGAATTTTGGAAAAGCCTGTAGGAACATAGAAATAAGGTCCATCGAAATCTTCCTGGGAAAAGGTAGGTAATGAAAGGGGGGTTGGATTTGATCTGAAGCTTAAAGATTGTCAGACCCCTCCCTACTCCGACCCCATCCCCCTACCCCAGGAGGTGTGGGTTAGTGCATACAGAAATATTCCAAACAAAAGATGCATCATAGACCAAGTAGTTAATTATATTAAATGCTGTATAAAAAATTAGAAGAAACCCTAGGCAGCTAGGATTTCATTGCAGGGCTTAGTAAATTTCAATGTCAAAATATGGTGATAGAAGGAAGGCTTTCTATCACTAAACAACATAAGCAGTGGAGTGGAATTATGTCCCCTTAAACTCACTGAAGCTTCAATTTTGTCTCCCAAGTTTTATGTATTAGAAACTTAGCCCCCACTATAACAGTTAAGAAGGTGGGAAATCTTATTACGGTGATTGAAAGGTGGAGACTCGAAGAGGTGATTAGATTGCAGGATCATGCATTAGGGAATGGATTAAAAATAGGGGTTAGGGGCGTGATTCTGAGGACTTTAAAAGAAGAGGAGGGTCTGTCTTTCTCTCTTTCTTCTCTCTCTGCTTCCACCATCTTGCAATGCGAGACCCCTGGGTCACTGTCACCACCACCAGATGGACTTTGGACTTCCCAACCTCAAAAACTGCAAGCAATAAATTTGTTTTCTGTCTAAATTATCCAGTTCCAGGTATTTTGTTACAAGCAACAGAAATGGACTAACACAAGCAGCTTATATTAAAGCATATACTATGTTCCTGCTACAGTTTGGATATGTTTGCCCCTCCAAAACTCATGTTGAAATTAGATTTCCATAGTGGCAGTGTTGAGAAGTTGGGCATAGCAGGAGGTCATGGGGGAAAATACCTCATGAATAAGTTAATGCTCTTCCTCAGAGTGAGTGAATTCTTCCTCTATTAGTTCTCATAAGAGCTGGTTGTTAAAAAGAGCCTAGCACCTCCTCTCCCTCTCTCTTTGCTTCTTCTCTCACCATGTGATCTCTTACACCCACTTTCTATCATAACTGGAAGCAGCCTGGGGGCACTCACCAGATGTAATTACCCAATTATGGACTTTCCAGCCTACAGAATCATGAGCCAAAAACACCTCTTTTATTTATAAATTACCCAATCTCAGATATTCTGTTATAGCAACATTAAACAGACTAATGCAGTTCCATAGACAATTTGTGCAAATGGGTTTCAGAAATGGGTTTCAAAATGAAAGGAGACAGAAGAAATTTAAAGACATCTGACTTAAGACTCACTTCTTGGCATCTTTCCTTGCTTACTTCCTTTCATTTTAATTTTCTAGCTACTGTGTGCTAGGAATAGAAACTGAAATAACATTTAGTAGATGTTTATAAGAAATTCACAATCCATTTATGGGAAATAGATGTGTAATGCTATGGAAATATAATAATTATTCTAGCTGAGGCATATAAATTGCATATTATGTGGCAGACACTGTTCTAATTGCATTTATACAATTTTTCATTTAGTTTTAATTTAATTAAATTAATTTAATTTTCATTAAATAATATGAGGTATGAGGTATTGGTAAGAACTAGCATTTTCTCCATATTACAATTGAAAAAAAAAGATAAAAAAGTTGGTGTAAATTTCCAAATTTACATAGACAATATTTTATAGAGCCAGGATTTGGAAATCATGTAGCTTGACTACAGAGTGAAAACACTTTACCATTAAACTATACTTTCTTGGCATGTAAGAAAGCTATGACAATATAAAAAAGAAAAAAATTATGTTTGACTAGACAACTACAAAATTGCTTCATAAAAGTAGTGACATTCAAAATGAAGCATACATTATTTAAACTTGGTACATCTTTTTTTTAAATTTGGACATTTATTCACCCTATTATCTCACTTGCATGTGTGATACACTGTGTTATACAAAATATTAGTAAAGTTGGAGTCTCTGTTCACCCTGAGCTTACATTAAAGTAGGAAGAGGTAGTCATATAAACAAATATGCAAAACAAAATTTTTTTTTGTTTTTCTGAAATGAAGAGAGAGCATGCTACCATAGCCACTATTCTAAATTCTTAAGACAGGTTTGCCCAAATGATCTTTCAGGCAAATAAATATTATGAAGAATAAACGATTATTATGGTTCTGGTTCTAAACTCTTCTGTAGTCTTCCCTATTAACCAGCGTGGCTGGTTCAACCCTCAACAGCAAGAATAATTTGCTAATCTACGTGAAGGCAGAGATCTTAGTGAGTTTAAGAAGCCTGTTATGTGCCTTTTCCCTCCTAGATCTTTCCCCATGTTCTTTCTCTTACTCTTTTAAGTGACATGGAGCAACTTCTCCTAATTAAAAAGAGGTTGGTTTTACCAAATTAACTGTTTGGATACATGGGAAACAAGATCTTGGCATTAAAAGCAATCTAAAAGGAAAAATCAAATACTCATTGCAGTTTTAAATAAATATACTTTATCGAAGTGTTACATATACTTTGTTTTAAAAAGCTAGATAGTATCATAAAGCTTAAAACAAAAAATACAATCCATGCTAACCCTACATTTTACTATTTACTATTCTCAAGGGAGCAGTTTATATTTATTTTATTTTCCTAATATTAAAACCAAATTTACATCAATGTCTTAATTTTTCAGTTGCAGATATGATCCATTTATATCCTGCTATGTAAGATGTATATATATCATTCTTTTACCATCACCTCAATATCTCAGCACCTGCAACTCACTAGGAAAATACATATATAGTCTTTCTTAATTTAGTGTCTGTGGACTTGATACAGTTCAATTACATAAATTGACTTTTTTGAGATAATAAAAATAAACAAAAAATCATAATAAAATTGCTTCATAATAAAATATCTGCAATTGTGCTATAGAATACATTGTTCACTCCATTAACCAATATCTGGTATAACATGTTACATGATTACACAGATATTTCCTTTTAGAAATAAGTATCAGCAAACTGCCCTTCTATCAAATAAAATGAATTCCTTATATCATCATACTTCTATTCCCTAACACTTCCCACACTTACATGCTTATAAGAATTCTGCAGACAGATGTGACATTCAATTTATATACAAATACACATACTCATATATAGTAATGTTCCTCAAATATTTTTTTGAAAAGTGAGGGCCTATAAATAAAGTGAAGGACAAATAAATAATAATGGATGAGCAAATAAATATACCTAAGTTTTTACCCATACTTTATTCTTCTGCCTTGTTTTTTAACTACATTATGCCTTATTTCATCTCTATAGTTTGAGCTATTGTAGTATAGCAATCATGCCTTAATCTTTTTCCTACCATGGTGCCTGCAATACTGCATTGCATAAAGTAGATTCTCAATAAATGTGTTTTGAAGTGGCATACATTAATTTTATTTCTCTAGAGATCCCCCAATCTGGTGCTTTGTATATTCATTTATTCTAAATATAAATCTTTTTCCAATCACCTCTCCAAAGAAAATGTCCAAACATCAGCAACATTCTCAACAATTTCGACCTTATTATTGTGATAGAAAAATACAAGGCTATGTCATTAAGAGGCTAAATAATTTAAGAAATAATCTAAGTACAGTCACTGGAACTTTGTGCTTTGTATGCATAGGAGTTGTAAGTTACATAAGTAAATCTTTGAATTTTCAGAAAGTACTACCCTGGATATAATTTCCACTTCTGAAGATGCCAAGCCTATATCCATCACCAACAGAAGCCCAGAATAGCTAAATCTTTGCATCGTTATGACCGAAAGGGAATTGCTTTCAAGACATTTTGCTGCAATTCAGTATATACCAAAGATTCTCCTGCCCAGCAGGAAATGATGGACTTCGGAATTATGACCCCCTTCAAATGACTGTAACAAGAGTTGTAAAGGGTTTTTCTCACTGCGTTACTATGCACTGTGTCTCATTAGGCTACCCACGGCACAGTAGTTACAGAAAGACTTGACAGATCTAAAATGTCACTACAATCACTTTTACCAAGTGCTGTCACCCATGCTTAGTCTGCTTTTAGTTTTGTGGGAGAAAATGTGGAAAGGCCATAAAGGTCTTTCTTAATGGGAACAAGCAATTTAATCTCAGCTCTAAAATAAGAACTTTTGTTAAACTCTGTGAGCATCTTGACAGAAATTCACCCTGGTGAACAATGTGTTTATTAAGATAAAGGTCATCCTATCTCCATGCATATTCCTGCTCAATAGTACATATAAAATGTGTCTATTTATCTAGCTCTCTTTTTGGATAGGTATGTGAATAAAAAAACATAAGTATGGGTACAGTCACTCAACAACACGCAATTTTATAATTGATTTAATCTCATGTGTGATTTATTAGGATTTGAGGGGCCTAAAGAACAGTACCCATTTTATTTCTTGAGTTGGAAGTGAATTGAAAGGTAGGCAGGTATATCAGGCAGATGAAGACAGAATATTAATACTTAAAGATGTGCTGTGCATGTGTGGACAAGTCAGCATCCTAATACTAAACCCCAGAATTAGATTGACTTATTTGACAGTAAAGAGGCAGTGCTATGTCGTACAAGTTTCCCTGTGTAGGAACTGCTCCTATAAATTTGAAGGCTAGGGGAACACAAGAATATAAGCTACTTGTGGAAAGTTCACTCCAGGATAAAGAGGAAAGACAAGGGCTACTGTGTATGTGCTCACTTTTTTCTTACCTATTGGCCAAACCGATTGTCATCCTAGAAAAAGGGAGTAAGGGGTTAGAAAAATTCAAGGAATGTTGTTGCTAGAGAATCTCCTTTCCTATTTAAGAACAAACACATCAAGAATAAGGGGGGGAAAAGTATCCCTTCTATTCCCAATATACTCCAACTTAATTTGTTGTTTTGTGGTTTTTAGAACTTTAAGAGACTGACAAACCACAATGTTCTCTTAAGCTGATTTGTTTAACAAACGGAAATATTGTACTTACTCTGTGGAAGACATTATTTTAGGTGCTATACAAGCATTGGTTAATCATCACAACAACCCTAGCGTGAATGTACTAAATATAAGAGAACAAGAACGTAGACACAGCAAGGTTAAGTAATTTGCCTACTGTCATGCAAACCTAAGATAAGGACCTCTGGCAGCCTTATTCTTCACTATGCTTCCTCTCCATTTACAGTTTATTTTTGATGTTGACTACAGTCATTAATTATAGTAAAATTTTACAAGAGGATGATTACTATTTACATAGAATTATTCTGGATATCCGCTCTCTTCAGTGTAAAATTTATAATAAACTTTATGTTTACAGTGATGTATCAACTGAATTGATTAAGAACAGAACTAAAGCAATATTTAGTTTCAAAGTAGAATGTGTAAACACAGAGCATAGAAAGTCACACTGTGATAATGAATGAGGATAAATATCTACCATTAATATTTATAACAATGATGCATTTTACCCCTCTTTGCATATCAGCTGCACAAGCTCCGCTGGTTTTCCAGCCACTTGCCTTATTGTTACATCTTGCTAATCATACAACATTTGTATGCGCTTGCAATAAAAACTGTTAACCAAAATATATTTACTAATCAATGAATTACACATAAATTAGCTCATGCATCACCTATTCTGGGGAGTCAAATCCAATTATTTTCCATTTCAGTGCTTCCTTTTTGTACCTACCTTTGAGTACAGGGATCTTGCCTACAAGCTTAGTTAATACCAAGATACAGTAACTGTTCAAAGAGCAAAAGAACTGAATGAACTGTAGCCTCATAATAAAACTTGCCTTATCATGCTTTTGCTATTTATTAACTACCTACTATTTATTATTATGTTAAGTAGGTTATACACATTATCTACTATCCTCTCAACAACAGTGCAAATCATATGCCATTACAAGAACATTGCACAGGAAAAAAAAAAATAGAAACTGAGATGTTATATAACTTGGCCATGATCACACAGTGATTAAGTGGCAGAGCTGTAATCCAAACCTAACTCCATTTATCTCTCCACTTGGAAATTAGTTTAGAAGGAGTACTTTTTCTTTCAAGGCAACCCAGGGGTTGAATGTGAACTTCATAATTTCAGTATTATTTCAACTGTAATTCAATAGAGGGACAATTGAAAAAACATATTATCTTTTTTCCTGTACGAATTATCATCCAATAGACCAGAAACTTTTTTAGAGGGAAAATATTACATTTTATTTTTCAGCTAAATACAATTATGATAGTTTAATTCCAGAATAAGTTAAGCAAAGTATTGCCACATAGTCAACTTCCCAAAGTTGCTGAATTACCTCTTGAATTTGGTTAGATCTTATTGAATCCTAGCATTTCAACTTACACGCTATGAACAGTTCAGAGATATAACCCTAGAATGTAAAACCACTCTGAAAACCTAGCTTCTTTTTTCAGGCTTTCTTTAAGATCATTCCATGAGAAATATCCTACTAGTCATGTTTGAGGTTTGAGCTTTATGGAGGATGGATGGCTTGATCCACTAAATTGTGCAAGGGATTAAGAGATACCCTTTGTTGTTTCTTCTGACATATTTCAGTCAAGTAGATGGAAAGCAACTCGGAGAGAGACCTCTCACCCACTGTGACATACTAAGCAGCCAGAGCACTGTGAAGCTGCTTAAGTTTTCTCTTTTTCGTTAGCCCACACTATTTCCTAAGAAATTCCTTAGTTTTCTCTTTCCTTGTGAAAGAAACCACCGTGCTGAGTAGAAACTTCATTTGAAAGCTTCTTGGGACTAGTTTGTTTTTGTTGCTCAGTTAAATGTTGTGGGAAGACTCAAAAAGCTATACTTCAAATATAAAATGAGTTAAAGCAATTCTTCTACTTGAGCATTTTCCCTAAGTACACGTATTTGCGGGCATTCTTATCTGGAATGGATCACTTTGGGGTTAGGAATTTAGAACTTTTAAAATAGTTCTTTAATTCTACATTTTAAATTACAAAATAACTTTTCCTTAATGATAGAAGTATACTCACCCAAGGAATGTTGACTCAACTATGCCATTATATTTTATTCATCTTCTGTCTGAATTCATTGAAATTTCAATTTTTTACCAGAATAATCTGAACATCCTACTCTGTGATTTTGATATTAAATTTAATTTTCTTCCTATGATGATCACTGTAGCACTTAAGATTTTTTTTTCACTCTCCAAGGGTGTCTTCTTGACAATTACTAAGATGTGCTTCAAAAATTTCAAAGTACTTCAATATGATAATCTTTCTGCTTTTATCTATTTAGAAATAAATTCATTTTGAAATGTCTTCATGAGACAACTCTTTTATTTACTGTTTCATAATCAAACTTCAGAATAATTTTTCCTCTTTAATCTTTGCATTTATGATATGACAATTCCATTCATTATTTAATTCATTCAATCTATGAGACAAATGCATTTTTTAGCATTTTTGACATACCTTAACTAACAAATCTTTATGTAAGTCATATTAGCACTTAATACACCAAAATGATTCATAATTAAATATCCCTTGTGATCCACTGTCATGCATGCTTATAATAAAAATAACAATGCCTTTGGAGTCAGACTCTTTCTGTACAAGTCTAGGCAAAGCCAAGACAGACTGTAACTGGTAGAGAATGCCAAAGACAGACGTAGATTAGATCCCAAATCCATAGGTCTACTCACTGCATAATCTTGGATGAAAACACAACCTCAGTTCCTTTATCTGTCAAATGGGGATAATAGGAGGGAATTTCAAAACGTTCGTGAGAAAATAAAAGACAGCACAAATCTTTCCATAAACTATCTGAAGTACCCTCGTATTACATAATTTTCACAGTTAAGAATTAAATGTGGTATTACCTGTTTTCTGCGCCTTCACAAAACTTGAATCAATGGAGGTTCAGTGTAGTCACACTCCCATGAGCAAACTAAAGCTCAAAGAAATTTAGGGATATGCTCAGATTTACACAAATATTTATTAATAAGCAAATCCAGGACTAAAATAAAAGACATTTATCTTTTACTCTGGTGTTTCCACATGTATAATATATTCTAGAACAATTTGTAAATGAGTAACAAAAATAAAAATAAGATATTTTGTTTCAGAGCACTTAATACAGAGAAAGAAGAATCAGTTTACTTTTGATTTTCATTTTAAAAGCATAAGTTTGTTCTTATTGTTAAAGCATCAGATCACATCCATTTCTGCTTTTAATAAAGTGTAAAACTGTACTTGTCCTGTGGCAGTGACTTCCTTCTTTCCTCCCTCTTTGTCCTTCCTTCCTTTTCTCATCTGTCAATTTATAATTTCTTTTTTTCAACCTACAATATAATTTTTTCACCCACTGAGTAAGCCATTTTTCTTTGGCTACAGATACATATACAGATACATATATGCCCATAGGGCAGAGACTCTGGCTTTAAAATGCTTAATCTAGTAATACATGACCTGAGCAGGAGTGATAGGGTGGGGTTGGGGCAGTGTAGAGAAAGGAAGCTAATATTTATTGGAGACTTTCAGAGTGCCCAGACTTTGCCTATTTTTACCCGTTTTCAAATTTAATACATCCAAGAACGATTTCACATTTTATATATTAGAAATCAAGAGTTAATTTAGTTAAATACATTATTTGTGATCCCTCAATAGTGGCAAAGCTAGCATGTAAAAACAAAGTTAGCATTCTCCAAACACATTGACTACAAATCAATATTAAAGATGAAAATGTCAATCGTGATTACCTATCCCTTTATTTACATAAAGTTCAACATTAAAATTAGAACCCACAAAATGTGCTTGTCTGGATATTGTAATATTATTCATTCTTAAACACCTATAGCTTCATGTTATATATACTTAGATTAACCATAATATATTTGATTTATGTGATATATATTCAGATACTCTCTACATGCGTAGTACTTTTAGACCTCTAAGTATACTGTGAGAGTAATTTAAAGTAGGCACAAATTGGAGCTTACAAGTACAAATAGAAGTTCAGCATGATAGAGTACTTGGTACTTTGACCAAATAAACGACCTTAATCAAGTTAATAATTATAATGATGATGACACATGAACAACCACCCTGTCTTTTATTGTTCTTTGTCAGGGTTATCAAACATCCTTTTCTTTGTTCTCACATTTAACTTTGTTATCACTGATGTTTTATAGCTTTTGATATAGTACCTTAAACTCCTTTGAAACTTGCAACAGCTGACTCCCATTGTTCAAGAAAACAAAATGTTCAGAGGCACATTGGTTTCCTTGAGTTTTGTTACATGGCGATTTACTCTACCACTTTGGTAAATATCTGAATCCTAGTCAAGATATTTAAATGTTTGAGTAAGCCAATGTGCTACTCATTCAAAGAGGCAGGAGAGTTGTAGTAGTGCTCAAGGCTGGAAAGAGTGACTTTTGTAGATGGTGATGATAAATTCACTTGAAAGAAAAACATAATATAGATTAGCAATAGCCCTAAAAATAAGTCCTCTAAATAGTGTTGAAATACTTAATACCTGAAAATATTTTTCAGGTCTGTTTAGAATCCAAGCATTAAACATAAGACCGTGAAAATGCATTTTTTAAAAAAGAGAGAAAATTAAAGACACTAAAAAGAACTAAAATTTATTTTGTATGGCTTTCTAAACTTGATTTGTCAGAATAACAGTACTGAGAGAAAAGAATTAATAACAGGGGCTGAGCCTGTGGCGCACTCGGGAGAGTGCTGCGCTGGGAGCGCAGCGACGCTCCCGCTGCTGGTTCGGATCCTATATAGGAATGGCCGCTGCACTCACTGGCTGAGCGCCAGTCACGAAAAAGACCAAAAAAAAAAAAAAAAAAAAAAAAGAATTAATAACAGGCGTAACAGGAGAATATAAAAATGCATTGAAGAAAGTACAATTTTTAATTGCTCTGTAAGTAAGACAGGTTTGGTGAAAGTATTACAGTATTCAAGAAGCAAATTAGATTGAGCTTAGGCTGAATAAGCCCATCAGAGTAATAGACAATATTGGTAGATAACTGCTGCCAAAATAAAAGCAAGTCAAAGGAAAAGAGAACAATTCAAATCTGACATCAGTATTCAAGAGGGAACCAAATCTAAACAAACAGGACAAGGGTAAAACTTCTGGAATGCTTTGTAAAAACGACAAAAGATTAGCTATAGAACCAGGTTGTATTCCTTAACAAATATCATTCAACAGATGTCATACTTATAGTAAATAAGTGCTAGTTTAAGTAATTTGAAAATTTTAGGACATTGATAAGCTACCTGGGATATCAGATGTACTTCTGTAGACTTCACTGTTTAATAACAAAAGAGAACACCCACATATTGATAAACAAGGTAAAACAGAGTTGTTGAAAATTTTAAGGACACCTGTGGTACAAATAGCTTGGGAAGTTGATAGTCTCATGTTATAAAATTTTGTATTCCTTTTTCATATTGTAGCCCTCAGGCCAAAAGTAGAATATTATTTACCATAGTTATAACTTCCACTCTCATCTCCTACACTCCCACCCCCCATCTCACCATCTAGTAAAGAGAAACACTCTTAATGTTAAGCCAAGCAGAGATCTTATTAATTCTCGGACAGGTCAGAGTTATTACATGGAATGTGTATGGTACTGAGACTAAAACCATCGTGGCCTCTTTCAAGGTCTTTGTTATAAGACAGAGGCAAAAGAGAAGGCTCCTGAAGGTGACCATGACTACTTCAACTGTAGGCTGCTGTGAATGGAACACATTACAGTTTCCAAAGAGACACAAAATTGATATAGGAGATGCTCAACTTCCCTCCTGGGTTTGGGTTTCAGGACACACTTCTGGTTTTCCAGCCATGCCCTGTGGTCTCAGGCTCCCTCCTCTGAGCTCTCCCATGGAGGAAAGTTACTGTTGCCAGTTAGACCTATTTTTAACACCAAGGTGGGAAAATGAGACCACAAGGGGCTGGCTTATGCAAATCCAGTGGCTGGGCATACTCAATACAGAGCACAGAATATTCTTGAATATGCCTGGTGCATGTGATAGGGTCTGACCAATGACCATGCTTCAGGAAGAGACCGACTGAGCATGTACAAGACTAAATGTTACATAACTGGGAGCCACCCTCTTAATTGAATATTCATTAGATAGAGAAACTATAAAAGCCAAATCCCAGTGGAAGGTGGGGTTGTTGCTTACTTTCCTGGAGGCAACCATCACTTTGCTGGCTGAGGTGTATATATTTCACTTTGTATGAAACTTACTTTCAGTGAGTGGCTGCCTACTCTTGAGCCAGCCTGCATTTTGTACTGAACTTTATGTATTTCCCGCCTTTGTGTTAAACTTGGCATAGGCCCTGCTCAGTCTCTGGAGTGTGCCACACTCTCTCTGTGGATATTAGACTTGTTCTCACTTTCTACTGTGACTCTGCCCTTGAATTCCTTCCTGTAGCAGAGTCAAGAAACTGGTAAGAGGACTGGGTGAGTTGAGGCTGATTATTGGACACCCCGTCCCCACCCTACCTCCAACATCAGAATGACAAAGCTTTAGAGGGTTTGTTTGGTATCTTAACATCTGCTTCTTTTTCTGTCTGCGTTATTCATCTATTAGAAGTTTGTTGCCTTTTGAATTCTTCCTGGTTTCTAAAATTGGTATTGTCTGTTATGATCCAAATAAACCATACTTACCTACATAACATTTTCTTGTCCTTTTATCCTACAAAACCAGAATGATGTTATCTATGAAGTGTACATACTATAGTCTACGGCTTCTTGTCACATAGATAAACAGACAGACATAAACGAGTACTTTGTTAAAGCATGCAAGTCATTCCATGGTCCTTCCTTGGCTCCTAAACTTTGTCACTTCTTGATGTGAACCCTACATTCAAGCATCAAGTCTCAGCTCTTGGTGTTCTTCTCCCACCTTAAATGTTAATTTATCTCTGTTTTCTCTCCCCATCTAAGTGCCACTCATACGGGAAGGCACAAGGTAGCTATCAATCTCTCCATAAAATTTTTCCTGACACACACGTGCACATGCACACACACTCATGTCTGCATTCATCTCTCCATTATAAATTTCCTCATCTCAAGGAAATGTATTATTGTACTGTAAGATTTGGGCTGAAACCCAATCTCACATAGAATGGGAAGACTCGCCTCGAAGAGACCACAAGACCAGGAGCAATGCAATCAGCAAGAGATTTATTATTTCCAACGTGTTGGGATCCCACCACCGGGCTGGGGTGAGACCCCGTTAGGCTTTTTGGCTGTCTTTTTACACATTTTCTGGGGCAGCTTTTCGGGCGACCAGGAGACAAAGCAGTAAGCAGTGCTTATTGGCTAACTTAAGTGACCTCAAAGCTTATTGGCTGGCACCCATCTGTTTCTAGGTGATTTCCCCTCAGACTTCTTTACTGGTAAACACTTGGCCATCTGCTGGTTTGCCTTTGCAATGAAGAGACATAAAATCAGCTGAATACTTCTGTACCTCATAGCTCTGTGGTTACAAGCCTGTGCCTGTGTTAGCAAGAAAACCGCAGGCTGTCAGCTCTCAGCTCTTTCCTGTGTAGATGAGAAGTAGGCCAGCTCTGAGAGACCCCTCCTCAGATAACCACACTTCTCGCCCCATATACCCAGGTGTGATAAGACGCTTACCCAAAGGCCTCTTTGAAAACATGTTTATGTGGAAAGTTTTATGCTCTGCGGCAACCTACATATTTCAGCTCCTGTAAGCCAGCTGTGTTCGTGGTCGTGGAAAATCCTGTGTGTCTAGCAGGTCCTGGAGGGGGGGCGGTGTGTGTGTGTGTGTGTGTGTCCTGCTGTAACAGCTTTTTAAGATGGCTTCTCTGTTGCTAAGTTAGAGCAAGCTTGCTTTACAGAAGCAGATTGCACTGGTTAGTATTTTTCAGTACTTTACACAAAATAGGTATTTGTTGAAAGGATGAATCTTTTCTTCTTATAGTTTATATTTGAAAATTCACTTTCAGCTTTTAGAACAGAAGGACCAAGATTTTATATTAACTGGAGACTCTTAGTTAGTGTATAATAAACCTTGACTAATATTTGATTATTTAGAAAAAAAACAAATAGCCTTTTCTATAGTTATGAAAATTTCTGTCACCAGCAAAAGGCCTTAAACATCTTTACATTGGAGGCAACCTTTTTTCATCCATTTTCATGCCCTTTGAATCTATAAGAGCTTAGACTCTCAATAAAAATCTATTGGATTGAATTGAATTTTCTACCAGTCATTCCCTTAAACATCATTTACTGTACACCTACAGGATACTTGGCTTTCCACTAGAAGTTCATCTTATTGAAACACTTTTCACCACATAAACATATTTTTTAGAAAGTGCTGATAATACGACTTCTATTGAGATAAATTGATGCCGCAAAATACAGTCTTCATTGAATACACAACTTTAAAAAGACATTGGAAAACCTGCCAAATTAAACAAATATTTGTCTTATTGTTTAGCACAGGGAAAAAGTTAAATAGATTATAAAAGTTATTAACAATGAGGTTTTTTTAAACATTCATATTTTAAAATGAAAACTATTTAGTAATTACTAAAATATGCCAGTTGCCATTACAAAACTACTAAAATTAAAAAGCCAGTGGACATAAAGGGTTTAAAAACAGGATTTGAGTGAAAACAAAACGTAGGCTGCTGAAATGTCACACAGCTTCTCTGTGACTGATGTTTCATTGCATTTCTCCTTGTTTCTGTGTTTTCTATTATGCATAAAATACAGTTCATTGTCAAGAATAATACAAATATTTCAAGTGGCAGCTTCTCAAGCCCTATCATGTCTTCAAATACCCAATAATCCAACTCTATTTTCTTGGACACAATATGATTTGAATTATCAAATTGCTATCAATTATTTTCAAGGAAACAATGTCTTAGATGGAATAGGAATTGGCCTTTTATCCCATTTTTGTATTTAATCAAAAACATAATCACTGCTAAGTAATTTTTATTTCTTTGAAAAATTAAATCATACTTTTATTCGTTTAAGTGTTTTTATTCATTTTCTAATGTCACTAGATAACTAAAATTTGCAATAAAGAACACGAAATATTGAAGCTCTCTCTACATATAAAGAGTATATTAAACAGATATTCAATTTTAGAAAGATGATTTTTAAATTTTTTCTTCTTAACATTTAAAGTTACGTATATATATATGGTGCATTTGTGATTATCTTCCTTTGGAAGATAACAGATGCATGCAAATAATAGGGTCTGTTATAAAGTACAAATGAAATAGTAAAATAATAAAAATAAAAACCTTATACTGGCCAGAATGATCTACCTGCAAAAACATTTTGAAACCTAATGGTCATAAATTTGCCTTCTTAAGCCAGAGATACAAATGCAATATAATATTTGTATTCTTAGTCTTACTGTCTCTTAGGAGCAAGTGAACACGTGAAAAGCACTGAAGGGAAAAACAGTATAAATAGCAATTAAGAACATACACTCCAGAACCAGTTTTAAGAGTTCAAATCTTAGTTCTGGCACTTAATAGTTATGCGGCAGTGACTGAGGTTTTTAGTTTTTCACTTTCTCAGTTTCCTCAGTTATAACATGAGTATAAATATATTTTCTATTTCTGAAAATTGATAAAAAATAATATATGCAACAGACTTAGAACACTGTGTGGCACTGAGTAAACACCCACAAGTATTTCCTATTATTAATATTGTTATATAAAAAACAGTGTAAATAGATGAGGACAGTTTTGTGGTTCTGATGAAAATGGGATTTGAGATGGGACACTGTAAAAGGAGAATTCTATTTTTGAAGTGAGTTTGCTACATTGCTTCTTATGTTACTGATTTAAGATCCAAGTATACTTCTTGACCTTTTCAGCACAAATAGCTTTAGAAAGGATCCAAGACAGTAAAAGTCTTAGTTTAATAGGAGCTTTATATATCATCTCCAACTCTACCATACGAAAGAAAAATACTGGGACACAAAGACTCTTTGGTACTGGGGTGGAAGTCTGAACAAAGTGGGTAGGTCAATGATTCATGTAACATTTTTCTTCTTTGTCCAATATGTCACAATCCAGTTAGCTCACCTGGATGTATTAAGAAGGATTAATATAAAGTAGCATTTTCTACATAAATTAAAACATAATCCAATCTTAAGAATTATTTTCTCATCCTGAGAACACTCCCCACAAATAAGAGAACTCATGAATTAAAGCGAATTGGAAATTTTCTATTGACCTACATCTTCTTAGTTTCACTTAAAGTGTCAACAAGAAAAATAACATTTAAATAGAATATTTACATCCTGATTGTAAAAGTTTACACCAGGAATTACCACTTAAAAGAAAATGGAGTAAGTTTTTTGCCATTGCCATGATTCTGAACAGGAGTAAATATTTAGCACAGTTTTATAAACACGTTGATAATAAAAATGAGTGTTGGGAAAATATAAGGAAAATGGTCAGAGCCCCTCAGGTGTTTGGAGTCTGCCGAGCATCTGAGGTGGGTATGCGCATGCGCACGGGTGTTCCTTGTTATTGTCTAATGTGATTGCGCATGTGCATCCGGGTGGGGTTTTTTTTTTTTTTTTTTTGGATTATGGACTTCAGTGAAAAGGGCTAAGGGCGAACATGCGTGAAGCTTCTACAGGACACTCCAGGAAGCCATATTAGGTCGGCTACCCCCTAGCACTGAATAAAGACTATTATTTCTTCACACAGGGCTCCAGGGAACTTTTCCTATTACCTAGTTCATAGACCTGCATGTGAACGGTTTGTGACCCAGTCTGGACAACAGGCTCGAGGGGTCTGTGAGACCTAGCTCTAGCTCTACAATGAGAAAGACTAAATCCTAGAATTTTACTCTCTAATCTCTAATGTTATTAATTAAATGATCACATGGAAACAGGTAAAGTTCTATATTCAGATCCTGGAAAGAAAGTCTCCTCAGATTAGATAAATTATATTTGTATATTATCAATTTAAATACATTGTGATATATCATTTTATAGCAGTCTAGTAAAGTAACAAAAAACTCAATTAGGAAATGAGAAGACTAAATTATTTTGCTAAAGATCGATTAGAAGAGCAATGCATTATACATTAAATGCAAACTATATTTTATATTAACATACTATATTATATATTATACCACTGAATTAGTAATGGATAATACAGGGAAAGAAATAAAAATAAACAAATTAAACTTACATTACAACTATAGAGCTAGGACTAGGGTCTGGAGCTCACAGATCTCTCGAGCCCATTCACAAACGCTTCACACGCAGGTCTATGAGCTAGGTAACAGGAAAAGGTCCTTGGAGCCTTGGTTGAAGAAGGAATAGTCTTTATTCAGCACACATATCTGAGAGCTAGGCAGTACAAAGAGAAACTCAATTGCTACTGGCAAAGTCCAAAGAAAAACTGAAACTGAGCAGCTGCCAGCAGAGTAAACATGCTCTATTGTTAGACACCAGCTCTCTGCCATCAGCCTGCTTCACAAAACTGCAGAACACACAAAAGCAATTAACTTGAAAAGTACATGGGTGTACATGCACACTAACTCCACCCACACAACTTGTTTACAAGAAATGTGGAGGGAGCCTGACTAAATTATCCTGTTGTCCCCACAACAATATATTAATTTAATAATAGTTTTACAAAAGTATTATAAAGTATTATACATTGTTTCATACTGTGTTTAGCCTTTTGGGAAATGTATGTGACATCATTTCTTCAGGAATAAATATTCTCAACCTTCCCCTCCCCTAACACACACAAACACATACTACAAAACACTAACATTTCTGCATAAAAATTGTTTTAAATTTCTAAATACTTGACTGATCACTCTAAAGAGTAAACAAAATTTACAGTGATAAGATTGGGTTTGGAATGTTTGCCCATCCTTGAAACACAGGCAATTTTTCTTTAATGGTAAAAGGGAGCAGCCTGGGATGGCAAGTTGGACCTAATACCCCTATATAAACCTGAAATTCTAGAAGGGCTATATCATATTTAAGATGATGTATTAGTCCATTTTATTGTGCTTATAGCAGAATACCCTGAAACTGGGTAATTTTAAGAAAATGAAATTTATTTTTTACAACTCTACAGTCTCACGCAATGCAGGCAATCACTTGAGAATGGCAAGAACACTCTTTATGTGCTCACTTGATTTCTTTATAGAGCCACCAGAGCCACTCCCTGATTACTCTTTAAACCATTAATCCATGAGTGGATTAATCCATTCAAAAGGACATAGTTTTCTAGATCCAATCGCCTCTTAAAGGCCCCACCTTTCACCACCGTATCATAGATTAAGTTCCAACATGATCTTGGGAGGACATTCATACCATAGGAAAGCAAATTTGTATATGATCAAAGGCAACTGCACAAAAAATTGTCTGTATTAGCCTTCTGTGCAAAGAAAAATATGAAAATAAGTCCCTCCACAGAAAGAGAGAAGAAAAGAAGAGTGAAAAAGAGAGAAAAAGATGCTGTACATTATTAGCCATAAAGAAAATCCCAATCAAAACCAAATGAGATATCACTTGGTTATAATTTTCAAAAGTGAAAAACGAGTGTGGGTGAGGATGTGAAGAAATTGGAACCCTCATTCATTGCTGGTTAGAGTGTAAAATAGTGAAGCTACTGTGGAAAACAGTCTGGCAATTCCTGATAGAGTTAAACAAAGAATTACCATATAACCCAACAATCCCACTCATAGGTATATACCTAAGAGAACTGAAAATATATGTTTACAAAAAAAATGTTTATAGCAGTATTATTCATAATAGCCCAAAAGTGGAAACAACCTAAATGTTCATCAGCTGATGAATGGATAAACAAAGTATGATATTTCTATAAAATAGAATATTAATTCACCCACAAAAGGGAATAATGTACCATTACATGTTACAATATGGATGAACTTTGAAAACATTATGTTAATGAAAGAAACCAGACACAAAACATCACAGACTATATGTTATTGTTATATGAAATGTCCAAAATAGGTAAATCCAGAGACAAAAAGTAGATTAATGATTGTCAGGGATAAGAGAAGTGGGGTGTTGGGACTAATTGCTAATAGGTGTTAGGAATTTTCTAGTGGGAAGGGTGGGTAATGGAATGTCCCTGAATTAGAGAGTTGTCTTTGTACACACTGAACCACTGAAGTGTACATTTTAAAATGGAATATACAAAAAGTTTGTATTAAATAACAGGAACATATGGTTTGACATGCGAGCTCTACCAAACATTCAAGGAATATTTAAAGCTTATATTCCTTATATTGCAAAATATTGTGTAAGTAATATTATTAAAACTTTCTAGCACAAAATGTCAAACAGTTGTGCTCTCTACTAATTTTATGAGACTAGTTTGACTGTGATTTTAAAAAACCTCAGAAAAGTACTGCATAAAAAAGTAAGCATTACAAGTCAATATCATTTATGATGATAGGCAAAATAATATTTAAAAATATTACAAGTGGATTTCAAATCAACTTTTCTGCATGTGTTTAATTATGTAGATGAATGTTTACAAAATATTATGATCAGGGTAGATTTATCTCAGAAACACAAGAATGGCCTCACATAAGAAACTCTAAAAGTGTAAAATATCATATTGAGTAGATTTAGATTTTAAATATCTGCAAGAAAATAAATAAAATGTGACATATTTTATATAAAAGTCCTTCCATAGTATTTGAAGGCTTTCCCACACACCTTACATTCAGAAGGCTTCTCCGCAGTTTAAACTCTCTGATGCTTAATGGAGGCTATTTTCCGAGTGAAGGTTTTGCCACACTCCTGACATTGGCAGGGTTTCTCCCCAGTATGAATAGTCTGATGGACAATAAAAAGTGACCTACAACCAATAGTTTTCAACATTCCTTACATGTATAGAGTTTCTCCCCCGTGTGTAATCTGTGATGCCGAAGGTGTGCTGTGCTCCCATGGAAGCCTTGCCACCCACACTCCTTACATTCATAGGGTTTCTCTCCAGTGTGGATGTTCTGATGTTGAGTCAAGGCTGTATTGGAACTCAAACCTTTGCCACCCTCCTTACATTCACTGGCCCTTCCCCAAAGTGTTTTTTCTCAGGTACAATACAGTCATAGCTGGACTTGAAAGCTTTGCCACATTCCTTATATTTAAAAGGCTTTTCCCTAGTATGACTCATCTGATGCCCAATAAACTTTGAGTTATATCTGAAGATTTTCCCACACTCTTTACATTCATAGAACTTCATTCCACCTTGAAGTATCAGATTTGGATTTAGACTCAATGTCTGCCTTATTGCTTTGCTTTTAAAATCCAAGTGCTGAGAAACGTTTCTTAGGAGTCCTCTTAGTGGCATTCTGTGCAACTCTGTTTCTTCAGAGGCTTCCTGCTTTATATCTGGCTCTACATTCTTGATCAAGGACTCTCCACCTAGACTGATGCCTCTCACAACCTCTGAGTCCCATGGTGCTTGCCCCTCTCCATCTGGAAGATTTGAACAGATCTGGGGAATGGAAACACCACCACGAAAGCCACATTTGCATAATTCTCCATCATTACCTCCCCATACAGGACCCTCTGTGCAGGGTCCTGGCTGACCTACTTATTCTGGGTGAAGTACACAGCCATGTCCTCAAAAGTCAGTGGCTCCAGTAAGAACTCGCTTATGCTGAACCAGAGTTATTTTCTGATCGAACGCCTTCCCATACCCCTTACATTCAAAGGGCTTCTCTCCAGTGTGAATTTGCTGATGCTGAGCCAAGGCTGTGTTGGAATGTAACCATTTCCCACACTCTTTTGGAATGTAACCCTTTCCCACACTCTTTACACTTACAGGTTTTCTCGCTGATAGTCAATGAAGCTTGAGTTACAACTGAAAGTTTTCTGACATTCCTTACATTCATAGCTTCTCCCCAGTGTGGAACCTCTGCTGCAAAAGTAAGACTGAGCTGCTAGTGAAGGCCTTGCCACACTCCTTAATTCATCGGACTTTTCTCCAGTGTGGATGCTCTGGTGCTGAATCAAGGCTGTGACTCAACTTAAACCTTTCCCACATTTTTCACATTTAAATGGTTTCTTCCCAGTGTGAATTATCTGATGCCAAATAAGTAATGAATTATATCTGGAATCCTTTTCATAGTCTTTACATTCAAAAGACTTTTCACCAGTGTGACGTCTCTGATGTTGGTGGAAGTCCACCATCTGAATGAAATATGTCACATTTTCCACATTGATATTATCTGACCACTAGGAATTGTATGATTCGTAATGAGTTGTGTGCTGACACTAACTTTTTTCTTAATTTCTCATGCTTTTCTCCACTCTCAACAGCACAGGCCTCATGCTGCCTGGTTGACCCATCTGTGATATCTCTCCTCTTTGACCTTGTCTTCTTAATTATCCTGGGACCATGGGGCTTGTCTAGGCTGCTCCCAAAGTAAAGATGCTGGGGAACATTTCCTGGCAGCCCTCCCAAAACCAGTCTGTAGTACTCTGTTTCTTTAGAAATATGTTCCTTTGGAGTTAATTCTTCCTTCTCAGCTCTGATCTCACCTCCTGGCACCAAGTAGTCTGGAGCATAGCTGGCGTCCCCGCTTCACACAGTCCTTCAGGGTTCGGAGAGGTGAGACTGGACCCCGATCCCTGCTCTGGGGCGACCAGCTCACCCTGAGGCGCTGGCCCCTAAACCATACATTTAAAGACGTGAACACCAAAGTTTTAATTTTTTGGAATAAAGCTGTGATTCAAAATTTAGGCATTATTAGCAAGTTTATTATGCTTCCATTCTTCATAGAAGCAAGAATATTACATATCATTATTCATATTCAAGAAGGTAAATTTGCCCAGAATCTATTACAATGCTTGCCTTCTTATAGTCTAGTACAACAATATTTATAGTTCCTTTGTTTATTTCCACCACTCTTTTGTCATGTCTGTACTGTAGAAAAGTTTTCTTGGTATGAAGAAAAAGAAATATTTAACATAATGTATCCTTCTTCCAGAATACAAATGCTAACAAGTAGTATGAAAAACGAGTGAAGGGGCTGAGCCCGTGGCGCACTCGGGAGAGTGCGGCGCTGGGAGCGCAGCGACGCTCCCGCCGCGGGTTCGGATCCTATATAGGACTGGCCGGTACACTCACTGGCTGAGTGCCGGTCACGAAAAAGACAAAAAAAAAAAAAAAAAAAAAGAGTGAAGGGTAGAAAAATAAGTGATTGAAGTGGTATGTGGGTGGTTTGACAAACTTGTTCACTGATTAATTCTTCTCTTTACACACCAAGGAACACTTATGATCATTTTCCTATATCATGAAAAGTTGTACCTCACTCTGGAGAACAGCAGATAACTCTTTAATAAAATATAATTATAAGAAATATGAGAATGTGAGTTTGAGTTTAAATGTCTCTTTCTTTTGAGTTCACACTAGATAAACAAAATAGTATATTTTATCAAGCAATATAAAAATAGTCCTTTTAAACAATAGGTAATATTAAGAAGATCAAAACCAACACTGTACTTGAGTGAAACTTTCATATATGGGCATGTTTTAAAACTGGACGGTAACATTCCAATTGTCTACTTTGGTTCCATGTGATTTATCTACTAATAAAAATGAAGATATTCATGCCATGTAACACAAATCAATGTACCAGGAAATCAATGGTTGTAGTCTGTTAGAATTTTTATTTTAGGACTATGTCTTCCATTTCTCAAAAAAAATAGTTTGAGTTTTTAGTTTCTTAAAATTTTCTCTAAGATACGAAGTTTAAGACATTCCTTAAGACATTAAGACATTCCTACTCTTTATTCTTCATTTTTTTCATTCATTTATGTCAATGTTTATCTCTAGCATTGAAATGTTCTAACATGAAAATAATATGGAAAAAATAGTAAATCTTCTAATAAGAACATGTATGATTGGAGCAAGATAATTTCTCTGGGAATATAACATATTCTTCAAAAGATTCCCCAGAGTAATTAATACCCCAGTCCAGTACAGAGGCCATTTCATAAGCATATATATTTTTCAAAGCTGAAAATGTCATTATAGAGATAGTGACCCTGGTAAATTGTTTACAGTGGTATATAGGTAAAGATGGAGAGCATATGGAGACACTGTTGTTACTGAACATCACACAGGTACTAATACTGGAAGCAAAGAGTGGGAGTGGGCAAAATCTAATTGCAAAAAAGGATGATAGCTGGTAACAGAGAAAGTTTTTCAAGGTGTTCTGTCAGGATGACGCAGCGGATAGCAGTGGCAGAGAATCCAAGAATGAGGCAGAAGAAATGTTGTGTAGCAGAGTCCTACATACTGTGTTAGAGTTCATGGAGACCGCTGCTAACCCTTGTTAGAGACTGGAAGAGAAGGCTCCTAACACCAAAGTGATATGTGATATTAAATTAATTATCAAAGCAAATATTAAATATCAGCAATTCTTAATTTAGTAGAGTGGGAGCACCTCAAGAACCCAGAGCTTAGAAAGTTTTCAGCAGGGCAATTAACTTAATCACAACATTGACTCATGATGAAGAAAGTAGCAAGGAGAGAAAAAAGTATAATTTAATAACCTCTTAAACTGATAGCTCTTAATCTTATTACTGTGCTTCATTTAATTCTCAAAGGACATCTGTAATTGACTGAATATTCCAAAATTTAACTTATGGAAATTTGCCTATGTTCATTACTAAACAGTAAACTCTGAGAGACTATTGTATCTGTTTTATTTTTATTTCTTTACTTGACTTTTAGTGAGCACCAAAGCAATACATGTAGATGGAATTGTATTTGAAATGACAAAGCTGAGGTTAAACTCTGAATTGAACATTATTGAATAAAAATGGCCTTTATTTAGGATATTCTTTCCTGAATAAAATGGCTTAGAACTGAGAAAGAATAAGGTGGTAAAGGATGGAAATACTTGGCATCGTTGCTTATGTACTTGGACATGCTGACAATAAGAGCAATTAGTGATTAGCAGTGCTTTTCACAAAACCAGGACTGACTAAAGCCCTGTTTTTACTGGGGGGAGGAGGAATAGGTAAATAACCTGTTTTCTCATTAAGTAAAATAAACACACAGACACACAGAATGTTGATAAAGCAGCATTGCTATCAAGTTTTCTACTCAGAACCTGGCACTGATGGTATAAAACTGAGATATAAAGAACAAAATTAATCTTCATAATAACATAAGCATAAGTTTTACTTCATCTTTACTACCAGGGCATGAGGCTGAAAGCAAGGTGTAAAGCCACATTCATTGTAAATGATGGAGAGAATTAAAATTTTTAAAAATGTGTTAATACAACATATTCAATACATAATTATTTGCTAAACATTGTCTTGCTTGCATATATATTAGAGACCTTGCAAAACAAATCTCTGCCCTTATATAGCTTATATTTTGAGAAAAAGAGTTAGTTATAAACAAATTAACAAGTGAATACATACAATGTTGAATCATGATTAATGCTATAGGAAATTTTTTTTCTTTTAATATTAATCTCATTTTTATTACAAGTCTTTGTGTAATAAGCATATTAATTATTTTTAATCATATATATTTCCAATACTTTCCCCTTGAATTTATTCATTTTTTTCTAAAGAAAGAAAAAGTAAATTAAAAAATTTGAATATTATGTTCTTCTAGGAAATACTATCCTCTGTCAGAGCAGAAAATCAGTTAACCTTTTGAATTCTTTCTATACCTTAAAATTATACATCTACTACTAAATAGAGGCTATAATGAGAAGCTCATAATTAATTCAACCATCAAGTATTTTTAGTGTACTGACTGTGTATAAAGCACCATAAAAGCAAAGATTTGGGGATGTTATTTGTTTTAATATGGTTTCATTTACAGTTAGAGAGAATGATACTGCTTCTCTGTTTGGTAATATCTTTGTCAATGGAAAATTTTTGTTGTTGTTACAGTTCATATGAAATTTTAACTCAATTTTGCACTTTGTTTATTGTCTGTCAATTTTATAATGACTAAAAATAATCTTGTTTCCTTTGCTAGTTTTCATGAAAGCCAAATAAAACAGCAATTTAAAGTCATTATGATTGTCATAATTCAGATAGGTGACATGCTGCTTTCTGACTTCTAAAAGGGTATGTGATTTTCACAACAATGTTTATGGAAAATTGGAGCTCTTAGAGTTATTGTATTTCCTCTTTAGCCAAGCAAACTTGACATCTCCAACTGACTGGGAAACAGTGATTAGGAAGTTGCATTTTAAAGAATTAGAGAAGAAATTAAGATGTAAGCAAGGAAAAGTATAGTATCTGCTAGAAAGAATTTCTCTAGGAAGCACAAATTAAATCAACAAAGGATATTGTGTGAAGATAGAATAACTTAAAATATATTTTAAAATGTGAACATGACCTTTGGTTTAAAATCTCCATTTTATCCCTGATTGTATAAATGTGAATTTGAATTATGTTTAGAAATTAATAAACAAGGTAAGATCAGCAGAAGATCAAAAAATCTTGAAGAGTTCCAACTGTAAGAGTATAATTTACCACAAGAAGTCATGCCCGCCAGGAAGAGTGAAGGCCACTAGTACCCTTGAGAATATCTATTAATGACAGTCTGAAAATTTTTCAAATGTGTAGCAAGTGTTTTACCCTCTTTACTGGATAGACCAATTGAGATCTTTCTACAGATTGCTTGTCCCCAATACCACGGCACACATTTTTCTAGGCCCAAGAATGATATTAGGACTCTGTATTCTCTATGTGGGTGGATTGTGCATGCTTAAAAAGGTAATGTGATATGTTCTCTGAAAATAGATCCACCATACTGCATTAGTGAGAGATAAAGGTACAGCTTCTATTTTAACTTCTATGATAAAGTGAACTCTAATCAATAATCAAAATGCAACATGGCAATATATACCTTTTTGTAATGAACGAAAATAAGAATATTAGAATTCAATTACTTTGCAACAGTGTGGTGTTCTAGAAGCAAGTGATATAGGTTTGAGATCAAGTGATAATTTTCAAGGATGTGCAGCTACGGAGATTTGTTTCTCAGCCAATGATATAGTTACTAAAACTTTAGGAAGTATCTCTGTTAGTTTTTGTTATTTTTAGCTTTAAAGATTTTCTTCAGTATATTTTATTCTAAGAGAAAGCAAGGCAGACAAATGAAAGAAGCTGTTGTAATTCTTAGAGACCTTGACAGAAAAAGTAATAGTAGTAATGGCAGCCTCAGCAGCAATAGCAGTAGCAGGTACAGGAGTGTTTTTCTTTCTCTTTTTTTGATATTATAATAGATGATAGGTTATCAGGACCAGATATGTTCATCTGCAGGTAAATGTGTTTACTTCATTACATCTAGAAGTCTCCAGGGAGACAGAATATTGGAGTGTCTCTGCAATCTGACTGATAGAATTTCAAAATTTCATGTCTATCACCTAATAGTTTGGTATTTGTTTTTGTTTTTGTCTTGTAAACTTGGTCCTTTCACTTTTCTAAGTTTTCCTACCCATATAACAAAGGAAGAAATAATACAAACTGACTCATGAGGGTGCTATGAGAACTGAATTAGAAAATACATTTACAGTACTAAGAACATGCTGACACATATAAATCACAGGAAAAAAGTTAACTTTTATTATCTCTTCTTTTATGGTTAAGAAAACGAAAACTTAGAATGTTTTAATAATGTTTTGTATCATGTAACTAACAAGGTCCAAAGCCAGAATTTACTTCAAGTTCTCTATGATTGTAGAACGCAAAATGTAACTCATTTAGTCTGTTAATTGTAGGTATGAGAATTATGAACCATTTAAGATTCATCCAGTTTATCTATTGTTTTATAATCTGATTTAAATTAATAATTTTGGGCAATATTGAAAATGGAAATAAAGAAATTAAGAAAGTATTACTGGACCCAATATGGAATAAGAATAATGTAGCATTCACTAAGCAGTTAACTTAAACACAAGTGCACACACACACTCACAATAAGTTACAAGAATTATTCAGTATGATGCTGGCGTGAACTTAAATGACTCAGAACTCGGGCAATAGCCCACTTCAAATCAATCAGAACAAACAACTTTGGCTATCTGGATCTGTGTTAACTTTCAATCTTTTCATTTACAATTTCTCCATATAGGATCTTTTTTTAAAAAATTAAATTACGTTCTTTAGAGTTTTTAAGAGTCTATAAAAATATGTATAATATTCCTGAAAATTAATAATATGCCTGAGGCCACACAGTGAGAAATTGAAAAGTATCGTTCTTAAACCTGGGAATTTTGACTCCAAGCCCAGTACTTTTTAACTAAACTATCGTCTCTAATGGAATTATCTTTCAAAAGCCAAATTACTGACGTTGGGGAAATCAAGGATTTAACTGAGTTGGATATTGTATACAATGCACTATTTTGGCACATTTGACCTTCCCAATAAATATGTAAATAGCTGTCTTTCAATTAGCAGAACTCTGAAAATGGTTGAGATAACTTCCCAGTTGTTACTTTACATATCTTAGCTGGGCACCCCAGATCTTGCTAGCATGTTTGAGAATTAGCTACAATTTCTATGTGCTCAAGACCAGGTTTCTGTGTATGTGTGTTGTCATACTGACAAGCAATAGTGGTAAATGGGCATTTGTGAAAGATTGTGAGCTCAGCAGTGAAGAGGTATAGAGATGCGGACAGGAGGAATGAATTGATACATTATTTCATAATTATCAGTATCTGAGTCTTTAGAACTTATTTTTTTTTAAACATTAACTTCTTATATCAGTGCTTGTATTGTTTTTTTCTCAAAATTATTATTTTGAAAATAACTTATTATATATAAATTTAGAATTGGAAAAGGAGGAGAAGGTAGGCACAGAGTTGCAGGAATTTCTTTCACTATCTTTACCAGTATGGAGACCACTGACAATCTTTAGAATTCTTAAAAAAGAATTTCTTTTTTGTTTTTAATCTACCACTTTCCCCCAAAGAAACAAAAACAAAAGCGGATTGATCATGTAGAAAATGTTTCAAAGTTTCTTTTCATGCATTCACTCACTCATTCATTCATCCAGAAGACATTGTAAAAATACCACTATGTTGGTATTTTATGATAAAATTATGTAAGCAACAATGAATTGGATGAATCTGTCCTGAAGGAACTCACGGTTTGTGGTGGAGAAAAGAAAGAGTTAGACAGTTACAATAGAGTTTGTGGTAAGTGCTAAGGTTAGAACAGAGTGCTTGGGGACCACTTTAGAGGGAACTTAGATTTTGGCAAACATCACATAAACAATGTTAGGAAAAATTTACATCATAAGTAAGGCATTGTTTTTCATTCTGCTTAAGATATCTGCTATGGTTTAAATGTTTTGACCCCCCCAAACCCCAAAATGTATATATTGAAACCCTAATCCCCATATTGATGGTATTAAAAGATGGGGCTTCTGCCCCTGGGATCCCAAAAGGGTGGGAGGGTGCAGAGAGCCTCAGCCACAGTCCTCCACCCCCTACAACCAGGCCAGTGAAAGAACTGGCAGTGGGCAAGCCCTGCCCCACCCCAACCCCACCTGGGTCTCCCTACCTCTTTCCCACTCTTCCTCCCACTTCTCTGCAACAACATCTTAGAATGTCAAAATAAATAAATAAATAAATAAATAAAGATGGGACTTCTGTGAGGCAGTGGGTAATGAGGGCACAGCCTTTTAAAAGAGGACCCAGAGAGACCTTCAGCCTCTTCCACCATGTGAAGACACAGTGAGAGGTGCTACCTCTGAAACAAAATGTGGGTTCTCATCAGACAACAAATACGCTAGCACCTTGATCTTTGATTTCCCACCCTCCAGTACTCTGAGAAATAAATTTCTGCTGTCTGCCCTATTTTATTTTAGCAGCCTGAACAGAATAAGACAATACCAAATTTTCATTCTCATGCACTTAAAACAGTTTTATCAAAAATTTTCTTCCATATTTAACAGGCTAGTGCCAAAACTCAGAAGGCCTCATGTAAACAGGAAATCTAACTAATTCATGGTTCAAACTCACTGACAGTTTGAATAATTCAAATGTCCTTAGGCACAGCATCTTCTGAATCTCACTCTTCTTCTACTTGGTATTAGAAAGATTTGCAAAATTATTTAATCATTTTCAGTATTTTCTCATCTGCCAGTCACTATGCTAAAAATTTTAAATGTATTATTTCATTTTTATCTTCACAACAACACTCAGCATCAGATGTAATTGTTATTCTTGTTTTAAGTGAAGAAAATGAAGCACTGAAAAATGGAGTAACTTGCTGAATTTCACTGTTGGTAGCTAATGAAGTCAGGATTAAAATCCAGATAGGCCGACTTCTGAGCCTTTGGTCTTAAACTACTGTATAGTATTTCATTAATCATGACAGCATACCACTTTTCTTTGTACTAACATAATACTGGCCAGATTTTATCCTGTGTTCTGAAAATGCACTTGGAATGAAGTAATAGATTATTAAAGATTAACACTGTCCATTTTAATTTTTTATCCTGGCTTAATGAGGTTTAGAAGACAAAGCACCTAGTAAGCCTTAACCATTAGAAAAATCAATAAACATAGTTATAATAGTCACAATAATGGGAGACCACAACCATCATTTTTATTTAAATCTAATATTTATGTCTTACTGATGAATCTAAAGCACTGTTTATATTTATTACTTAGACTTATGAAATAATAATCTTTAAATAGTAAAAGAATTCTATCTACCCAAATATTTTCTTGCTTAAGTTTATATATTCAGCTTAAGAAATATTCTTTGCTTTATAAGTTTGTGTTGAAAGGTTTAAAGTTGACTGTAAAAGTCTTAAGAAGGAATTATTTTACGAATGAAAATGATATAACTGGCCAGTAGCCAATGTAAAGCTTATACCGTAGCTCTGTTTCTGTTAATGATCATTTGGCTCCCAAATGTGGTTAGGCTGCATTGAATCATCTATACTTTAACAGAAATGTATGTCTAAAATGCCCAGTTACATATTAGTATGTCCTGATCATCTGACAGAGATCAGATTCAAGGAGGCTGTGGCAGCTTGGATTTGTGGAGCGGAGAAATAGAGAGAAGGAAAATACACAGATAAAGAGATCCAGAAATCTGAAAAGAAGACCTTTGAGTCTGTTGGTAAATACGAAGGCATGCATGCACAGGGTGAAATTCCATAAGGCTGGGAGAGAAAGATCTGGGAGCTGTACATTGAATAATACCCACACAGGATTTGGAGTCATTCAAGTTCTAACCAGCCAGTGTGGAAAGACCTCATCAACACCAAGGACATTCAGAAGAGATACTGGAAGAGCTGTGTCTTAGTAATACGGCTAAGCTAGTTCTAAAATAAAAGCAACTCTGCCCTCAACAAAAGTTGAAAACAAGTCAAAAAAGTGTCAAGGTGATCTGCAAATAGATGAACTTCCTGCCAGAGCAAAGCCCAACGCTCATTAAAGGAAAACAACAAAATATAGCATTTAAAAATGTAGAAAACACAAACAGCTTCTGATTAAAAAATTACCAGACCTATCAAATATCAAAAAACGTGATCCACAACCAGGAGAAAAACAAGTAATCAGAAGGAGATCCAATACTAATGAGATTATGAGATTAGAAGACAAGATCTCAAAAACAGTTATTTAAATATGCTCAAAGACTCAAAGGAAAACATGAGGTGAGTAAGGAAAAAAATTTGAGACATAAAACAAAACTAAGTGAAACTTCCAGAGATGAGCATACATTGTTCTGAGAAATTCACTAGCTGGGATTAATTGCAGATTAAATATTGCAGAAGAAACTATTAATGACCTTGAAGACATAATAAAAGTACCTATTTAAACTAAAGCAGAGAGAGGAAAAATATTGAAAAAAAAAAATCAGTTGATCTCCAGTGGCCTGTGAGACAACATAAGTGGTCTAACATTCATGAATTGAAGTCACAAAATGAGAAGTGAGAACTCAGAGACAGAAAAAAGATTTGTTGAAGTCATTTCTAAAATTTTCCAAATTTGATAAGCTACAAGAAAAAAATAACCAAGCATATAGTCACCTTGAAATATTTTAACACAGTTCCCTCAGTAACTGATAGATCATCAAGATAAAATGCAAGGCTATGCAACTTCTGCCTGCTTCTCATGGGGCACTTGCTCTGGTGGAGGCCAGTCCCCATGGAAGAACTTAAACTGTCTTGAGACTGCCAACAGGAGAGTCCATGTGTAAGTATTCGCAAGCCTCAGAAGAGCTCCCAGCAGACAACCTGCGTCAACTCACATCTATATGAGTGAAACATTAGAGGTCAGCCCAATTAAATCTTCAGGTAGCTGTAACACCAGATAATATTGGGATTTTATCTATAAGTAAACTCAATGAAGTGTCAGCTAAGCTCTTCCCAAATTTCTGATCCACAAAATAAAATCATTGCATGGAGCTGCTAAATTCTGAAATATATTCTTATGCAGAAATTGATCACTGAAAACTTTCACACACATGTACACACATACATACACTTTCACAACCTCTAAGCTGAGATGGCTTCAATGGTAAATTCCACCAACATATTTGAAAAAAAAAAAAAAAATGCAAACACTTCCAGAAATCAAAATAAAGGGGTCAATTTAAATCTTATTCAATGATGTTGGCCTAACTTTGTTATAAAAGCTTGATAAAGAAATGACATGAAATTAAAAAAAATAAATAGAGATTAATCCTACTTTCGACCATGGTTGCAAAAATCCTAATCAATATGCTAACAAACTATATTCAGTGATTGATAGATAGCTAGATATCCAGATAGATAGATAAATAGATAGATAGGCAGATGGTACAAAGATAGATGTTAGATACATAGATACACCATGAGCAAACTGTTTTTTCTCCAGGAATAAAGCATTGTTTTGACATTTATAAACCAATCAGTGTCACTCGTATATTAACAGAATAAAGGATACAATATTTGATTATCACAATAGATTTTTAAAAACACATAATGAAATTTATCATTCATTGATGATAATGTTTTAGCAAAGTAATTTTCTTATACGTAATTAGTGTAGGAGTGTAATTAGATATTAGATGTAGCTACTGAGGAAAACTATTTTGACATTGTCAGATTTGCACATATGCCTACACGATGGCCTAAAATTTTTACTCCTAGTTTTACACTCAATATAAATGCACATAGGCTATAAATACATATATAAAATTTTATGATTCACCACTTAAAATAATTTCAAATTGGAAGCAATCCAAATGCTCACTAATATTTGAATAAATAAGTTGTGCTTTATTCATATAATGAAATACTAAATAATGATAAAAATAAACACATACCAGTAAGAACATGGAATAACATCACAAGCAAAATGTTGAATGAATAAAAGCCAGACACAAAAAAATATACACCAAATGGTACCATTATTTTCAAAGTTTCCAAATTGGCAAACTAATCTATAATTTTAAAATACAAGAGAGTGTTTACATTTGGGGAGGAAGGAGGTAGAAAAGATATAGAGGTGGCAGTGGGATGTGCTGATAATGAAAAATTTTTGACCTGTATTTATAATTTCTTAAGTATATTCACTTAATGACAACTGATGGTAGACGATAAAATGTCCTTCCACCCCACTGCCCCAAAGATATCCCTGGGTCCTGTGAATATGTCAGGTTACATGGTAAAAGGGAATTAAGGTTGCAGAAGGAATTAAAGTTGATAATCAGCCAACTTTGAGATGCAAAGATTACCCTGGATTATCTGGATAGGGTGGGGTGAGAGATCATAGTCCTCCTAAGTGGAAGAGCGAGGGAGAAGAGGGAAAACCAACAGCATGAAAAGAATTTGGCCCCACATTGCTGCCTTTGAATAGGGAGGAAGGGCGACCTGAACCATAGAATGTGGGTGGTTTCTAGAAGCTGGGAAAGGCAAGGGAACAGATTCTTCCTTAGACAATTCAGAACAAATACAACCTACCGACACTTTGGTTTCAGCACAGTGAGACCCATTTCTGACTTCTCACCTCTCACAAGGTAATAAACTTGTTGTGTTTTAGAGATTGTGGTAATTTGTTACAACAATAGAGAAACTAATATATAAGTCATCAAGTTATGTATTATTGGTAAGCTTTTTGTAATTATTGAACATTTTCAATAAAGATATTATACAGACGCACATACACTAAGATACTTCAAAAAGTTCATGGAAAAATAGAATTAAAAGATAATACGAATCTTTCTGTGAACTTTTTGAAGAACTCGTGTGTGTGTGTGTGTGTATGTGTGTGTTTGTATTACATATTACTTGAGAAAATTCAACTACAATTTGCATGGAAGTTCCTAGAAACCTATGTTCAACAGTAAAATGGAGTTAATATTTTTTTGAATACTCTGAATGGGAAAGATTACCAGTATCAGTGAGAAGACATCTTGCCTGGTGAATTTCCAAACTCCATGTGGAAGGCCTAATAATAATTCCCCAAAAGATATTCATATCTTAATTCCCAGAACCTGTGCATATTTTACTTTGCATGGTAAAAGAGACTTTGCAGATGTGACTAATTTAAGTATCTTGAAGTAGGGAGATTATCCTGGTTTATCCAGGTGGGTTCAATTTAACAACAAGAATCTTACATGAATGAGTCAGGTGGGTCAGAGTGGAGAGAAGAATATGTAACAATGGAAACAGCGGTCAGAGTGTTGTGAGCTCATGATCTAAGGACTGCGAGCAGCCTCCAGAAGCTGGAAAAGCCATGGAAATATAATGCATATAGCAACCAGAAGGAACACAGCTGTAGGAACACACGTTTTAGATTTAAGAATACCAGAAGTGGAAGATGATAATTTCATGTTGTTTTAAGACAAAATTTGTAGTAATTTGTTACAGCAACAGTAGAAAGTATATATATACCCACCCCTAGAATTAGGAAAAATGCCCTGTGCCAAATTAATTGCTTCATTGGAGGTGTCTTCTAATTGAGTTTAAGTCTATAGATGATGGTTTCTCTCCAAAAGTGGCTTGAAATAATTAGACTTTTTAGTCAGTTGGCGATGAGATTTTCTCCACCTACCATCCTGACCTCAGATGTTATTAAGTTTCTGCTAGGATATTTGTATAATTCAGAGTAGTGAGCATTGAAAACTCAAAGTTGTCTGGTACAACTCTATCTCCTGGGTATAAAATTGGTAGGTTAAGGCATATACATTTACACTTTTTAAAATTCTTTAGAGCTTTTTTGTGGGGGGAGTATAAGTTAGTAGAGAACTTCATAAAGGACATGTTGTTGAGCTAATGCAACTTTTGAGATATTGAAAAAATTACAGTGTTTTTAAGAAGCAGTTGATGAAAGAACTCTTGCTCTATCTAGGACATGAGGGTGGTTTATCTCTGAGACTGAGTAGAATAATAAAGTTGAGGGGGATTTTTTTAAAATTTATTTTTTTAAGTTAAGACTTCTAATTTAGGAGGACAAAAATATTTCTTTGGCTTTCAAATTCTGTGCTTGAATCTCCGTGGACTCTTACTTGCAAGATTTCTAAGAATATGATAATGTAAAAGTGCTGATATTTAAATTTCCGCATTTCTCTGAATTATTGACATTAAGCTATGTACTTAGGCACATATCATTGGAGTCATTTGTTGAACTACTTACTGATGTACTATGCTATGCAACATGGCTGAGCAAAAATGAAATGAGAAATCAAATAAAGAATTAATTTTCAGATCTGAATACAAATTGTTCTTGGAACTTATTCAAGTAACATATCAATTTGGCTCATTTCAAGGTTTTTTCTGTCTAAAATCCATTATACCTATCTGCGGTCCCCACAGAAAACTCAAAGGAACATCAATTACAGTTGAGGAAAGACTCTTGAAGATGGGAAGAGATCTGCCCCCATAGACTGCTCATCTTTTTCCAAAGGGGCCATCTATACCCAGACTAACAATGAATCATATGGTTAAACTCAACATAATAAAAGGAAAAAATGCTCAGATATATATTCGTAGAAAATGTTTTTTTCCCTCTCCTGATTTATCTTTCTGTATAGGTGGAATCCCATTAGTCATACTTCTGACCTCTCTCCAGCTCCTTTTTTATTTCTCAGATGAAATGATTTATTGGATTGATATATTTTGGAACAAGCACTAGACGTGTATAAACCTATCCTTCTTCTTCTTAGGAGCAAGCTTCCTTCAGAGACCAAGTACTTAACACTGCTGTTTCTAGGGGACAGCCTCTTGTACAGCTCTGCCTGGTGGATATCAGCAAGCCCACCTGACAAAATGAGGAAAGGTCACATTCTATCTTGGCCCTTATTATTCATGAAAGAGATGTGTACTTCCCATGAGTCATTCTTTAAAATCTTCCTCAATTTGTTCTGAAATCAGGTGGGGAAAATCGAATTTTAATAATTCCCCCAATTCCCAAAATTCCCTGCACTATGTATTGACAAGGCAAAGGAGACAAAGGAACTCTCATGAACTGCTAATGGAAAGTAAACATTACAGCAATTCTGAAAGCAACCTGAAAACACTAGCACACTTATATTTTGTCACCTAGGAACTCAAATAATGAGAATAATCTAAAGAAACTTTCATGTGTCCATAAATGGACATGTATGAAGATATTTATCACAGCATTGTTTGCATTAGTTAGTTGCTGGGTGATTTAGGTGTCTATTGCCAGGAAAATGTGCTCACATTTCCTGGTGCAATGCTCTTCAGAAGCCAGAAGCAATGAATTAGATATTTATACAGCAACATAGATAGACATAAACACAATGTTAAATGAGAATAGTAAGAAATATAACATCCATACTACCATCTCATTTATTTATATTAAAATCATATATGTACAATGACAATATGTAGCTTTTAAAGATATACCAGTATCTGTACAGGGGTTTATTTTAAACACATTAGAGTAGGCATATATGGAGAGTAGGTACATGGAAAAGTGTTAGTTTACCACAAGATCTTTGGGCCTCAAACTAGAGATTCATAGTCAGTACACTGAGACTGTAACCTAGAAATTTGCATTTTTATAAAACCCATTTCAGTAATTTCATGATTTCTAAGACTAAAAATAGTGGATAAGGAAATTGTCTTATTAATAAACTGCCTTTTTCAAATTATTCAGGATTTTCAAGCTACAACTTAATATGCCTTTCAATACTACTCACCTTCTAATATATCTTTTTCAATTTAAATATTACCCATTCTTCAAAATGAAGCTCAAAGACTGCCTTCTCCATAAATTTTCATCAGTTTCCCCAATTTGAAAGTGGTATCTCCCACTTTTCAATTCCTACTACAGTGTTAGAAAGTTATCTTATGACACACTTAAGATTTTAAATGAATTGCAATAATTGTGCTCTATATTTTCTCATTTTCTTGATAGGAAGCTTATTAAAAGGAGAAACGGTGCTTCAAATATTTATCTCCCACCATCCCTCAAACATTTCAGTTGTTCAATAAAATGTTTATTGAGCAGATCAATAATTGAATGAATTTACTCATACCTACATGTGGCATCCGCATGTATTGCCTTGGTATTTTAATCCTCTGTAGAAAATTAGTGATGGTTAGAAAGTAATTTTTTTATTTGTGTGTGTGTGTGTGTGTGTGTGTGTGTGCGTGTGTGTTTGCTAATAAGTATGTTATACTGAAAATACTTGTTTTAACTATGCATATTTTAAAATAAAATTGCTTGTTTTCAACTAAATATTGATCTAAATAGCTTTATGTATAAAACTTATTTATAATGTTTCTTGTATAGCTGTCTTAAATACGTATGAGCTGAAAAGCAAATCTGATTGTGACTAATAACAAGAAAACTTTGACATGATGAAGTAAATGGAGTACAAAAAATTAAAGTGTACATATTTCACAATCAGAATTTTGCAAGGTTAATGAAATTTGTTAGGTGGACTTATGCAGTGACAGCTAGGTGTTCTGGGATCCATATCCACTTTTCCAAGTCTTGAATCCCAGCTGCAGTTTGGTACTATCTTATGGCTGTTGACTGCTTTGGCTGTCAACATGGATGGGGAAGATTCTGTATTTAGTATCTACCTGGAACTTCCAGGAAAGTGGCAGCTATTCCAACAATCTTCCTGTTACTGGCCACCTATTTCTTCAGTGCAGTCTTGAAAGAATCAGCTCAAAGTATACTGGGAACATTGATATTCATCTTCTACCTTCCATTTCCCCAGGATGAGTTTGCTTCCCCAACCTGCATTATCTTCTCCATATAATTTCTTTCTTCTGAGATTATATAAACTTCAGCTGCCACTTTTGATAATGGAGTCCTGTTAAGGAATGGCAGTCAATCAATAATAGCTATTTGTTCATATTCACGTTACTGTGGGAATAAATTAGACAGTAAACTGGGACCTGGTGTTTATTTATTTATTTATTTATTTTTGAGGTGAGTTTTTAAAATTGCTTATGAATATTCATGAGATAATCAGGGACCTCGTGTTTATTTGTTTATTTATTTATTGAAGGTGAGTTTTTTTATTGCTTATGAATATTCATGAGACAAAGCTGATCTTTACCCCTCGTGCCCAATGTAATGTATCCATTACCACAAATTGTGTTTATACCCCATGTGGAACCTCTTGTTTAAATGATACCCTTATTAAAAACCTAACCTGACATCATGGTATAAAACAAAAAGCATGGATAAAAAAAAGACTGGTGTCCACTCCCACTTCTTACTAGCTAGCATTGTGAAATTGAGAATGACATTTAAAATCTATGTACTTTAATCTCCTTATTTGTAATAAAGGATCAAAATAAGAAAATCTCCAAGGCATTTTTAAGCACTAAAATCTTATCATTTATAATACTACTGTTATAACATTACAGATCTCCATTTCATTTTTTGCCTTAATTGCATAAGACTGCTAGATGAATTTTTTGGCGAGGTCAAATAAACAAATTTATATTTAATTTTTCTCTCTTTAGATAATCTTAAAATCCGCACTCTTGCTATTTCACACTATTTGCAATGATTTATTATTTTTTAATTGCTTTCAATAAAATAACTGTAGACCAGTCTGCCAACTTTCAAGCATCTTGGAAAAGAAAATTCAACAGTGATAGAAGTTGCATTCAAAATATCACTTTTAATTATTCCAGGACTTTTTAACATTTTTTTCCTCTGGATATTAAACTTACCAAATTTTACTCTGTCATATCACCGCCCAGAAAGAGTGATTTCCCTAGTATTTCTAACAGCTAGATATGGCCAGTGAAAGAAAAAACAAAAAATCATACAGACAACTTCTAAGAGGTTGATAAGTCTTTGATGTTACTGAAGTGTGTCCTTTTCCTCTCCTTCACCAGCTCTGCTGTATGAAACACAGAAATTCATTGGAGTTACTTAGGTCACAGGGATGAGAGTGACTCTCTAGAATAGTTGGGAAACAAAACAAATGAAGGCTGGTCTATAATGAATTAACAGAATTTCCATATTATTCTTGGGCTTACTATGTGTGAGAGAATAAAACTTAGTGTTCTAATGTCAATTGTGGTTTAAACAGCTTTTATTTATCAGGCACTGTGATTAACTCATGAGTATGGTATAATTGGAGCAAGTTAGAGATTGCATGTGACAAGTGCTGTAGGGAATTAACAAGGTGATATGATCCACAGTAAATAGAGGTGAAGGTGATGTTTAGGAATGGGGGATGGCAGCTGCCTCAATGGAGATTGTCTTACAAGGGTAGTTAGAAAATGTCAACTTTCCTTGGAGCAAATCTGACAAGGAATGTCTGTAATACAATTTTTTGTAAGTTTTTAAAAAGGATCTTTATTAGTAATAGCATTAAAACTTTCTTTAAAAAACATTTAAATAATTCCATGCTTATCCAGTTACAGGCTTTATCTTCTTGTGCATCCATTCTTTATGAGTGGAAGATTGTTTTCCCAGTTTCTGATAAATAATTAAATACTTCATTACAATGAAGCCTTACTTTAAAAATCCAGATCACTTGGTCCTCTCTTCATTCCTAGCCAGTAATAATATTTTTCCCTCAGAACAAAACATAGTTCTCACATTTTCAGTTTCTGTGTGAAATTATAATCAATTAGCATTCTTCCTTAGACGACAGGTAAATCATTTCTCTTAATTCAAGCACTGTTTTATAAAAAAGACCACATTTGACATGTCTAACCCAATGTACATGATTCCTCTGATATCATTCTTGGCTGAGAGAATGTTCTCACTACTGCACATCTTTTAATATTGAAAATCGCTTTGTCACCCATCACAGAAGCCCACCTGAGATCTCCATTTGGTTTAATCCTTCTTCCTAGGGTCATTTCAAAATACTGTTGTGGCACACCTATAACACTGCTGTTTTACATGCATATTTTGTGACAATGCTAGCAAGAGCTATATATCAGAGTTCCCTGAAGTGAAGACTGGGTGTTGTGTTTCCATGTTTCTCAGCCCCTGATGTAGAACCTGCCAACTTAAATATAAAAAATATTATTTGCTGAATGAAAGATTCTATGTCGTAGAAGATTGTTTTCCTATGTTATACTAGAAATAATATAATGTTCTTGATCTAAAGCTCTTTTCTTCTTGACATTATGATCCCAAATGTTATCCTAGTCCTGGGGCAGAGGAAAGGTCTTTTTTTCTTCGCTAAAAATTAAGACTTTGGTTGAAACTTACATTCTATTTTTCTTACACTGAAAATGCATGTATGTCAATAATACTTCTTTTCAAATTTACTAGTTTACCTTTTTTTGTAAGAAAGCATGTTTAAAACTTGAAATGTAAAAATAAATAAATAAGAAAATACATTAATTTTTAATGACAAGCCGCAAAGTACCATCATTTGTTCTCCCACATCTTAAATTAAAACACTTCTTAAATTAATTGGTGCTGAATTAATTAATTAATGTGCTGAAAAATTAATTCTTTACTCATACTATCTACTTTTTCCTTAACTACCTAAATTTTTATTTTCTTCCTACTGTTTATTCCCCCCCAAAATATACCATTAATATTCTTGTTTATCATACTTTCTTGATTCATTTCTTACTCATAAAGAATGTGTTAAGTGGCTAACATATGCCAGACACTGGAAAGGTTTGAGTACACAGTGGTACACAAACTTAAGCACTTTTTTTTTTCTTGCCTTCATGATGCTTACAGACTAGTAGCGGAAGGAACAAGGAGACATTATTAGGAAGGAACACTTTTTCCCTACCCTTCCTGTTTCCATAGAGTTGAGGTTCTTTTTCCATTCTTTATGTGCTTGTTGAATTTAGGAAAAGACCTGAGTCTGTTTGACTTGGTCCCTTTCTCTCTTCTTTCTAAGATTTTATTCCCTAAAACAACCTCAGAATTTCTGCTTCTACTTGTAGTCAGTTTCTAAGGGTAGATCCTCACTGGAGAATTCCATAATAGTCTAGTGTGGCCTATGTCTACATGAGTAGTTCTATCTAACTTAGGAACAAAATGTTAGCATGCCCTCTTGTCCATGGACCAAACTTGCTATCTCTATCTAGCATTTATCAGCTGACATTTTTATATTCATCTCTCTGTCTTCTGCACTTATCTCTCAATTGGTTCTATACTGGAAAGAGAAAAAGTTGCATCAATTATTTGTGTATTTCAACTACACATCTTCTATTGTATAAACTATGAATTTTAAGAAATATTCAAGAAGTAAAGCTTGTGGAAAAAAATAAATAGACAAGTTTGGATAGCATTGGTCATTAGGTTTTCAAAAGCAGGTGAATCATATGTGGCCTTTATAACATGAGCCTACATAGAACTTTAGTAAGAAGACAGTTGCCATTGGACTTCAAAATATGCACAGAGGTGACAAGGATTAGATAAATCCTCAATAAAGGCTCACCTTGAACCAAGTAGAACTCCAGTAATAATTTTTTTCACTCTTTTTCAGCCAGTGCTACAAACCAGCCCAGGATTTAAAAAAATTTTAAAGACAGCTGTCTTCTCTATGTGATCCAAATGCCTGGTAAGTGACTAGTTTTTAATTGTTAAAGCTTAATATGGGGTATGCAGTACAACAGCAGTGTCTTCAGAGTCTACTTTGAATGGCAGTGCCTACTCTGCTCAACTAGAAGCAGCGATTTTGTTTTTAAATTGACAAGTAAACTTACAAAGCACAGTAGGCTGCATCAGTGTCAACTTTATTTACCATCAATATAAGAAACAGGGCAGGAAACACACAATATGCATGGTGAAAGCAGAGTGAAGGTCAGAGAGCAACTTCTGAATACCCCAAGTCACTCCACATTTGGAATGTGTGTTACCAGAAAGCAGGGTGAGTGAGCATGCACCAATATCAATTCCAAGGTCTCTTTAGCTTTTATACTTTGCTAGTCATGTAGTCTCCTCAAGGGTCTCTCCCAAATTCCAGAACAGCTACATCTCACCAATTATATTTCTCATCAAAAGCAGGTTATCTGTAAACAATACTGACAAGAAACACATCTTCATTTCAAAACACAGCATTTAACTTGAATACAGTATATTTCTATAAATTTTTTGAGTTATGGTTGCAAGAAGGCTTTGAACTGAAGTTTATTAATACATAATATTTAAATATGACCTAAGATTTCAAAAATCAAAATTGTGGTTCACTGACAAATGAATTGTAGATATTTACTATTATTTGAATGAGAACAGCTGTTATAAAAATAATATGCCATCAAAGAGGCACAAATTAAAAACAAAACAACAACATCAAAAAATACTCAATGAATTATTAAATCCAAAGGGGGTGGAAGAGACAGTAATATGCTTGTGACTAGATCACTATATTTCTGGGTAACAAGTATTTTGTTGTTGTTTTTCATGGAAAAAAGAACTAGTAACTTGAAAGCGTGCTTTAGTATTACTATCAAATGAAAAGCATTGACAATATAAAAACAAAATAAAGGATGACAGTGTAGTTAAGTTGAATAAAGAAAGAGATTTCCCCAGGGGGAAGATTCAGATCTTGTAGGACAGGCTAAATATACTTGAAGGAGAAATGAAATCTAAAAACCAGATAAAGTAGATTTTTTAAAAAGTATAAAGAAATGTACCAAGTCTAATTATTCTTAAAACAGGCCTTAAAAAAGGTGGAGACACTTTAGTTATTAGATCACAGTGATGACTAACCCATATCTGACAGGGCAGATGAAGATCATAGAAAGAAAACTGGAAAGACCCTCAGAGGAAGCCAATATTCTGGAAACTTTTGAGAAATGACCTTTTAAAGCTGTGGACAGAGTCCATTCAAAGAGCAATTGAGGAGCCACTTCAGAAAGATTAAAAGAGCTATTCTAAGATGTTAATGTATAAAGTACAAACTACTCCCAAAAAGGTCTGAATAAGTTTAAAGGTGACATCGTTATTACAGACAGGGGAATATGTTCTTTGACAGAACATATCTCAAAATGTATGGATTTGAGGGTCTAATTAAAGGCAAAGCAAAGAGGAAATGAATGAAAGGGAAGATGTACAAAAGGCAATCAGATGGAAAACAAAACTGGATTTGAAGATTAATTAATGGGAAATATTGTCCAAGTGGGATTATTCAACTCCAAATGCTAAAGGTGTGAAATTTTTAAAATTTTTGAGACATACAGAATTTATTCATTTGCTAGCTCTAATTATGGGAAAAACAAGAAGACAAAAGCTAGAGATCATGTTAAAAAGGCAAATGTTTGGGTCAGAAAGCAAATAAAAACTAAAATGGAAACAAAATATACTCAATTCGAACAAATACACTAACAAACATGTTACAAAAGGAAAGTTAATTTAACTTTTAAAAGGTTGTTAAGCTATTACAAATATAACAGAACCTTCCTTAAAAAAAAAAAAGTGAAAAAAAAAACAAAACAATAATTACTAGAGTCTTATCTTATTCCACTACTGCTGTAAAAGGATGAAAGAAATTTTACTCCAACCCTACAAATTCGAAAATAAAGATGATGCCTTCAGGAGCGTTTGGTAGAACAGTTGGTCCAAAACAGAATTGAGATGTACAGGATTCAGAAACAGAACAGTAGCTCTAGTTTCCTTGAAATAAAGGTGGGGCTTCAGAGGTTGAAGAGATTTACCCTGGAGGCAACTTCATTGGTTTAAGTAATTTCATAACAAAAGGCAAAATTCCAAAGCAGCAGCTACTATGGTATAGAATTTTAAAATGTTCATTTGAGAGAGAGAGTATATAACACTAGATAGAGTCCAAACTCAAAATACCACCAAGGCACCAAAAACATAAGGTTCAAAGGGGAATGAAAATTGTAAAATTTAACTTATGATGGATGAGAAAGAAGATATTGGGCTTACCACCATTGCCTGTTCTTTGTTACCAGAGAAAACCTCATTAAAGTAACAGTTACTCTCTAAGACAAGGGGCAATACTTCTAGATGGTCCCTGTCTCTATGTGGGGAAACTGACAACATTAACCTCTTTTGGGGGCATTTCTTCCAATTTAGGTTGTGAAAGCTGGACAATTAGCAGCGACCTAACTGGTGAACTAAACAAGTACAATTTTTTTTTTCATCTAGCCTTGTCTTAGAAACCTTTGAGTTTCTGTTATATTTTCAGCAATGCTAAATATTGACTACTGATAACCATAATTTTCATTAGAGGAGACTTTTAGAGACTGGGGATTGACTTTTTTATTAATTTGTTAAATCTAAGCCTAGTGCTATGGGCATCCGGTGAGGCTCATGCACTGTTCTGAATTTTGAAAAGTAAAGCACAGTAGACTTTGTATGTGCAGATTTAACGCTCTAGCAGAAGACAGCACAGCTCTTGCAACTACTCTTATTCCTCCCAAGCATTGAGATTATCTATCACTAAAAACAAACAACAAGAAATTGGAATTTAATGTATGTAGAATCCTTTTATTTCATACTTTAGTTTATTTGGACTAGTCAAATTTTAATGTCTCCACAAGATATTAATAACAGGTATCATTTATAGTCAATTTGGGACCATCTCTGTAATAATTTTATTGGGACTTTTTGATGTTGCTATTTAATCTCATTACAAAACCTTCACTAAATCATTTTGGACAATGCATCAGGGTATAATTTGGGACTGAATGTGGACTAAGAAATGGATTTTTAGATTAAAATACTAAAACTGTGCCCCTAATAATTATTTAGGTACTGGTTGCTAACCAGTGAGAGAAATTTCGTCAGTCAGAAACAACATTGGGGGCCGAGCCCGTGGCGCACTCGGGAGAGTGTGGCGCTGGGAGCACAGCGACGCTCCTGCCGTGGGTTCGGATCCTATATAGGAATGGCCGGTGTGCTCACTGGCTGAGTGCCGGTCACGAAAAAGACAAAAAAGAAAAAAAAAAAAAAAGAAAAGAAACAACATTGGAACCACTCAAATCATACTCTATAAGTTGTCTTACACCCCAGCGAACCCCTCCTTCTAAGATGCCTTTCATTACCCTTCCCTGGTTTGTGGTGCATTTTCTCCCAGTACCTCTAATTTACATTCCTTATAAATGTTTTACATTGCAGCTGTGGGCCTAAGTTTGTTGTTTCAGAATAAAGCACATGTGAGAGGTGGATTGACTTTAAAGGTAATCATATTTTAAAATATGTTTAGGAAGAAAAGATGGAACTGAAAACAACAACTCAGGTTATTATATTATTTTCATTTTAGTTATATTCATAGAGTAAAATACATCATGACAGTATGCTGTTAACATAGTAAATAATGAAGGCATTTTATAGTAATCACCAAATTATGTGGCAGTTGTCAAAAACTCTTATAATAATTTGTTAAGCTAAGAAATTTAACTTGTTTAATCTTTTTAATCATATATTTAAGCTGTTTGGCATAATTTCTGAATTTACTCATTTTCAGAGTAGATAATTTGAAAGGTCAAAATTAAAAGGATGATATCTAATTTGTTTAAGCCACACTTACATTTTAAGTAGGTCATTTGTGTAGAGCCTTGACTATAGAAAGCATTTTCAAACAAATGTCATTAATCTCATGTATCCTTGTAAAATGGTTGGATATTTTTACCTTTTTGAAAAAAAATGAGCACATTGAGAGCCAGTGAATTTAAGGAACTTGCCAAGCCCTCCTTGTTAATCAATGGTGAAGCCAATATTAGGAATCTAATCTTATGATTTCAAAAAGCAGATTTACAGTTAGGTAAATGTGTGTGTAAGTGTCTAGTTTCTTCTTTTTATAATATTTAAGTTGTTATTGATAACGGATCATATGTATATTTGAGGTTTACATTATGTCACGGGATACACATAGATAATAAAATTGATTACTATAATGAAGTATATTAATATATCTATCATCTCACATAGTCACATTTTTGGTGACAAGAGCAGCTAAAATCTGCTTAATTTTATAAGTGATAATAAAAAATCATTAATGATATCATCTATGGGAAGATTTGAAACATAAGTTTAGGTATTTACCATGTTAGTAACTAGATATTCACACTCCAGAGACAATGACCTTCCAAAATGTGAAAGATGTTAAAGGTCAATCACCTTAAACACTCACAACAAAAATCCCTCAATAACACACCCTTTTGCTTAGAATAAAATTTAAGCCCCTTAATAATACCTCTAGAACTCTTTATTTTCAGACCTCTATTTACCTGTATGATTTAGACTTAGCTTTAGCATATAAAACAGAAAATCTCATACCAGCAGTGTCTTAACAAAAGAGAAAGTATTAATCTCTCACTTAAATATTCAGAGTGGACATGACAGACGTGAACTTATCAGCAACTCCTGCTTCTCCTAGCACACCCCTTGACATTTCTTGTCAGTGACCCTCAGCCTGAAAGAGTTGGCTGTGAGAGCTTCTTATTTTCACAAAAACAAAGTAGAATAACGTATCAAGAAAAATCTAGGAATTCTGTCACTAGAGAAAAATGAGAGCATATTTGAGGGCAACTAAGAGTTCGTGTTCCACCATCTGTCTTAAGCATCCACATCATTTCACCTCTGAATCAGTATAGTCCACCTACTCTGTCCTTTCAATTCTTTCAACACCCTCACGATCAAACGCTCTTGTTTTGGCTTTGACTTTTCCAGGTCTTCCTGAAAACACATCCCAGAGATATAAACATGTCTTGTTCTTATTCATCTTTTCAATATCAGCACAAGTACCATACGTTGATGTTTTTCATATCATTTATTTACATACACACACACACACACACACACACACACACACACACACACACACACATATATATATATATATTTTTTTTTTTTGGTGGCTGGCAGGTAGAAGAATGAATCCCTGGACCTTGGTGTTATTAGCATCACACTCTAACTAACTGAACTAACTGCCCAGCACCATTTTTGATATATTTTATTTTTGACATTTAATAATATTATGTAATATACCACCTCATCACCCTATCATTCAATTTTATGGGCACCCTCTTTGTGTTTTTTAGAGCATTTATTAATTACAGATTCAACCAATAGAAAAGATATAGGTATAGGTATGAATATATCGTGTTAGATGTAGAGATAGACACAGACATAGATACAGCTATATCTTCATTTCTCTATAAATGTAGACATGGACATAGTATAGACATAGTTACAAGTATGTTTATGGAAACATTGACTATTAGAGCTAAAGTAAATTTTGAAGATGATGTGATCCATTCTAGCTCTCTTTTGCTAAATGATTTTGAGTAAAGAAAGATAATATTCAACTGTAGTCACACAAACATACACACACACACACACACACACACACACACACACACAAACGCTTACCCACTACTTACAGTATCAGCTTTTTTCACCAGCACCTCAACCCCGATTCCCAGAGGGCAATGTAAAGAGGGCAAGATGATACCTGAACATGTGGTAAATTGTATACAGAAAGGAATCCCAAGCTTAGGGAATCTGAATCTTTTATATTAAACAGTAAGCATGGCGCCACTTTACTCTGGAGGGAGACATTTTCTTTATTATACTGTACAATTATTATGCCTTCGCTTTATTCTAGAGGGCTTTCTTCCCAGGCTGTTTGCTATACTAACATCCTTGAAAAAATAATCTGTAACAAAGAGCAATCAAAGTCTCATCTGTCTGATGTAGCAAAAATTTGAGAGACCCACTGAGGATTATCTCCCATCAGGATGCAAAGAGACTTAGTAAAACATTAAAAGACAGATATAAATATAATGCATTAAAATAAATCAAATAACTGAACCTGGAAAATATCTAAATTTAGAGACTTTACTAAAAAACTTGAAAGAGTGAAAGAAAATGTAACCAATGACATAGGATTAATGGTCAAATACTTCCTGTATAGAAACCAAAGTAGAAGACAGTTTAAAACATTAGCAGACATTCATTTATTTCTTTGCCTAAGACCCCCATTGCCCCCATTAAAAAGGGAATTTTAACCCTTTTCTTCTTACCTTTCACTGTAGCCATATGCCAATCAAGAAAGCTGCCATGTTCTTATATGACTCCTCACCACCTGTGTATAGGTAATAGCTTTGAGCATGAGAATCTAACTCAAGTTAGGACAATCATTCCTTCCAAAACCCTCTCTTTTAGCTGCACGAGGCTAACGAACAACAGAGGACTATTTATCACATAGAAGCACGCCCTGAAGTAATAATGAAGACTGACTGTGAGCATCTGGATTTGTCAGTTAGAAATTTATCAGTTCTACAGCGAAAGCTGCTTCATAGGAAATAGTGTGTGATTCCATTTTTGAATTTTGATTGCTGACAGCTTTCAGACCTCATGCCTCCTCCTTCTCCACTTGCCCCATACCTGGGCAAATCACATCTTTGCAGGCAGATAAGAAAAGTCCCATTGCCCCCTTCTTAGTGTCATAGAGAAATTTACAAACTCCAGCCCCATGCAGGAACACTGACCCCAGGACTACTGCCTTCTAACCACTAAAAACCAAAGCCACTTGGACCTCCTATCACTCGAGCCAAAGGGAGCAGCTTGGTGCTTGCTCTCCTCTGCCCAGAAAGCCTCAAAAAGTATCTTTCCAGACCCTGATGTGTATATGATGTCAGCAGTCTGGACATCTGGGTGGGGAAGTGATCTCATGCTTCTCCTGGTAACCAGGAGATACAGTAGAATATGCAAGCCATGTTACTAGGGTTTAAGGATAAATTAGGTTATGAAGAAGTAGGGACAGTAAAAAGAATTCTGGGAATATATCTTGAGGTGACAAATAGGAGAAATATTGCAGGAGAAGGAGAAGACGTTTTACAGGAGTATGTTTTAAGACAAGGGAAATTATAAGGAAATAACCTTCCTTAAAAAGTATTACAAAGGTTATTTCTGACAAGTGATATTTAATACATTATTTCTACCTAAAAATATACACAAAATGTGCAAAACAAGTGTTTTTTTCCAATAGAATTCACTGTGGTAAGACTTACTCTATTGTGCCAGAAATAATCACCTGTAAAGTTTTATATGCTAAAACCTAGCTATTTTTTTGTCACTATAGTTTTGGGTTTTTTGTTTGGTTGGTTGCTTGTTTGCCCATTTGCTTTTGTTCTATTTTTTGGCTTTTAGGCAGTGTTCAAAAATACTCCACTTCTGTGGTTTCCCTAGATATCTATTTCCAACATTTTATTTCATAAATTGAGTATTTCACAGGCATTTTGCACTCATTCAGCCGCTGCATGTCTGCAGAGCTTTTCCATAAACTGACCTCTTTTGGAAATCAGTGGGAATTAAGCATCTATAGTGCAGCTGCAGGGGTGTGAAAGTGTATAAAGTTTAGTTGATCTTAATTTTCACAATCCTTCTTTTCCATTCACAGGAGAAATTTTTCTAAATTGACTTTCATTGTAGAATCGTCATCTGAATTGACACCTGGATCAAGATCACATTAAAAGAAAATAATGAATGGGCTCATTTGTGATTGTTGGTAATAGAATCCTGTAGTCAGTTATATTTATATTCTTGAAAGAAAAGAAAAATGAACTCTTTGGTGTATTATTTTGAAATGATGATAATGATATTGTATTATGCACTTTTCAGATTAAAGAACAATCAAAATAATCTTAAATAAAAATTCTTGAAAACATAGTAAGAAACTTGTTTATGAAGCCTGTGACTTTATAGCTATAGAACAATTAAATATCAAGAATGAATTGTTTTTCTTTGTCAATTTCAGATTATGTTTCTGTCCATCCTAGACTGTTTCTAAATAGAAGAATATTAGGGAACTGAAAAGAGGCAACTGATTAAATGTGTGGTTTTACAAATCTGATAAATCAGTGACAGAGGAAATGTGATTATTGTTAAACAGAACTTGAAATCTAATGATGTAAATTATTCTCCAGAGACGATTAAATTATCTCTGGGATATAAGATTTTAAAATTAATTTGAGGTAAAAAATCCTTAAAGAAGTTTAATTGTTATAAACACATGCCAAAGTTGGTTTTTAATCACTTTTATCAGATAGGCAGGGTCTTAGGAGCAACAGATGCAAATTCAGAATGGAAAGTAACATATTTACATATACAGACATGTTTAAGGTGAGAGCAATAAGTTCCTGGAAATTTGTTATAAACTATCTTTTAAAGGATGTTCAGACATCAATTAGAGGTTTAAAGAAGATGACTTTTCTTGTCCCTCCAACTCATAGGTTATATGATTGTAAAACATGAGTGTGTTCAGTTTGTCACTTTTGGGGGTGGGGAGGCAAGAGAGGAAAAGAGAGAGAAGAAACTTACAGACAGACATAGAAAAAGAGAAAAGGACATTAATAATTTTGTTTGAATAACATGAGACAATTTGAAAATGAAAGCAATGAAAGAAAGTGTAGTATATATTGTACTTACTTTGAATGAGCCTTGATCAAGCTAGGAAATAAAATAAAACAAAACAGGACTTTTTTTTTCTTTTTGCCACTTGGGGTTTATCTATTTTCTTTGTTGTAGATTTTACCATTTGTGGGAAAGTAGAAGAGCAACATACTCCATGTAAAATGGGTACAACAGCCATTGCTCCTCCACAGGGTCTAGAGTAAACGCCCTGAGGGTTCCAGGATCCCAAACACTTTGCAGTGAACCTGAAAATAATGCTTATTAATAGCTCACATTTTATAAGCACTCACCACGTTCTAAAACTTTCAATGGTTATTGCAGTGGCCCAGCTGAAACTTTAGGGAAACAGCAAGCTGGCCCTCCCCTGAAAAAGCTGTTGGTTTCCTTCTATATATTATTGGAAGTAGGGGCCTGGGGGGAAAAAAAAGAAAACTGTAAGGAAATCGATAAATGCTTTCTGTTCTAAATTGGGACTAGGCTGCTAATGAAATTGTAGAACTCTTCAGAGAATCGGAGCATTTATTAATTTAATTCCCAATCAAAACTGTCTAAAAAATAAACCAACAGGAGCTTCAATCATAAATGGCCAAAAGAAAGTAGATTTTTTTTTTTTCAAAGTAAGATACCCTCAACCTCCCCCTTGTCTACCCCACCGGTGGAGATACAAGCACAGAGGAACAAAACAGCCAGGTTTGTACAAAGCCTGTCACTCAAATGATTCTGTTGATGTAAATAAAACACACTCTCCTGAAGAAAGCCACACCAGTGGAATGTCACTGTTGCAGACAGCTGTCTAAGTAATCCAAATGTTACAGTCCAAATGTATTTTGCTCAGGAATTCATTACTAAAATGGGGCGATAAACCAAAACACTAGGAAATCTGAACAATGCTGTAAAATAAAATGTCAGGTTTATTTTTATGTATTTCTAAACAAAAGAAGTCACGAGGAAAGACAGGGAGTGCCATTGTTGAGTCCTAGCTGGGCATGTAAACCTATCATCATCTAAAAAATGGAGGCAGAAAATTAGCTGGAATGTAAGTGATTTTCTTTCAACTCAAATAGAAGAGCAGACTAGCCCAGGGGAGTCTGATTTGAGCTGTAATATTAAAAAATAGGATTTAAATTCTCAGGATTAAGCCATTTAAAAAATTATTTAAAAAGCCAAGCCTCCAACTTCTAAACTAGAGACCTGAGATAGGATGACTAGAAAAATACCTCATTCTTCCAAAAAGTTGTAATGGAATGTGAAAGCATTGCACATTAAAGCAAACATTTAAATGTGTAATTGTCATATTTTGTTATCATCCATCTAATAAAATTCAATGAAATATTTCAGGCTTATGAATTCAAGAAATACAGTTTGTCTCTTATAGACCGGGTAGAATAAATGTATGAATATTTAGTTTTTGCATATTAGTCGATGATTCTTACGACAGGAGATTTCAATTGAGAAGTTCAAGAGTGGGTCTGAGAAGTCAGCATTTTAACGAGCCCCTGAGTAATTCTAAAGAAGTTTGTCCTCAGACTATATTTAAAGAAACACTGTTTGACCAACATCTCCCCAAATTTGCCAAGAGAATAGATGTTAAGTGTTCCCAGCACAGACACACACAAAGGTTACTATGAGGTGATTAACATGTTAATTATTTTTTGTGAGTTGTGGTGATTATTTCACAATACATAATTAAATATACACAATTTTTATTTGTCAATTATATCTCAAGCTAAAAATAAAGTAAAAAATAACAAGAATTCAACTAACAATCAGTGTTTTATAATAAAGGGACAATGCAATAGCATAAAAAATTGTAATCCACAGATATTTCAAACTTTTTTCTTTTGTAAAATCTCCCCAAATAAACTTTTTAATAAAGTAAAGAAAGTTTAAAAAAAGAAACACTTTTATAGAGTTTAAATTTTTAGACTATAGCTGTTGTTCTTTTAACTGCACAAAACAGAAAACATTATTTTTTTCTCTGGAAATATTTCAAATACACACTTGTCACATAATGGTCAACATATCACTTTAGATTTATTTATTATGCTTTTTCCATCCATTCTTTCCATAAATATATATTGAAAATCTACTGTGTTCCAAGGCACTGAGAGTTTTGTGATAAAAAAGAGAGAGGTAGTTACTTTTACACATCCTAAGTGTAAAAGATAATTTAAAAGTAATAAGATAAAAAAGATTAAAAGATAATAAATAACTATATAATTTCAGGTTTTACTAAGCATTACAAAGGCATAAAGCATAATTAGATGTGTGGGGGATATTTGAGATGGGAAAATCAGATAAGAAGCATTTGAGTAGAGAAATAATCACATATAGCCAGATTTATGAAGGTCTTAGGGGGCAATGGGTGCTAGGCAGAAGATCATGATTGGCTTGCTACAAAACCTCAAAAATGCCAGGGTGACTGGAGGGTGGTGACTGAAGGGAAGTGTGGTAGAGGTTGAGATGAGAGAGGTAAGGAGAGGCAAGATTACCTTTAAGATAAACTCCTACTCCGAGAAGTTCGTTACCGCAGGCTGGGAAAAAAGAAGTGAAGTGAAATATGACCCCCAGCTTTTTGGTCCTGAGCAACTGAGTGAGTAGCAGTGCCATTGGATAGAAATAGGTGGAAGAAAAATGTTGTCTAGGATTTGTCAATTTGGTATGTCGGGCTTTAAAATAACAAAGGCCAGATAACAAGTAAAGAGCTGAACATAGAGTCTGGAGACTGGAGGAGGTATAGGACAAGAGATTAAAAATTATAGATAAATCAGGAAACATATTGTCTAAAGCATGGACCGAATTACTTAGAGAGCTTAGAATCTAGAGAGGGAAAAAATGAGGAAGAGTAATCAACAAAGCGAATCAAGTAGTGGTCAATGAGGTAGAAAAAGCACTGGAAGCGAATCGTGTCCTCTGAGTTAACTGAAAAAATGTGCCTATGATGAAAGAGTGGTCACAGTGAAAATAGGTGCAGAAAAACATAAAAGACATTTGATAACTGTATATGGTAAGATGCAGATAGTTTCTCACATTAATAAGAGAAATTTCAATGGATGGATGTACGTACAAATGTGTTGGAATAGATTAAAAAGAGAATGAATAACTTCAGATAATATGTTACACATCATGAATTATCCTCTTGTAAAACAAAAGGACAGGCTAAATTAATACACCTCCCAAAAGTATTAATGTATAGCTTCAGCGAAAAAAACTCAAAGTGCCAGAAACAAATGGAAACACAAGGAAAATCAGAAATTATATTACCCAATAAGGATTTTGACATTTATATGTGCCCCACTCCATAGAATCAATGGTTTCAATTGCCCATAAGGGAACAGAACATGTGTGGCCCATAAGGAGAGAAAATATGTGAATCAGTATTAAAAAAAAAAAAAAAATGCCTGAGTTGGAGTGGATGGAGGGGAAAACCATAAATTCTAGACATATTTTAAGTGCATTTTACCAAACCTTTAAGCAACAGCAGTTTTTATAATGTGTCTTACAACAACAGAAAGAAAAAAAGGTAATGTCATGACACTCTTACTCCTTTTATGAGTAAGATGCTTCCATGATGCTTGGAAGTAAAGAGTCAGTGGTGCATCTATAACCATCTCCCTCCCTTTTTGGGATGTTAAAGGCACTGTCCACCTCGTCCAGGCATTCTTGCTAACACTGTTGTGGGATTTATTGGCAATCATATGGCCTAGGAAATTGTTGTCTAAGGATGTACCTGTATGTCTAGGTAAATTATTGTAAATAAATATGGAATGTACGGACTTATGGGACTCAGCTGAATAGATAATGACTGCTAGTCATATAGTTTCTCTACTTATGTGACTAGTTGTCTCAGTCTGTCATGAAAATTTAACCCTTGGTACTACTGCAATGCCAAGAATCAGAAAGACAGTATAAGATATTAAAAAATGTATTACTACTATATATGAAAAAAATTCTAAGCTGAATGTCTGAAGCCAGAAAACACATACACACACACAGTGAGTAAAAAATACTTACCTAAGAAATACAACGGTAGCATCACATGCAAAAATATATTACTATACTCTATCATTCTAAAAGATTTAGGGGAAAAAACATGATAATGTTATTAAAAGCACAAAAATATAAAAATATATTCAGTAAAATAGAATACTCCATTTATAAAAATAATACTCTTGGTAAATTAAAAATATGGAATAACTTTTATAATTTTATAAAGAATGGTTACTAGAAAACTATAGTAAGCATCACATCCAGTAATTAAAAAATAAAAATTATATATTAGATAAAGACAATAAGTAGATATAAAATGAATAAATAAAAATAAATATCAAAACAAAAAGGTTCACTCTTATGCTTCTCATGAGAATTGTTCTGAAGAGTGCAACTAATAGTAATTTTTACAAAGAATTAAAATTTATAAACATTAGGGAAGAGAACATATATAGTTTTTTCCAGAGATGAGATGATACAATGAATCCCTAATGTGGTTGTTGGATATAACATCAATATACAACAATAAATATAATTCTTATACATTCAAAATATAAATAGAATCAAATAATTAGCAATGTATTCATAATGCAAACAGAAATTTTAAGACAAAATAGTGGGATTACAAAAGGTACAAATGCACATAGTAGATTAATATTTTTTTAAATTATTGAATAAAACTAAAGGCCAAAAGTAAACAGAACTATAGCATGCTCATAGATAAATTACTCAATATAATGAGAATAAGTGAATAGAAATTACCCAGAGTAAATAATGGAATGAAAAACAAAAACACATAGGGAGATGCATAGGAGAGAGATTAAGAAGTATAAGGGATACTGTGCAGTCTAACATACACACACACACACACACACGCAGATATAATTGGAATTCCAGATGAAAAATAAAGAACATATATATATATATATATATATATATATATATATATAGTGTGTATATATATATTCCAGATGAAAATAAAAGTTATATATGATGATTTAGTAACAACATATTTCTAAAATAAATTTAGAGCTTCCTCAGATTCAAGAACAATTAACTCAAAGCAGAATAGAAATCAATCCACATCTGCACATGTCAGAATGAATTTGTAGAAAACCTGTGAAAATTTGAAAATATTAAAAGCAGCTGAGAAAAAACAAGCAAACAAAAACACAGCTCAACTTCCAAGAAGCATCAATAACTTTGACAGTTTGCTTGTCATAAGTAACAATGAAAATGATAAGATAATAAAACGGTATAAACAGTGGTTTCTGTTTTAAGCTTGGGAGTGAATAATATTCGAACTGTTTACATCCTGAGCAGAAGTCATTAGCCTCTGACAGGTTAATGAAATATTAAAATATATTCAATGTTATTTGCCATATTCATAGACTATAGAAGAAATAAAAATGATAATTTTAGTAGATACAGAAAAAAGTTATAAAATTCAACACATGATATATTATAAAAACTCTTAGCAAACTTGGAATAAATGACTTCCTTGATATCATAAATTACCTACTTGATCTGACAAAATACCTACTGAAAAAATGTAATCGTTGGTAAATAATTAAAAGTTTTTCCTTTAAGCAAATCTTTGGACAAGAACAATGAAGTAGAGTGCACAATATCCTGTATATATGCATATTTGATATTTTACAAAGACATAATTGCAAAGCCATTGGGAAAACCTGGAAAAAATGGACCACTTCACACCATAAACACACACACACACAAGCAATTCTACATAGCTAATATGACTGATAATGTTAACAGGAAAAAATAATGTACTTACAAGATAATGTAAAATGATATTTTATGATGTCTAAGTAAAGACAGGTTTCTTAAATGATACATTAAAAAAAAACTTCATGTATAAAGAAAAAGGTATGTAAACTTGGCTACATTACGGGTATAAACTTCAGCAACATAAGTAAGAAAGTTAAAAATGAGCCATGTGATGGAAGAAGATATTTGCAACACATATAACTGGTAAAAGGATCACATCCACAATATTTTTAGAGATAAAATATATTAGTAAGAAAAAGCCAATAGGAAATTTGCAGGGAAGGAAGGAAGGAAAAGGGAGGGACTAAGAAAAGAAAGAAACTTAAAAGGTCTATCTATTTAAAAAATGTGGCAAATGTAATTAGGAATTAATGAAAAGCAAAGTAAAACCACAATTAGATACCACTGTAAATCAATCATACTAAAATTTTAAAAAATACAAAGTCTGACATTACCAAGCTGGGAAGAATCTGGCGCAATCAGAACTTATTGCCTTCAGTGGAAACATAAATAGGCCAGAAGAGTTATAGTTTGATTGTGAAAGCCAAAAACAGTAACATCAGCACAAACAAACAATGGGTGCTATTTGGAATAGTTGAGAATTCATACAGTCTTAGATTCAGCAATTCTACCCTAAAATTGTATTCCTCAGAGACATGCTTATTTGCATCAAGATACATGTACAAGCATGTTTATGGTACTGTTGCTCATGATAAATAAAACTAGAGCAAAACCAAAATAAGATCAAGAGTAAAATGAACATATAATGATGCATTCATACAAAGGAATATCCCACAGCAACAAAATTTATAAGCTTTATTTACACGCAATAGCTTTGACAAATTTCTAAGTGTTATGCTGAGTAGAAGACAGAAAAAAGGTAACACATACTAAATAATTTCAGTTATATAAAAAGTCAGGTGAATCTAAAGCACAGAGTGGGATATGCTTGCTTTTACAAATCAGTAATGCTGTATATCTGTATTTTATACAAACTCTGTGATGTATTTTACTTTATATATTTTATATTTTATACTTTATGTTTGACTTTTATATTTTATTTTATGTATATTTTATATTTTAAGAAGTTTAAAAATTAAAACAAAATTTTCAGGAGAAAATGGCAAAAGATATCACAGGCAATTCATGGAAGAAGAAATCCGAATGGTGAAAAGACATATGTAAAGATATTCAGGGCCGACCCTGTGGCTCACTCCAGAGAGTGCTGCGATGGCCCGGTGCGCTCACTGGCTGAGCGCGGTGCGGATGACACCAAGCCAAGGGTTGCGATCCCCTTACCAGTCACAAAAAAGACAAAAAAAAAAAAGAAGAAATCTACACTTAAAAAATATTTTCCACAAATGGACAAGAAGGCAAGTGCATAAACATTTCCTGTAGTACTGTAAATGGTGTGAGAAAATGTGCAAGCAACACAACCATCTGTCAGCGGGAATATGGAATAACAAATACATATTTATTTATTCTGTGGAAGAGTGTATTTCAGCTAAAATCAATAAACCAACTCAATGTATATAGTTATAAATATATTTGAAAAACGTGAAATGAAAATGACTTACAAAATATTTACAATATAATAGCGAAACATATCCCTTCGAACAGTATGAGTGGGAAATTAAATGCATATAGTTACAGATCAGTAGACTGCTTTATATTCTCAATGAATTAAGAGGAGAAGATAGTTTTTCAACTCAAAATGAGGAGGAGAAGACAGCATAAAGGCTTGTTAATAAAAGAATAGGTATGAATAATCCTTTTGGGAAGTGGAAGAGTGAATTCCTCAGGGAAATGTAGCATTTTTGCCAGGTGGTACTCAGTTCCCACTTAAGGTTTATGGCAGCAATTTGAATGGAGCTCAGTCAGCAGGGTCATGTGGTTTTTCACCAGCCATGATCAGCTGCTAATGTGAAGATGCAGATAAAGTCCAAGTAGTACATAACTGGGGTTTGGAATTTTTCAAGCAAGGTGATGGTATGAGAAGAGAGGAACAAAAGAGTGAAAAGTTCATGGCCAGAAATGGTTATGGTGGGGGAGGGGAGGGACATAACATCTAAGCTGGAATGGAAGAAAATGAAAACACAAATAATTGGAGAATGGAACAATTGGAATTCCTGATGGAGCATGAGAACTTGTGCAGTCATCATATGTGTATAGGGGAACAGAAAAGACAGGAGATTTGGTAAGAGAGTTGAATGGAGAATTTCAGATGTAGTAACTGGGAATAAAAATGCCTAGACCACAAGAGGTAACTAAAGTGGAATTAAGAAATAGATTACTGGAAGTGCAGAGGCCAAAGATCTAAGAGGCCAGATAATTGAACAGATCATCAATATAAATCTGACCATGTTAAAATAATGACAGAAATGCAGATAGTAAACTAAGTGAAAGAATAAGGAGAATTTAAGAATGAGGAAGAGTGAGAAATGTTAGTACATGCCAGTATCAAAGAGATCTAGAAGAGAATAAAGTCTAATGGCATCAACTTGAATGAATCCTTGGTTCCAAGGACACAAAAGATGGTCTGGAGGCTGAAATGAGATATGAGGAGATATACCATCATCATGCCCTGCGATACGTAGATTATTGGAAGAAAAACAACAGCAACAACTTCTATTTTGAAGGCTGCATTGGCTGTCACATCTTCAGCAAAATAAGGTAAAAACAGAAGACTTCAGAGAAGAAATTGAGGTGGAGTGAGGGAGTGGGGGTTACCAATGACAGAAGGTGTTACAAAGGAAACAGTGGGAATGACAGGTAGAGGAAGAGTGAAAGATTAGGAAGTGGATGGAACACTATGGGGATGAGTTACAGTGGTGAGGGGTTTCTTGGAGTTTTAGTCTTCTGCTGGTGACAGGAGGTACACAGGAATAGTTCATGATGGGATTTTCTTTAACCTCCCATAGGGAAGATGAATCAGAATTCATATGTTGATGAATCTTCCCTCATATGTTCCTTTTTGATTAATATTAGTGTTCTATTAAAATTTGAGATATAAAAGCATTTAATTTACTTAAAAAATAAAGTTGGTGAATTTTAAAATAATTTTTAGGTACCCTAAAATATTTAATATGTGTATGCAAATAGAACTGATATTACTAAATGCCAGTCTTTCTACTCTGTTTTATGTTTAAACACTTGAGTTTGTAGAATTAAACTATTTGTTTTGCTTAATTTTACTCACTTTCATTTCTGCTACAAAAATTTAAAGTTTAGCATTATTTGTCAATGCCTTAAGAGACAAATTTCCCCAAGATGCCATGATAATTTGAAAGGGACATTTATCTTAAGGAATTGAGATTGTACTCTAGGTTTTTCATTTAATAATGATATAATTTTTTCAAGATTGCTAAATCTAGTTTTTCATTAATAAAATGAAAACAGTATAATTTATGTAGAATCCCTGGTCCTACTTGGTGCATAGAATGTCCCTCTAAATTGCCTGGAATTTGAATTAGGTTGTACCTGATGAGAGTAGTATAAAGAGGGCAATTAAACGTTAAGCTTGTTTAAAGACAAAACCAGGTTTATACTATTGAATTCAATCTCCACTTCATTCTGATTAACTACATATAGATATGTACTCACTTAGAAAACACATTATATTTTCCCATTTCTACTTAATTAACTATTAAATATCTCATCTAAGGAAAAAATTATACGAAAATAAAAACAATGAGTAAGGGAAAATTTTATTCTCTTAGCAATAAATAAGGAATTCCTCTTAGCAAAGGAAGATCTGATTCACTTGGATTGGAAAATTTCCAAGGAAGCATGCTTGGGTTAGAACCTGACCTGTAAGTGGATTTACCTGCCTTAGGTAAGATAAAAGGCAGGGGAAGGGAGGAGTGTTACTAATTTTTGCAGTGTCAGAGGAAGCCAGAAGAAGATTGAGATTGCATTGTATGTCAAAGGCTTGGACTTAGCAAAGCATGACCTTTCTTTTGACCTTTAAACTCATAAACTAACTCATGCAGTTTTGGTGTAAGAAGCTATTCTGTGAGTACAGAAAGAAAAAGATGAGTTTATGGCAGAAGAGTCAAAAGCTCTCTTTTCTGGAGCAGAGAGAAGAGATCCCTAAGCAAGAAGTAGACAGAGATCAGAAAAATTAGAAGAGAGGCTGTAAACTCAGATTAGGTTTACCCAAACCTCAAAGGGTCAGAAGCTGCATGTGATAATGGGATGGCAGGGGAACACTAACTTCCTGTTTCCTTCTCTAAACAGAAGCCTCTGTGAAAGATTGCACTACATTTTCTTCTCAACCATCTTTAGAAAGACACTTGAAGTTGTTATTTTTACTTCTGTTAGTAATTATGAATACTGAATTTCCCCAGGCATATTCTCTCCACTCTACCAGTAATTGGCCTGTGCAACTGATCTCTGGGGAATCACTGAGGCTTAGAATTCCTTTAAAAATATTTCTTATAACCAGACAATGTCTAACAGCCCTCCTAATTCACCGGTACAGATCCCTTGCCTTTGGGAGTAGCTATTTATTCAATAATTTTGAAAAATTCACAAAACTTTCTTTTAATTTTTTTTTCTTATAAAGTATAAAAAGGGTTAAAGTTAGAGCCACATTCTGATTAACTTTGCTGGACACTAGGGAGCTGACAGGACTACATACATGTGTTAAGCTGAGAGGAATCAAAATAAGATGTCTGTCATGCGCTATCACCAAGTTTTGTTCATATACTTTATCTTATCTTATTTTTGCAACAGTCCTTTGGATTATTTAGTGATGCATTTTTACTCTTATTTTACAGACAAAAATACAGAGGTTCAAAATGTAATGGGCCTTCCCAAGGTCACGGAACTACTGACTGAAAGGAAACATGACCCTTCAAGTGTGCTGTCTCCAAAGCCAGGGCTCTGTATACAAGGTGATGAATTGTCTGTTTGTACATACAAATGTCAGTTATAAAGTTTAATAACTTCTCGTAACTAGCCAGGTTTATTGACCTACCTATTGCCTTACTTTTAATTTTTATTGAGAAATAGATAAGTAGAAAAATAATGCCTAGAAGTAAAATTACAATTTTATTTATTTATTTATTTTTTAAATATGCGAGGTCCTATCAGTGACATTTAAAGTAGTGTTATGTTTAAAACGGCTTAATTATCTTGTCCTAAGCTGCACATTTGAGGACAAGGAGGAAGAAAAACACAAACAAATGACAGATTCTGAAATAAACTCTAAAATATGAAGTACTCAACTTTTGTTTGTTTTAAACAGAAAAGTAAATTTGCAAAAGAAAAGCCCATCATGTGCCAATTTGTGCTTTATTTATGGACAAAAATCCTACAGTAAAACATAACAAAACAATAGAGACCAGATGCTGAAAAGGAATAACATTGTCTAGCTTTCATTTGGCCAAGCATATATTTTTTTATCCATATTTCTGTTGTGAAAATTGTCAGATTCAAAACAGCGTCATTGTGTCAAACCCTTACAAAATGGAGTCAGGAAAGGCCAAGAAAGGCAGACTCTCATGCCTGGTTTGCCTGATAACAGGAACAATTACAAGAAACTTTTACAAACCACAGCTAACTACATGAGTCACACAGCTAGCCTGACAGTCCCTCCAGCCCAACCCAAAAAAACAATCTACTAGAGCTTTAAGACTGCAAGTCTTTCCTAGCAACTTCCACCACTCATCAGTTAGCTAATTCCAATGACCTTTCTTTCAAAACAACTTGTGCAATCTCCTTTTTCCACACTCAAAACATAATTTTTTCTTCATTCTCCAGACATACCAGAGATCACTCCTGTCTGTGCATGTGCTCTGAATTGCCTTTCAAATTGTATATTCCCAAATAAAACCTTTTGCTTAAAGATTTGTCTCTATAGTTTTATTTGAAATTGACATTATTAAGCTATAAAAATTAATATTATAAATTTTACTAAGATTATATTGTTTAAAATTTTTACTTATACTAAGAGCAAGTTCTTTGGGGTCTATTCAGTAAGGCTTAAACCATCTCTAAATTCCTAATTGTAAAACTTTGGATATAAGAATTTACTATTCTTAACTATTCTTCATTTAATACTATCTACCTTATAATATTATAGTGTGTCATGAATGAGTTAATGGCCTAAAAGTGCTGTCACAGAGGATGAGACATGGCTTGAGTTCAATAAATACTAATCCTTCTCTGTCTCTTTTTCCTTTTCCTTCTAAGAGAAGAAAAAATAATTTCAAAAAATAAATTTTCATTGGACTTTCTTTCCCTTTGTGTTCATAAACATTATTAAAAAGGACTTCTTAGCTCTGAGTTCTTTATCCAAATAATTTTTTTGAAAATAATCTTCAGAAAAGGAATATAACTTCTTATCTCAGGGTCTGCTCATTTACTGAATGTACACAAGTTAAAGTGGAACATCTTTACAACACCAACAAGGGCCCCAGGTCAATAGAAAGGAGAACATTGATTAGAATGCCACCTTAAAATGCAACTTTGCAGAGCCCATTGAAATTTGTCTTCACTGGAATCTATAAGAATATTTAATAACTATTTACAAAATCATAGTTTGAAACTGTGTTCTGATTTTTTCAAGTGAAATGTATTATTCAATTAAATATATCATGTCACATATGATTTCCCATCTCTTCTATATCAAAAACATTTTCCAATGATGTGAAAGGTCAAAATACAGTTAGCCATGGTCAATCTCCAAATAATATCTGCGCCCAAAGCATCTTAGGTATCTTTCCATCACCATTTGATCTCCAACATTAATATTTTCAATTGTATTTTTAGACAAAATGTCAATTCTGTCTCTGGCAGATATGTGGACTGTTCGATTCAGCATAGTAACTGACATGACTAGGGTAGGCCTCAGCTACACGGAGATTAAGCATTTGACTATAACATAACTCAAGAAATGTTAAATTGCTCTTCTTCTTAGCTTTACCTTGCATAATGAATTAAGAGAACAGCTTTTGGAAAATCTATTGAAAATGTAAATGATAATAGTGAGAGATAACACATTAGGCTAAAGTATTCAGTGTGACATTAACATGAACTTATTAGTATTTGGATCATTCATTCATTCATCAAATATTTTTTGATAGCTTTTAATGTTCTTGGCACTGTTGTAGGCATTGTGGATACAAAAATTAATAGAAAATTATCTGTTCTCATAAAGTTATCATTCCATTGGAGGTGGAGAATAGGAAAAAACAAACAAAAAAAATAAATCATGTATCAGGTTGTAATAAAAGCCATGAAAAAAAGTATAAAAGTGTAAAAGGAATGAGGAGTGATGGGAAGGTGCTATTTCAAACAATGAGTTCAGGGAAGGTTTCACTGATAAGGTATTTGAGGAAAAGTTTTAATGTGTGTGAATAGATCATGATAAAATAAGTGTTGATGAAGTTAAACATTATGTAAATTTTGAGACACAGAGGAAATTAACCTTAGATAAACAGGTGCTCCCTCCATAAAGGGCTTATCAAAAAGAAAAAAAAAAAAATGTCAGAATCAAGACTATTTTCCAGAGTGAGCCCTGCTGAAACATTTTCCTCCACACACGATATTGAAAGACCCTCTAAGTAGCAAATTACAGATGCTCAGGATTAGCAGCTTGCATATACTTTAAAATAAGATAGCAATTTCCAGGAGTTCAATATTCTTTCTTTAATGGACACTTTGAAACCTCGAATATATTAGCCAAGTATTTTTAAGCCTAAATTTTATCTTTTTTGAACATATATATACTATTAATTTAGGCTTGTACTGTCATGTATTATAATCATTGGGGCAATAAACTTAGAAGCTATCTTTTATTTGAATATTCACACACTAAATAGGCCAAAAAAACAGTCTTCTAACTGGTTTCTCATGTCCAAGTAGAAGGAACATGATCTCATCAGTTAGACTTTTTAACTTAACGATTTCATTAAGTTGTGAAATAAGGCACATATAGAAAATTACACAATGATGGTTTAGCACGAATCAGATTTTGGATATCAGTGATGCAGGTCCAAATAAAGTGTAGTCAGCACTCTGAGAAGACCCCTTCACACTCCCTCTTAATCACAGAGCCAAGTTCACCACACTTCTACTTTTATGATAATCGCCCTCTTGATTTGTTTTTTAGTTTTATCGGCTAAGCATGTCTTTATTATCCAGTCACTTCAATACTCAGTTATACCTATCCACTTATTTAATATTTTAGCTGTTTTTCATTCCTTCCTGAATCCCTGGCTCACTATGTGGGATAATTTTTCTCCTTCCTGGGTAATAATCTTTAATATTTTCTTTATAATGTCTTGAATGGTTAATCTTTTCAGCATTCATGTAGAATATTTTTACTGATTATAAAATATGAGCTTGATAATTATTTTATCTCATCATTTGAATAACATCATTCCACTTTCTTCAAGCTTTTGTCTTTCCTTTTTAGAAGCAGATATTATCGATGCTCTGCTTACGACTCCTAAGTGACAATTTCTGTGTACTCCAACAACTTCTTTATTCAAAATCCTGCAAATCTTGACTAAAAACTTTGTTTAGCTCCAGAAGCATATATGGCCCACATGTGATGCAGACTGATCATGCCCAGAAATTAACGATTATAGTAGCGGTCAACCAGTGTTGAGTCGGGGTGGGTAAATGAGTACAACAGCTTCCTCAGTCCTCAGGTGATGTGTGGTGTAATTCTAAGGCATATTCCACACAGACTTCTACAGATTCCCAACAAGATTAAGCTCCAGTTACTCAATGAATACAGCTCATATTAGCTTCTTTTCTCCCCTGGCTTAATTCTGATTCCCCTATGTTTCCTTCAGAACCACTCAAACTATTTGTAATCAAAATCTTACCTCAGGATCTACTTTGGAGTGGTGAAGTGTTTTGATTTTTTGAAGTACTATGTCTTTTTTCTTTGATTAATTTTTCCATTTTTATTCTCTCTTTTGGATTTTAATGGTTTTGGTCTGAAGTACTAAGGTGAAATTTTTTCTATATTGATCTGCCTTAGATTTGTGGTGGTGTTTTTTTTTTTTTTTTTAATCTGTTTGGGCAAAAAGTCAGCTATTATAACTTTCATGTACTATTTCTCCATTTTCTTTCTCTTCTCCTAAGATTCTAATTAAACACATATTAGACTCTCTCATGATATCATTCTTGTCTATTATCTTTCTTATTTTAAATTCTCCTTTAATCTTCATGCTTTATTCTAGATATCTCCTGATCTCCTCCTATTTATTTACTTTCTACTCACCTGTACATGAAGTTATAATGGCTAAAATTTTTTAATCCATCCATCGAGTTCTTAATTCTAATATACTGTTCTTTTTGAAAGTTTCTGGGCTTTTTTGCAAGTTTTTTAATCTTATATTTTACCTTCTTGAACATAGCACGCATTATTATTTTAAAGTCTCTTCCTGGTTACTTCAATTATTTGGACCTCTGAGTTCTGTTTATTTTCCATCATTTGTTCCAGTAGTCTTTTGTTACATCTAGCTGTATTATTATTGTGTACTCATCACTGTATTGATAATCATTTACAGAAATAGTTTTAAGCCTGAATGATATCATCTTCCACCAGAATGCATTTTTCTTTGTTTCCAGGGACACTGTCATTTTGTGATGTTTTGAGGTATTGTTTTATCTTGCAAACTATTATTGTTTTAGAAACTGGTGTGACTTAAAGATGAACAATGGTACTTTTAGGACTTGTCCACTCACAGTTCACCCTACTCCTAATAAGCAGCTTTTGTAGTTCCAAACACAAGGGAAAAGTTTCATGAGTATCCCTTACCTGTTAGGACCCTGTGCTCCAATACTGTCCCCTTAGCCATGAAAGAATGTCAGAATTTCCCTCAGAGCTTTCAGCCACCCTCTGGCATTGGCTGTGGAAGGGAAAGCAGCCCCTAGTTAAGAGCTTCTTTCCCAAGCCTTCAGTCATCCCTGCTTCCTGGCTCATTATCATGTTCTGTCTATCATGCTCTATCTATATTTTTTTAAAGTCAATTTTTTTAGTTGTCTTCAATGCATGGAATATTGTTCTGAGTTGCCTGCACTGCCATTGTCAGAAGCAGAAGCACCACAGCTTTAAGAAAAATCCCTAAAGTTTTCTAAAATGCATAGAAACAAATGTAAAATCTCCATTATTTCAATATCCATCCAGTTTTTCAAAACTTAGTTGATCAAATCATTTTAAATAGAGAGCAAATGCATTACTATAACAAAATTTATAGTGGTTATTAAGATCTTTTTTATTAATAAAATGATCTCAACAGAGGTCTAAATACAGTGCAGTGATAATCTTATTGATTTTGCCTAAATATTTGCCTAAATATCTACTGAACAGCTGACTTTTCCACAAGATAAATAATTTTTCTAATATCACAATTAATTTATGTTTCACTAAAGGACTAATACTTTTGTATAACTAAAAGGCTATTCTTAGGTGATTACTCTTTACATATTTTACTGATACTTTGAAATTTTACTTGGGATGATATTGTAGCAGGAAATGTGAACTGAGAGTCTATACACTCATCTATGGTACACGCTTCTGTTTTTTTTTTTTTTTTTTTTAACAAACATTAGAGTTGTATCCACTTTATTAAATGGCAAAATAGAAGATGCATTATATAGTATCCATTTTAGGTACATGCTTTAACAATATATCTATATTCGAATTATCATATAGAAGAAAATTAATTTTCTAGATTCAAAAATATTCTTTTGTTTAATTATATAAATTTTTCTTGGGATTGATATAAGCAAAGAAAATGTAGATTTTTATTCAAATGAAAGAGAATCGTTTATATTGTGATAAAACTTCTGACAATAATCAAGTAATCTGTAGAGAATGATTAGTTTTAGGTGTATAACTTTGGAAGAAATAAACCATAGCAAGTTTATATATTCATTTTGATTGTCTAAACTAGCAGTGTATGCCATGCCACTGTCAGTTGAATCTTAGATGCTGATAAAGCCATGCAAATATTTATAATATATCATTCAGCATAAATTGCCATCCAAAATTTGATTTACTGTCCATGTAGTGATCTGGAAACTCAGTTTTTTGTATGTTCTTATCTTAAAAATAATAAAACTTTTGTCCAAATAGTTTACATGAATTAAATATCTGATATATATTGTGTTTAAATATGTTACTCACATGGCTTAAAAACTCAATATATGACCCTCACAAATGATCTAACATCTCTACAAAATAACTAAGTCAATGCCAAAGCTTCATTATTTCCTAGCAAAGGGCAGTTTCCCATTAAAAACAACTTTTCCACTGCAAAACTTTACATTTAGGAAGTGTTGTTATATAATATTTTTGATACTCTTTGGTACAAAATTTTAAGTTTAAAAAACTGTTGCAACAGAAGTGCAAAAGTTTTCTGAAATTGAGAAGTTACAGTACAAGTATTTTCAAGACACTATTATTTTTATTTCTTTTATTCAGCAAAAAAAAAAAATCATCTCAAATTTGTTTTGCAAATAATGGCCCATACTTGTAAAAATTTTTTGGAATTTTTAATTGGCTGCAGATAAAAAGAACTCAAATCATTTCAATTTAACAGGCATTTATTAAACACTGAGAAAAACATGATGACTACTATGGAGGAATCAGAAGAATAAAATGAAAAGGCCTACTGTAATAGGCTTTTTCTGAAATGAAAGAAATTAGATAATTTTAAAAACTAAGAAGGACATATGCCTTATATCATATCAATTATTTAATTTATCAATCTGCTTTTTTTCTTTTCTCATTTACTGTTTCCACAAAATGCTGACCACTAAAGCTTTTGGTCATATAGTTGGATCATACCCTTCTCCAGAAACTTTAAATCAGAAAGTTATAACGTTAATTATCTGTCACCATTACTAATAATTCATTTCTAAAAATAACATGTTAAGTACCTTAATACTTGATAAATTCTTAATTAACAATATTTTTATTGCTTGCGTATAATTCAGAAGGCCATTTGGAGAAATTATGTAGATGGAGTTATGTTTCCTTCAAAAAAACTGTCTAAGTCCTTTGTCTTTCTGATTCTATGTTTTAGAAACCATTTTGATATAATCATAGATGTAATCAACTATTTATGCTGTGATAATTATGACAATTTAATTAATTTTATTAAATATTGGAAATAATCCAAATGTCAAATATTCTATTTTCGAGCTGTTATCTAGAATATCCAGCATAACCCTGTGCTTGAATATTGTAGAGTCTTTAAATTCATAGTTCAAAGATATGATTATGTATGTGAAATGCTCATTATATAATTTTAAGTGAAGAAGTAATAAAACAGATGCATACACATGCATACATTCATATACAGCTGTATGTGTGTGTGTGTTACACGAGAGACAGAGAGAAAGCCACCAAAAATTGTGGTGGACTACTTCTTTACTTCCTCAGGTTATTGAAAGGGTAACAAATAGTTTCAGTGCCCCCAATGTCAGTTTGTCCTGTTTTAGAAAGGAAAAAGAAAGGAGAAGGGGCTTCAGACAATCAGCAATAAAGATAGGTTATGACAACAAGAACAGAAAATTGCCTTCATTTTCTCTGGATGTCTGCTGTGATGTACAGGAGAGAAAAATCAGGTCTGCATTAAATCATCTGAGATCAGTCTTTCCTCCAGTTTGTTGGCTTGACAGAGGTGCATGGGTTTCCTGAATGCCCCAGAAAGTAGCTGGGTTTGAATGATCCAAGGAGCTTGGTCACAGTTCAGAAACCCAGCAGTCAAGGGTGTTGGTATGGCAGTAGGAGGAGTCAATAGTAGTTAGAAGAGGTCCAGCAGAAGCCAGACCACACACAACAGGAGAATATGCAGTGCAAAAGGCCCTCTGAAGGATTATATGTACTTTCAACATGTCTCTATCAATTTCTGAGCATTTCAACTTCTGACAGAAGAAGATGCTCCAGGCTCACCTTTGAAACTTCCTGCACAAGTCTTAAAATCAATCATTTCATCAAGAAATCTTGCTTCCTTTGATGTGAATTATATTTAGAAAGCTAGATTCGGTTGCTAGAATGATAGGGATAGTAATATGATAATGGGATATTATTGTTTCTTGGTATATTCGGCAGAGAGATCTAAGAAATTATATATATATATATATATAATTATGTATAAATTTTATATAAATACATATACATATATGTATATATACATATATATTAAAATTATGAGTTCATACTGAAACCTCCAATTCTATTCCAATACTATAAGGTTTTTCCTCATAATCCTCTCATTTCATTTTTTTATCTCTTTTTCCCACACTGTAAATTCTGGCTGCCAATGGTACCAATCTATTTACTCACTTACTCAATACTACAATACATAAAAAAATATTTATAGAATTGACACATCCATACCCCTAAAAATATCAAAACTACTAATTAACATTTATTTGATGCACACCTGCCATGCTGACTCTTGCTTGAATTCATTCCTTCATCTCACTGACCAACCTTAGGGAAAGCTGTAAAAGGAACATAAAGTTTTTAGGAGTAAATGACTTATCATAGCAGATGGCATCAGTTTTCTGAACACTAACATCATAAGACACCCCTGCCTCATGAATCACAAGATACCTGGTGAATTACATGATCAACTTATTTTTCTCATAAGATGCTTCCTTCAAGTTATTTTTAGAAACAGAAGTTTTTGCTATTTAAAGATTGTCTAACTTCAGAGACCTATGACTCTCATCCTGGGGGACTGAGAACAGCACTGGCCCAACATTGGAGAAGATGGGGTGTTCTGGAGGTGTGGACCTGATGATCAGAGTATACCTGCAATTCAGGAATCAGAGCAAATGGGCTTCATCTAGAGAGAGCACACTCTGATCTGCTAAACATGTGTGATTTTTCACTGCATGCAGCTTTCCTGTATGTAAGTCACCCCCATTAATAAATTTCCTTAATTACTGAATGGGCTTACCCACTTCCTTCTTTCATCACAAAGTACTGTCTCAGTTTGGAGTGAATTATAATTTGATCCCTCCTCACATAGCTGGCAAGCTAGGCAGGAGACTAGAGGGTGGGGAGAGGCAGTCATGAGGGGTGAAGGGAATGTGGCAGGGGCAATCCCAGGTTCTGTGGGGGAAATCCTAGGTTGGCTAGCAACCTCTGTGCAGGGAGACCTGGCCAGGTTTTTTGAACACTTTAACCCACTATGTGAGTACAGGGAAGCCCCCAAAATGCCTCAGTGCTTGTTGGACATTCTAATCAAAGTGGCCAGAAATAAGAAATAGAAAAAAGAAGAGAATAAGCCATTAATTACCTCAGTCACCTGGCCCTTCCTTTGTACTTTTAAATTCAGCATGGAGAAGGAACTGCAGCTGTGGCAGAAATTAGAACAGACTAAGGAGGCTTTAGCCCTGGAGCAAGATATCAGAATGACTTGCTGCAACAATTCAGATTTACTTTCAAAAAAGATCCTGCAATAGGAGGAACACATTGAAGTCATGACTTGCAAGGTGGCTAACATGCCAGGCAGGTACTTACCACTGGTTCACGTGAGAACCGTCACCTGAAAAGAGAATTGAGACCCCAAATGGTGGGATTATGACTCACCTGAGGGCAAGGTCATTATTATGGAGGAAAAGAAGATGTCTGGGTTAAAGGCACAAGCTTTATTGAAACTAAAACCCAGGCTACTAGAAAGCCAGGGAAAAATAGGGAAGAGATGCCTGCCAGTACTAAGACCATTGCATTGGAATACTTCTTCACTGAGCTAGTAGAGCTAAATAAAGGTACAAACAAAAAGAAGGAGTAGCTGTGTGGCTACTATGGTTATGAGACAGGAGGAGATGGCATAATGCTAAGTGGCTTTGAGATGTTGAAGATGGTGTCTATGATGGTACACTTTGCCTTGCAGCAGCTAAGTGCCACTAAGGCCAGAGAAAACCAAGGCTATTTAGCAAATCTGATAGAATGGGTGCCAGCAGTCATAAAATCAACTTGGTCAAATGAAGGGGACATGCTCTCTCCCGCATTAAGGTGGACCACTATGGAAGAACTTCAGGATGTAGTAAAAAAGAATTAGAAATGAAACATTCCATTTATATGCCACATTTTAGGAAGCCATATGAAGAATTGTTTACAGCAGAAATAAAAGAATTTTGAAATTGGCACCCAGGACTCTAGTCTCATTGCTTGTCCTGAAGATAGGCCTACATATCACAACAGTAGCAATCATAATTGCTTATTTCAGTAAAACTGAGACAATTTGCCATAAGGTAAATAGAAAGGTTTGATAGTGGTTGAAAGAAAATCACTTTTCCAACTTAGCAGGAGTGCAGCCATCTTGTAAGCACAGCCATTTTGATTCTTTGTTCTTTACTAATTTCTTTGAGCTTTGTGAAACTCCTGAGATAAACAGAGCTATTTACATAAGTAAATCAGTAACTTGTGCAATGTTACAATTCCTCTTTGAAACTGTAGAAATTCTAGGAAAAAAATAATTTCCACATTGTGATGGTTAAATCTGAGGAGTCACAAGACTAACCACAGAGGACAGAACAATCTGAAGTACTTACCGTTCTGCAGAGAAATAGCCCCTTCACCTTTTCCCACACTGTTCCTTATATAAACCCCTGTGAAAGACCTGGGACCATGAGATAGTTTTACCCTGGCTGTCTCCCAGGTTGCTGCTTCCTGAATAAAGCTTCCTAAACTCACACAAACATCTGGGACTCTCAAGTCATTTGTTTCCTAAGTGGAGAGCAGCCAAACTTGGGATGCCAGTAAAAGGTTGATAAAATTAAGGACTCTAAAAAGGGGGATACCAAAGATGGGGGCCCATAAGGTCTCTTGTAAACAATTTTGGCATAATCTGGTATTAGCAGGCATCCCAAAAGAAGATATTGATAAGAAGACATTGATAAGAAGCCAAATTCAGTTCTACTAACCTTATGAAAAGCTCTCCCACAGGACAAACAATTCACTTCCTTTAAGCCAAATACAGAAAGACTGGTGGCACAACTAGTGCCTCTCCCTTCCCTAATCCCTAGGGATTGGAGGTTAGGCCAACACTGACCTCTGGTGCATGTGAAGGGGGGCGACTGGGGGCCCTGTGTAAAATTATCCATTTATTGGTCCTGCACTAATAAACAGACGGGATTTGGCTTTAACTGACACAGGTGCTGAGTGTACTTTGATTTTTGGCAATCCAACTAAATTTAGAAGTAATATTCGATATGGGGGCCAAACAATCAGAGTGAAGCAGACAAGTTTATGCTTACAAATTGGGCAACTGCCCCTCATCTTTTCCTGGCATATATTTCTCCAATATATTTTAGGAGTAGACATATTACAAGACTTCGATCTGACAACAATCACAAGAGAATTCAGGCTACACCTTCAAGTAGTCAGGCCTGTGTGGGTGGGATGAGTAATCTGGGACCTGGTAAAACTATCCAAACCTCACTTGGTAGTCATCATTAAGCAGTACAAACTGCCTGAAGGACATGATGAGATTACAGTTACCATTTGGGAATTAGAAAAACAGGGATAATATGGCCTGCCCAAAGTCCATTTGACAGCCTTGTGTGGCAAGTTAGGAAGTCCAAGGGCACGTGGTACATCACAGTAGAGAACTGAACAAGGTAACTCCACCTACATATGCTGCTATGCCTCACATAGCTTCTTTGGTGGAAGAGATACCTACCTCCTTTAGGCCATAACACTGTACTGGATTTAGCAAATCCTTTCTTTCGCATTCCTTTAGATGAGTCATTTCAAGATCAATTTTCCTTCACTTGTGATGGGAGGCAATGAAACTTTCAGGTACTGCACTAAGGCTACTTTCACCACTTTACCAACTGTGATGGCATTGTAGCAAGGGACCTAAAAGAGTGGAAAGTGAATGCATCCTTTAGAGTGCACTACTATATTGATGGTATTATGCTAACCAGAGATGATTTGCCATCTCTTTCCCAAGCTGCAATGTCTTTGCAGGCACACTTGAAGAAACAGGGATGCAAAGTAAATAATTACAAGATACAAGGGCTGGGGCAATTGGTAAAATCCCTGGGAGTTATCTGGTCAGGTAAAACAAAAGTTAGGCTAGAGGAAGTCATAGATAAACTAAAAGCTTTTCCTGTTCCTCAAACTGTGAAAGATCCACAAACTTTCATGGGACTATTAAGTTATTGGTGCCCTTTTATTCCTTATATATCTCAAATTTTGAGACCCCTTTATGCTATGGTAAAAAAAAAAATAGGAGATGTGTGAGATTGGGGCATTCCCTGACAAGAAGTATTTGATAAGGCTAAGATAGTGGTAAAACATATGCAAGCATTAGAAGTGCTGGTGATGGACATGAGATGTAAATTAGATGTTAGTTGCTACCCAGAGGGATTTGTTTGGGACCTGTGACAGAAGCAGAATGGGAAAAGTATTCCCTTAGGATTTTGGTCACAACTATTGAAGGGTGCAGAGATCAGATATAGCCCCACTGAAAAACAAGTTTTGGTTGTATATCTGACCTTGCAGCAAACAGAAGGCTTAATCGCTGACTTGCCAGTAGGAGGAAGGATTAAGGATACATTCTTAAAACCAAAGAGCACATGCGCACAGATAAGCACTCTGAAGAAATAACATGCATATTTGCAGCAGAGAAGTTTATATAACACCAGCCCTTTATCTCAGGAGCTCCGTGCTTTACTGGGATCCAAATCCCATTCCAAAGATCATAAACATTGCTCCATATCTACCACAAGTATAGGAGGTGGTGGGCACCTCTTCCCTATCCCCCAAATACCTGGTACATGGATGGTAGAAGCAAGGGAATCCACCCCTCTAGTGTTCCTCTGCCATCTGGTTGGACTCTGATATTCCCTGCTTTGAAGAAAGAACTAAGCAGAGTAGCCAGTGGGTGGAACTATGAGTAGTGTGAATAGTAACTGACCTATGATCTGATGTTGCTCAATATAGCCACTGACAGCTGGGCTGTTTGGGAAGGCTTAACTAGCTGGATGCCACACTGTACTTTGAAAATCAAATTGAACTTGTAAAACTATTATGAGAATCTGAGCTATGGAGAGACATATGTGAAGTGTGTACACAGCTCAGGTATCTGTATGGCATGTATCAGCTCATTCCTCAACTACTTTGCCAGGCAACCATGAGGCCAACACCCTTGCCAGGTCCTGAACTATTCTACTAGAGGATCTGATGACCCTCTTCTGATGTAGCAGATTGGGTGATTATAAGTCTGGCCACTGAGGACCAAAGATAACTTGGAAACTAGCAAAAAGTTTTCATTAAAAATTCAGATTTAAAGCCTGCTGATAAGGACTGCTTATAATGCCAACTGTGGTGTTACCCATTACAACATGCACCAGGACATATCAGATGATCTGCCCTACCCCATCACCAGATGGCAGGTAGATCATGTTGAGCCTCTACTGATGTCTGAAGGGCATAAGTACATCTTAACATGAGCAGATGCCACAATTGGACTTAAGCAAGCCGTTGCATGTAAAAGGGCAAATCAGGCTGCCACTATAAAGGGACTCCCAAATTAGAAAATATGTATGAAACCCTGTATAAGCCAGGGTTCTCCAGAGAGATAAAATCAATAGGATATGTTATAAATATATGAGTGGGAATTTATTAGGGGAATTATTTCACATGATTGTGAAGAGAAGTCCCAATATAGGCCCTCTGCAAACTGGATGCTGGTAGCATGGTTCAGTTTAAGTTCAAAGGACTCAAAGCCAGGGAAGCCCAGGGTATCCTCTGTGTAAGTTCTGGAACCCAAAAGCTGAAGAGTCTTGAACTCTGATGTTCACAGACAGAGAAGAGTATATCCCAGCTCCAGCAGATAGAGAGAGAGCTTCACCTTTTTTCTCTGTCGTTTATTCTCTCTGGGCCCCCAGTGGATTGGATGGTTCCTGCCCACATTGAGGGTGGGTCTTTCCCACCCAGTCAACTCAAGCTCTCATACTAATTTCTGCTGGAAACACCCTCATGCACACACTTTAGAGGTAGCTTTAAAGATAGCTTTACCAGGTTTCTCAGCATTCCTTAATCTAATCAAGTTGACACCCAGAATTAACCTTCACAGACCCCATCCCAAATTAACAGTGACCAAGTTACTCACTTCACCAGACATGATATGGAAAAGCAGGTTGAAGCTTACAACATACTGTGGAATTTTTATCTACCTTTTAATTTTATAGTTGCAAGTCTCATCAAGAGGATGAACAGCATAATTAAAACCATCCTGAAAACTTTATTACCAAATGAGACTCTAAGTGGATGATCCTCTCACTTGACAGAAGCAATCAGACTTATAAATGATTCACCCACCCACCCATTGTGGGACACATGTCTGCTTATGACTGATTGGATGAGCGTATACCAATCACTAGAGCTTTAAAAGTGCAAATACAAGAAGGAGGATTGAGGTCACTCCAGGGAGAGAGAGGATTTGATCTGCATTTGCCACAGGACCTCCCACCTGGGAAAACTTAAGTAGATTGGAAATTAAAATGTTATCCCCCTCCCAGGTGTCTTGGTATCCTTATCCCATGGGATGTTGGCCTTACCTCTGGAATTACACTCAATTCTCCTTTTTACTTAGGAGAGGGCCTAACCTTAACCCATGTGATTTCTTTATGTCCTCCAAAATAGGAAACAGAAATGGGTCTGTTGTAATGGGTGACAACAGAAATCCTCCTTTATAACATGCCTGCACCTATGCATAGCATCAAGTGGCAAAATATGTGATATAGCTCAACAGGAAAAGTGCCAAAACCAGAGGTGGTATTGGCACATAATTATCAAACTGCAACTGTGTTATTGTTAAATGAAGATTTGCCTTATTTAATACCTTTGGAACATTTATCTTATTGCCCATAGTTTCCTCTTCATTGGATTCTTATCTGTGAAAGCTGGGAATGCCTTTCCCTTCTGGGCCACTACATATGTTGAGAACCACAACTGCTTTGACTGCTGAGTTTGTGGACTACTGCTCAGGAAAGAACCTGTGCTGTGTCTGAACTTGATTGCTGTACTTATATTCTTTAATATAAGGCAAATATAATGAATTTATTTTTTCATATGAAGCAAGCTATTAATAACATATATCGGATGTTTTTACTAGATGGCTTACTTCTCTTCCTTGGAAATGGGAAACTATAGTTCTTAGCATCTTTCTCTGCTTAATGGGTATATTATGCACCTGTTGTTTCTTGTGCTGATGCACGTAGAAATGCAGATGACCACATGATATACGGCCTTAGGGTCATCACAAAAAAATGGTGGATAAGAATGTGTGAGCCACAAAAAGGTGTTGAGTGGGTGAAGTATTAGAGAGTGAGCAAAACCAATAACATTTTGTGCCCTACCTGCCATGTTGACTCCTGCTTAACCTCATTCCTTTGTTTCATTGACCAGTTATACACCAAACTTAGGGCAAGTTGTAAAAGGAACATAGGTTTCAGGAAGTGAATGATTTATTATAGCAGGTAGCATCAGTGGTCTGAGTGCTAACATCACAAAATTCCCTGCCTAATGAATCACTAGACACCTGATGAATAATATTATTAACTTACCGTTTATAAGATGTTTTCTTGAAGTTATTTTTAGCAACAGGGGCTTTTGCTAAACAAACATCATCTATCCTCAGAGAGAGAGAGAGAGAGAGAGGGAGATGTGATCTGCTATATACATCTGATTCTTTGTAGCATGTGGCTTTCCTGTATGTAAGTCACCCCCATTAATAAATGTCCCTAATTACTGAAGGGACCTGCCTGCTTCCTTCCTTCCAAACCATCTCAATTTGGAGGGTATTATACTTTAACCCACTCCTAGCTCAGCTAGACTAACCAAGAAAAAAGAGAAAAGAGTCAAAAGATAAAATCAGAAATGGAAAAGGAGACATCACAATTGATACTACAGAAATACAAAGGGTCATTAGAGATTATTATGAACAATTATATGCCCACAAATTGAAAATCTGGAGAAAATGGAAAAATTCCTGGACACATACCACTTACTAAGATTGAGACAAGAAGAAATAGAAAACCTGAACAGACCAATTACAAGTAAGGAGACTGAATCGGCAATAAAAAATCTCCCATTAAACAAAAATCAGGACTGGATAGCTTCGGTGTCAAATTCTACCAAACATTCAAAATATAATTAATAGCAATTCTTCTAAAACCATTCCAAAAATTAAAGAGAGGGGAACCCTTCCAAACTTATTCTGAGAGGTCAGCATTACCCTGATAACAAAACCAAAGACACCACCAAAAAACCAAACTATGTGCCAATATCCCTGATAAATATTGATGCAAAAATTCTCAATGAAATATTGCAAACTGAATTCAGCAGTATATTTAAAGTATTATAAGCCATGATCAAGTGGCATTTATACCAGAAACATTGGTTCACCATATGTAAATCAATAAATGTGATACACCACATCAACAGAATGAAGGACAAAAACCATATGACTATCTCAATTGATGCAGAAAAAGCATTTGATATAATTCAACATCCTTCAACACAGATTAGGCATTGAAGGGATTTACCTCAACACAAGAGAGGCCATATATGACAAACCAATGGCTAATATCAATGAATAGGAAAAAGCAGAAAGCTCTTTGTCTAAGAACTGGAACAAGACCAGGATACCCACTCTTTCCACTCTTATTTAACATAGTACTGGAAGTCCTAGCCAGAGAAATAAAGTGAGAAAAAGAAATAAAGGACAATCAAATCAGAAAAGAAGTCAAATTGTTCGTGTTTGCAGACAACATGACCTTATATATAGAAAAATCTAAAAGCTTGCCTCCTAAAATCTTAGAACTGATAAAGTCAGTAAATTTACAGGACACAAAATCAACATACAAAAGTCACTAGCATTTCTATAATCAATTATGAGCAAGAGTTTAAAAAATCAATAGAATAATCCCATTCACTTTAGCTACCAAAAATTAAAATAACTAAGAATTAATTTATCCAAGAAGGTGAAAGATCTCTACAAGGAAAACTATAAAACATTGATGAAAAAAATTTAAGAGGACACAAATAAATAAAGACGTTCCATGTTCATGGGTTGAAAGAATTAATATTGTAAAAATTATCATACTATAAAAAAAGACCTACAGATTCAGTGTAATCTCTTCAAAAATACCAATGACATTCTTCACAGAAAATTTTTTTAAAGTCCCAAAATGTGTACAAAAATCACAAAAGACCCTGGATAGCCAAAGCAATCCTGAGAAAAAAGAGCACAGCTGGAGGCATCACACTACCTGACTTCAAAATATACTACAGAGGTATAATAACCCAAACAGCATGTTACTGACATAAAAACAGACATAGGGACCAATGGAACAGAATGGAGAACCAGAAATAAATACACATATTTACAACTGATCTTCAACAAAAGGGACAAAGAGTATTCAATGAGGAAAAGATAGTCTCTTCGATAAATGGTGCTGGGACAACTGAATAGCCACACATAGGATTGAAACTAGATCCCTATATCTCAACATGAACAAAAATCAATCAAATGTATTAAAGGCCTAAATTTAAGACTCAAAACTAAGAAAGAACTAGAAGAAAACATAGGGAAAACATTACATGAAACAGGAGTGGGCAGCACTTTTCTGACAAGACTACAAAGGAATAGGAAACTAAAGCAAAAATATACAAATGGGACTGGATCAAACTAAAAAGCTTCTGTACAGCAAAAGACACAATCAACAAACTGAAGAGACAACCAACAGAAGGGGAGGATATGTTTGCCATCTACACATCAGATAAAGAGCTAATATCCAGAATATGCAAGGAACTTAATTCCACAGCAAAAAAGGAATAACCCAATTTAGAAAGGACTAAGGACCTAACCAAACATTTCTCAAAAGAAGATATATGAACATCCAACAGGCACATGAAAAAATGTTCAACATCACTAATCATCAGAGAAATGTAAATTAAAACCACAATGAGATATCATCTCACTCCAGTTAGAATAGCTATTGTCAACAAAACAGAAAATAACAAATGCTGGTAAGAATGCAGAGAAAAAGAAATTCTCCTACAGTGTTAGTGGGAATGTAAGTCAGCACAGCCATTGTGGGAAACAGTATGGAGATTCCTCAAAGGACTAAAATTTTAACTACTCTATGACCCAGCAATTCAACTACTGGTTATATATCCAAAAGAAATGAAATTAGTATTTCAAAGAGACAACTGCACTCCCATGTTCGTTGCAAAATTATTCACAATAGCCAAGAGATGGAATCAATGTAAATGCCCATCAACTGATGAATGGATAAAAACTGTGGTATGTATATACAATGGAATACTATTCAGCTATAAAAAGTGAAATATTGTCATTTATAGCAACATGGATGGAAATAAAAACCGTTACATTAAGTGAAGTAAGCCAAGCACAGCCAGACAAATACCACATGATCTCATTCATATGTGAAAGGTTAAATTTTTTAAAAAGTGGTTCTCATAGAAGTAGGAAAGAGAATAATAGTTGCCAGAAGCTTAGAGAGAAGGGTGTCAGAGAGGAGGGAAATTAGTGGGATTAATGAGTCCAAAGCTATGCTACCTACCCTAAGTGAATCAATCTATTGTATATGCAAGTATTAAAACAGCACACTGTAACCCACAAATATGTATAAATAAATGTAAAAATATTTTTAAAAATTAAAATTTAAAAGGTACTGTATTAGATGTCACAATTTGGTAATTCTTACATCTATTTTGAATACTCATTTTAGATGATGTTTTCGACATTGAATGAAATAAAGTGTTCTATTTCTTAGATGGATTTGAACCAAGAATATAACAAATCATAGTTGAATATCTATCTCAGTCTATTACAGCCTTTGAAAGCAAGGTGGAGTTTTTATTTGACATTATAATGTAGATGACTGCATGAATTATTAGCATAATTTTTTTATACCTCACACAAAATATAGATATTTTACTTCAGAGAAAATTTGCTATATAATGAAAATGTATTCCCTTGGATGAAGTTTAGTGACTCAAGTGCAAGACTACTTGCTTCAGTTTTCATTTATTTTCCTTATACTGCCATTCATAACAGGAGGAAAAAAATCTGGTAAGCACAGGATCAATATATAAAAGCCATTTCAATGAAAACCCTGTGCTTAAAAAAAAGATTATCTGATCAACAATATGGGATTCTTCATACTATTAGATGACTAAACTCCAAATCTCAATGAAGAGACCTTTTACTAAATGCAAATAGGAATGCAAAGACATTAAAGGAAATAGAGCATTCCACAAGTCAGAAACAGAGTACAGTGAGGACTGAATATTCTTCTTTGGACCAAACATGATCATTTTTTCCTCCAAGGAAAATCAGTTTAAAATGACAAAGATTTACCATCAAAAATATATTCATCCATTTATTTATCAAAAACTGCATTTAACATCCAGGATGTACAGAACAGTCAGTCAATTGAGATGATGGGTACATACCAGATTCCTTTCAGCAAAACAAGTGTTAAAATTTTTCTATCAGTTGCCTGTATCTTCAGTATGTCATCCTAAAGCAGTGGCAATATTAAAGGTTGTACTAGAGTATAGTTTGCAACAGTAACAGGACAATCATTGCATAAGGCAAAAGGGTACTGTGATGCAATAAATTCAACTTTGGGTATGCAACCAGACTGAACTGTGTTTAACATGTTGCTCTTCAAATTACCATCTGTGTACCCTTGGGTCATCTATATAATTTCTCCCACTTTAAGTTCCTTTATATGTTACACAGAAATAAGCTCATCTACATTTCAAAAGTGAATTAGACATTGAAGATTAATAATTCTGAAATTTTATTTGATTCAATTCTCGTGACACTCTATCACATGTAAATATTGCCATCACTAATCTCATCTACCTCATCCGTCTCTATTCTCATTGATATACATCCAGACTTTTCTACTAACATCAGAGTTCCTTTTATTTTTATGATTTGTATTTTAACCCATCCTATATATGTATTTGAAAACATCTCACATTCTACATGTTTTTCATTCTTACAATATTTATAACTATAACCTGTCTTCACTTAAGACAGTAGTCAAATAACCATGAGTCAAGAAAATTAGATCAAACCTAATTACACTTGTACACCTAATTATCTGACAAAAGACTTAAAAAACATAATTTTATCTTCACATTGATTCCCACCATCACCATCTTTATCACAATCCGTTGCTACTTAAGTAAAACACAAATCTCAAATTCTAATTCCAATTGTTTTTTATATATGTAAAAACCATGCCATTCTTAATGGCATTCTTAATTTTGAGCTCCTTTAATTTTTTTTAAATTTAGGTTGTGCCTTTTTACTAGGTCAAGTCGTGAATTTTTCCACATAATTTTAATTTATATGAATCAAATAATCTACAGTGTTGGTAGCCCAACACTGTAGGTATGTATCTAATGATATTTATTGCTTAACTTCAATGTAGTAGGTATGCTGCTAGATAACAGAGCAAGGAATCATGCATCAAGTCGACAATTGAACTATGTAGATTCAAATACCTGTAGTCTGAAACATGATTTTACAGTTATTCAGAGAAGAGAGAGGATGGGCTGGAGATTTCCTGCACTCTCAAGAGCATCATGGAATCCTAAAAGATAGAGCCCAATTTCTATGTCTTTCATCTTTATTGCCTTAAAAAAATAGTCTAATTTTAACAAACTTACATGAACATATTTGTAGTAAGTTATTTCTACAAATTTTTTAATGAAAAATATCAGTTCCTCTGCTTCTCTTTGTCACTTCACCCTACCAGATGCAATCACTTTTTTTTTTTTAACCTCTTTTAAGTAATTATTTTGGTATTTTATTCATGCCTCTAAAAATACATGCTGATGTTGCTTCTTTAGATTTCTTTAGGCCTGAACTCTTCACTCCCAGTATGGACCAGAAGGGTTTAGTTACGTTGCCACAGACCCCATTCTCCATGCATGCATTTTCTCCTGATTCAAATCACCTGTCCTTGTCAGGCACAGAAAGAGAAATACCACATGTTCTCACTTATTGGTGGGAGCTAAAAATTAATATATAAATTCACACACACACACACACACACACACACACACACACACACACACACACACACACACACACACACACACACACACACAAACCGGGGGGGGGGAAGAAGATATAACAACCACAATTATTTGAAGTTGATACAACAAGCAAACAGAAAGGACATTGTTGGGGGGGAGGGGGGGAGGGAGAAGGGAGGGAGGTTTTGGTGATGGGGAGCAATAATCAGCTACAATGTATATCGACAAAATAAAATTAAAAAAAAAAAAAACACCTGTCCTTGAATCAGTCATGCTGTAATTTTAGTTAGATCAACATCTGTTATTTTGCAGTGACTCTCTAAATCCTGTTCACATTGGAGCAATTTACTTAATCATAATTTACCTTTCTTTCTACACCATGTTTTATTTTTCTGAAAGTTAATCATTTGTATATTTTTCATTGACTTTGTTTTCCACGTAGTTTTTCTTAAAACAACAACTGCAACACCAGACTATCACCAATAGTATCCCCTTGAAGTTGAGATTCACCATGTATTCCATCAATTAATATTCTTAAGTGATTCTTTTCTGAAAATTGTTACTGGAGGATGTACTCTTGGAAAAGAAGAAGGAAAAAAAAGAAGGAAATAGGACACAAAAAACAGAAGATTTAAAAAATGAAGAGAGGTAAAAGAATGCTCTAGATTTTAGAGGAGGACCATGGTACAACAGATGGAGAAGGCTGCCAAGTCTGCTTGTGAGAGTAAGGGAGACAACTTCAAAATTTTAATAGGTTTATTTATTTATTTAGTTTTTGCTTCAGAAAAATATGCTGCTCACTCTGATAGAAACAAATTATTCAAAGTAGTAGAAGGTTTAAACATATAAACAACATGCAGAAACCCTTGTCCACATTAGTGAAGTAGAATGCAAACCAAAAATCAGAACAGTACACTCAGGATCACAATATAAAGAACAAACAAACAAAAACCAAGCAAACAAATAAATAAATGCAGGTTTAAGCATTCTTTGAGATTTGCTTAACTTTCTTTTACAAAAATAAGCTGCAATTTATTTGTCTTAAGTGTTGCAAGTCACCCTTAGCCAATACAAATTCAGACACATTTAACCAACTAATCCCCAGAAACATGAAAATCCATGGGGTCTGTGAGCAAGTTCATCTAAGAGGAAGGCAGGATGGCTTCCACAGGAGGAAATTCCCAAGAAGTTTCACTTGAGACGGTGCAGTTGGGCAACATGTATCATGAAGAGTGTACAATTCCTAAATGGAGAGAAGACTAGGACAGGTATCAACTTGTGAGAGTGACTGAGAAATTCAAAATATCAGACTAAATAAAAATAGGATCAATCCTTTCATGAAACTTTGTGAAAATACTTCCCATTGATTGAAATCTGCTAATAAGTAGGGGATCTGAAAGGGAAGATAATGATGGAGAACCATCTTTAAATAGTACCATACTTATAGACTAATCTCCAAAGACTGATTAAGTCATCCTTCAGAGTCTCCAGAGAACATTTGTTTTTCCCTAGAAGAAATGCTAATGATGACAAAGAAGCCCCAAATCATCTATTTCTTGGTACCCTTAGGGCTTTACCTATCATCAGGAGATAGGTGAGGAAGCAAGGCACAGTGCTTAGTCAGGTCTGTTCTCTTAAGCTATGTAATTTTAACTAGACTCTAGACTTTCCAAAAGAAATCCAACAAGATTAAGAGAGCTGTCCTGAAAGTATAGAGATAACCTCATAAAATAATGTAGACTGTTGTGAGGAGCTGCCCGAAACCGCCATTACAAGATGGCGCTGATTTCCGGTGGAAGGCTGATCGTAAACAGGCCTGGGCACATGCGCCCGGAAGCTCCCTACCTCTGGTCTCCGCCCCTCCTGTGGCGTCAGCTGGGCAGATTGGGCAGCCACCAATAAGGTAGGAGCACGTCCTAGGCGAGGAGCAGTCTCTATATAAAGGGCGTGGGTTCCCTCGCTCGGGGTCTCCATTTTTGGCAAGCTTATGCTCTCCCTCTCAAGATGCATTAAAGCTGATCTGCAGAAGGATCCTTTGTGTGCCGCGTCGTTCTTGCTGGCGAGACGGTAGCGCGGGACATTTGGTGCCGAAACCCGGGAACTTGTGTCATCGTCAGCACCTTCGGAGACCCCCTGGAGACAGGGAGGATTCAGAACTGCAGGAGGGTAAGTTCGGAGAGGTATGCCTGTTCTTGGTCTGGGGTTAATCCGGTTGGTTTAAAAGGTTTTGAAATCGCCCGTTGGTGTGGTCAGACTGACGTAGATAAGCAGCTGCACCAGAGACCTGTGTGAGCCTCTAGTACGTAAGGGAACGGCGCGTCTCACAGCGCCTCCCACGGAGTGGGGCGCATTATGGGTTCCACTCAGTCCATGGTTACCGCGTTAGAGGCCGTGCTGAGACAACGTGATATAAAGGTAGGGGGCCGTGTGCTCAAAAATTTTGTAAAAGAGGTAGATCGTGTAGCGCCGTGGTTTGCTTGTTCCGGCTCCTTGACTTTGAGCTCTTGGAACAAACTAGGCAGAGACCTTGACCGCAAGTACGCGGAGGGAGACCTCCGTCAGGGCACCAAGACCATTTGGAAGTTTATTAAAAATTGCTTAGAAGATGAGGGCTGTAAACTGGTAGTGATAGTAGGGCAAAATACATTAGAGGAGGTCCAAGACAGCATGTCAGAAACTGAACGGAGTGAGAGGATGGGTACCCGCAGGAGGAGAGACGTCTCCCATAAGAAAAAGGGCCCTCCCGGTAAGTCTACGGACGAGGGAGAGATTCTAAAACAACAAAGTGACACTCCCGGCACATCTGCCGGTAAAGGAGGGATTTCAAAACCCAGACAAAAGTTGGAAGGGAAAGAAGGAGGCCTCTACCCTATGCAAGAGCTGGGGGCCTTAAAACAAGAATTAGAAGATTTAAATCTGGATGAGTCCGACTCCGATCCCCTCAGCCCTAGTGAGGAATCCGATTTGGAGGAGGAAGCTGCCAGGTACGAGGAGGAGAGATATCATCCCGACAGGCGGCGGAGACCACTCGGGGAGTGGAAATGCCGGCCGCCCCCAGTGGCCCCCGCACGGCCTGCGCCTTCGGCGCCTCCTCCTTACGTGCAGTCTTCTAATCCCTTCTCATTCCTCTCTGATAAAGTGAGGAAAAAGGTTCAAGCTGCCTTCCCAGTTTTTGAGGTTGAGGGCGGAGGGAGAGTTCATGCCCCCGTCGAGTACACCCAAATTAAGGATCTAGCAGAGGCGGTTAGAAAATATGGTGTAAATGCCAATTTTACTCTAGTAATGCTAGAAAGGTTTGCTGGTGTGGCTATGACACCCGCTGACTGGCAAATGTTGGCTAAGGCAGCGCTCCCTACCATGGGTCAATACATGGAATGGAAGGCGCTATGGCATGAGGCTGCACAAGCTCAAGCCAGGGCAAACGCTGCTGCACTGACCCCCGAGCAGCGAGATTGGACCTTTGATATGTTAACAGGCCAGGGCCCATTTGCCGCTGATCAGACGGCTTTCCCATGGGGTGCTTATGTTCAAGTTTCTAACACTGCCATTAAGGCTTGGAAGACACTCCCTAAGAAAGGGGAAACCCCGCCCTGGACGGGCTGCCAGTCCAAGAAGACGGGGTGGGCAGTGAAAAATCAATTTACCTTTTCGCCTTATATAGGAACCCAGTATAATGTTTCTTTTGCAGGATACAATTGGACATATCAAAACCCCACGATGGCGACCAGTTCAAACCCTTTTGATGTTTGGCTGTTATGTGGGGTGAATGGCAGCTGCACGGACCTTTCACCGTTCGCCTTTTTAAAGGGCGGTGGTTGGGGAAATGCCACTTTTCAGTGGAATACTACCGAGTGCTTTGAAACCTGTGTGTCCATATTGCAGCCGGGATATAATGTGTCTGTCTTGCCAACACCAGTTAGCCTGTATCCTCCTTTCATGTTTATTTTAAGTAATATTAGTACTGAGGGGAGTCAGGTCTCTTGCAATAATGATACTTGCTTTTATGCACAGTGCTGGAATGCTACGCTATTTGATTTGGCAATAGTTGCTCGAATGCCTAGATGGATTCCTGTCCCAATAGAAGCTCCCAATACTATGACTTTGTTCAGACAAAAGAGGGATTTTGGTCTCACTGCGGCAATAGTCGCCGCCGTATCCCTGGCGGCGGGTGCAGCCACAGCTGCTGCCGTTTCCTTGACTACCACGGTACAGACTGCCACCACGTTGAATAATTTGTCCTCCGCGGTAACACAGGCCCTAGAAACACAGACTGCGCTAAACGCTCAGCTGAAGGGAGGATTAATGGTGGTTAACCAGCGGGTGGATCTTGTGCAGGAACAAATAGACGTTTTATGGCAAATTGCTCAATTGGGGTGTCAATGGAAATATTCAGGGTTATGTGTCACCAGTATCCAATATAAAAAGTATACCAAAGCTGCAAATTTGTCTAAACAATTATCCCAGCATCTTTCAACAGGTTGGACGAGAGAATTTGACAACCTGATAAACCAGCTGCGCATGGCCATTGTGTCCGTGAATTCAACAAGAGTGGATGTCTCCTTCGCAGCCGGACTGTCCTCATGGATTAAAACGGCCGTGTCCCACTTCAAGGAGTGGGCAGGAGTGATTGGGGTTGGCATGTTCTTATGTGGGGGAACTGTGCTCCTACTATGGTTGGTCTGCAGATTAAAAGCCCAGACCCAGAGAGACAGGGTAGTCATCGCCCAGGCATTTCTAGCCCTGGAACAGGGGGCCAACCCTGACGTTTGGCTGTCCATGCTTAAGGATTAGCCTGCTCTGACTCCCCTTCCCCCTTCCTGTTGGCTGGCCTCCCTGAAGCCTGTTCAGAGGAGTTCGCCCTTGCTCAACTAAGTCGGTGTAAAACCACATGCTCCAGTGTGTCCAGAGACGGGCAACTTCCCCAGACTTGAGCCAACCTAAGACATGGTGCCCGGTGGCGATAGGGTCAACCTATGACGGGTAAGGCCAAAGTCTATAGAGGGACGACCCAAGACAGGAACGCTGGCTAAACTACCCGCGACCGCTGAGCTTGTACCAGCCGCTTTAAATAATAAGAAAGGGGGAGATGTGAGGAGCTGCCCGAAACCGCCATTACAAGATGGCGCTGATTTCCGGTGGAAGGCTGATCGTAAACAGGCCTGGGCACATGCGCCCGGAAGCTCCCTACCTCTGGTCTCCGCCCCTCCTGTGGCGTCAGCTGGGCAGATTGGGCAGCCACCAATAAGGTAGGAGCACGTCCTAGGCGAGGAGCAGTCTCTATATAAAGGGCGCGGGTTCCCTCGCTCGGGGTCTCCATTTTTGGCAAGCTTATGCTCTCCCTCTCAAGATGCATTAAAGCTGATCTGCAGAAGGATCCTTTGTGTGCCGCGTCGTTCTTGCTGGCGAGACGGTAGCGCGGGACAGACTGTTCAGAATAATCTTTATTCCAAACAAATTCCCCTTGGCCCCCATGCTGAGAAACGTGAGCAGGAGGAGCAATGCACTGGGTTTTCTCTTCTCTGGCCATACCAAGGTGGAAGGGGTCTTACTTGAAGAAACAATGTTCAGAGCAGGCTGGCTATGTGCAGATTCAGAAGTATGGCTGTAGGACATCCCCTGTGCTCTGCTTTGTCCAGTATCACTCTGTCTAATCCAGGCTATCACTTCGGTTGTCTTTCCTATGTGTAATCTTCTACATGTTTTTCCTTTCAGCTGTTTGCAGAGTTAATCTCAAATAAAATGTTTACAAATATCTAATACAATTGTGTTTCAGAGACAAAATTTCTCAAGTTCTGATATTGTGAATTGTCATGAAAGAATATTAAAGCCCTTTACAAAGAGAATAATTATCAACTTTTAGAAGTCTAACTCTATACCTTGAGAATTTTTGGCAGTCATATCACCACACTGTCATACTTTAAAAATGTGCTCTATTACAACCACCTACAACAAAGAATTGGCCCTAATATTAGCAGTCAGTATTATTTGTTGTATTTTCCATTTGTATATTACTTGCTAATATAAGAAAAAAATTGATGAGCATTTACTCATATAATATATTTAACATTTAAGGTCTTTTTTTTTCAATTTATTTTCAATTTATCCTTTTTTGGGGGTGGAGGAAGTGGTATGGAGATCTGAATCCTTGGCCTTGGTCAATTTATCTTTCTTGTTAAACAGAAACTAAACTAAGTGTCAGGTATTATTAAATTTTTTGCTAGAAAATTTAGATACATTTCCCACTTGATCCACAAAACAACTCCATGTTATCAACCCCATGTTATAGTTGAGGCAAATGAAACCTGGAGACTGGTATTCCAAAGGTCAAAGGGTAACAGTCAGCAGAAGAATCATTTCAAGTTTCATTAGTCTAAATCTTTTAAATCACTATATTTTTGTTATTTGCTTACATGTATACATAGTATAAGGTTCTTACACATAAATTATTACTCCTTAATATTTTATTTCAAAATATGAATATATTATGATACTATAATTGTCTATTATGCTATGTACCTTATATTCATATCAAATAAAATATCAGTAATTGGGGAGAAAATGACTTTCAGATTAGTTATTAAGTGCAAATTTCAAATAAAGTTAGGTTAAAGCATTTTTCGTTTGACAAAATTTTTTAATGTGGTATAATTAGCATAATTCTTTATTATGGTTTCACTTCAATGTTTTCATGACATGTAAATAGTTTAGCTATCACTCTATGCAGATGTTCATGAATTATTGATCTAATCTCTGTTTAGCCAAAATCATTACGCTCCTCTTTTTCTATAAATGGCATATATTATGTAAAAATACAAAGAACTTGATTATTCACGTATTAGAATAACGCTTTCAAAAGACACCAATATTCCTTAAAAGAATTTTGAACAATGTTCAGTTGCAGGAGCATCGTTTAACTTCTAAAAATATGTATAATAGCCATGATTATTAGATACATTTGTGAGTTAAAACAACACAATGACAACAGAACAAAAGAAGATTTGATTACTGAATTAAATAAATTATACTCAGGTTATCAGATGTGAATTTCTGTGGCCTCCCTTCCAGTTAAAGGGTACATAAATATTTAAGGTAGAATGCAATGAATTTGTATCACTTTTCTTTAAAGTAAACTATGTGAATGTTAAAGTTGGACTCCTATAAAATGTCAGCTTTGAGCCTGTGTCATAAATCTTTCGGGAAGGCAAAAATTTGATTTTCTTGTAAACTTTTGTTCCATTTGAAGTCTTCAAGAATTTTCAGGGACAAAAATGTGTCTCTTTAATTTAAAAGGGTATCTATTTTTATACGCATGTGAAATATTTCATGCAGCTTTTCTACCTAATTCAATTCCTCAGTATGCTGCAGTCAGTTGAAAACTTTCTTTTTCATATTACAACTGAAGGTTGTTTTCAAACAAAATCTCCTGAAAAGAGAATTTTCTCTCTCTCTCTCTTTTTTTGAAGGTAATTTCTCCTGAAATAGAATCCAGAAAGAGGGGGAAACACTGGTTAGTTGGTTAGATAAGAAATAAATGTGACACACTGCTCTGTCTTTTTATTTAGGTGGAAAATGATAAATATGTGATGCTTCTTTTCCTTTCAAGGCAATGTCATGTATTATCAACAATGACTTACCAGCATGTACACTGCTGCACAAAAACACACTTGGTGAGGGATCAGAAGTTCCCTCTTATTTAATGTGGTGATAAGAAAAACTTCAAAGTAATAACTCAGTTGAGAGAATCAAAGAGAATTAAGCTTGAGCCTTTGCTTTGAAAACCATAAAGTGATGAACTCAGGGAGAGACTGAGATGAGCAGAAGAAGGAGTAGGGGAAGAAGGTGGAGGGAGAAGGTATGGAAGGAGAGAGGAACTAAATACATACTATAGCAGGTTCTCCCTTCTTAAGGGGAGAAGTGTTATTGCTCTCGGAGCTATCTTTTATTAAGTACCTAATATCCACCATGTGATTCATACAAATTATCCTCATACCTACAATGTGTTCTTCATGTAGAAGAACTTATGGCCAAAAATTAAGTAATTTGCTCACGATTATGGAATCTGGATGCAAACATGATTCCTAAACTCATTCTTTTTCCGTTATATCAGTCGCTTCAGTTTTGGGTCCCGTCTCTTTGAGTAAAAATGTTGCATGCATTTGTTCTTTATATATTCAAATGTGGGGGTCCCACACACCCCTTCAAGACTCAACTCAAATGTTACCATTTCAACAAAACATTCCTTGATCTGCCAAATTAAAGAAATTCTACTTCAGAGCTCAATTCTCAGTTAAGTTTGTTATTGCAATGTCCCTTGAACCACAGTTAATTTTGAAAATATTTCTACTATGTTATAAATCATTTGAAGGCTGTATTTCTGTATGTCTCATTTCTAAACCCCTTACATCTCTACTAGTGTTAGATGCATAACAATTACTTAGAAAATGACTCATTCATGAAGGAAAAGACAAAAGAGTTGACAGCAGGATTAATATATCCGTTAATTAATTGTCCTAAAATAGTTGATCTGATCATACATCCCCCCACCCCACCCCAATCATACATTCTTTCACTTCAAAATGCAAGATTCTATTTTGCACTTCTAGGTTTTTAAAATTTACTAACAGCTTTAAATTTTGCATAAAATATATATATTTAAATAAATACTTTTTTCTTAGTATTATCAAATTTTTTGCTATACTTTAAAATCATAAGATCAAATTGTTTATGTTTGTTTGTTTTAAATGAGAATCATAAACTCATTGTGAATGTGGGTAAAACTGACAGTTTGCCTTTGTTATGATTATATTATGTTTTCAGGCAACTTCATATAAATGATAACACTAAGTAATGAGAAGGACTGTCACAGAATGACTCTAAATTAATGTGAACTTTACCCTCTGTTCTATTAACAACCAGGGAAAAATAACATTTTACAAAGAGCAGAATAAAGAATTTTAGTGGCTTACTTGTTAAAACCTGTATAAGCCTGAAGGTAAGAAGTGATGCTTTTAAAATACTGGGAGAGAAAAGGTCAACTTAGAAGTTTATACTTAGGTGCAGCCTCTATGGAAAATGGTATGGAGGTTCCTTAAACAATTGCAGATAGATCTACCATACGACCCAGCCATCCCACTGTTGGGAATATACCCAGAGGAATGGAAATCATCAAGTCGAAGGTATACCTGTTCCCCAATGTTCATCGCAGCACTCTTTACAATAGCCAAGAGTTGGAACCAGCCCAAATGCCCATCATCAGATGAGTGGATACGGAAAATGTGGTACATCTACACAATGGAATACTACTCAGCTATAAAAACGAATGAAATACTGCCATTTGCAACAACATGGATGGACCTCGAGATAATTATATTAAGTGAAACAAGTCAGGCACAGAAAGAGAAATACCACATGTTCTCACTTATTGGTGGGAGCTAAAAATTAATATATAAATTCACACACACACATACACACATACACACACAAACCGGGGGGGGGGGAAGAAGATATAACAACCACAATTATTTGAAGTTGATACAACAAACAAACAGAAAGGACATGGTTGGGGGGGAGGGGGGGAGGGAGAAGGGAGGGAGGTTTTGGTGATGGGGAGCATTAATCAGCTACAATGTATATCGACAAAATAAAATTAAAAAAAAAAAAAAAAAAAGAAGTTTATACTTAGCTAAATTATCTCATGAAATTCAGGTGATGTGAAATAAAGACATTTTAATAAAAGTAAAAGGTGGAGAAAATCATTGCCAGAACATTTGCACTAAAAAAAATTAAAAAAAAATAGTTTTTCAGGCAGATTAAATTATTAAATTTGGGTCTAAACAAAGAAATGAAGACTGATGAACATGGCAAAAACATAGGCAAACAAAATATTTTTCTCATTTTTAGTACAAATGCAGTAATTTATTTGGGGTTTTTAAAACATAAATAGAAAAGAGCTGTATGTCAACAATAGTACAAAAGATGTGAATGAGAAAATTGATGTATACACTTGCAAGGTTTTTACACTGTAAAGTGATATCTTATTTAAAGGTTGGCTATGATAAGTTAAAAATGTATGGTACAAATTCTAAAGAAAAAACTAACGAAAGAAGTGTAGCTAATAAGTAAATAGTTATTATAAAATACAAACATAATGTTAAATTAAATAAAGGATACAGAAAAAGAAGGGAAAGAACAGAAATAGATTAAACGATTAAATATCAAAATTAAAAACTTATGCCCAATCATATAGGTATTCATTTTAAATGTTCTAGGCACTCCAATTATAGACAGATTGTGAGATGGATAAAAATGTAAGTCATAAAAAACAGACAAAAATCTGTACCGTAAGACTTAAATAACACTACCAGCCATCTTAAAGTATGTATCTATAGACCATTCCACACAGTAATACAAGAGTTCATATTCTACTCAAATTCACATAGAATATTCACAAAGATAGGCTCAGTTATTGGCCACAAACACATTTTAACAAATTTAAAGTTGTTGAAATCTTAAAAAGGTATGTTCTTTAACAACAAAGGAACTAACCGAGAAATCAATAGCAAAAAGTATTTTTTTTCAGTCCACAAATATGAGGATATTAAACATAAAAAGAGGTTAAAAAAGATTAATGGAAAATAGGAAATATTTGCAACTGAAGGAAAATATACAAAAAAATCAAATTTGTGGAATGTATCTAAAACAGGGATTAGAGATAAGTTTATAAATGTACAAGAGTATATAAGAAAAGCAAAAAGGTCTAAAATTGATAATCTAAATTTTTATGAAGAAACTGGGAGAAAAGCAAGTTAAACTTATATTAAGCAGAAACAAAAAAATATTAAAGATAGGTGAAATTAATAAAACAAAATGTAAACAAACAACAGAGAAAAACAATAAAATCAAAAGCTGTTTTTTCCAAACACTAAGAAAATTTGTAAACTTTTATCCAGATCAATCAAGGAACAAAAAGAAAAAAGACAAATATTACCAATCAGAAAAAATTAAGGAGGTGATATCATTACCTTTCCTATAGAAATGAAATGTACAAGAAGTGCATATTTTAAACAACTTGCTAATCAGTATCACAGGTTGGTTCTCACTGTTTTCAAATATTACATATTGGATCAAGCAATGTGTACTTATTTGTATTCAGCTTATTTTGCTACAAGATTATGTCTAAGGTTTTCATCCACGTTGTTGGGTGAATCAATAGTTTCCTTCTTTTTAAATTTGAATCATAGTCCATTGTATGAATATACCATAAGTTTTTCATTCATTTTCTTATTGATGGATATTTGGATTGTTTCCAACCATCACACACACACACACACACACACACACACACACACACACACACACACACACGTTCACACACACAAAAGCTGCTATAAGCATATTGTTTTCTCATTATTATTTTCAAGTATAAATCTCTAGCCTGAGTTCTAGCTGAATACGTGGCCACTCAGCTGCCGACCACATTTCTAGTTTTCTTTCAAGTTAGATATTGCCATGTACCTACGTGCTGGGCAATGGGATGCAAGCAGAAGAGATAAGGGTGTCTTTTGAATACTGCATTTATAAAGACTTTGTTCTTTACTTATTATTTCTTCCTTATTTCTGGTTGCCAAAATAAGCATGATTCTGGTGAGCTAGTTTTGACCTTTGACCAGTTGGATTCCAGAAGAGAAAAGGAACCTAAGTCCTTGAACAGCCCTCCTTCAACCCTCCAACCCTGGAAATTGTCTCTGGATTTTTACGTGGGAAGAATAAAACTTCTATCTTTTTTGAGCCTCCATATTTCGTACTATATTTGGTACATCAGCTTGGTCTATATTCTAACTAACACACATGCCTTTTTTCTTATTTATTTCTTTGATGAAAATATATATACTACACTGGTTTTCTAATTTTACTGGAAGAACAATTTGGGTTTATTATTAAAAAGATTTCTAGAATCCATCCCAAGATAATCCGATTAGATAGGGCTAGAGTGGGACCCAGGAATCTATAATTTTAACATATTCTAAATGAATTTGATGCACAAGGTCTGGAGACAACAGTTTTAGATAAACTTTTCTAGTATTTGTCTGTATCTGAACTAATCATTGATTTTATTTTCATATCAAATACATGTCCAAAAATGTTCTGCATTGTTTTGTTTTGTTTTTTCCTTTTTAATAGAGGGAGTTGAACTTATTGTAAACCATTAAACATATATAGGTATAAATATTTGATAACTCTGTGTTAGAAGCTTTTTCTTCTTTCCTTTTTTTTCTTTTCTTTTATAACCAATTATATATACTTGTGGGATAGGAGATGACTATCAGTTTTTGTATACAATAAATTGATCAGATCAGGAGAGTTGGCATATTCGTCATTACAAAACATACTCATTCTTTGTGTCCTTAACCAATTTTTCCCTAGACTTCCTCCCCTTTCCTCCCTCTAATAAACATAGTTCTGTTTTCTCCTTCTGAAAATTCAATGTATTATTGTTTGTTGCTTCTCTCTCTCTCTCTCTCTCTCTCTCTCTCTCTCTCTCTCTCTCTTTCTTTCTTAGCTCCCATATATGAGTGAGAACATGTGTTATTTCTCTTTTTGTACCTGGTGTATTTTACTTAATATAATTTTCTCCATGTTCCTCCATGTTGTTGCATATGGCAGAATTTCATTCTTTTTTATAGTTGAGTAGTATTCCATTGTATGCACAAAAAGGAATACTACTCAGCCATAAAAAAAGAATAAAATTTTTTATACAGTCATCCATTGATGGACATTGAGGTTGATTCCATATCTTGCTATTGTAAAGTTGCAGTAAACATGGGACTGCAGGTGTCTCTTCAACATGTTGATTTCCATTTGGATCTATATGCCCAGTAGGGGGATTGCTGGATTATATTGTAGTTCTATCTGTAGTTGTTTGAGAAACCTCCATACTGTTTTCCATAATGCCTGCACTAATTTACAGTCTTACCAACAGTTTATAAGTTTCCCCTTTCTCCACATTCTCACTAGTATTTATCATTCTCTATCTTTTTGAAAATAGCCAATGTAACTAGGGTCAGATGATATCACAATGTGATTTTGATTTGTATTTTCCTGATGATTAGTGATGTTGAACATTTTTTCACGTGCCTATTGGCAATTTGCATGTCTTCCTTTGAGAAATGTCTATTCAGCTCCTTTGCCCATTTTTTGATTGGATTATTTGTTACTTTATGTTTAAGTTGTTTGAATTTCTTGTTCTCTCTCATTCTGTAGGCCATCTTTCCATTCTGTTGTTTTCTATGCTGTACAGAAGCTTTTTAGTTTGATATAATCCCACTTGTTTATTTTTTCTTTTGTTGCCTGCACTTTTGGGGTCTTATTCATAAAGTATTTACCCAATCCTACATCCTGTATTGTTTCCCCTGTTTTCTTCTAGGATTTTTATAGTTTCAGGCCTTATATTTAAGTCTTTCATCCATTTTGAATTGATTTGGGTATATACCAGTAGGTACAGGTCTAATGTTAGGAGTTTTTGAAAAGGTATATCCTATAAAAGAATGACTTATATATTGGTTTCCTTACGTTTTTTACTTTTTGCCAGTACACATACCACAATCATCTTAATTTTCCTAACAAAAGATGAATAGTTTTCCATATTGCCATTTCCACAAACTTGCAGAAAAGATCACATTCCAAAGATTCAGTTCTAAAGGTCCAAATATACATAAATAGTTGGGAGCTTGAATTATAGTCACCAACTTGATTCAACTCTGCCTTTGATATCTGCTCTCAAACTTCTTGACTTTGGGTTTAGAATTTTCTAATCTTCCAAATGGGGCTAATAGTAGTTTCTACCTTAAAATGTTATTGTAAGCATTAAAAAAGACATATAGAACTGTGTGTGATAAATAGAGTGAACATATAATATTTTGTTAAACCAGGATCCTTTGGGGAGTGATAGAAAGTGCTCTTCATAATGTGTATAATAATGTATAACAATACACAGTCATATATGGGTGCTATGTGGGCAAAAGTAAACATAGAAATATGTCTTGGATGTTAATTGTTTTTATTATTAATAACTGATAAGCTAGAATGTGAAAATGAACATAGTTAATGCCCTTGTAATTCCCAGTACAGCCTATAGGTTTCATTACTTCTGTATAATTTCATGACCTCTCTTGCCCATTTAGTAATATAACCATATTCATTTTAAAACTTCATTATAGTAGGCATTTGAGGATACCTTTTCTGACTACAGCCTCTCTTAAAGCTCAAATTAAATTAAATTATGACTCTACTCACTTCACTCCACAAACAAGATGTAGCTATGCGCCTAAGGGTGGAAGTCTGACCTACATGACATAATCAGGGAGTTAGATTTTCTCTCTCCCAAATATGCAAAATGTGATATAAATGTCTCAGGCAGTAGGTACTAGGCCTATAAGCTTGTCAACTCAAGGTTGATTTGCAAGATTATCCTTGTACACATAGAGAGAGTTTTATATTAGTGCTTGTGTCTTAGGTTGTTTTCTCAAGCGTGGTGATTAGTTCCATTTTACTTAGGTGGTTTATCTTGTATATTTTCCTTTATTTCAGCAAAGGAATCTCTAAAGCACTTATATAAAAACTATTTTAAAAATCAACAACTTTAACCAACATATACTGAGAATAAGCATGCATACTATAAAAGAAAGCTCAATATCTCAACACAGGAGGGTTTAACTACCACGATATAGAAGACTAGTTGCACATAAGACATTCCTGGCAATAAACCCTCAATAGAACAAATCATAGTTGCCTTTTTGTTTGTTTCTTTTTGATTTGTTACTTTAAAATTTACTTATACCTACAGAAAGCTCCCCAAATATCATTTTTTGAAGATTTTAACAGGCTTTCCTATTAAATATAATAAAGAATGCATCTTAAAATGCTTTTAAGATGTTCAGAAAGGCATGATAAATGCACAAAGAATTAACAATTCACCTTACTTTCTATTCATTGCATTAATGGTTTGTGTATTACAAAAGATTCAAGCTCATGAATGCTATGCCTCAATGTTTAGACAACTTATCCTTTCCTAAGCTGACATAAATGTAGATAAATACCATTTTTTTGACAGATCTGGATTTGCTTCAGAAATTATCTGTCAGGTGGTTGGAATGGGTCAGGTTAAAAAATATATTTATTCTTATAACAACCATCCATACCAAAATTAGACTCCCATCATTTTCAATTTTAGTGTCTGAAAAAAAATAAGCCTATAAGACCTTTTCTATATTTGCAAGTAATAACCACACAATTTAATCTCCCTTAAGTAGCCTTACTCTTATTTTTTCATAGGCACAAAATGTGTCTTCTTAGAAACTGCAATTTCAGGACTCAGAAATACAGTATTTCGTGCTGTGAGGTCTCTATTTTATGTGATTGCATTTGACATCTTCTCTAAAATTCAGATCTAGGAAAATAATTTCAGAAAACAGAAACAGTCCGTTTGGAAAACAGCTTGTCTTTTACAGAACATCTTTAAAAACTTATTTCTTCGCTTTACATCTCTGTGTTAATAATTAATTATTTCCCTGATGTTGTATTTTGTTTTTTTTATTAATCTTTAAACCTCCAGAGACAGAAATCATGTCATTTTGATTGCATCTGTTATGTGATAGGAAACTTGACAGAAACTATTTGCAATAAAATAGTCGGATGATAAAACTGGATAAACAATCCAAAGATTTGCACTGTCCCAGCACTTCACTTGTTTCTTTTGAGTTCTTCAAAATGTTTTTTTGAAACCTCCACTTTGTAGTGAAGAGACATTGTGGTTGATGGGTGATGGTATCTGGCTATTTCCTCAACCTTCATTCCTCCATTATGCTAGTAACAGATCTAGTAATGACTCAGGGAGTTTGGGGACAGGCAGGGGTTGTTTCCTCTAGTTTCCCACTTTTCCACTCTTCCCATCCCCTACAGCTGGTGTTAGATTGTCTGACTACATTCAAAGTTAGATAAAAACACTAACTTTAAATGTATTTAAATTTTTTAAAGACCTTAACTGGAACAGCAATAACTTCTCAGGATTCTTAATGTTCTCTAAAGTCTATTGTCTCTCTTACTATTTAAAAAGCCAGTGTTAGAGGGTCCCAGCAGTTCCAATGACTGGAAGTGACTCCTGAACAAGGTGACCTATAAACAAGCTTGTGCACTATAGCACTGTTGGTAATAGCAAAAGACTGAAAATAACCTAAATATGCTTTAATATGTGGTTCCATACAGTTTGGTAATCTGTACATCAGCACACCATCAAAAAGAATGGAAGCTCTCAAAGTACTGACAGGGCAAGGTGTGCAAAACGACACAATTTATATTTCATAGTTCATACATGCATATGTATTTTGTTCTTATTAGGATAATGGAAATGCTGCACAAAACTAACTCGGCTGTTTTTCTTGCTCTTCTCAATACATGCACATGCTACCAACACTCTCTACCTTTGGCTTATTAATGAGTACAGAAGGAATGAAAGGAAAAGAAACTATGGGTTCCTTTATCTTTCCCCTTCCTTTTGTGTCATCATTTTCAGTGTAAATGGTTGGCTAATATAGGGAAATAACATGAGTAAGAAAGAATACAAGAGAGTCCCTAGATCCTTTGTGTTTCTCAGGTGCCACTGTCTTCTTTCTACATTCAAAGCAAGTTCCAGTTCAAACAGAAAAGTGTGGCCTCTTAGATTTGTCAGGGCTCTTGCTTACTCCTTTCATGGATATACCACACTTTGCAGTTGCTTCAAGGCTCACTTAACTCCCCCCCATTATTGCACCCCTCAAATCCTGTGCTCAAGCTATGTAGCAAAAGCTATGTGCAAATGAGGGAGCAAGGACTGTCAGATACAGATATTGCACATATCTCCTCTGTTCACACGTGAGCTCCGTGAGCCCATTGGAAAAAACACAAGCTCAGGACAACATAATAGCAGATCATCATAACAAGTATGTAGTCCTGAGCTTGAGACCCTGAATGTCTGCACAGGTGTCACAGCCATCAAACCAGCCCTGGTGGACTTCCTGAGCTTTCTTTCTATTTATCAAGTAATTCCCATACATGCCACAAATAACTTACTCACCCTTTAGACCTCAATTACCATCTTTACAATAGATCCCTGATTATTTCTCTTTCCCTTAGGAATCCTCTTTTCACAGTCAATCTGGCTCCAGACTACAGAATCATCTTCTATTTTTCCTCTTTTGTCCTGCTTTCATGTCTAATCAGCCAGGCACCGCATTTGTTCGTACACCTTTATTTCTAATATTAGCAAGCTACCTCAGAATAGCTTAAGAGAAAAATGGAATTTATTGGCTCCCATATCTGAGAAAGATATTTGGGGAGCATGCAGAATGAAAGAGAGCTGCAGGAGACAGGTTCATATAATCTGAAACTGTGGTCTTAATGTGCCCAGGTATCTGCTCTCCAGCTGTGACCCATTTCTTCTCATTTTTACCAACAGTTTAGGCCCAAATGAATTCATATTTGTAAATCACTTGAAGAATGTCTCACGCATCATAAGTTTTCAGTTAAGAAGAGTATCATTATTTATTGTTATTATTATCATTACGACCACATCTATGCAAGAATAGAGGAGGCCACCCTACAAACACAGTTAGGCCTTTTTGGGGGGAAAACCTACTAGTGCTCCCATTGGGTCAAGGTTGAACACCACAAGAGAGAGAAAGTGTTCATCTAAAGGAGGATCTCCCCAAGAATCACATGAATTGAGATAGGAATCCACATCAAGGAAAATGCTTGTTCTTTCCTGAAAAAAGGGACAAATCAAAAACAACGGTTGTGTCAGTTTTTTATGCTCCCAATGTGTGCTGTCCCAAACACCTTTCTTTTTTAAATTTCTCTGTCACTTCCCTAGTTCAGGACATTAGTCCTTCTTATAAATAGTATTCTGCAATTCTTTTTTAACTTACTATCCCACCTCCATTGTAGCTCCCTTACAATCATATCAAAAAGAAGTTGCTATATGAATCTTCCTTCATGCAGAGTTCTGATTCATCATTATACTGCTCAAGCACGTTTAATGACTCTCTGCTGCCTAAAACCTAACATATAAATTCCATATATTTCCTAGTTCTCACTCTAATTTATGTTTTCATTTTTCAGCCAAAATACTTATCTCTGTAATTCTGTTGAATCAGAAAAATTACTTACCCAAAACCTACCTTGTAGTTTCTGATCTCTTAGCTTTGTTTAAATTGATCTCTTAGCTTCAGATATACTGCTTGCCAATACATCTCTCTATCTAAATTAGACAATATATGTGAAAGTACTTTTTAACTATAAAACACAACATAGTTGCTAACATTATTACCATCCATCTTTTAATGACTACTTCATACGCTAAAGTTCCCTGAAAAAGCCTTTACCAATGTATTAATTCAAAAATAATCTCTTAGGTCTGTATTTTTACAGTTACATTTATTTTTCTATCATATTGCTTTTTATTGCCATCTTTGGATTAATGTAATTTTTGTACATATTATTACCTAAATGAATGTAATTATCTTGAGGATAGTCATTCTGTCTTTTCCATCTTGTATCTCCTAGAAAAGGTCCCATGTTGCAAAATCCAGCCAGCCACATGTTAGTTTTATTAAAAAATAACTCATCTGTTTATATACAGCTTATGGCTGCTTTTGCTTACAGTGGCACAATTGAGTAGTTGCAGCAGAGATTGCATGGCCTGCAAAGCCTAAAATATTTATAATCTAGCCTTTCATAGGAAAAAAATAGTTTCCCAACCTCTGTCCAGAGTATGGCACATTATTAAGCAGGTAATCAATAGACATAAAATTGATTTGAGTAAACCCATGGTATTTATTGTATATTAATTTTCAACTAGACTATGAATATGTTATTTCCTAAATGTTTTATGGAAGGAATTTTTAATTATTTTAATAGGCTTTGAAGTGAGTTTTCTCTGAAATCCTACAGGGTCTAGTTTAATACTACTCTAACACAGTTTAATGTATTTCTTGAATTGAATATAACATGTTATATTTTGTAAATCTGAACTATTGGATTTGTTCTACTGAATTTATTTGCAAGCAAGATTATGAAACAAGTTAAAGATTTGGGAAAAAATATGATTATGACTAAATATTACATGAGAAATGTGTAGTGCACAGTTCTCTCACTGAGGTGTGGACCAAAAATGATGAATGTGATTTATTTTGTAACTAAAATACCAATGTAAATTAATGTTTACCTCATTCATGAGCAATCAAGACACTCCATAGTAAGAGATACATAAATCAAAATGAATCCATCTTTAAAAATTACATTGCAATTGATTATGCAATTTTTAAGTCTAAAAATATCAAAAATTCTTTAAAGAAAAAATAGTCAATATTCCCAAGGAAGTCAAAAATTTGATTAGCACTCTTAGAAAAGTGCCCTGCCATAATTCTAATCTCTACCTCTCATATACCTTTATAATTCAACTATTAATTCTCACTATATTGAAACAGTAGTCACTGAATTTTATCAGCTCTGTAATTGACAAGATGTGGATTATTGTCAAATGTTTTGTTTGGGAATTTTCTTTCTTAGGCTTATTACCTACACCATTTACATTTTCTCAAAATCCATTAGAGGTTCAAAGACTTGAGACTATAGACAACTTTTAGAATATTCTTGAATTCCCAAAAATTGTAGGCAAACTTTATGCGTATTCTAGAAAGTTTTCAAGTTTCACTAGATTCTCTGAAGAATCCAAGATGCAAAACATGTTTAGAAATCCTCCTTAGGTGATTTTTATCTATTCTTATGATCGTCTGTCTGTTAAAAATTTCCAAATTGGTCTCTAGCCTAACAGCTCTTTTGAGTTTCAGACTTACCTGCACAAATGGCCTGTACACTTCCTAGCTGGATTGTTCCATAGGCACTGGAATTCCACAATTTAATAATGGAACTCATGACCTTATCCTCCTTATCTAATTGTTTTATTCTCTCTTGTTCCATACCTTGAGGAATGATACTGGGATTCTCTAATTGCTCAAGCCTGAGCTCAAGAGACTCAAGAATTTCTTCCCAAATCCAATCAATCACAATGCTCTCTCAAGTGTGCCTTACTAAGTATTCCTTAGGATTTGTTCCAAATTTCTTCAAATAACTTAAAATGTTAATCATTGAAATTCTGGCCCCTCTATATCACTTCAACTTCATTTGGGGATGCCCTCCATCCTCTGCTTCTTCTGATCATTCATGTTATTTTGCACAGACGTTCCTCAGCTAACAGTAGGGTTACCTCCCTATAAAGACCAATAAGTGAATCTCAGCAGAATTTAGCAGATCTTAAGGGTTTTAGGAGCTCTGGATCAGTTACCGGGTACAAAGACCACATATATATTTCTAATTATATCACTATATTACAGTCATAAAGCATGGTTTTTAGCTTTGGCACATAGTAGATATTTATCAAATGCCAGTTATACTTCCTAGTTGTATATTCTCATTTAAATTATGCATCATAACTGAGGGATGCCTTGGGACTTTAGTTATTCCACTAGAATTTTAGTGTTTTCCAAATCAGATATACTAAAAGTATGTTTTGGAATATAAACATTTTCCTCAGCTTTTAATCTCGTTATAAATGTCTTATAGTTATAGCTTTAATCAAGCATAAAACAGAGGTCAAGACAATAAATATTTTTGAAATAAACTTAAAACAATAAAGTTAATATGAAAACTCAAATTGTTGGATTTTTTAAACCATATCTGACACGGTTTTATTTATCAATTATATTATACATTAAAATTAGTTTTTTAGCTTTGATTTCAAAAAGTGGAAGAAGAAAGAAACTTTACTTCAGGATAAAACCTCCCAAAAGGAAATCAAAATACAGAGTTGTAAAGCCACATGCTTGCAACAAACTTAGGATGTAAAATCTCTAGCATCAAGTCACTGGATATTTTTGTCAACACTCTTGTTACCTGCTGAAAAATAGACTGAAGTAATAAAGTGCCCACATGCTGGCAGGGGCTGGCCCACTCTGACCAGCCAGATATTGCTGCATCCTAATACTTAAGGTCAAATTTTGATCTGTGGCACAAAGCTATGTGGTGGATCAGTAACCAACTTCAGAACTCTGAAAAAAACAAAAAACAAAAGTAGAAAGAAAAGAACAAAACAAAAATACCATACATCTGTATCAGTGTGAATAACGAATGTGAAGGAAAGAAAGGGAAAACTGAAAGCTTGTTCTATTACAGAAATGGGCTGCTATGACACAAGAAGAACATTCCATGAAGTGTGCTTTAAAGTGTTGGTAATATTGGAGAGGTTAACAAGCTGATTTAACTGTCTCAGGCCAACCACAGTACAGATGCAGTCTCTGTGAGACTTTCACCTGACCTCAATTTTAAGTGATATGAATGTTGTGTTTTTCATGTTAAAGGAATGCACTAACAAAGTAAGCAGTCAGTGTGGGTGCACAGCATGACTTAGAGCTGGCTGTTCTACTATAAACTTTAGAAAAACAACTTATGCAGCAAATGTTTAGATCTGATTCTATTTATGAAAGAAAAGATTATATATGTTTTACAAATGGTTTTATCAACTTATATCACAATAGCTTTTTGTCAGGTTTTCACTGGTTTGTCTCCAGTGAGAACATACCATGAAGATTTTATAGGTGTATCAGTAGTGTGAATCCACTGGCAATGTGTGTAAATACCAGATGCTGTAAGATTTATCTTTTAAATATGATCAGATAAAATAAATTCTGACAGAAACTAAGGAAACCAGTTGAATGTTTGATCTGATAACTGACATTGTATGGTTTCTGCTAAATGTGTATTCTTTTACTCAACGAATATTAAAAAGTGTGAAAAAACAATAAAACAAATTGACCACATTAATAAATTTTGACAAATGATGTTGTTTTACTGAAAAATATATCACCAATATTCAATGGATCAACAGAATGCATTTGCATTTTTTATAGTTATCTTATTTTTGTAATTGATTGCTTTTACTTTGGCATAATGAATCATAATTGAGACATTGCTACCTTGCACATTCTTTTGAATTCAACATAACTATATGCTATGCACCATGTTATGATTCAGTTCTCCCACTTTTTTTCTAGATTCAAATGATTGAGAATCATTTACTGGCACATTGTGCCAGACATCATTTGGTTTCATTTAGGGATGTTGTCATTATATATGCAAAGGCAAACGCTGGCACTGAAATCTGATAACCATATGTTGTTATAGCACTTTCATCAAGAGAAAATATTCTCATTAACTTAAAAACAATTTTTATTTGGATTAAATCACAAAATTATACACATGCACATGCAAACACATACACACACATATATAACATTTCGTGAGACCTGAAGAATGTATCTGAAAATCTCAGTTTGAGACACACAGAGCAAAAACTCTTAGAAACCCCATCCTACCCAAAGCAATCCACAGATTCAATGCCATCCTGATCAAAATACCAATGACATTCTTCACAGAAACAGAAAACACAATTCTAAAATTTATATGGAACAACAAAAGACCCCAAATAGCCATAGCAGTACTGAGAAAAAAGAATAAACCTGGAGGTATTACACTACCTGACTTCAAAATATACTACAAACAGTACGGTACTGGCATAAAAACAGGCACATGGACAAATGGAACAGAATAGAGAACCCAGAAATAAACCCATATATTTACAGCTAACTAATCTTTGAAAAAGGCACTGAGAACATACATTAGGGAAAGGGCAAACTTTACATTAAACAGTGTTGAGGAAACTGGATATCTGTCAGCAGAAGAATAAAACTAGACTCCTATCTCTCTCCATTTATCAAAATCAACTCAAAATAAATTAAAGACTAATGTAAGGCTTGAAACTATAACACTACTAGAAGAAAACACAAGGGAAACACTACAAAACATTGGTGGGGGCAAATATTTTAAGGGGAAGACTTCTAAAGCACAGGCAACAAAAGCAATAATAGACAAAATTTAAAAAAATAGACAAATGGGATTTCATCAAATTAAAAAGCTTCTGCAGAGCAGAATAAACCATCAACAAAGCAGAGAGGCAAGCATGGGAGAAATGGAAGAATGGGAGAAAATGTTTGTAAACTACTCATCCAACAGGGGATTAATATCCAGAATATACAGGGAACTCAACTTCATAACAACAACAACAAAAACAAAAACAAATAATCCAATTTAAAAATGGCCAAATGACCTGAATAGACATTTCGCAAAAGAAGACATACAGATGGTCAACAGGCATATGAAAAAATACTCAACATCAGTAATCATCAGGGAAATGCCAATTAATACCACTCTGAGATATCATCTCACACCAGTTGGCTGGCTATTAACAAAAAGACAGAGAATAACAAATGTAGGTGAGAAAGTGGAACTCTACTACACTGATGATGGGACTGTAAATTAGTACAGCCATTATGGAAAACAGTATGAGATTCCTCAAACAACTGCAGATAGAACTACAACAAGATCCAGCAATCCCACTCTGAGTATTTATCCAAAGGTATGTAAATTAGCATACCAATAAGATTGCTGTGCCCCCATGTTTATGGCAGCACTATTCACAGTAGCGAAGATACGGAATCAGCCTAGGTGTCCATTGACAGACGAATGGATAAAGAAAATATGGTATATTTACATAATGGAATTCTACTCATCCATGAAAAAGAATGAAATCTTGTCATTTGTGGCAACATGGATGAGCATGGAGTACATTATGTTAAGTGAAATAAGTCAGGCACAGAAATATAAATACCACATGTTCTCACTCATATGTGGGAGCTAAAAAAAATGGTAAGAATAGGTTGAACTTTTAGAAGCAGAGAGTAGAACTGTGGTTACTAGAGGCTGAGTATGGGAGGTGAAAAGAAGGCCAGTGAGAGTTTGGTTAATGGACACAAAAATACAGCTAGAGAGGAAAAATAAGTTCTAGTGTTATAGAGTAGTACTTGACATCCATAATTGGCAATAATTTATTGTATGTTCTCAAGTGGCTAGAAGAGAGGAGCTGAAATGTTCTCATCACAAAGAAATGATAAGTTATTGTGATGACTTTGCTAACTATGTTGATTTGTTCACTATGCATTGTATACAATATTGAAGCATAACTAACTCTGTATTCTATAAATATGTATAATATATATTTTTCAATTAAAATACATTTTTAAAAAACTGTCAGAAACCAGTGTTGTACAACCAAAAGAATATGGACAGACTCAATTCATTAGGCAAAGATATTGGTTTAGGCTAATGTCAGGTCACAAGCATATCAGTACCAAAGGCAAGGATCAAGTTCGTAATCAGAAAAGCAGATGTGGTAACAAAAAAAAAGGATATAGGAAAAAAATGTTGGTTGAAATGACCTGACCTGGTAATTGTAGATAGTAAAAGTCTAGCCTAGAATATTTTTTAACCAATGTAAACATGCAATTCTAACCATTTAGTGCTTTAAAGGTGACACTGAATACCTGTGTGCAATATGTGATGTTCAAATAAGGATAATTAGTATGTTGAACATTATACAATGTTATCAATTTTTGTGACGGTTTGCTATTGATATTCAGTGTGTACCCACAGATATATGCAATCAACTATGTTCCAATAATTTTTTTAATTTAAAAAAATTAAAAAACAAAGGTGACATTGAAACGGAGACAAAAGTATTTATTTCCAACTCAAACTAACATAAAATATTTCAGATAATTAGTTAATAAAATTTACTGAAATTGGCAATAATTTAAAAAATATCTAACATAAATTAATTCTTTCATTGTGCCAAGTAAATAGACACAGCCTTAGTACCCAGGAGGATAGAACCAAGCCAGTCTCATATCCATTTCAGGTATGTGCAGCAGATGGCATCGCAGCTACTCCATTTACACTAAAGTGATCCTATTATCATTTTATTTTTCTTGGCACTAGGATAATGTATAAGGTAATTTTGATAAGCACTGGCAAACACTTTCGTAAATTACGCGCTTGATAAAGGCATAAAATACACTCTTGAACATAGGAAATCCATGCTCTGGACCATGACTCTACATTTTTAAATGAAGAACAAAATGTTCTTTATAAAGAATTATTTTGAAAAGTATCTAATCCTGAATAAATAATCTTCACTGTAAGCCATTATTTAACTTAACAAAAGGAAATTATTAATTTTGGGAGAAGAAGTAGAAGACAATTTTATGGTAGCATATTAAATATTATGTGGGGTTATTTCTATACTAAATTTTCTTCTATACTAAATTTTTCTGCTCCATTACAATTCAGGTGCTTAGATGTGGAAAAATCTATTATTTCATTTATTTGGTTGTCAAATATTTATTGCAAAATTCAATGGATTTTTATGGACCAATTGTATAATAGATTCTCTATAGACAAAATATTTCATATGTTTTCTTTAAATTTATGATAAATTTCATTTTGAAAATCTAAACATTAGGACTGAAAAATTATATTTGTGAAAATAATAGAAAATATTTTATAATTGAGTATGTAAGAAAAGTCAATGTCTTTGATAAATAATTATCTTAATTAAAAAAAACTTTTAAAAATTTTTCTTAAAAGAAAACCCTGTTCTCTTATAAAATAACCTGATGACAAAGACAGCTTCTGTCTTTTCATCCCAAAGAAACAGTAAAGCCTTCTATAGACCTTATTTCACATAAATGACAGATACTAAGAAATGTATTTGTTTTTAAAAGTTTAAAAAATTGTATTATAAAGTAAAATATTTACTTGGCTTGAGGAAAGAAAATACAACAGTCCTATGGTTTAATGAGTGGAATAAGCTCTTATATAGCTGAGTCTTTCAACTAAAAAATCTTTAAAATTTTGAACTAGTATTGAGAACAGTACATGCCATTTAGGGATTCTGTTTTGATTTTTCTTCTTTCTCTGAGAGGGGCATTGAAGACAGGAGGAGTGCGGGGTTTGGGAAGAGAGTGAAGAGGCTGGGATTATCCTCTACAGATGTGGTTCAGATGACTGGGCAGGAGGTGGTATAGCCAGTGAAGGCAAGTACAATTGGAGGATAAGTAGGTTTGGGAAATTTAAAAAAAAAAAAAAAAAAAAAAAAGGTGTGCTCATTTTTGGATATGTTCAGTTGAAGTACCTGCGCAATAGTAATGTAAAGATGTCTGTTAATAGTTGTAAATCTAAGTCTGGATATAATAGAGTTGAGAGGCATACAAATTTGGTAAACATGTGGGAGCAGATAATACCAGCCAATACAGTTAAATGAAATAAGAGAACCATGGGAATTCTATTATGTAATTATTATTATTATGCTATGTAACCCTAACACCTGAAGTAATAGTCCATCGGCATCAGATCATCTGAGCTAGTTTTTGAAGATTCAGGTTCCTGGGCCATTTCTCCAATATGTTTTGGTGATGGAGCTCAGGAATCTGCTGGGCTTTTCTTTAAAACATGGATTTCACAGGTAATTCAATGGGTAATTCAGCTTGTGATACATTGATTTAATGGGACAATAGAAGACAAGAACAGAAATGAACAAGGCATGATATAAAGGTAAAGAGAATGCCAAGAAAATCATATTACAAAAAGCAGGGGAGGCAACCATTGCATGAAAAAAAAAAAAAAAAAAAACTGGTTAATAGGTTTAATGCTGCATGGAGGTCAAATAAAGGAAGTTAGTTACAATCAGATAGTGATTGGTGATCTTACCAAAAGCAGCGTCAGTGAAATAATGGGAGAAAAAGGAAACTGGTGAAGAGTAAGATGATGAAGTTGAAACAACAAAAATGAATATCTTTTTTCAGAAATTTTATTATGAAGAAAAAATTTTAAATAAGGTAATATGCAGAGAAGAATGCAAAGTTAAATAATGGCTTTTATTTTATTAAATGTGAAGAAGTTCATTCAAATAATCTGAATAACACACATTTTTGATGTCAATATGACACCAAACAAACAATTATTTAACTAATTTATCACTTTTGTAACTCATAATTTTCCGCTGTGCTTTCTGGTTTATGTAGTATACTTAAATGAACATGTAACTTCCTTTCATTACAGGACTGGAGGCAGTAGGAGATTCTGTGAATTCACACATCATTGAAAAACAAAATATTAGGAAGTCCTCAGTTTTACAGAATGCTGGTAAATGTTTAAGCAGTCATCACCACCAGGTTATCATGAATCTATCTAACAGACAACTGTTCGGTAGCTTGATGTGTGAGATATTCTTTATTGTATAAGTCATTCAACACACATATCCTGAGAGCAAGGTAAGTCTTAGAAAGGTAGCTACAACATAAACGTAAGTATGTCTATTGTCATTATCAGTGAGGCCAACAATCCCCTGTACATGTGAGTCTTATGAAAGTTTCCACTGAATGCTTTATGCTATTGACTTTTTTGCTTAATACAGATGATTAGGGAATAAGCAAATAAAAGTTGATGCTGTCTTCAAGTAATCATTTTTCTGGTGCTCAATTCCCTCTGCCACTACATTTTTATTGTGTTTGGGCATTGAAGGTAGAAATAATTAAAACGATTTTCATTTTTTGTGTTAACTGTGTCTAGAAAGCCTCAAATTAATGTTTTTAAAAAGATGTTTTCTACAGTTGATGCTTGTTGAAGAGGCAGGGGAAGTAGGCTTTTGTAGGAGGCTTTTGTAGTAGGGCTTTGTTATCAAAATAATGGCAAAGTCCATGATTTTGAACATTTGCCACCCATACTTAAAGTAGCAAACATATGCAAGGCTAATCAAACTTGAAAAAAAATGCTTTATTAGGGATCTTCACAGAAGCTAATTGAAAGCTTGGCTGGATTAATCACAATACAACATTTTCATATAGATAAGGCCAAGGAAACTAAATTGCTTAAACATTGGTTTTTTATCCCCCATACACTTCATTGTGTATCTCAACATTCAAAAAGATTTTGGAAAAGTATGCACTTGCCATCTCAGGATTCTAATGGCAAAGCAAGTACATTTGGTTTCACATATGCTTTAAATTGTTGACTAGAAAATGCTTATAGTTACCATTTTATGATTGTTACTATTATTATTACTGACAACTCACCCTTATTGGATAATGCTCATTCTGGCCACTGTGGTAAGTGTTTTACAGCAGTCTGTAATTCTTGTTGCTCGAAAAATTAATACCTTTGCTTTCCTAATGAAGGAATCTAAGAACAAACACATTAAGTAATACACAGCTAATAGCAAGCAGAACAAAGATTAGGACTAATTTTGTCACAGCATTTGAGTTTGAGCTCTTCACCCCAATTGCTTACTGTCTCTGATTGAATATTTTATAAAATCCAGTCCATAATGACCTTGTGAGATGCCTTCACAGGCAGAAATGAAGTGCCATAGTCTTTTGTGCATGATAAGGAGCATCATTAGCTAAAGCCGTTTGTAAAAGCTAACCTATTTTTGGGTGGATTTGTGTAAAATATGTATATATGTGTGTGTACACATACAAAGCAGAGCTGTTTAGTAGTTTCTAAGCCATAATTCACAAATACACACAAGCTAACCTGTGTAAACAACCAAAACTGATGATCCAAAGTAAAACTTTTTAGATAAAAAACAAAATAATAATAGTAGTTGTGTGTGCATATAGTCCCCCTGAAAATGTTATACACAATGTTAATTAAAGACTGTATGTTAAGACCTGGAGCCTAGAGCACATTGTAGGGGAAAAAAAGAAAATTTGCTTCTACTCACTTATGTTCTGTGACTGGCCTAAGAATTAAAATTACATGAGGCAGATTAACAAGAAAAACCCATTATTTAAATTAACATTTAAATTTATTTATTTATTTGTTTATTTATTACTTAACATTTTAATATTTTAATTTAACACTTTAAATTAAATTTGTTTTAGATTAACACTTAAATTTACTTAATATTGTTGCATGTACATGGGAGTCTTCAGAAGGAAAATGAAGACCCGAAGACGTAGCTAAACCCAAAAGCTTATATACCTTTTGATGCAAAGAATGATACATTGTGGGGATATGATAAGATAATGGGCTTGGGCTAGCAGTAGTAAATCATGGGACAGCAACTAGGAAACATATAGGGGGAAACTAATGGAAGAGAAGTGTTATTTTAGTAGGTTTATTTGAACAGGTCCACTTTGGCATCATCTTCCAGTCTCTAGTGATGAGTATTCTCTTTCTGATATAGGGAGGACATCTTTCTCATGGGAAATTTTATGACCTGCTTTTAGGTAGAAAGCTGGAGGTCAGACAGCCCTTCCCGAATCTGCTGTTTTTCAAGTGCCTTCAGCTCAAAATAATCAATATGCCAAAGCAGCATATTTTGGAGTGTCATGTCCTGAACCCCTCCAAAAGAAAAGGTGTAAAGGTTTCACAGATTGATGAAAAAAAGAACAGACTCCTATCCTAGGTGAATTATTTGACATCTCAGATTGAAAGTCTAGGTTTCTAGCTATCGGTCCATGTGTCATACAAAAACAAAATAAAACAACCTCAGTTGACGAATTAAAATACTGCAAGTCATATCAAATGAAGCAGCTTAAATTTTGTTCTGACATGTCACCTGCTTGAATTTGACAGCTGCGGTGATTTCTTTGAGCTGAGAAGGAGGAGAAAATATTCTTGTTTTTAGTCTTCCCTTACTCTCCTCCTCTTTTTCCTCCCTTTTGTTGTTATGGAAAAGGGGTAGAGTAATTATATTTAAATTTGCCCTTACTGGTACAAAAACTGTTCACAAGGAAACAAATTATTGTGAAACAAAGTTAGCGTTTTTTGTTTGGGTATCTCTGAAAATAAATACTCAAGTAAAAGAGGTTTACTCAGGAGATGAAAGAGAACTCTTATATGGGAGTGGAAAATAAGACAGAGAAGAAAAAGCAGCCATAAAAGCGAGTGCTTCCAGGTCAGCTAGCATTGTGGGTATCCGGAGCTTAATCATTGGGGGAAATTTCCTAGAGTAAAGCATGAAACACATGACTAGGATTTATCTCACCTTATGCATGGGGATACAGGAATTTACACACTGAATTTCTTCAGTCATTGGTTGAAGGTTGTTGGGGAATAAAGCGGTGTCTGTGCTTTCTTACTTTCTGGAAAGATTTGTTCTGCAGAAGGCAGAGGTGTCTGCAGACAATTGCCTTTCTGAATTTGATTTACCAAAGCTTACAACCAGTGGAGAGATAAGGATTGGTGTTCTGAGTTTGTGGCAAAGGGTCCAGCATCAAGAGAAAATTCTCAAAGGCATGTTAGAGCTGGCAGTTACAAATTAGGTTGGTGGCACTGAAGTGGTAAGGACAGGGAGATATGGACAGGACAACAAGAGCATCTGCTAGAGTTTATATTAAAATTTTATTACATATGAATCGTTACTTTGTAGGGTAGTTTCATTTTGTTTTGTTTTGTTTTGTTTCCTAATTCAAAAACATAATGTACATTAAGACTCTCGAATTTAGGGGTGCAATTAATTTAGTTTCCTTCATCATTCTTTTTTCCCCCTAGTTTGGTCCTCATGAAACTGAATGGAATTAGACAAAATTTTACAACTGTCCAGGTAAATAATCCGGGATTTCTTAAATCTTTAGCTTCTTAGTTTCTGACATAAATTTACCCACTTTCTAAGAGCTAAGAGAGCTGATAACCCAGTTAAAGCCCCATAGTAATTAGAAAGCAGTTTCTTTCTGTGAATCTCACATTCTCTTGCGTTTCAGTTTCAAATTACGACATCAAGATATCAAGGAGCTGCATGGGAGATTCAATTATGGCAACTATGATTACACTGAAAGTTCAAACAGCCTGTTTTTGATAGTAATACAATTTGCCATCTAAAATATTCTTTCTTCCACCCTTCCTTAAAATTTTTATTGTGAAATGTGTCACATGCAAGAAAACACTTGGTGTGGTGTCCAAGTGATCAGTGAACAGGACGCTGTGAGATATGTTGCACCTGTATCTTTATAACTTATCACAAGAACAGTGAAAGAATATCAGTGGGAATATACTTGTTCAAGCATTGACTTGAAATCTCCTTGTTTTGACCCCAGATAGTCAAATTATTTATGAAGAGCAGAGTATTTATGTGACAGATATTGCTTGATAGTTGTCTTTAATGACAATTATGAAACAGTTCAGCTATTTCTGCTTCCACTCAGGTCGTTAATGTACATCATATCCTGTGCAACATTTAAAAGGCAATTTGTTGGGACCTGTAGCCATTGACCTCCCTAACTGGATTGTTTGCTAGTCAGAGTCAGAACTATATTCGTGATTAAAACAAAATGTATCATGGAAATATTTTCATACAAATATATTTTTTCATTTCTTTATCTAACTGTTTTCTTCTAAAGAAAAACCCCCAATGTAATGTGCATAGGTGTTTCTGCGTATGTGTGTGCATCTAAACCTTCTGTCATAGAGCTGCATTCAAAGTAAGAAATCAGGAATTATTAGATATACCTATAAAAAATTCCTTGTTCTTCTGTGCTAAATAGGTGCTTTACTACAGAAAAATTGATATGAAATAAAAAAGGTACAATTTTCAAAGAAGAAATCTGAAGTTCAAATTCCAACATGACCTAAGAAAGGAAGAAAAGTAGACTGGTAACCTAAAGTTTTACCGCTATTACTGGGTTATCCTCCATTATATTCAGTACTATGAAAACTTGAACAACATAGGCAATATTTAAGTGTCAGAATTTTAGCTTAATTTGGGGGAAAGTAAAGGCCTAGAACACCACCATAGATTCCAAATAGAAAAGGTCAGTGGTTTATTTATATTGTGCACACATTTAATAATTTTGGTATTAAAAAAAAATTCCACTTTGTAATAAAATTACCACAGGGTACATGTATAAATAAATAGCATTTAATTAAATGTATTAGTTCAATTTAATTAAATGACCCATGTTCAATTAAGTCAACTTGAAAGACGTGAAAGTAATTCGGCAAATCAGAGCTCCACAAACTGGTGTGCAAGAAGATTTTGCACCACTAGGGGCTCTGGGCATGTAGTGGGAAGCCAGTAACTGGGCTTTTAAATAACAATTTAGACTGCACTTTTCCTACTTCAAGGTGTTTCTTACATGTTAGCAAGAGAGCTATTGTGAAGGTAATGTGGAGTCATAGTCATAGAGAATCAATAAGTTCCATAGTGAGGGAGAGGAAGCATTCGTAAAAGGGAGAAGGCAATTAGGTGAAATAGCATCAAGGGCAGACTTGAAACCCCCCTGGCTTATGGCTCTGGAAGTTTATCTATGGCTTTCTGAAATTATATATATATATAAAAATATAGAAAATACTAGAAAATACTGTGAAATGTGAGAGAGTTATTTTGTTTTGTTTTCCTCCAAATATCTTCTGTTTATCTCTTTCTTATTTAAGCAAGAGTCTTGTTTGTGCTTTCTTGCCTTAAGGAAGATTTGTATCTTGGCAGAAGGCCGAGGTGCCTATAGGCACTTGCCTTTCTCGTTTGTGTTTACAAACATTTAAAACCATTATAGAGATTATAAATTGATTTGTGTCCTGAACACTTAGGAACATAGATTTTGAGAAACAGAGAAATGACTGCAAAAGACATTTAAAGAAAGACATTCACACCAGGATAAAAATACTCCTATAGAGTGGAGAGAGGATATCTTGAGAATGGGAGGTTGGAGAGGGACTTGACGCCTTAAGACTCCCAGCAACACCAAAATATGTTATGCCTCACTGATGACATGAAAGCCACAGAGCTGACAGGACCAGGTGAACCGAAACAACGGTTTTTGTAGCAGCACCACTGGATCACCTATGACCACAACAGTAAAAAGTGAGGGGGCTCAAATGATGACAAAGTTATGTTCTGTATGCCTGCATATATAAGGCTTAAAGAGTCAAATTTAATTTGTCAGGAGTTTTTATTATTTTGCACTCTAATCGTGTTTCTTTCTCTCTAGGTATCATAATCTGCTGCATACAAACATTTATCTAGTATTAAAATCCTATCCTTTCTTACACTCTCTCCATTTCCCTAATCCCTTGATCCCTTCTACATTATTTTCTAAAACGCTTTTGCTTTCAACCTACTTTTAGGCTGACTCTTGTCCCCACCTCTCACTCACTTTACACAAGTCAAAGTCACCAGGGGTCTTTTTGTAGTCAAATGCAATTTTTAATTCTCTCTTCGTATCAGAACAGATTCCTGAGCACCACTCAACACGTTTGACCCTTATTCATTCTTGAAATACATTTCTTTATGGGCTTTTATACCACCGAATATTCTTGGATTTGTTCCTACCTTCTACATGCCTTCTTAAATTCCTTAGTTATCTCCTCCTCTTTTGTCAAATCTTTGAATTATTTGAATCACTTTTGTGCTTTCTTCATTTTTTTGCTTTGTATTTTGACTTATAATATTATGTAAGCTTTCTGCTTTATATGTATTAACTCCTAGTAAAAGAATTGTCCCGTGGACTGTAAGCTGATGCTACCTTCTGATGTCTTTGAGTTTCTCTTACCATTTTACCTATAGGCAAAGAAGGGGGTTACTTTCGTGGCTGGGTTGACTGATCCCGAGTATGAAGGGAAAATAATCTTTGGAACGGAAAGTATTCTGTGTAGGCGTAGAGGATTCTTAAAGCACCCCCTTAAAACTTTGTTCTTTCAGGGTAAATTGTAAAGATATTCTATTTTAAAAGATAAACTTAGGCACATTAAAACTTTAATGAGTTCATTTGAACATTCAGCAATTCACAAATTGGGCAGCATGATACAGAGACAGAAAGTAGTTCAGGGCTCCACTGAAGGGCACAAGGAGAAAGTTTTTATGAGGTGTCTACAGAAGCAAGACAAAGAAAATATTTGATTGGTTAAAATGGAAATTCCGTAGTTTGCGGTTATTTGTGGTTTTTTGATGGATAAAGCTTAAGTTTCCTTTTCCTAAGCTGTGCACATTCACTCTGAGTTGGGTTTTGGTTTTCTGACAAAAGAACCCAAGGTGCTGAAGCCCTCTCAACCTAATGGCCTTGCAATTTTTTTTTTTTTTTAACACTATAGCAACCTGATAAGGCAGGACTACTAGTGCCTCAGACCCTCAGACCTTTTCAGAATGAAAGTTAGGATCACCCCTGTAAGAAAAGTACTGCAAACAGCAGAAGAGCTGCCTGACAGCAGAGGGGATACTAGGTTGGATAGTAAAAGAAAAAAATATACTCACATATAAATATGAGAACCAACTTCAGCCCTATAGCCAGATGCAGACATGACTACTGTAGTAGCTATGCAATTTTCTTCCTTGATTTATTATTTATAATTAAATATATCAACAATTTTCATCTTCTTTCCCTTCTATTTTATATAAGATGTCCTAGTGTTGGTTAAGTCCCTAATTAATTTTTAAGTTAAGAATTTCACGTAGAATTGTGACTAACCTAGTGAAGGAATGAATATCACTCAGAAATGTATACAATGACTTATAGACCATTATAGCTCCTTTTTTATGTGAGGAAATACAGGTATATTCATTTTCTCAAGGAACAGTGGAGTTATGTTAGGCAAAGATATAATGTTGCTTGTTCTTTAAGTTAACAACTGAGGAACAATGTATGTAAAACAAATGGCATCCATTTAAAATGTACAATTTGATTCATTTTGACAGTTGCATATACCCATGATACTATAATCATATACCCTGTAACCAAAATTGGACAAAAAAAAAAAAAAAAAAAATCACAACCCAAATACTTTTCATCCCATTTCAGACCATCTCTCCCTCTACCCACATTGCAAGACTACTCATGTGAATTTTGCTATTATACTTTAATTTGCATTTTCTAGAATCTTATAAAAATGTAACCAAATATGTAAATTCATTTTATGTCTTGCTGCTTCTACTTAGCATAATAATTTTGAGATTTATTCATGTTATTCTGTGTATCAGTAGTTTATAGTTTTTATTACTGAGTATTACTGAGTAGGATCCCATTGTCTGAGTACCCAGTACCACAACCTGTTTATCTATTTACTTGGTGATGGACAGTTGGGCATTTCCTTTTTTTATTGGCTATTGTGAATAAAGCTGTCATCAACTTTTTGCATGATTCTTTATGCAGACATATGTTTTTGCAAGTGCTCAGAAGTAAAATATTTTCTTCATATGGTAGATTTATACTGAACTTCTAAAGGAACTGTTAACCAGTTTTCAGAAGTGATTGTACTATTTTACATTCCCACCACCATTATACATAAGTTCCAGTTACTTCACATTCACATCAACACTTGGTATAGTCATTTTCTTTTCTTTTTCTTTTTCTTCTTTTTTTTTTCCTGTTTTAGTGGGTGTTAGGTGGTATCTCATTACTGTTTTATGGTTTTGATTCATATTTTCTTAATGACTGAAGATGTCATTTTTTTCCATATGCTATTAGCCTATCTCTTTTTTCAGTGAATTATTTACTGAAATCTTATGCTTCCTTTGATACTGGGATGTGTGTGTTCACATTGTTGTTTTGTCTGATTTAATTGTTCTTTATATATTTAAAATACAGGTCCTTTGTGAGATATGTTTATTATGAATATTTTCTTTCATTCTGTGGCTTCCATGTTTGTTTTCTTAACTGTCTTTTAAACAGCAAAGGATTTTAACTTTTCTGAAGTCTAATTTATCATTTTTTTTTCTTCTTCTATGGTTAGTGCTTTTTTTCCCTTAAGGACTCAAAATATTTGCCTCTTACGAGATTGCCAAGATATTTTTTAATGTTTTCTTTTAGAAATTTAATAGTTTTACCCTTTTCCTTTAGGTATCTGATCCATTTTGAGTTACACTTTGTTTATGGCGAGAGCGATAATTTGATCTTCATGTTAATTTCTATGTACATATCCAGGTTTTTAAAGCAATATTTGTAGGAAAAAAACCTCGCTTTCTCCACTGAGTTGCTTTGAAAACTTTGTTGAAAACAATTCAATAGATAGTGTCTGGGTTTTCTATCCTGTTTCAGTGATGTATGCCATTACTACAATATCTTGATTACTCTAATTTAAAAATAATTATTTAAATCATGTATTTCAAGTGCGCCAACTTTGTTCTTCCTATCAAAAATTGTTTTAGATATTCTTGGTCATTTACATTTTCATATAAATTTTATAATCCATCTGTCAAATTCTATTTTTTTTAAAAAAATGAATTTTGGTTGAGACTGCATTGACTCTCCAGATAAATTTGAAAGGATCTGTCATCTTTATAATATTAGAGTTCCTCCAATCTATAGGCATAACATATATCTCCATTTATCTAAGTATATTTTTTAAAATTTCTCTTAGCAATACTCTGCAGTTTTCAGTGACAAGATCTGGCATGTGTTCATTAAATTTATTTCTAAATATTATATGGCTTTTGAAAAGCTATTTTGAATCACATTATTTTTTTTTAAATTTTGTCTTCCAATTTTTTGCATTAATGTAAAAAGGCAATTTATTTATTTATTTATTTATTTTTAACTTTTATTTTGTCGATATACATTGTGGTTGATTATTATTGCCCCTTACCAAAACCTTCCTCCCTCCTCCCTCTCCTCTCTCCCCCCCAACAATGTCCTTTCTGTTTGCTTGTCGTATCAACTATTAACCCATATTCTGTGACCTTGCTATGTCAATTGTAAAAGTTGTTTTGTATATTCCTAAGGATTTTCTTCTGAGATTATTATGCTGTCTGCAGATAGAAACAGTTACTTTATTTTTTGCAATCTGTGTACACTTTATTTTTATCTTGCCTTATAGAAATAGAGAAGACCTGTATAACAATGTGGGATACAAATGGTAAATGCAGGCACCCTTGCATCGTTGTTTTTAATGGTCTGGCTTTTGAACATTTATATATGGACAAAAGAGAATAAATGGATTTGAAGTATTCAAGTCAGCAGATTGTATCAGATATCATTAGCTGAAACTCAGTACCATCCAGACCTCCTTAGTTTTTCTCCATATCTTAGAAGTAGAATGCATGATAAAGGGTTTTTCCAGGCTTTCTTATCAGCAGGATTCTGGTTAGATTCCAGCAATGAGTGACACTCATGCAAAATTGGAAAGGCAGTGTTATGAAGTGAAAGTTTGAGTCCCTTATAATTATTATGTTGAAGTCTTAACTTTAGGAAGTAATTAGGGTTAGATAAGGTCACGAAGGTGAGGTCCTTCTGATGGGATTAATGGCCTTATAAAAAGAAGCTCTCTCTCTCTTTCTCTCTCTCTGACTCACTCACTCTTTCTCTCTCACATGAAGACACAATGAGAAGACAGCCATCTACAAACAAGAAAGAACCCTCATCAGGAACCGAATTAGCTGTCAGAGTGATCTTGGACCTCACAGCCTCCAGAACCATGAGAAATAAACACATTATTTATGCCACCTAGTCTATGGTATTTTTTTACAGCAGCCCAACCAGACTAAGACAGGCAAAACGAGAGAAAACATTATTTATGGGCAGCTGGTAGATAGCTGAAATCATTGCTGATTTTCAGCAGCTCCAAAAAGTAAACAATCTGCTCTAGGCTTCAGGCAGATGGAATCCTTGTGGTGGTATCTCTGAGCTCCCTACATTATCAGATCTCCTGAAAGCTCCCTTGCTCTCCTTTGCTCTATCAGCTTCTCATTGGTTATACAAGTTTCTGTTTATCCTTATTAAATCTCTTCTTACTCAAAATATCTGTAGAGTTTAAAATCTTCCTTATTCATTGATAGACTTCCATAAATAATAGGTATCTAGGAAGTTCGTTCTCTTGAATCAAGAATGCAACTGCTTAAATAATGTACATGACGCAATGATGAGGAAGAGCCCTAAATCATTTCCACATACTCTAACCTGGACACCCACAGAATGAAATATGGTAACATATATTGTACCTTGAGCATCCTTTGTAGAATAGATTTTCCTTTTTTCCTTCTTATATTTTTTCTTGAGGGGGGCAGATGAAGGAGAGGAACAGGTATTTCTGGACTTCTATCACTCATTAATACATTGTTCCTGTATAAAAAAGCTAACTTACAAGTCAGCTAACTTACAAATAACTAAGTTACAAATTACTTTTTAGAGTATTCTTTTTTGATAAAATTAAGATAGTCCTTTTATTTGCTATATAACCCTTTTAAATAGACTGAATAATACATTTGTTATTATAATTGAGTGACCAATAATTCAACTCCATATTTGGGATGACACTCATATTTTTACATTTCTTGTCAGATTATTCTCTTTAAATTAATTCTAATTCTGGATATGGTACAGCCTCCCAAAGCTTAATAGGATTCTTTAACAGAAATCCAATTCATGTATGTATTTCATTTAATATATGTACATGTATACGAAGGTATTTCAAAAAGTTCATGGAAAGTTTTGTATTATCTTTTAATTCTTCTTTTTCACAAACTCGTAGAAGTACCCTCGTATACATATCCAATACACACTCACAATGTACAAACTTCTTACCTTGATTTTTAAGGTACTATGTAATTGGTAATTCCTCCATTTTGATTTTTCCATTTAAGAAAGAAAAATTCCACCTATTTTTATACACCTCCAGTTGAAAAGAATAAGTAGTATATTTCTTCCTGTCCTTTACTCTTCTCTCATTTTGGCCTCTTGCTCATACTATCCCTCATGATGAAATATTTACATCCCAATTTTGCATGTCAACATTCCACTTATTATTTTTATTCTAGCTCAAAAGCCATCAAATTTCCTTCACTTTCTCTAAACTTGAGTTATCTTTCTTTCTTCTGAATTCTCACAGCCTCAGAGACCAATTGCCAGTTTGCATCTTTATTTGATCACATATTTAAGGAGATATTAAATTTGAATGCTTTCCTGTTGTTCAGGCTCAGCTAAGGCCCTATAGTTGAAAACAAATAGAGATACAAGATCATCATAATTTTCTATGGGGTGACCCCAAAACTTGTCAACCCCTTTGTTGCCTTTCACTAATATCAAGAAGATTGATCAGAGAACTTGGAAGTAGTAAGGTTTTTCAAGAGATGTTAAGGACCTGTTCATAATCTATACACTACATATATAAACAAATGCAGGTGACAAACATACAGGATGAGGAGGCCCTTACCAGTACAGAAGATTAACATCTTACTCCTTATATGTATGTTGAGCTATGAAACTCTGCTAGCTCTGGCAGATAATTGACTACAATGGTATATGGAGAGAGAACTTTTTAAACAGCCTAATAAACGCATACTGCATTTTTTGGTCCTCGACAATTTTACCCTATCTCTAAACTAAAGATATATGAAGAAGAGAGGCTAGCTGAAGCCACCCTGATGGAAGGGTGAATAGAGAGTGATACAGAAAAAAATTGTATTTTTCATTATAACAGGTAAAGATAAATGCTTTTCCATAAATCTTGTATGATTTCAGAAGACAGCCAAGCTTGAGTGGGCTTCAAAAGGATCTCACACAAGAGGTTTTCTTTCAAGTAGTGAAGCATTCCCAGTGTATTAATCATTGTTCGTCAGAGAAACAGAACCAAGGGGAGATACATAGAGAGGGAGAGTGAGAGAGACAGAGAGACAGAGATTTATTATAAGGAACTATCTCAAGCGATTAAGGATGCTGGAAAGTCTCAAGTCTGCAGGGTGAATCAGCATGCTAGAGACCCAGGAAGAGCTAATATTTCATTTCCACTCTGAATACAGGAAAAAGACAATACTCCAGTTCAAAGTTCGTTGAACAGGAAAAATCCTCTTACTTGGGGGAGTATCAGGCTTTTTGTTATATTGAGGCTTTCAACTGATTGGATGGTGCTCATCCACACTATGAAATATAATCTACTTTGTTCAGTCAAACAAATTAAATGTTAACCTCATCCAGAATATCCAGACTAAGGTTTGACCATATATCTGGCCGTTCTGTGGTCAGTTGTTATCACATAAAATTAACCATCACACCCAGTTAACAGAGACAAAGGTTTATTCCAGCAGGCAGACACTAACTAGTCAAAGTTTGGGGCATGGAGAGGTTAGTCAGAGTGTGATTCATATTCTTCAGGTCAGGGACATATCTAAGGAAACTCTGAACACATGGAATAAGTAAAAGAGCAAGCATTTAGACATCTAGCGTATTCAGAGGGCACAAAGTAAATCACAAGTTCATAGTCAATTAAGAATTGTTCTCCATTATTCTTGAATTGCTTTACCTGCAATTGTGCAAGAACAACCTAGTTGGAAGAAATTGAAGTCTTCAAATCAGATAAGAAAAGGAAATGTTACCAGTGCACCAGATCACTGAATAAGACAACTGAATCACAGAATAAATCTCAGTGCTATGAAAAGTTTATTATTTCCACTTTGTGTCCAGTCTATCCCAATTTATTCAACAATCATGGTATGTGTTCATTTATTCTCCTACTATATACTTCAAAATCCATGGCATGACTATGTTTATGTTGCAATAGGTAAATTATCCTATGTACTAGAAGAATAGAAGCCTCAGTGTAACAAGAGACTATGCTATGGGTGACTAACAAAAAGAGGAATAAAAATTTCAAAGTTTTGCTGCTACAAGGTTACCACTGTCATACTTAAGGATATACCCTTCTCAGAAGATGAATTTTCTTATAGTTTGCTCTTTTCTCCCTTTGTTACTAAGACCTAATGAAGGCATCCAAGGGTTGAATTGTCTCATATTGACTCTGTCTCTGCAAGGGTACTTTAAGTGAGGTCTATATAGTATCTTTTAACAAATACTAGACATTTGTCATAGCATTGGAGATACAAAATTAACTCCGGATTTCAAGAAACTAACATATGGGAGTTGACTATATAAAGAAATAATTGTAATAAAGACTGATTACAATGATCAAATGAAGCCTAATTAGTGATTAAATACCACAATGTAATATGAGTGTTGTTACATTACTAGAGCTGCATATCAAACCACTCCAAAACTTAGTGGCTTCAAATAACATTTATTTAGCTCACAAATGTGCAATCTGGGCAGGATTTTTTGGTGACAGCTCTCTTGGCACCACTCAGCATCAGCTAGTGGCTGAAATCATCAGAAGCGTCCTTCAGTAAAATGTTTGGTGTCTATGCTAGGGATACTCCAACAATTGGGGACTGGAAAAGTTGGGGCTGCTCCGTCATCTCTTTTTTTATCCATTTTGTCTCTGCACATGATCTCTCCAGCTTAGCCACTTTAGCACAGAAAGACTTCTTACTTATAGCCTCAAGACTACTAAGATTCATGTCACCAGTGAAAACCAGCAAAAAGATTCATTGATTTTTATTTTGTAACCCTGCCTCAGAAGTCATACAGTGTAATTTCCACCGCAATCCAGTTTACTGGGTAGTAATTAAGTGTCCCACCTCATAGTGGAACAGTGTCAAAGTCACATTGTAAGAAGAATATGTAGACTAGGATATTACATCTGGAAAATGCAGTTGGCCAAAGACTCATAGAGATGGGGTAACTATTTCAGATTTGAGACATCAAGGAAGTCTTCTAGAGTAGGAATCAGTCAGGAATCCCAGTATAGGAAACACATCCAGTCTCTGCATTGCCTCCCAAATAAATGATCTAGACTGCAAATTTAATGCCATCCCTACTCTAAACACCAAACACTTGTTTCCAAATTTCAAGAACCTATACCAGCATTGTCCTATAAAACTTTCTTTGATGATGGGAATGTTCTCTGTGCTATACATTGCAGTAGCCACTAGCCCCAAGTTGCTAGTGAGGATTTTAAATGTGACTATTGCAACTGGAGAATTGAATATCTAATTTTATCTAATGTCAATTAATTGAAATATAATTTAAATAGTCACATGTGACTAGTGGGTGACATTTTGCATAGTATAGGATAGGCATTCTGAAATAAACTCTGATGTTCTCTTAAGGTTAGATATTTTAATCTTCATAACATCATGAAAACTTAGGTTAAAAGGAAATAATTTCTGTTTGAGATACTGCATTATTTATTGTAATCTGATGATGTTATTTTAACCAATGACGATGCAAGTATTGAGAACTTCTACATGCAACATATAGTGTTAACTCAAGCAAACACTTTTATTTGGACATCTGCTCTACTGGCATTATTTTTTGTAGTGTAATATTCTAAAACCTCACATATTCCAAGAGGTGGACAAACCATGAAAAAAATCTCAAGGTTGCTCTCAAATCCTTTGTGTACTATTGCTGATGTTTAAATATTGTTCATTCAAAGTTACCCCCATAAGATTTTATAAGTGATTACATTGTTCAGTGCCGACAGGTTTTGCACAACTTATTAGACCTGAGAAATTGGTCTTTGGGGCAATACAATCTTAAGCATTGTTAGTTCCCTTCAGATTACTCCCCTTGAACAAGGTAGTGAAATAGTCCCCTTTAAGTCATCACGACATAGTGATTTATGGATCCTTTCTATGAAGCAAACTTAACTTGGAATTTTTCTCAAAATAAAAATATTTTGGCTATATATTTTTTGAGAGAACACTGAAATTTTATATATATTATATTATATGAATCCTAATATATAAATGAGAAAGACAAAATCATTTCTCACACCACCTTAAATTAACAAATATGAAGATACCTAATTGGTTAAAAGGTCATACACTGAATGAATAATGGACCTGGAAGAGATCTGAGTATTGTCTTTTGCACAGTCACATTTTTTTTTTCATGTTAATATAATCTCATCTATACTTTAGTAATTTTATTTTAGACTTATGATTTCCTTTTACATTTTCTACATGCGAGAAAAAACTTGGCAGGCAAGATGAAAAGCAGTATTTAAGATTCTGGTTATTCTGTAAGTTGTAATTCACACTTCCTACTGATTAGCAATGAGCAATATTTGAAAGGTTGACTGTTATTTTGATGTTTGTTTGCTACACTTAGGATAAGAATAACTTTTCCCCATGTGTGGCTAACTGCTGAATGCAAAGCATCCATTTTTACAGAAGACAGAGGTATTCAGGGAGGGCTTATAAATCTAAATATCTAAGTCTAAATTTGCCTATCATTTCTCTTTGATTCAGAATTTTCATTTAGAAGGGCAAGTTGTACACCTGTGGAGGTCAGGCCAAGTGTCTGGACTCACTGGAGCACAGAGTGGCAGGGCACAGCATAGAGGGAGCCAGAGTGCCTTAGAAGCTGGCAGGGTTGGTGTCCGGGGCCGGATATTAGCTTTCCCTGTTGCACCCAACCAGAGCAGAAAGGAAATAGAAAAACCAGTTGAGAGATATAACAGGTTAGGTGAAGGTGGTGGACTACATATTTTTTGTTTCTGGATTCTCTCCACATTTTTCAGTTCATGAAACTAAGTAAATATTGTATTAATGACATGAACAAATTTTAGGTTCAACTGTGCCATCAAATTAGTGAATTGCCAAATATGAGTGAATTCATCCTGAGCCTTCTATTCCAGATCTGTAAGGAAGGAAAGATATTCATACCTAAATTACTGGCTTGTCTCAATAAATCAATGCATAATGCAAGTGAAATCATTTATTACTCTAGAGTAGTGCCTCTCAAACAAATATGAAAGCAAAGGTTTTTTTCTTTAAGAAATCTTAGGAAAAAACTGAATGATCTATTTCTAGATTTTGAAAAAAATCATACGTAATGGCTTGAATAGTGTCCTCCCAAAATTTTTTCCCCTCATGGAACCTAAGATTGTGACTTTATTTGGAAATATGATCTTCAAAGATGTAATTAATGTAAGAATCTAGATGAGATCATATGAGATTAGGGTGGGCTCTAAATTTAATGAGGTATCCTTATAAGAGAGAAAAAGACACACAATCACTGGGTAATTATTTAAAGAATATTCTCAATTTAATTTTCATTCAACTTTGTGATTAGGAGTAAGAGCAATTAACATACTAATATTTTTCTGAACTGGTTATAGAAAAAAATGAAGTTTATCAGAGATGGCATTATGTTATGTGGGCATATTTAAACCATTGCTTCAATGTCTAAAATCCCCAAAGATCCTAGTTCCTGCTCCCCAGAAGTGGCAGTCCCTTCAGGATTCAAGCCAGACATCAGATTGAAACGAGTGGACTGTAATACCCCCAGCCACAATGACAAAACACCAAAGGAAAGATACTGGAAATATGAAAAATGAAGAAAGTACATCACCACCAAATGAAAATAATAACTCTCAAGTGCTATATCCAATAGAACAGGAAGTCTTTGAAATGACAGAAAGGAATTTAGGTTAACTATTCTAAGGAAACTAAATGAATACGAGAAAACTCAGACAGCACAATGAAATGAGAAAAAATATACAGGATCTGAAAGAAGAAATGTACAAAGAAATCAATGCCTTGAAAAAGAATGTACCTGAACTTATGGAGCTGAAGGACTCATTCAAAGAAATAAAGAACACAACAGAAAGTTTAACCAGCAGACTTGAACAAGCAAAAGAGATAATTTCTTTCTTACTTTTTTAAAAAAATTTTATTTTCTTGATTACAATGTGGTTGATTATTGTGGCCTCTTACTGAAACCTCACTCCCTCCTCCCTCTTCCCCCTCCCACCCAACAATGTCCTAATGTCCTATCTGTTTTCTTGTCATATCAACTTCAAGGAATTGTAGTTGTTATGTCTTCTTAACCCCCCTCCGGTTTGTGTGTGTGTGTGTGTGTGTGTGTGTGTGTGTGTGTGTGTGTGTGTGTGAATTTATTTATTTATTTTTAGCTCCCACCAATAAGTGAGAACATGTGGTATTTCTCTTTCTGTGCCTGACTTGTTTCACTTAATATAATACTCTCAAGGTCCATCCATGTTGTTGCAAATGGCAGTATTTCATTCTTTATTATAGCTGAGTAGTATTCCATTGTGTAGATATACCACATTTTCCATATCCACTCATCCGATGATGGACATTTGGGCTGGTTCCAACTCTTGGCTATTGTAAAGAGTGCTGCAATGAACATTGGGGAACAGGTATACCTTCAACTTAATGATTTTCATTCCTCTGGGTATATACCCAGCAGTGGGATAACTGGGTTATATGGTAGATCTATTTGCAATTGTTTGAGGAACCTCCATACCATTTTCCATAGAGGCTGCACAATTTTGCAGTCCCACCAACAATGTACAAGAGTTCCTTATTCTCCGCAACCTCACCAGCATTTATCGTTCAGAGTCTTTTGGATTTTAGCCATCCTAACTGGGGTGAGATAGTATCTCAGTGCAGTTTTGATTTGCATTTCCCAGATGCTGAGTGATGTTGAGCATTTTTTCATATGTCTGTTGGCCATTTGTATATCTTCCTTAGAGAAATCCCTACTTAGCTCTTTTGCCCATTTTTTAATTGGGTTTCTTGTTTTTTTCTTGTAAAATTGTTTGAGTTCCTTGTATATTCTGGATTTTAATTCTTTGTCAGATGTATGTTTTGCAAATATTTTCTCCCCTTTGTTGGTTGTTTTCTTACTCTGTTAATTGTTTCTTTTCCTGTGCCAAAGCTCTTTAGTTTGATATAATCCCATTTCTTTGTTTTTCCTTTGGTTCCCCATGCTTTGGGGGTCGTATTCATGAAGTCTGTGTCCAGTCCTATTTCCCAAAGTGTTTCTCCTAGGTTTTCTTTAAGAAGTTTTATTGTTTCAGGGTATATATTTAATTCCATGATCCATTTTGAGTTGGCTTTAGTGTATGGTGAAAGGTATGGGTCTAGTTTCATTCTCCTGCATATTGATATCCAGTTCTCCCAGCACCATTTGCTAAGGAGGCAGTCTATTCCTCAGTGTATAGGTTTGGTGCCTTTGTCAAAGATCAGATGGCTGTAGGTGTGGGGATTGATTTCTGGATTCTCTATTCTATTCCATTGATAAGTGTGTCTGTTTTTATACCAGTACCATACTGTTTTGGTTATTAAAGCTTTGTAGTATAGTTTAAAGTCAGGTAGTGTTATGCCTCCAGCTTTATTTTTTTTGCTCAGCATTGCTTTGGTTATGCATGGTCTTTTGTTATTCCATATAAATGTCTGGATAGTTCTTTCCATTTCTGAGAAAAATGTCATTGGAATTTTGATGGGGATTGCATTGAATTTGTAAATCACTTTGGGTAGTATGGACATTTTCACTATGTTGATTCTTCCAATCCAAGAGCATGGGATATCTTTCCATCTTCTTGTACCCTCTCTAATTTCTCTCAGCAGTGGTTTGTAGTTCTCATTATAGAGATTTTTCACCTCCTTGGTTAACTCAATTCCTAAGTATTTTATTTTTTTGGTGGCTATTGTAAATAGGCAGGCTTTCTTGATTTTTCTTTCTGCTTGTTCACTATTGGAGAATAGAAATGCTACTGATTTTTTTTGTGTTGATTTTGAATCCTGCTACTTTTCTGAAATCATTTTTCAACTCCAAGAGTTTTTTTGTAGAGGCTTTAGGATGTTCGATATATAGGATCATGTGATCTGCAAACAGGGACAGTATGACTTCAATAACAAACAAAATTCTGGAAACTATACAAACAAAGTATAAGGGAGCCCCAATCAGAATAACATCAAACTTTTCATCAGAAACCCTAAAAGCTAGAAAAGAATGAGATGATATATCCAAAACACTTAAGGAAAATAATTTCCAGCCAAGAATACTTTACTCAGGAAGGCTATCCTTCCAAAATGAAGGACAAATAATATATTTCTCAGACAAACAAAAACTGTGGGAGTTCACTACCACAAGACCAGCCCTACCTGAAATTCTCAAGGAAGTACTGGGTTTGATACTACAAAAACAACCATCACTCCCATGAATACACAAGAAAGAACAATACCTACCAGCAAAGTAAAAATGCTAACAAAAGAGAAAAAAAATAGTTTATCCATCACCCCAAGAAACCAAATAATACAGAAGAAAAACAGAATATCAGATAGATAGGACCAAAAGATACTTAAGACATCTAAACAAAAATCAGTAAAATGCTAGGAATAAGTCAACACCTTTCAATAATAACTCTAAATGTAAAGGGATTAAATTCTCCATTCAAAAGACACAGACTGACTAACTGGATTAAAAAGATAGACCCAACAATATGCTGTCTTCCAGAGACTCTCTTGACCTGTAAAAACACAAATAGACTAAAAGTGAAAGGATGGAAAAAGATATATCTTGCAAATAGAAATGAAAAATGAGCTGGAGTAGCTATTCTTATATCAGATAAAATAGATTTTAAAGCAAAAACCTTAAAAAGAGATAATGAAGGCCACTATATTAAGATAAAAGGATCTATCCATCAAGAAGACATAGCAATCATAAGTATATATGCACCCAATGTCAGAGCAGCCAGATTTACAAAGCAAAAACTATTAGTTCTAAAGAAAGAGATAGACACTAACACCATAAATAGTGGGAGATCAGAACATCCAACTCTCATCATTGGACAGATCATCTAGGCAAAAAATCAACAGAGAAACACAAGATCTAAACAATACTTTAGATCCATCAGATTTAGCAGATATCTACAGAACATTCTATCCAACTACCTCAGCATATTCATTCTTCTCATCAGCACATGGAACATTCTCCAGGATAGACCACATGTTAGGTCACAAAGCAAGTCTCAACAAATTCAAAAAAATTCGAATTATTTCATGTATTTTTTCTGATCACAATGGATTAAAATTAGAAATCAATAATAAATGTAACTCTGAAAACTATACAAACACATGGAAATTAAACAAAATTCCACTGTATGACATGTGGGTTCAAGAAGAAATTAAACCAGAAAACAAAAAAATCTTGAAACTAATGAAAATAATGACACGTCATACAAAAATCTGTGTGACACTACAAAAGCAGTAGTAAGGGGGGAATTTATCACATTAAATGCTTACTTCAGAAGAATGGAAAGATGCCAATAAATAACCTAACACTTCACCTTAAAGATCTAGAAAAACAAGAACAATCCAAACCTGAAGTTAGTAGACAGAAAGAAATAATTAAGATAAGAGCAGAAATAAATGAAATAGAAACAAGAAAAACAACACAAAAGATCAATGAAACAAAAAGTTGTTTTTTTGAAAAGATAAGTAAAATCAACAAAAACTTTACAAGATTAACTAAGAAGAGAGAAGACTCAAGTAACAAAAATTAGAAATGAAAAAGGTGATATTACAACTGATACCTTGGAAATACAAGGAATAATTAGATACTACTATAAACAACTATATGCCAACAAAATTGAAAATCTGGAGAGAATGGATAAATTTCTGGGTGCATACAAACTACCAAAACTGAGCCAAGAAGATATAGAAAATCTGAACAGACCAATAACCATAAAAGAGATTGAAACTGTTTTCAAAAGGATCCCAACAAAGAAAAGCCCAGGACTGGATGGGTTCACTGAAGAATTCTACCAGACCTTCAAAGAGGAACTGATACCTATTCTCTACAAACTGTTCCAAAAGAACAGAGGCCATTCTCCCAAAATCATTCTATGAGGCAAACATCACTCCGATACAAAAACCAGACAAAGACGGATCAAAAATTGAAAACTACTGGCCAATATCCTTGATGAATATAGATGCAAAAATCCTCAATAAAACACTAGCTAACAGAATATAGCAACACATACAGAAAATTATACACCATGATCAAGTGGGATTCATTCCAGAGATGCAAGGTTGATTCAACATATGCAAATCAATAAATGTGATATAACACATTAATAAAAGCAAAGACAAAAACCACAGGATCATCTCTACTGATGCTGAAAAAGCATTTGACAAAATTCAACATCCTTTCATGATAAACACTCTACAAGTTAGGCATAGATGGAAAGTACCTCAATGTAAATAAGTGTTGGGGCATTGAGGCCACACACCTCCTCCTGGGGCAGAGAACTAGCCACCACCCCACCCACATACGCATATGTAATCTGTTGAAAACATTAGCCTGGACAGGAGAGATAAAGATGGCACCTGACAGAAGCCACCGGGGAGTGACCAAGGAAAGACATAGTTTAAAATTATTGGATAAAAGATATTTCCACACTCGTGCTCACCGCCTGATTGCAATAGCAAAGCATTAGAGCAAGATGCATGTTCACATGACCTTTAAGATGATAGGCTGAAGTTAGGAAATCCCCTTGCCATATGCTTATAAAACCAGGTGCTTGTGTGACAATAAATGGAACTGCTTGATGGAACCCCTGCCGCATCTGAGTGTCTCTCTGTGGGGCTGAATAGGTGGTCAGCATACTCACCTTCCTCCCGGGCTCTCCTGGCCACTAGGGTGGCAGGAGTAATCCTACCAGTTCCCTCTCTTGCTCATCACATGGTGGGGGAATAAAAGGATCTACTGGGAGGTTCAGGGCCCGCCACTCCTGAGCCCCTGCAAATAAGGCCATATACAATAAGCCCACTGCCAATATCATCCTGGAACTAGACAAGGATGCCCACTATCACCACTCCTATTCAACACAGTGTTGGAAGTACTAGACAGAGCAATCAGAGTAGAGAAGGAAATAAGGGCATCCAGACTGGAAAGGATGAATTCATACTGTCCCTTTTTGTGGACGATATGATCCTATATATTGGACAGCCTAAAGCTTCTATAAAAAAACTCCTAGAGTTGAAAAATGATTTCAGCAAAGTTGCAGGATACAAAATCAAAACAAAAAATCAGTAGTTTTTCTGTACTCCAACAGTGAACATGCAGAAAAAGAAATCAAGAAAGCTAGCCCATTTAAAATAGTCAATAAAAAAATAAAATACTTAGGAATAAAGCTGACCGAGGATGTGAAAAATCTCTATGAAGAGAACTGCAAATCACCATTGAGAGAAATTAAAGAGGACACAAGAAGATGGAAAGAAATCCCATGCGCTTGGATTGGAAGAATTAACATTGTGAAAATGTCCATATTACTCAAAGTGATCTACAGATTCAATGCAATCTTCATCAAAATTCCAATGACATTTTTCTCAGAGATGGAAAAAGCTATCCAGACATTTATATGGAATAACAAAAGAGCACACATAGCCAAGCCATCCTGAGCAAAAAAATAAATAAATAAATAAAGCTGGAAGCATAACACTACCTGACTTTAAACTACATTACAAAGCTATAATAACCAAAACAGCATGGTACTGGCATAAAAATAGACACACGGATGAATCAAATAGAATAGAGAGCCCAGAAATCAATCCATATACCTACAGCCATCTGATCTTTGACAAAAGCAGCAAATCTCCGTACTGAGGGAGAGACTGCCTTTTCAACAAGTGGTGCTGGGAAAACTGGATACTCATATGTAGGAGAATGAAACTAGACCTGTACCTTTCACCATATACCAAAATCAATTCAAAATGTATTAAAGAATTAAATATACATTCTGAAACAATAAAACTCCTTAAAGAAAACATAGGATAAACACTCCAGGAAGTAGGAGTGGATACAGACTTCATGAATAGGACCCCAAAAAACAGGCAACTAAAGGTAGAATAAACAAATGGGATTATACAAAACAAAAAAACTTCAGCACAGCAAAAGAAACAATCAACAGAGTAAGAAAACAACCAACAGAGTGGGAGAAAATATTTGCAAAATATACATCTGACAAAGGATTGATAATATCCAGAATATGCAAGGAACTCAATCAACTTTACAGCAAAAAACCTAATAACCCAATTAAAAAATGGGCAAAGGAGCTGAATAGGCATTTCTCAAAGGAGGGTATATGAATGGCCAACAGAAACACGAAAAAATGCTCAAGATCACTCAGCATCCAGGAAATGCAAATCAAGACCACTTTGAGAAACCATCTCACTCCAGTTAGGATGGCTAACATCCAAAAGACTGAGAATGATAATTGCTGGAGAGGTTGCAGAGAAAAAAGAACTCTCATACACTGTTGGTGGGGCTGCAAAATGGTGCAGCCTTTACAGAAAATGTTATGGAGGTTCCTCAAACAACTATAGATAGATCTAACATGTGACCCAGTGATTCCACTGCTGGGAATATACACAGAGGAATGGAAATCATCATGCCAAAGGGATACCTATACTCCAATGTTTATTGCAGCTCTATTTACAATAGCCAAGAGCTGGAACCAGCCCAAATGTCCTTCATCTGATGAGTGGATAAGGAAACTGTGGTATACTATGCAATGGAATACTTCTCAGCTATAAAAAAGAACAAAATACTACCATTCACAACAAAATGGATAGACTTAGAGAAAATTATATTAAGTGAAACAAGTCAGACACAGAAAGAAAAATACCACATGTTCTCACTTATTTGTGGGAGTTAAAATAAATAAGTAAATGAAACACACAAACAAATAAAGGGTTGGGGGGGGGGAGACAGAATAACCACAAAAATTCCTTGAACTATTTAAGTCAAGTGAACAGATACAACATGGGAGGGATGGGGAGGGGGTGGAGAGGTATGGGTAAAGGGGCATGAAAATCAACTACAATTTATTTTGAGAAGTAAAATAAAATAAAATAAAATCTCCAAAAATCCTAATATATTCGATCAGTAGTACATGCATTCACTTTGCTCTTAAAAAATATATCTAGGTGTAAGCTACTTTAGGAGCTCAAATATGTTTAACATATGGCACTCCAAGTACCTATATACTAGCACATACGTTGTAAAATGCTGTTTGTGGGTTAAATGCCACTTACATAACCTGTTTGTTTTGCTTGTACAGAGCTTTTGTTTGATTTTAAACTTGTGTTATATTTTTTTTAAATTTCACTATTGGCAGTTTTCACATAATATTTCAGAATTTTGATTTCTCTTAACAAATCAAAATATACTAGACACCAAGGCTCAATCTCTTGTTTTACTCATCCTATTACCTATGAGCATGACTGCTATTACTTATAAAAATAACTGGAAAAGAAACACTTTGGGAGTATCTCAACTCAGACAGATTAAACTTTACTTCCCAGAATTCTTTTCCCTGTACTTTCCCATTAGGGCAGGCAACAAGAACAGTTTCTGTGGGAAATTTGAGAACAAAAGAGAAGCAGCAGCCATTTTGTGGCTCACATAGGTTAAAGTTTATCTGATTGCTCGTCTCCTTGGTGTGAAGCAGCAGCCAGGCACCATGGTTCTGTCTTTTATTGGATCTTCCCTTTAGCTTCTCCAGCTCCTGGGGCAAGTGTGCATTTAACTTTGTGACACAGGGTTTCAGCTTCTTCAGGACACCCTCATCACCAAGGTCAGAGTCAGCAAGACCTGATACATGTTTCAGATCATCCTCCAGTGCTTCAGTTTATACTTACAGGCTGCTGTGTGTTCTTCTCTCCACTTTACATTAGATTTCCCTTCCTGGCTTTTTGCATTGTGGACTCCAAGCTTCAACAACAGGTATGAAGAGAACGGCCTTAATGAATCATTCATTAATCAGATACTTATTAACGAGCTCCCACATCAAGTAAGGTTAAATCTCTGTAACGTATGTCAGAGAGTTTTATATATATATATAAAATATATATATATATCATACATATATATATTTATCTAAGATACATGCACAAATATTTATCTGAGATACTTCTATGATCTACATAATTGCTACTCAGATTTGTTCTGTGAAATATGGGAACAATCACAAACTGTTACCATCCCAAGTTGAAATAGTATGTGTGTTTATTCTAATAAGAATAACTTGAAAGTTTGGTTTTTTAAATCTATAGTTTGCATTTTGCTTTTTTATGAATAATACTTTTGTAGCTTACTAAATACTTGTATTTTACAAATTTACCAGGCTGCAATGGATTGAGAAACAAACTGATTGGTTGGCACAGAAAGCAATGCAAACATAGGGGTCTGTTAACTCTGCACCAGTAGGAAAGACACGATGTATTGTGGTAATAGAAGGAAACATGGAAGAAGTGACATCTATGTGGTGGAAGTCTCTTTGTTTTGACTAATCATAAGAATGCTTCACAGAAGGCTCATGATTTAAACTGGTGATATCTATAGAGGCAGCTATCAAGGCCAACTAGCTTTCTCAGCGTTCAATTTCAAGGTTGTTTGGTTGTTTATTTGTTTGTTTGTTTGTTTTCCCAGTTAGGGTGGTCATATCTTTGCATGTGGTTTCTCATTCTATTTTCTCTTGAACGTAAGTTCTTAAACACGAGTTCTTTTGATAAATGATGGACTATAGTTTGGCTTTATTATGAAGTGCCTCCAGGGTAAGTCTAATTGCAATCAGCTAAATTTTCTCCAATCTATAAGCAGGATGGCGATAAATATTTACTTCTAAAGCCAGTTCCATTTCCTCGATAGTGTAACAGTTATGAAGACATGTGCAGGGTCAAGATTGGGAGGAAGGAGTGGAGGTACATGTGCTTAGTATTGCTATCTCTGATATCATTGGTACCTGCAAGAAAAGTCTATAACAACTCTATTTGACTGCCTAACTCCTAGCACTTTTTAAAAAATTTCCAAACAATAGCTTGTCATCCCTTCTCTGAATCACCTGTTTTCAGTGTCCATATCCAGCAAAAGTTGACTGGTCAAAAATAATAGATCATGGTCTATGGTTATTTTATTATTTGAAAAACAAAGGGCACATCCAGATGATCTCTTGAACTACTTTGCATCTGTATGATCTGTGATTGATTATTTTTTCAATCATGTTTCTAAAGCACCTGAGGTTGGTCTAGACACAAGTAGATAAATAGCAGGATTTTTTTTTTTTCATGAAATTATAGACAGTGTAAGACAGGGATGTGACCTTACAGTATATTTAAATAGGATCAAAAGCTGTTTAGATGCTGCTGAGCTAAGCAATTGCTTAGAATTTGGAGAACAAAGGATTGCATTTAGAGTTTGAATGGAATATGATGATATACTATGTGCCATTTGGTGAAGTGTAATGGTCACCAGTCACTTTGTTCAGTCCAACATTTTTTCTTTCCATTAAATCTTTCTCTTTCACATCACAAAACTGTCAATCACACAGATTTGGCTGTCCTTCCACAGGATTAGACATAAAACCAAAGCTGGGCCAATAAGAGTCCTCCAGGGAAAATTTGCAGGAGTGATCAGAAAAATAAAAGTAAAATAAAAGCTTTTTCTTTCTATGTGATTTCTGTCTTTGAGGATAATGTAGATTTTTGCATTCACATACAGAGAATATGCTTGACAATGAAGCCAAGAGAGAAAAAAATCACAGCCAAAGAAAGGAAAGATTTCCTTTAAAGCTATGAACCTACCCATACTTTAGGTCTTGGACTTTTCGGTTATGTAATCCAATAAATTTCTTATTTTATTCAAGCTAAGTTTTATATTCCTGTCATTCACAACTAAACTGTCTTAACATAGTATACATCCCAGAATATGATTTTATATGCTTAAGAGTTAGAACAGTGTAAAAGACCCTAACAGAGAAACTTATAAAAGTTTTAGTATCCTCAAAACTGTATATATGCATGTAAATAAAACATATCCCACATAATTTCAGAATATTTAGTTTGGATTCCGTGAATTTCAGATTAATAATCAATGCCTTAGGGAGAAAAACAAATTTTATGTAACACCAGGAATATAGTTTCAGACCAGAGAAATTTCAGCGGGAGAAGAAATCAAAACCAAAATGGGGAGAAAAGAAGACCTGTACCATAGTTGTATATTATATACATTTTATACGTTATTCTGAAGGACCATGATCTCAAAAGTTTCCTCATGGCTCCCGTGGAAACAATCCCCTTTGATGTCATGTTGACTCCAGAATGAAACTGCATATGTAGGATTCACTCTATCAGTGCTTATTTCTACGTAAGATCAAGTCTCTGCCCAAGGATCCATGATTTTGTGTCACCACTGTGCATTAAACTCAAGGTGGGATATATTAGTTTTGAGCACAAAACCAGCAGAATTACTCTACTATATTTCACACTTATATTTTTCCATGGCAATTGCCTAGAAATGTTCTGGGACATTTGCTCAGTACAGTCTCCATCACTCTACAAAAGGCAATTAGAAGGGTAGCACCACCTTAAGAATCTACATAAATTATATACTCAGTACTCCCTGACGTAACTTGACTTGAGAGCTGCCCCAACTGTTGACCCCATCCTGCTGTCTGCAGAGGCTACCTTACTTATTATCATTTTAACATGATTTATCTGCTTCATCCAAAGATTGCATCTTGAAATTGACTTCTTCTTTAGCAAAAAGTTTAGCTTCAAGGTTCATGTTTGCTTGTTTGTTTGTTTTTAGGTCGAGCTGCCTGTGAAGTGTCCTTACTTACCGGCTGACCCTTACTCACTGCTTTTCTTTGACCTCTGCAACATGTTACTTCTCTACCCTTAATTCCTCTTGTTGCTTCTGATTTCTACTACCCTCTGGGATCTGTGCCAGAAGCAGCTCTTTAGTACACAGATTTGATTTTATGCTTCTGGTTATGCTTTTTCATGTTGTGTTTGTAATTTAAACTGCCTATGGGCTCAGTGTGATATGTATACTTTTCTAAGCAGGAATTTCCTGCTTTTATTGGAAAGCCAGCTATATGGTCCATCATGGTAGAAAACTGCCCTGCTAAGAAAATAATAGTCTAATATCTGAATTTTATGTGGTTAGCTCTGTTGTTGCTATGGTACTTGCAACAGCCATATGTCACAAAACATATGTCTGATTAGTTATAATTAGTTATACGTCTTGATTCAAGCAAGAGAAGCAACATCAGTGCTACTAGATGAGTACACTTGGGGCCTCCATACATAATGAAAATGAGAGTCAGTTGGATGGTCAGTTCTATGAGGAATAATATAGGTCAGTATTATCCAGACCATTTGGCATGCAAGCTTTTTAAGTCTCTTTGACCTTCATGTTCCTGAACCTTAGCTTTATTATGGCTGAGACTTTAGATCAGCTAGTTGATAATTCAGACCAATGTTTTTGGATAACTAATCTTTCCTGTTTTAAAGAAGTCTTCGTTACTTTCTTTGAAAAGCAAACTATTAAGTTCATATGTTTTTAGACTCTATTCACATTCACACAGACACACTCAAATATCCCCTCCAACACACACAATTATATGACCATTGTATCCTTTCATAGATATCCAAAAATATTAGTTTGCAAACTACTGCTTAGCTTTTATTGCCAAAGTCTGTCTTTTCTGGATTTGGGATGAATTTTATAAGGCCTCACAGTATCAAAATGGACTTTACTGGAGAAATAGAAAACCTTCAGGGCAGAGTGAGCAAGATACAAAAGCACAAGATTACACCCTCTCATATTCCACAGCAAAGGAAGCTGAAGACGGGTGTTGCTGGGTGTTGGGAAAATAGAATAATTTAATCAGGCCTCTTCGCCTTAGGTCCAGTTGTGGGTGGTACAATGCATTCTTTGTAAATAAGTTGTGTGTGGGTGGAGTTAGCGCACATGTGCAGCACCGCTGCTTGGCTGGCATTGACTACCTCCCGTGTCCACCTTGGGCATCCACCCTGTGTGGCCATGCTCCCGAACCTACAGCTCCAAGGACCTTTTGGCCAGTTACCTAGTTCATAGACCTGTGTGTAAGGGATCTGGTGACCCAGCCTGGCGTGTGAGGGGTCTGGAGACCTAGCCTGGCATGTGAAGGGTTTGTGACCCAGTCTGGACAATGGGCTTGAGGGGTCTGTGAGCTCCAGACCCAGCCCTAGCTCAACAATGGGCCAGCAGAGTGGGTCTGCTCTCCATTAGAGAAACTTGAGCCCCTTACTTTTCCTTTTGGGGGTGGGGGTGGGGACAGCATGACAACACAGACTTGTCAATGGTGTAATGCACATATTTTTGTATCAGTCTGAATTTTATATGCCAGATGCCTGTAGTAGTTATCTAGAAACTCTAGCTGCCACACATCAATAGACTTTAGGGCTTCGGAGTTTCTCAATGCCTTCTGCTGAGATGGGCCTGTTGGTAAAAGAGTGGGAACGCCATAGAACAGAACAAAGCTGAGATTGGTTACAGCATTTCCTGCCACTAGGAGGGAAAGTCGTCTTTTCCTCTAGATGTGTGTCTGGGAAACCCAAAGAGACCTCCTAAAGTCATCCTCAGAGAGTTCTGCCCATTGCTTCACAACTTTCCAACCAAAGCATATCATTATTTAACTATTATGATGATAGTGGTTAAAACCACACTGAAGTCTCCTGTGCCATTTTTGAATGGTCTTTTCTGTAGTAATGAGTTATAGGTTAGAATCATGGCATAGCAAGTATGTCTTTGATTCTAATGGTAACATACTTGGACAGAATTCTAGATAAGCTAGCATTAAATAGGGTGCACATTTTGAATTTTTATTATATAAAGAAGATCAAGGTATACTAATTTTAACTCATTCTGGCTTATATCTAGGATGAGAATTTTTTTTTAAACTGAACTTTCTAGCCAGAGTCTAAAGTCTCAAAGATTAACTTTCTTTTTATATTCATAGATGTATTGTCTGGCATTTATTTATTTACTGTGTATTTTCCAAATGCTGCAGGTTTGTGCCTGACATTGGGAGACAGAGTGGGAAATCCATGTCTTGTATTAAATATTATAATTATATTCCATAATTAATTAAATATTATTAGACTTCTAAGCAGCCTGAATTTGGATATATCCAAACTAGGACTAGTTTCAACATTTTAAAGGAGATGATTCATATTTTGAAGGAAATCAATCACAAAGTTATGCTTAATTTTTGTTTTTATTAAAGTCACCGTATTTCACTGAAAAGTTGATTTTAGAGCTGAATGTAAGCTAAAGTAATGTTAACCAACTAGTATTTTTATGATTCTGAATTTTACCCAAAGCAGGCATATTTCAGTTTAATACACTGTTTGAAGAATTATATTGAGGTTGTGTTTAAAAAGGCTTCTATGAATTCTTATTGTAATACCTATGACCATGCAAATATAAAGCACTGCCAATATTCAAATGTTCAACTAGGGGATTAACAGATATAAAATAACAAATTTTGAGCAGAAACTTTTCATGTAAGGAAAGCTGGACACATAAGAAGCCATGAATAAATGGAAATCATCAAGTCGAAGGTATACCTGTTCCCCAATGTTCATCGCAGCACTCTTTACAATAGCCAAGTGTTGGAACCAGCCCAAATGTCCATCATCAGATGAGTGGATACGGAAAATGTGGTACATCTACACAATGGAATACTACTCAGCTATAAAAACGAATGAAATACTGCCATTTGCAACAACATGGATGGACCTTGAGAGAATTATATTAAGTGAAACAAGTCAGGCACAGAAAGAGAAATACCACATGTTCTCACTTATTGGAGGGAGCTAAAAATTAATATATAAATTCACACACACACACACACACACACACACACACACAAACCGGGGGGGGGGGGGGAAGAAGATATAACAACCACAATTACTTGAAGTCGATACGACAAGCAAACAGAAAGGACATTGTTGGGGGGGAGGGGGGGACGGAGAAGGGAGGGAGGTTTTGGTGATGGGGAGCAATAATCAGCCACAATGTATATCGACAAAATAAAATTTTTTAAAAAAAGAAGCCATGAATAAAACATTAAATAATAAAATGCAAGTATTGATTGACATTCACAGTTTGTTATATATCTGTTCTGACTGAAATTTTTATGACGACACCACAATATCTTTTCATGTTTTGTCTGTAAACATGCTAAGAAATTAAAACTTTATCTGCAAGCTATGTGTAATTACTTATCTTTTCAGCAGTGGAGTGACATTATATGTTTCTGTGCTAGAAAAGTCATGCTGTAGTCAGTGTAAAGGATATAATGGAGGGGAGGAGGAAAAGGGCTGAACTGGTCCAAGCACTCTCCTTTTCTCCTACTCAACAGATAATTTGCTAATTTGTACCTTTTTGGTCTTCTATGAAGTGTAAAACAATGTATTAGGGATTAATTTTAAAATTTGGTATAGGAGCTTTAGCCAGTATATAGTATATAGTTTTATGCTTGTGGGCCATTGTGTCTCTGTCCCAACTATTCAACTCTGTCACGGCAGCACAAAAGTGGCAATGAACAATATGCAAATGAATGGTCATTGATGTATTCCAGTGAATCTTTATTTATTTAAAAAAAGCATCTTTCCTAAGAACAACAATGGTTTACCAATTCTTGGCATAAAATGTTCTTTTATTCAAAAGCCACTAGGTAACTACTGGGGTATACAATTCCTCCTGTTCTTAGAGATACCAGGTATTTAAAGAAGAAATGTAATGTTTATTTTGAGCTATCAACTATTTGGTTCCATAATGCTGGTAATATACACAGTTTTCAAGTTATCAATTTGCTCTGTTTTAATATTTAAATTTAGTTGGTCGTGTTTCAATGGAGGAATTGAAATAGGTAAAAATATCAAGATACATCAACAAGATGAAATATTATTGAGCTACTAAATATTTAATCACAAAATCTTGGTTAAAAATTGAAAACATACTTGAAATGTAGACTCAATCACAAAGAACAATATGTAAAACTACATGTGCATGAGGACTGCATCTGTGTAAAAAAAATCTACTAGGCTAGTAGGTGAAGACTGTATAGTTGTAATGAAATTAATTAGAGGTTATTACTTTTTCATAAGAATCTTCTCTGATATCATTGTCTTATTATTTTTAAATAAAATTTCTAAAGTTTAGAAATTTTGGTTGCTTGAAACTCACAGAATTTTTATAGAAGTGAGCAAATCCTGCCAAATAGAACACATTATTTTTTAAGACAAAGGATAGGAGATAGGAATTACAATAGAAGACCTGTCAGTATTGTAAATGGAATGGCAAATGACTTACTAATATTGATAATTGTATAGACTGTGAACTAACACCGCTATTTTCTATTTATGAGATTTAGAAATTATGAGTATTTAACCAACACTCTGTCTTATATATTTATTTTCACTGACAGAAGGAACATAAGAGAATTATCTCTGCTCTGTGATTAGGCATTACACTAATTCTATTTGTTTATAACAGATTATTGTATTAACAGTTCGTTGTAATAAATAAATAATGGCAATCAATATTTAGATGCATGTAATATGTTGTGCTTGCTCAAACAATCATGATGCACAGGCAGGTGATGAATCGACTATGTGAATCTCTGTTTCCCTCCCTACCACTTCCTCTACAAGCTTATTCAACAGTTGCTGTAAGGTATTTCTCAAAATGAGTCGTTTAGATTTAAAAAATATTAATGGGGAGTGTATGCGACAGGTGGATTAGATCAGGGAATACCAATGGCCAGGGCGTCCTGATTCTATGTTAATAGTGGAGCTATCAGACAATGATGGCATAACTGAGCATCCGGTCAGTAGAAAAGAAAATGAAGAAATGTGTAGTACTATACAATAACAGAAGAAGCATAGAGGAGCGATAAATTAGGAAAATTACCTTTGTTCCCTTGTCAAAATTAAAAATTTTTTAAAAATCAACATTTACACAAGTTTAACACAAAGGAAAATAACTATAAAAATATTGAAAATAAGTTAGAATATTACATTTTTCAGTAGTTTAAATATAATTTTTTTTTCTTATTTTCTCTTATTTTCATAGTGACTATGTGTTTCTACAAGGGGAAAATACGCTTTAAAAAATTTCAAAATCTTCCTCTTCATCACTTTTATTTTGTCTTCTGAAATAAGTCCACCTACTTATTTTTCCTAGAAAACTGTTTAAATGATTTTTAACAATCTAAAGACATTTTATGTGGAGCAAAAATATACTGACATTTATATAAATATTTCTTATGTTGCTTTACAAGTTCTTCCTGGTTGGAATATTACCTTTGTAATCTTGGTAGGAGAATATAACATATAAGCATATTTATGTGTATTCCTAGTATGCTCTGATACTTTCCCCTTGACACTCAATTTGGCTTTTGCTGTTCTCCCTCAACTAAAACAACGCCATTTACCTTTTTTTAACACAATCTCAAGGCTAAATTTTTTCTCTTTTCATTCTTCTTGATCTCACTGCTGTCATCTGTATAGTAGATGATTCTCTCCTTTAAACTCAGAAAATCATGTAAAAAAAAAAAAAAAAAACAGTAGCATGAATTAGCTGAAAGATTATCCTCTTCTAAGCCAGTGCATTGGTGAATTAATGACCACTATAGAAGCATGTGGAGAAGCTGGAAGAAAGATCAGAAGTTTCAAAGAATAATTTTTAGAGTAAAATTATTTAGAATATAAACAATATGCATTTGAAAATCTGTCTATCTAATCTTTGGAATGTTGAACAATCAACACCTGTGTTATAATAAAAACAACTTGATTTTGGTTTCAAATTACTCCTTTAAAATATGTTCAGTTTACTGTGTAAGCTGGCAGTGTTTTCTATGGATACGAAAGACACTTAAAACTGACATTTTCTCTTCTGAGCATGTCCAAGTGCTCCTGGGATATTTCCATAGCTGAGTACCTCTTTCTTGGTGAATGTTTTTCTCTCGGTAAGTCAATGTTCCTCTTTCCTTAACTCCTAGAAATTCACTCTTCACCACCAGCTCCTGCTGCTGGGTTTTCTACTCCGTTCAAAAGGCCCACGGTAGAGGGCAAAGATTACCTACTGTGGCTATCTCTTTGTGTTCACAGAATATACTCATGTGTCCTTTGACTTGACAATTTTTAAGACAGCAAATTTATTCTATCAAAAATTGAAGCAAAACAAAACAAAACTCTCAGCCAGCAAATCATCTGGTCAGCCCATCTCTCTCCCTCTAGATTTTCTAGTTGAGAGTGAGACTACATTCCAGAGCATCTCCCGTCTATAGAGACACACATATCTAACTTTTCAGTGTTTTCTACTGATACTCACTTTCCCTAGACTTACGGTGAAGGAGGTATCTCCCCAACTCCCCACCCCAAAGGAGGGAGTCATAAACCCACAGCATCAGACATGTCCAAAGAAATATCTTCACACTTTTCTTTATCTCTCTTTTAACTGCCTGAAGAGCTGAAGAGTACAAGATTCGTGAAACAGGTTCTTCAAAATTTCTTTTGGAAAAATCTGCAAAACAGGGAAGCTTTGTCTTACACTCATGCCAGTATTGGGAACACAGTAGAATCAAAACATAGTTTCCATTTTAACGTTCTGTCATACATGTAAACAAATCTGTAAAAGAATTTCATGAGATTAAAATGAATTAAATACTGGAAAATCATAGAAGAAAGTTGTAACTAGAAATCCTTCAAAGAGTTGATGCTGATCTGATAGAATTGCTTTATGTAGTTTATGTATATGAACGCGGAGAGAATATTAAGCACTGTGATTCTACAAAATGATTTCTGTTTTACAGGAAATTTTACAGTAGTAAAATATGATGATATGGTTAAGACATTATTGAGTCGGTGTGTTCGAATCGTGGGCAAGCAAGTGAGAGGAGGAGTTGTTAATTAGAGGTCAAAAGTCTTATCCAAGGACAGAATTACAATAGATTCCCTGTATCTGAGGTTTTTCTTTCCACACTTTCAGATACGCACAGTCAACCACGATCCAAAAATATTAAATAGAAAATTACAGAAATAAACAAAAAGTTTGAAATTGTTCACTGTTCTATGTAGCATGATGAAATTACACGCTGTCCTGTTCAGCCCACCAGAGACACGACTCATTCCTTTGTCCAGTGTATCCACGCTGTATACACTCCTCATCCATTAGTCACTTAGTAGCTGTCTTGGTTATTAGATCCACTGTCCTGGTATTGCAGTGCTTGTGTTCAAAGAGCCCTTATTTTACTTAATAATGGCCACAAAGCACATAAGTAGTGATGCTGGCAATTCAAATATGCCAAAGATAAGCAGTAAAATGCCTCCTTTAAGTGAAAATCTGAGTTTCAGACTTAATAAATAAAGAAAAAAAAATTTATGCTGAGGTTGCTAACATCTACAGTTAGAACGAATCCTCTACTAGTGAAACTGTGTAGAAGGAAAAAAAAGTTGTGCTAGTTTTGCTGTTGTGCCTCAAACTGCAAAAGTTAGGGGCCACGGTACTGATAAGCGATTAGATAAGACGGAAAAGACATTAAATCTGTGGTGGAAAATGAACAGAAACATGTTCCAATTGGCAGCAAGTGGTTTGGTACTATCTGCAGTTTCAGGCATCAACTGGAGGTCTTGGAACGTGTCCGCTACAGTTACGGTGGTGACTACTGCATACCTAAAATTACATATAAGGATGGAGACTGTTATGTTTGTCTTTATATTTCTTGAGAAAAAAAAAAAAGGTGTTTATTTATATATTTATTGTTTAAAGCTCTGAAGCCCTTTTACTCCAACAAAAAAATCACAGGCACTCTTCAGTTAGTTTCTCCCAATGGCTATGTCTTAAATAGTGTAACTATAGTACTGTATAACTATAGGAATATCAGTACAATGTCTGTATATAGTCCTGTGCCATTTTATCACATGTGTAAATCTGTGTAACCAACACCAGAATCGAGATTCAGAACTAGTCCATCACCACAAAGATTTTGTGTGTGTGTGCGCTACCAACTTAAAAGCACACCTACCCCTAAGTGGGGGCATCATTTTGAGAATGTGCTATAAATGAGATCATACAGTATATGACATTTTTGTATTGTCTTTTTCACTCAGCATAATGCCCTTGCATATGGCCGGGTCATGTTTTTAAATGCATTTTGCTTATATCTGTCTTTTAATTGGTGTATTTAATCTATTCATATTTGATATAATTATTCATATGTTAGGGCTTAAGTCTGGAATTTTAATTTTTTTCATTTTCTGAATTTTTTTATTTTTCTCTTTTCTTTTTGCTTTCCTCCTGTATGTCACTTGAACATCTTTTAGAGTACTATTTTGATTTGTCTATATAGTATTTTTGGTATTTCTCTTGTATAATTTTTAGTGTCTCCCTAAGTATTACATTATACATGCATAACTTATCAGACTCTACTGGTGTCTAGTAATCTTATGTCACTTTAAGTCTCTTAATTCTCTATAGTTTGTAATATAATTATTTTAAATAGTTTCTCTACATGTGTTGAAAACCACATCAGAAAACATTATAATTTTTGTTTTAACCATTAAGTATAATTTAGAAAACTCAAAATGAGAAAGAAAATCTTTTGCTGTTTTCATTGTTCTTTCCTCCTGATGTTCCATGATTCCTTACTTTGCCATTCCTTTCTATTTACAGAACTTCCTTTAGAAAGTTTTTTAGTGTGGGTCTGATGATGACAAATTCTCTTAGTTTTCCATCATCTGAGCATGTCTTTATTTTCTATTTATTCACTGGATATAGAATTCAGAGTTGACAGTTATTTGTTTTCAGAATTTGAAAAATGTTTTTGCGAGGAGAATGGAAACAGTTTAGTCAGGCTCCCTCCCCTCATATCAGGCAGGACATTATTCAGCACATTTTAGCATGTTTGCTGTATATTGCTTTTCCCCCCAAGGATTTGTCACCCCACTTCCCCTGGGTGATGGAGCCACAAAGGATTACTCAAAGCCCATCTCTTCTGAGCAGTGAGAAGCCCCAAAGTGGTTAACTTCCCCAGAACCCTCAAGTGAGAGGCATTCCTTCCTCAGGAAATTAACCCCAAATTGGAGTTCTCTTAACCCTCAAGTGAGAGGCATTCCTTCCTTGGGAAATTAACCCTGAATTGGGGTTCTCTTCCAGCATTTATTTTCCAGTACTGGAAGTTACAGGAAGAGAACATAGGTGGGGTTATAGTTTAACAATATAGGCTGGTAACTTTCAGTGAAACAAGCCAGATGACATTCCAGTAAGGCAATTAAGTGGTTCTATCAACAAAAGCTTGATCTTAGCAAACATTCTCTTCTTAAAGCAATTTCTCAGTATCTTTACATCTCAATCAATAACTTGTCTGTCTTTCAGCCAGCAACCTTGCTGTGCCACAAATCTTTATCTTACACCAGATACTTTATAGCCTGAGGAAAATTTCTTGTCCTTTGTAAGGTCAATATTTGAAACTGCAAGACCTTGGAAAACCAGGCCCTGTGAAGTACATTTGCTTTATGAATCCTCTACAGCTGTAAGCAAGTTATATAAAAGTAGTGTAACTGCACCTGTGAGCCCACGTACTCCTTGGCTTGTTGCCACTATTGTGTACTTGAGTATAAAACAGACAATGGCTCTGAACCGCAGAGAGAGGAAGAGGGGGGCAGATCTTGCATCTGAAATAAAGCACTTCCATTGTGCCTAAGGCTGTCAGAATCTTTTTCTAACTACCTAACTCACAACCTGCATAGGATGGGGCAGAGGGATCTGTCATTTAGCCCAACAGTTGTACCACTTCCTTCTCAGCTGTATGACTTCAAATAAGAAATCTATACATTTTAATTGGTTTTCCTCTATAGATATCATTTCCTCTGTAGGTATCATTTCTCTCTCACTGCCTTCAAAATTTTTTCTTTGTCTTTAGTTTTCAGAAGATTCATTGTGATGTCTTTGTGAGGATAGTTTAGGGGCTTATTCTGTTTAGGGTTCACTCAGCCTCTTGAATCTGTAAGTTTCAGCCAAATTTGAAAAATTATTTCCATTATTTCTTTGAACACTTTTTCAGACCTGCACTTTTTATCTCCTTTTAGGACTCCAGGAACATATATGTTAGATCTTCTGTTATAATTCTACAGTTTCTAATGTCTTGTTCATTTTTTTCAGCCTATTTTTTCTTTGATATTCAAATTGAATAATTTCTGTTGTTCTAAGTTCAAGTTCACTGATTCTTTCATCTTTTCATTTCATTCTGCTATTATATCATCTAATGGAAATTTTGTTTGTTATTTTATTTCTAAAATTTCAAAATTTTCATTTGATTATTTTATATATCCTCTATCTTCACTGAAACTCTCTTTTTTCCCATTTGTTTCAAGCATGTTTATTATTTTCTGTGGAAACTTTTTATGAAAGCTGCTTCAAAATACTTATCACTTAATTCCAGAAGCTGTGTTTTCTCAGTGTTGGCCTCTGTTAATTATCTTTTCTCATTCAAGTTGAGACTTTACATGTTTGGGTAGGACAAATAATTTTTGCATGTATCCAGGACCTTTTGAATACAGTATTAAAAGACACTGGATTTTACTCAAATCTTCCATTTTAGTAGGGCCCATGTGAGATTGCTCAGGTGGGGCCAGGAGAACACTGCCTTGTTACTGCTATATAGAGGTGAAATTCTAGGTTCTCCACTAGTCTTCCTTTGATGTCCTTGGTGGGTGGAGGGTTACCTCATTATTGTTAGTTGATGTTGGATTTTAAGCTCCCCACTTGGCCTACAGTGAGAGTACCCTGGCTGGGAGGGGGAGGAGCTCCTGGATACTACTTCCCAGGTGGCCTCCAATGACACAATGAGGAGGGAGATGATATTTTCGTGGGGTTTCAGTTTCCCACTCAGTCTCCTCTGATAGGACATGTAGAGAGTGGTGCCTTATGGGGTTTGGAGTTTAGGATCCTCGCTTACTCTTCCCTGACACTGTGTAGGGGGCCTTGTTACCACTGGCCTGGGATGAATGCCACAGCTCCTCACTCTGTCTTCCCTGGAACCAGTGCAGGGAAACAGTCTGCAAGGGGTAACTCATTACAACCCAGAAAAAATGAAAATCCAGGGTCCTCATCTGGCCTTTGCTGATGGGAGTGGGGGTGGTACTATGTTTTTTTGTTTTTTTTTTTTTCCATTTTGTTTACCTGGGGTAAGGTGAGACAGTTATTATCTAGAAGTTTATGCACCATTAGGTTGCACTCCCTGGTTCTTACAGAGGGCAGAGTCTTCGGGAGTTTCGTTGTTTCTATTGTGCACATTGGCTGCTCCAGCTTGTTATCATCTTTAGCACCAAGTCTGGGACAGATGAGGCAAAAAGAAAACTTGATGTAATGGTCAGTTTTATATGTCAATGTGGCTAAACTCTAGACCCCAGTTATCCAATTAAACATTTATCTAGATGTTGCTGTGAAAGTATTAAAAAGATTAATGTCTATAATCAGTTTACTTAAAGTAAAGGAAGATGATTCTAGATAATCTGGGCAGGCTTCATTCAGTCACTTGAAAAGCCTTATGAGCAAAATTGAGACGTCCCTAAAGAAGACAAGTTCTTCCTATGGACTGCAGCTTCAGCTCACACCTCACAGTTCCAGTCAGCTTTTCCTAATGGTTTGCCCTGCAGACTTTGAACTTGCCTGGTTAGCCCCCACAATCACATAAGCCAATTCCTAGCAATATATATTTTGGTACCAGGAAGTGATGTGTTGCTATAACAAGTGCCTAAAATTATGAAAGTGGTTTGGAATTGGGTAATGGAAGAATTTTAAGAAGTACAATAGAAAACCTAAATTGCCTTGAATGGATTGTTGATAGACACATGGATATTAAAGATCCTACTAGTGAAGGCTGAAAAGGAAGTAAAGAGTATGGTAGAGAAATCCTGTATTGTCTTAAAGAATACATATATTATTGCAAATGGAATTTTGGTAGATATATGAATGGTGAAATTTCTTCTGTGATAGATCAGAAAAAAACGAGGAATATACTATTGGAAACTCGAGGAAAGAAGATCCTTGTTATACAGTGACAGAAAACTTAGCTGACTTATGGCTTATATTTGCATAAAAAGCAGAAATTGAAAGCAATAAACTTGAATATTTAGCTGAGGAAATTTTAAAGTAAACTATTAAAGGGCAAAGTCCTAACCTGCAGTATATCAAAATGTGACCTTATTTAGAGATAGGGTCTTTGCAGAGGTAATCAAGTTAAAATGACGTCATCAGGATGGACCCTAATCCAATATGGCTTGTGCCCTTATAAAAGGGTAGAGTTTGAGCCCAGGCATGCATGCAAAAAGAATACCATGTGAACATATAAACAGCATCTACAAGCCAACGAGAGAGGCCTGGAACAAGTCCTTCCCTCATCCCTCAGAAGGAACCAACACAGCCAACACCTTAATTTTGGACTTCAGCTTCCAGAAGTGTGAGACAATTAATGTTTGCAGTTTAAGCCACCTAGTTTGTAGAACTTTGTTTCGGCATCCTGTTTTAGTCAGTTAGGATGCTATAACAGATTACCATAGACTGGGTGTCTTAACAAACGTTTATTTCTCACAGGTTTGGAGGCTGGAAGTCTGCAATCAAGGTGATAACATGGTTGAGTTCTGGTGAGGGCTCATCTCCAGGTTGCAGACAGCTCAGTCAACTTCCTATGTCCTCACATGGAAGAAAGGGTGAACTAAATCTCTGACTTTTTGTAAAGGCACTAATCCCATTCATAAGGGGTTAATGTCATGACCTAATTACCTCCCAAAGGCCCCACCTCCAAATACAATCACATTGGGGATTAGATTTTCAACACACGGTTGGACTTGCAAAGGGTGAGAATATACCTAGGGATACAAAGTGAAGTGGGAGAAAGGGGGATGGGGAGGGAGGTTCGAGCTAATTGGGTGGGGGACACGGGATACAATAGTAATTGGTAGTAATGGGCATGCTGCCAGTATGGATCTGATCTTCACATCTTGGTCACAAGGAGTGACAATTAGCTTTGTATCTCATGAATATTCATAACCGATAAAACAAATTTTTAAAAAAGATTTTCAACACACATATCTTTGGGGAACACAAACATTCAGCCCGTAACACCGCCCTAGCAAACTAACACAGAATCAGTTTTCTAAGTGAATAGATAGAGAAGGGAATATGGTAATTCGATAACACTTCATTCCTCAGATTGCATCCTCTCAGTCTCTGCAGTGTCTATGCAGTCCCTTATTCCCCCAACCTTGTCACTTTTCATTCATTCTGCATTTCACTGGGAACTGATATTACTATTGGAATTATGTTGTTCCATGGACACAGTAGGATGTGAGCGGGCCCTGAAGTCAGATTGGCTGGGCTTGAATCCTATTCTGTCACCTATTATCTGTGTGTGTATTTTGGCAAGTTATTTACTGCTTTGTGCATCAGTTTCCAAATCTTTAAAACGTGTGTAGTAATACTCTTGCTCCTAATATTCTTATTAGAAATAAATGGGATAATCTAAATTAAATGCTAAGCACAATTTTATTTTATCCTCCTTATTTTGGGCATTTACTCTTCTGAAAAAGATTTAAACTTCCTTAGTTGTTGCACCTGGAGAGGCAATAGAATACAGTGACTTAGGAGCATGGACCTTGGAAAAGGTGAGCCAGGACTTCAATAAGGCTTTGCTACCTACTTTGTTTGTGATCAAGGGTAGATTATTGAATGTCAGTCTTGTTGTGAGAATTCAATAAAAATAATGATAACATTCTACTCAGCCTCATGCATGATACATAGTAAGCATTCAATATTTAGTAAATATTATGGGCATATCCCAAGCCTTTGCTCCAGTATCAGCTACTTTTTATGACTCATCATATCATTGTATACAGCTGCAGTCAGCTCTTGGCACCAACTTTAATTTTGATATCTTCCCTCCAAATCTGGTTCATTTAATTCAGGCTTTGCAGAATCCCACGATGAGCAATCATTCCTCATCCTATGTGTCTGCCTTGGTTTTCCAGTGCATCACAAATAAACCACAAGTTCTCAGATTTCAAGCACCTATCTCTGTGCATATCTGCCTCTCTGCCTCCAGTATCTCATCATTTTCTTGCTTGATCTCATTTTATAAGTGAGCACACCTACTTATAGATTTGTTTTCTCTTGGTTTCTTTCTCCCATATTTTTTCTTCATTAATTTTCATGCTGTTGTATTTATAATAACCTCCTATTTATCAATTATTTGACCATCTTTCTCTCCTATTCCAAGGAGAGTTTGAACACATTTCTTCCAAAAAGATGCTCCTTCAGGACATCGCACAGATGGATTTAGAAATTGTTTACTCAGTCATGTTTTGAACCATCCTTCTTAAGAGTTACCCTTACAAGGTTTAAATTCAATTTAAAAATATATTTTGTATTTAGATGTTATGGACTAAGTTTTGTCCCCCCCTTCCCTAAATTCATGTGTTAAAGTCCTAATCCCCAGTATCTTACAATGTGACTGTATTTAGAGATAGAGCCTTTAAAGGGTGTAATGATAAAATAAAGTCATATGCATGGGCCCTACTCCAATATGACTAGTGTCCTTATAAGAGGATATTAGACAAACACAAAGGAAGGACCATGTGAAGACACAGTGAGAAGACAGCCATCTATAAACCAAGAAGAGGCGCCTTAGAAGAAACCAACTGTGTGAGCACCTTAATCTCAGACTTCTCCCTTCCAGAATTATTAAAACATAAATTTTTGTTGTTTAGGACACCCAGTCTGTGGTATTTATTATGGAAGTCCTAGCAAACTAATATAAATTTTTTTATGAATTGTCAAAAAAAATAAAGTTTCAGGTTTTGTTTTGTTTTGCTTTGTTCTGGAGAAAACATTACATTTATAGAATGATGATAACCATTATGAGATAGGAGGTGCTCAGTTTCCCTGGGTTCCAGTTTCAGGACATACCTCTGGGTTTCAAGCCACTCCCTGAGGTCTCAGGCCCCTCTGCTAGGCCCTCCCTTAGAGAAGAGTTACTGTTGCTGGTTGGATCTATTTTCTGCATCAACACTGTGGAAATTGAGATGTCAGGGGGCTAGTTATGCAAATCCAGTGGCTGGGCATGCTCAGTAGAAAGGGTTATATAACCCTAATAGCCAAGCATGCTTGGTAAAGTGGAATTTATGTTCATTAGATAGCATGAATATATGAAACTATAAAAGTGGAATCCCAGCAAAAGGGGGGTTTTGCTCACTTTCCTGGGGCCAACCCACACTTTGAAGGCTGAGGTGTGTATGATTTCTTTTGGATCAAACTTACTTTTTCCTTTTGTATCAAACTTACTTCTCATTTTCTTGAGCCAGCCTACATTCTGTACTAAACTTTCAGTGTGTATATTTTACTTTATAACTTGGTGCAGACCCTGCTCAGTCTTTGGAATTAGGCTGCACTCTCTCTGTGAAATCTGTATTTCTTATTCATTACATTAAACCTGTTCTCATTTTTTACTGTGACTCTGACCTTGAATTCTTTCCTGTGGCAGAGTCAAGAGCCCGGTAAGAGGATGAGGTGTGTTGAGGCCAACGACTGGGCTTCCCAGACCCCTTTTCCTGTGGCATCAATTATATGCCTCTTTCATTTAGTTCCATGAAAAGGCAAATTCATTACATAAGAATAATACTAATTGCTCCTGCTACAATTTTATTTGCATTTGTGTTTAGATTGAGGCTTCTAAGTTTGTGGCTTCTCCCCTTAAATTATGGAGCTGTTCTTATTGTTAATTGGAGACCAGGCCCCAAGTGGCCAAAGTTGGAATTATTTAGTATAGTTAATATTGATGTAAACGAGAAGAAAAAAAAATACGATCTTTTGGAAACATTTTTTTAAATGTCAGCAATTTGCTATAAGTAATTCTGAATTACCCAGTGTGGCAGTCTGCTAAGGCTGATGTCTAGCTATCCTGTCGACATCGCCAATTGTAGCGCTCTTAATCCTGCCAACTATGCCAATTGTGGGGCTACAGCTAATGTCGAAATTCTGTCAACATAGCCAATTGCATAGCTACTTATCCTGTTCGTGATGCCACTTGTAAAGCTAGGCATCCACACGCATTGTCGGGCTCTTTTACCTGCCAGTAATCCCGCTGACTGGGCCAATTGTAAAACTAGGGCTGGGTCTGGAGCCCACAGAGCCCTCAAGCCCATTCACAGACTGGATCACAAACACTTCATATGCCAGGCTGGGTCATCAGACCCCACACACAAACAAAGCTGGGTCACCAGACCCCTTATATGAAGGTCTATGACCTAGATAACCAGCCAAAAGTTCCTTGGAGGCCACAGGTTGGAAAGCATGGCTGCACCGGGCAGATGCCTGAAGCAGATGCCCATCCTCCTGCTTCACTAAAACTCTCTCTCTCTTCTCTCCTCTCTCTCTCTTTCTCTCTCTCTCTCTGAAGAACATGAGAATAGCACCAAAACTAAAAATATACATTTGTGCACATGCGCACTAACTCCACACACACACACACACACGCACACACACACGCACACGCACACACACACAACTTGCTTAAAAAGGATGCTGAACCACACCCAGTTGGACCCGAGGCAAGGGCCCTGACCAAACTATTCTATTTTCCCAACACCCAGTAAGTAGATAAAACATGTGCTTCAAGAATATCCAAGAAGGGACAATAAATTAAAAAAATAAAAAATTAAAATTGATTAACTTATAAAGACATATGCAATCACAAAATTTAGAAAGTATTTTAATTTTGATAAACATGTGATTTTTTGTTTTAATTTTATATATTGTTCTTCTTTTGAATTAAAGAGGAAGCAAAAGGACAATGGAATTTTTTCAATGCTTAGCTTTATCTAAAAATCATGGTCTAGCCTTGGGCGCTTATTACATATTAGAGTGTAAGAAAAACAAATGTTTGTCCAGGCTTTTGTTTTGGGTTTTAGCTTGTTCCCTGCAAAACTTGGGGTTATATTTGAAGAAGAATAACCACGCTGCTGGCATGTCCTACTTCTAGCTTTGATCTCATCACTTTCAGCTAGTCTTATAACTTCAAGTCGTCTTACTCTATCTGCACGACAAGTCTAACATCTGATCATGACACGGCCCCTACTTAAGTCTCTTTAATATCTCTTGCTCATAAACTTCCTTCTCAAAGTGCTGGGCCTCACTTGAAGAACCTGATACAGACTGCAGCCCTGACAGGGGTTTTCTTCTCCTTTGAGTGTAGCAGGAAGGCTCAAGAGTCTACATTCTATCCTAAGGTGACACTAATGCAAGTCATTGTTAGACACAGAAAAACTGTATAAGATCAAAGTCCTCGATGACCCATTTTTTTTCTTACCTGTCTTTGCTAGTGGTCTCTATTTCATATTACTCGACCTCAGGTCAAAACCACTGATAGTTCCTCTCATGTCCCATTCCAAGTCAAACCTCCTTAATTTTGCCAATCTTATTTCCTCTGTGTTCATTTTTCTTCACTACTCTTCCTCTGTTTAACTGTTATTCATATTCTTCCTTTTACACATAAACACAAATATCAAACATATGGCCATTTTACATGACCTCTCTTCCTACAATCATCCCCTGTGGATTAGGGAATCAATCCCTTTGTTTTCTTAATTTACAACTTTCGCAACTCGTACCATTTGATATTGCAAATACATGTTTGCTTTTCTGTCTCATCCACCTGATCTTTAGCTTCTTGAAATAGTGACCATGTCTGTTTGTATCTTTACTGCTTAGTATAACACATTTACTTAATAATCAGTTAATATATTTTTGCTGAAATAAACTGCTTTTTAAAAACTGTAATATAAAAGTTAATCATATATAAATATTTATTTCTGCATTTCTAAAGAATATCTTTATCACATATAAAAATAGTATTACATTATAATAATAACATTATCTTTATCACTGCAGAATTGTCCCATGAGACAAAATTTTGTGTATTTGAAATACACTTTTAGTTTACTCAAAGGTAAGGATTTATGGAGTGAAAGTAGGCAACAATTTAATAGAAAATAGCCAAAGCCTGCAATCTGTGGCATGCAGGTTGAGAAGAAACTGTTTTTGTTGAGCATACATAGAGAATTTAGGTGACTAGGCTATCCTTACTTAATTTGGAACTGGGCCAAGGAATAAGCTAACTATCTTGCTCTCTAGCAAAATGTGTCCTGGGATGTTTACTGACCACAGATGTTCAGGAGATCAACTTTATGTCTCATCCAATAAGATTTCTTATCTCTTAAGATACTAAAATGAAGAGTGAGTCATGAGGAAATCAATAGTGTTATAATCAAACAAGGATATTTAGACCAAAATGCATTCCATTTTCTCATTAGCCATGGAGCCAAAGAGAGTGGGGGAGAATTTCATTCAACTGAAATTGCACACAGATGGAACTGTTGCCCCCCACTGCCTGATGAAGGCTCCTAAGTGCACAGAATCAAATGTATTTTATTAAAAGTAACTTTAAAAATGCATGTTGTTTTCTCTCGTTTATTCAATAATTGATTAATTGCAGCCTGCTTTATTTCTCTCAATGACATTTCCATTTTATTTTTCCTTTCCATTTTTGAAGTTTGACTGGCTTTGGAAACTGCATTTTAAATAAAATTTTTCAAGATTTGAGGAAACAATTTCTTTTAAAAGAAAAGATAATACATCAGTTTTCTAAAATCATTATTTGGGATGTATGGATTTAATATTTTTCATTTTTTATACTTTCCAACACAAAGCAGAAGTCATATAACTGGAAAATTAGGATAATTAATTCTGTTCTTCACTGGCACCTTTCGAATTTGTTCATTCTCTAGTTCAGTGCTAATAGAAATATAATGAATCACATGTAATTTTAAATGTTTTAGTAGTCATGTTCAAAAATATAAAAGAAACAGGCTAAATTAATTTTAATGCTATATTGTATTTAACCTAGTATATTTAAAATATTATCATTTCAACATGCAACCAATATAAAAATTATCAACAAGGTATTTTACATTCTTTTCCTACTAAGTGTTTGAAATCTGATGAGTGTTTTACATTTACAGAACATCTAAATATTTAGACTAACCTCATTCAAGTGTTCAATAGCAATGTATGACAAGTGGCTATCATATCAACACAGTTATATTTTATTTCACTGTAGCAACTCATTAAAACTGAATCTTTTTGAAAGGAAATTTCATCATGATCCAAATTTTAAAATCTCTTGAACATTTCTCTTCCCCACCATCACCATTATTATTTTTTTAAAGTAGTATTTATTTTGCTTCAAAATGTCTGCAGATTGCACTGAATGTAGTAGGTTTATGATCAGTGCTCAGAGAGCAATTAGCATTTGAATTAAGCCACATGAAGATAACAACAGGCTATTACCCATTTTAACAGCTGCTAAGTGGTGTTAATTGCTGGCTGCAGACCACAAGCTGAGCAATTTTCTGTATATTGTACAAACAGAACAAAACAAAGTAGAAGTTAAAAGAAAAAGTATTATCCTCATTATAATAAGGAACAGTAGATGGTAATATATTGTACCCTTATAACCCATGCCATTTATGTACTTGAACAGGTAATAATTATGGGAGAAATAATAGATATATATGATAACTAATTTGTATTTTCAAATAACAAATGTTTGAAACATTTATACATATATACAATTAGAAATGTTCTAAACATTGCATAACTTTATAAAACTGTCAATGGACGGAGTGAGTTCTTGATATTTAAATTAATTAGGAAGAGATGTAGTTAGAGGTTGAAGGAAGCTGGAAAATGTAAAGCGTGATTAAACTAGTTCTATGAAAACACTGTCCAAAAGAAGTGGAAGTCATTAAGTCATTAGGCTATACTGATTGAGTTAAGTTGTATCAATATTTATTGACATTTAAGTTTTTGTTTTAGTTCCTGAAAGGATGGCGAGAAAAATATAATTGGTTTCCATGTCTGATCAATGAAACAGTGAAACAATAAACTGATTACATGGAGAAATTAAAAGTGTTCAGTTGTTTAAAATAGTGTGATCATTATAATTCATTCATAATAATTTGTATTGTTAAAATAAAGTTATTGATTTATTTAGACTCTTTCATTGTCTTAGTACATTAAGTGAGTGTGTATGTGTGCATGCCTGTGTCCAAGTTGTTATTTGTGCCAGCTTCGGATTGGGCCTTTTACCAAGAAAAATGTGACCCCTCTGTGAATTACAGCAGTATTGGTTATGCTTTCTCTGGCATGAGTATTGAATTTGTAGATATATCCCTAAATGGTCAATAGTAAAAAAACTGGGGATGGAGACTGAATGTAAATGATAGAGCTTAAATCCTTTTATGTCCTTTGTATATGTTTAAATCTTACAATTTGTATTTATTAATCATGTAATTAAAAACCTTAAGCCAGAAATTACATAGTAATTAAAATAATTATATAAATACGTAGACACATATAAAACAATTGAATAAATGGAACTTTTAATAATAAATTTTTAGCTGAGTTTACATTTTTTCTGATGACTATCCAGTATAGGGTATTTGGACTCATTGCAGTGATTAAAGCATAATCACACCATGAATATCCAAAAATACAGTAGGTGACTTCTGGGAAGTTGTAGTTGTACTATTTTTACAGAGGAGTAAATACAAGTGACTCCTTACCGATTAAGAAAAGTAAAGGGATCAAACTACTACTGAATTAATTTGATTAAAAACTAGAGAATCAAACTGAATTATTTGAATTCCCAGCACCTGAGGTAATAATCAATACCTAGAAAATTTATCTCTGTAGTACAACTTCTTGAGACCCTTCTTATTATGTTCTGAATCTATTTTATTACTTTAATTTTTATTTTTTCTTAGCAAGTATACTCTCTGACTTTGAAGAAATCCATGGGAACTCAGTAAATAAGTAGTAAAATTGTGTCACCATTTCCCAAAAGGCAATATTGCCAATTATTTTTGTGCTTGAACTTAATATGTGGTCTGAAAGACTTGTTCACATATGCAACTGTTTGCAAAAAGCAGACAATAGACAGGGGTTAGAAGAGCAGCTCAGGGCCCAGCCGTGGCGCACTCGGGAGAGTGCGGCGCTGAGAGAGCAGCGACACTCCCGCCGCGGGTTCGGATCCTATATAGGAATGGCCGGTGCACTCACTGGCTGAGTGCCGGTCACGGAAAAAGACAAAAAAAAAAAAAAAAAAAAGAAGAAGAAGAGAAGCTCATTTGTATGTAAACCACTTTGTAAAAAAATAATAGAGCATGTATTTCTTCATGTTATAAAAAATTTCAATAGTCTGAAAAAAAGGCATGTTATAAGAAATTAAGTTAAGGAAGGGAAAACACAATATCTTAATGGGTGAAACAATTGTCTGGTTATCTGATATGCATAAGAATTTTTCTGGAGACTAATGCCACCACTCAGACTAACAAGAAGGAATGTTATCAAGTCTCCATCACAGAATATTCTGAATTATCATTTTGCCTTCAGACAACTATCAAAGTAATGTTAAACAAGTATATTTTTAAAAGTCAGACATAAAAATCATAACATATATTATCAATATTTATTAGAAAAGTACATTTCTAAAATGGTATAATTATTTTGTCTTAAGACAAAGTGAGGATGATGAAGGAAAAGTTTAATTTTTTTTTTTTTTTTTTTTGTATATGGTACCTTAAATAAGCTATTAGGCCCAAGACTAGACTAGTCACAGAACTTTAAAACTTAAGAGGTTTAAACCTAAAATTAGGTAGTTTGAACATCATATAATATATGTGTAAATACTGTATGTATCTGTGAAAAATCTATAACAGTGTTAGACTTTAACCTTATAAAATTACAAAGAAAATCCTGAGATATGTTTTGATCATTGTGCTGAAAATACTAAGGCACAGAAAGGAAAAGTAACTAGGTTAATGATTTTAAGAGAAAGAATCAGAATTCAGTGTAGTTTTTTCGAAAATTCCAATATGATTTAAATAATATTGTTAAAAGATTAAAGTTTCAAAAGTCACAATTGATAAAAGCTAATTATAAAATATAAGGAATTATTATTCATTAAAAACATATCTTATTCTGCACTCATATGCATCTCATACATAAAGACCACAACTAGCATTTCTTTGATGTTCTTAAAATTGGTAGTATCTATAGGAAATTAACTCATTAGAAGGGCACACCTCATTTCTTAAAATGTTTGTATTTAACAATCATTTCTCCCACTTATCCCTTTTTCTCCAAATATTTTAAGGATAGTTTATGTTTAATAAAGAAAAAGAAATGTATTGGGTAAACTAAGAAGAGAATAGCAGTGAAAAATTATTTTGGAGAAGCTAAGCATAGAAAAACTGAAGGTATTGAAGGTTTATAGCAGGGCAATATCTGGCTCAATCACATTTTTAAAAAATTCACATAGTGACTTTCAATTCAAGTATCACATAAGATATGTCTTTCCCTTTGTTTTTCCCAAGGTCATATTTAAAACAGGCAAATAATTTGTAAAGATTAAATTATCAGAGTGTTGAAAAACAAGGAAAATATTCATTATTGGATCATATTTTGAGAAATTCGAGGAAGATAGAAGGCTGATGGAATCATACTGGAGGATAATAACCTAAAAGAAACTTCTAAATTAAACTGAAAATTTCATTAGTAAAATAAAGATAAACCTGCAAAATTATCACATTTAAGGCACATTTGTATTAGTTTGCTAGTATTACCAGTAACAAATACCGCGAACTGGGTGCCTTAACAGAAATTTATTGTCTCACAGTTCTGGAGTGAAGAAGTTCCAGATCAAATTGTCAGCAGAGAGTTTATTCTTTCTACAGTTTGTGAGGGAAGGGTCTATTGCAGTTCTCTCTCCTTGGCCTGTAGATGGTCGTCTTCTCTGTGTCTTTTTGCATCATCTTCCCTACATACATGTCTGTCGCTCTGTCCAAATATCTTCTTATAAGACACCAGTCATATTGCATTCAGGTCTACCCTAAGGTATATGAACAAGTCTCAAGGGATTTTACTTGTGAGAATTAGCCTGGGATAAACTTCTGCTGCATGTCACTTCTCATGATGGGAGACTGAATTAGTTGGGGAAATCCTTGTCTTAACTCAGTCCAGCGCTTACAGCTATAGGATTGCCAACAACACTCACCAGATAGTACTTAAAGGAAAAGCTCATTATTACAGAAGATGTCAACCAGGAGACAGAGTGAAATCCCAACTACATCCCAGATTGGTGGAGGAAGGAAAGTTTTATGGGGTTTTGGGATGGGAGCTACAAGAAAGGGGTCAGATGCAGAATCTCCAAGCATGATAATCTGCTGACTTCTGAGGTTATCTATGGCACCAAAGCTCCATCTGGTTTCTGTTCTCATCCTTGACATGTTATGGTCCAGAAGACCTTGTCTCATTCCCAGCTGAGTTGGGTTCCTACAGCTTTGCTGTGTGGTGACTTAATCTCAGTCAATGGTTTAGGGCTAGTCACAAAGAAAAAATAAAAAAGCTGTCTTTCAAGAATGCAAGCTAGAGGGGATTTTTTTAAGTGGCTATGGTTACATGCTGTAGACTGGATGTAGCCCAACCTCATTGAGGCTTAATCCCCACTGTTAACTGCTGAGGGTGAGAAATCCTATTATGGTAATTGAAAGGTGGGGACTTGAAGAAGTGATTAGATTGTAGGACTATGCCCCAGTGAATGGTTTAAAAATGGTGGTCATGGGCATGGTTCTGAAGGCTTTAAAAAAAGAGCACATGAGCGGTTAGTCTCTCTCTGCTCTGCCAATTTCTGCTATGTGAAACCCCTGAGTCACTGTCACCACCATCAAGAACCCCACCAGATGTGTTACCTGCACTGCAGACTTCCTAGCCTCAAAAACTGTAAGCAATAAATTTCATTTTCTTATAAATCATTCAGTTCCAGGAATTTTGTTATAAGCAACAGAAATTAACTAATACATTACACTAGTGACTTCAATAAGTAAGCAAAAATATCTTTTTCTTCTGTACATCTTAGCTTTATTGTCTGGAGCCCCTGTAACAAAGGACAGATTAAGAAGAGAAAAGCATACAAATTTGTTTAATATAATTTTTATGTAACACGACTGCCTTCCTAAGGAAATGAGGATCCAAAGAAACAGTTAAACCTGAGTATTTTTATGGTAGGCTTGATACAAATAGAAAGTCATGGAGAAATATAACAGAGCAAAAAGAAGAGCATGAGCTAATGAACTTAGCAAGACCTATTTGTTCAGATTCCTCTGTGTCCCTTCATCTTCAGAGGTAAGGATGCTAGCTGCCTCTGGGTATAGGAAGGGCACTTCTCACATAAAGATCTTATGACCTGATTCAGGGGAAGGACAGAAAGTCCTTCCTGCACATGCTGTTTCTCAAATTCCTTCAGCTTAAAACATTTAATATGCCAAGGTGCCATATACTGGGGTAGTGTGTCTTGGTCCCATCACATCATTTCAACTTGATTACCTCTGTAAATAACCTATTTTCAAACAAGGTCACATTTTAAGATATGTCCAACATATCTTTTTTGGAGGGGCACGGGGGAGGGGCAGACACAAATCAACCCACAACAATATTTTAATGAGAGTTTTGGACACTAAGGAAATAAACACACTGCAATTCTAGCCAACTCTCCCTTCTCAAAATCACATACACATAACTGGAAGACGTAGGTAATCATGTTTATCTCAGAGTGTCCAAAACTCTCAGTTTTAGAATAGACCAATATCTACATAGTCTGGGTAAAATTAAGTGTAAACTGAGAATGTTTGACCCATACACTTTTTTTTATATGAGAAGTCAAGAGAACATAGTGACAAACATATAAACCAAGAAAAAAACTCAAAAGTCCACATTAAAAAAAAATTACTTTTAAAGTAAACCACTGGAGAGGGAAATCCAGCATGAAACAACAGTGGGAATTATGTTCAGAGGGCAGAATAAACATATTTTAAAACTTGTAATGAATAATATAATAAATAAACATTAGAGAGAGGGTAAACAGAGATGGGAGGAAAAATATGCAATTTCAATATCTTTCATAATAGTAGTCTATAGACTGCATCAAAAAAAAAAGTTTTAAAAAGCATAATAATTCCGATATCTTAATATTTTCATAATTGTTATCTTTATACAACAGGAATACTTTAGGAACTAATATAGATTCTTAAAAAGAAACAATTTTCTGTCTTTTAAAAACACCCATATAATTTTTTTTTTTTTTTTTTTTTCTGACTGGTAAGGGGATAGCAACCCTCGGCCTGGTGTTGTCCGCACCACACTCAGCCAGTGAGAGCACCGACCATCCCTATATAGGATCTGAACCGCGGCCTGAGCGCTACCAGCACCACACTCTCCCGAGTGAGCCATGGGGCCGGCCCTGATTATTTTATTTTTAAAAATTTAACATAAGGAAAAGTTTAATATTGTAGGTAAAGGATCAGAAACTAAAACCAACCTGTCTTGTTTCAAATCCTTTCATTCCTAGCTAGATGAGGTTGGGAGTTACTTCATTTCTCTGTGATTTCAGTTCCTTCATCCTTAAAAATGTGTAAAATATTAAATACTTCCTAAATTTGCTGAAAAAGTTATGAATTTTTATATGTATTAAAATCAGAACAATGTTCAGTACATTTTAAGCACATAGTTATTATAATTATTAAGTGAAATTAAAATAAATAAAATGTATATTTCAGTTATTATACACTACCAAACCTTCCATTTTTCACATATAAAGTGAGATGTCCATAATAATGATCAGAATTAACTATTAATATGGCTAATTTGGAGAGTGGAATTTTGGGGTAATTTATTTATTTTTTCTTTGGAGATTTATATGTTACTTAATTTAATTACATGCCACTTAAAATAATATGCTATTATTTAAAAAAAAATATGAACACTGATTTAAAGGTAATTTAGTGGAAAAACAAATAAAATGGATGTATTAGTTCATTTTCTATTGTTGATAACAGAATACCTGAAACTGAGTACTTTGTAAGAAAAAAAATGTTTCTTACAGTTTTGTAGGCTGGCAAGTCCAGGGGGCAGATCTGGTGAGTACCTTCTTGGTGGGGACTCTACAGAGTCCCATGGTGACGCAGGGTACCATATGGCTAGGAGGGAAAAGATTGTTTATACATGCTCAATTGCTCTCCTTCAAAGCCATCTTTCCACACTCATGATAACCAATTAAATCATTAACCCATTACTCCATGAATAAATTAATCCATTAATGACAATGTGGTCATCACAGTCCAATCATCTGTTAAAGGATGCACCTTTCAACACTGCCACATTGAGAATCAAGCTTCCACATGAACTTTAATGGAGACAGGCATTCAGACTGTAGCAATGGACATGGTTGAAAACTAACTTGTTATTGGGAATATGAACTCCAGAATATTTCTAGAATATATGTCTAAAAGACAAAAAAAGAAAGACAATCTGACACCAAAGTTAAGAATTTATGTTCTCATGTTCTTCAGGATTTATGTTATAAAAGTACAACTTCTGTCCAAGTTCCACAAAAAGTCAACAAATGATAAAAAATTAAGCAAGAAAGTGTTTGAATAGTATTTGCCTACTTTAGCAAGAAATCAAAGAACTATCACCTGGAGAAATTTTACAACTTTAAGCATAAATACCTTAATAGTTTCCAAGGGGACAAACAAATATACAGACAACATCAGGACACCTAAAAAGAATAGCCATCAGACTAGTATTGCTTGTCTCATTAGAACCGTGGATGCTAGGAAAAAGTGAATTAATGTCTCTGCAGTTATGAGAGAAAAAAATGTAAACCTTTAACTCAGTGTTCACATTCTTAATGAATTATAAAAGCATAATAATAATATTTTCAAGAATTTGCAAAGTTTAACTTCCATGCATCTATTAAAAAATTACTCAAGAATGTATATCAACCACAAAAATATTCTCAAAAAGAGGGCAAAATTGGATAAATTTGACACAAATCTCCGGTAGCTGAGTAAAATCAAGAACTCAAGGAAGCCAAAAAGAAAATAAAAGTGGATGCATTAGATCTTGATACAGTGATATTTTCTTTTGTTATTGATTTTGATAGCATAGTATTTTATCTTCTCTTTTGGTACTGCAGTGAGATCATTTACATAAGAATATACAATGTATATTTTATTAGTTTCAGATTCAGACTGAAATCCCCAAGACTTTCTAGATATTAGTATTCAGAAAAACTACCTGAGAAAATAACTACAAAAGTAGATCCATATTCCTCATTTCAGATCTACTTAATTTGATCCCTACAGGTAAACCTAGGAATCTGCATTTCCATGAACAGACAGGGTAATTCTGATACTGGTGGCACACATACCATAGTTTGGAAAATCTGCTAATATAACAACGAGGAGACTAAATTATCATCACTGAATAAAATGTAAATAGTGTTAAACCGTGATTATATAAAATATTGAAATAACTAACAAAACTTGGGAAACTCAAGAGCCAGGACAAATAAAAAGGAAGGAAAAGCAATTTCTTCATTTTGGAGCAAATATGATCAGATGCATTGTCTGAAGGAGATGAGTTAAGAATCAGAGAAATAAGCATATTATTTAAGTTATATTGGTGACTGCCAAAAGTGATGAAAATAACTGTTAGTTCAGGGGAGGAGGAAAGGTATTGGTGATGGATGAATAAAAACTTTCCTTTCATTTTATCACCTTCTATACAGTTTGCTTTTTTGAAAAATGTGTATGTACTACTTTGATTTAAAATTTTAACATATTGTGCATTTTTTGATTTCTTGAATTTTTATAAATACAAGTATTTTTTAAAATTTAATTATTGTGTTTTGCTGCAACAGTTTTTTCTATCTTTTCCTTAGCCTTTTGCTGAGAGTTACCACTTATGCTATTACTATCAGTTTCTTTGGCCTCCTTGTAATTTGCTTCTTATACTATGGTTTTTGTACTGCAGAAATTAGAAAAAGAAAGTGAGAAGGGTTTATAAACAGTTAATAGTTCTGAAGAAGATATTTGAACACTTTTTAATAACCAAGTTCAACAATTTTTGTACATAGGTTTCATGATATTTCATTAACCTTCTTGATGCATATTTGTTTATTTTCTAATTACTGATAGTGATACCCTTTTGGTTCATCTCTGAGAAGAGTTAGCACATCCTTCTGCAATGGCAGGAATCCAATGTAGGTCCCTTGGTTTCTACTAAAGAATCCTAATCCAATGCCTTTTTTTAAATGAAGGCATTTCTATTGTATATAACTCATCAAATACGTTCCGCTATAAGAGGTCTTAGGAATGGATTGCAATCTCCACTCTTTGCCACTCAATGAGCTTGAGTTACATTCAGTATATTCATTCTTCCAGGTATTTTACTCTTTTTCCAGTCAGATCTGAAAGACTGATGATGATAACCTTTTTGAAGGGTATCTTGAGAAATTTTTCTATGAAATCCATGTCCACTTGTGTGCTCTAATATTTTTTTAATTTGTTTTTTGTATTTTTATTTTAGAACATTGCGCATTACTGCACAGTGTCTTTTAAAGTGGCTATCTAAATGAAATTTCTGACGTGCCTCATTTCTAAGAATAATTTTACTTCTGAGATTTATTTTTAATACCATGGAATCAGTAAAATAAATAACTGATTAGAGTTTGTAGTGAATTCTGAATAGTCTAGCATAATTTGTAATCGCTCATTTGAAAAGAATAATTTTTCATGGTATACAATTTAAGTTAACTGTGGCCTCATTTTAGATTCCTTGGTTTACTTTCTTCTCTCATACTTTTCATTTGTTGTTCTTTATTGCTAAAAGGAAATGCAGCATGTGGTTATACACAAGTATACTTACTTTGCACCAGATCTTTTTCGAGCAAATATTATCTCTACCCCTTCCTAGCTCTGAGACTGTGGAAAGGCTGTAACTCATGTAGGCATTTATCCTTCCAGGTTTACAAAAGGGTTATTAGTAGTGCCCAACTCATCAGGTTTTTGAGAGAACTAAATGAACTAATGCAAGTACAGCAAATGGCATAAGGTTTGATGCATAGCAATTATTAGCCATCATTGCAGTTGTAAACTTTCTTAAACTTTTTCTGGATAAGAAATAAATCTGCCTACTTATGTATATGTGTGCATATCTATATATTTATAATATAATATTCATATATGCATACACATATGCATATGTATGTGTATGTGTGTGTATATATATATATTTGAACCACAGACATTTTGGCCATTGCATATAAATAGTCTCTTTACATTTTTGTTTTCTATTTTATTTCAATAAATCCAACATAGCCAGTTTTAAGAGAACCTGATAGCTTGGCATCCAACAGAGAACATACACTCGAGATAATGCTCACAGCTTGCTATAAATGCTTGTCTATGAACCCAATCTGATCCAACCACAAAAAGTGTTTTGCAGAGAAATACAGGAAATGGAAGAAATAATGAAAAATGTAAGTATATTCTAATTTATTTCTAGGAAAAAAAAGATATGTGTATATGAAATACTATTAAACTGAAGGCTGATACATAATATGTCAAAATGTACTCCAGGTTCTCATCAGAGGTTCAAACAGCATTCCATTCTTAGAAATTATTTTTATTTAAAGTGTCTCCTCTTCTTACACAGTTCAGTGTATTTCATTTCTTAGGTGAAAATAAAATACACTGTCTTGGGAAAAATATTCGTAGTATCATTTGTTTTAACTACTTGGTACCATTCAAATTAAAATTAAAGTTTGCATCAACCAAACTCTCCTTTTTATCTTACCACTTTACTGTGTATTCTGTTTTTCTTGGCTTCTTTTTTTTTTTTTTTTTTTCTTCCCCTCTCCTCATCTTCAAGAATTTTCTTATTCATGAATGCTTACTAGGGGAATGCATGTGTGCACAGCTGTGCCTTTTCAACTACCCTGTAATCTTATTTTCTTATTCTTTTCTCCCTAATTTCTTCTTTAGAGTTTGTAGAAGGTAAATAGACAAAACAAGAATGGGGGACATTGATTTCTAATCCTGACAAATTCCTAGTTTCTTAAGTGTACATCTCTTGCCAAGATCTATTCCTCCTTTATCAGAAAGAGAAAGGAATAAGCAACCGGCTTGATCTTCAAATACACTTTCAATATCAAGGTCCCAAATAAACAGAGTGCTTTGGGTTTCACACTTATCCATCTTCGATACCACATAAAAGTCACTGCACTCAGGATGACTAAGATAGAGCATCCATTATCAGCAAAGATACCAGGTAATTAAAAAGCATCAACTCAACTACTGTGTATCTCTAATTTCTAGTCTCCTTCCTCATCCCATCAAGTCAATGGCAAAATTCCTAGATGCTAATTTACATTGTCTAGACCTGAAATTTTTGAGAAGTCTGGCACCAGCATACTGGACTGCAGACAAACAGCCGGGAGATCAAATGTGTTGAGAATTTAAGAAAAGAAAAGCTATTTGTTTGTAACTATGGTGTATAACTCTAAGCAAGATGACAGAAAAGCATCATTCTAAAAATCATTGAAGGCATTTTCCTCTTCAGACTATATGACAATGACTTCTGTTAAAATTAAGAAAGATACATAGTTACGAACACAGGCAGCTCAGGAAGAAGCATTGAGATTTCTCCCTATTTTTGGTGTTTTGAGAGTACATTCCAGATATAAAACTCCAATTCTGAATGAGATTTCTGCATTAATGCTTAACAATTTGTTTCTTAGTCATTAAAAAGATAAATTCCATAATAACTTGAGAAAAATATATCTAAACAAGACACATATTTAGTTTCTTTTTCATCTAATTTATTTGCATTTGGTATGTACTGTATAGCTGCTGATGTAGAATACTTAAACACGTTCCTCAAATATATGATCTAATTAAATGTCAAACTTCACTGGTAGTCCCATCATAAAACCCATATAGCAACCTTGATATAAGGACTATTTTAAAGTGGAGAAATATTTTCTTTTCATTTTCTTTTATTTTTATTTTTTAAAATTTTTATTTATTATTACCATATTCATTATTACAAATTATGATATTTAAAAGAAAAGGAGGGGAAAAAGCAGAAAGAGTATGATTTCCCATTTGTATGAGGGCTTGATGCATGTCTCCAAATAAACCTGGATTGAAGTGAGATGAAAACACACACAAAAAAATTAAAAATGAAAAAATAAAGTGGAGAAATATGTGTAATAATAACATCTGACCTATTCCAAAATCAGTAATAGGGATCAAACCCCTTTTTGGAACTAGATTGTGATAGATGTGTAGCCACACTAACATTTTAACTTAATAGTTAAACATTAGAGCAGGAGACAAAAACCAGAGCCTTCATTGCAGAGGATCACATAACCATGTCTATTTCAATCAGCCATGATGGAATCTTTAAGATGGGGTATAGAGAATCTCTTTCATTTTAAAAATATTTATAAATACTTGCTATTTTCTTTACGGTTTTTTCAAGCCACCACTGATATAAAGTTTATAGAGACAGAGATCACGTCCGTCTTGTTCTCCAGTATCTAGATGAGGACTTTTGTGTACAGTTATCAAATAAAATTCAAGATGCCTAGTTAAATGTTCCTCTGAGACACACTTACACTAAAATATCATCTGTTGTTTATTTGAACTGTAAATTTAACTTGACATTCTGTATTTTATCTGCTAAATTTCCAATCCTACTATGTCCTGAGTAAATGAAGAAATAAATGCTAGTTAAAAAAGATTTTCTAATGGCCAGAAGATCGTATTGAAGAGGTAAGTATAGTAATTTGAGCATAATTCCCATTTAAAACAATTAATATATGAAGTAATTTGTGTCTACAAAATGAACATTAAGCTATACAGCCCTAACACATTCTCCGATGGTAGACACTTAAGTGTTTCTTATCTACACTCCAAAGAATATTTCCACAATATTTCTAAATCGTTTGCTCACTGTTTGCTTTTGTTTAACATTTTATAAGTAAAAACAGGAAGAAGTGAGAGAGGAGAGGAGAAAGAAGCATCAGTATTTTCCACCTGCTTATTTTTTATAACCTCTTTCTGATAACTGCTTATCTAAAGTCATTCGGGATTTAAACGTTTATTGCTCGTGTGGACTGTCACTCATCGTGGATGCTTTCCTCATGTGTTTGGAAATTTTTATTGTAAGTACCTCCTAACTTAAACATTATCTGCAGTGTCATGGGGCCAGTTCTGAGGTAGTTTTTCTTCTCAGTAAAAGAATTGACTTTTCTTCTCTCAGCCTGCAGGGAGTGCTACTAATCATGTTGTTCTCCTCCCAAAATGGTCCTTGTCTTAATGTCTTACAGGTTCAAGTCCTCCACCTTGCTTGGCTCTCCAGGTTTAGTATCAAGATCACATGTTCACATTTGCACCAAGGGCACTGCAGACTTTTTTAGTTTTCTTAATGCTTACACCCACCTGATCAGTTTCAGTTTCTCATTTTTTTATTCTTTGTAAACCAAACCCAAATATGTATGAAAATAGTCTTTGTTTACCAGTCAGAAGCTTTAGAAGTACTTGGAAAAACCATGGATCCTCTAGGCTTGATGTTTAATCATCTTGCATTGTGAAATAATCCCAGAATTGAGGAGCCCAGTTAATGAATTGTTTTATTAAAATGAACAGCACAAGATTTAGTTAGGACCAGAGTTAACTACAACCTCTGAAGGGTATTAGGTTTCACCAGTTTATTATTCTACATAATTCTGAATCTGAAATTTTAATGGTGTATGGCTGAGAATTCCCCCACAATGTTTTCCCTGTTTTAACTGAAACACCTTATTTATGGTTTTTACACCAAGATAAGATTTTTCCTCATTAAATTTTTATCTTTTAATTTTTACCTTTTATCTGAAGCAAATTTGGGTTATTTAGTGTAATTAATTATTTATGCAATGTACTATAACCCCATAAATTTTAAGTTACATGAAGGCAAGCAGAGCCTCACTCACCTTTTTAATATTCTGGTCAAATACTATGACACAGATTCAAGGGTTTTTTTTAATTGTGTTAAAACACAACATAAAATTTACCATCTTAACCATATTTAAGTTTGGTAGCATTAAGTATATTCACATTGTTCTGAAACAGATCTCCAGAACTTTTTTCATCTTGGAGATCTGAAACTCTATTAAATAACTCCCCTTTTCTCACTCTGACAAATTTAAGCGTTTACGTCAACCTCATGTTTAGAAGATATAGATTCAAAGCTTAGCAAAGGACTCCCACCGGTATAACTTATGTATTATTTTAAGATTTGTCTTTTGACTTCCTTTTTACTAAGAAATTTGGAGATCCTAATGTTTATGAAAATTTGCTGACAAAGAATTAGGTGGTACCTATTACAAATTTTTGTTTTTTTTAATCTTGAGTGATTTTTTTTTAGGTTAACTATTTGGTGGCTATTAGCCAAAGCAAAAATACTGATACCGTTTTTAAGAAGAGGTAAAGGTACGAAACACTCAGGTTAATACATATTTTCTACACATTTTACCTAACAATTAACAATTTCTCTGGAAAATACTGTTCTACCCTAGTGATACAGAAAGAGGAAAACATCACATGCTTTTAAAAAAATAAGAATAAGCTCATCTTTCCTAAAATACATCCGCAGGCTTGATATGTCATGGCTTTACATAAATTAGAGCTCTTGTTGAGGCCTCCAGATGTCAGTGATTTTAAATCATCATTTTAAACTGTATATTTGGAGAACTGCAGTCATGAAGACAATTAATTGTGCAAGGTTGAATGTCTGAGGGACCATAAATTCTTCTAACACTAATGCACTTGTATCTGAGATTGCTGTTTCTTTCTTTCTTTCTTTTTACATTTTTCGTCTTTTCTTCTCTCTTCATTCCACCAGTCTTTCCCTTTTCTTCTATCTCAAATTTTTTTTCTCAGAATTGCTCAGAAACAAACAACAAACAAACCTTAAAATCATGGCAAAATTAACCCTTTGAAAGCTGAACAAACTCTTACCAGCTCAATGGAAATTTTTTAAATTACATTTTATAGTAAAATGTTCATTTATTGCTCCCAAAAGACCCCTGGGGATTTAGAAAGAATAAATGATATGAAAGACAAAACCACAGGATGGGCTCAACTGTAAATGTTCATACTCCTCAATAAGTCCTCGTGAGACATTAGGAAATACTAAATGCTCCATTAGTGATAGTAAGAGAAACTCAATGTCCTACAGGACACTCTCTGTGCCAAAATCAATAAAACTGGAGACACAAACATCACTGAGGCCCCTCTTATAGGACCCAATAAAAGTACGTGCTAGACACTGAACAAAATAAATAAAGTGCTATAGTTCAAAAGAATGTGAAATGTAATATGAGGTGGTGGTAGAGGCAAAAGGAAGCATATGTAAGATTGGGCTTTAAGATTAGGTACAGTATAGGTTGAAAGTTGGGTAAAAACATTTCTAGGTGGAACAGCATGAGAAGAAAGATATAAGGAAAGTTATATGAAAACTGAAAACAGGGTTTTTTAAACAATGCAATATGAGTTAGTCAAATATTTAAGTCATCGTAGCATTACTGTTTTCCTCTGTAGAATAAATTTTAATAGTGCATACCTCACAGGATTTTATGAAAATTAAGTGAAGTAATGAATGAAAGACATTAGTAAAATCTTAGGCACATAATGAATGCTAATTTTTTTTTTCAAAAATAAAATTTGTTAAAGAGAATATAGGAAACAGTAGAAATCTGAAAACTACTTCAGAAAGAATTTCGGTTGGTTCCTTGTGAACAGGTAAAAGGAATATGAGGGAAAGTGCTCTACAATAGGTTGAGGCGAGAATCTAATTTGAGCTCTTCTGGGAAAAGAAAATTAAGTTTTTGTGTTTATTAGATTAAGCCTCTACTTCTTTTCCCATTTCCAGTTATATGATTTTCTTGATATGATATTTTATAAAACAAATTCTATTTGTTATAGTAATCCTTCTTTGGAAATTAAAACAGAAAAAAAAGACCCTGCATACCCGGTCTCTTACCATAGTGAAAATGAACATGTGCATCTTTCCATAGTAAAGTATATCAAATGCCTGAGTGGTCACAAAAATGGAACGAATTGTTCAACTGTCATCAGACAAATTATTGATCATTATTAAATATGCAGGTAGGTTTTTACATTTAGATGAAAAAGGCTAAATACTTCATTTAAAACTTCAACTTGTGGAGTGTCGTAACAATACTATTTACAGCTAGATTTTAAAGGCCTTTCAAAATAGATGCTTGCTCAGGGCCGAGCCCGTGGCGCACTTGGTAGAGTGCTGCGCTGGTAGTGCGGCGCCGCTCCCGCCACGGGTTCGGATCCTATATAGGACTGACTGGTGCACTCACTGGCTGAGCGCCGGTCACGAAAAAACGCCAAAAAAAAATAAATAAATAAATAAATATATGCTTGCTCAAAAGCAAATGCTCTTTAAAAGTTGTGTTTAATTTATTTTATGGTTATCTTTTTCATACATTATATTTGAAATTATGGGATTCTCTTTGCTATCATAAGTTAAATTTTGTCGACTTTCAGGCACACGGACTCACTTATACAAGGCTATACAATCCCCAGCATGCTATGCAAAATCCTATCCACTTCTCTCTCACTCAATAAAGTATAATAAAGGCAAGTAAATAAATTGTATTATTTTAGAAAAAGCTTTACATCTTATCTAGCATGTTAAAACTGCTAAATCAGTTGGTATTTGGAATACTACTTGTAAAGCTAGGGCTAGGGCTCACAGACCCCCTCCAGCCTGTTGTACATACTGGGTCACAAATCCTCCACACACAGGTCTACGAGATAGGTAACAGGAGAAGGTCCTGGGAGCCCTGTGTAAAAAATCAGCAGGCTTTATTCAGGGGTAGGACCAGCCACCCTAGTGGCCTCCTGGAGCATCCAGAGAAGCACTGCGTATCCAAGCCGTTAGTCCTTTTTACTTAAGTCCATAACCCAGGACACCTGGGTGCACATGTGCAGGTACATTAGACAATAAACAAGGAAAACCTGGGTGCATGTGAATATTTACATTAGATGCTCGGCAAGATTCTGAACATCTGAGGGGCCCTGAACACTTTTCTATATTTTCCCAATACTATTGATACAAAAATTAGCTATTACATAGCTGAAAATTGATTAGGCACAGATTGCTGTGACACAGTGGTTTATAATGATTTCTATGAAAAGTATGGTTCAAATGAGTCTTGTTGAAGCATTTCGAGAAGATCCAAATCTTCCTGACGCAGTTTTGCTTTGGTTGAAGAAACCCCCATGGTAAAGAAATGAATGAGTTTCTTATTCCAATTCCTTTGAAGAGGTAAATAGAATAACTTGGTGAGAAGTCATCCAGCTATGCAGGGTGGTGGCATTTTATAACTTTTGAGGTAAATGGGAGATGGTGTTAGTCACAATGGCAATGAGAGGAAAAGGAATATATGAGAAGATTCATCTTCAGACATCAGAGCAACTGTTTTGTTTTAAGCCTGATTTATTTCGTATTTAGAGAAAGGACACCCTGCCCTAATATCTTAATATTGTGACCTTGGTGCTCAGTGCTCCTAACAAGGGAGGTTGTGTGCTAAAGGAATTCTAATTTTGCTGCAGAATTTCTCTATGATCTACACAGAGCTATAAACACTGCTAATGAAAATCCATCTTACCTCTCTCCTACGTCATTCCCCTGTGGCTTTTATTCTTTCATTCTCTATTTATTATTTCATTTTCTTTTCATTCTCTATTTCATTCTCAAATGGTGTGCCACCTCACTATATCATCTGTTCCTTTTACCTGAACCACATCACCCATACACTCTTGTGCTGAACTCTCACTCATCATTCAAGATCCATCTTCAGCATCTCCTGTACTGTGAAGTCTTTCCTCAACTCACCATATGAAGTGTTATTCCTTTCTACATGACAGTCCTGAATCCTCTACTTTTTTTTCTATTTGAACACAGACCATACTCAATTGAAATTATGTGATTACTTGCTTGTTTACCTTCCTACACTGTGATCTCCCTGCACTCTTAGAAAAAATATGGCTCATAATCAAAAGTTCAATAAAATATGACGAATATAACTAATAAATAAAAATAAAGTGGAAATAAAGGTGAATGAAAACAGAAACTTATAGAAAAATGATTGAAGTGAGTATTTATTCAACTAAGCATTTCTTTTTTTTTTTTTTCACATTTATTTTTTATTTTAATTTACTCAAATCAGTGCATACACATTAAAAGAATCACGAGTTATCGTGATAAATATCAGTCCCCTTCCCACTCCATTTGGCAGAAGCAACCACTTTCAACTCTTCTTTGTTTTTCCTCTGATATTTAATTCCACATTTCTAAATGAAATGATTTTGTGCTATGTCAGGGCTTTTAAATTTAGATAACATCTACTAATTGCTTTATATAAAAAACAAACTTTTACGTCTCTTAGAACTCCACTTCAACACCATTTGTTACCCCTTTTCTGTTAGCTTGGTAATATGACATATTTTTGATAATCATTAGTTCAGTGTTTACATTATCATGACTTCTTAAATTACATTCACAACTGAGCCACATGCTGTGCTCTAATTATTTTTAATTTTGTATTTTTCTAAAAGAAAAGCTTTACTTATTTTCTTTAAGTTCACTATGTTCCCATTAATTATTCAAACCAATAGAGAAACCTTCTGTAATTTTTTTACCCATATGATTGTTTGCTCCCCAAACCTGCTGTATAGATGATTGGAAATATTTTCTATCAGTCTTCTTTTTTTCATTATCATATTTTCAATAATAATAATGAGGAAGTGAACATTAATACTTTACATGCCTGAAAATACTTTTTTTATTTTACATTCATCCTTCATAGTTAGGCAAGAATAGGAGTCTAGGCTCAAAATTTTCTAGACACTTTTTCATTGTCTTCTAGCTTTTAATATTGCTGTTGGAAAATTCATTGCCATTTGAATTCCCCATTTTTTGTATGTAAACCAATCTTCTCAGTCACTTCCATTTATTCCTAGCTTCTGGAAGGTTTATAATTAAATGGCTTATTGTGTACCCTTTTAGAATTCTTTGAGCTGGGTATTTGAGCTGGGTATTTCCACTTTGAAACACATGTTCTTTGGTCCTAGATTGTATTAATTCACCTATTCAATCATTAATTCATTTGTGCATTCAACACATAAGTGTCATATACAGCCTACACTGCTTTATGTATCAGGAATGCAAGAACAAACAAGGCAGAAGTAACATAAAAAATTAAGCACAGTTTCTCTTATTTTTCTTATAACTTAGTCCCCACCATTTTCAACTTGTTTGCTTTTTCTTTCTTTCAGGTCTTCTATTAAAGTTTAAGCTTTAGACTTATCTTCACACAGACATAATCCTCACAACTTGAGTTTCAGAGTCAACTAAGCATTTCTTTAACACTTAGAGAAGATGGTCATATGTTTGACTATGTACCAACAGCTAATGTCTAGATTTACCGCAAAAGAAAATGTAATTCAATTTTGAATATTATAACATATGAAAGTTAATTCAAAAAAAACCACTAAACTTCATCAGTAGGTGTTATGATTATCAGAGAGATCAGCTCACCAGCCAGTCCACATGCATTGAACTGTACTCTGAACCCCAGGGGAGGAAGAAAAGCCTATGATTATTTTTTAAAATTCACAGCCATTTTTCAGCTTGTCTGGTATCAGATTATAATTTCCATCTTGGCACTCTCCTTATAGTACGCAAAATGATCAATCTTTTTTGATATTGTTATTGTTATTATTTGTGTATTTACTTGTTCATTCATTTAATTAATTTATTTATTTATTATTGTTCTGGTAGGCTTTGCTTTTTCTTTTAAATATATAAAATGGGGGGAGATGTAGAGAATTCATAAAGCAAATGTACTTCACAGGGCCTGGTTTTCCAAAGCCTTGCGGTTTCAAGTATTGACCTTGTGGAGTACAGGAAATTTTCCTCAGGCTATAAAGTCTCTGGTGTAAGATAAAGAATTCTAACACAGCAAGGTTGCTGGCTCAAAGACAGACAAATTACTGATGGAGATGTAAAGATACTGAGAAATTGCTGTAAGAAGGGAATGTTTGCTAAGATCAAGCTTTTGTTGATAGGACTAGTTAATTGCCTTACTGGAATGTCATCTGGCTTGTTTCACTGAAAGTTACCAGCCTATACTGTTGAACTATAACCCCACCTATGTTCTCTTCCTGTAACTTCCTGGTCTGGAAAATAAATGTAGGAAGAGAACCCCAATTTGGAGTTAATTTCCCGAGGAAGGAATGCCTCTCACTTGAGGGTTCTGGGGAAGTTAACCACTCTGGGGCTTCTCACTGCTCAGAAGAGATGTGCTTTGAGTAATCCTTTGTGGCTCCACCACCCAGGGGAAGTGGGGTGACAAATCTGTGGGGGGCAAAGCAACAAAGAGGTATTACTGATAAAGAATTAGAAATTACAAATGGTAGCTCTAGAAATGACCTTAAAGTTCACTTATATTAATGTCCAAATAAAATTATTGTCCAAAGATATTAACAGTTAACTAGCTAATAATTAATATTTGTTAGGTCAAAAGGGGGTTAATCCATTTGTATATTTTTTAATATAAAAACAAACATTTTTCAAAAAACTGACAATTTAAACAAAGTTAAAAGGGTTTCTTTATTTCATGATTTTAATGTTTAGTTTCCCCTGAGAAACATCATAATGTAAATACTGTGGGCAGTATTTCTCATAATTACATGACTAGGGAATTTCTAATTTCCAGAATATCTCAGGAGAATACTTGACTATTGGGTTAGTCTAACTCTCTCATAGAGAAATGTGCATAGTGAAGCCCAGAAGGTGAAGTTTCTTGATGAATTGCTATTGCGATACATAAAATGATTACATATATGTTAGATATACTCTATCTTTCAATTTGTGTAGCATTTTATAACAGAAAAAAGAATATCCCATCATTACCACTTAATTCACAAACACATAAAATATTATTTCCACTGTGATAACAAAATAGTTTCAAAAAGATCAAATGACTTACTCAAGGTGGTAGTTCTAACGAATAGCAAAAGTACCAGTCCTCAAAATTATTCTGATTTTTTCCATTATAATGTGTACCTTTTTGTAAATGAAAAAAAAATGAAAGAAAAACAAAACAAAACAAAAAGAAACAGAAAAAAATCTAAATGATCAGAGAAGGCTTCACTGAAGAGGTGTGATTTGGGCCCAAATGGGTGAATTGCATTTGGACAGGCAGAGAGCAGTGTGTTTTACGCAAAGGATATAGTATAAACAAAGGCATGGAATTAAAAACAGAATGGCAAATACATGGGAGGAAGGGAGGTGGTCAACCTAGACTGAGTGAAGAATATGCATAGGCTCAATGAGAGATAAGTTTGGATGGATCAAGAGGGGTTATATTCAAATATGCCTAAATAGTGTAAAACATTGCTTTTTTACAAGTACAGGTTATACAAGCTATACAACCTCAAAGTTGGCAGGATTGCAGTTTTTATAGAGAAAAGGAAATTATACCATATTTGAAGAAAAGCGATGAACTATTTTTGAAATGTGGAGGATGTAAATTATGCATTAGAATGTGCATAAGAAATAAATTTTTCTTTGTGTTCAGTGACCAACTCAACGAGTGTCATTTGAGTTAAGAAGGCATCTGCACAAAATTCTTCATTTAAGAATATATCCTATTACTTGGACATATTCCAAGTAATAAGTACTGAAGCTAAAATGAATTCTGTATGTGCAAATTTTCAGCATTAAAGGGAGAAACTATAAACTGAATAAACTAGATATTTTCTTCTTTATTTCTTTTTAAATTAACAATGAAATATATTTATGTAGAATATTTTCACTACAAAACTTTCAGTGTGCTTCACCTTCATGGAGATAATATTTACATGGTGCTGTGCTTAAAGGGATCTATAAATGTATAAACAAGTGTTGGCTCTAGTTTTCCATATGGGATTATAATTACCCATATCAAATATTTCTTTCAGGTATTTCTGTATGATGTATTCTTCCAGAATAGAAGTTTCTGAAGTCTTTTACTCACTCACTCCACTTTGAGTTTAGGAATGATCATATTTATTTATCATCTTTAGAGCCAGTCACTTTGTAGTTAAAAAGTCCAAAATTTATTGAGTATAAGGAACTTGGTCAAGGTAATGAAGATAGAAAGAAAAGAGGCCAAAATTCAAATTTTCTTCTATTTGATTATAAAGTCCAGCTCTTCTCATGACCCCAGTCTTACTACATGAAAAAGAAATACAATGGGCCCTTGTCTATTCTGAACGTTAGAATTTACTCATATATAAAAAAGATGCAAGAAATAAACCCTATAATTTCAAACATATTTAAATACTAAATTGGGTGGTATAGGAATTAAATGCTGTAAAAATTTTAATGAGGGACATAAACAAGGGCTGGTATACTCTTAACAAATCTAATGAAGTTGCTGAGACTTTCCCTATTGCAAATAATTTGAGTAAAATTTAGAATAACAGAGAAAATATCATAGTCAACATTTATATTTCTCCAAATATCTCCCTGACAAACAGAAAATTTTGAAGGCAGGTAACAAAAACCCAAAACATTATATTCACAGGATAAAAGATAAGAATTACAGCTGACTTATCAGAAACCATGAAAAGTAAAAACAATGGTGTAACATCTTTAAAGTGCCAAGCAAAACAGTATCAACGAAAACAATAACAGCAACAAGAACTATCTACCCAGAATCCTATATACAGCAAAATTGTCTTTCCTAAATGAAGGGATAAATAAAACTTTCTCATACAAATATAAACAGAGATTTTATAACTAGCAGACCTAATATATACGACTAGGAATTTAATTCAGCGTATTGGTTACTCAAATAACAAATCTACTGGTAAGCCAAATAGTGAAGCAATTCTGAGTTTAACAATAAAGCTGCTATCATTTCAGGGCTGAAGTTGACAGTAGGAGAAGGTTATGCCACAAAAGCAAAAAAGCCACACTTTCTAATAGGAGATAGAACTCTGGATGGAGGGAGTGTCAGTTACACCTGGTATCTCAGAAAAGCCACAATCACACCTAGAAATACTTCCTGAAATAATGGCCCTTGTATTAGTCAGCTTGGGCTGCCGTAACAAATACGGTAGACAGGTGGCTTAACAGTAGAAATTTATTTCTCACAGTTCAGGAAGCTGGGAAGTCCAAGATCAAGGTTACTAGCTAATTCAATTCCCCGATGAGGGATCTCTTACTGGCTTAAGGATGGCTGCCTTCTCTCTGTGTCCTTATGTGGTGGAGGGAGAGAGTGCTCCAGTCTGTCTTCTTCTTCTGATAAGGGCATTAGTCCCATTATGGGGGCCCTACTTTCATAACTCCCTATAAATCTAGTATCTCCTTAAGGCCCTACCTCCCATTACATTAGGGGTTAGGGCTTCAATCTGTGAATTTTGAGGGGACACAAACATTTAGTCTATAACAGGCCCCTGCTAGGATTTCAGTTGCATAAATCAACATAAAAGAGAATGGGCAAATAAGCCTATGAATACAGATGGCAGTATCCAGCTTCTCTGAAACAGAATGAAGAATGAGGATAGATCAGAGAGAAAAGAGGCACAGTATCTGTTCAGCTCTCATCTTTAAAATTTTCTGCATCCATTTCACCATTGTACTCTACTTAACTTCCATACAAAACAGCATGCCTCTGTCTAATATGACACAAGTACACTTCACGAAGCACAACTACACTTCCCCTCTCCCAAAGTCTCATTAATGATTTCCCTATCAAATCCGTATGTGGCTTTCTGTGGCCTCGTGACCTATAGACTAAATTGTTAATGTAAACATCATTCATACTCTTCATACAAAATAGCAGAACAAAGAGAAGGGGGAGGGGATATGATCAGTTAATATATGCAGGTTAATATAGTTAATATATTAATATACATAGGAATATATAATCTCACAAACACACACAGACAGCTGTCGGGCCTTAAAAACTCACGCCACCTTAAGTGACATTACAAGCGGCACCATTATGGCCCACAAAGGCGTATTAATGTGGCAGCCTAAGGTGGCACCGGGAGGAAGTAGGGTGGCAGTGTCTGCGGGAACCTTGCCTTAGTCCTTCTTGGCCAAATACGTGCTTCCACGCTCATGAACACTGTGTGATTGCAATAGCTAGGCATTGAGACAGGATGCATGCTCTCGTAACCTTTAAGCTGATTGGAGGATGTAAAAAACCTCCCTTCCCCATTTGCCTTTAAAAGCAAGTGCTTGTGTGGTAATAAATGGAACTGCTCAACAGAACCCCCTACCGCATCTGAGTGTCCTTTAACGGGCTGGTTGGGGCCGACGGCTGTGCTCACCTCTCTTCGAGGCTCTCTTCCCCCGTCTCCTTCCAATGGGGACTGGAGGGAAAGAGGAATCCGGGCAATTCACTCATCCACCAGAAGGGACACCAAGGGAGAGACTGATAGTGAGGCTAGGGCTGTTCGGGTTGGCTGGCGACGGACCCGACAGACAGCCGCTAAATTTCTCATTTTTGTAAGTAGATTTAAAGCTGTAGTTATTTATCACTTCCTATTTCTATCACCCATTGCATGCTTCCTTTTCCTTTAGCCAGCACTTCAGTTGACCACTATTTTTCTTTTTAACTCATGGGAGTTAAACTCATTCTTGTAAGGTTTACAGAGGTAGTTACCCTGATTTTACGAAGTTGATTTAGTTTTTACTTTAATGTTTGCAGCTGGACATGTCAGCAACTCACAGAGTCTGAATGAATTTTCTGCATTCCAGACATATAGCCCCTGATAGCATTATAGTAAAAGCAACCAAATATCTTCCTGATCATAGGAATTAATCATCCCAGCCAGTATAGACCTTGTATCCTACTACAAAAAACCAATGAAATAGCATAAGTACCTGAGAAATGTAGGCTTTCAATAAGAACGTACGGAATCACTCAAACAACAGGAAATGTTTCTACCTATGCATGGAAGACTTTTGTTAGAAATACTATTGACTAAATATGCATAGTGACTCTTACTTTTAGAATATTAACTCTGATATTTTATAACTTTAGGATTTCTTATTATTAAACATTTAGAATTGGTCTGTTATGTCACTTTGGAGTCAGCTAAATCAGACAAAAATTATGTAAATTAGTAACAAATATCTTTCTTTTAAAAAGAGGTAACAATCTATAGGGATTTAGAGAAACTTATAGCCGTGTAAAGCTTTATCTTGTGGAAGCTATAATTGGTCCATCTAATTGACAGCCATCCTAATTGGGTTAGCCTTAACTGTTGGCACTAGCTGCAGCTCCCTTAATTAGGTCTGCTTAAAAGTCACAGGGGGAAATAAACTGAATTTCACAAGAAAAAAGATGCTTAAATAATGACCAAACAAATGTCATGATTAAGGACACAGAAACCACCAAAATGATAATGGTATAATGATTTTTGATTCCTTAAATGTTATGCTAGTTTACAAAAATAAAATTCAATAGATTGTTTTTAATGGCATCTTAAAATAACTACTTTTTTTTAGTTTAAAAAAAGAATTTGGGAAAATAAGTATGTTGAGATTGATGTGTGTTTTAGTCTGTTTTGTGTTGGTTTAACAGAAATACTGGATACTGGGTGATTTATAAAGAAGAGAGGTTTATTTGGCTTACGATTCTGGGACAGCTGCATCTGGCACAGGCCTCAGGCTGCTTCTACTCATGGTGGAAGGCGGCAGGTACAAGCAGATCACATGTTAGGAGGAAGCAAGAGAGCGAGAGAGGAGGTGCTAGGGTCCTGTAAACAACAAGCTCTCGCAGGAATTAATAGAGCGAGAACTCACTCATTACTCCCCCTCCCCCAGGGAGAGCATTAATACATTCATAAGGGATCCGCCCCCATGACCCAATCAGTTTGCAACACTGCCACATTGGAGATCAAACTTCTACATGAGTTTTGGAGGGGACAACACATCCAAACTCCATCAATGTGATTCCTATAATTTTGGAGAAAAGTGGATCTTTCATTAGTTGAATTACATTTTAAATATCTTGGAGTGAGAGAATTAAAGTTAACAAATGCTAAAAACAAAACAATACAAAACTGTGTGATATAAATAATAATGATTTCCTAATTGGGGGGTAAACATTTTATTTTTTGCATGAGATTTTCTTCAGCTGGGATATACTAGTAACCTATATATTCTAATTGATGTATTATTTAGTTACTACACACCAACCTTAAATCTTCTTTTTTATTTCTCTTTAATATTCTTATATGTCTAGTTAACTTAAATGAGAATGGAAGAGTGGCCTTCAATTAAGAGACAAAAGGGTGCATTTTCTAAAACAAAAACACGTGCCAGGATTATTGACTCCAGATTTCCACCAGCTCAGCACATTGGCTAATGGTTTTGATTACTTAAATACTAATAAATAATGGGGCCATAAAAAAATTCTACTGTCTATTGTTATAATACCAGTATCAAGAGATCCAAAAAGTATACCAATTATCTTCAGGACATCTGAAAATTATAACTATCAAATATATCACATCAGTGACTTACAGTACAGCTGGGTTTTGTTTCTGGGCTTTTCTTAAACCATATTTCACATTAACATGATTTCACTTTGTGTGAAACTTGTAGGCTTCAAATACCAACTACATAGAATTTTGCTGCTTACCAGAGAGAATGAAAATATTAATTCAAAATATCACATGATTTCTTAATGATCTATTGTTCTCTACTGCTAAATACAGATTTCAGTAGACAAAAAGCTATATAATCCAAACTTCTTTCCCCTCTCTCAGATGTTCACCAGTTTCATTTTGCTTCATAAATTTTAGAAAGTAGAAGAAAATGGTGCCATGAAAACAGACAGATCTTGCAAAACAAGTAACATAATACTGAAATGCAAAAAATGAATTTTGGATTGAGTATAGAGAACCTAGACCCATTTCCTATACCTGTTCATGTCTTACATGAAGGCTTATTCAGGACTTACTCTCTCATGCCTTTGCTTTCTCATCATAAAATGCAAGGTCTGCCTTTAGAGACTTCTGGGAGGGTATCATGTTCTAGTGAAAAGAAAATGATCTTCAGATAGAAGTAAATTTAGTTGGGATTCCTGCTCTGTCACTTACCAGCTTTTTATTTACTTCTGTCTAACCTTGGAAAAATTATATTTTCTAAGCCTCTATATATTGCATCTGTAAAATGGAGATTTATTTACTTTATTTATTTTATTAGTAAGAGATAAAAATGCTTTGCACATTTTAGACACTCCATGAATAATACTTTTACTTGTATGATTCCTCTTACCATTTAAAGTTTCTTCTAGCTTATCCTATGATACCATCTTATAATTTTAAAAAACACAAGACATATTAAATAAATCTAGTGTCACTTTGATCAGTTACTTTTATTATAAAAGCTACACTTGAATTCAAAAATTCTGCAGTTGAGGATTCTAAAATAATCTGTTTGAATAAAAACACTTTATAAGTGTATGATCGTCTCTTACAACAAATGACTTTCTCATTAAATAAGTATTCAGAATTTACTGTACTTCCTCAGAGTGTTATAATATAATTCTTTATTTTAAGGCCTGTTAAGGTTACCAATTACAGAGCTGCAAACTGACAATCTACTAAAAGATGTTTCTCATTTAAGGATAATTTGTTTAAGTTCACTCCCAAGACTAATTTTTTTTAAACAATCACAGCTTAGATTATATTTCATTCGTGCATTCTGACAGTAAGAAATAGAAGCCTAAGCCTATATCTGTGAGGGTATTAGGCCTACGGTTCAAAAAAAAAAAAAAAACTCCTACTTGAGGAATGGGAAAACACTGCTTTTTTTGCAAATGGCAGAGTTTAAGAAAACAGGCCAAAAGGAGACCAAAAAACAAGATTAAACTTAACCTGTTTCTTTCAGTGTATGTGCTATTTTTCAGAATGAACATTTAAAGAGTTAATCTACAACACCGTTGACAACTTTCACCGGTCATGAAACCCTACTACTTTTTCAAGTGAATAAGTATTTATTTACTGCCTATAAGCTATTCACCATTTTCAATCCTATGTGTTTTATGACAAATCACTTAAAATACCACCATTATCTTCATTTTTTCAATAATGTAGAAATCTTATACAATTTGGGTTACAATGTATAAGTGAACTTACATTGATGTAATATATGATATTTAGAAGTATTATATGTATATATTTGGGGGAAAATGAATAAATAATGATACCTTAGGCAAACTAAAAAAAAAAAAAGCCAGATTATTACTAAATTTTCCCAATAAAAAATCATGCCTATACTACGACTGAAGTTAGAACTACATAAAGGAGAAAAAGAGAGAACTTTTTATCAGTACCACACTCGCCCGAGTGAGCCACAGGCTGGCCCTAGGAGAGAACTTTTTAGATTCCCTGCAACTCTTGAGGGATTACAAAGTTTTGGCCAATAACAAATGTAGATGCAATATATTGCAGAGGGTTCTAAATTGAAAGAGTTCTGAGTTCAAAACCCAGCCATGCCACTTTCTAGGTGTCTTCAACAATTATTTTTTAATTCTAATTCAAGGATCCTTATTGCTGAAATTAGGATAGTAATAACAATCCATTCATCATAGACTTACTTTAAAAATTAAATGAGTTGATGTACATAAAATGGCTATTACTGAGCCTTGCACATAGAAGTGTTCATTAACTGGAATACGATTAAACAAACAAATATTTAAAAATGGAATTACTGAGAAGAGCCAACTTTGCTGTAATGTGGCTAAACCCAGACAGATTGTCATATATTAACGGCACTCACAGATCTTTGTCACTCCCCTAACCCCCTTCGTTTCTCTTTTTGGCTTCCCTCCTTCTGATTTTATGCACACATACCCATGCATTACAAAGTATACTACAGAGTTTATCCTTTTTATTTAAAAGTGAACAAATATGGGAGTTGTAATTCATCTTAGTAGGATTTTTATTGTCAATGTTTTCTAATTCTTATAGTTGTACAAATGCACAGTTCTAAAAGTTCTATCTGCTGGTGTGAAGATCTCAAAGGCTACAGTGCTTTTACTTTCTTTTGTCTCTAGGTCTTCCTAAAGAGTCTGTAGTGATTATATAGCTCGTGGCAGCATATGTGGCCTATAAGTTTAAAACTATACCAGGGTTTTGAAACATTTCTAAAGCTAACAAAGCATTTGAAGCACGTTTTCATCTTTTATGTACCTAAAAAGGTAATATTTCCAAAGGCAGAATTGAATCTAAATCTGCATCAAAGGAAAAAAAAAAAAAAAAAAAAACAGTTGCGAAACATAAGAGGTTATTTCAATCTGTTCAAGAGTTTGACTCACTTATAAGCAGAAAACATGTTTAAATTGCAAATATGTTTAAAGTCGGTGAGAAAACATTTACAAATAACTACATTTTTAGCACATCCAAGCTAATATTAATTGTATATACAGACGAGTTAGAACTTTCTATCTAATGAATAAATAAATAGATGAAATTATCCTAAGCCAACGAAGTCTATCATGCCCAGCCAGGGTCAATAAATAAGTATATGAAAATACCAAGGAAGGGCTGGCCATTAGCTCATTTGGTAAGTGTGGCATTTTAATGCCAAGGTCAAGGGTTCAGATCCTCATACTAGCCAGCTGCTAAAAAAAAAAAAGAAAATATCAAGGAAGAATTATTAGATACTGATTCAGAAAAGAACTGAGTCCTCTAACTCTTTGCCTTATTCACGCAAAGCAGTTGGCTATTATTTTTATAAGTTTGTTCTAAGAACATTGTGATTTTTTATTCAGTTCAAAGGAATTAGCAATAAAATAATTTTTGAGAGAAAAGAAACAATAATTTTGCTCATCTACTAATTGAACTTTTAGCTTTCAAAAAATTAGGGGTATCTCAAAGTCAGGTGCTGAGTTCATATTATTTAATTATTTGGGTGGTTATAAATTGAATATTTTTTAAACTGTTTCATCAGTGTAATACTGCTTGAGGGTTCTATACTGTTAAGACCCTAAATGATACTATTACATTATAAAAATGTCCTAATTCTTTAAAACTAAACAATATAGAATGTTGGATTAGAGTATGTTAAATATTTTTAAATTCTAAAAAAATCTGTATATTGTTGTAATTTCCTCCACTTTTCTGTGTCCTCTCTTTGTAAATTCTCCAGATAGTTGATTCACTGGTTTTGTCCTGAAATGTGGTGCCTTGCTTGGTCACTATTTGGAGATTTATTGAGGGAATCATTTTAGCTTCCTGCTACTGAATTTCTAAAACTAAATCTTTCCCATTGTCTCCCTTCAAGGAAAACACGATTTTCTATGGGTTTATATTTTATTATTTCATTTTTAAATTTATTTTGTAATTGAAATATAATTGATTATACATATTTTGGAGGTACAGAGTTGACTGTCAGTATTTGTATGCAACATGTGATGAGCAAATCAATATTATTAGCATGTTCATCAGTACAAACCATAATTATTCTTTGTGTCCCTTACCCAGTTACTCCCTAACTCTCCTCCTCCTCCTTTTTCACCTCTAGTAACCACAGACCTGTTCTTTCCTTTTGAAAGTTCAACATATTATTGTGGTTATTCTTTCTTTCTTTCTTTCTTAAATAGGCAAAGGAGATGAATAGACATTTCTAAAAGGAAGACATACAAATGGCCAACAGCTACATGAAAAATGCTTAACCCCACTAATCATCAGGGAAATACAAATTAAAACCACACTGAGATATCATCTCACCCCAGTTAGACTGGATATTATCCAAAAGACAGAGAATAACAAATTCTGGTGAGGACGTGGAGAAAGGGGAACCCCCCAATACTGTGGGTGTGACCATAAATTAGTACAGCTATTAGGGAAAACAGTATGGAGTTTCCTCAAACAACTACATATGAACTACCATATAATCCAGCAATCCCAGTGTTGGGTATATACCCAAAGGAATGGAAATCACCATGCTGAAGGGACACCTGCACTCCCATGTTCATCACAGCTCTATTCACAATAGCCAAGATAAAGAACCAACATAAATGTCCACCAATAGACTACTGGATAAGGAGAATGTGGCGTATATACACAATAGAATACTACTCAGACATAAAAAAGAATGAAATTCTGCCATTTGCAGCAAAATGAATGAGCTTGGAGAAAATTATGTTTAGTGAAATAAGCCAGGTACAGAAATAGAAATTCCACATGTCCTCACTCATAACTGAGAGCTAAGAATGAAAAGAAAGAAAGAGAGAGAGAGAGAGAGAGAGAGAGAGAGAAAGAAAGAAAGAAAGAAAGAAAGAAAGAAAGAAAGAAAGAAAGAAAGAAAGAAAGAAAGAAAGAAAGAAAGAAAGAAAGAAAGAAAGAAAGAAAGAAAGAAAGAAAGAAAGGAAGGATGGGTTTACATTTTAAAATGCTAAGGAAGCAAAAAACAAAGTCTCCTTATTTTTAACCTCTGTTTTTTTCTCCCTCCTTATGCAGGTCTTTAATTAAAATCTTAGAATCTTAGATTCATTCCCATGTCCTCTATGGTAACACTCATTGCAAACATTATTATGGATATGAGGTCTCTCCCTTAATTAAGAACTAAAAGCTTTCATTTCCTAAAACAAAAGCATGTGGCAGGTTTTATTGATCTGGTCTGTGTCGCCAGCTGAACACATTAGCAGGGGTTATTGATTACTCTAGCGGTAATGAGCTTGGGTTCCTTGTCAGGTGAAGTCCATGCTCCTTGGTAGTGTTTTCTTGAAACTGGATAATATGGAAGTTCATGTTCACTATGATATATGATGCAGTAGACTTTTAAAACCTTACTGACAAGAAATTGTTCTTTAAATATGTAACAGCAGATATTAAAACGGTTATTTTCTAGTCATTATCTTCTAAATAATCTTTTTTTCTGAATGCTAATGATGCACTTAGGAATAGATGCTAAGCCAAAACAAGGATAGCATTAAAGAAATGTCATCACATATGGCTCTGACTGCTTTTAATAAGTTCTCAAGTAGCTATCATCGTTATCTTCTGATGACCAAGCTGGGCAACTTAACTAGCTCAGCTTAATCATTATCCATGTTTACGATCTCTATCCAATGTTTGAATGAATTGATGAAAACATCTTTAAGGACTGATGACCAATAAGAAATGGTAATCTGGATAGTAAAACTCATGTGTGACATTTCTTAAGAAAAATGATGGTAAGTTCTTTATTAGGAGAAATACTTTAGATAAGTATTGTTAAAATTTATTTCACTCCAAGATTTCTTTTAGGGTAAAAGACCCATTACACTACTTACTAATTTATTCTGGTGGAACGCTGCCAAATGGAAATAACGAAAGCATTGAGGGGACTAGGTCTCCTCTTGATGGGATAACATACAGGTGATATTTGAGATTCTAGGTTTATTATAGATACATATGTGTTCAGCCAAAAATAATTAAATACATATTTTTTTTCAGAAACACATTTAAAAGCCACTAGAATATTTAAGTTGTAAATATGCTATTTTCATTATAGTTAAGTTCAAAATAGAAGTGAGGGGGAAAATTCTATCCTGCTAAATGAAAGGAAGTGATCCTCATGAGAATATGATGCCATAGCTCAATAAGAGGTACACACAATAAGAACGCTAAGATATATTATTTGGAGCCTGAAAGTTTTGGGTTGATATTGAAATGTGAGGAAAATTGATCATTTTCCTTTAAACCTTCAGTCTTTCATAATCTGCTGAGTAGGTTCTGTTCAGTCACTGAATATGTTACAAGGCCCTGTGGACTCACTGCCAAAAAAAGAAAACATCTACATTTCTCCTATGACCACATCTGCATCACCTGATTGAAGAAACAAAATCGTTTCTGAACGTGGGAACCAATCTAATCTTCAATCCCCAATACCTCACCAAGGCATTATCCACAAAGCAGAGATGGCTAATTTTGCTTCTGTCTGTGATAGACCTTATAGCATGTGTGTCCCTAATGGAATGAAATATGAACTTTACTGAAGATTCAAGCACAATGGACAAAGAAATAGGCAATTTGTAATTTAGAGTCTAGTTCAGCCTTGAAGGTGGAGACAATTGATATTTGGGAGATGTGGAATTTGTTGTAGATTTCTGAAGTCGGGTTTATCATCAGAGTCACAGGATTTCAGTATCAAGTTCTTGAAAATTTGCTTGCTTGGCTTATTTACATGCCATTTTATATTGATTAGCTAGTCATGTTAATTGACAAACTTTCACCCAGAATATTAATTTCCTCAATGACTTAGTATTTGTTAGACAGTACCAGTACAAACAGCTTGCATGGCATGATGCAAGCTCCATCTCATGCCAAAAGTAATATGCTCTTCAGCAGTGCCAAATGTGGCAGGTTACACAATATATCCGTTTTTATTTTCTAACAACATGATTTTTAGTGGACATGACCCTATTCTTGACGATAAAAATCTAAAACTTTAAAACTAGTTCAATGAAGTTTAATACTTCACTACAACCCTGAAAAAAAAATCAAGTTGTGGGAATTCTTGCTACTCATAAAATGGTGGCATAAAAATTGCTATACATTATTATGGACCAAGTAAGAACCAGTAATATTACATATCGTCATCTCTCCTCAGCCATGGACAAAGCTTATTTTAGTGTCTAAAACATAACTGACACGAATAGCTGATTCAGGGAAGAGTAACAAATATCATTAAAGGATTTTAAAGTAAGGCATAGGAGGAAAATGTGAATGAATTGCCATTATTAACTATGGAAGAAGATCCGAGAGATTCGTGATGTAGTCACTGAAAGAAATGATATAGTGTGGAATAAGGGATATTTGTTTACTAGTAGGGATAGAAAAAATGAGCCAGTTATTTGCTTTTCTAAGATATACAAAATAATGTATAAATTCCTCATCACAAAATCTCCATGCCTCCGTAATCTAGAGCTTTGTGTATTTGCAATATCATACACACACACACACACACACACACACACACACACACACACACACACACACACACACACACACACACACACTCACCAGTATACTAAAGGGGACTAACATTTTTCTTCCCTAAACATGGTCTGCTTTATTCCATTTCTGTTCTCTCTTCTTGGAATATCCATTATTCCATCTCTGCTTGTCAAAATTGCTCCCATAGTCAAGTGACCAAAATCCAACACAGAATCCTTGATCTATGGAATAAGCATGAAGCTTTAATACTGTTATCCTCACTAGTCTTTTTGTACCTTACAAATTACAGCTCACATTGTGATTTACACACAGCATCTGTCAACTCTCAGGCCTGAATATTCTGCCAATACAAATTTTGAAATTTGTACACCTCTATGTCTTCCCTAAGCATCTGGAATGATACCCTGCATGTAGAAAATATTTATTTTGAACTGAATAAAATTGAAATGATACCTCCAAATGCTCTTTCTGACCAAATATACTTCCACTTTAGCACTGTAGGAAGGTTTTACTTCCTCCTGCAATATCAAGAGGTTAGATGATAAGGTTTCTTTCATCGAATATAGCCCACCATGTATACAGTAATACCTTCTAACCTATAAAATTTGGGAATAGCTACAATGTACCACCCCCTCAGCCTTTTAGTATTATTCAATTTCTGGATTTTGTTTGTGTTATCAGATTCTGCACTGCTTCTTCTTAATATCATCATCTTATTTCATCTGTAGTGTTTCTTTTCAGTAAACACTAAGGAAGATCTGGGTTCAAATTCTGTTTTTTAAAACATAAATGTTCTATATTACTTTGTAAGCTATTTGCCATGTTTCAGTCTCCTTATCTGCCTCATAGCTTTTCTGTGAGCATTGAATGAATAATGCCTATAAAGCATTTAGCAGAGTGCCTGATATATATTAATAACTTGATAACTGGAAGTTTTTATTAGTAATAATTGTGATGACCTTATTTGAACTTCTAATCAGTATTTGGAAATGAACCTGGGTATAAAACATTGCAGGTTTAAACTATGTTAACTATAAAACTGTAAGGCAGCTTAAAACCCTGTTGCTGTGGAAAAAAATTATTAATATCTGCCAAGGAAGTAATGTAAAAAAATGAGATAATGGGCAAAGAACCGTTTTCAAAATTCAAGAGATCATCCTAATTAGTCCTGTTACAATAGAATCAGCCACTCATTCTAATCATAAAAGTTCATAGAATCATAACATCTTAGATCCAGAAAAAAATTATTTTATTTTAAATTATTTTATCTTAAAAATGAGAAAACTAAGAAGAAGAGAGATGAAGTTAAAAATGGTATAGGATTTGAAATATAATTAACCTGAATTTATGTCTTTGTTCTACTATCTACTAATCTTTGGCCATCTATCTCTCTAAACCTTAGCTTCCTTATTAAATGGGCACAATAGGACCCATCTTATAGAAATGTTAGCCAATAAAAGTGATTATATTTAAAAAGCCTACCCCTGTGTATGAACTAGAATACTTGATGAACAAATGCTAATATCCTCCCTGTTCCTCAAATACACACACAAACACAAACCCTGAAAGAGAGGTACCGATAATGAGTTGCTGCATGCTGACATCAGAACTGTCTCCTGTTTTTTGTCTGCCAGAATTAGAGTATTTAATAGTACATAATTTATGTATTTAATAGAATTTAATGCATATATTTATTTTTTTTTAAATCTTTAGTTTTTCTAAATTTATTTATACTTGATTTGAAGGATAGTTTCCACCAATTCAATTCTCTGGAGAATATGTTATAGTATAATATTATAAAATCAGCTTTCTGCATCAGTTTAAAGGAAGAAAATAGTGTATATTTTCTAATGACATACCTTTTACTTACTGAATTCTATTTGCCTGTTATTCCTTCTTATTATCAACCATTAGTACCTCTTTCCATATCTTTGCCGGCTCATGTGAATTCTATTTTATTTGTCATACCAATCAACATTTTATATCATAATGTAGTTAATCCTAAACTTCCAAAAATTCATATGAAATTCAGTAGTTATATGTTGGTATTCCTTTTAGGTTAATTCATATGGGCTCATTATCTCAAGAATACTGCTTATACCATTGATAAGCTTCTTCAGGGCAGAAGATAACAAAGCTGTATAATACCTGACTAAGGGTGATGCATCTTCTGTTCATCCTTGTAGAAAATGTGTCCTGAAGAAACTCCACGACACACAGATGAAGTGGCTTCCCACCCCACTACCTGGACATTCCTGGACAGGACTGTTGTAGGTAACATGAAGACGTGAGAGTGAGGACCTGGTTAGCAGCCACAGGGAAAAGGAAGCAATGTCAGCTCTAAATCTATAATGAGGACTCCTCCTCTCCTTATACAAAATACATTTTAAGGTAAACAGTTTAAATTCTATCAATAGCATCCTTTGGTCATGACTGTCTTCATGACCATTTTGCAGACCATAGTGTTCTGATTTGAAAAATAAGTATGGATACAGATTTAAAAATAATATGATATAGAATTTTAAGCTATTCAATTCTACTGACAGAGAGACGGGAGAATACAGAATCACCAAACAGATGCTTGTTTGAATTTTAAGATCAAGAAACAAGTGAAAGAATAAAAAAGTCTCTTTTTTTCCCCCTGACGTTACCTTTGAAGGAGTAATTATAGTATCAGCACAGATAACTTTTTTGTTTAAAACATAGGTCTTGGCTTATCTCACACAAAATTATAACTCTAATCTCCCTTGAGTATTTTTCACTTGATATTGTTATATATTAAAGAAATTCTTATTTAACTCAAATGATTCATCAAACTATGAATTGATTCTCAACATATGTCATGCACTAAATCACATATTTCTGTGTTCACATAAAGGAATGTTAGTTAATAATCAAAATTCATGAACTTCAGCAACAGGAAATAATAGGAATTAATCTTAGCAACAGGATAATAAGGGGGAAATACTACTAAGTCTTTACATACATTAATATATCTTTCAAACTAACAAAAATAATCATGTTAGAAACACAGATAGATAAAATAAAATACATATAAAAAGAAAACAAACGAATGGTGAAAGCAGGATTCAGGATGGTAGAACTGATGAAAGACAGGAATATGAGTTGGTGAGAGGCACCGCATGGTTAGACATAGGTTATTATTGATCCTATCTTTTAAGACAAATCCTGGAGTTTGGGTGCTCCTAATGGCTAAACCTAAGGTAGTCTGAGTATACCAAAATAAGTAATATAGTTGTAGACTATAAGCTGACATAGAAAATAAGTCCAAGAAGATCTAAACAAACAGTTGAATAATTAATGGGAGAGAAGAGACATATCTCCTATACAGAAGAATTCCAAATAATTTATGTAGTTACTACCCCTCTAGGAAGTGGAGCTCAACTTCCCCCTGTCCTTGAGTGTGGGATGTGCTTAGTGACTTACTTCCAAAGAGTATAGAAGAAGGAGGAGGGAAAGAAGTTACCTTACAATGCAGAAACCTGGCAAATGCCACCTCAGCCAAGCAATCAAGGTGAACATCTTCAATGATAAGTCAGGTTGGTTGATAGTTTATATCAACATTAGTGTTGATAGACACTTGATATAATGTGATGAGAATGGCACTTCACCTCTGCGATCCTCCTCTCAAAAGCCAGCAGGCTCTGTCTACCCATGAGAAAAATAATAGACAAACCCAATCAAGCATATTAGCAAAATATCACAGGGTGGGTGGCTTAAACAACAGACACTCATTTTCTTACATTCTGGGGGCTGGAAATCCAAGATTCAGGGTGGGCTTCTGATAAGACCTCTTTTCCTGGCTTGCAGATGGCCACCTCTCACTGTGTCTTCACATGCTCACATGAGATGTGAGCATGTATGGAGAGAACATTCTAGTGTCTCTTCTTATAAGGATACTAGTCCTGTACAATCACGCTTGTGACCTAAATTAACCTTAATTACCTCCTTAAAGGCCTTATACATAAATATAGGCACATTGCAGCTTAAAGTTTCAACATATGGATGGGGATGGGGGGACACGATTCACATTGAGGAGCATTCCTCAAAATAATCAATGTCATAAGGACAAGAGAAGTCTGAGAAACTGTCACAGTTCAGAGAAGGAGACTAGGAGAACCTAAGGACTAAATGTAAAGTAGTACTCTGGATGAGATCCTGGAACAGGAAAAAAATAAAAATGTGAGAAAAACAGGTGAATTCTGAATAAAGCGTCCAGTTTAGTTAATAGCAATGCACCAGTGATGGTTCTGATTGTGACAAACACACAATAGTGAGGCAGGGTGTTAATAACAGGGAAAAGTGGATGAGAGGTATAAGGGAATCTATATTCTACCTTTACAACATATTTATAAATCTAAAACTATTGTACAATAAAAAATTTATTTAAAAGAAGTTGCAATGAAAAACTAAAATAACGTAAGCAAGAAACAAAACAAATTAGGCCATGCATAACCCAATTAGTGAGAGTACCTTACTAAAAAAGGATTTTAATTACGGTGAGGGTCTTGAATACCACCCTCAGGTTCAATGATTTGCTAGAAGAACTGGCTAACAGAGCTCAGAAAATCTGTTACACTCATGGTCATGGTTTATCACTGAGAAAGAAAATAGATTAAAATCATAAATGGAAAAAGCTTATGGGTGAAGTCCAAGAGAAATCAGGCAAAAACTTCCAGGTGTCCCCTTCCAGTAGAATTACTCAGAGACGCACTCAGTTCTCCTGACTGCAACATGTGACAACACATGTGAAGCACGGCCAATCAGGTAGCTCACCTGAGCTTTGGTGTTCAGATTTTTACTGAGAATCAGTCACATAGACACGCAGCACCAGCTTGACTGACCGTAACTATTCAGTCTCCCGCCCCTGAGAAGTCAAACTGATCCACATGGTCCAGGGTCTCAGGAATACCAAAACACTTCTATTAGGCTGGATATTCCAGGGGCTTGAAGGTTCTGTCTCAGGAGCTGGTCAAGGGTCTGATCTAAAAATAGGCCTACCTTTGGACTGTGTAGGGCTTGAGTAACCCACGCCTACTGAGCTAACTCGCTTACAAGGTGTTGAATCCAATTTTGTGCACTTGAAGCCCTCAGGAATATAATTTAATAAAGAAAGAAAAATTAAATGACATGGCATATATAATTGATTCTAAGAAATACAAATTATAGGCAAGATGTTTACATAAAAAATTACAAAGCTATATAATTAGTGATTTAATAAAGGAAAATAAAATTGCTACTACATGAACTCAAAAAAAGAGAAGCTATTATATTTGAGAAGTGAGGTAGACATAAACTTTGATTTTTAATCTGCTCAGTAGATTAAAATCTCTTCTCTTCTGAAATGCCCCCTCGACTTTGTTGTTTAAATAGTAGCTTCCATGCACAGCCCAACCATTTGAATACAGTTGCTCATAAGTAGACACCTGATTGAGATAGGCTAATTAACCTGCTTCTTTACAGTATTTTTTTCCACTTGGAACTGATAAGAGCATATCTATACAAATGGATAACAAATACATAAAAGAATGCTGTGCATCACTAATCATCAGGGAGATGCAAATCAAAACTACGTTGAGATATCACACCCCATTTAGACTGGCTATTATCAAAAAGACAGAGAATAACAAATGCTGGCGAGGATGCAGAGAAAGGGGAACCTTCCTACACTGTTGGTGAGACTGTAACATAGTACAGCCATTATGGAAAACAGCATGGAGGTTTCTCAGGCAACTACAGATAGAACTACCATATGACCCAGCAATTCCACTACTGGGTATATACCAAAAGGAATGGAAATCATCATGTTGAAGGGATACCTGCACTCCCATGTCCAATACAGCTCTATTTACAATAGCCAAGATATGGAACCAACCTAAATGTCTATCAATAGATGACTGGATGAGGAAAACGTGATACACACACACACACACACACATATACACAATGGAATACTACTGAGACATAAAAAAGTGAAATTCTGCCATTTGCAGTAACATGGACGAGCTTTGAGAAAATCATGTTAAGTGAAATAAGTCAGGCACAGAAAGATAAATACTGCATGTTCTCACTCATAAGTGGGAGCTAAGAGTGAAAGAAAGAAAGAAAAAAAGAAAGAAAAAGAAAGAAAGAAGGGAACAACAGCAATAATATGATGAACTTTCAGAAGGAGAGACTATATCTATGGTCACTAGAGGGAGGAAAGGGGGAATGGGAGCAGAGTTAGGGAGAAATTGGGTAATGGACACAATGAATGATTATGATTTGTAATGATTAACATGCTAATAATCACATATTGATCACATAATGATCATCACATATTGTACACTAATACTGATAGTCAACTCTGTACCCCACAAATATGTATAATCAATTACATTTCAAGTATAAAATAACATAAGGAGAAAAAATATATTCCTTACTTATATGAAGTTGAGACATATAAAATGTGGATGCTGTGAAACTCTGTATCAAGTTACATAGAGAGGCCATGTGAAAGACTGAGTTGACAGGAAGTAAAAAGTAGAATTGTGAGATAAAAAGAGTGATATGGACAATAAAACCCGTGATTTTACCCTGATGGAAACTCATATGTCCTACTGTATTAATGTTTGGTTTCTTTTTGAATTAAGTTATTTTTCTTTTCATTGTGACCAAAGGAATCCTTTCTAAACAAAACTAAATTGAAGGTTTTCTAGAGGAAGTGGCATTTGATTTATGTTTTAAAGGATAATTATTACTAATATTTGTTTAAAATATTCTATGTTTCAGATATATGCTATTCACTGGGAACCCTTAGACTGATAAAATATAAATGGTGTTCTCAAAATGCTGACACTAACATGGAGATTAACATGTAAAACAATTATAGCAATTTAGCTGGATTAGTCCATTTCTGTTGCTTATACCAAAATACGTGAAACTGAGTGGTTTATAAAGAAAAACAAAATTTGCTGTTTACCATTTCTGAAGCTGGGAAGTCCAAAGTCCATCTGGTGGTGGCAATAGAGACCCAGGAGTCTCACACTGCAAGACGGTGAAGCAGAGAGAGCAGAGAGAGAGAGACAGACTCTTCGTGCTCCCCTTTTAAAACCCTCCAAACCTCGCCCATGACCACCATTTTTAATCCACTCACTATGATGTGGTCCTATAAACTAATCACCTCTTCAAGGCCCCACCAACATCAGTTGCATAATAATTTATAATCTATTTACACTAAGATTCATAGTTGTATTAGTCAGGGTTCTCCAGAGAGACAGAATCAATAGGACGTGTTACAAATATATGAGAGGGGATTTATTAGGGAAATTACCTCACTGTGAAAAAAAGTCCCATGATAGGCCGTCTGCAAACCGGATGCAGATAGCGCAGCTCAGTCCGAGTCTGAAGGCCTCAAAACCAGGGAAGCTGATGGTGTCCTTGGTGTAAGTCCTAGAACCCAAATATCCACAGACAGGAGAGAAGAGTATATCACTGCTCCAGTGGATAGAGAGAGAGCTTCACCTTTTTTCTCTATCTTTCGTTCTCTCTGGGTCCCCAGCAGATTGGATGGTTCCCACCCACACTGAGGGCAGGTCTTTCCTACCCAGTCCACTCAGGCTCTCATACTAATCTCTCCTGGAAAGACGCTCATGGACACACTTAAAAAGATAGCTTTACCAGGTTTCTCAACATTCCTTAATCTAACCAAGTTGACACCTAGAATTAACTTTCACATTAGCCTGCTTAACACTATAAAGAATTATGGTAAAAATGATGAGGCATTAGTCTGATTTTGCTTGTAGAAAAGAGAAGAAAATATATTCTAGGCGTGAAGAATTCAAAATGATTTGGATTTGACTTTGAAAAATTATAATAGTTGAAGTGTTAAAAGTAGCTGAGATTACTCAGAAGGAGAAAGAAATTAATATATATATTGTGGAACCTAGGAGAATATTACTATTAAAAAATGAACATAAAAAATAAAATAAAAACCAAAAAAGATAAACTACAGGCCTAATATTTTCTAAACAGATTTTTTAGAATTAATTAAAGCCTTAAAAATCATTAATTATTTTGAATCATCTCTTTACACTGGATGTAATTTTATTTAAATCTAATCCTTAAAACTGGTACTAATTATTATGCCTTTAGTATTAAAAAGATTATGTAAGTGACCCTGAAAGACTTGGTCCCTCAGACTTCTCCTCCCCATCATGTCGATAAACCCACACTGCCCAGGTGTTGGCTACAACTTCAGGAGCAATTCTTTCCTTTCAGAGCACCATTTTATTTTTTATACCATCTATTCTTGAAACAAGCTGAATATTCAATTTACCCTTTTGAATAGAGCTCCCCACTACTCTTTTTTCCCCAAAGAAAACATTCCTTTACAATCTTTCCAAGGCCAGGATTTTTTATGTAAAGGTTATGCTTAGCAATGCTCTGATTGATTTTCTTCCACAGTTTTTGGTGCTGTGGTTTGAATCAGCCCAGGTCATTTCAACAGGACAGGTCTTTTTAAAGAGTCCTTGATGGTTTCCTTCCTCAGAATCCCAGTGACTGGACGCCCGAGTAAGTTCTGCTCCTGACAAACTAGTGTTCCATTCTCTTTGCATTGAATTACCACATAAGCCTTTATTCTTCTGTCTTAAGTGATCTTGGCATAATCTTTAATTTGATTTGCTTCACTGCTCAGGGGTTTCAAGAATGATGTAGAATCATTGCAACAAAACTCCTTGTATGTGATTATTTGTCTCTCATTTATTGTTGTCATTTGAATAGGAGCAATTATTTGTCATTCAGCATACTTCCAGTTTGTTGCCCGTCTTCTTACATCTACAAACATTATGGTATCAGTAGCACTAAATATTTGAAACTCTGTACAATTTTACTGAGGACAATTTATACTTCAATAGCCATATAAGGAACTTGGTATATGAACAAAATAAGCCATTTGTGTGGTGCCTTAGAACGAAAGGATTCATAGATTAAAATATTCAATGGTCAGCACTTTTTCATTTGTATGAAGAGACTTCAACAATGCATGAAAACTCTGAAATATTGCTGTTAAGAATTCCTTAGGAAAAATTTAAAAGCATGGAATTTCTTTCCTCTCTCTCTTCCCACCCAACTGCAAATTGTCCACTCTTGTACTTTCACTTCTTCCTCCTTCTTAGTTTCAATCATCTTCCTCCTGTACATTTTCTGAACCATTTTTCCCCTTTCCTTGACCACCCCTTTCTAAACACGTACCTATTGCTGAAAAACATCCCCTCCTAATGTCTTACTTGTGTAGAGAAAATGACTAGCCTCATTAGTTCCAAAGTTTGGAAACTTGGTAAAGAGCAGATTTGCAAAACTCATCTAAGAACTTTTCAAACCTCATAAGGAAAAACAAAAAATATTTAAAATTGATTTAAGAAATTACAGTTAAGGAATCCCTTATTTCTATGAATTTATGATATCATCATTGAGACCCAATATTGCTAAAACTTGGTTAGATAAAGCAGGATAGATCAATTATTAAAATGACTTCAAATATACACAGCAATATTTGACCATAGATGGATACTAAAGGAGTATAAAAATAGGACAGGATCTCTTAGCATCTATCCTTAGGTTAGAACTGTTAAAACTCCTTGGTTAAAATTCAGACCTATAGACAGAGAATAAAGAATTCTTTCCTTGATTTCAGAGTTTCCTTAAATATCCTCTTCTGGGAATACTCTCATTTCAATAAAGGTAAGAATATCACAGCTACCTCTACTTTTGTTGTTATTGTCATTGTTGTTGAGGGACCACTGGGTGAGCCACTCAGTGAAGAGTGTAGTCCATTCAGTAGTTTTTATCCTTATAATCTAAAATCTTGTAAACTCAACAAGAATCCAGAGGATGGATCAATTAAATTTGAATCCCCTAAGCCCTCTTTAGGCTAGCTGCCATCAAAAACGGGTAAGAACTGAGCCTGCCTGGGATTGCCAATAGAGACAAGAAAGAAATTGGAGTCCGAGGATGGTCAGGATAGAATCTTGAATATTCAGAACAAGTTTATATACCACCTCCCTCCCCTTTGTCCTTTTCAGTACCTAAGAAATAGTCAGGAGATAGGAGATGCCTCCTTTCCGGGAACAGTTGTATTTAATAACCAAACAGTCCTACAAGGGTGTGTAGACCAGGAGGAGATGAAGAAAGTAAAGTTAGACTATCAGCTCATCAAGTAGCTTTTGTCTTAAAAGTCACAGAATGAAAAACTGCAATTAGTTTGAAAGCTGAATACACGATATATTAATTTCAATGGCCCTATCAGTATAATTGGGAATAACTGATTAGTAACAGGGAAAAAAAACACTGGAAATGCCACAGATAGCACCAATGCTTGCCAATAGCCAGACACTATCACTTTGCCAGGATGGGCAGAGGGGCATGTTCCATGGGATGTCGCCTCCCCCCTCTTGCAGCTTTTGGCAGGAATCACAAATTTGGTATTCAATTACAGCCCCTGCATCAGAGTTTTTATGTGTGCATGCCCAGCATGTGACGGTGGGTGTGCTGCCATGTTCAGTGTGGTGATGAGCTTATGCAGTGATTATGGCAGTCCAGGCAGTGCAGCCACTGTCAAGAGCATGATGCCCATCTCTTCCAGCAATGAAACCAGCCATTACTGTGGCATCTATATGAGTCACCTAGACAGTCTGATCAGCAAGCACAATCTGATGCCACACTTCATATTCCCAAAGATGTGTGTTCTTAATCTGCAACAGTCCCAGAGTTTGAGTTTGGTCCACTGAGTAGAGTAACCATACCCACTTTCGTTCATGAATTTAATCCAATTCATATTTCTTCTAATATGTGGATTATTTCTAGGTAGGTGACATTAAGTATTGAATATTCTATTTGCCTCTAGATATGTAGTCTTCAAAGTATTTTCTAGGGTGACCCTAGTTGATGAATCACTTCCACAATTTTTCCAACAAATAACCATATTCAGATGTTGGTCAATATATTCATATTTTTAAGGAAACTTTTCAGTGTGACAGGTTAATAGTTGCCAATTAGCTGTCTGGTATGGAAGGAACTCTAAATTTACTTATTAGGCATTGGCAATTTACCCACCAAACAAGTTCATAGTTCTATGGCCTTGAAAGTCATGGCCTGAACTGCTTTCATCTCCAAAGTGTCTAAACCAATAATTAGGAATGAAAAATAAATCCTTACTCTGTGGAGTTAAAAGCCTGAAATCTCTGTGCACACTAAGTTAATTATGTAAATTTTCACTTCAAAAAAATTTAGCTTAAAAAAATAAAAGAGAGAATATATTGTTTTAAGGAAGACTCTGTCCAGCAAAAATAGTAGATGATTTATAAAAATAGAGATATGTATTTCCTTTCATCGATACATTTCTTAGAATTCTTTGAGAATAAACAAGGTTAGGGAGTAGAATGAGGCTAATTTTATAAAATTTTAGTAGGATAAAAATGTCGATTAGTCATTCAGTATAGGTCAGATACTCAAGTTAGGATTTGTAAAAAAACAATTAATCAAAGATATATGTGTATGTTCTAGTGAATAAAATCCAAAGCTGGGGAAAAAAGACACAGGGCACTTTCTCCGTCTATGCTAATTCTTACCTCATAAAAATGTATGCTATATACTTGTAGCATAACTTTTATATACATACATTTGTTACAATACAACAGGACTATTCAGGGATATTATATACAAAAAACTATATAATTTTTATAACTATATGTAATTGTTCAATTTTTTCAGTCATCAGTATTATGTTAGTTAAAAACATGCTTAAATTTTGTAACTTTAAAATTTTTATAGATCTATGTTTATAGTTGAGAAAAAATCTCAATGTTTATATAATTGCAATTTTAACAAAAACATAAATAGCTTCTGAAAAGAAATGTCACCAAGACATTTATTCATTATACTCCTATGTTTGTAAAATTATTTTACATATTTTATAAAATTATTTTTATATTCTTCAGGTAAGGACTACTTAGAAGTTTCATACACTATTTTGAAAAATACAAAAAGTAAAATCAATTTGGAGTATATGGGGATTTTTAAATTCACTATACAGTATACTATTTTACTACTTCCAACTCCACATATTCGATCCAAGTCGGATAGACAAAAAGGATGCTATCATCAATTGAGACATTTTGGATTTTTTTTTTTTTTTTTTGGTGCGGTCACCTTTTAAATAAAACCTATTGGTATTCCATGAATGTACAGAGTTCTGTGCATTCAAAATAGAAGATATGCAAAAGGGACAGAATTCTCAAAGGAGAAGGGTTATCTATACACATATTTATCATTGAAATAGCCAGCTAACAGAAAATAGGGCTGCAGACATTACACATAACCCTGGACAGCTGTAACTCTGAGTGAGTCCTATGAGGAATGAGATCTACACAGCCATCTGTTCCCAGACATTCCTGACATTCTAGAATCAATTTGCCACTGTCACAAGTCAACTGAGGACAATTGTTTTAAACAGGGCATACAAAAATAGAAGACAAAATAACATTGATCGGCCAACTTTTTGCTTTGATGGCTCAACCTGGGAATAGGAATGAATGAATAAAAAGGAATTGTAAATATGCTTTTTTTTTTTTTTTTTTTTTTTTTGGTGAATTTATGTGAACAACCCTAACATCTCACAAGTGATTTCTCTGTCAAAGATAGATGCAGACATAGGTATTCTAGTTGTGAAACCACATGACCAGAGCGTCATTTCACAGCTGATTTAGCATCAGGAATATTACTATATATCAAATCTGTATTAATACTGACCACTAAGGAAATTATTTTTTTAGGTTCTATAAAGCTGTTTTTTATAATTAAAACAAACTTGGAGCACAGATGTATGGTTTGCTGCTTTTATCTGGGGATCTCAAAATGCTTGCAGCGTGTTAGCATTTTTATAGGATGCTATATCTGAATTTACATAAAAAGATAATCATGCTGGAAAGATTCATTACAAAAATTATACACTTTTATCTGTGTGTTAATTACATCAGTATATGTAAAGTGATGAAATGGAAATAATCACTACAACAGAACAATTCAGGTTTCACAACTTATACATCATAGTTCATTGTTATTGAAATGACATTAGTAGTGGTAGTTGCTGAAAAATGAATAAATTGTGGCCTTGGGGAAAATTCTACATAATAATAATACTTAGAAAGTTTATAAGCAAGGGTGGCATATAAAGAAAGAATATGTTACAAATTTTCTATAATGAGACCAGATTCAATTTATTGACCTTAATCTAGACTCACATCATTATTTCAATGGTAAAAAGTTTGTGCAAAATAATAATTTTTGTTTGTTTTCTTTTTTAAAACATTTTTATTGAAGCATAATTGATTATACATAGTTTGGGAATCAATGTTGACATATGTTGATCAAATCAATATGACTAGTATGTATATTGTTACAAATTGTACTTATTCTTTTTACCCCTTACCCAATCTCTCCCTATCCCCCTCTCCCTCCCCGCTCCCACCACTGATAACCCTAGATGTCTTCTCTCCTTCTAAACGAGTAATGGTTACTCTGTTGATTTCCTGCCTAGATGATCTGTCCAATGCTGAGAGGTGTGTTCAGGTCCCCCAATATTATCATAGAGCAGATCCTTCTGTCACTCTGAAATTGGCTTTGTTGAGATAGACATCCTCTTCTTTTCTTTGGTCTCTGCTGATGACTCTCCTTGTGTCAATGCACTCCAGTGGCCGGTGGACCCTCTGCACAGTGGTTGTGGCATGTAGCCGCTTTCGCGGCGGCCTGGTTATTGTGGTGGCGGTGGTGGGCCACCTACATGGAGATGATGTTTTTGTTCCTTACCTAGTTGCTGGTGGCTCCCGGCTCTGTACCTCAGGACCCTGGGTGGGCCCTGATGCTGCGGTGGCATGCCTGGTCGTAGGAGGAGAGTCCTGTCCCCGCTGCATACATCAGGACCCTATGCAGGCCCCAATGGATACTGTTTTTTCTTTCAGTTCTGTGCTGGATTATTTGTTGTTCCCACCACTTAAACTCTGCACTGGAACTAATTTGTTGTCCTTTGCTTACTCCTAAAGTGGGCTGATTTCCAGTGGGAACCAGTACTTGAGCTCTGTGGTTGAGCTAAATTGCTGCTTTGCTGCTGATTCCCTGGGGAAGGAATTTTGTGCAGCTCAGGTTTTAATGGTTGACTTTATAGGTACTTCTGGGTTTAGTGAAGTATGCTGCACCCAAGTTGTGTAGAAACACTGGTCTGGGATTGAGTCTTTTCATCAAACTGTACCCCATGCAATTCTATATTCCTGACCAGTCTCCTCTGAGTGGTTCCATGCTGGTTAGGAGGCAGATCAACTGTCCTTGCTGTGCCCCAGTGTTCCCCTGGTGGTCCTGTCTCCCACACTGCCTGTGCCTCAAACTCTTCCCATGTGATGGGCTATGCTTCTGTCCCCAGCAATGACTCACCAGCCTCTGAGTGGCTCCTTTTTTTCATTTGTTGTGGCCCCTAAGTCCTATGTGGGTCCATGGCAGCCCTATTAGTCATCTTGCTGGCCTATGGGCCACCAAAGCTCTCTTCTCCCCTGCTGCCTCTAAGCAACTTCATCTGAAGAGCACAGTTGTGGCTTTTGCCAGCTCCTGCTCCATGCACTCAGCAGCTCCAGCCTGGAAATGGCTCGGATTTGAAATGGTCAGAGTGTTTTTTTCTTTCTTTCATCATGGCTTCTCCTGCCTTCATGCACTCTGTAGGTCTCTCCTCCTCTTCCCCTGAGCTCTAGCGGTCCCAGCCTGGCTGTCACTGTTTTTAATAGCTGTAAATTAGTTGATTTGTGGGAGAGAGTGATGCAGGGGACTGTCTATTCCGCCATCTTGACCAGAAGTCCAGTGCTCTCATTTATAAAAGGGGAGAAATGTAATACATATTTTATAGAGTTGGCATGAGGATGAAAATGGTTAATACAGGGCTGGCCAGTTAGCTCCGTTGGTTAGAGTGTGGTGCTGATAACACCAAGGTCCGGGGTTTGATCCCATGGCCAGTGTACTCAAAAGAATCTGCCTCATTGGGGATATCAAGTTCATCCACATTGATATCAACTTCATCTGGGCAGTCCAGGTTATCATTAGAGAGAATAGACTCTTAACTTCAGTCCAGGGAAATGTTGATATTTGGGGCTGTGAGCTTGATTCTCCAAGGATGAGAGCCATTAAGATCCAGAGAATTAGGAGGGTCAGGCCTCATGTCCACAGAAATGGGACTCAGCATTTCCTCCTCAAAGGGGATGTCCATTCCTGCATCCTCTGACAGGGGTCTTCTGAGGATGAGGGGAGCCTGCTAATGGGAGGTTCAGAAGGACATGCAGTTGCAGCTCCTCAGCATCTCCCTTCTGGAGCAGTTAACTGGAAACACAGATTTGCCTCCACTTTCTGTTTGCTTGTTTTAATGAAAAATTTCTAACATTTTTTTTCCTTTTCATTGAAAATCCTGTAAACTTTGTAGCATTAATTCCTTTTGTTTTGTTGTCTATTTCCTGGTTTCAGCAAAGCCCACCAAGAAACCTACTGGTGTTTTAAACCAGGAACCAAAGGATCAGGAAGAGATTTGGAAGCTAAGTTAGTGCAAACAAAATAGCATTTCTCTTGTCTTGGAAGACCATGTTCTCCTAGAGTAACAGTCATGCAGAAGTAACTGAAAGGAAAACTATATATTTAATGATTGTTTTTTCATTAAGACTCTTAGATCACTGAGGATTTTTCACTGGAGAATGAGGCAGAAAAACCCATAAATAATTTGCAAAATACAACATTGTATTTCGGAAATGTCCAGTTATAATTGATAATCATGCTTCTGGAAATACCAATGGAGTGCAAGTCAGATGGACTATCTGAACTCAACATGTCTGGAAAAAGGCTGCCATTGAATGACTATTAAATATAATGAAGAAGAAAAAGAGGAGTGGGAGCATGTTTTTTCTTTGACTTATATAGTCCCAAGATTCTTTCAGCGTTTTTAAACACAATGATGTCATTGATATAGCAAACTAGAGGTAATACAAAATGTACACAGATAATTTCCTCTCAAAAATTTTAGCTAAAATGGAATAAATAATGGTGACAGAGAAGATTTTTTAAATATTGTTTCTATACACATATAATTAATTCATATATATAAACTCTATAGATGTTTTATTTATGTTTTATATCTATATATATATGCATATGTAAACATATTGTTTAGAAAAATAGTATCCTTGAAAATTTTCATAATGTCAAGGCTACTGTTGCTTAGGAAACTGTTCATTTATAGGCTTAGTGCCAATCAAGCAATGGAGTATTCACCAAGGAAAGAAGAGTGTGGAACTCATTGGATGATGGGGTGAATTCATAAAAATTCTTTTTCAGGGAACATTTCTGAATCACCTCAGAAATATTTTTAAAATGCACATGCCCTGAAATCCAGTAGGTTGAATGAACAGTTAAATAAATTAGACTACATAAAAATGGAGAGTTCTTTACTAAAGGAAATTATCACATATGGAATTAACTCCTAAAAATATTTGTGAAAATAACCCTTTTAAAATAGACAGATAAATAGATGCTTCACAGAAAAGTAATACCTGTTTTTCATTCTTGTATCTGCAACAATAAAAACATAATCATAATGTAAAATCATGTAATTTCAACATTTGTGAGATGTACCCAGAAGAGTTTAAAGGCTAAGTTGTGGTTGTAAATAGTTATACTAGAAAAGAAGCAAAGTCTAAATCAGTAGTCAAATAACACACCTTAGTAATATAGAAAAAGAGCAAACTAAACCTAAAGTAAGTATAAGAAAGAAATTAATAACAATAATAACAGATATCAATTTACCAATATGTAATTTATAAAAAAAAAACTGGTATAAAATAGAGAAAAACTAATGACACCAAATAATCTTATAATTTATAAACATCTGGCTAGAGTGCTGATCAAGAAAAAAAAAGAGGACATATATTTTCAGTATCAATAGTGAAAGGGGATACAGCCCTACAAATCTTATAGTGAATAAAACAATACCAAGAGGATGCTATAAATAATACTTTGCTCCCAAAACTGACAACTTCGATAGAATGAACTAAGTTTGTAAAAATCACAAATTCTCACATTTCATTAGCTGTTTGAACTAACAGCAATTTGTTTCCAGAGAAGTGAATGGGTTTCAAAATAATTAAGCCGAGCAGCACAGTTCAATACATTTTTCCACATATATGTATTTTGAAACTGGATAAATGCTTCTAATAAACAAAATGTCTAGAATTTATATTTTTTAAAAAAAGAAAATTGACATAAGAACTAGAATACATGACTCTGTTATCTACTATAAAATTGAGTCCATAATTTTAAAAATTTTCTATAATTAAATCTTCAAGCCCAGATTGGTGCTCATTTAATCAAACATTTATAGAAAACAAATAATATAAATTCTACACAAATTCTTTCAAAACAAGATGAAGATATTACAATAAAAAATATTATAAACCATCAGCCCCATAAAAATGGAAATAAACTTCTCAACAAAATATTATCAGATTTATTAAGGTATATAAAAAGGTGAATAGTAATAAAAGAAATAAGAAAAATTGTAATATCAATGGATGACAATAATATATCTGTCAAAATTCAATAGTGAGTCATTACAAAAATTTAAAGGAAACTAGAATTTTAATTAATTAATTAGTTAATTAATTGTTATGAATATTCATGAGATGCAAAACTGATAGTCACCCCTCGTGCCCAAGATGTGAAGGCCAGATCCATTTTGACAGCATACCCATTACCACAAATTGTGTTTGTACCCCATGTCCCCTACATAATTATCCCCAACCTCCCTCTTCCTCCCCCTTACCCCCCTACTCCACTTTGGATCCCAAGATGTGTTCTCTTCCTCTGCAATTCCAACGCACCACTGTGGTCTTTCCTTCCTTCCTTCTTTCTCTTTTAGCTCCCACTTATGAATGAGTACATACGATATTTATTTATCCCTCTGTGCTTTGCACTCAACATAAGTTTCTCTAGGCTCATCCATGTTGTTGAAAATCGGAGTAATTCATTCTTTTTTGAGGCAGAGTAGTATTCTCTGGTGTATATATACCGTTTCCTTATCCAATCATTTATCAATGGAGATTTAGGTTGGTTTCATATCTTGGCTATTGTAAACAGAGCTGCAATGAACATGGGAGTGCAGGTATCCCTTTGACATGATGATTTCCATTCCTCTGGGTATATACCCAAAAGTGGGATTGCTGGCTCATACGGAAGATCTATCTGTAGTTGTTTGAGAAACCTCTATACTGTTTTCCATAGTGGTTGTACTAATTTACAGTCCCACCACCAGTGCAGGAGCATTCTTTTCTCTCCACACCTCCACCAGCATTTGTTATTCACCGTCTTTTTGATTATAGCCAGTGTAACTAGGGTGAGATGGTATCTCAGCATAGTATTAATTTGCATTTCCCTGATGTTAAGCATTTTTTCATGCACCTGTTGACCATTTGTATGACTTCCTTTGAAAAATGTCTATTCAGCTCCTTGGCCCAATATTACTGTGTAATTGTTTGAGTTCCTTGTATGTTATGGATATTAATCCCTTGTCAGATGCATAGTTAGCAAAGATTTTCTCCTACTCTGTGGGTTGTCATTTCACTCTCTTGATTGTTTCCTTTGCTGTGCAGAAGCTTTTAATTTGATTTACTCCCATTTGTTTATTTTTTCTTTTGCTGCTTGTGCTTTCAGGCACATGTTCATAAAGTCTGTGCCCAGACCTAGTTCCTGAAGTGTTTCACCTATATTTTCCCTTAGTAATTTTATAGTTGCAGATCTTTTACTTAAGTCTTTAATACATTTTGAGTTGATTTTAGTATATGGTAAGAGGTGCATATCTAGTTTCATTGTTCTGCATATGGATATCCAGTTTTCCCAGCACCACTTGTTGAAGAGACAATCTTTTCCCAATATATATTTTTCTTGCCTTTGTCCAATATCAGAGGACTGTAAGCCTGAAGGGTGATTTCTGTGTTCTCAATTCTGCTCCATTAGTCTGAGTGTCTATTTTTATGCCAGTACCATGCTGTTTTGGTTACAGTAGCTTTGTAGTACAATTTAAAGTCAAGTGGTGTTATGCCTCTGGATTTTTTTTTCTTTTTTTTTTTTTTTGCTCAGGGTTTCTTTGGCTATTCAGGGTATTTTTATGTTCCACATGAATGGAACAAAATTCTGCAGTGAGTCATTACAAAAATTCAGTGGAAACTAGATTTTTTAAAAACTTTATATTGATGGAGAGCTTCTATGAAAAACACACAGCTATTATTATTTTTAATGGTGAAAATATGAATTTCTTTCCCTATTAAGAGAAACAAGGTGAGGAATATCCTCTCCACAATTTTATTTAACAAGCTGGAGATTTTAGCCAATTCAATAAGGTAAGAAATGCAAATAAAAGGCATGCGGATTGGAAAAGAAAAAGTAAAATGGTTTTTATTTTCAGAGCCATTATCATCTACACTGAAAAAAGGTGATCTAAGAAAGAGAGAGAAAAGCCACTAGAACTAATAAATTTACTTGGTAAAATACAGAACACAGGTCAATGAAAGTGGTATTAATGAAAATATCAATGAACAATTAAAAAGACAATTGCATTTACCCCAGCACCACAAAACATGAAATATTTAGTGATAAACTAAATAAAATATCTTCAAGAGCTGTTCACTGTCAACTGCAAACTGCTGAGAGAAGGATAATGTAGGGGATGAGAAAGCCATGCTAAAATATGTCACACCAGCATAAGATTATTTTAAGATGAAGGCAATTGAGAAAAAGCAGACAGAATGAACTCTCCCCCATGTGCCTGAACAGAAGTGGACAAATTCCCCTTGTGAAGGTCCTCCTTTTCTCCTTTTCCCATACTAGGAAGGGGACAACAACCTTATCACTAGAGAAAAAGATGACAATTAGAAGAGTTGACATAAACAAACCTTACTAAATAACTCAGCTATCATTAGGTCCCCCATATATTTACCTTCCCACAATTTACCACTCCTAAAAAGTCCAGAATCCCTTTTTCATTGTCTTGTTACTCCTCTATAAATTTATCAGACTTCTCAAATAGTATAAAAGCTTCCAATCACAGATGCCTCTTTGGGGTTTTCCTTTTCATTATGAAGCACCCCCCACCCCCACCACCACTTTTAACATCAAACAAAATTTGTATGCTTTTCTCTTGCTAATCTGTCTTTTGTCAGTTTATTTTGCAGACCCAGCCACTGATTCTAAGAGGTTAGAGGAAAGTTTCTCCTCTTCTACAATGAGAAACCATAAATAAATGTGAAAATATAACAAGTTCACGGATACAAAGAATCAATATTATCAGTTTGTCAACTCTCCCAAATTAAGCTATAGATTCAATGTGAGGCCAAACAAAAACCCCCAGCAGGCTTTATAAAAAAATATTTTAAAAAATATAGTATTTGACAAATTGATTCTAATACTTATAAGAAAATGCAAACAAACTGCAATAACTAAAGAACTTAAAACCATATAAAATAACCTGGTTTTCTGCTCATTATGTATCTCCAACAAGTTTTAACTATCATAGTCATCTTATTGAAATTTATTTATTTATTTATTTCTGGGGGAGCACAGGTTAGGATTCACTCAATCAACTAGAACTGGTTGTTCTGGTAGTATGGTGATAGTGGTTAACTAAAGACAAATTGTAGCTTTTTCTTTGTGTCCACAAGTGCTAGGGACTCTGACAACTCCATTGCTGGAGATTGGGTTCTCTGAAAACAGACTCAGAGATGGATACAAGACGTTTATTAGAAATCAGCATATGTCAAGGAAGACAAGAAAGATGATTAGGCAGAGGACGAAATCAAATTCTTACGCAAAACTGACAAATCCTCTGTTGCCTTAGTGGGAGTTCTGTCATGAGTATTCCCAACCAAATATCTTGCATTGGGCTAAAATGCACAAGGCCTTTCCACCCTCTATCCTCTACCAGGTGAGAGCTTCCCCAGAAGGCATGACCTTGGGAAAGCGGCCTCTCTGTAGCTAAGGAAAACCCTGAAGGAATTGATGGCTGAAGGCTGCAATTGCTGTAGACGGGCAGCGAGTTCATTAAATGATGGTCTGGGCATGGCATCTCCACCTATACCACACCTCTCTTATGTTGTATCTGAACCACTTATCATGTGGCTAGCAATTTTAATGATTTACAAGTTGTGAAATATCCTTCACATACATAATCATATTTAATCTTCACAACAATCTTGTAGGGTAGATTTGAGACAAAGTGTTGAAGCAATTAGGGAGGTAAAAAATATAGATAGTAGATACTGTCATTAGATAGTAAATGCAAGACTGTTATCGATGGCATTTAAAAATTGAGGTAAATACTAGGTATTTTTAGTTTTGTCGATTTTTTAAAAGTTGATGGTATAGGATTTTAGATGCAGCATTTAGGAGCAATAATATTATGAGTGAAACTGCTAACCCTTAGAAGCCTCAAGTCTCCGGATTTTCACACTAGGGATTTTCACCTTAGAAAATGTGAACAGAGTGAAACTTGGCAGAGACAAAGACAACCAATTAGAAGAAACAGCTGAGTAATTTTCCTGTTCAAGAAGGCCTATGTATGAGCAATGCAACAGAGTTAGCTTTATAAGTAATGTAACATTGTGTTGAGCTAGGGTGAAAGAATAAGTAAAGTATATTCTACGTAAAAATTTGTGTGTATATATACATAGAGAGAGAAAGACACAAAGAACAGGCAAAAGGACTGAAAAAGCAATATATATCCATAAAAGAGGGTTACAAATACAGTCATCCTAATTGATATGTATTTTTTTTTTTTTTTCTATCTTAGGAACAGATTGACGCAAAGGAAATTGTCACAAATGTTTGGATCTCTAATGCAAAAGACTGATACAACTGAGATGTTTCTGAATCTCCAGGAAGTCTGGCCATATTAATATTATAACACATTATGGACTACAATTTCCTAAGAATTCTTCCATTCTCAATGCCGGAATGTTTAATATCAATTAACAATTAAAACTATGTTTATATTTTGATAATAAAGTAATACATAAGCATTCCACAAAATGACACAATATTTGCATATCATCCGTCCAGGTATTTGACTCTGGGAAGCAGAGAATTACTTCTACATTTTTATGTGGCACCTGGAAATGCAGAGGGAAGGTGTTCTAGTGTTGCCCTAGGGAGATAAGTGGAAGGTAGGAAGCTCTCAGAGTTTTAGAAGGACCTGACAACTCCTCTTGTGCAGCCTTTCTTGCTTTCTGACTGTAATTTCCTTTGGAACCTGGCAAGGACGATTCTCCCCTGAGGGAAATGCGTTGCCCTCAGCAGACAAAGGGGGCAAGTAAGTATGGGTTTATTATTAGATGTGCCTTTCAGAAGTGAAGTTTTTAAAAGTTTCAGGAGGTGGTGTTTAAATTACTATGGCTGCAGGGCACTGTGTAGTTTATGTGCTAACCATGTATGTATGTTTTATGAAGCTATTTAATCTGCAATTCACTTTTTTTTTTTTTTTTTTTTTTTAAGAAAGCAATCACCATAGCAACTGACATGAGAAAGTTTTGTTCTGGCTTTGACACACAGAACACTCTGCAGACAATGTTACATACGGCCCACATAGCAGATGTAAGCTATGATTGCCTGATTTCAGGAAAGTAAGAGTTAACTCATTATTTTAGCTATTTCCTTCTCATAACCTTAGGCAAATGCTGAGAGTAGTGAAGTATCAGCATATTAAAAACTGCTCATTGTTAGCTACAACACTGCAATTGGCTGAGATGGAGGCCCTTCCTCAAAGTGGTCTTAGCAATTTAAAAAAAAAAGCCTAATATAGGAGGTCAGAATTTTCCTTTCGATCACAAGGTATTTGTAAAAAATAAATTACTTTCTCCCATGATCACATACAATGTGATTTTCACATCAAAAATTCACGGGAACTATGGAGACAAATTGCCTTTCTCCAGAAGCATGGTAATAATATGTATATAAGAAACAATTTTTATTTCAAACAGCCCCCCCCAAAAAAAAACAGTTAAAAAATTAAAAATAGTTGATGTAATTTTATCAACAATCAAAAATCCTGATCATTGTTATATTTTGATGATATAAGAGTACATGCTATTTTTTCTGCTGGTGAGATGAACAGATGCCATTTAAAAATAGTGTGTTAAACATATTTTGCTATGATATTTGTTTTAAATTACCAATGTAAGTCACAAATATTTTCTCATATTTTGAAAATTTGCAAAACTATTTTTAATTTTTATTTTGAAAGTATGCTTTAATGTTGGATTTTTCTTCTTAAATCCTGCTTATTTAAATTTGTTTCTGAAGATATTTCAAGCAAATTATGAATGTGCAAAATATTGATAATCTGGGTCATAGTGAATGAATAACTTAAATAAGAATTTATTTTTCATAATCAAGTTAATCATTCAATATTTATTAACTACACTTTATTATATTTACTGGAATCTTCTAGGTAACATAGATATAATTTTAAAAATTATTTATATGATCCCTGACTTTAAGAAGCATATGGTATAAAATAAGATGATCAATAAAAGACACCTGGAATGAGAGTTAAATTATGTGATTCATGCACTAAGTAATGAATAATTTCACAGGAACAGGAGACCAAGGCAGGCTGATATAAGAATCATTTTATATGGGCTGTGGGTTTTATTTGTAACTGATAGTCAAAATAAGATTTACATCTGTAAAAGGGAGAAGAAAGGTTAGTCAGGCAATGAAATGTACATTGGTAAAATCATAAGAATTGGAAAGAATATGTCATATCTGACTAGAGTAAAGTGAGTTAGAAAATATCCTAAAAGAAATTTGAAAGTAGTGAGCATGAATTGTTCATTTTCATATGAATATGACACAGCTGTGAATAAGGTGTCTGCACCTAACAGGTACTTAATAAATGTTGGATAAGTAAATAGGTACGCTTTTGGGGAAAAATGAGAAACTTCTATATGTATAAGTTCTATATATATTATGAGACTTTTCTATAGGCAGGCTCCAGTCAATGAAATAGTTTGGGGAAACACTGATTATGTCCATAGAGCCCCTAGAACACAAAAGAAAAGGATACAGTTTTCGGTGTAAGTATTTTAGATGGTTTCAAAAGACAAAATGAAGCATGAAAAATTCATTCCAAGAAGAGAATTTCTGGCAAAGAAAATAAGAGTTGTAGGCATGCAATCTAGTGTTGTGGGTCAGGAATGTGACAGGAATCATTTTGGTGAGAATAAGATTTCATCTAGGTACAAAAAGATTTTCAACATTTGGGCTCAGTTGAGAGAAGGAAGAAATATAGTAACCAGTACTAATAAATAATCAATGCTACATATTTTACAAATTTTTTTCTAAAAATGAACAATTAAAATTTATCCTAAGAAAAAATACATGCCGTAAAGAAGATTTGAGAATCCGCTAATTATTTGACTAAGAAATTCATATTGTCCTTGCCCTCCTTTCAAAATAATTGAGGAATTATTTACAAACAAGATTTTAGATGTGTAAAACAAGATATTCTACTAATCTGTTTATATTTTATAAAAATAATTTTTAGCATCTCCTTTCCTCTATAAGCCTTTTCAGAATGGTTACCCTGTAACCAACATAAAATGTTAAAATGGCTTTTATTTAGATTCATCGTTGCATTCTCTGCATTCTCCAAATTTCTCTTTAGACAGGAAAAAAGAGGTGGGGAGACAGCTTTAAAATGTATTTGTTATATTTTCTCCTTAGTCCGCTTTTAATTTCCAACTTTTTCTATATTAAATTCAGAGTTGTCAGTCAATGTTCTACATATATATAAAACTTGTGATCTGGCACTGGAAGAGCAAAATATTTTTTTTAAGAAATAGTTATTGTAAGTATAAAATATCAATACGTACATTTAGTATAATAATTGATAATCTTTCTGACTACTTCAAAACCACTGACAATTGTCTACTTGAAATTCATTTTCATTTTAGCAGAACAAACTAGTACGAACAGTGCTTTTAGAAATTATGGAAAGGGCTTTCCTTCAACATGTCAGCGACGTCCTGAGACCTTTTATTTTCACTTTGATCATCAGAAAATGTGGACTGAGCACCTTAATTTAAAATCCTCATTCTGGTAGTAGAACAAGCTCATGATCTAGAATAAGAGTCTACATTTGATATTTTGGTTTTTATCAGAGTCTATATTTGACAGGCTCTGCCAACTATTACATCTACGTCCTTAGCTGATCACTTAAATACTCTAGAATGCAGTTTCTTCATCTGAGAAGAAAGTATATGCTTATCTTTAGAAGTGTTAAAAGATTTACATGGCATGGTCCAAGTAAAAATTGATAGCAAAGTACTTTGAACATAAATATTAACAAAGTATCCCTGGAGTAAGTACCCATAGCTTCCATTTGCTTACCTTTGAGGGACTTAATTTCAGAGAGAAGGTGCTGTATGAGCAGAGCCTTGAAGAACGTGCTATTTGTAGATACGTGAAAAAGATTCGAGATTTCTTTTTGACCGAGAAATATTTATTTTTAGATATGAATACATAGTCACTTAAAGTTGAAAATATCAAATGTAATGAAAGAATTAAAATAAATTTGTTATAAATGTCATTTAATTTAAATTTTATTTGACAAATTTACCATGCCACCCCTCTGTCTTCAGATCTACTTTGTATAATCTCACAGGAATCTTGCTACAACCTTTTGTTCTTACCTTAATATTTTATGTGAAAGGAGATAATCTCACTAGCATTATCTCTCCAAAACTAAGGAATATCCATGAAAAATTACATTTTAAGTTTATATATAAGTCTTTGAGGAGTAAAATTTGATTTTTGCTTAGTTTCCTCTATGCTGGAGCACCACTGTTTTTCCTCGCCTCTGGAAGTCAGCGTGTGGATTTTACTGCTGTAAAAGTCCTCATCTAAAAAGACTTCATTTCCTCAGCAAACTCAATCTCAGACCCATGTCAGTCATGTGCCACCTGTTCTTACTTATTTGACTGTACACTCAGTTCTGAATTACTCAGGGGTTCTCTTCTAACTCAAAATTTTATTTCTCCCAGACTTGTGAATCTCTGCCTGATTTCAACCAACTGTCTGACTTGATCCCTGACTGACTTCATTTAGGTCCTTCTCATGGTCCGAATCCTGGGGGGGGGGGGGGGGGTTACATGTCTATTTGCTTATTTGTTTGTTCATTTATCTAACCTTCCATTTCTATGCTCTATTTTGTTCCTTTTGATCCTAACTTATAGTATCATGTCCACATTCTACTTCTACCTACTTCTTGATAGAGCAATATTTTTTTCCCATGTTACTTTTGGCCCTGAAATATTTCTGTTTTTGTTCGCTTGTTTGTTTGTTTTAGGGATCTTACTTTCACTCAACTTTTCTGGAGTTTAATTTAAAGCTGTGATCCAATGACTCTTCTTTGATGAGAAACTTGGTAGAAGTCAGTGAACTCATGGAATGATTTGTACAGAGTTTTTCATGCATAAAGATTCACAAATTTTATTTCCTGGGGAGAGTTTCATAGCTTTTATCAGGTTTTTTTAAGAGGCCTTTGCTCCTCTGGAAGTTTGAGGATCATTGCTGTTATTTTCAGTTTATATGTCTATTTATTCTTTTCCTTCTGTGTTCTAATAGGCACTGCATATTCTACTGGCTTTTTTCCCTTCTTACTTTTCTATTGCTGAGTATTTCAATAAACTCAGTTCTTAACCCTGTATGCCAATGTCTGCACTAGAGGATAACTTTGTTTCACTACTTTGGCTACATACTAAATAAAGACCTCGAAATTTCTGCTTTATACCTCAAATATTGCCATTTACCTAAAAGACACTCTCATTAAACTCAAACTAAAATCAAACTATCTTCCCTCTAAAATTAGATTTGTCACATCTATGAGTGGCACTAAGTTCTTCTGATCCACCAGTTGCAAAGCTTTGAAAATATGTCTGACATTTCTCTCTCTCGATTTCCAGGTGGAATCTGCCTCCAACTCTATTGCATCACACAATATGAACTTTCTACTGCTGCCATCCATTTCTCTCAGACCAAAATCACTGCAGTAGTGTGTTTTACCTTTTACCTCTCTACATTCATTTCTAAACACTGCCACCAAAATCAACTTTCTTAAACAATGTGTTTTCACTAACCAAAAATTTCCAGTAGAGACAAATTGTTCCAAAGCTAAATCTCACACCTCTATTATTAAGAGGCTCCACAATCTGGCTCATACTATTGTCACCAAATTTAACCTCCCCAGTGTTGACAATCTAAACTCTCATTTCAAAATAACTGTTTCACAAATGTACCACATGCAGTATTCCTGTATCAATATTGTGGCTAAAAATGCCCCCTGGCTTTCAAGTCCTGTCCCCTCCCAAAATTGTTCCCTAATTTTTCTTCACATTTATAATATTCACTATTAAAAGTTACATTAAAACTAAATCAGACTATTTACTTTCTTTACGAAGTCTTTATCACATTTAGAAGAAATACAATATTTGAGTTACCTTGACATTTAGTGAATATTCCTGACTAATGTGTGAAGTTCTTCACAGCAGAAATGGTGCTTTTACCATATACTCTCTATCCCAGACATTTTTTTTAGTTATGCGGGCTGTATACTCACAGATTTTTAATAAATGAATTCTATAGGAGCATATCAATTTTAAAAGTGTTTATAATAAGACTGCCATATAAAATATAGAATACCCAGCTAAATTGGAATTTCATAAACAAATAAATAATTTCTGATGAAATAATTATTCATAATAAAACAAAGAATATTTTGGGTACAAGTATATCCTATGCAATATTTGGACATACTTTACTAAAAAATTCATCTGTTGTCTCTCTAAATTCAAATGTAACTTGATGTCCTATATTTGTACTTATTAAATCTGGCAACCTTAGTTTATGAAACTGGTTCTCTTTTTAAAAAGTAACTAATTATATGAAAGTTAAAAATAAATATGATCTTGTGAAAGTTCAAATTACATTCAGTGTTCTCTTCCTTTCAAATTTAGAATGCAATAGAAGGTATCCTGAAACATGTAAAAATAGATATCTTGAATTTTGTAGCTTGAGGTTCAAACCCAATTGTCTTCATCTCATTGAAACATACCCTAATATTAAGGTAAGTTAGTGGTTTATGTCTCTCTTTTCTAAATCAGTGTTTATTTTTTCAATAGTTTAACATATATAAAACCTTGCTACATGCCAGATGCTCTTTTAGGTGCTGGTGATACAGTTGCAGACAATATCAACATACTACCTGCTTCGAAGTGAGAAATATGATAATATAAAAAAAAGTAAAAATGTAATTTTAGAGAGCAATAAATGCAATGAAGAAAATAAAGCAGGTTGAGTGATAAGGGTTAGATCGCCAGGGAGGCTTTGTGGAGGAGGCCACGATTGAATAGAATCCTGAATGATAAGAAGGAAACATCTATGAGAAAGTGAGTCAAGAGCATTCCAGGCAAAGGACACAGCTGAAGCAAAGCCCTAATGAAAGAAGCAGCTTAATATGCCTGACGAACCAAGGATGCTTAAATGCTTACTGAAACTAGAGCTTATAGGATGAGAGAACAGGTGAGCTGTTATAGATGAGAAGGGAGAGGTGGGTCTGATGGTCATTTTAGAGGTATTAGGTTCTATTCTTAATATGTTTAAAGATCTACTTTTAAAAAATAGATTACTCTGAATACGATTTGGAAAGTTAATTTTAGAGGGTGCCGGACAAAAATAGGGCAGGCAGTCTGCTGGCTCCTCTGAAAGCCCAAAAAGAAACACTACTGGTGTGTACTAAGGTACTAAGACTGGAGTTGGTGACTTGGAGCTGAATTCAGGGTTCATTCTGAAGTCAGAGCTAACAAATTTTGTTGATGGAATACTAAGAGCAACAAAGGAACCTGGGATAACTTTTGAGTTTCTTTCTTTTTCTTTTTCTTTTTTCTCTTTTAAAGGAAACTATATACTTTATTCAGACTTTTGTGTTTTGACCTGAGTATCTCGATGAATGAAAAGATAGAGGAAGGAGCCAAGTTAGCAGGACTGAAAGGAATCAGAAATTCAGGCGTGTGGTTGAAAACCCTTTTGTTTGGCTAAAGATCTAGGTACAAATTCTCTTATATTCAGGCAAGGGAAAAAGCCCTTGCTAGTAATAATGAATCTTTTTTGATCTGTTTCAGAGAGTATTTAGTGGTTGACCACCTTCCCCCAGACACAATAGCATATATCTCGATCTCTATCTCTATCTATACATACATATATATATCTCAATGAGAAAACATTTTAGAAACACTAACTTTAATTTAATATATGTACCAATATTTATAATTTATCAAAGCCAGAGGCCAGTTTTATTATTCACCTTTGGTGCAGATGTCTAATATCTTTTATGACAAGTGCCTAATTATTAACTTGCAGTTCAGTGCCCAGGCTTCTTTCTGTGTATATGTCTTATTAATTGAGTTCCAATTATTTTCTCAAATAATCCCACAATGAGACAATAAACCATACTCTTCCTCTCTAAATCTGAAAAGGCTGTGAGGCAAGGACACTAGTTAAAAATGTTTTTTATATTCAAAAATTTTCCCAGCACACTACTGAGTAGAAAAAAAAAATACTTATATACACATGTTAACTAAAATAGATTCATATATTGCGGAAGGAAAGCATTTCTGAAACAATTATAATCCCCCACCTATTTTTCTTGAATAGGTATATAAATGGCTAAGCCCATAATATAAAAGTTAGCTTTGGTACTGAACTTCATACTGATATCAGCATGTGAAACTCAGCAGGGACACCAAATTTTGAGCAGTAACCAGGTATCTGCAGAGTAAACATCTTAGCTCTTAAATCTAAGGCAGCTTTTCAACCCTTCATGTCATCTCACTCTATAAACCGTACAGTTCACATAAGGATTCTGTTCCTTCTGATTAAGAGAGGAAGGCAATTCTGTCAGCTAAATCAATATCTTATCGGTGGAAAAAATAGAAAATTGTAAATAACAGAAGCAATTTTCTATGATTGGTGAAATGCCGTGGCAGAGCAAGCATGATTCACTCCAGGACTAGGAAATTCAAGTTTGATCCTAGACATCTCATTCTGACACTCTCAAGGTTTTAAGAAGAAGAAACAACAATATGTTTTTTATAGCATTTCTCTGCAACGATATTTTAAGTTCCGTAGTAAAACTAGCCACAATTACCAACATTTGTCACTTCTACCTATATTACCTATTTCAGAGAGTCTCCTGAGCTAATATTTGTAAAGTATTTAAAACATTTCATGGCACAATTAAAGCATCATATTTAAGTTTATAAGTGAATAAATACCATTATGTAGTAAGTGCAGAAATGTAATCTCTGGAATGTTTGTTTGAGTTAAATAACAGGTGTTATTGTGCCCATTTACATGAATGAGCCTCATAACCAGTGGAATGCTGGCAAACGTTTAATAACCACTTCTCCAAAGAAAAAGAAAAGCCTGATATATAATGTTTGACAATATCTGTGGTGTAAATACTCCAACCGTGGATAATATCAAGCTATTGATGTGACCTCATTGGAGGGTAATTTGGAGAAGATGGGAATGATCAGTTTTCATGGGCAAGTACAAGTTGACTCAGACATACCACTATATCACTATGTAACTACTTGTGCACGTGATAGTCATCTTTGTTTTTATTACAACAAAATTTTTAAAAATTTAATAACAATCTAAAATACCTTTATCATTATATGTATTCCAAGAATTTTGTCCAAATCTAGGTCTTATTCCTCTATCACATATTCTACATTTGCTAAGTTCTAGTCCTTGGCCCTTATTCCAGGCTTTTGCCTAGAAGTAGATTGACAAATGTGGTACACACAACATCATTACTCCCAGCAATGTCTTCGTGTGCATTGAATACATAATTGTAATCTTTCCTACTCAGACTTTAAACAAATTTGTCATCCTTCTCAACATAGCACTCTAGAAAGCCACTTCAGTTAACTATAGTTTGCCAAATGGTTATAACTGCTTTGCTAGTCTCTTTACTTCCAGCTTTGATCATCCACTCTCAGTCATTATTAACAATGATGAACATTTATTGAATCCTTCCCATGTGCAAAGCAGTAATCTATGTAATTTACATATAACAACTCATTTAATTCTCCTAACACTATTAAATAAGTTCTATTTTTAAGTCCACTTTTACAGACAATGAAATCAAGAAGGAGAGAAGTTAAATAAGTTTCTCTAGGTTATGTGTCTTGTAAATGTATTAAGACTTTCTGTAGTCAAAACCAGAAAGCTGGACTTTCTTATTTCACTTTCAAGTCAAGAGTCCCATTTCTTCTTTATAATATTTTTTCTGGAGACTTTTAACAATACATTTCCCCAGTTCTCCTAAAGTCCCTGTCTTCACTGGCCTTTCCAAGCACCTCTATTCAGATTATTATCACACTGTTTTTCTCACTTTAACTTTGAGCAAATTTCGAAGTTACATTCCACTTTTAGGTTGTACAACCCAAAACTATAAAATCTGTTGCCCTCATCGTTTACTCAGCTTTTGAATTCTAAGCACCAAACTGAAGTCTTCCTAAGATAATCACAAGGAAGCTGGACTGGCTACTACTTCTTTTCATGCTTCATCTGATTCAGTTACTCTTCTATTTGCTAGAAATGATATAAATTATGTACTCATTTTCTAACCCTTAACGGATATTATTCTGCACTTCCAAGTGGCACATATACCTTCATTCCTATGATTTTTAACTTTCATGAGTTGTGTTTCCTTTATTATCAGTCAAATGAATGTAACCATACACCTAGCAAGGCATTTATGCACAAATACATACCACATGATTTTTTTTTTCCCTCAAAGAATGTATGATATAGGCATGGAAGAGAAATAACAAATTCAGAAACATTAGAGAATAATAGTGAGTTCAAAAGTGTTGTACTGTGTGATATAATAGCTTTAGATAAACTTGAATAGTGTATACAGTATCTATGTTACTTCTTCTTTATTATTTATGATTCCAAAAGTTAAGCATATTTTAAACACACAACACACCTAAAATAAAACAAATCCTTTTGTCTGAGTATAATGTAAAAAAGAAAGATAGAAATTATGCCTCTCTTCTTCACCATTAGTTCTTTACAACTATTTGTCTAAAGTTTACTTATCATCTCCGGATTTTTTCTTTTCTTTCCCTCTGAATATGTACCACTGGCATTATGTGTAATGTTAACAACATACAGCAGGAAATGAATATTTTGTACTGGGCCCCATTTTGCTGTTACCTGGCTTGTTCCTCTTGAAGAAATCATCATATTATTGGTTTTAAGCAATTTGATTATGATGTATCTCAGTGTAGTTTTCTCATGTGTCTTTTGCTTGCACCTTTTGGACTTGAAGATTTACTTTTTGACTAAATTTGACATATTTTCAGCCAATACTTCTTAAAATAATTTTTATTTTGTCCCCTTCCTTCCTTTCCTGTCTTTCAAGTATTCCAATTACACATGTTTAGGCCCAGAGGTAACTGATGTTCTCTTCAGTTTTGTGGAGTCTCTTTATTCCTCTTTGTTACACTTTAAGTAGTTTCTACTTCTATATTTTCGAGCTCATTAATATTTTCTTCTGCTGTGTCTAATCTAATTTTTTGTTATTTTTGTATCATTTAAAAATAAAATCCTATAATTCTGAGCCTACTAAAAAAATCTTCATACCTCTATTTAATATGTTCTAGTTTTCTTCTATCTTCTTAAAGCTCTGTAACGTAAATATAATAAATTCTGATGTCTTTGTACATTCTATCATATGTATTATTTCTGGGTTGGATTCAGTTGATTTCCCTCACTTTCTTTTTTTGAGTTGTTTTGTACTACTTGCTGCTTTGAATGACTGAAGTAAAAATGTCAGGACCATAAAGTAGCTTTTACTTTAGTGAAAGTCTTGATAAATGTGAGGACATAAGTTTTGAACATGGGTACAAATTCATGTAAGCTAAATTAACAACTCATCAATGTCCTATCCTTAAACCTGAGAGTGGTTTATCTGAATACAAGTATAAGCGTATTAATATTAATTGAAATATCTTCATATAATTTACAATTAGAAATGTGCAAAAATGCATTTGTAGACAATCATGTGAACCTGTGCTTGAAAATATTTGTGTTTGTGTGATCCCTGCAATCTACTTTAAATAATAGGTGCTATTTTATTAAACATAATTTCATGTTAACATCTGTAAATGTGTTTTATATATCAAATTGAATTGAATCCACACAACTACACTTTATTTTACCACTGAATTGACTGACATTTAGGCAAACATCAGTAAAAAGATTTTGATGCTGGAACATTAATTTTTGCATATGAATTAAAGCTCCTTTCACAGAGTAGGTGAAAAAGATTTAAGAAAGGAGACAGTAGAAGACTGGAATTTTGTCTACTGTTTTCAAACAGAATAGCTTTTCTAATATAAATAACTAAGAATATATATTTTTTCCCTTGAAAAAAATTTAAATAAATCTTCTCTCTAGTCGAGAAACAAAGCAAAGCTTTGTTGTGTGGTACAAAGCTTTTAAATGTAGTAGAAAGATGTGATAGTGATGTAGTTAGTATTTGTCTTGAAGACATATTTCCCTTAGCCATGTCACTGTTACTAGTACAGCCAAGGTGGCAAGCAAAGTCATGAGTTACCAGTGAGGTTTTTGATCCCATCACCACTTGGTTAAGCTTTAGAACTATCCAAGAACCATGTGTCTTCAGAGCTGTCATTAGACAGTCATGACCAAGGAGAGAAAATAACTTTGAAAAATTATTGCAAAGAGACTATTAGAAAGTGCATGATAGAAAGCTTCTTGCTTATTGTAGCATTAAGGAAATTAATTCTCATATAGATTAATAGGGTGTACGAAGTACAATGTGTCTGAGATGGAAAGTGTACAGATTTTCTGAATTAACAGAAACAAATGTGTGGAATATAAAGAAGATAAGGAGATTTAAAAAGTATACAGTACACATGCATGACTACTAGTAAGAACAACAGTCACAACCTTGCATATTAACATGTAGATTTTCTGAAGAACTTTCTTTTTTTTTCTTTTTTTAATTTAATTTTATCAATATACAATATGGTTGATTATTGTTGCCCAGTACCGAAACCTCCCTCTGCCTTCCCACTCCCCCCTCCCTCCCAACAACTTCGTATATGTTCACTTATCATAACAATTTCAAGGAATTGTGATTGTTGTGTCTCCTTCCCTCCCCCACTCCAGTTTATTTGTGTATTTACTTATTTATTTTTAGCTCCCACAAATAAGCAACAACATGTGGTATTTCTCTTTCTGTGCCTGACTCATTTCACTTAATATGATTTTCTCTAGGTCCATCCATGTTGTTGCAAATGGCAGTATTTCATTCTTTTTTAAAGCAGAGTAGTATTCCATTGTGTAGATGTACCACATTTTCCATATCCATTCATCTGATCATGGACATTTGGGCTGGTTCCAACTCCTAGCTATTGTAAATACTGCTGCAATGACCATTGGAGTACAGGTATACCTTCAAAGTGATGATTTCCATTCCTCTGGGAATATTCCAAGCAGTGGGATATCTGAAGCATATGGTAGGTCTATCTGCAATTGTTTGAGGAATCTCCATACCATTTTTCACAGAGGCTGCACCATTTTGAGTCCCACCAACAGTGTCTGAGAGTTCCTTTTTCTCTACAAACTCACCAGCATTTACCAGTCACAGTCTTTTGGATATTAGCCATTCTAACTCGGGCGAGATGGTATCTCAGTGTGGTTTTGATTTGCATTTCCTGAATGATGAGTGATGCTGCACATTTTTTCCCATGTATCTGTTGGCCATTTGTATATCTTCCCTTGAGAAATGCCTATTTAGCTCCTTTGCTCTTTTTTTAATTGGGTTACTTGTTTTTTTGTTGTAAAGTTGATTCAGTTCCTTGTATATTCTGGATATTAATCCTTTGTCAGATGTATGTTTTGCAAATATTTTCTCCACCCTGTTTGTTGTCTTTTAACTCTGTTAATTGTTTCTTTTGCTGTGAAGAAGCTTTTTAGTTTGATATAATCCCATTTGTTTATTATTCCTCTGGTTGCCTGTGCTTTTGGTGTCATATTAGTGAAGTCAGTGCCCAGTCACACTTCCTGGAGTGTTTCTCCTATGTTTTCTTTAAGAAGTTTTATTGTTTCAGGGTGTATATTTAATTCTTTAATCCACTTTGATTTAATTTTAGTATATGGTGAGAGGTAGGTGTCTAGCTTCATTCTCCTGCATATGGATATCCAGTTATCCCAGCACCATTTGTTGAAGAGGCAGTCTCTTCCCCAGTGTATAGGCTTGGTGCCTTTGTCAAAGATCAGATGGCTGTAGGTGTGTGGATTGATTTCTGGATTCCATTGATCCATGTGTCTGTTTTTATGCCAGTACCATGCTGTTTTGGTTATTATAGCTTTGTAATAGTTTAAAGTCAGGTAGTGTTATGCCTCCAGCTTTATTTTTGTTTTGCTCAGAATTGCTTTGGCTATGCATGGTCTTTTGTTATTCCATATAAATGCCTGGATAGTTTTTCCGTTTCTAAGAAAAATGTCATTGGAATTTTGATGGGGATTGCATTGAATTTTTATATCACTTTGGTTAGTATGGACATTTTCACAATGTTGATTCTTCCAATCCAATAGCATGGGATATCTTTCCATCTTCTTGTGTCCTCTATAATTTCTCTCAACAATGGTTTGTAGTTCTCATAATAGAGATGTTTCACATCCTTGATTAACTCTATTCCTAAGTATTTTATTGTATAGGTGGCTATTGTAAATGGGCTAGCCCTCCTGATTTCTCTTTATGCATGTTCATTATTGGAGAATAGAAATGCTACTGAGCTTTGTGTGTTGATTTTGTATCTGCAACTTTGCTAAAATCATTTATCAACTCCAAGAGTTTTTTCGTAGAGGCTTTAGGCTGTTTGATACATAGGATCATGTCATCTGCAAACAGGAACAGTTTGACTTCATCTTTTCCAATCTTGATGCCCTTTATTTCCTTCTCTTCTCTGATTGCTGTGGTTCATACTTCCAACACTGTGTTGAATAGGAGTGGTGAGAGTGTGCATCCTTGTCTAGTTCCTGTTATTAAGGGAGAAGCTTACAGCTTTTCTTCATTCAGGATGATATTAGCAGTGGGTATATTATATATGGCTTTAATTGTGTTGCGATACTTACCAGCTATACCTAACTTGTAGAAAGTCTTTATCATGAACAAGTGTTGAATTTTGTCAAATGCTTTTTCAGCATCTTTAGAGATGATAATATGGTCCTTCTGTGTGATTTTATCGATATGGTGAACCAACCTTGCATAACTGGGATGAATCCTACTTGATCATGGTGTTTAAATTGCATATGTGTTGCTGTATTCTGTTAGCTAGTATTTTACTGAGGATTTTTGCATGGATATTCATCAAGGATATTGGCCTGTAGTTTTCTTTTGTTGGTGTATCTTTTTCTGGTTTGGGTATCAGGGTGATGTTTGCTTCATAGAATGAGTTTGAGAGAATTGCCTCTATTTCAGTCTTTTGGAATAGTTTGTATAGAATGGTGTCAATTCTTCTTTGAATGTTTGGTAGAATTCTGCTGTGAACCCATCTGGTCCTGGGCTTTTCTTTGTTGGGAGCCTTCTGATAACAGCTTCAATCTCTTTGATTGTTATTGGTCTGTTCAGATGTTCTACATCTTCTTGGATCAGTTTTGGTAGTTTGTGTGTGTCCAGAAATTTATCCATTTTCTCCAGATTTTCAAATTTGTTGGCATATAGTTGTTTACAGTAGTCACTACTGATTTCTTGTATTTCTGACATTTCAGTTGTAATATCACTTTTTTCATTTCTAATTATTGTTCTCTGGGTCTTCTCTCTTCCTTTTTTAGCTAGCTGAGCTAAAGGTTTGTCAATTTTATTTATCTTTTCAAAGAACCAACTTTTTGTTTCATTGATCTTTTGTATCATTTTCGGGGGGTTTAATTTCATTAAGTTCTGCTCTTATCTTACTTATTTCTTTCCATCTGCTAACTTTGGGTCTGGATTGTTCTTGTTTTTCTAGTTCTTTAAGGTGAAGTATTAGGTTGTTTAATTGCCATCATTCCATTCTTCTGAAGTAAGCATTTAATGTGATTAATCTCCCCCTTACTACTGCTTCTGCAGTATCCCACAGGTTTTGGTATGATATATCATTGTTTTTATTTGTTTCAATAAATGTTTTGATTTCCTGTTTGATTTCTTCTTGGATCCATATATCATTTAGTAGAATGTTGTTTAATTTCCATGTATTTGTATAGTTTCCAGAATTTTGTTTGTTATTGATTTCTAATTTTAATCCATTTTAATCTGAAAAAAATACATGGGATAACTCCAGTTTTTTTGAATTTGTTGAGACTTGATTTGTGACCTACCATGTGATCTATCCTGATAATGAGTCATGTGCTGATGAGAAGAATGAATATTCTGAAGTTGTTGGATGGAATGTTCTGTAGATCTCTGCCAAGTTCAATTGGTCTAGAGTGTTGTTTACATCTTGTGTTTCTCTGCTGGTTCTTTGCCTAAAAGATCTGTCCAATATTGATAATGGGGTGTTCAGGTCTATTAGTGTCTATCTCCTTCTTTAGGTCTAACAGAGTTTGCTTTCTAAATCTGGCTGCTCTGACATTGGGTGCATATGTATTTATGATTATTATGTCTTCTTGATGGATAAATCCTTTTATCATTATGTAGTGGCCCTCTTTATCTCTTTTTATTGTTTTTAGTTAAAGTCTATTTTATCAGATATAAGGATAGCTACTCCAGCTCGTTTTTCATTTCTATTTGCATAGGATATCTTTTTCCATCCTTTCACTCTTAGTCTATGTGTGTCTTTATAGGTGAGGTGAGTGTCTTGAAAGCAGCATATAGTTGTGTCCACCTTTTTAATTCTGTCAGTCAGTCTCTGTCTTTTGAGTGGGGAATTTAATCCTTTTACATTAAGAGTTGTTATTCAAAAGTGTTGATTTACTCCTAGCATTTTATTGATTTTTGTTTAGATGTCTTAAGTGTCTTTTGTTACTTTCTTTCTGATTTACTGTTTGTCTTCTGTATTTGTTGGTTTCTTGGGTGGTTGATAAACTTTTTTTTTTCTCTTCATTGTTAGCATTTTTATTTTACTAGTGGGTTTTGATTTTTCTTGAGTTTTTATGGCAGTAGTAGTTATTTTTCAGATACCAAACCCAGTACTCCCTTGAGAATTTCTTGTAAGGGTAGTCGTGTGGTACTAAACTCATGCAGTTTTTGTTTGTCTGAGAAATATACTATTTGCCCTTCATTTCGGAAGGATAGCCTTGCAGGGTAAAGTATTCTTGGGTGGCAATATCTGTGTTATAGTATTTTGAATATATCATCCCATTCCTTTCTGGCTTTTAGGGTTTGTGATGAAAAGTCTGATGTTAGTCTGATTGGGGCTCCCTTATAGTTGACTTGATACTTCTCTCTTGCAGCTTTTAAGATTCTCTCCTTGTCTTTGAGTTTTGCCAGTTTGACTATAACATGTCTTGGAGAAGACCTTTTTGGGTTGAATACGTTTAGGGATCTTTGAGCTTCTTTAATCTGAAGATCTGTGTCTTTTCCTATACCTGGGTAGTTTTCTGCCACTATTTTCTTGAATATCTTTTCAATGCAATCTCCTTTTTCCTCCCCTTCTGTAATACCCATAACTCAGATATTTGAACACTTAATATTTGATACTCTCTTAGATTTTCTTCAATGTTTTTAATTATTTTTTCTTTCTTTTCTTTTTTCTTTTTTTTTTTTTTTGTCTGCCTCCATTATTTCGAACAGCCCATCTTTAACGTCAAAAGTTTCTCTCTTCTGCTTCTGCAAGCCTGCTGGTTAAACTCTCTGTTGTGTTTTTTATTTCATTGAATGATTTCTTCAGTTCAGCAAGCTCTGCTACATTCTTTTTTGGGGCATTGATATCTTTGTACATTTCTTCTTTCAGGTCCTGTATACTTTTCCTCATTTCATCATGTTGCCTAGCTGAGTTTTCTTGTATCTCATTTAGTTCCCTTAGAATTATCACTCAAAATTCCTTGTCAGTCACTTCAAGGGCTTCTTATTCTATAGGACCTAGAGCTTGAGAGTTATTACTCTTTGGTGGTGTACTTTCTTGATTTTTCATATTTCTGGTATCTTTCCTTTGGTGTTTATTCATTATGGCAAGGGATTTCACGGTCCACTCTTTTGACAGTATTGTCTGGCTTGGATCCTGCCAGGATGGCCAATTTGGCATGGCTGCCTCAGTGCCTATAGGCAGAAGGTTCGGGCGTCTCTGGGCCATGGGGATTGGACTGTGCCGGGAGTCCAGTAGGAGTGCCTACATGTTCCCACGCAGTCACCTCAGGGTGCATGGTTGCCACAGCTCTTGGACCTCTCTTGGGGGGCCTATCTGGTCAGTGTGCACCCGCTCAGGCTGGAGGGGTCCAGTGACAGTGACACCTACCTGCTCGGTCATGCTCGCACCTCAGAATGTGTGATCCTCAAGAAGTTCTCTTAATGAAATTCTTTAGAGAAATCAAAATTAAGAAAAAAAAGCCTATCTTGGTGATAATGAAAATGGGGCTGAAAATTATTAAATTAAATCATTTTAGTCCGAGTGTTAGAAGTATTACCATGACAAGGGCTGAGACTTTTTCTCCAGTCAAGATGAAATAAATGTATTTACTCCTATAATAGGAAGATTCTGCATGTATTGTGTCTTAACATGAGTTAAACACAAACATACACACTCATACATAATCATTCATTTGTATTAAGTCATCAAATAGTTATTGAAGCAATACTAAGTGTTAGGCACTTTAAGATTTAAATCAGGGGTATAAAGATAAGCAACACATGAACTCCATATCTGACGACTCATACTGGTATTATTACTTTTCTCTACCTAAATATCTATGCAGGGATACTTTGAGTTTTACCTTCAAAATAACTCATTTTAAAGTCTTACCTTGTAGAACTGCTGCCAGAATAGATCTCCTTCACCCATTTTTCAACTTATTTCCTAAATCTGAATATGACCTATGAAAAAATTTCTGTTTAACCTACTTTATTAAATCACTTAAATATAAGCCTTAATGATCTTTTTTTCTGAATATAATTCTATATATGAGTTATTATTCTCTGATTAGAAACATATAAATATTCAGGGGATGTCTGGCTGCATCCATTGTGTGAATATGACTTTCTGTCTCCTAAGGAGGGACTCAGGAAGAAGCCACATGGTTTCAGAAACAAGACTACATGATAAAAAGAGATACCATCAACCCCCAGGACCTGAGGCAGCTGAGCTGTGGAGTTCCTGACACTCTATATGCAGGACCCCAGGCCAATGCCATGCAAGTCCTCCTACCCACGGAGAGGCCCCAGCAGCCACCCATCCCTGGGACCTGAGGCAGCAACAGACAGCTGAGCATCACCAAAACTCCCTGATATTGCTCCAGACACCACGATGGAACAAGTAGACTGTGATAGCCTCTACCACAAAGACTAAGCACCAATGGAGAGGTACTAGAAATATGAAAAACCAAGAAAGTACAACACCACCAAAGGACTATAATAACTCTCAAGTTCTAGATCCTATAGAACAGGAAGTCCTTGAAATGACTGACAAGGAATTTAGAGCAACAATCCTAAGGAAACTACATGACATACCACAGGACTCAGTTAGACAACAAAATGAAATGAGAAAAAGTATATATGTTCTGAAAGAGGGAATGTATAAAGGAATCAGTGCCCTGAAAAAGAATGTAGCAGAGCTTGTGGAGCTGAAAGATTCATTCGATGAAATAAAAAACACAACAGAGAACTTAATCAGCAGGCTAGATCAAGCAGAAGTGAGAATATCTAACTTTGAAGATGGCTTGTTTGAAATAACACAGGCTGAAAAAAAAAAAGAAAGAAAGAGAAAAGAATTTAAAAACTTGAAGAAAACTGAAGAGAGATAACAGACAACCTCAAGTACTCTAATAACTGAATCATGGGTATTCCAGAGGAGGAGGAAAAAGGAAATGACATTGAAAACATATTCAGCAAAATAATAGCAGAAAACTTCCCTGGTGTAGGGAGATATACAGATCTTCAGATACAGGAAGCTCAAAGATCTCCCAACATATTCAACCTGAAAATGTCTCTCCAAGACATGGCATACTCAAATTGTCAAAACTCAAAGACAAAGAGAGAATCATACAAGCTGCAAGAGAGAAGTGTCAAGATGCCTATAAGGGAACCTCTATCAGACTAACATCAGACTTTTCATCAGAAACCCTGAAAGCCAGAAGAGAATGGGATGATATATTCAAAATACTTAAAGGCAAAAATTGCCAGCCAAGGATATTTACCCCTCAAGGCTATCCTTCTTAAACAAAGGAAAAATAGTATATTTCCTAGACAAGGAAAAACTGTGGGAGTTCACTAGCACATGACCAAACTTACAAGAAATTCTCAAGGGAGTACTGGGTTTGGTACCTGAAAATCAACCATCACTACCATGAATACTCAAGATAGAACAAAACTCAGCAGTAAAATAAAATGTTAACAATAAAGAGAAAAAAAAAGTTTATGCACTCTTCCAAGAAAACAACAAACACAAAAGACTATCAGTAAATCACAAAGAAAGGGAAAAAAATAAAACATCCAAACATAAACGAATACAATGCCTGGAGTAAATGAATACCTTTTAATAATAACTCTTTATGTAAAAGGTTTGAATTCCCTACTAAAAAGACATAGACTGACTGATTAGATTAAAATATGGACCCAACAATATGCTGCCTTCAAGAGACCCACCTCACCTGTAAAGACACACATAGACTAAGAGTGAAAGGAATGAAAAAGATATGCAATGCAAATTGCACACAGAAATGAAAAAAGACCTGCAGTAGACTTTAAACCAAAAACTATAAAAAAAGATAAAGAAGTCCACTATATAATGATAAAAGTATCTATCCAACAAGAAGACATAACGATCATAAATATTTATGCACCCAACATCAGAGCAGCCAATTTTATAAAGCAAACACTATTTGACCTAAGAAAGAGATAGACACTAATACCATAATAATCAGGGATCTGAACACCCCACTCTCAACATTGGACAGATTATCTAGGCAAAAAATCAACAGAGAAATGAAAGACATAAATATCACTTTAGACCAATTGGACTTGGCAGATATATACAGAACATTGCATCCAACAATGACAGAATATTCAATCTTCTTTTCAGCACATGGGACATTCTCCAGGATAGACCACATTAGGTCACAAAACAAGTCTAAGCAAATTCCAAAAAATTGGAATTATTCCATGTATTTTTCAGACCACAACAGATTAAAAGTAGAAATCAATAACAAATGAAACACTGGAAACTATACAAATACATGAAAATTAAACAATATTGTACTTAATGACATGCGGGTCCAAGAAGAAATTAAACAGGAAATCAAAAAATTTATTGAAACTAATGAAAATAATGACACATCATACCAAAACCTGTGGGATACTGCAAAAGCAGTACTAAGGGGGAAATTTATTGCACTAAATGCTTACTTCAGAAGAATGGAAAGATGGCAATAAACAACCTAATACTTCACCTTAAAGAATTAGAAAAAGAAGAACAGTCCAAACCCAGAGTTAGTAGATAGAAAGATCAGAGCAGAACTAAATGAAATAGAAACCTAAAAAATGATACAACAGATCAATGAAACAAAAAGTTGGTTCTTTGAAAAGATAAATAAAATTGGCAAAGCATTAGCATGGCTAACTAAAAAAAGAAGAGAGAAGACACAAATAACAAAAATTAGAAATGAAAACGGTTATATTACAACTGATACTTCAGAAATATGAGGAATTATTACAGACTACTAAAAACAACTATATGCCAACAAATTTGAAAATCGGGAGGAAATGGGTAAATTTTTGGACACACACAAACTATCAAGACTGAAACAAGAAGACAAAGAAAACCTGAACAGACCAATAACAATCAAAGAGATTGAAGCTGTTATCAGCAGTCTCCCAACAAAGAAAAGCCCAGGACCAGAGGGCTACACTGCAGAATTCTACCAAACCATTAAAAAGGAATTAAACTAATTCTCTACAAACTATTTCAAAAAATCCCGAGGTCATTCTGTGAGGCAAACATCATACTTATACCAAAATCAGACAGATACAACAAAAAAAAGGAAACTACAGGCCAATATCATTGATCAAAATAGATGCAAAAGTCCTCAATAAAATACTAGCAAATAGAATATAGAAACACCTACATAAAATTATACACCATGATCAAATCGATTCATCCCAGTGATGCAAGGTTCGTTCAACATACACAAATCAATAAATGTGATACACCACATCAGTAAAATCAAACACAAAAATCAGATGCTGAAAAAAGCACTTGATAAAACTCAACATTCATTCATGATACTCTATAAAGTGGGTAAAGAAGGAAAGTATCTCAACACAACTAAAGCCATATATGACAAACCCACTGCCAATATCATCCTGAATGGAGCAAAATCAAAAGTTTTTCTCTTAAGAACAGAAACAAGACAAGGATGCCCACTCTCACCACTCCTATTGAACATAGTGTTGGAAGTACTAGCCAGAGCAATCAGGGAAAGAAGGAAATAAAGGGCATCCATTTTGGAAAACATGAGGTCATACTGTCCTTGTTTGCAGATGGCATGATCCTTTATACAGAACAGCCTAAAGACTCTACAAAAAAACTCTTGGAGTTAATAAATGATTTCAGCAAAGTTGCAGGATAGAAAATCAACATGCAAAAATCAGTAGCATTTCTACATTCTAACAATGAACAGGCAGAAAAAGAAATCAAAAGCTAGCCCATTTACAATAGCCACCAGAAATATAAAATACTTAGGAATAGAGTTAACCAAGGATGTAAAAACCTCTGTGATAAGAACTATAAACCACTGTTGAGAGAAATTAAAGAGGACACAAGAAGATGGCAAGATATCCCATGCTCTTAGATTGGAAGAATTAACATTGTGAAAATGTCCATACTACCCAAAGTGATCTACAGATTAAATGTAATCTCCATCAAAATTCCAATGACATTTTTCTCAGAATGGGAAAAAACAATCCTAACATTCATATGGAAGAACAAAAGATTGCAAATAGCCAAAGCAATCCTGTGCAAAATGATAATAATAATAATAAAGCCATAGGCATAACACTATCTGATTTTAAACTATACTACAAAGCTATAGTAACCAAAGCAGCATGGTACTGGCATAAAAACAGACACACTGACCAATGGAACAGTATAGAGAATACAGAAATCAACCCATGCACCTACAGCCATCTGATCTTTGACAAGGGCTCCAAGACTACACACTGGGGGAGCCACTGCCTCTTCAGTAAATGGTGCTGGGAAAATTGGACGTTCATATGCAGGAGAATGAAACTAGACCCATGCCTCTCATCATATATCAAAATCAACTGAAAATGGATTAAAGAATTAAATATATGACCTGAAACAATAAAGCTCTTTAAAGAAACATAGGAAAAGACTCCAGGAAATAGGATTGGGTACAAACTTTATGACTATGACCCCAAAGCGCAGGCAACCAACGGAAAAAATAAACAAATGAGATTATATCAAACTAAAAAGCTTCTGCACAGCAAAAGAAACAACAGAGCAAAAAGACAACTGAGACAGTGGGAAAATATTTGCAACATATACATCTGACAAATGATTAATAACCAGAATATAAAAGGAGTGTCAAGATACCTATAAGGGAACCCCTATTACTTAAACCAAACAACTTAACAGCAAAAAAACAAGTAACCCAATAAAAAAATGGACAAAGGAGCTGAATAGGCATTTCTCAAAGGAAGATATACAAATGACCAACAGACACATGAAAAAATGGTCAGCATCACTCAGCATTCTGGAAATGCAAATCAAAACCACTCTGAGATACCATTTCACTACAGTTAGGATGGCTAATATCCAAAAGACTGAAAATGATAAATGCTGGTGAGAATATGGGGAAAAAAGAACCCTCCTACACTGTTGGTGGGACTACAAAATGGTTCAGCCTTTACGGAAAATGGTATGAAGTTTCCTCAAACAATTATACATAGATCTACCATAGAACCCAGCTATTCCACTGCAGGGAATATACCTGGAGGAATGGAAATCATCATGTTGAAGGGATACCTGTTCTCCCATGTTTATTGCAGCACTATTTACAATAGCGAAGAGTTGGAAGCAGCCTGAATGCCCATCATTGGATGAGTGGATAAGGAAACTGTGGTATATCTACACAATGGAATACTATTCTGCTATAAAAAAGAATGAAATACTGCCATTTGCAACAACATGGATGGACCTAGAGAAAATTATATCAAGTGAAACAAGTCAGACACAGAAAGAAAAATACCACATTTTCCCACTTATTTGTGGGAGCTAATAAAAATAAATAAGTAAATATACAAATGAATGGGAGGAGTGGGAGGAAGACACAACAATCACAACAATTCTTTGATTTTGTTAAGACAAGTGAACAGATATGATGTTGATGGGGGAAGGAGGGCGAGGGAGTGGGGCGGGAGGAATTGGTAAAGGGACATGAGAATCAACTATATTGTATATTGATAAATTAAAATAAAAAAATAAAATTATGTATGCCAGAAATTTCTCTGGCTCAATGTCAAAAACAAATTAAATCAAATTTTAATTTCAGTAATCATTAAAAAAAGAAAGAAATATAAAAAGGTTCACAAAGAGCTATTTCTCCAGCCAATACAATGCCTATGTGATGTTCTACATGTAGTACACATGTACTTTGAAAAATAAAAATAAGACGATAAGTATTATAACATGTTCAAACATCAAGCCTGATTATTACAATAATATAGAGTATATTGGAGATAACACATAAAAATAAAGTTATTTAAATTATACTACGCTGTAGATTATTTATTACAGACACAGACAGATTAAATTTTATTATATTAGCATCCTTTATATTCAAATTGAATAATGCTCAATGGCAATTTAAGGTATGATATTATAAAGGTTAAAGTCTAAAGTAACAGAGAAGTATTGGCAAAAACATACATTGCAAACCACATTCCAAGAAAGAAAGTTTTTCCTTTTTAGCTGGTAACACGTAAGGATAATTTTGAAGCAGAAAAATAAATTCTTCTAACAATTATTAGTTTCCCTAGTGTTCCCTCTTCTCTCTATGGGAAAGCACATAGTGTTGTCAAGGTGTAAGAGATACAGAGTATCGATGAAACTAAAAATTTCACTGCGGTACTTTTCTTGACACCAGTTTTAGAAACAGTTGAACTGAAAATGAATTTCAGTTATTTGAATTAAAGTTCAGTTAAGTACATTCCAAAGGCTGATCTAAGCCTGGAAACAATTTTCCTGATTCTGCAATGTTTTTCAGATGCAACACATATAGTACAGGTTCCTCAGTTTTTCTGTTTATATTTGGTGTTCGTGATTTCTAGTCGACCTTTATAATGAAAAGTCACTTAGCTTAATTTTATCCTATTAGGCTGCATGACTTTTTGGAAGCAATAAACAATTGTGCTCTAACTTACTTTTATTTTTTTCTGATAAACTTCGTCGTGGAAGTCTCTGACTGATCTAAATTCATGATAGAAATGTTATAAATGTTGGCCAGTTTAAAAGTGAGGAAAATGTCAAGTGTTCTTCATATTAGAAATCATTCAGTGAGATTTTTCTAGCCTGTTCAGAAGTGAAAGTAGAGAAAATAAGATTTGTACATTCTGCCCTTTCTAGCACAGTAATAGGTGTTTCTGTAAAATGATAACAGCAGGGAATCTTTCCTGGTGGGCAATATCAGTAAGAATGTGAGATGCTGGGGAGACTATATGGTGTATAGGATGATGAAACGCATCAGGGTTTAAGGGCAGAGTTAGGAAAAATACAAAATGGGAGTTGATCAATCACATGGAAGATGAAATGCCTCAGGCTGATTTACACTAGTCTTCTTGTTCAAACACAGACCAAATAAATTGTGTTATTTCACTGAAAGGGAAAAAAGTTTGTGTTTTTGTTTTTAGAAGGTAGAGTGATAATTAATGCTTGTAAGAATGTTGGCTTACAACTGCATGTATTGCTTTTACTTATTTTAGTATACCTAACGATGCACAATTTTGCTTGCCATTAATTGAATAATTAAACCCCCAAACTCAGAATATACTGGTTAAAAGAAAAGAAAAGACAATCTGTAAGAAACTGATTGGTGACATTGGTGGTTTAAATAAAATAGCAGAGAATGATATTTTTTCCACAGTATTCACTGTTTCTTTTTTTCCACAATGATAAGAAGACTTAGCCTGGATGTAGTAGGTAAAAGCAAAGACTGATTTTACCAAATATCCTCTACATTTAGGTGAGGCCACATGACTATGTTCTAACCAATGAAATATCCTCAGAAACATGAAATATTAGCTTTTGGGAAATTCTCTGCATGCTCTCTGCTCACTTTTTAACTCTGTTTCATACATATTGCTGCTTGAATCATGGATTTGCGCTTGGGTTATCCTTAATGGATAGTGAGGACCAGGATTAAATTATTCATAAAAAGCTGCATAAAGTTTGAATTCCTGAGGACTAAATGGATTTGAGCAGGAGGCAGAAACCGGATGAGACTCTTGGCGTTTCTTGTCTCCAAAATTACTGAGTACTCTACATGTTAAAAGAATAGTGCACATCGATATTTGAATAGCCAAAGAGTGAGATTCTGGAAAAAAGTTATGCTACCATATTTGTTCCTTAAATCTTCCATATGAACAGAAAGTTTATGTTTGCAGGTCACGTAACTGTCCTGGCTTAAGTGTCAGATTTCATATTATGTAAAGGTGTCTATGTAACAGGATAAATGTAATATGGCAGTTTTTTTCAGGCTTAGTTAAGGACCAACTTATATTTACCTTTTGAAACTTACTCTCCTCTTTTTTCTTTCATCTTCTTGGCATATACAGTCAGGACAGTAGGAACTCCATCTCGGACCATGAGGATTAAGGCACCCCCTAGCGATGGAGGGAAGCTAGAATTAGCTTAGGTCTCCAAGGACAGTGTAGAACAGAGCCAGCATTCCTGTATGGACTGACAACTTCTAGACTTATACATAGAGACAAATAAACTTACATCTTAGTGAAGCCACCATTACTTTGGATTGCTCTTAATTCAAAACCAAACATAATTCTAATATATTTAATAAAAGTACTCAATTAATTTTGAACCTTCTATGATAACCTTTGTACAAATTCTAGATGTCCTTTCATATGCTAATATTACTGTACACTTGTATTTATTTTTAGACACGTGTGGACCAAATTTTCTACTCTAATTCTTTGCTTATAATTCATGAATTTATTACAATAATGGTTTATATTATAGACACATTAGAGTAACCATAAAATAAGATAATTTTTTTACATGTATATTACACATATGTAAATTTTAGCTTATCATTATGAAGGACTTCTATAGTCTTCAAACTATAAAAGTCAAACTCAAACAAGCAACCCTATCAGGAGTGAGAGGTTTAAAATGCACACCTACATCTCTCAGTGACAAGTTTAATAGTCATTCCCTGTACCATGCTCCTTTAAAACAATACCCACTATCTTTTATGTTTTCTTGAAGTATTTAGTCACAAATAGTATTTACATAACTCTAAAGTGATGTTAATAAATTATTAGCACCCTACGTCTTGGATCTGTAATTCAGATCATCATAAATTACATTTTAATGCCTTTCAATACATGAGAAAGAGTTAGATGTTAAAAATACAAATACAATTAAAAATGGACTATCCACAAGACAACAGATAGTCTAGTGGGAAACATAAATGTGAATAAATATTTTCAATGCATTATTGTAAGTGCAGAGATAAGGGACATACGGCTGCTTCTCAGAACAGAGATGTCAGGTGCATCCTGGAGAAGTTTAACTTCTGTCTAGCCCTCAGCCTCCACATTAAATTGAGAGCCAAGTCCTGATAACTCTGCTCCCTTCCCAGGTCAGTTCTGTCCCTTTCAAACCAAACTATTGAGTTTTGTCTCCTAACTTGTCACCCCCCACAATATTTTCTTCATTCTGTGACAAACTTGGTAAATAATTTATTATTTTTAATACATGCTCAATATCTTATTAATCAGTAGGCTTATTTTCTCCATCTATGGAGAACAAATACTTAACAATGTAAAGAGAAAATTCTGAATAGTATTATTTACTTTAAATGATTTCTTGTCATAAAAATGATATATTTATAATTTTACAAAAAAATATGAAATACAAATACCTCTGGAAAATAACTACCATGTTAAATCTATGTGATAACTTCTTAGCAAAATTTGCTTATGTAGCTATAGTATCAGATTCAAAAATATACTACAGATTTTGTTCAAAATATGAGTATAATTAATATTCCTTAGTTCTATAGATGCTTTTGCAATAAGGTAAGAAATGAACTTTTTATTTTACACTGAGATAAACTCTCTATTGAATGGAATCCACATAACTTTTCAAAGCTATTTTGAATAGAATGGTTAATTTTGAATAGAAGCTTTTACCTCAAAATTATTGTCACTGTATACATAGGAAATAAAGAATGCACAAAGATTTAAGTTAAAGTTCATTCATTGAAGCACTTTTACTATAGTAAGAAATGGAAATGTCAAAGGTAGCCATCTCAAGAAGATGGTTAAATAATTTAGGAGACATCCATACATTGAAATACTGAGCAGATACTTAAAGTTGTGGTGAATATTAGTATGTATTATGTTATTCACTATATTTTCAGATTATTCAAAAAGGTCTGCAAAATATTGTTAAATAAAACAATAGGTCATTATATATATATATATATCTCATGACTGTATTTTTGTAAAATATGTAGGTATATGTATGTGGAGATTCAACACAAATAATATATATTTAAGACGAACTCTGCAACAGATATTGAATTAAAGGCTTTATAAGGATTTTTTCATTTATTTATGGTATAAATGTTATCATCAATTTAAAGTTAGACACAATGACACTCAAAGACCAAGGTTTGTGCACAAAATCACAAGATTGCCCAGCACGTGGCAGAGCTTGTACTGAAACTAAAGTAGATGTAATGAGAAAGTTTATGCTTTTAAAAACCTGGCTACATGTGTATGATCCTTATGAACACAGAAATAATAAAAAAGTAAACCTCAGAGAATATACAGTAAAATGTTTATTTTTGGAATACTTTACACACTCAAATAATAGTATATCTTTAGTTCAATATCCAGAATTAGAACCTTAAAAACAGTATACCCTATCTCACACGCACTTCAACCCCAGTTTTCCCCAGAAAGTTAATAATGGTGAGAGGTACTAGACACAGGCATGCAAAATTTGTGGTGGAGAGAGAGGAGGAGGGAGGTTAATGCAGGTAACTATAGAATTATGGTTACTAAAGGCTGGGAAGGGAAAGGGGGAGGAGGGACAGGACAGGTTGGTTAATGGATACAAAATCACAGCTAGACAGGAAAAATAAGTTCTACTGGTCTATAGTAGTGCTAGGCACTATAATTATTATTGTGCGTTCTCAAATGGCTGGAAGAGGGGAACTCAAATGCTCTCATCGTGAAGAAATGGTAAATTTTTATGATGATGAATGTGTTAATCACCCCAATTTGATCATCACATATTGCATACACGTACTGATGTAAAACTGAACCCCATAAATATGTACAATCAATACTAAAAAATAAAATTTAAAGATCCTCTTTAAGAAAATAATTTTTTAAAAGAAAAATGTCTTCCCATCTTGTTACAGTGTGTTATAACAAATAGAAGCTTTTTTAAAGGGATATTTTTACTCAGTAACAATATTGTCACATTAGTTTACAGACAGAATGTCACCCTAATAAACGGCAACACCTTTTTCAATAGAAAAAAAAAAAAAAAAAAACCAAAAGACAGCAACTCTGCATAGGCAGATTCTCCTGTTTTACTTTTTCTGCTGGTAAGGTTTTGTCCACTCTCCGTCTCTCTCTTAAAAAAAGGACAAGAATCTGTGAGAAGGCACAGGTGTTCACCAGGACTTCAGTATGTCCCTGGCTCATTTTATTTACAATTCCACAGCAAATGGAAGCTTAGGCAACCCAGCCTCACTTTGTAGAAATTAAACAGAAAGGGCTGACTTTAATTGCTTTGCAAATCTGCTGTTATTGAATGACTTGCATAGATGGGTTTGAAATTTATTGGCACACAGCTTGATTGTCACAGCTTAATCTCCAGTTAACAGTTCTCTCTGACTCTGCTCTGCATTCAGTGGGATCCCTCTGCTCAGATAAAAATGCATGGAAATCCCTGTTCTCTCAGTCTTTTCTAAGCAAAGAATGTCCCCAGTGCCAAGCCTATTTCGATATAATAGAAGTGGCATTAGAAATCACTAAACTCATTTAACCCAGAACATTGTGTGCTTGCCTGTTCAGAATGATTTCTCAGTCACTTTTTACTTTGTTTGGTATAAGAAAAAAGCATTGAAGCCCATATGTTCACACAGTCACATAGCAGGGATGAGGCTGCTGAGAAAATGTAACAGGCAGAGAAACGTTTTGGAGAAAACTACGATGCACCTCTGAGAATATTCCTCAGAATTGCATACCCAGGAATGAAAATCAACACTCAGTGATCCCACTCCAGCTAAATATTCCACCTGTGTGTTCCTACGTCATTCTGATATAAAATATTAAAAAGTTCTGTAAAGAAAATGAGTACAAAGAGTCGCTAGGGAATTAAAAGGACACAGAAATGTAGTATGAATGCAATCAGAAAAATAAAAAATAGCATCTGGAAACCCCTCCACACAGTGAGACCATTAAGTTGTGAACAAAATGAAACGATTCTTTCTGAAGAAGGTTTCTTGGGTAGCCCTTACCATTCAGATTGATGCTAGTGAGCAGTCATCTCTTTTAAAACAACTCTTTCGAGGTTTTAAGAACCAAACATTATATATTTTTTAGACCCTAGCTATACCATGTCATGAACATTACAAAGAATCACTGAAATCTCACATAGAAAATTTGGGTGGCCCAGAGTTTTAGGGTGTCTGGCCCAGTGTAAATTAAGTCAAGAAAGCAGAAATACACACTATTTAAAACAAACAAAAAAACATCGCAATATGAAAAAGAAATTGAGAATGAGGTGGCTAGATTTTTGATTATTCAGTCCACTGGTCAGAGTATTTTACATATTACTGGTTAAATAATTAGAGCCTTTACCCTTGGGATTCTACTCTTTCTTTACAAATAACCTTTCCTTATATAGCTTCTTGCTTGTTCACAGCTCTTTGTTTCTTTATTTAAAAAAAAAATTGATTAAACATATTTATGGGGTACAGAGTTGAGTATCAACACCTGCATGCGATGTGTAATGATCAAGTAAGGATAATTTGCATGTTCATCATTACAAAACATAATCATTCCCTGTGTCCATTAACCAATTTCTCGCTATCCACCCCTCCCTCTCACACTTTTCCACCTCCAGTTACCACAGTTCTGTTCTCTCCTTCTGAAAGTTCAACATATTATTGTGATTGTTGTTTTCTCTCTTCCTTCCTCCCTTCTTCCTTTCTTCTTTTCACTCCCACACATGAGTGAAGACATGGGGTGTTTCCCTTTCTGTGCCTGGCTTGTTTCACTTAATATAATTTTCTGCAAGCTCATCCGTGATGCTGTGAATGGCAGAATTCCACTCCTTTTTATGGCTGAGTAGTATTGTATTGTGTATATATACCACATTTTCCTTATCCAGTCATCTATTAATGGACATTTAGGTCGGTTCCATACCTTGACTACTGTAAATATAGCTGCAATAAACATAGGAGTACAGGTATCCCTTTGACATGATTTCCGTTCCTTTGGGTATACAACCAGCTATGAGACTGCTGTATCCTATGGCAGTTTTAACTGTAGTTGTTTGAGGAACCACCATACTGTTTTCCATAAAGGCTTTACTAATTTACAGTCCCACCAACAGTGTAGAAGGGTTCCCCTCTCCCTGTGCCCTCACCAGTATCTGTTATTCTCTGTTGTAGTCACAGGACTGGGTCTAGAACTCACAGATGCCTCAAGCCCATTATCCAGACCGGGTCACAAACCCTTCACATGCAGGTCTATAAGCTAGGTAACCAGCAAAAAAGTCCTTGGAGCTTTGGTTGAAGTAGGAAGAGTCTTTATTCAGCACACACACGTCTGAGAGCTAGGCTGTACAAAGAGACTCAGAAACTCCATTGCTACTGGCAAAGTCCAAAGGAAAACTGAGCAGCTGCCAGCAGAGTAAACATGCTCTATTTAGACATGAGCTCTATGCCGGCCAGCTTGCTTCACCAACTGAAGAACACACAATAGCAATAAAACTAAAAAGATACATTGGTGCACATGCACACTAACTCCACCCACACACACTTGTTTACAAGAAATGTGCTGCTGGACCAACAACCAGACCTGAGCCAAGGGAGGCTGACTAAATTATCCTATTTTCCCCACATCTTTCTTTTGATAATAGCCAGTCTAACTGGGGTGAGATGATATCTCAATGTGGTTTTGATTTGAGTTTCCCTGATGATTAGTGATGTTGAGCATTTTTTCATATACTTGCTAGCCATTTGTATGTCTTCTTTTGAATATTCAGCTCCTTTGCCTATTTTTTAATTGGATTATTTGTTTTGGGGTTTTTTTACTGTTAAGTTGTTTGAGTTCCTTTCATATTCTAAATATTAATCCCTCATTGAATGTATAATTTGCAAATATTCTTCCCATTCTGTAAGTTGTCTTTTCACTCTGCTGATGGCTTCCTCTGCTGTGCAGAAGCTTTTTAGTTTGATATAATCTTACTTGTTTATTTTTTCTTTTGTTGCCTGTGTGTTTGAGGTGTTATTCATAAAGTCTTTGTCCAGTCCTATATCCTGAAGTGTTCCCCCCATGTTTTCTTCTAGGAGTTTTATAACTTCTGGTCTAATATTTAAGTCTTTAATCCATTTTGAGTTGATTATGGTACATGGCGAGATGTATAGGTCTAGTTTCATTCTTTTACACAGGGATATCCAGTTTTCCCTGCATAATTTGCTGAAGAGTCTGTCCTTTTCCCTATGTATGTTCTTGGTGACTTTGTCAAAAATAAGTTGGCCATAAGTACATGGGTTGATTTCTGTGTTCTCTATTCTATTCCATTGATTCATCTGTCTGTTCTTATTCCAGTGTCATGCTATTTTGGTTACTATAGCTTTGTAGTATATTTTGAAGTCAGGTAGTATAATGCTTCAAGCTTTTTTGTTTGTTTGTTTGTTTGTTTGCTCAGGATTGCTTTGGCTATTCGGGGTCTTTTGTTGTTTCATATGAATATTAGGATTATTTTTCTATTTCTGTGATGAATGTCATTGGCATTTTGATGGGGATTGCATTGAACTTATCGATTGCTTTTGGTAGTATGGACATTTTCACAATGTTTATCTTCCCAATCCATAAACAGGGAATGTCTTTCCATCTTTTGCTATCCTCTTTAATTTCTTTCAGCAGTGTTTTGTAGTTCTTATTGTAGCAATCTTTCACTTCCTTGGTTAAGTTGATCCTAGGTATTTTATTTTTTTGGTAGCTATTGTAAATAGCCTTGTTTTCTTGATTTCATTTTATGCTTGTGAGTTGGTGGTGAATAAAAACACTAAAGATTTTTGTGTATTGATTGTATATCTTTCAACTTTACCAAATTCATTTATCAACTCTAGGAGTTATTTGGTAGAGTTTATAGGCTTTTTTTTCTATTCATAGGATCATGTCATCTGCAAACAGGGACAATTTGACTTTATCTTTTCCAATTTGGATTCCTTTTATTTCTTTACTTTGCCTGATTGCTCTAGCTAATACTTCCAATACTATGTTGAATAGGAGTGGTGAGGGTGGGCATCCTTATCTTGCTCCTGTTTTTAAAGGAAAAGCTTTCAGCCTTTCCCCATTCAGGATGACATTGGTAGTGAGTTTGCCATAGATGGCTTTTATTATGTTGAGATACTTTCCTTCTATTCTTAATTTTTTGAGGGTCTACATCATGCAAGGAATGCTGAATTTGTCAAATGTTTTTGTGTCTGTACTGAGATAATCATGTTCTTTGTCTTTAATTTTGTTGATGTAGTGTATCACATTGATTGATTTACATATGTTGAACCATCCTTTCATCAATTGGATGAATCTCACTTGATCATAGCATACAATATTCTTATGTGCTGTTGTATTCTATTTGCTAATATTTCGTTGAGCATTTTTGCATCTATGTTCAACAAGAGTATTGGCCTGTAGCTTTTTTTTGTTATGTCTTTGTTTAATTTTGGTTTCAGGGTGATGATGGCTTTATAGAATGAGTCTGGGAGAATGGCCTCTGTTTCAATTTTGGGGGATAATTTGAAAAGGATTGGTATTAATTCTTCCTTAAATGTTTGGTAGAATTGAGCAGTGAAGGCATCTTGTCCTGGGCTTTTCTTTGTTGGGAGGCTTGATTACTGCTTCAATTTCAGTGCCGGTTACTGGTCTCTTCAAGTTTTCTATTTCCTCTTGATTCCATCTTGGCAGTTTGTATATGTTCAGAAATTTATACATTTCCTCCAGATTTTAAAATGTGTTGGTGTATAATTGTTCATAATAGTCCCTAATAATTCTTTGTATTTCTGTTGAAATGGCTGTAATGTTTCCTTTTTCTTTTTTGATTTTTGTTATTTGGGTGTTTTGTCTTTTTAGTTAGTCTGGCCAATGGCTTGTCTATTTTATTATCTTCTAAAAAATACCACATTTTTTTGTTTCAACTTTTATATCATTCTTTTATTTCTATTTCATGTAGTTCTGCTCTGATCTTATATTTCTTTACATCTTCTAATTTGGGGATTGGATTGTTCTTATTTTTCTAGTTCATTGAGGTATAATGTTAGGCTGGTTATTTGATGTCTTTCTACTCTTCCAATATAAGCATTCAATGCAATAAATTTCCCTGATAATACTGATTTTGCAGTATCCCATACATTTACATAAGTTGTAGTTGTATTTTCATTTGTTTCAAAGAGTTTTTGATTTTCTGCATTAATTCTTCTTTTACCCATTTGTTGTTCAGGAGCTTGTTGTTTAATTTCCACATATTTGTATAGTTTCCAATGTTTTGTTCATTTTTCATTTCTAATTTTATTCCATTGTGGTCTGACAATATACTTGACATCATTTCAATCTTTTAAAATTTGTCAAAACAATTTGTGTTCTAACATGTGTTCTATCCTAAAGAATGATCCCTGTGCTTATGAGAAGAATGTACATATTCTGTAGTTGTTGAATGAAATGTTCTTTATATGTCTGTTAAGTCCATTTGTTCTAAAGTTGTTTCAACCCAAATTTCTCTGCTAATTCTTTGTCTACATGATCTGTCCAGTGCTGAGAGTGGCATGTTAAAGTACCCAACTACTACTGTGTTGGGGTTTATCTCTTCCCTTAAATCTAACAACAGTTGTTTTATATGTCTGGGTGCTCTGATGTTGGGTGCATATATATTTTAATTGTTATATCTTCTTGCTGCACTGATCCTTTCATCATTATATAATGTCATTCTTTGTCTCTTTTTATTGTTCTAGGTTTGAAGTCTATTTTATTTAAGTAGGACAACCCCTGGTCATTTTTGGTTTCCATTTGTGTGGAATGTCTTTTTCCATCCCTTCACTTTTAGTCCATGTGTGTCTTTATTGGTGAAGCAAATTTCTTGCAGGCAATATATAGTTGGTTCTAGTTTTTTTAATTCATTCAGCTGGTCTATATCTTTTAAGTGGGGAATTTAAGCCATTTACATTCATTAGGGGGTGGGGCAGTATGCAAAATTTCCCTCATTTTGCAACTCTGAGCCTCAAACCACCACCCAATGAGCCCCTATATTCTCAGTGTGTCATGCCTAAAGTAGATCCAGATTTCCAAGAGTAGAGTTAGACAGAAAAAAAACTTTCACCTCTCAATTGGACATCTCAGGAAGAGAGCCTCAGCAACAGACCACTGGGGACATGATAAAATGCTAGAATCCTGCTTATCTCAGGATGTGATACCTCTGGCTAGGAGCTGCTGAGGAGGGGTTTGGCACATTTTTACCTGCAGCAGTATGGAGTCTCCACCTCACTAAATTAGTCTTGCTTCACATACCATAAACTCTTGCCTTTTTAACCAGGTTTTTATAGACTTTTTTAAAAAAATAGATATTCTCCATTTGCCATTTGTACTTAGGACCATTTTCAGAGACCTGGAATGTTTGTTTTTTAAGTAGTTTTTGCCAGTTATACCCAGTTACACTGTGGGGCAGGTTGGCAGAACTTTTAGTTTTGTATTTAAATATGTACACACATGTTAATATTCTTTCCACCTTTATTTCACATAAGATAGCATAGCATAATACTCTTCTGAATACAAGTTATTTTTTACTTAAGTATATATATACATACATACATACATATATCTATATATATATATGTAGCTCACTCATTGTCACACGGAAAGAAAAACATTTATTTCTTATTTTAACTCTACATATCTATGTTACTTGTAGTAGAACATCTTTAATCAATACCACACTTAAGAATATTCCCTATTTTGGTTATTTGGACTGGAATAGTCTTTAATATTACAAATAATATTGCAGCAAATAGACTTATGCATGGTGTTTCCTTCCCTCCCTTCCTCCTTTCTTGATTTTTTTTTTTTTTTTTTTTTGGTAGCCCAGTAATAGCAAAAGCTAGAAGTTATTCCTAGTTTTAGGTTATTTCTTAATAATCTAAAGCGAGGTCACCCCTCTAAAATTGCCTACTTTGAGTATCCAATCTTGAGCTTGGACAGATTGTTAAACTTAAATAATTAATTATTTTAACCTAAAAGTCTTATTACCAGTGCTAGCAACAGACAGCTTGTTTAAGTGGTGATTACTAGGGGTAAAGACAGAGAAGAATTGCTGGAAGACATAGTGAAAAGACATGTTCACACGTTTGCTGGCAGTACCACAACCCTGGTTACCTGGGGCCCAGACCAGACAGAGTGACTGAGACCCCAGCATCTGAGTAAATACGACATTCCCTTCCCTCCCCACTGTCCAGCGCAGGCAGGCAGACCAACTGGGTAGAGAAGCCACCAGTAACTGGTTATTCCCCACATCCATGTGCACCACCCTGCAGAACCCATGGACCCACTGAGCCCACAGGTGCCCACACCGACAGCCAGCCTGGCTGTGGCCCCTCTTCCTGCTGAAGCCCTCCACAGAGCCATTGGGGCCATTGGGGCCCGCTGCTTCCTAGCAGGTTAGCTACAGGGTCAACAGCTGATCTGGTGGCCCTCAACACAGCTGCCAGGACATGTTGGGCCAGTGTATAGCTGGGCAAGGGCTTTGATGCTCCAAGGCAGGCTCTACAGAACTTTTCAGCTTTGCTGTATCTTTGCAGGCTTGTGTCAGGCTCAACAGCTGATCAGGCAGTCACCTGCAGAGCTGCCAGGCCCTGTGACACTTATGTACACTTACTTCCAGACCAATAGCTGATTGGGTAGCATCTTTTCCTCTTCACAGCGTGACTCCAAAAATTGTGAATTGTATTGTAAGTAAAGTACCTTAGTAAAACTAATTTAAAAACATTCATTGATGCTGCCTACATGCTGTCTGGCTTGGGGTCCTCTCTTGGTAGTATTACCTCCTGACCCTTCCTCATCTTAATTCCTTGAGATGAATGCTACAATTACTTCTAACCCTTGGCTTGAAGTTCATGGACACATTCATAGTTTGGAGACTAAAACATTTAGGTGTGTAAGATCATAAGGATTGGAGTTAGGATTTTGGGAAGTGTAAAAACAAAGCCAGGAGTACAATTAAGACTATTCTCATACTTCATTTTAAATGTTTATTAAAATCCATTGATAACAACTGCACACTAAAAAGTATATCAGTGAAATTTTACATATCCTGAATGGATAGTTAATTTCCCTTTGTTATCACTGGCTTTTCAGGAACATTTTAATATTTTTATCTCATAGTTTCAACAAAATATTTTTAAATGTATATTGCTTTGCTGAAGAAAACAACCATGCTATGTGATTTAGAGGAATCTAGTTCTGTGTGTAGATGCTTGATGCTTTTCAATTTTATAATTTGGAAGTCATTAATTTCTACATTGTAGAAGCCACCTCCTAGAGTTCAATAAGTTCTAGTGATTGATAGAGTGACATGGATTCTTGAGACAAAAAGCTCTAGCTATTTATGTTAGATATACTAGAGTGGTCTTTCTCTACCTGGTCCCTAAAACGCGAGGTTATTTTTTGTAGTTTTTTTCATTCATCTATTCAATTGTCTATTTATTCTTCCCCAAAATATCATATTTCTACCTTGTATCAGCTAGGACTATAATGATGACTGAAATAGGTAAAACCCATGACTTTATGAAAGTCTCATTGTAAGAGGAAAAAAGACCTTAAACAACTATTTACACAATTAATAAAATATGGTAAAAATGACCAAAAAAAGGAAAAAAAAAAAGCACAGAGTGCTCTGATATACACAACAGGAAACTAGAGCTCTTCTGAGGATAGCATAAAAGTCATGGACAGGACATTCAAGTTGCCATATAAAGTAGAAGAAAGAGTACTTTTAGTATTCTAGTCAGAAGGAACAGCCTATGTTAAGGTCTGGAGGTTGATAGGAACTTCGTAAGTTCAAAGGACTGATGGAAGACCAGTATGAACTGGGCATAGAGCTTAAGAAAGAGAGGTAGCAGAGTTTGAATCATGGAGTGCATTGTAGACAATGGCATGGCACACTGCTTTTATTTGAAAGCAATGAAAGCCCTTGAAGAATTTTAATCAGGGGTAGTTATTTTTGCTTTTTGGAAAGATCACTTTGGTTACTGTGTGATATAAAGACCAGAAGTAAACAAGGATGAATGCAGGGAAACCAGTGTTTGGGTAGCTCACTTTACCAACCAAACCTCAGGTTTTTTTCAGCATGAAAATGCATCTGCGAAAAATACCTGCTCAGATTCCCTTTCTTGCAGCTAAGGATGGCCTTGTGACACAGATCTGACCAATGAGACATAAAATGAAATCTTCTAAAGATTTCTGGTCAAGCTGTGGCTCTCCTGATGTAGATGCCACCTGTTCTTTTTATATGCCCCTCTTCTTTCTGCATAAAACATGAACCCAAGCCTATGGTAGAGCAAACATCTTACATCTATGGTAGGAGAAGAATGAGAAAAAAGTCCCGTATTGAGGCATCTAAGGGGTATCTGGGGTATTGATAATTTTGTAGATGCTGCCCACCCTACACAGCCTTCCTCCAGACTCCTTATTTATTGAGAAATACAGACCTCTATTTGGCTAAGCCATATAGTGGGGTTTCTGTGGAGACACAATTTGACTGGATCAGTTTGCAGAGGAGTTTATATCCCAGAACATTGTTGGGAACAATTATAGCAATCTATAATTAGTGGAGTTTTACAGCTGGATATGGTTAGAGAAAGAGTGGAAGAAAGCCCTATTAGTACTAGAGTTATTTCAGGATGACTGTGGACTTACCTATAGCTGCACCAATCTGAAGAGCAACATCAGAGGCTTACCCCTGCCGGGGGAGGAGAGATAGACTTCACTAAAACAACCCAGTCAGGCATTAAACAAATTAACAAGAAAATAAAAATAACAGGCCAGGAATGGGAGACCAGACATAGAGTTGTTAGAACTTAATATCCAAAATGTTCAGTTTCCAATTAAAATAGAAAAAAAAAAAAAAAAAAAAAAAAAGCTACTGGGCACAAAGACAAAGAAAAGAAAAGAAAAACCAGGAGATTATGATTCATACAATGGGAAAAACGGAAAGCAACAAACAGAAACTGTATGTGAGAGAGAACAGATGTCAGATTTAACAGGAAACATTTAAAAGTAGTCATTTTACATATATTCACGGAACTAAAGAAAACAATAATTAAAAAGTAAAGGAAGGCATAATAACAATGGTGCAGCAAATAACAAATATCAATAGAGATATAAATTATATTTTTTAAAAACCCAAATCGAAATTGTAGGGTTGTAAAGTAAAATAATGGGGAAATATATTAAAGGCTACCAGAAACTGGGGGAGAGAAATAATGGTAAGTTTTTCTTTAATGGGTTCAGAGTTTATGTTTGGGATGATAAAAAAGTGTTGGAAAAAGGTAGAGGTGATAGTCACAAAGCATTGGAATGTAATTAATTCCGTGGAAGTGCATGCTTAAAACTGGTTAAAATGGAAAACCTTATGTTATATATATTTTACCACAATAAAAGTAAGAAAGTAAAATAACAGAAATAAAAATTTATAAGTGGGGGTGCTCAGCAGTAGATCTGACTGCAGAAGAAAAAAAGATAGAAAACTTGAAGATACGTTGATAGAAATTATGCAGATCAATAAACAGAGGAAAAAAGAATGAAAAAAAATGAATAGAGCCTCAGAGAAATGTGTGACACCATTAAAAGCACCAACTTACATGTAATGAGAGTACCAGGAGAGGAGACGCAGAAAAGAACAGGAAAAAATATTCAAACAAATAAAAGCTGAAACCTTCTCAAATTTATTGAAAACTAATAACCTATGCATACAGAGAGCTCAACAAATTCCAAGTACAATCAATGCAAAGAGACCCACAGACACGTAGTAAAAATTTTGAAAGTTAAAGACAAGGAAAAAGTTTTGAAAGCAGCAAGAGAAAAACAATGAATCACTTACAAGAGAAACTCAGTATGATTCACAGCTGACTTAGCAAAAAAAAAAAAAAGTCGGAAGGCAGTGTGATAACATACTCAATGTGTTCAAAGAAAAAAATCTTGTCAATTGCTTTCTATGAAATATGAAGGAGAAATAAAGACTTTTCTACAAAAACAAAGATACACCATGCTAGCCCTAGCACAGAGAAATGTAAACAAATATATATCAAAATAGATTTTACAGAAAAAAATATTACCATGTATAAATATTATTTAATAAATGAAGGGGGCAATTAATCAAGAGCACATAACAATCTTAAACAGTTATTCACCTACTAATAGAGTTACAAAATACATGAAGCAAAAATTTATAGAACTGTTGTGAGAAATAAACATTTCTACAATTATATTTAGAGTTCTCAATATCTTTCTGTCTCAATAATTATTATTATAAGCAGACACATTCAGCAAGGTATAGATGTCTTGAGCAATACTAGCAACCATTTGACCTGATTAACATGTATAGAATTCTGCACCTATCAATAGCAAAATACACATTTTCCTCAGGTCACATTTTCCTTAGGATATAGGACATTTATAGACCATATTCTGGGTTATAAAGCATGACTCAATAAATTTAAACAGTTTCAAGTCATACAGAGGATGTTCTCAGACCATAATGGAATTAAATTAGAATCAATAACAGAAATCTCTCTAGAAAATCACCAATTATTTGCCAACTAAATAATATACTTCACAATAACCCATGGGTCAAAGAAGAAATAAAAAAGAAAAATAGAAAATTTTCCTGATTAAAAATGAAAACAAAACAAAACAAAAAACTCCACAAGAATATCAAGATGTATCAAGTCAGACACAGAATTAACTCAGAGAGTAGAAAACATCAGGATGCACACCTGTGTGTAAAGGAAGCGCCTTTACATGTAATTTGGTACCTGAACTAACATTCATTTTGTCTATTTTATCTTTCAATGAATTTATCTTTGCATATATTTTTGTTTTAGGAAGAACAATAAAATATAAGCTTTTTTTCTTAAAATAGTCAAAACGTAAAGTGACATATCGCTTGGCATTATTAATCAACATAAATGTTTATATAAAATTCCCTTTTCAAAAGAAAAAGATGCCCAGATGATTTTAGATATGAGCTCTGTCCAAATTGTTTTTTTTAAGTGACTTTATCAGTAAGTGTGCACTTAAAAATTGAAGGGCTATAAATTAAAACTTTGCTGTGAACTAGTGTATAATTCATATTGCATGTGCACCACAAGATTTTTTGAAGAATTTGCAAATGATATAATACAAATTTTAATTTTTCTGTTGAAATACATGAGGGTAGGCTTAGGTAGTTCTGTAACATTTGGCATTCACATTGCCTCACTAAATTAAAATAGATTTTAATTGACAGTACATATTTAATATAGTACAGAAATGAGACTAAAGACAGAGGATATACATAAAACATTTTCCTTCCTTACCAGGAATTAATCAACCCCTCTCATTTTACCAGCTTCCCATGTTCTTTCGAAATTTACTGCTTCCCAGGACAAATTAATGACCTTTTTAACCATTCTCCAGATTAAAATGTTCTCTCCCAAACAACTTGAATACTTTTTCCACTCAACTAAGAGTGTTGTAACAGGTGCCTTGAGATGAACAGCTGGGATCTGATAAAACTTGGCTCAAAGTGCGTAACACTGAACTATATTTTGTTCCTGTAATCAGTATTAATATACCCATAGCATTCTTTTAATTTGTTAAAAAAATTATGTTTAATTTTTTAAAAAAGTGTTAGTGAAGTATTTTCTTTATTAAACACACAATCTGAAATATATAGCTAAGTGAATTTTATAGTGATCACACCCATTTAACCAATCCTGATTTAAAATGCATATATTTACAAGCCCCAGTAGTCCCTTCTCATACTCCATCCCAGATACTGCCTCCCCAAAGGTAATCATTACACTGACTTCTATAACAAGAAATTAGTCTCTTTTAGAATTTTACATCAAATGAATCCTATAGAATATACTCTGTATTGATTGAGATGTGTTACCCATCCACAGGTACTGACACAAACCAACACAATTCATGGTCTTAATTAAACTTTCTTGTGTCAGAAATAGCTGGCTGACCATCAAGTATTTGTAACTACCTTTCATTTCTTTTATTTAGTTTTATTTTTAGTTGACATAATAACTACATATTTATGGGGTGCAATATGATGTATAAATTGTGTAATGTTCAAATCAAGATAGTTAGCAAATCCATCACCTCAAATACTGATCAGTTCTTTGTGGTGAGAACATTCAGAATCCTTTCTCTTTTAGTCATTTTGAAATATAATAAATTACTAACCGTAGTTACCCTATTGTGCATTAAAACACGAGAAGTGTTCCTCTTATCTAACTGTATCTCTGTACCACTGACCAACCTCTCCCTATTCCTTCCCCTCCACCTTGCACAGCCTTTGGTAACCACTTCTCTGCTCTCTACTTCTACAGGATCATTTTTTTTTTCAGATTCCTCATAGGAGTGAGATCATGGGCTATTTGTCTTTTTGTGTCTGGCTTATTTCTTATTGTAGAGTTGCTGCTCAGAGTTGCTGTCTAGGTGAGGATTATATCGTCCAATTGTCTTTGCTTATGAGCAGGCCCCTACAAGTTCCACAGAGGTTATGTGAGCAAAAATTATATGCACTGTCACTTTTTGGCTAAGGTGATTAAAACAAAGGTAAGCCTCTGCCCACTATCTTCTCTCATCTTCTAACTGGGTACTGTCACCTAAGGCAACTACGAGGACCACTAGTTAGTGCGACCAGAAGACGGAAGAATGGTCCCTGTATCATGGCATAGGAAAGAGCTACCCACTGATATGGAACAGCTTTTTAAACTTTCGCAGAATGAAGAATAAATATCTATATATTTTAACCATTGCACGTTTTTGGTATTGTTTGGTACAGCAGCTAGCGTTATCTTAACTAATGCATGTCTCTTTCCCCTCCTACCAAAAATCACTATTTTTACTATTCGTTCAGCAAAAACTAAAAGCCCCTTTTACATTAGGAAATGCAAATAGATGTGTGAAGGAAGCTAGGAGGTGATGTTATTTAAAACGATTGATTAGAAGTGTCATAAGGTCTGCTTTTACTAGCCAGAAATATTAGGATAGAAAGGTTTAAGCTGTTAAATAGTTTCCCAAGGCTATCTGGCCCTTGAAGTGGAAAGTGAGGATTCAACAAAATCAACTGCACAATGCTCTTAACCACCACAAGGCAGTGCTTGATTTACCCTATTTCTTTGTAACCTTCTTCATAGAGGCATAGAGATATAAAAATGATCTAATGATTTAAATTAAGCAGTTTAAATAATAACAAGTTATTTAATTTTCAATTTAACCACCGACATAAAAGGCCTGGGTTATCTTTATCAGTATTCTCTGCCTCCAGAGGACAGCTTGTTTTATCATTTGAAAGATGTTTTGGAGAGTGGGTAACTAAGTATAATACATTTCAAATCATTCTAATTGTTATTCAAGTTGGTTGGCAGGGCAGGATATGAAAACTCACAGATTTCCTGCAGTGTTTTAAAACCTGGAAAGCTTTGACTAACACTCACATTTAGGATGGAATAAATACTTTTGCAAGGGAAACAAAATCTGGATTATTTGGAAGTAAATTTTATCCATGGTTCACATACAGAGAGTAGTGGAAGAAAGTAGAAGTAGCTGTCATAGGAGAAAGGTAATATGGGTTGTAAATATGTGTGGTAAATAGTGTTAGTTACATTCTTGCCATCTCGAAGGTAATTACAAAACTCCTAGTTCAACTAAAAGGTGTAATACTACTAATAGGCATAGACTGGTTAATTAATAACAAAATACCTTTATCTTTTTCCCAGAGCTGACCAACTTTTACCCCTCTTTCACATTAATATATGAGGGATGGCTATAAATAAGGTGGCTGCTATTTTATGCAAAAAAAAAGACTGTTCATAGAAATGATTACTGTACTCTTCAAAATAGTTACAAAGATAAACAAACATAATCTGATGAGATTTAAAGGACCATTCCCCGTAATTTCACAGCATTTGAATTTAACTAATACTAGTTAACATAGAAAAGTTCTATATACACATATAAAAGTTCAATAGAATTAATGGCACATTCATTTAAAAATATTTTATTATAGAAGATTTAATCATAGTCATGTGTAGAGAGATATCATAACAAACTTTTGTGCACTCTTTGCCTAGCTTCAAACATTATTAATATTTACCAATAATGTTTCATTTTTCTCTTCCTAAATTTGTGTATGTGTGTGTATTGTGTATTTGTATACATAAAAATTTGTATGTATGTATAGATATCTATGTATATGTAAATGTGCATGTATATGTGTAAATATATGTGTTTTGCATACGTAAACACCTGACAAAAATAAAAAAATATTTACCAATGTCACTTAGTTCAAATTCAAATTTTTCTGTTTGCCTCGAAACTATATTTTTACAGTTATTCTGCCATTGTTTGTACCAGGATGCAAATTTTGTATTTACTATTAATGTCTCTTACCGTCTGACATTCCCAATTAGCTTTTTTTAGTCTAAGCCTTATCAGTGGGCAGAGCTAGACGGAGGAAACAGAGAAAGTTCATATGGATGGCTCTAATTCAAATATAAAATTGAAGACTATAGGTTCTTTCTTAACATCTTTGATTTAATACTTTCATTTCTTTTCTTTCACACTGAAAATCTTGGTTCCTAACTATGTTTGGTGAAGACACCTTTGTTTATCATTAAACAGCTACCTTATACCCGTGCAACTTCCTTTCTTTGCCTTAACCATATGAGGGTACCTCAAAAAGTTTGTGAAAAAAAACAGAATCAAAAGGTAATATAAACCTTTCTGTGAATTTTTTGAAGTAACTTCATATTTCTGTTAAGAGTTAAGTTTGGGATTAGAAGTAGAGATACTGGCCTTTGAGGGGAAGCTCTGGATTCAAACGACTAAACACTATAAGTTAGTGATAATGATTTTTTAACAGGCTTATTGAGATATAATTCACATCATACAATTTCCACATTTAAACTGTAAAATTTAATGGTTTTTAATGTATTCACAGATATGTGCGTCCATTACCACAGTCAATTTTAGAACATTTTCATAGCTTTAAAATGAATCCTCATACATTTTAACTTTCCCCTTGACCCCAGCCCAGAGCCACCACTGATATACTTTCTGTATGTGTGATATTTTCTTATTCCGGCCTTTCATATGAAAGCATTTTGTATCTAATTTCTTTCAGTTAGTACAATGTTTCAAAATTTAGCCATGTCGTAAGCATATATTAGTGCTCATTCCTTTTTATAGCCAAATAATATTACATTGTATGATATAAAAAATTTTATTTATCCATTCATTTGTTGATAGACATTTGGGTTGCTTCCACATTTTGGTTGTTATTAATGTTTTTATAAATATTAACTACAAGGTTTTGTGTGGACAGATTTTTTCATTTTTCTTATGTATACACGTAGGAATGAAATTCTGCATTATATAGTAACTCTGTGCTTAATCATTCGAGGAGCTGCCAGACTATTTTCCAAAACAGCTGCAGCATTTTCATTTATACTAGTAGTGCATGTGTGTTTTAATTTCTCTATATCCTCATCAACACTTACTATCTGACATTTTGATTCTTCAAATCCTAGTGGGTGTGAAGTGACACAATATTGTGGTTTTTGATTTACATTTTCCTGATAACAAATGATGTGAAGCAGCTTTTCATATTTGTGTTGGCCATTTGTATATCACCCTTGGATAAATTATTCAGATTCTTTGTCCATGATTTAATGGGGTTATTTGTCTTTTATTATTGATTTGTAAGAGTTATGTATATATTCTAGATAAGTGTCCCTTTTCAGATGTATGATTTGCAAATAGTTTCTCCCATTCTGTTGGATGTCTTTTCACTTCCTTGAAGTATGTTTTTTAATTTTTACATATTTGTAAATTTTCCAATTCCTTTCTGTTATGGATATATAATTTTATTTCATTGTGGTTAAAGAACATATGCTGTATAATTTCAATCCTTTTAAATTTAGGGAGGTATTTTTTCGGTCTGTCATATGATTTAATTTTAAGAATGTTTCCTGTGCACTTAAGAAAAATGTCTACTCTGCTGTTGGTATTGGACTGTTCTACAGATTAGATCTAATTGATTTACACTGTTGAGCAAGCTTTCTATTTCTTTGTCAATCTTCTGCCTACTTCTATTAAGTATTGACAATGGGTTATTGAAGTTTATTGAACTATTAATAGAGAAGCACCTAATTTTCACTTTAATTCTGTCACTTTTGTATTATATATTTTGGGGATCTGTTGTTAGGTGCATATGGCTGTAATTATTTCATCTGCCTGTTTGGGTGTTCCTTCTATTATTATAAAATTGTCTTATTTATTTAACATTTATTTACCTTACAGTCTATTTGTGTCACTATTTTCAATATAACTATTTCAGCTCATTTATGCTTATTGTTTGCATGGTATATCTTTTTCCATCTTTTAGTTTTTCTTACCTTTTAATAATGCTCTATTAAAGAGTAGATAGTAGTATTCATAATCTCATATTAACTTCTTACTCTTTAATATAGATTTATCATATGTTTAGTACTAAGAAAAATGTTTCTCTGTTGTTTTTGTTTTCCTTTAACTTTGTAAAAATTTAATATGGACTTTATATTTTACTAGGATTTACATATTCATTGGTATTTTGATAAAATTTGTCATTTACACTGATCTTCATAATTGCAGTTTATATATTTATTAGAATTTCTGTGTAAAAGCATATGTGAATCATCAACATCAATATAATGACAAACTCTTTTCCAAAGCAATTGTATCAATACATACTTCCACCAGCAAACTGTAAGAGCTCCTGCTGATTCATATTTTGATATTATCATATTTATCACTTTTTACCATTAAATAGGTGTAAAGTTCTATTTCATTTTGGTCCTTTGAAGAACTCTACTGTCCTAAGATGGAAAATTTTCTTACTTATTTCCTTCTGTATCATTATTCCACACCCACTCCTTGGTGACTAACTGGGACTCCAGTCTCAATTTATTTTCATTTTCAGTTTTGGATTGGCTTTGCCTTCTTACAGAGACCACCAGTTTCACATCCATGCACTTAGATAAACTAATCCAAGGACAAACACCCCACAAAATAATGGCAAAGGAAGTACTGCAATGGATATTTGAGTACAAATTCAAATAGTTGCACCATGCCCTCCATCACGCAGAGGCATGTGGCTTCAGCTAAAATACTGATGCAAAGATACCTTACTAATTTCAGATACTCTTCTGGATGCAATATTTGCATTTAAACAAAAATGAATATTTTAAGTTACTTTTTTGAGAAAGAAGTGAATATTCCAAAAATGTGGAATAAAGTTCCATTAATTAATTTTAAAATACATATTTACTAAACACCTAATATGTATGGAAACCTTGGGCATTTTCTGTAGATATACATGTGAAGAAAAATATTTCTGTTAGAAGTTCAAGTATAGGTTACTGAAGTGCAACTTATAAGTGTTACTGAAGTGCAACTTATAAGTGTTACTGAAGTGCAACTTATAAGTGTTGCATTCTATAGAGGAAAAGGAACGTTTGTTGTAAGTGCAAACAACTTTTATTCAATCTGGTCATATTGGTTTTTCCTTTCCATACGATAGAAAAGAAGCATTTTATTTTCAGCATTAAATATTCTCACCTTTCATTACTAGGAAAATTAGTAAACACAATTTCACCTTCTCATGAGCTTTCCTGTTTACCCAGAACATTTCTCAGGTTAAGAGCATTGGTATTACATATTTTTACTTAGGAGGCTATAAAAGCCATCAGATATAAGCAGTTCTATGAGTGTTCCTTCTATTTTTGCCCATGTAGAAAACTTACATTTTATATTGCACACTGGGATTAGCACAGACCAAAGAAGGATATTTTATTTTAATGAATTTTTCTTACTAATCAAGCTATTTTGTCACTTGGACTTCAGATTTTTTTTCTATACAGTTCTCACAAAGTCTTTATATACAAATGCATATACAGACTTTGAATAACAATCAATATTATTTGTACAGAGGTTGAACTGAATAGTGGCGAGAGTCATGGACAAGAGGAAGGTTTTGATCCACATGCCAAAATTCTTAAAATAAGGACAAGGACAGGAAAATGTTTCCCTAGTCATATTTAATGATAGTGAAGACAAATGCCCTGAAGCGCAGTGTTAAAAATTTGGAAGAATGTTAAATTCACTAAGGTACTAGTAACAAGGAGAATAAGGTTCAAGTCAAGGAATAAGCAAGGCCATATATTTATGAGGAGACAGGAGAAAAAGTATTGTCACACATTTACTCTCAATTGTGTTATCATTGTGCACTATTGGTGGGAATGTAAAATAGTATAGCCACTATGGAAAGCAGTATGGTGGTTCCTCAAAAAAAAAATTTTTTTTTATTGAATCATAATTCATTGTCCCGCGCTACCGTCTCACCAGCAAGAACGACGCGGCACACAAAGGATCCTTCTGCAGATCAGCTTTAATGCATCTTGAGAGGGAGAGCATAAGCTTGCCAAAAATGGAGACCCCGAGCGAGGGGAGCCGCGCCCCTTATATAGAGACAGTCCCTCGCCTAGGACGTGTTCCCATCTGATTGGCGGTCGTGCATCAGCCCAGATGACGCCACGGGAGAGGCAGAGACTAGAGGTGGGGAAATTCCCAGCACATGCGCTCTAGACTTGTTTTTGCCGATTGTCAGTGTCGGCCGGCGCCATCTTGTACTGGCGATTATGGTGTAACGTGGGCAGCTCCCCACATCTCCCCCTTTCTTATTACATTAAGAGGCTGGAGCAAGCTCATTGGCCACAACATGTCTAGCCAGTAGTCCTGTCTTAGGTCGACCCACCTCAGGCCGTGACCTTACCCGTCAAAGGTTAACCCTATCGCCACCAGGCACCATGTCTTAGGTCGGCACACGTCTGGGGGGAAGTTGCCCGTCTCTGGATCTACTGGAGCGGACTCTGAATTGTGAATTGTGGGCCAGCACGAGCCAGGGCGAACCCCACTGATCAGTTTTCAGGGAGGCCAGCCGAAAAGAGGGGGGGGGACTAGTCTTTGAGCATAGATAGCCAAATATCGGGATTGGCTCCTTGCTCCAGAGCCACAAGTGCTTGGGCAATGACCACCTTGTCTTTTTGTGTTTGGGCTTTCAGCCTACAGACCAGCCAAAGAAGGAACACTAGTCCACAGCAGAGGGCCGCTCCAAACAACCCCACCCCCACCCATTCCTTGAAATGTGACATGGCAGTTGTGATCCAGGAGGACAGTCCAGCTGAAAAGGAGGCATCCACTCTTGTTGAATTCACAGACACGATGGCATAGCGCAGTTCTTGCATCAGGTCGTCAAAGTTCCCTGTCCAGTTTCCTAAAAGATACTTAGACAATTGATGAGACAAATTTGCCGCCCTGGTAAAATTTTCATATTGGATGCTGGTTACACATAATCCTGAATATTTCCACTGACACCCCAACTGTGCTACTTGCCACAAAACATCTACTTGTTCCTGTACTAGATCTACCCGCTGGTTAACCACCATTAATCCTCCCTTTAACTGAGCATTTATCGCAGCTTGTGTGTTCAGGGCCTGAGCAACAGAAGAGGACAAATTATTTAATGTGGAGGCAGTCTGGACCGTGGTGCCCAAAGACACAGCCGCAGCTGTGGCTGCAGCTGCCGCCAAGGAGACAGCGGTAACAATGGCTGCGGTGAAACCAAAATCCCTCTTTTGCCTGAATAAGGACATAGCATTAGGGGCCTCCACAGGAACGGGAACCCACCTAGGCATTCGCGCAATCACAGCCAATTTAAACCCAGTAGCATTCCAACACTGTGCATAAAAGCAGGATTCATTGGTGCAAGTAATCTGATTTTCCTGTACTGCATCCTGAACTAAAATAAACACGAAAGGGGGGAAAAGGCAGACTGGTGTCGATGGTACAGACGTATTTTGTCCGTACCTTTGGACAGAAACAGAAGACTCAAAAGTCTCGGACGTATTCCACTCAAAGGTGGCATGCCCCCAGCTTCCTCCTTTAAATCGGACTCCTCGCTAGGGCTGAGGGAGTCAGAGTCGGGTTCATGTAGATTTAAGTCCTCCAACCCTTGGTCTATGGCCCTCAGCTCTCCTACAGGGTAAAGCTCTCTTTTGTTTTTTCTCTTTTGGTGGGGGTTTAAAACCCCTTCCTCCCCGGCAGATTTTCCGGGAACATCACTTTGATGGTTTAGAATCTCTCCCTCGTCCGTAGACTTACCGGGAGGGCCCTTTTTCTTATGGGAGACGTCTCTCCTCCTGCGGGTACCCATCCTCTCACTCCGTTCAGTTTCTGACATGCTGTCTTGGACCTCCTCTAATGTATTTTGCCCTACTATCACTACCGGTTTACAGCCCTCATCTTTTAAGCAATTTTTAATAAACTTCCAAATGGTCTTGGTGCCCTGACGGAGGTCTCCCTCCGCGTACTTGCGGTCAAGGTCTCTGCCTAGTTTGTTCCAAGAGCTCAAAGTCAAGGAGCCTGAACAAGCAAACCACGGCGCTACACGATCTACCTCTTTTACAAAATTTTTGAGCACACGGCCCCCTACCTTTATATCACGTTGTCTCAGCACGGCCTCTAACGCGGTAACCATGGACTGCGTGGAACCCATAATGCGCCCTGCTTTAGGAGGCGCTGTGAGACACACCGCTCCCTTATGTACGAGAGGCTCACACGGGTCTCAGGTGCAGCTGCTTATCTACGTCAGTCTGACCACACCAAGGGATGAGTCTAAAACCTTGTAATCTAACCGAATTCACCCCAGACCAAGAACAGACACACCTCTCTGAACTTACCCTCCTGCAGTTCTGAATCCTCCCTGTCACCAGGGGGTCTCCGAAGGTGCTGACGATGTCACAAGTTTCCCGGGTTTCGGCACCAGATGTCCCGCGCTACCGTCTCGCCAGCAAGAACGACGCGGCACACAAAGGATCCTTCTGCAGATAAGCTTTAATGCCTCTTGAGAGGAAGAGCATAAGCTTGCTAAAAATGGAGACCCCGAGCGAGGGGAGCCGCGCCCCTTATATAGAGACAGTCCCTCGCCTAGGACGTGTTCCCATCTGATTGGCGGTCGTGCATCAGCCCAGATGACGCCACGGGAGAGGCAGAGACTAGAGGTGGGGAAATTCCCAGCACATGCGCTCTAGACTTGTTTTTGCCGATTGTCAGTGTCGGCCGGCGCCATCTTGTAATGGCGATTACGGTGTAACGTGGGCAGCTCCCCACAATTCATTATACATATTTTGTTTATACATTGATTATACATATCTTGATACATGTCGACCAAATCAATATTTCTAGTATGTAGATTGTTACAAATTGTACTTATTCTTTATGCCCCTTGTCCAATCTCTCCCTATCCCCCTCTCCCTCCCTGCTCCCACCACCGATAACCCTAGATTTCTTCTCTCCCTCTGAAAGAGTAATGGCTACTCTGTTGATTTCTTGCCTAGATGATGTGTCCAATGCTGAGAGGTGTGTTCAGGTCCCCCAATATTATTATAGAGCAGATGCTTATTCTGTCACTCTGGAATGGGCTTTGTAGGGAGAGACATCCTCTTCTTTTCTTTGGTCTCTGCTGGTGACTCTCCTTGTGTCAATGTACTCCAGTGGCTGGCAGACCATCTGCATGGTGGCTGTGATGTCTAGCCACTTTCATGGCAGCTGTGGTTACTATGGTGGGCTGCCCACACGGAGGTGATGTTTTTGGTGTGCTCCTTGGTGCAGGTGGTGTGCCTGGTTGTGGGGGTGTCTGGTCCCCAGATCTATGCCTCAGGATTCCAGGCAGGCCCCAAGGCACTGGCCATGTGTCTGGTTGTGGTTGGGGGGGGTTGGTCCCAAAAAATTAAAAATAGAATTACTATATGATCCAGCAGCTCCACTTCTGGTAATATATTCAAAAGAATTGAAATCAAGATCTCAAAGAGATATTTGCACACCATGTTCATAGCAAAATTATTTACAATAGCAAAAAGGTAAAAGCAACCCAATTGACCATGAACAGATGATTAAACAGAAAGTGGCATATACATACAATCAAATATTATTTAGCCTTATAAAGAAAGGAAATTCTGACACTTACTACAACATAAATTAATCTTGAGGACATTATGCTAAATAAAATGAGCCAGAACCAAAGAAAGGCAAATACTATGTAACTCCACTTATATGAGGTATGCAGAATAATCAAATTGATAGAAATAGAAAGTAGAAAGGTAGTTATCTGGGGCCAGGAGGAGGAGAAAATGGAAAGTTGTGTTTAACAGACACAGAGTTTCAGTTTTGAAAGATGAAAAATGTCTGGAGATTGGTTGCACAATAATGTAAAAATACTTGGCACTACTGAACTGTACTATTAAAAATTGTTAAGATAGTGAATTATATGTTATGAGTATTTTATTATAATTAAATTTTTCTTTAAATGTCAGGTAAAAAAAAAAACATGCGATTAGAGGACACAGTGAAAACATTAAGGTAGAATGTGATATGTGGGGAGGATAAGAAACAGAGAGAAAGGGTGACAACATTGGTATGAAAATAGGAAAGTTATTGGAAAAGATCCTTGAGTTGTGGGTGATACTTATAAGGGCTAAGCAAAAGAGTCAGGAATGGATTCTGGCCTAAAAATTCCTGAGTAAAACTTGGTGAAAATTTCTTGGTTGTTTTTGGCGTGGCTCTCTAAATAGCTTTGAGGTTCTGATTTACTTTAGCCCTTGTTGCATAAGACTATTACTGATGTGGGAGCAAAAAACACATATGCCATGATTTTTCAGTCTAAAGCAATATTTCTTGATTGGATTTGATGTGTTCACTTAGGTATAGATTCTACTTTGTTTTAGTGAGAGAACGTTGGTTTAAATCGGGTGCCTGAATTGTTAACAATGTTAACAGCCAAAGGTAAAAGTTTGTGTGAGTTAATCAACAGTTTCCCTTTGTTATTATAATTTAAATTTTTCTTTACCCTTTGTTCTTGTAATGAGTTTGTACACTTTTAGCTTATTTGTATCTATTTTGAATACAGTGATATTTTCACACTTTTTTTATACTACCATTATAATCTTCTGTTATACGTTTCTTGACTGACATTTCATTCTGCTTTATTCTCTTGGGGTCTCATTCTATTCTTATGCCTTATTTACAGGATTAAATCATTTAATTTTGGGTATTTGAATTCCTTTCAATGATCGAAGAAAACATAGTATATGGAGTCTATGTCTGAGAAGAAAAAACAGATTGTGTAACTTACAAAGTCTTAAGAAAGAAATATTGTATTAGAGTCTCAATTTCACAATAAACTTGCTCAATGAATATATAATACAATGTTCAGTTCTCTGGGCCTTAGTTCTTTATATTAAAATAGAAAAACAATACTTAACTCTGAAGATAGTTTTATAGTATATAAATAGGAAGATATATACAAAACACTTAGCAGAGTTAGGGAAGGTTCCAAACAGTTATGAGGATAATAAAAAATAGACTTTGAACTTTTTTCAGAATAAAAAATGCAGTCTACATTAAAACTTTAGAATATATCAAACATACAGAGAATTGCATAAAATTAAGTGTGTGGCTTAAGTTGTTTTAGAGCAAATATTGCTAGTACCCAACAACTTCTTTGAATGCCTCTTCCCAATAACAATTTCTCCAACTCTGCTTACAGGTAACCATTCTCCTGACTTTTACTTATCACTCCCTTGATCACTTTAACATGGTTCTTACTATCTGTGGGTACATCTACAAATAATAAAGTGTTTGTTTCCCAATCTAAACCTCATATGGGTGAAATTATGAAGTGTGATTAACTGAATGTTTGAGTCCCACCAACAAAATCGTATGTTGAAATTCTAACCCCCAATATGATGGTGTTAGTAGGTGTGGCCTGTAGGAGGTAATTAGGTTACGAGGCTAGAGCCCTCATGGATGGCATTAGGGCCCTTAGAAGAAGAGATAGGTCTCCCTCATTCTCTCTGCTTTCCAATATATGAGGTCACACATAAAGAAAATGACCACCTGAAAACCAGGAAGAGTGCCCTCAACAAACATAGGATCTGCCTTGATCTTGGACTTCCTAGTCAAGCAAATTCTTCTTACAGCAAAGTCATGAAAATCTTTTCTTATATTACTTGTAAACGTTTATTGTGTTCACTTTTACATTTAGCTCTCAAATCCACCTGCATCTGATGACTGTGTACGGTTTGAGTTTGGATTCTGTTTCACTCTGCCTTCATATGGACACACGGTTTTTCTATGATCATTTATTGAAGCTTTCTTCTTTCTCCATTGCTTTGCTGAACCATCTGTTGATGAATGTGGCTAATAAAACTCTGACTTAATTATGATGTATAGTATAAAAAATCTTGATATTTGGTGGAGCGATGGCCTCACCTAGTTCTTAAAGTGGTTCTAACAATTCTTGTTCCATTGAATTCCATATAAATCTCATAATTAATTTCAAGATCGTCCCAATGCTACATAAAATCTATTAGAATTTACGTAAATCTACTGATCTGTTTGAGGAGAATTGTCATCTTTAAAATATTGAGTCTTTGAAACTATATATATTATAAGTGTTTTTATGTATTTTTGCCTTTCATAATTTATTTCAATATTATTCTATGGTTTACTGTGTTGAACCAGAGGTATTACATTTTTGTTGTTGTAAGAATTATTCTTACAATAAAATGCTTTTATAATATTTATTGCTTTGTTGTTGTTGTATGTGAACATAGAATTGTTTCTCAATACTAAATTTTATCCAGAAATGTATCTAGTTTGTCAATCATAAAAATTTATCTGTAGACCTGTTTTGGTTTTCTATATATCTTACTTATTATCAGTAAATAATGAGTTTTATCTTCTTTTCCAATCTTGACACTTTTCATCTCTTTTTTATTCTATGCTACATTTGCTTGGCATTTCAGTACAGTACATAACAGAAGTGACTCAATGAAGCTTACCTGGTTTCTTTCTCTTCAGAATTAGTTTTCAACATTTTATTATTCAATATGAATAATTTATGAATATTTTTTGGTAGATACTCTTTAAAAATAAAATTAAGGAATCCCTATATTATTTTGTTTTCCATGTGCTTTCATCATTAAACATTGGTGATTTTTGTCAGGTATTTGTCTGTATCCATTAAGATATTCATATATTCATCTTTAATGTATTAATATGGTTAGAATTTATTTTAAAAATCATAGTAAGTAAGCTTGTATTCCTTTTAAAACAAATTGTTTATTGACACCCTTATATTACTGAATTTGCATTGCTAACATGTTTAGGAATTTTGCATCTCTACTCATGAGAAAGATTTTCTTATAGCTTTTACATATGACAATTTTTTGTTTCTTAAATAAAAAAATTATTTTTCCATAGTATATATGTGTTTATATTTATTTACTTAATTTTTTGTTCAAATCTGCCATATTAAATGCTTTTCATTTGCCCAAATGGATGGTTCTATTTCTTTCTATTTTCAATGTGTTTTGATTGAGAATTTTTTTTATTCTTTTCTAATAATTTGTAGCTACATACATGATTTTTTTTTAGTTTGATAATTTGGAAATTACAATATACTATTTTTAAATTATCAAAGTGTAATATTAAGTATTACCTATATTTTCTTCCTAGACACTTTAAAAGCTTTGGAGAATTATAATTCCATATATCTCTTTGATCACATATATTCTCACCATTTCAATTTAGTATTACCCTGGATTAACTAGCCAATACAGCAAGGCAAGTCAAAAAAAAAAAAAAGTCTTTATATACTGTAAAACTGCTTTCATTCACATATACATGACCATGTGTATAGACAATTTATTAAGTGCACAAAAAGCCAGTGGAACTAACTGAGTTTAGTAAGGTTGCAGGATACAATATCATCAACACATAAATATGAGTAGTATTTATATATACCAGGAATGATAAAAGAAGCAATTTAAACCAAATACATAGCAACTCTTATTATAGCAACAAAATATAAAATATTTAGAAAAACATTTTTTTAATAATACATACAAAACCTGTATACTGAAAACTATAATACATAGCTGAGAAAAATTAAAGTTCTAAATATGTGCTATAGCCTGCTCATGGATCGACTCATTATCATAAAGATGTTAGTATTATTCAAATTAATCTATAGATTCAACAAAATTTCAATCAAATTCAGGCACAGAATGAGAAATACTGCATGTCTTCAATCATAAGTGGGAACTAAAAAATAAGTGAATAAAAAGGGAAGCAGGAAAGACAGAAACAACTACAATAATATGTTGAACATTCAAAAAGGGAGATTAGAGCTCTGGTTACTAGGGGTGGGGGAGAGGGTTAATCAGAAAATGGTTAATGGACACAAAGAATGACTTCATTTTGTAATGATGAATATGCTAATTATCCTGATTTGATCATCACACATTGTACACAGGTATTGATATTCAACTCTGTACTCCACAAATATGTATAATCAGTTATGTCTCAATTAAAAAAATATATACCAGCAGGTTTTTGATAGAAAGTGCCAAGTTGATTCTAAAGTTTATCTGGATGTGCATGCAGGGACTTAGAAGAGCCAAATCAATTTTGATTAAGAAACTAAAGTTGAAGGGCTTATGACATCCCCTTTCAACACTCACTGTAAAGCTATGGTAATCAGTGCAGTTAGTCATTGTCATAAATATAGACAAACATACATATTTGTGGAAAGCAATATAAAGTATACAGATAAAGAAAATACATAGTCAACTGATTTTTAATAAATGAACTAAAATAATCAATGGAAAAGCATAAATAATATTTTCAATAAATGATGCTGAAACAATTGGATATTCATATGCAAAAAATAATGATTCACATTTACATTATACTATATAAAATTTACTTAAAAATTGATAAAATTCTAATTACTCTTATATAATTTATTAAATAGAAAGCAAAGAGAACAAAAAATTAGAATAATTGTATTTTTTCATTTAAAACTTTTGTTATTCAGAATGCACTACTAAAAAAATTTTAAAAGGCAAGCCATAGACTAGAAGACAAATATTTGCAAAGTATTTTTTCTGACAAAGAACTTGTCTCTAGAATATACAAAACACTTATAATGCAATAAAAGAAATAAATTTATTATTTTTTTTCAGGATATTCTCTCAGATTTATAGAATATAAAAGTCTACTCAGGTGAACAAACTTATTTGTCAACCACATCTTGCTTAACAAGACTCACTTTAAGACAGTCACTTTATTTTGTCTACCAATCCTAAACTATTACATCACAAACTTTACCTAATCCTAATAAGTTCACCAACTTGAAAGACCTGCTTTAATACAGTTGGTCCAGACTGAAAAGCCCTAAAAATATCCTACTTCACTTCCATCTTTTGTGACATTCGAGATAGTGTGCTTCCTTACTGCAGTAAGTCCTCATAAATTTAGCTTTACTTTAACAGGTCTTCTGGTATTATTTGGGGTGAATTAGTTCAATGGTTTTCAGCCATAAGTGGCCCTTGGGGACAGCAGAGAATAGGAGATCAAGAAACATAAAATGTACTACTAACTTTTTGTCCATTAACTTTTCTGGACCTCAATTGTCTCATTTCTAAAATGAAAGCCAGTGCAGGTATTTTATGTTTCCTTTCATTAAATGCCAATGAATCTATGACTAGATACAACAAGAATTCTTGATCAGAGCACTTATTTAATTGATTTTTTGGGGTGATTGCTACTGTACACCTATTATTTCTAATGGTTGATGCCTCACATTAAATTTCTATTTTATACTTAATTAGATTTTATTTTTGTGGCCTACAGTTTAGTTTTTAACCATGATATTTAGGGCGTTTATGTATTATTTTCTGCTGTATAAGTACAATGGTTAGCTCATATAGTAAACAAATATAACATTTCATTAACTTGTCCTTTGCCACCTCCAAAAAATCTTTTGCTTTAAAAAATAATTCAAAACGCTTTAAAAAATAATAACAAAATTTGGCCTCACTTACAGACAATAATAGTGGCAAGCCTTGAAGTGTGCTCTGGGACTTAAGTCCCTGATCTCCTGGGCATAAGTACTTCTCAGGAGCATGGATAAAGTCTATTTTGCTAGAAGCACTCTGTGAAAGTGCCTTTTTAAGAGCTTTCCCTGTAGATTTAGACCTCATTATTCTTTTCTTCAGGCAATAGGAAGTTTTGAATATGTATATTTTTATCACTTTGAGTTTGGAAGTGATTTTCTCAATATGTAAATATTGGCTAAAAGTAGCCATTATCCTATCTAAATTATAATTACTGTCAATCTATCAATTAAGTAAGCAAACCCTACAGTATATTATGAAGATGTACATTTATTATGGGTGATTTTGCAGAAAGACAAACATATTTAGTAGGCACTCTAAAAGATGTAGCCATCAAGTTAGAAAGAATATATATATCTACACCTATATCTATCTAACCTATAATTACATGAACAGAGATAGCAAGAGAATATGACAATTTAAGAGATATGATAGTCAAATTGGAACGTAGAACATGAAATTTCAAAGGGATTTAAGTGATTTTAGATTAAACAGGTCAATGAAGCTTCATAAAGAATGTATAGTGAAATGATTAGACAGAACTTGAATGAGAAAAAAAAAGTGCAGACAGGTATAACAGCATGAAGGAAGCCAGAACTGTGGGTATAGTGAAGGTATCTTTGGAAGTAGTGAATAAGATAAATTCACCATAATTGATGACCTACACAAAAGAAAAATGAACACATTAATTTTCTCATTAGAGTAATAAAGTGGTTTTGTTAAGTTCCAAAACTACTATTTTGTGCATTGTTTATCATGGTTTTTCTACAGACTTTATGTCAAATATTATAATTATTGCAAAAGTAATAAATGTTGATTATAAAAAGTTCAGACAATACAGACATACATAAAATAGAAAACCACACTTCTCACATCTCACTGAACTACTATTAACCCTTAAGAATATAGTGTACTGCTATGATAGACATTTTTCTTTATAGGCTAGTTTACATATTTAGGATTTTGGTTGTTGTTCTTGTTATTATTAAATAGTGTTCTAAAATTACCTCTTTTTTCCATATCCTTTGGTATGTGTTCCAGTTTTTAAATTTAAACACACACATATTTACTAAATGGGATCATACTATTCTGTATTTTCCTTCATTCACAATATATGTGAGTTTTTCCTTGCTGGCTTGGATCAACTGCAAGTTACTAAGCTGTAGGACTGGCACATTTTAAAACAATTTTCTATTGTGGAAATTTAGTTATTTTCCCATATTTCAATATTATCAGTAATGCAACTTTAGGCATTTATCTTTCCAACTTGTCTGAATAATTCTATGAGATAATTCTCTAGAAGTGAATAGGTGATTTAAAGCTTACACACATTTTGAAATTTGATTTCTGTATACAATACATAAGAGCAGTTGTTTCTATCCTCTGGGGAATACTATGTAGCATTCTTGTTTTTAATACATGTTGGTTAATTAATTGCTAGTGTTTACAGGGTGTTTATTATAGAAGAAGCACTGTTTCAAAAGTTTAACGTGAATTAACTAATTTAATACTCATAAAACCCCTATGAGGTAAGAAATATTTTCTCAGAGGAGAAAACTGAGACAGGAGTATAGTAATACTTGCAAGGTCAAAAAGGTGGTGCATGACAGAACATGGATTCCAATTCAGACTGTCTCTACAGCCTTCCTGTTAACTACAATTCCATTATGCTGCTAACAAGCAACCTCATTTAAAGACAAAATAAAAAGGACCATCCTGGTGTAAAATAATATATCTAAATTCACACAGTACATGTAGAACCTAAAGTTTGCCTCTCCAGTTAGAAATAAATTAGATAAAATATATAATTCACTACTGCCTATTTTTAAAAAACTGCATGGTGTAAAAATCAACACTGTCAAATAAGACTATTTTTAAAAACTACCTAAAAATTTATCAATGATAAACAAACTTACTAGATTGGTGGTAATCAGGACAATCTTTAATGTGACAGTTATTCATAAATGTAACATAAAAAAAATCTACAACACTAGAAATGTGTAAGTGCAGATATATGACATATGAAAGCATTAAATTATATTCTTGTGGCTTTATTTTTGGCCAGCTCAGTTATCTCCATTATTCATAGATTTATTTCTGTGATCATGTTTTAAGAAGTGTGATATCAACATGTCAGCACAGATTCGTGCCACAGGAAAATGTGCAAATGTGATTTTAAAAAATGCAAATGAGGCTCCACAATCCATGCCCATCCATAAAGGAAGCTTGACTGTGCCTCTTTTATATAACACTTTAGCTTGTTTTTCCTATAACATTAGACAATATTTAAGTAGCTGAGAATTGTTACTTAGACTTCTGAGGAAGTGAACATGTTAAAGAGCATAAGGTGACATAAAAACATAGGGCTGAGAAATTTGCCTCTCAAATAAGCATATGGTTACATATACATATACATATGTACACACACACATGGGAAGAGAGAGTGAGAGAGAGATTATATATAATGATAATGGGTTAGGAATAATTTGTTGATTTACCTCTCAATTTTGAAGACAATATCTTCAGTGCATTCCTAGATATTATATTTTATAATACATGCAATAGATAGCAATATGTGTGTCAATATATAAATATTTACAAATAAACAAATATTGGTAAACAAAAATTAATTGTGAAGTAGTATATTGAGAATGCTTGAAAATGGAATGTTGGTCTTTTATTTCTGGAGATCATTGTACTCTCAGTATGGAATTTATACATTTGTAGAAACAGGACAGGAAAACACCAAGAAATTTTAAAACTTAAAGGGACAACATTAATTTCCTTTAGTCTAATGCATTTTTATATCTTTCAGTATCTTCATATAGCAAATTCATAAATTTAAATATATAGTGAAAAGTGAAAAATAAAACAATACAATGTAGATATTTAGAGTTGTTAATATTCTTGACAAATTTCTCACAGCATTACATTGCATAACAGTGAGGATAAACGTTTGGGTTAAACAACTACAGCCTAATTAGTAACAACCACTTGTTAGAAACAGGCTTCGATGTTCCTTCTACATTGGTTATTTACAATTTTATATAAAATTATATGTATGCCTGCAACATGTTTTTGTGAACTTGTACCTTATTCCTAACTTCTGCACAAAACAAAAGCAACTGTTCATAGGGTCACAGGGATCGTTGACTGCATCAGTAATTTGACATAACCAACAAGGAAAATGTAGTTAAGACATTATGCTAGTCTCATGTTGTGTAGCCATAAAATTATGATGTTTAAACTGGTAACAGCCTTTATTCTAACTATGTTTATCCATTTAGATTTTTAGTCTCTATTTTGGGACAGCCATTCCAATTATCAAATATTTTACCCCAATGACAGAGCTGAGAATAATATGCATTTTTATAAATTTTTTTCTGTTATGATTAAAATGTATTAAAAACTTGCAAGATGAGAACAGCAACCAACACAATTCTCTGTACCAGTGTTTTGTTTTTTTTTTTCTTTTTGGTATTTTTTAAAATTTATTTTTTTAACTAATTTTAAACTTAGAAAAAAAAATTTGCAAAAAGAATACAGAAATATCTTGTATTCCCCTCACCCAACAAACCTTCTTGTATCTTACATAATCCTAGAACAATTATCAGGAAATTAACGTTGGTAAAATACTTTTAAGCAAACTAGAGATATTACCAGAACCTTACCAGTTTTTCTACTAATATCCATTTTTAATTTATTATTATTATTATTATTATTATTATTGATTATACATATTCATGGAGCAAAAGTTGACCATCAGCACCTGTGTCCAAGATGTGGTGAGCAAATCAATGCTATCAGCATACCTACAACCTAAAATTGAAATTGTTTCCTGTGTCCCCCACTCAACCTTTCCTGAATGCCGTTCTCTGACAACCCTCTGACTTGGCAATCCTAGGTATTTTTTATTCCTTTGCGAGTTCAACACACCACTGTGGTCTTTCTTTCCTTTCTTCTTTCTTTCTTAACTCCCACTTATAAGTGAGGACATGTGGTATTTTGCCCTCTGAGCCAGGCTTATTTCACTTAACATAATTTTCTTCCATTCATCCATCTTGCTACAAATGGCAGAATTTCATTATTTTTTATAGCTGAGTAGTATGTATTCCATTGCATATATATACATTTTCCTTATTCAGTCATCTGTTGATGGACATTTAGATTGGCTCCCTGTCTTGGCTACTCCAAATAGAGCTGCAATAAACATGAGAGTGCATGTATTCCTTTGACACGATTTCCATTCTTTTAGGTAAACACACAGCAATGAGATTGCTGGATTGTATGGTAGATCTATCTGTAGTTGCTTGAGAAATCTACACACTGTTTTTCATAGTGTGTGTACTAATTTACAGTCCCACCCACAATGTAGAAGAGTTCTCTTTTCTCCACATCCTCACCAGCATTTGTTATTCTCAGTCTTTTTAATAACCAGTCAGGCTGGGGTGAGATGATATCTCGAAGTGGTTTTGATTTGCATTTCCCTGATGATTAGTAATGTTGATCATTTTTTCAACACCTGTTAATCCATTTGTATGCTTTCCTTTGAAAAATGTCTTTTCAGCTATTTTGCCTATTTTTTAATTGGGTTATATGGTTGTTGTTGTTGTTTTTACTCTGTAGTGGTTTAAGTTCTTGCATGCTCTTAATTCCTTATAAGATGTATATTGCAAATATTTTTTCCCATTCTGCAGGTTGCCTTTTCACTCTTTTGATTGTTTCCTTTGCGGTGCAGAAGCTTTTTAGTTTGATATAATCCCATTTGTTTATTTTTTTCTTTTTGTTGTTTGTGCTTTTGGGGTCTTATTCATAAAGTCTTTGCCCAGTCCTATTTCTCGAAGTGTTTCTCCCATGTTTTCCTTTAGTAATTTTAGAGTTTAAGATCTTATATTTAAGTCTTTAATCAATTTTGAGTTGATATTGCTATATGGTGAGAGGCTCAAGTCTAGTTTCATTCCCCGGCATACAAATGTCCAATTTTCCCAGCACCGTTTATTGAAGAGACAGTCTTTTATGCAATATATGTTCTTTTTGTCTTTGTCAAAGATCAGTTGACTGTTAAGTATGTGGGCTGATTTCTGGGTTCTCTTTTCTGTTCCATTGGTCCGAGTGTCTGTTTTTATGCCAGTACCATGTTGTTTTGATTACTATACTTTTGTAGTAAAATTTGAAGTCAGGTAGTGTTATGACTCTGGCTTTATTTTTTTATTTTTATTTTTTTTGCTCAGGATTGCTTTGGCTATTTGAGTCTCTTATTGTTCCATATGAATGCTAAGACTGTTTTCTTCTATTTTCATGAAGAATGTCATTGAACTTTTGATGGGGATTGCATTGAATCTGTAGATTACTTTCAGTAGTACGGACATTTTCATGATGTTGATTCTTTCAATACAAGAACATGGAATACCTTTCCATTTTTTGTGTCCTCTTTAATTTCTTTCAGCAGTGATTTGTAGTTCTCATTGGAGAGATCTTTCACCTCCTTGTTTGTTTATTCCTAAGTATTTTCTTTTTTTGGTGATTACTGCAAATGTGCTTATTATCTCGATTTCTTTTTCTGCTTGTTTGTTATTGAAGAATAAAAATGCCACCGATTTTAGGATGTTGATTTTGCATCCTGCACAATTACAGAAATTGTTATTCAGCTCTAAGAGTGTTTGGGTAGAGTCTAGGTTTTTCTATATATAGGATCATGTCATCTGTGAACAGAGACAGTTTGACTTCTTATTTTCCAATCTGGTTGCCCTTTATTTCTTTCTCTTGCCTGATTGCTCTTGCTAGCACTTCTAACACTCTGTTAAATAGAAGTGGTAATAGTGGGCATCCTTGTCTTGTTCCTGTTTTTAAGGAAAAAGGTTTCATCTTTTCCCCATTCAGGATGGTGTTGGTGGTGAACTTGTCATATGTGGCTTTACTGTGATGAGATACCTTCCTTCTCCACCTAATTTGCTGAGAGCCTTTATCATAAAGAGATGTTGAATACTGACAAAAGCTTTTTCTGCATCTATTGAGATTATCACATGGTTTTTGTCTTTGATTTTGTTGACAAGTGTATCACATTTTTTGACATATATGTGAAACCATTCTTGCATCCCTGGGATGAATCTCACTTGGTCATGCTGTATAATTTTTTTTGATGTGTTGCATTGCTGAAATCTTATTGCTAGTTTTCTTGAGTGTTTTTGTGTCTATGTTAAAAGATATTGGCCTGCATTTTTCTTTTTTTTGTTCTATTTTTGTCTAGTTTTTGTATCAAGGTGATGCTGGCCTCATAGAATGAGTTTGGGAATATAGCCTCTGCTTCAATATTTTGGAATAGTTTGAAGGGAATTGATATTAATTCTTCTTTAAAGGGCTGGTAGAATTCAGCTGTAATGTATTCTGGTCCTGGGATTTTCTTTGCTGAGGGACTTCTGATTTATGCTTCAATTTCATTGCATGTTATTGGTCTGTTCAGGTTTTCTGTTTCTTCTTGGTTCAGTCTTGGTAGTTAGTATGTGTCCAAAAATTTATCCATTTCTGCCAGTTTTTCAGATTTGTTGGCATGTAGTTGTTTGTAATAGTCTCTAATGATTCCTTGTATTTCTGTGGTATCAGTTGTAATGTCTTTGTCATTTCTGATTTTTATTATTTGGGTCTTCTCTCTCTCTCTTTTTTTTTTTTTTTTTTTTTTGGTTAACTTAGCTAGTGGCTTATCCATTCTGTTTATCTTCTCAAAAACCAACTTTTTGTTTCACTGATCTTTTTTTTTTTTATTATGTTTTGTGTCTCTGTTTCATTTAGCTCTGTTGTAATCTTCATTATTTCTTTCTGTCTACTAACTTTGGAGTTGGATTGTTCTTGTTTTTCTAGTTGTTTAAGTTGTAGCATTAGGCTGTTTATTTGAAATCTTTCTCTCTTTTTAAAATTGTTAATTAGAGTAAACTTCCTTCTTAGCACTACTTTTGCACTATATCCCACATATTTTGATATGATGTGTCTTTATTTTTGTCAGTTTCAAAAAATTTTGATTTCTTGTATGATTTATTCTTGGACCTGTAAGTCATTCAGGAGCCTGTTGCTTAATTTCTAAGTATTTACATAGTGTCCTGAGTTTTACTTGCTATTAATTTCTAGTTTTAATTGCTGTGGTCTAAAAAGATCCTTAGGATGATTTTAATTGTTTTTGTATTTGTTGAGGCTTGATTTGTGACCTAACATGTGGTCTATACTGGAGAATGTCCCATGTGCTTATGAAAAGAATGTATATTCTGTAGTTGATGGATGAAATGTTCTATAGATATCTGCCAGGTCCAGTGGGGCTAAAGCCTAGTTTAAATTTGTTTGTTTCTCTGTTGATATGTTACCTGGAAGATCTGTCCAGTGCTGAGAGAGGGATGTTCGGGTTCCCCACTATTATCATATTGGGGTTCATTTCTTTCTTTAGGTCTAATATAGTGTTTGCTTTATATATCTGCATGTTCCAATGTTGGGTCCATATATACTTATGATTGTTATGTCTTCTTGTTGGATAGGTCCCTTTATCTTTATATAGGGTCCTTCTTTGCCTCTTTTTATGGTTTTTGGTTTAAGATCTATTTTTTTTTTTTCTGGTATAAGAATAGCTGCTACTAGTTTTTGGTTTCCATTTGTGTGGTATGTCTTTTTCCATCCCTTCACTTAACTGTGTGTATCTTAACTGGTGAGGGTGTCTCTTGAAGACAACATGTAGTTGTGCCTAGATTTTTAATCCAGTCTTTCAGTCTATGTCTTTTGAATGGAGAATTTAATCCATTTATACTTAGGGTTGTTATGGAGAAGTATTGTCTTTTTCCTACCATTTTATTGCTTTTTGCTTACATGATTTAAATTTATTTTGTTCCTTTCTTCCTGTTTCATTATTCATCTTCAATATATGTTGGTTTTTTGAGGTAATAAGATTTTTTTGTTGTTGTTCTTGTTTGCATGTTTGTTTTACCAGTGGGTTTTGTTCTTTTTTGTGTATTCATGGTAGTGATTATTGGTTTTTGATTCAAGATGCAGGATTCCCTTGAGAATTTCTTTCAGGGCTGGCTGTGTATTGATGAACTCCCACAGTTTTTGTTTGTGTGGGAAACACACTATTTCTCCATCATTTCTGAAGGATAGCCTTGCTGGGTATAGTATTTTGGGCTGGCAGTTTCTTTCTTTTAGTATTTTGAATAGGTCATCCCATCCCATTTTTTTCCTGCCTGTACAGTTTCAGTTGAGAAGTGTGCTGTTAGTCTGATGGAGGCTCCCTTAGAAATGACTTGACACTATTCTCTTGGTGCTTTTAGGATTCTCTCTTTGTCTTTGAGTTTTGTCAATTTGACTATAATGTGATTCAGAGAGGATCTTGTTGGATTGAACCTGTTTGGGGATCTTTGAGCTTCCTGGATCTGAAAGACTGTGTCGCTCCTATACCTGGGAAGTTTTCTGTTATTATTTCATTGAATAGATTTTCAGAGCTTCACATTTCTCCTTCATTTCTGGAACACCCACGATTAGGATGTTTGTGTGTTTAAGGTTTTCTGCTAGCTCTCTTAGACTTTCTTCGTTGTTTTATTGCTTTTTCTTTTTTCTTTTCTTTTCTTTTGTTTTTTGTCTGCCTGGATTATTTCATAAAGATCATCTTCAAGATCACTGATTCTTTCTTCTGCTTGTTCTAATCTCCTGCTTAAATTATCAGTTTTTTTTTTTATTTCATTGAATAAATTCTTCAGTTTCAGGAGTTCTGCTACATTCTTTTTTAAGATATTATTAATCTCTTTGTAAATTTCCTCCTTCACATCCTGGATATTTTTCTCAATTCATTGTGTTCTAACTAAGTCTTCTCTTATCTCATTTAGTTCCCTTAAAATAGTTACTCAAAATTCCTTTCCAGTTATTTAAAGTGTTTCTTGTTCTGTAGGGTCTGGTGCTTGAGAATTTTATATTCCTCTGGTAGCAACATGTTTTCTTGTTTTTCTGTACTTCTATTATCTCTATATTGATTTCTGTTCAGGTTTCTGGTAGATCCATTGCTGCTTCTATTACTGTGGGGTGGGCTTTGAGGAGAAAGACTTTTTCTTCTTTTTCCAGGCTATTCTGGTGGCTCCCCTTGTGTCAGTGCAGTTGGGTATGTAGCAGGCCACCCGCATGGTGGTTGTAGCTGTCGCTGTGATGAGTAGCCATCCTTGCAGTGGTAGTAGCTGAGGTGGTGGCTGTTGTGGACCATCTCCTCAGAAGATGTGGGGGGACTCTCAGTCCAGTCCTGGTGGGTGGGTATCACTGTGCCATGCCTTGTTTGTTGGTGGGCAGTGGGAAGGCTCTCTGGGGGGGGGGGGAGAGGCTTTTCTCTGCCTGTGCAGTCCCAATCCTGGTGGGCAGGCAGTGTGACACATTGCATCCTGCCTTGTTGGTGGGTGGTTGGAAGGCTTCTCAGGGGCAGATTTTCCTTGCCCATGTAGCTCCAGTCTCATGTCCGAGTGTTAATATTGCGATCAAACAAAAATATGTTATGTGCTTCGCTGGAAAAGACCTATTTAAGGGAGATAAGTCTGTGAACCAATGTAACATACTGCGTAAGACCAAGAGCTTACTTATCAATCATATTGAGACTTTCTCTTGCTGTATTCGCAATCCAAAGACATATTATTTTTGAGTCCTCCTAATCCTAAATACTTTCCCATCTTGCAAGACATGCCTTGTTATCATCCTAACTCACCGATTTTGTGACATCACTAAGACTTGGTCAAAGTGGTATTCTTCCTTAATGCAGAAGGTCTAATAAACTTAGCTATGTCTGTCAAAAAGATTTCCTGGTATTCTTTTGGGGAGCTCCCTTATATCTTTCATTCAGTTTCATGTATTGTAAGCATTTGCTGCATTTACTTTTAAAATCTCTTTCCTGTTTGAGTTTTTTTGTTTGTTTGAATCGCTTGAGGTGAGTTATAGACATATACACTTTACTCCTCAATGCTTTAGTATATATTTTCTCAAAACCATGAAATTCTCATACATAATCACAGCACATTTTCAAACTCAGAAATTTAGTTTTATAAAATATTATGATCTAATGTACACTCCATATTATCAATTTGCCCAAATCAAATTTTAAACCTGTATTAGTATTACAACAATCTAACAGAGACCCATTATGTCAGAAAGTTGTCAGAAGGATTTGAGTTTTTATCCTACTTATTAGCTAATAAGTTGGCCTGCCACTGTGAGTGTATATGTTTGTGTGTGTATAGTGTACACATACATATACCATATATGTGTACATATAATATATATTATATAATATATACATATACATATATAGATAAAGATGTATACATATGCACGTGTGTGTGTCACACAAACACACATACACATATGTAAATAAGAATGTTTGCCTCTGGGTCAGAGACAAAAACAGTTTATTACTCATTGTGAAATCAGCAGCCAAACCAATAGCTTGCATAAGTACCCCAAGCTTCATTCTCAATAGAACAACATGTGTAGGATAGATGGTACTAGCATGTGTACTGGAGTGCAATACAGAAGAGTAATCCCCAAATTAAGAAATGTGTTGGCTGCATCCTCCCCTCCACAGAGTGAGAATACTTATCATTATTCTGAAATCTACTTAGGGAAGGAGAGGTCTATATCTTCACTCTCTCAACCTCTTTAAGAAGTAAGATGTCTCTAAGCATGACCATCCTGCAATGTCTCTTCATAGACAGTCTTAAAATAGTGGTAAATGTCTTGACTTAGGAGGACCCAGGCTGTACAGAAACATGAAATAAATGAAAAAAAAATTAAGTTAAGTTGTTAATGGAAAGTTTTTAAACAGAGCTGAACAAGAGTTAAAGTGGTATAGATAAATTCTATTTACAAAAAAAAAAAAAGAAAAAAGAAAAGCTACTGCAATATGAGAAAAGTGACCTCAATACAGAACTGGGCTCAATTCCAAATACGGCATGGATGAATCATAATTTATAGCCAAGGAGCAGGATGAGGGTCAGTGAATAGAAAATTAATAAAAGAAACACAAAGGATAAGGGAGGACTCTAGCTAAGCCTACTTGACAGGATTCTTGCTGAACAGAGCCAGGGTGACCAGATACCAAGGACAGGGACTGAGGAATTTGATCAGATACAGAGCGTGGGATTTGGCAGAAATCTTTATAAAACTGGATTCTACAGGGAAGAACACAAAGCCCAAAGTTAAGGCTCAGTCAAAAAGAGTTCAGTGGAGCCTGACCAAAGTTTGGACTAAGAGAGAATGTTTGTCATCTTTGAGAAAAACTATGAATAACAATGGGGACAATTTCCATATCCAGAGTGTACAAGTAACAATAGTCTAAGAAGAGGTGCTAAGAGGCTAGTCTCAATGAGGCGCATGCCTGGAAAACAGTTGTTTTTACTCAAATTGCACACTTGGGCCTCTGGCTTGGTAAAATTCATGAAGTGGCTCCCTTTCCCTCTGCTTTACATCTTTCCTCAGTGAGAGTAAACTAAAGCCCTGAATGAGAACAAACCGAAGGCTTAGTTTATATTGGAGCAAAAGACATTACTAAACTACTACAAAATTTATAGGTTTGGATGACAAATACAACAGCAAGTTATTTTAATCAACTTTCTCAGTTTTCTAAACATTGCTATAAATCAACCAAAATGAATAATTTGGCAGTTTATTATTAAAATTCATTTTTAAACATCTCAGTTGAAAAAAAAAATGCAGGCTGCAAATGTAAATAACAACTTAATCCAAACTATAACTCACTGAATGAGCTAAGTACTGATCCCTGTAGCTGTAAGATATTTTCCCTTAATATGTAAAAAAGTTATTTTCATAATAAATATACTAGAACTTCCCATATCCTTTCTAACTTTATGTAAATTTTATTTCTTATTTTTGTTAGAAGGAGGCTGAAATAATAAAAATGTAAATGTGAGGGTTTTTTAGAATATTGATTTAATGAATGTTTAAAGTTAGAGTAAACTTTTGAGGAATGAGAAAAGATATCCAAAGAAGACAGGTGATTAAGTGTGAAGAGTTAAATGAAGAGATCAATAGAAGGATATCAGGACCTTTTTTAGAGAATCAGAAAATATAAGGAGAGACTTGTTGCACTAGATATGAATAAGCAAGGAAAGTAGACTGGAGGTTTTGAAGCAATCTGAACTTTTGCATGGAAAATTTTTTAGGTGGCCAAACATAGGTCAGCTCAGACTGAAATAGGAAAAATTTACTTGAGTTAGTAATGTAAAGAGAAAAGTATCTGAAGAAGGAAGAGTGGATAGAGGAATACTAACAGCAAACCAGAAGAAGATTGGGTAGGGATTGTTTGTGTGTGCAGAAAGGGTGCATGCTATGAATTGAATGTCAACTCCAAAACTCACTGAAAATTGATTCCCCATTGTAACAGCATTAAGTGGGTGGGATATCAAATTATGGTATTTAAAAGGTGGAGCTTCTGAGAGGTTATTGGATCATGAGGACCATGTTCTCATGAATGAATTAATTCTTTCATGGAGTAATAGGTCAATGGTTTAGTGGGTTGTCACAAGAGGAGCACTGGTGGCTTTGTAAGGACAAGTGAGCACATTAAAGAGCTCATGCTATGCTCTCCATGTAATACTCTGGTCAACACAGGACTCTGCAGAGACTCTCCACCAAAAAAAGGGCCCTCACCAGATGCACCCCCTGAACCATGGACTTTGCAGTCTTCAAAAATGTAAGAAATTAATTTCATGTCGTTATAAATTACCCAGTTTCAGATATTCTGTTATCAGCAACAGAAAACAGACTAATACAGAAAATTGGTACCAAGAAGTGGGGTGTTGCTTATAACAAATACCTGAAAATGTAGAAGTGATTTTCAAACTGGGTAATGGGCAGAGACTGGAGGAGCAGGCTAGAGGAAGCCTAGTGAGGACTCGGAAAACAAGAAAACCAGAGAGGATTTGAGACTTCTTAGAGATTGGTTAAATGATGGTGACCAGAATGCTGATAGACATGTAGACAGTAAATGCCATTCTGATGAGGTCTCAGATGAAAATGAGGAATAGCTTATTTGAAACTGAAGCAAAAGTCACCCATGTTATATACAATGACAAAAAAGTGGCTGAACTGTGTCCATGCTGGAGCGCTTTGTGGAATGCAAAACTTACGAGTTATGAACGAGGGAATTTAGTAAAAGAAATTTGTAAGCAACGAAGTATTCAGAGAGCTGTAGGGCTACTTCTAATGTCCTGCATTGAATTACAGAAGCAAAGGCATGACATAAAGGCAGAATTTATCATTTAAAGCAAAATAGAGGGGACACAATTGGAAAACTCTCAGCCTGGCTACCAACAAGTAAAAAAGTGTGATCAGGAATAGAAACAAAAGGTGTGAACCTCTGCTAAGGAGACTAGTGCAGAAGGAATGGATCATCAAGAGAATGGAAAAAAAAAAGACCTTAGAAACATTTTATATATCTTCAAGACTACCCCATGCATCCCAGGCCCAGAGGCCTAGAACTACGGAATGGTTTCAGTAAGCAGGTCAGCAGCACCCACCACAGGCTTGCTGCCCAGGGCCACCTCAGAAAGCTGCTCCCTGCATTCCAGCACAGTACTCCTCAGCTGCTCGAGTCATAGCTTCAACAACCCTTTTTTCAAATAATATCACATTCTGAGGTATTGGGGGTTAGGGCTTCAACATATCTTTTAAGGTGACACAATTGAACCCATAACATATGGGGAAGTAATACCCATTATAAGGGGCACCATGTCCCGATGCTGCCGCCATCAAAGCGTGCTCATAAAAAGGTCTTGATATTAGTAATCTGATGTATGTATTTTGGGAAGTATGTATTAATTTTCATTTTGAAATGAGCCAATTCCATGTCTGATAATTTTATCCTATAAAGTATTCCAAAATATGTTAATATACAAAGATATTCAAGGCAGTTTAACTATGGCATTAAAAAATAAGTGTATTGCCTTAAATAAAATTGTTAAATACATTATGGGATTACTGATATGACAGATTTTGTAATCATTAAAATTACAATTACAAAAAATATCATAAAGACACATATAGTATAATGTTAAGTGAAAGAAAATATCATTTGCACACTATAATCACTACAGTTAAAACTCAAATAATAAATGGAAGGAAATACACCAAAATGTTTTGGAACAATAGAATACTGGATATTTTTTCTTTGTACTTTTCTCCATTTTACTAATTTTCAATGAAAACTTTAAGGTATTAAGAGACAAGTTATAAAATAAATTTTGATGATTAAAACAAATTATTTATTTTGGCTTAGCCAATAAATCTTATTTATTACACTTACCTATCTCAGTTTTTAAAACTTTAGATTGGATCTGGACATTGGAGGCCAAATCTTTTCTCACACTTATGATGAGTACTTGTCACCACAGAACAAAATGCTAATCATATTCTACCGTGATTGAATTGCGTGAGAGGATTTGTTTAATAACCAATCACCTGGAGTATTTCAGAAAAGTAAATCATTTCCTAAGTGAAAAACTGAGGAATAATTATGATGAAATGTGTCTGGATATGATCTTTCCCAAAAGAATAAAGAAAACAAAGATTTGTATACCTCTTTATCAAATATGTACCTATTTAGTTCTATCATTCAAACCACTTGGCAGATATATTAAATTGGGATTATATGCATCTACTAAAAATATATTTATCCTATAACTGAAATCAAATAAGAAATAAGTATAAAAATAGTCTATGTCCACCCATACAATATACGTCTAAATGTAGTTTATTCAATTTTAAATAATTTTTGTTAAAGATATTTATGAACACAAAATTAATTAGTGCTAGTATAGAAAGTAGCCATCTTTTGTCTTACTCTTGCCTAGATAGTAAATTTGTTGCCTAAGCACATTATTTTTTAATTCTCTAGATATATCATCAGATACTGACTCTCATTGTTCTTATTTCCTTACATGTTTACTTCTTAATTTAGATTTTAAACATCAGTCATTGACTTCCTGTTACATGTGGTAACTGAGGGTTTTGACTCATTTTAATGTTCTTTACACACAAGGACACACAAACACACCCCTCTCACCTCACTTTGTTCCTTACAACATAGTTATGGCATGCTTTTGGTTAAGTTGGTAATCAATATTTACATTATAATGGCTATACAAATAAAATTTTCTGCTCAGTTGAAGAGTATATTATAATTCCTTCCTTTTACAATATTTTTCCCTGTAAAGTTAATAACTCTCACTTTTTTATTTTCCTAGTTTTCTTTGTAAAATTTACCAATTTTCCCAAATGCTCCGATGTTCATTAATATTTCTTTCAAAGGACTTAAGTATATCAGATAATATATATATATATATATATATATATATTTTTTTTTTTTTTTTCTTCACACGAGCCTCTTTTTTAGCCACCCCTTTTCCTTGTTTTTCCATATTTATATGCAAGGGATTTTATATATATCTCAAAAAAGATGGGTAGAAGAAAAATAAGTTAAGGCATGGCTTTTCTTCTATCTGGTCAAAGCATCAATTGTGATCTTTTATGGAAAGAGAAGAGATAGAGATAAAAGCAAAAGGAACTCTACTCAAGAGACTTTCGGCACTGCCACCCACTAAAGTGAAAAATTGTGACACAGTATGACATTGTTCTGGTGTTAGTTTATTCACTGATGTATGGATAACTGAGTTTTCAGGTTTGGGAAACAATAGGAAATAAGTTGACTTCTTGCAAGGCATCAGCAACAATTCATACTATTTTCTTAAGTAGTTTTCAGACTACAGTACCTAAGCAAATGTGAGCCCTGATGGAGAATCTGAAAATAATGTCAAGAATTTCAAAAAAAGACATGTCCTAACTTCCTCGGTTATGTATAAAGAGATAACATGAGCATTGTATTATTGTTAATAAATCATCGAGCTATACAGACCTGGAGACATTTGGGAAATAAGATAAAATTGAAGCACAAGGCAACCATTTATTAGATTTGGGCACTTTAAAATCCTATCTAGGATGCTTCATTTTCTGGCAAAATGTTAAAGTAAATATTCGAATTGACACTTTTCCTTCCCTTGATTATTCCACTTAAAAAACCTAAATATGCTGACAAAATATATTTTAATATAACTTCTTAAATGTATTAATGATTTGGAACTAAAGTAAGCAGTACTCAGTTAAGTAGACATTGAGGGCAAATGGCAAAACTGATGATGTGAAAACAAGAGTTTTCACTCCTGTGCAGCTTGGGAGAGTTAAAACAAAATTCAGACTAGCCTATGCAAGTTCTAAAACTTAGGAAATGCCTCCCCATAAAACCAAACCCCAAGAGGGTTAAAGAAATCCTCAATACAAATTTTTTTCTCACATGGAGCTTATATTCTAATGAAGGGGAACAAACAATAAATAAAATAATATGCAGTTTATTTAATGGTGATAGATACTACAGAGGAAACAAAGTAAGCGAGACAGGAAGCGTTGTGAAGTTGCCATGTTAAATAGCTTCATCAGAGACAGCTGGCAGAAAGATGACACTCGATAAATTACCTGAAATAGATAAAGTTACCCATGCGGATAGCTTAGAGACATATTTTTCAGACAAAGAGACAGCCAGTACAACTTTGCAGGGGCCCCTGGCATTTTGGAGAAGGTAGAAGGCCAGTGTGGCTGGAAAGAGTGAATAAGCAGGTTAAAGAGGTTAACAGGGAATCAGACTAGGTAAGACCTTTGAAATAGGGTCAAAGGTCTTAAGGTTTGTCTTAGACAATCCCAGCTCACACTTGTTGGCAAGTGTAATTTTGACTAGAGTTTTTTCTTATTTTCAAAAAAATCCCAATTGTGATGATAAATATATGGTCACTTTATTTGTAAAGCATTATAAAAAAAATTTTTTTCTTCTAAATAATGGTAAAGCCATTGGAAGATTTGCGCTGGTAAGTCACATGATTTGACATACATTTTAGTATGGCCTCTCTTTTTCTCTCTCTCTCTTAGCAGATAGAGTTAAGCAGGGTAAGAGCAGATATTTTTAGACCAGTAAGGAAGCTACCAGGGAACTTCAAAAAGTTTGTGGAAAAATAGAATTGAAAGATAATACAAATATTTACATGAACTTTTTGAAATACCCTTGTATTGTGATTATCTAGGCAAACACTAATGGGACCTTGAACCAGAGAGATTTTGACATGAATGACAGAATGAGTCAGATTGCACATGTGTTTTGAAAAAAAAACCAATGGAATTTAGTAGTATTGGATGTACAGTTTTGAAAGAAAGAATTAAGTCAAAATTACTCTAAGATTTTGCCTGCTAGAAAATGTGGTGTTGCCATTAACTGAGATTGGGAAGACTGAGAAGAGCAGACTTGCAGGAGTAGACCATAAGTTCAATTTAGGACAAGGTAAGTTTGTGATGACTGCAAATAGGCTGTAGGACATAGGGTGTGGGTATGAGGACAGAGGACTCGACTACAAAAATAAGTTGGAAGATATCGTTGTCTGGTTGGTATTTGAAGACATGGGATTGGATGAGATTTCCAAGCAAATGAGAGTGTATAGAAAATGAAAGTGGAACAAAGATTGAAATCTTGGATAGGCCAATGTTAGTTATGCATATGAAGAAGAGTCGAGAAAAAGGCAGTGGGGCTGATAGAAAACCTGACAGTTGTAATCACCAAAAAGCCCAGGCTAAGAAAGTCAAATAGGAGAACAATTAGAAAGGTTCATGAGAGATTATATGAATCTTCTTAAGAACTTTTTGAAGTACCTTTGTACAAGGCAGCAAATAAAATTCTGCTGACAGATTAAGTAAGATGAGGCTTAAGAACTGACTTCTAGATATCATATGAATGTCACTGGTGATCTTGGCAAAACAGATTTTTAGACGCTGTAAAGAAAAGGACTGTTGAAGTCAATTCATGACAATGTGAGAAGAAAGCAACTGGCAATAATATAGGGAAAACTTTTGACAAGTTACACTAGAAAAGGAAAGAGTGAAATGGGATAGTAACTGAATGGGGAAGTAAGAAATAACAGAAATTTATACTGATGTGAAAAATCCAATAAAGAAAAAAATAGATGTTTCAAAGTAAAGTGGGGACAGATATGGCTGGAGCTATATTCTTTAGTAGATATAATAAGATTAAATTAAAAAGCAAGTGAAGGAGCTATCTGACAACAATGACATGGAGGTCAAAGTGCCATGTTTGCTATCAAACGTACAGACCTTGCATTGGTTAGAGGATGATATATGTATTAACTTACTATAGACTTTGATAAGTTATATAAGCATATTAAAATTAAATATTTATTGTTTTGGAGAAAACAGAAATGGAGCATATTACTTCCATAAACCAAAAAAAAAAAAAAAAAAGAAAAAGAAAAGAAAAAAAGGGCAACAGTGAGGTAGAGAATAAAAAAAAGAGCAAATCCAAAGTATAAAACAAATAAGTGAAATAATTTAAAAGTAATTTAAAATAATTTAAAAGTAATTTAAACAGTGAAACAGTTAAAAACATTCAGCTAAATGCTCTTGCAGGAGACAATTTTATTTTATTTTTTTTTAAAGGATAGATGTATAGTGGGGGGGGGGAGGTCTTTCATACACTTTTCTTTCCTTCATTGCCTCATTCTCTTCCTTCACTCCTCTTGAAAAAATTGTTTTCCTAAATTTTATGTTAATTATTCTGTGCATGCTTTCTTTCATGGATTTTACCCATTGTGTACATATTCTAAGTAAGAGTATTTTGGTTTGGTGGGAGTAGGGCAAATCTGCAATCTAATCATAAACAATCATCTTCACACAGCATCACACAAAATTCATGTAATGTAGGTTCTATTATTACTAAATGTGTTTCTCATAATACATCAAAAAGTGGTTTTGAAAATTAAACAAGTTAATGTAGATGAAAAATTTCTATGAAGTACAATAGTCTGCCCAGTTAGTTCAGTTGCTCAGTGTATGGTGCTGATAACACAAAGGTCTAGAGTTCGCTCCCTGGACTGGACAGCCACCAAGATAAAAGGTACAATAAAACTATTTATTATTTTGTATATTATTTTATTATAATGATTAAGAAGACAAAAACAATGAAATGGCAAACTGTTTCAAGAACACTTAAAAATCTTCCCACTCTTAACCCTGACTCCACTGACAATATCTACACTTAACTTAAAATGAGTTGGCTACATTTTCACAGACCAAGTGAGTAATTTTCATAAAAAAAAAACCCAAAAACATTTTTATGGAAGTGGTCTGAAAATTCAGAAAAAGTCATGCCAAATGCTGAAAATGCACATGCTAAGATACAGGTGATTACTATAAACAGTAATTTTAAGTGTCTCATTTTTGCTTAATGAGTAACAGGTGAGACTCATTTTGTCCAGACACTCCTTCTATGAAAACTTAAGGAATGAGCAGCCTTGAGTTATTCTTGAGTGCCAGGTACACATGCCACCACCATATGTCATTATTACAGAAAGGCATCAAAACACTTTCTTTAATCAGAGATTACCTCGATCTAGTTTTAGTTCTATATTGTTCCATAAAAGAAAGTGATTATTGTTCCATAAAAGAAAGTCTCAACTTTCTACTCATTTTTCTACCCTCCTTTTGAACTTTATTTTGAGAAGTATTTTCCAAACCCAGCCTTCCCTGTCTCTCTGTCAGATTTACCTTATTAGTCACCAGGCAGCTCTCCTAGGTATGGACTTACTTTAATACCTTTAATACGCTCATTATCATCCAAGAAGCAGAGTAATAAGCAATGAGTAATTATTAATAATACTGATGTCGGAGGTAGGGTCTGGGGGCCAATAGTTGGCCTCAACCCAACCTGTCCTCTTCCCACTTTCTTGACTCCACTACAGGAAAGAATTCAAGGGCAGAGTCACAGTAGAAAGTGAGAACAAGTTTAATGTAACAGATAAGAGATACAGGTTCCACAGAGAGAGTGCAGCATAGCTCCAGAGATTGAGCAGGGACCACACCAAATTGAACCCAAAAGTAAGTTCAGTACAGATATCAAGTGTAACACAAAAGCAAGCAAAACATACCTAAGTTCGTACAATGTGCAGGCTGGCTCAAGAGAATAAACAGCCACTTGGTGAAAGTAAGTTCCATACAAAGTATACGCACCTCAGCCAGCTAACTGCCAGTTACCTCCAGGAAAGTGAGCAACAATCCCGCCTTCAGCTGCGATTTGGCTTTTATAGTTTCTCTATCTAACGACTATTCAATTAAGGGGGTGGCTCCCAGTTATGTAACATTTAGTCTTGCACATGCTCAGTGAGTCTCTTCCTGGAGCATGTCCATTGGTCAGATCCTATCACACGCACCAGGCATATTCAAGAATATTCTGTGCTCACTATTAACCATGCCCAACCACTGGATGTGCATAAGCCAGTACTTTGTGGTCTCATTTTCCCTTGTTGGTGCTAAAAATAGGTTTAACTGGCAACAGTAACTTTACTCCAGGGCAGAACTCCGAGGAGGGAGCCTGAGACCTCATGGAGTGGGTGGAAACCCAGAGGCTGTCCTGGAACCTGAACCAAAGGAAACTGGGCACCTCCCATAACCATATAGTATCAATAATAATATTACATGATACATATAACATTTAAATCCTCCAATTTATTTAATAACTAAATATGTGTTTTTTCTTCAATTAGTAATTAATCAGTGTAGTAATTAACCCAGTGGATAATTCCAACTTTTTGTGCAGACTATCAAAGAGTGAAGGTAAAATATTAATGACTTGACACTCAAGGTTGAGGAAAAATGTAGATTCAGAAAGGGAAATGTGAAACAGAAACTATGCCAGTACTGAGCTGACCCTCCAGTGTTGTCCAAGGCAGTGCAGAATCAATTTGTAAGTATGGAGACGAAGACAAATTTTTATTATAACAAGTTTTATGCTGCATTGTTCTTGGTGGTAGACTAGATCCATTTGCACAGCTGTGAGGTGACGCTGTTCAGTTTGCCCATGAAGGACCACCACGCAGCGCCCCCTGCCCTCAACCACAGAGAAGGCCCTGCCCACACTGGCTTCTTCATCAGAAACCCTTTAGAATGTAGCCTGCTTAGGAAGCAGACAGCTGGGGGACATGGCCTCAGAAACTAGTCTTTTCCATATTTCCTGAAACTGTCTCCTAGGACCTTTGCAGAATAGTAGGAAGTTGTATACCATTTCCAGTGTTACTACAATTGTGAAGACAGAGGAAAGTAGAGGTTAGTTTGTGGCCTTTTGATTTATTTAGCCATTGCATAGTCAGCTGCAAAAGTCTTCTGCTAACCACCGAGTCTTGGACAGAGGCCAGGGAATCGTAGCCTTACCAGTCATTTAGAAGCAGCCAACACACTCCTGCACACTAGCCTGGCCTTCCGTGTGGTGGGGCCCCACACGTGTATTTAATCTCACCCTTCCTTGTATTATATGCTGAGTGGTCAGGTCTGTGGCCCAGTCTCACTAAAGGCTTGTGACTAACTGTGGCAGCATGCAGCCGGCCCCTGTCCGCCCACTGGTCGATATGCTTGCGACACTGTTGTGCGTGCACTTACCTGAGTGAGCATTGAGTGACCTGACACCGCTGCCAGTGTCCTACCTGTCACACCCAGTATCTGCCAGCCCCACCACCTTCCTGGGCCTTCTGCTGGGGCAGACTCCTGCTAGAAATTCCTGTTTCTACTTTTTTTAATGTAAGTCTGAGTCTTTGTAATTATTGAATAGTGGGAACATTTTTGAACAATTTATCTGACAATAAAGCAAAAGAGGGCAGTTTTAAAGTCCCCCCCCAAAATAAAGAAACAAACTGGTGAATGGAGAAGTAGGTAATGATATCACTAGAGCTAAGTGTGTGTAAAATGTTATCAATTTTTGGATGACTGAATTAACCTGATTGGTAAACTTTTTTCTGTTTTAAATTACACAAATATATGTCATTGAACAAAGTAATAAACACACATCTTTACAATTATGAGGTACGTCTTAAATTCCATTACAAAAATATTGTATCTATAATCTTTAGATACAACCCAAATATGCTATTTTTTTTTTCTCTAAGGATCTCTATTGACATTCAATAATTTTGTGATTCTTCTTTTCATTTTTCCTTTTGGTAAAGGGGAAGAAATATCAAACATTGTCTCATTTATTAACTGGAACTTGATGAATATCAACTTATAAAGCATTTATTCTAGTATTTTTTATCTTAAAAAAAAAAAAAAAACAAGGTAGTTATGTGAATGAAAAGCAAAATCCAAGACACCAAAACCAGTCTCTTTAGCACTATCCTCAAGACATGAAATGATGGCATTCACTAAAGTGCATTATCTGATTAATTATGCTGAAAACATCAGTTAAATTAGATCTAGTCAAATAAAGGCAGACATAGAGTCATCCAATTTAGCTATTAAAAGATTGTTAAGTGCATTTACTAATGTATTTTGTTTCAGGAGCCAGCTCTTCATTCAGATATTTTAAAGTCCAAATTTTTTTTTCCCCTTCATTCCTCAAAATGACAGAATGTCCAATAATAGTCAAGAAAATAGAAGCTTACAAAAGCAGGAATCAGTTAAACAGAAGCAACTGCCTTTGAAATAAGGAGCCACCAAATGTAATTATAGGTTGTCTTCCTTCTCAGCGGTCTGAATGAGATAAGTTTCTTCCCATTGGCTTATTGATGCCAGTTTGCTGAGCTTTTAAATATTTTATTTCATTTTAATGTTTATTTTATTATGTTTTTAACTGTGGTGTATTTTGATGTGAGACTGAAAAGGGGGTCCTTTTAAATTGAATAATTAATTATAATTAAGCCGTAAGAAAGTATTCCACAATGAAAGGATAAAATAAGAATTTGTAATAGGAAAAAAATTATAGGAGTCTGTTAATCTTATGAAAAGATAAAGTACACTATTTGGAAAAAAAAGGAGACTTAAACAGGACAAGAAGCCAAGAAGATAACTTTTAAGAACTAAAATATCAAGGATATCAAGAATAGATGCTATAAGGTAATATTTCTAAAACAAAACTTTAGATATAAAGCTCTTGCTTTGTAGGATAAAACAATTAAATCAAAATTAAGTAGTCATTGCTGGCATTGTTTATCACATGTATCTCTCTTTTTTGTAGTTTATAATATGATATTAAAAGTAAGCACTGTGTATACTTCCATTTGGCCTAATCCCTGCGTTACAGTCAGAAACATAAAATAATGTTCTTAATATAGCTAAGATGATCAAGGAATGGAAACTTAGTTACCTAACCATTCTCTAACTTAGAAATGGTCTGTTTGTTAAAAAAAAATAATTTCTAAAATAATCGAAGTATCTAATGGCTAGATGGGAAGGTTTATGAGAGGTGTCCTGTTGTGTTGTGGGTGGCAACAGCCAGACTAGGGATAGCTAAGTCAAGTTTAAGGATCAGTAAAGTCCAAAGAAGCCCTGAGGAGTCAGAGTTTGGATACAGATGAACAGTGAGGACAACAGGAAGAGCAACCTATACCAAGTAGGGTGACAATAAGAGATGGAGACGAATTTGGAAGTTCAATAAGACAGTATGTCCAAATGGGAAAGAAAGAGAAAAAGCTTGGAGCTATAGAGGAAAGGCCAGAGCAACGTAACAGGACAGTAGTTAATACAAGGAATTAGAAAGTATCTTTATAGTAAGCTATTAGGTTTTTATTTGTTTTTTTGTTGTTGTTTTTTCTTAATCTTAGTATCAGAATTCTTTTGGGTGTAAATGGCAGAAAATCTTCAAATGGAAGTGGTTTAGGAATTAATGGGAATAAAAAGGGATAGTTTGGTGTTCAGGTTTGGTATGATTAGGGGATCAAGATTGTCACTAAGTCCAAGTTCTTTCTTTGTCCTTGTTTTGCAATTCTGTGTTGGCTTCATCCTCTTGCTGGCTCCTGTTGTGCTCAAAAAATGACAAATGAAGGGCATATTTCCTTTTATAGTGTTCTTCAGGATAGAGAGAAAAACAGCACTCTCTTAAATATGCAACAGTACGAAACACCAGCAACAAAAATTCTTCCCTATCACATGATTGATCCAACTTATTTCAGGAAAAATAAACCAATAACTCAACTGGATAATGCCATGCATTGGCTGGCTTGGACCTATCAGAATCCCCCCTCTGAATATGGAGGTGAGGAGGATAACAAAAAAGAAAAAAATGAGGCTTTTCAATTAAACAGGAAAGGCGGGAATAGTTTGGTGGTCTGCTAAATGTGAAAAATTGACTTTTTTTGGTTAAGAATAGGAATGAGACCCATGCTAGAACTTGAAGTAGAATATGATGTGAATGGTAGGGGGCATTTTGGCTACCTGCTTAATCGCATTTTCTTGGAATCTGGTCAACCTAGGTACAAATTATGGCTCTGCCATTTTTCATTTTTGAGACTCTGAGAAATCATTTAACCTTTCTACAGGTTTATTTTTTCATTTCCCAATAGGCATAATAAAATACCAACATCTTGGGGATTAAACCAAATAATGTATGTAAAACCATCCCTGGCTCATTGAAAGAAGCTAATGTTATTGTCATTAACATTGCTGTCCCTTATTATGTTCTTCATAATCCTTTTGTTTGTTTTTGGATAAACCTTTGCAAACATGGAAATTCTGATTAGGTAGGGAAGAGGAGCCTCCAACATACAGATGCTGAGATAAAGAAGGAAATTTGAAGGGCAAATAACAATCAAGGGTAACTTCTAAATATTTAGTACTACTGCTACTACTACTACTATTTAAGATTAGCATTATGAAAAAAGGATTTCTCATGAATTAGTGTGGTAAAGAGGTCAAGTTCTAATCAAGACAAAGATGATCATTAGCACTTATCTGCTCCTTTTATCAGGCATGCATAAGATGTACTTTTCAAGTAATAAATCAGGTTCACTACATTATTTAATGTCAAACTTAATGCACAAAACTGTTTCTCATAATTTCATTTAGTTTCCCAATTTCTATAAATTTATTTCTATTTAGCTTTGTGATTGTTTCACTAGCAAAAAAGCAAAAAAATTACTAACAAATAAGGGATTTGAACAGTTAAAATAATTACTCCATCAGTTAAATAGTGTATTTATATATACTAAACAAATGAGGATGTCTAATATCTGAAGAAACTAGTGATTATTTCACAACCACTGATGATTATGATACTGAAGAAGAGGGTCTTGGGAGGTTGGATAGCTGGCTTCAACCATCTCTTCCCCTTCCAGGTTCTTGACTCTGTCATAGGGAAGAATTAGAGGGCAGAGTCACAGTAGGACTGTGGAATACACTAAAAAGCATATGTACTTCACAAGGCCTGGTTTTCTAAAGTCTTGCAGTTTCAAATATTGACCTTGTGGAGGATTGGAAATTCTCCTCATGCTATAAGTCTCTGGTGTAAGGTAAAAGACTTGTGGCACAGCAAGGTTGCTGGCTCAAGGACAGACTAGTTATTGATTGTTCTGTAAAGATACTGAGAAATTGCTGTAAGAAGGAATGCTTGCAAAGATCAAGATTTTGTTAATTGCCTTACTGGAATGTCATCTGGCTTGTTTCACTGGAAGTTACCAGCCTATTTTGTTAAACTATAACCCCACCTATGTTCTCTTCCTGTAACTTCTTGGTCTGGAAAATAAATGCAGGAAGAGAACCCCAATTTGGAGTTAATTTCCCAAGGAAGGGATCCCTCTCGCTGGAGGGTCCCAGGGAAGTTAACCACTTTGGGGCTTCTCACTGCTCAGAAGAGATGTGCTTTGAGTAATCCTTTGCATCTCCATCACCCAGGGGAAGTGGGGTGACAAATCCATGAGGGGCAAAGCAACACTAAGCAACATAGGACATGAAAACAGCTTTAATGTAAAGAATAAGAAATACGGACTAAACAGGGAAAGTGTGGCCTAGCTCCAGAGACTGAGTGGTGGCCTTAGCAAGTTTAATGAAAAAATAAAAAATACACACTTTACAGTCAAAGTTTAGACTGGTACCAGAGCTAACAGCAGCCTGCTAAAGGCAAGTTTAACACAAAAAGTAAGATATATACACCTTATAGATGAAGTGTGAGCTGGATCCAGAGTGAGCAACAGCTCTTCTTCCTGGATTGGACTTCTATAGTTTATCTATCTATAAATATTCATGCTCTCTAATGAATAGTCAATTAAGATGGTGGTTCCCAGTTATGTCACCTAGTCTTGCACATGCTCAGTTGGTCTCTTTTAGAGCATGTTCTTTGGTCAAATTCTACCACATGCACCAAACACACTGAAAATATTCTATGTGCTCTCTAGCACCTCCAGCAGGAGGTCATTCAAGGCATAAACTCCTTTTTACTGAGTATGCTCAGCCATCAAGATTACACAAGTCTGCCTCCTGTGGTCTCAAGCTCCACATTCTGGTGCCAAAAATAGGTGCTACAGTCCACCATAGCTTAGGACTCAGAGGTGGGTCTTGAGTCCTAGGGGAGTAGCTTGAGACCCCACAGAGTGGCCTGAAAACCAATCCCTGAAGAACTGAGCACTTACTATCTCAAATACACACAGCAGAACAAGCAGAATATGTGTTTAATTCATGTGATGTTTGTGTTTAGACTGGTCCTGAGGGACAGAAAATCATGCCGTAGTAAACAAACCAGAGGATATTTTAGCCTGGCTAAAATTTTGTAGCTAATGTGTCTCAGGCCAAAATTATCAGAGTACACTTAAAATAACAGAACTACATTGATACCGTTACAGTGTTAATTTCCACAAAAATTAATGATATATGCCTAGACCTGGGTCTGAAGCCAAAGAAGAATTTACTTTGTCATCATTTTACGAGATGGAGAAAACCTCAAGTTTTCCAAAGGACATCAATAATCTCAGAGATTTTTATAGATATCTACACTTGTCACAATCCCTGCTTTTTATTGCTAATTAGTAATGTTCAACAATATACAGGGTAGACAAAAAAAAAAAAAATCTTCATCTACACAGAAAAACTTATATTCACAGATAATTTATTTAACTGCATCCCTATGTTAAAAGCTATATATAGATTTACATTTTAATCAAAAAAACCTCTAAGTGATGAAAACATGAAAAATATCATACAGAATTCAAACTCTTACTGCTTTCAGTAGTCTGTATTTTACTACATTCCAGTTTCTAAGCCATTTTTATATAATGTCCACATGTCTATAGGATGTAGAGGAAGTTTCTAAGAAAAGCTATAGTAGAGAAATAATTTATTTTCTCCCATTTTAAAGAGTTGAAGGAAGAGGATGGCAGTGCTGTGATAGAACGTCAAAAGTTCTTCTATGAATCAGGACCCAGGAGTGTATCACAGCTTGTCAAGTCCTCTGAAGGTGATTGCTTGTGCCACTTTCCTATTAAAATAGCAGCAAAGCCTCTGCAAGGTCTTATGATCAGAAACATTGATTCACTCTTGTCAGAGACCTTCAGTCTGCCTCTAGCTTCTAATTAAGTCCCACTTACATTCTGCTGCACTGTGGACCCCTTGTGTGACACATAAGATAAAAGCCCTGTACCTGTACCTGTTCATCCTCCGTGGATACCTGGCTATGCCTCTGCTAGAGAAAAGAGAGAGTGGGTAGCACTCTGCTACTGTAGATTTCACCACAACTGATTATTAAAACCCTACTCTAAAATTACTTAAAAAGTGAACACCTGCAACAAGTCTTCGTTCATATTACAATTTTAACTCTGCTTATTATTTTTAACTCCATGTGAACTTATACATATGGTTCTTCAAAGTAGAATATACATATTTGTGTTATCCCTATCACTTCTTATCTTGAGCCACAGATGTACCTGAAACATTATACTTTAAAAAGATATAATTTTATTTAAATACAGTGATTAGATGACTGCATGGTAGAAGAGCGTCATGGCTGAATATGGATTCTAGAGTCTAAATTATATTCTGGTTTTGCCATTCACTATATCTGTAACCTGAAGTTATTTACGTAACATGTGTGAATGGAAAAGAATAATAGTAGATACCTTCTAGTGTTGCTGTAAAAATAAAATATAATTTATGCAATGTGCTTATTATTCAGTAAATGATCAGTATTAATTATTATATTATCATTATTAAATTTATAATAACAGCCATAAGGTTTCACTTTTGTGAATTTTTTGTGGCAAATATTTCATTACAGACTTTACTAATTTATTTAGAGTCCACTTCTTTCTCACAATTTGACCACGATCTAATTCTATAAACAATTTAATAATAGCATCTTAATCAAAATATAATTAGTAAAATGTAAAATATGCAATATAAAATATTACATGCAATTAATTTAAAATCAAATATAGATTTTTTGATTATCTGCACATCTCCCTCCATCACTATGTATACTTGGAGGTACCTAAGTATTTATTAGTAAGACATGTTTTATGCCTCAAATATATTTAAATAATCATAAAAAACATTACCTTGTAAATGCTATATTAGACCTTTTATCATATTATTATTATTAAATATACATTAAATAAATCTATGGCCCATGGATATCAAGTAAATAAACTGAATAGTTGATCTGGAAGCCAAAAGTATTGATTCTCAGAAATATTCCAACATATTTTTCTCCATCTTCTTGTGATTTGTCTGTTTCAAAGCTTCAATAATTAACAAGTAAGTAATTTCATTCAAAATGTTAGATATTATATTTTCCAAATATAAAATTATATATTTTTTTATTTAAATTATATTTTCCAAGGATAAAATTGTGTGAATTTAAAGCCTGAAGTAATTTAATGTAGAGATCACAGGATATACATATCTTGTGACATCTATAATTAAATTTATACACATTCAATAACTATGGAAACCTTGTTTACTCATTCACAATAATTCCAGATTTTGGCTTTGTCGTTAGACTTTATCATATTACAAATTCTAAATAAATTCAAGATGCTGTCCCTAAGTTAATTCTAAATCTGACATCTAAATTACTCCTTTCCTGAATTATTTCATTTCTGAAATGAAAAGTTACAGAGAACTAAAATCTATATTGAGGCTACGGAGGCAGAAGTAGGAGTGTGAACTCTCTTCTCAGCCCTGTCCATCTACCAAACCCCTACACTGAAGAGTGGGCTACAAATTTGCTACATGATTAATTAGCATATCAGCTGTTGACCATGATCCTTCCAAGTTATCATACCAAAGACAGCCTGATGAAATAAAATATTACACAGTGAAAACATTTGTAAATGTTAGCATTGCCTTTGACGTCAAAAATGATGGATTCTTGTCTCAGATTCTCACTTATTTCTTTATTCATGTATTTGGTATGAATGAATGTTGCATCTGAGATATAAGCCCATGGCTTCTTATCTCAAGGAGAAGACAAACATTTGTTTAGTAAATTTCAGTTTACTAAGTACCATATTTAATAATGTGGCTATATATTCTAAGACTTAGTCCATTTTCCTAAAAGTAAATTAAACATAACTTTTTAAAGTTAATTTGATAATTTACACTAGTAATTATAAAAAGGTCTTGTTAAACATTAAGCACTATACACATGAAAAGTGTCATTTTTCTCATGATATTATTAAACAGTGACATTTTTACTGATAAACATAAAATGCACTCTGATATAAAGTCGAGTACCAAGAAAGAAAATGCCAAAGAAGCAGCAGAAAACAATTTAAAATAGAATTAACTTTACTCTTCTCAAGTTCTTAAAATTATATCTTCTGCTTTTCATATGAGTATATTTCTGACATTCTGCTAGGCTTCTTATTGCAATTCCTTTGAAGTCAGATTATGTATTCCTTATTTGAAACCTTTATGCTAGTGTTAAGATGAAACACATTTGCCTTTGAGAGTAAAATACATATATATATATGTATACATACATATATATATATATATATATATATATATATATATATATATATGAAGGGAATACATTGCTTGATACTTATAGAGAAGTCCACTGTAACTGTCACACAAACCCACAATGTGCAAGTATACATTTTGTGATAGACGTAGACAAAAGACAGAAATGTCGATAGATGGACCATTTCAAATTCACTGATTCTGTGTTATTTAAGGGGACAGCAGGAACTGTGACATGAACACATGGCTCATTACACAGAAATTTCAGTCTAGCCTGTCACGGATCCATGAACAGGTTAAAATCTCTCTTCTGCCTTCAATTATATTCATACCTTCCCCATAATAACAAGAACAACAACAACAAAAAAATGCAGAACGGCAGAGGAAAAAAAAAAAAATTGTCACCAAATGCATGCCCAAAGCAGCTGCTGTAGTTTGAATGTGTTTGCTCAAAATTTCAGGTGTTGCCCATGTGGTGGTATTAAAAGGTGTTGCTTTTAAGAAGTGATTAGTCTGTGAGAGCTCTTCCCTGTTAATGCAATTAATTATAAAAAAAATTAAAAAGCTTCAGGAAGCATTAGGCCAGCTTGCCACCACAAGCTACCACAACCACATTGGCAACATTTCTGACATTTCATCCCCTGCCCTTCAAGGACATCCTACTTTGCCTTGTGAGGATGCAGCAAGAAGGCTCTCACCAGATCAGATGATGGTGCCTTGATACTGGACATAGCCTCAAGAACTGTGAAAAATATATTTCTGTTTCTTATAAATTACTCGGTATATTAGTCCGTTGCTGTTGCTTATAACAAAATACACAGAACTGAGTATTTTATAAAGAAAATAAAATTTATTGCTTACAATTTCAGAGGCCAGGAAGTCCAAAGTCCAGGGAACATATCTGGTGAAGGCTTTCTTTGGTAACATCCATGATGGCAGAACATCACATTGAGAAAATGGCATAGCAGTGAGAGAAACTAACCTCCTCATTCACTCCCCTTTTAAAGCCCTCCAAACCATGCCCATCATCACCATTTTTAGTCCATTCGCTAAGGCATGCTCCTACAATCTAGTCACTTCTTTAAGGTCCCACCTTTCAAATATCATAATAGGATTTTCCACTGTCAAGAGTTACAGTGGGGATTAAGTTTTGGGGGTACATTCAAACCAAGGCACCCAGTCTTAGGTATTTTGTTAAAGCAGCACCAAACAGGCTAAGATAGCATCCAATTACAAATTCTACTAATGAATGATGTAATTCTTAAAAAAAAAAAAAAGGACTCGTGTTACTTGGAAAATGTAACTGCTCTCATCTAACATATCTAAATCTAATAAATACTTAACATTTTTTCACATTACACTAAAGACCAATATATTTTTTTAAAAATAAGATGAGTCATGAACATTAAAGACAACAACAAAAATTGTTTTATCATTCCAATCAGAGTTGCTTTATGTATTTACTAAACTAATGCAATATATTCATGACTACACTTTTGTTTGCTTTTATTCAATATCATTGAGCAATGTTTGGCTTAAGGAAGTCTTCCTCTACTGTATACATTTGAAATCCAAGCATAAAATAGGATTTGAACTGTGTTTCATGCTTTTTCTCTATTGAACTGGCAAGACAGCCATTTGCTAACAGTCACCTTGACAAAAAAAAGTACTGTCTTCCAAAAGTAGGGCCCTAATTTTGTATAATTTATAGTCAGGATTTACCAAAGTGTGGGATGCTAATAGATGTTGTGTTAAATAAGGAAGGATGTTCTAGTCAAATAAATTGAAGAAAATACTGGAATTAATGTTAGTTTAAAAATTTATAGTGGTTCAGAGCATATGCTCTGAAATCAGCCTTCTAAGATTTTGGGACTCGAATGCCTTATCAGACTTTGCAAAATTGTTAAATTTCTATCTTACAGGACTGATATCAGGATTATATAAGGTAATATTTGTAAAGCACATGGAACACTGCCTGGCACATGGTAATTACTAGCTCATATTATGACATAAAAAGTTATAAACTAAAAACTAAGTTTAAATAGCATACTGTGGCTTTAATATTACAAGGTAATACTGTATTCTGAAAGGAACAGTGACCTGCACCCCAGTTGATGTTAGAGGACACTTTATTTGAACCTATTGATCTTAGCAATTTTGAGGTCGTGGTTCCCTTTGAAAGCCTAATGTAAATATTGGACATTATACTGAATGAATTGTTAATAGAGACGAAATCTTCTTGATGCAAAGAATCTTTAGACAGGGCATAATTTTTTTAAAAAAATGATAAATTGGAATTTATGAAAATTAAATACGTATGCTCTAAAAAATGCTTTGCTTTAAATTTTTTTTAAAGTTGTCGCAAATTGGGAGAAAATATTTGTACATATATATGACAAAGGCTTTTTTGTAGCACATATAAAGAATCCTTATACTCCTACATCTACATATCAAAAAACAGTACCAACTATTGTCCAGAATATAGTGTTGCTAGAACTTTCATGTATATTCATGACAGTGTAAAATGGTGCAATCACTTTGAAAAAAAGTGTGGCAGCTTCATAAAGAGTTAAAGACACACTTTCTATGTAACTCAACAGTTCCACTCCTAAGTTCTATGCAAGAGAATTAAAAACTTACGTCCATAAGATGACCTGTGCACAAATATTGAAACTGAAAATAACTCAAAAGTTTACATTTCACAAAATGTTTATCCTTTTACCTTCCATAAAACATTCAAGTACTCAGCAATATAAAGAAATAAGTTACTGATATATTCGAGAACATAAATGGATCTCAAAAACATGCTGAATGAAAGAAGCCAGACATAAAACAATGTGTACTGTAGGATTCCATTTATGTTAACCCCTACTGACAGAAACTAGATCAGTGTTTACCTGAGACTGTGTATATATATGATTGCAAAGAGGGAAAAAGGCACAATTTGCTCCATTGGAACTGTCTACTTCTGGGTGGAGAAAGTAGTTACAGGGTGTACGTATTTGCCAAAACTCATCAAACTGTAACCTTAAAATGTGCACATTTAGTTGTATGTAAATTATAATTCAATGAAGTTGAAAAACAAAAAGCAGAAAGCCTAAAAAAGTAACTGAAATTAAAAACTGTTATAGAACATTAGAATTAAAATTTCTAAATGAAATTAGTTTATATATAAATTAATATTTGGAATAACATAAAATATTAAATAAAACGTAAACATTGTAGAGAACAATTAAAAAAATAACTCTCTGTGATTTGGAAAAGATTGTGTTTGCTCTATTTTTTACAGTTGAACAACACAGTGTAGTTTTGCCAGGTATGGGGAATGAGTAAAATGATACTATATGTTCTCTTTTGTGGATTTTGAATGGCATTTCATTGTATTTATACACTACAATTTCTTTGTCTGTTCTACTGCTTATGAATATTTGGGTTGTTTTTATTTTGAGGCTATCCTAAAAGCTGTTCTAGGCACATTTTACATACACATTGGTGGTTGAGGTTTAATCAGATAAAACCCTAAGAGTGGAAGAGTGGGGTCATAGGTTATGCATTTCTTCATCTCGTTCAGACAAAGTCAAACAGGTATATATTTGTGTGTGTTTATGTACATTTCAAACGATATGTGACTTCCATGAGTTCCATTGTTTATTATGTCAGAAAATAGTGCTGCGTCATTATGATATGCTGAGATGTGTGACTTACACACACATATTTCTTAGGCAACAGCACTTTTTAAAGTTTTGTATCAGCACTTGCTAGTTTGAAATTTATTTTTTTGTTTTCTCCTTTTTTAATATTTTATATTTTTAGCTGAAAACTAAATTCTATATTTTTATTTTTATTTATATATTAGATGTATTTTTTAATTAAAACATAATTGATTATATGTATTTATGGGGTACAGATTTGACTATAAGTATTTGTGTGCAATATGTAATGATTGAATCACTATTATTAACATGATCATTGTTATAAATTGTAATTACTCTTGTGTCCCTTACCCAATTTCTCCCTCACCCCCCCTTCCCCTTTGCTCCTCCAACCTCTAGTTACCATTTGTCTGTTCTCTCCTTCTGAAAGTTCAACATATTATTGTAGTCTTTCCTTCTTTCCTTCCTTCCTTCCTTCCTTCCTTCCCTCTTAGCTCTCACTTTCTAATCTTAGAAAAATACTAACACTACTGGCCTTTTCAATATTTTCTTGTTACTCAATGTCTTTTCCGGGACTTTTAGTTTAGATGTATTGAGTGGCTGAATCTAAATAAGCAGATCCCCTTTTTCTAAAATACTCCATAGATTTATTCACAAGATATATAGAAGTGGAGAGAATAAGAATTACTGTTTTGTTTAATTTTGCTTGAAGGAAATAAATTTTATCATCTATTTAATAATACTGTATTTAAAAATAAAATTTTCTTGACTTAAGTCAGTGTTTAGACATGAATTATAATACAGACATGCCTCTTTTTATTGTACTTTGCTTTACTGTGTTTTGCAGATACTGTGTTTTCTACAAATTGAAAGTTCATGGCAAACCTTCATTGAGCGAGTCTATCAGTGCCATTTTCTAACCTCATGTGCTCACTTTGTGTTTCTTTGTTGCATTTGAGTAATTCTCTCAATATTTCATATTATTCTGTTATGATCTGTGATCAGTAATCATTCATGTTACTATTACAGTTGTTTGGGGGCACCACAGAGCACACCCATGTAAGACAGCAAACTTAATCGATAACTGTTGTGTGTGTTTTGACTGTCCTCTGACCAGCAGTTCTCCCTGTCTCTCTCCCTCCCCTCAGGCTTCTCTTTTCTTTGAGACAAAACTATATTGGATTAGGTCAATTAATAACCCTACAATGGCCTCTAAGTGTTTAAGTGAAAGGAAGAGTCACTCATATCCCACTTTAAAACAAAAACTAGAAATGATCAAGCTTAGTGAGGAAGGCATATCAAAAGCCACGGTGGACCAAAAGCTAGGCTTGTGCCAAATAACTAGTTAAGTTGTAAATGCAAAGCAAAAGTTCTTGAAGGTAATTAAAATTGCTACTCCAGTAAACTCACAAATAAGAACGCAAAACAGCTCTAGTGTTGATTTAAAGAAAGTTTTAGTGGTCTGGATAGAACAAATCATTCACAATATTCTCTTAAGCCAAAGTCTAATCCAGAACAAGGCTTTAACTTTCTTCAATTCTGTGAAGGCTGAGAGAGGTGAGAAAGCTGCAGACAAGGTGTTTGAAGCTAGTGAAGTTTGGTTCATGAGGCTTAAGGAAAGAAGCTGTCTTCATAGCATAAATGTGCAAGTTGAAGCAGCAAGTGCTGATGTAGAAGCTGCAGCAAATTACCACAATATCTAGCTAAGACCATCGATGAAGGTGGCTGCACTAAACAACAGATTTTCAATGTAGGTGAAACAGTCTTCTCTTGGAGAAAGATGTTGCTATGAGTTGAGTGGTTGTCCCCTCCAAAGCTCATATTGGAACTTAATCCCAAGGTTGAGTATTTAAGAGGTAATCAGATCCTGAGGACTATGCACTCATGAATGGAGTAATGGATTAATGGTTGAATGGGTTATCACATTAACAATTGCTCTTGCCATCTTCAGCATGTGATACCCTGTGTTGCCCCAGGAGGCAACATACCCTCGGTTGTTCCCACCGAGAAGAAGATTTTCACCAGATGTGCCCCTTGGACCTTGTACTTCCTGGCCTTCAAATCTGTGAGAAATAAATGTCATTTCTTTACAAATTACCAAGTTTCAGATATTCTGTTATGAGTGACAGAAAACGGACTCATACAGGTGCCATCTAGGACTTCAACAGCTAGAGAGCAGAGGTCAATGCCTGGCTTCAAAGCTTAAAGGACAGGCTGACTCTCGTTAGGGGCTGATCCAGCTAGTGACTTTAGGTTGAAGCCAATGATCATGTACCATTCTGAAAATTCTAGGGCTACTAAGAACTATGCTAACTCTTCTCTGCCTGTGGTCTATAAAGGCAAAAAAAAAAAAAAAAGCATGGCTGAGAACAGCATGTTTACAGCATGGTTCACTAAATACTTTAACACCTGTGTTGAGACTTACTGCTTAAAAAAATTTATTTCGAAATATTACTGCACACCCACAAGTTCTAATGGATACGCACAAGGAGATTAGTATTATTTTCACACCCGCGAACACAACATCCATTCTGCAGGTTATGGATCAAAGAATAATCTCAACTTTCAAGTTTATTATTTAAGAAATACGTTTTGTAAGACTACAGATGCCATAGATAATGATTCTCCTGATGCATCTGAGAAAAGTAAATCAAAAACTTTATGAAAAGGATTCACCATTTTAGATGCCATTAAAAAGATTTATGATTCATGAGATGAGGTCATAATACCAAAATTAACAGGAGTTTGGCATTTTTTCATATGTCTGTTGGCCATTTGGATATCTTCCTTAGAGAAATGCCTACTTAACTCTTTTGCCCATTTTTTAATGGGGTTGCTTGTTTTCTTCTTGTAAAGTTGTTTGAGTTCCTTATATATTCTGGATATTAATCCTTTGTCAGATGTATATTTTCACTCAGCATCCGGGAAATGCAAATCAAAACCACATTGAGATACCATCTAACCCCAGTTAGGATGGCTAAAATCCAAAAGACTATGAACGATAAATGCTGGCGAGGTTGCGGAGAAAAAGGAACTCTCATACATTGTTGGTGGGACTGCAAAATGGTGCAGCCTCTATGGAAAATGGTATGGAGGTTCCTCAAACAACTACAGATAGATCTACCATACGACCCAGCTATCCCACTGTTGGGAATATACCCAGAGGAATGGAAATCATCAAGTCGAAGGTATACCTGTTCCCCAATGTTCATCGCAGCACTCTTTACAATAGCCAAGAGTTGGAACCAGCCCAAATGCCCATCATCAGATGAGTGGATACGGAAAATGTGGTACATCTACACAATGGAATACTACTCAGCTATAAAAACGAATGAAATACTGCCATTTGCAACAACATGGATGGACCTCGAGAGAATTATATTAAGTGAAACAAGTCAGGCACAGAAAGAGAAATACCACATGTTCTCACTTATTGGTGGGAGCTAAAAATTAATATATAAAATCACACACACACATACACACATACACACACAAACCGGGGGGGGGGGGGAAGAAGATATAACAACCACAATTATTTGAAGTTGATACAACAAACAAACAGAAAGGACATGGTTGGGGAGGAGGGGGGGAGGGAGAAGGGAGGGAGGTTTTGGTGATGGGGAGCATTAATCAGCTACAATGTATATCGACAAAATAAAATTAAAAAAAAAAAAAAAACAAACAGGAGTTTGGAAAGAAGTTGATTCCAAACCTTATGAATGACTTTGAGGGGTTCAAGACTTCAGTGGAGGAAATAATTGCAGATGTGGTGGAAATAGCAAGAGAACTAGAATTAGCAGTGGAGCCTGAAAATGTGGTGAATTGCTGCAATCTCAAGATAAAAGTTTAACAGATGAGAAGTTACTTCTTATTGATGAGCAAAGAAAGTGGTTTCTTGACATAAAATCTACTCCTGGTGAAGAAATGACAAAGATTTAGAGTATTATGCAAACTTAGTAAAGGAGCTACAGGGTTTGAGAGGATTAACTCCAGTTTTGAAGTAAGTTCTACTGTGGGTGAAAAGGTCTCAAATAGCATTGTATGCTTCAGAGAAACCTTTTGTGAAAAAAGTCACTGGACACGGCAAACTTCATCATTGTTTTATTTTAAGAAATTGCCACAGCCACCCTAGCCTTGAGCTACCACCACCTTGATCAGTCTGCAGCCATCACAATTGAGGTAAGACCCTCCACCAGCAAAACATTGATTCTCAAAGGCTCAGATGCTTGTTAGCATTTTTTAGCAATTAAATATTTCTTAATTAAGAAACGATTGTTTTTTAATTAAGTTTTTTAACATATTAATTACTTAATATGTTTTTTAGACATAATGCTATTGCACAAAATAGACTACAGTAATTCATAAAACTTCATAATTTTTCATCCAATAGATTTCAAAACGTAAAGGGAGAGAGAGACTGGGATTTTAGCATGAGCAACCATGGTAGTGTTTTTAGTGATGACAATAAAAAAGGGCCAGACTCACCCGAAGCAGTATTACTGTAAAAGATAAATTTCTTAAATTATGAAGCTCATTCTCAAGGAAATTTAATCATGGTGCATCAGTTAAGTTTTGCTCCAGAAAACAAAAATCACATTGGGTATTTTAACAGATATTAGAAGGAATTGTCTGAACATGTATTAGAGGCAAAAATGGAGCATGGAGGAATCACAGAGATGGTATTGGCCTAAAGTAAACTACATCTCTAGAACCGGGCAAACAAAAAATCTTGGAGCAGAGCTGTAGAGTTGAGGCCCCGATCTCTAAAGAATGGGTCCTCATTGGTGAGATTAAAACCTTAGTAGGTTGGAGAAGAAACTGGTCGGTACTGGAGCATGGACTTCTGAGGAACGGGCACAACCTGGCTGATGCTGGTATCTTAAAGGGCCAATAAACCTGGTTCTGAGAGCCTAAAAAAATCCCCAAAACCCTGAAAATTGAAATCAGCTGCTGTTACTAGAACTAATAGTCACTGTCTTAGTGCTCAGTAATTGCTTCTGTGAATCTTTCAGGAACAGGAGGCAAACAGAAAGGATCAGGTCTGTTTTCTTTTCTCAAGCCTACCAATCTCCCTGTCTAGCAACCCCACTCCTGCCCTCCAACAAGCGGGATAGAATAGCCAGCCAGATGGCAAGGAAAAATACCTTTTGGTGAGGCCCAGCCCTAGCATTATGAAGTACCTTACAGAAGAATGGGTTTGAAGCTAAAAGACAATAGCTTAATAACCAACATTCATGGAATTTTATAAAATCTCTCATCCATTAACTAATAAAAAAGTATAACAACTACTACTTGATGTGTGCACTTCAGTTTTCTTTTCTTTTTTTTTTTTTTCTCGTGACCGGCGCTCAGCCAGGGAGTGCACCGGTCATTCTTATATAGGATCCGAACACCGGGGCGGCGGGAGCGACGCCGCGCTGCTAGCGCAGCACGCTACCGAGTGCGCCACGGGCTCAGCCCCGCACTTCAGTTTTCTGAAGGATGAAAAGATTCTGGTTTTTTGCATGTGTTTGCTATTGGCAGTAAGAGTATTCCTTCTCCTGAGTAATTAATAGACACCCTTTCACTAAAAAGAGGCAATGAATTCAGTATATTTAAAAAATACTGATATGGAATTTCGTATATTTCAGAGTGTTCAGAAATAAAATACAGTTTTATTTTACACACACATACATGGAGTCCCTGAGAGTCAGCTATATGTTTTAAATAACTTGATCAGAAATACAGGTTGTTATATAATGGAAAATAAGAGAGGAAGAAAGATAACACAGAAACATTATGTTTTTAAAACAAGCCTCTTAAATTAGTTATATAAGGTTGTTTTCATATTAATTATATTATGATTGCATTGAAATTATTTTATTACTAGAATGATTACTTAGAATTCAATTATTAAAAGAGTAGTGACTGATGATATATAGTTGAATGCATCACCAAGCTGCCGGTGGCATCTAAACTCCACCCGTAAAAAATTGTTTAATTGTGAAGCATAACATTCTGAAAAATGAAAGTATTATGCCATGTGGCAAAATTATTTTTAAAGAGTATAAGGATGAAAACAAAATTCAGTACAATTTAGACTTTAGGGAAGCCATCAATTATTAATCAGCACAATGTGATTTTTATGTTATTACTGGAATCATTTATTCATGTTTTAAATATATGTATAATACAGCCATAACAATTTCAAATTATTTTATGCATTTACTTATATTATTTATTGGCAAACTAAATTCAGGTCTTCAGAAAGTGAAGATACTTATGTTCATCGCTTGAAGCAAAAATATTAAAGCAATGGCATGATTTGGGCATATGTAATATCAACAACCTGAAAGTAAACAAGAGAATTACATGCAGATTTAATTTTAGAATTAACGGTTAATTTCGGGCATGCAGATGGCATGGTGAATTTTGAGAAATAAGACCATTGAAGGAAACATAAAATTGTGCTAAGGAATCCTAGACTTTGGCTCATAATATGCAAATTAAGTAGGATATTTGGGCTATGGTCCTTGGTAAAATATTACCAGATTTTCCTTTGTTGCCTTAGAGAAAACACCTTAATAAGACTCCAAAGCTGCAAATAAATCCTTGTTATTCTAAAGAAACCACTTTGCTAATTTGACATGAACCACATCTCTGAGGCTTGTTTTCCCTGAGGCTTTTCCTCCTCTCCTGGGTGACACAAGCTGAGCAGATGTTGTTCCCCAACTAGTACATGATTATTTTCTTCTAAGGGTAAATATTCCCATGTGTGTATCTACCATATCTGATCAGCTCCTGTGATATACAAACAACAGATTGTGTTATCTTTTTTTAGGAATACAGACTTTAAGAGATTACCACACAAGTGCATATTTTTCTAAAAATTTATAGTGATTAGGACAAGCTCTACTTCATTCTTCTCCAATGTTCTTGTCCTAAATATTAAATCTGGTTCTAAAAAATTATTTGGACCTTTCAATGTTGTTTTAGCATGAACATTGTTTAATTACATTATCCAATCTCTGTACGTTTATTTTTATTTTAATTATTTTATTATGAGTATATAATGCAAGAACTTTTATCATGTTCTTAGTGTTATGTTTTATCTTTATTTTGATTGAGATGATAGAAAAACACATGTTAAATTCATTGATATAGTTTCCCATGTGTTACTCTGTTGTTAAACATCTTTCCTCCAGTCCTTAATCTGTAAATTCTTATGATCTAAGAAGCCTGAAAATTGAATTTCGGGGATCTCACCCTATGATCTCCGAGAAGCTTGCTGGGACACCCATGCTGAATCCACAGTTTTTTACTGCTTCTTTTCTGAAAAATAAAACCAAGAGTCTACCCTCACTCTTCACCTCAAAAAATTAGAATACAACAAGAATAAAACTTAAATCCCCCTCAAAACCAAGGGAAGGAGAAAGGAATCAGAGTGTATGAATTATTTTAAAATATCACATGTTCCACATAACCATGCATCTGGAGACAGTGCACAAATAACACATAAATCATTGAAGCATAGATTTAAAAGAACTCTTTCTTTCTTATTTTACAAATGACAAATCCATATCCCAAAGAGGAAATAATGCTTCCTCGTGATCATGTATTACTTAACAGCAGAACCAAATCTGTATAACTTGGACTTTATTAAATTGACTGTTTTATTTTTGTGTTTACTCTAAACTCAAGAAAAATTACTTTTAAAAGACTGTGAGTTAAAGCTCTCTGTATATTAAAGGCTTTTTTCCTGTCAGTTTGCTCAAAGACTAGTTTCAAAATACCAGCGCACTTCGAAAAGTTCATGAAGAGATTCATATTTTTTAATTCTATTCTTCCACAAACTTTTAAAATACTCTTGTATAGCCTGTTATCAGTGCTACACTTGGAAATAATGCAACAGTCAAATTTGTGATGTTTCATATAAATGTGTAGTTGCAGATGAAGACATTTGTTGGGTATTTATAAGTCATATCAACAGATGGACTGGTGAATGTTTTTCTGAATGTTTTTTCTCGATGGTGGGATTTTAAATGTGCTGGAAGAGAAATTTTGACGCCCCTCTTCTCAAATAAGACTGGAGGTTTGATTTTTGGTGCTGCTATGTCTATAGTTACTGACTAATTTCTTTACTTCTAGGCTTTGACCTCTGAAAATTTAACTATCCTTTCAAAACATACAATGTTAGGAAAGTAAACATTGATATCTTGACATCTTAATAGTAAAATCATCTTGCTTTCTCAGAAATGAGTCTTCATACTTGAATTCTGTCTGTAAATAAGTGTACTGGGATAATAGAATTTATCTCTCTGTACAAAAAAGTGGAGATTGGTATTTGAAACAAACTGCCTTGGGCCGCATGTGCTCCCAAAACTTATTCCCACTGTGACAGAGTAAAGAGGATGGGAAGTCCTATCATGGTCATTGAAAGGTGGAGCCTTGAAGTGGTGATTAGATTGTAGGATCATGCCATAGTGAATGGAATACTAATGGTGGTCAGGGGCATGATTCTGAGGGCTTTAAAAGAAGAGCACATGAGAGGTTAGTCTCTCTCTGCTCCACCATTTTCTACCATTCAAGACCCCTGGGTCACTGTTGCCACCACCAAGACCCTCATCAGATGTGTTCCTGGACTTTGGACTTGCCAGCTTCCAAAACTGTAAGCAATAAATTTTGTCTTTTTATGAATTACCCAGTTACGTGTATTGTGTTATAAGCAACAGAAATGGATTAATACACAAACTGAAATTTTGTTGTTTTTGTTGTTGTTGCCAGTAGAAACCAGAATAAACTTACTGACCAAAGTTCAGGACCATGAAGTAACTTGTATCTTACTTTCCACTTACATTCTATTTTGCAAGATAGGGGTTCATATTGTTATGTGACAACATATCATGAACCACAAACACCATTTTATTCTCCCTTCAGTTTTTGTTTGCATACTATTTACACTATGTTTTGTGATGACTGTTCAAAATCATGCCAAACTTCCATAGGCTAATTTGGCCTGGAAACAATTTTGCAAATTCAGTATAATCTAGGCAAGTGAATCAACAGTATATATATATGTCTTCAAGGAGGCATTCAGTCTTTTTAGGATGGCTTAAGATGTTTGACTGCTGCCTGGAAGCAAAATTCTAGACCATATGCTCCCTAAAATACCTTTCAATTTCTGAGGATTCACGTCTTCTCATTCAAAGTAGTGCACTCAACTACATAACTGGTGAAAAGGAAACAAATTTACACTTTCTATCTAATGGTCATATCCTACATAATTTCCAATTACTGTAAGTATGTAAAGATTGTACTAAATGTTGGAGATGCAATGATGCTTTAAAGAGACATAGTCTGTTCTGAAGTAAGTTAAGTTTTCCAGCTATTGATATTTTCATGTTGCTCCTCCATATCCAATCAGTTTGTGGTAGGCACATTCACTTTGTCAGAAGATACGAAGCAAGAAAAACTCTAGAAAAATGCACATTTATATTCTAATGAAGTACTTTGACCCTCTATGATCTACTTAGAGGAAGGTTTGTGAATTAAACTTCTCAGCACAACTCTAAGAAAAAAATTCCAACTGCACCCTATATTTGTAAAGCGATTAGCAAGTTTGTCAAGATTTTTAAAGCTGTTGTTGCAATTATAAATTGGATATTTATAATTTGCACATGGTTATTAAGGTGATTATAAAGGCAATGTATACACAGTGACTGACACATAGTAAGCCTTCGATAAATGGTAGCTATAATTATTTAAAATTCCCCACTGACTTCGTATTCATGTAAACTAAGCTAGACTTCAGAAGATCCCAAGGAAAACCTTACCATAAAGTCATACCTATGGCAGTTCCTAAACCAACCTTCACCACATTTTATTTGTTATTTCTGAGGGTTTTCCAAACATCATAATAGTAATAATAATAATAATAATAATAATAATGATAATAATAATAATAATAATGATAATAATAATAATAACCTCTAGTCTGAATTTTATCACAGGAGATAGGTAACAGAAAACTAGAGGGGAAAAAAGTAAGAAGATAATATATCCTTCAATACTTAGTGTTTATTTTGGTCATCAATGTATATTCTAGGCTTGTTTTACAATTTCTGCTAAAAATTCAGAGACAGAGTAACAGACAGATCCTTTGCTTGAACTGGAACCCTGGCTGCCAGAATGATATTAAAGAAAAAGCAGGGGCTGTTTCTTAATATTTCCAAGACTCAGTTTTCTTCTTTAAGGAAAACTAATAATACCTATCTAGAAAGTTATGTTGAGAATTAAATCATATATAGAAAAAGTAAAGCACAGTACTTGGCACATCAAAGAGTTTACTTTTTAACTTTATAGAGAAATAATTTATATACAATAATATGCACACATTCTAAGTTTATATTTTTATTATATTCTGTTTAAAATAATATCAAATTTTCTTTGTTATTTGTTTTTTAAGTCATACATTACTTATACACATTGTTTAGTTTTTCCAAATAGTTGGGATATTTTCCAGTTTTTTAAAAATTTTAGTCTAAATCTATTTCTATATATTTAGAGGATATCCTCTAGACAATGTCAATCCTTTCAAATTTTTGAGACTTATTTTACAATTTAACATGTAGTTTGTCTTGGTAAATGTGAAAAGTGCTTGGAGAAAGTCAGGTCAAGTGAAATAAGCCAGGCACAGAGGGAAAAATACCACATGTCCTCACTCATAAGTGGGAGCTGAGAGAGAAGAAGGAAAGAAAGAAAGACCACCATGGTGCGTTGGACCCGCAGAGGGAGAGAACAGACCTAGGGTTGCTGAAGGGGTGGGAGGGGAGGCTGGGTGGGAGGCATGGGAAATAATTGCAATTTTGGGCAATGGGCATGCTAATAGTATTGATCTGATCATCACATTTTGGGCACAGATGGTGACAGTCAGTTTTGTACTCCATGAATACGCACAATATTATACAATTAATATTATATAAATGACATTTAGGTCTAGTCGTTTGATGGAATACTGATATTTTCTATCCTTACTGATTTTCTATCTCCTTGTTCTACCTGTTACTGTGAAAGAAGGGTTAAAATTTCCATCTCTAATTATAAACTTTTCCATTTCTCCTTTAAGTTCAGTTCTTTTTTTGCTTCTTGTATTTTGAAGCTCTGTTTTCAGGTACAAAATCATTTTATATATGTTTGCTATTTTGATAAATTGACAATTTTATTATCATCAAATGTTCTTCTTTATCTCTGGTCATATTCATTTTTCTTCAGTTTACTTGCTGTGATATTAATGTAGCCACATAAGTTTCCTTGTAAGGAGTGTTTGCATGATATATAACTTTTTCTTTTATTTTTAATCTATATGTCTGTAAATTCAAAGTGTTATTCTATTGGGAAGTATAGAGTTGTGTTTTGTTTTTTAAATTATTATTCTGTCTGGAAGTCCATGCCTTTTAATTTTAGTATTTAGTCTACTTAGAATTAAATTGACTATCAGAACTACTGGGTTTCATTTAAAAATATATTTATCCCCATCTATGATTTGTTCCATTTTTCATTTTCTTCCTTGTTTTTTGTTGAATAGGGTATTATTGGTTATCTGTTTTATCTCTACTCTATTTTATATCTACTGTTGGTATTTTACCTACTTTGTCTCTTTGTTTTATTTACTTATAATGGTTTCTGTAATGGCTTATGGTTTACAATATGCATCTTTAACTTATTACTTCTATGCTGATATATTACTTTATGTATAATTTAAGAATCTACATAAATATGTTTCCATTTTTATTTCCTGTTTCTTCAGGTAGTGTGCTTATCTTACTTTTACATACTTTATAAATATTCAAAGTAACCTTAATTTACTTTTGTTTTAAACTATCAATTATTGGCTAAAGTGATAAAAAAGGACAAAAATTACATTTATACTTATCTAAAACTTTATAATTGGCTCATTCTTTATTTCTTCTGTGGCTCATTTTTCTATCTAATATATTTTTCCTTCTAGATGACAGAGATCCTTTAAGATTTTTTGGGTACAGGTCAGTTGAGGATGAATTTTTCCATTTTATTACATCAGAAATTTACCTCCTTTTGTCTTTATATATGGAAAATATTTTCAATGGATATAAAATTTTGTGTTTTTACCCCCTGCATTTTCAGAATGTTGTTCCATTGTCTTCTGCTTCAGATTCTGATGAAAAGTCTGACATTTCTATTGTGTATCTCTGTGTATGTATGTATTTATTTTCTGACAAATTTTGTTTGACTAGGTTTAGTAATTTTCATTATGATGTGCTTTAATGTAGTTTTATTTATGATTGTTCTGCTTGGCTTTAATTTATGCTCTTGGATCTGTATATTTAAATTTTTCATCAAATTTGGCACACACACAAATTTTCCCATTATGTTATTAAATACCTCCTCTTTCTTCTAGATTAGTAATTACATGAATATCAGTCAACTTGACATTATCCCACAGCTAACGGATGATCTTTTGTTTGTTTGGTCTATTTTCACTCTGTGTTTTAGTTTGGACAGGTTTTACTGTCTTTAAGTCTTCACTTTCATTGATCTTTTCTTCTTTTATGTTTAAACTTCTCTTAATGTATCCTAGTGAACCTAGGTTGTTCTTGTAAACAAAAAGAGCTTCCATTTTTAAAGGCCATGGATAAAGCTTGTAATTTTGTTTCCTTGGATGTCTCAGATTGGTTTATGAGCTATGTAAAAAAGCCTTTGCAATACTCTTAATTTCCCTGTTTTGTAAAGTATAATTTTTTTAATTTAAAATTTTCTCTTCAAAAGTTTATACACCTACCCAGATTTTGTTTTCCTCTATGCTCTTTTAATTTTTGAATGAATTTCTGCTTTTTATTAGGACAAAATGATTCTGCTTTTTTCAGAAAACAACAAAAATTTACCCCATTACCTATCACACACTCATCCAAAAGACTAAAGCACCGTGTTGGTTGTAATTGTAACAAGGTAACTAACTCATATTTCACTTAGAAAATTGAGAGAGAGGTAATTGTAAACTGTCAAATACACAAATAAAAAGCTAAGCTCATGAATACAAATAACATTTCTACAACTACTCATATTTCTTCACCATCTAATATTGGCAAAAGTTGATATCTAAATTAACATGACAAAGATGTATCATTTAAAATCAAGAAGCAAACTTGTAATATTGAAATTTTGCTTAAAATCAATGTGTCAATATTCTATTTTATTTGGAAATTATTTAGTTATCCAATCATTCCTCATTAGTTAGCTGAACATAAAATCATCCCAAAGTTTTATTCTCTAAGTTATCTAAGGATCTTGAGAAAGATGTTCAAATTTTCAAAATACCCAGTGATGACCACTGAGCTGCTGCAGGAAGTGCCCCGGGCTCCTGAGCCAGGGTGGTAGAGGGCTAAGGCTTCAGCCACAACCCTCTGACACCTGCACCCAGCCCAGCAATGACCAGCCACTGCTGGAAGTCCTCTGGTCTCCCCCACAGGAATGATGGGGGTGCCACAGGCCTCAACCCTGCCCCTCCTCCTTCCTCCTTCTCCCACCCTATTTTTTTCCTTCTCTTCTCCCTCTCCCCCCAGCTTCTCCAAAACAACATCATAGAATGCAAAAAAAATAATATTAATAAATAAACTTAAAAAAATAGGCAAAGCTAATCTACGATGATAGATGTTAAATAGCAGTTACCCTCTGGGGCACAAAGGAACTTTCTGGGGGCTGGGAATAGTCTATTATCTTGATCTGGGTGCTGGTTACATGGTTGTTTTCATAGGTAAAAAATTCATGGGGAGATGTATATTTGTTTAGTCCAATTTGCCATATCAATTTTTTAAAAGGTGAAAGGAAGGAGAAAGAATATCAGAAAAGCCCTGTCCCTTTTCACCAAATTTAATTTTATAATTTTAGTTAATGGCTCTTCTCTAAGTGATTATAAGCTATGAAAGCAAGAACCACATCTGTATCCCCACAGCTGACACAGCGCCTGTATAGCATGAGCATGAGGAGATATTCACTGAAACAATGAATAAATGAATTAATCAACAACAACAACAATAATTTTACAAACTACAAAATGTAGTTACTGTTATAAAGCTTTTGATGGAAATATGACTCAATATAGTTGACCACAAATTTAAATTTTATATTCTTAAGTATTATGTAAGTATAACATTAGCTTATTTTATCAATAAACCAGTATAAAATGTTTAAGAGGTTCATATTAATTAGGCAAACTGCATAGTTTCACTGGATCTGTCAGGTTAGTCCACGGGAGTGTCTTGATTAAACTTGAAAAACTGCTAAAATATAATTTTCTACAGATAAAATCCCAGCTTACTTTTATAAATATGAAATGCCATTTGTCAAATCTTTTTTTCAACACATTAATTAATAAGGAAAAAAGTAAGATGTTAAAACTGATTCAATGAGCATTTGAGGGCTTAGGTATCTATAAATAATTTAAGAATGGTAAGTTAAGATTGCTGAATTAATTTCAAAAGAGATTTATGTCCTGCTGATAAATAATACCTAAAATTTAGAGTTATCTTTTCTACTAAGCATATATTACTTGTATTTAAACCCGAAAATGTCTATAATTTAACATGTAAGTTAACTAAGTCTAAGAACTTCACTCAATAATAGACAAGGAATTAAACACTTCCTTAGAAAATGTATTTATAACTTTATTTAGCAGCAGAAAAACTCCTTATAGATAGGATTGAAATTTCTTTTTCTAATGGGAGATAACCATAAAAATGACTTTAAGAAATAGCTTACATAATATTAAATATGGCTTCAATCATAAAATATCTGAACTAGTATGCTGGCAATCTAGCTAAATAATGTATTACTAAATTTATGATAATATCCCCTTATATTAACACTCCTAATAATTTAAAACCAAATCTAAACATGTTATCAAGTTTTATTCTCACAAAAATCCTATGAGGTAAGTTAAATAGGTATTACTAACTCAATTTAACTTGTAAGAATGCAGTAATAAGAGGAAAAATCGTTGTAAATCCTTATATATTGTTTCCAAGCTGGATTCCTTGCCAGCTTTAAAACTCATAAGATTTATCCATAAATGTGATGAGATTAACTTTACAAAATATGCATGGAATTAGTGTCAGAGTATTTTAGACTAATTTAGGTTGCATTTGGATAATTCTACAGTATTTGAGGAAAGTGAAACTTATATATTCATGCAGGCAATTTCATTATTTCTCTTTACACTCCCCATATAAATGGAAAATAAAATAAACAGTGGAATAGATTTGGGGCTTGGGGGTAGGATTGGACAGAATCATATTGAAGGTACACTGAAATTTTCAATATAAATTTTTTTGGACCATTCCACCATATTGTAAGTCTATGTAAACCAATGTTCTGAGGAAAGAAAAACCAAAATAGAAGATGGCTCATTTTCAAGGCTTGTCCTTATTACACAAAGATTCAGGTCAGGAGTCAATGGATTACAGCTGAAGAGCCATTTCCAACTCTGATATATTGTAAATAAGTTTTTATTGAAACGCAACCATGTCATCCCTTTTCATACTCTTTATGATTACTTTCTCACTACAATGATAAGAAACCATATGACTGGTAAGCCAAACAGATTTACTGTCTGGCCCTTTATCAAAAATACTTGTTGATACCACTTTTGGAAGAAAACACAGTGCTGTTTTTATTATTTTATATCTTTACTAATACATATAAAACATGAGGTAAAAGTAAAACTCTTTCAAATTTAAAAAATCACATCATTTTAATGTATTTTATGCTTCTTACTAATAATATTTAACTACTAGCCCTAAACCTCTCAGGATATGCATTTTTCACCCTCTACTCTCTCATCAGTGTACCTGAATATAAAAATTGGATAAGTCCTAGGATGTGTTCACATTTCACACAACATAGCTGATGAATGGTTACTTAAGGAGAAAAGCCAAGTTAAAATCTCCCTGTGAAATGTGTGACAATCTAATCTAGTCAGCTTTGGTCACTTAGCCAGGGTGCTTGCTTTATATTATTGTGTAGGATTTTTAAAATGTTGTTAATGTGGTATATCAAACTGATTGAGTTGTATATGTTGAACCATTTTAGCATCTCCAAAACAAATCCCATTTGATCAGGATGTATAATCACTTTAATGTGCTGTTTAATTCAATTTGCTACTGTTTTATTGAGAATTTAGGTTACAAATAAGTCTTAAATTCAAAACTAAAATTATTCAAATATTTTTTCTGACCACAATAAGATGAAACTGGAAATCACTAACAATAAGAAAATATAAAGTTTTTTATTATAATCAAGTCCAATTTACTGATTCTTCTAATTTTATAATTTTATGCATTATTAAAAATCTTTAATAACTTCAAGACCACTAACATTTTCTGGGGTTTTTTTACACATTACAGTTCTAACTCTTAAATTCCCAAAGATTATCCTTTTTATGTTAATTTTTATGTAATATGAGGGAAGGGTCAAGGATTTTGGGTTGTTGTATATGGCTACCCAATTTTTCGAGTAGCATCTGTTGAAAAATGTATCTGTCCCCATAGAATTGTGTTATGTTGGTCAAAATTAATTTTCCATATATTTGTAAACAAAAATATTTCCACACTCTAGAAGTCTGCATGACTGTCTTTATGTATGATCTTATTACTGTAGTTTATATTCCCTCTTGAAAGCAGATAGTGTATGACTTACAATCTTGTTCTTCTCTTTCAATATTTTTCTAGCAATTCTAGCTCCTTTTCATTTCCATAACAATTTTAGATCAGCTCATCAATTTCTTCCCCAAAAGGATGCTGGGATTTTGATTGGTATTTTATTGAGTCTCTAATTTGGAGAGAATTGATTTAACAATATTGTGTGTTCTCATACGTGCATATGGTGTATTACTCTATTTAGTTATTGAAAAATTCTGTTTTTATTGATAGCATATAGAAATATGTTTAGTTTTTATACTGGCATTCTATTCTCTAAACTTGCTGAATTTGCTTAACATTATATATATATATATATATATAATATATATATCTGTCAGATTTTATACATATATGATAATGCAGATTGCAGATAATGAAAATTACCTTCATGAAGATAATGAAAATTTTTTCTTTCAAATATTGGATAAGTTTTGTTTCTTTCTCTTGTCCTATTGCAATATCTAGAATCTCTTGCACAATGTTTTACAGTAGTTGTTAGAACAGACAAGCTTCACTTGTGATTAAGATGAAAGCATTCACTTTTTACAATAAAGCATGATGTTAGCTGTAGGATCTATTTTAATTCTCTTTTAAACTACTTTATTTAGGTATGATTGATATGTAAAAAGCTGTACATATTTAATGTATACATCACCATGAGTTTGAGAATAATTATACACCCGTGAAACCATCAGCACCATCAAGGCCATACATATATCCAAAACCTCCCAAAGTTTCCTTCTGTCTCATTATTATTATTTTTTTTTTATTTATTCATTTTTTTTTTTTGCATTTTAAGAAAACTTAACCTAAGATGTACCCTCTTAGCAAATTTTAAATATACAATGCAATATTGCTAACTATAGGCACTATGCTGCATAATAGATTGATGGAATTTATTTATTTTGAAGAACTAAAATTTTACTGTGGGGGTTCCTCAAAAAATTAAAAGTAGAATTCCCATAGGATTTGGCAATTCCACTTAGAATATTTATCTGAAGGAATTAAAGTCAGAATCTTGAAGATATGCCTGCACTCTCATGTTCATGTTAGCATTGCTCACAATAGCTAGACATGTAAACAACCTAAATGTCCATCACTGAATAAATGCATACAAAAAGATACATACATATAATGAAATATTATTCAGCCTTAAAAAAGAAGTAAATTCTACCATTTTAGATAACATAGATAGACCTGAAGTACATTATGCTGAGTAAAATAAGTTTTCTTTTTTATAGATACCTTTTATTAGGTTTAGGAAGCTCTTATGTATTCCTACATTGCTGAAAGTTTTAAATTATGAATAAGGTTTCATTTTGTTAAATGTTTTTTCTGTATATTTAATCATAATTTTTTTCTCTTTTGTGAGAATGCGAACATGGTAGATTACATTTATTTTTAAATATTAAACCAACATTGCATTCCTAAGCTGAAATTCATTTGATTGCAATGTATTATTCTTTTCACAAATTCTTGGAGTTAATTTTCTAAACTTTTGTGAAGAATTTTTAATAATGTTGGTAACAGATAACAATCTGTGTGTTTTTTTATTTTTGTAAAGCTTATATCAATTATTAATGAAATATCCAACTATAATTGTAGACTTATTTCTTCACTCAATTCCATCAGTTTTTGCCTTAAGTATTTTGAAACTAGGGTTATTGATGGAGTTTGGATGTACTGTCCCCTCCAAAACTTCTGTGGAAATTTGATCTCCAGTGTGGCAGTGTTGGAAACTGATTGAGTCATGGGGGAGGATCCCTCATGAAAGGATTAATGCTCTCCCTAGGGGACGGGGATTAATGAGTGAGTTCTAGTTCTATTAGTTCCTGTGAGAACTCGTCGCTTAAAAAGACCGAGGCACCTTCTCTCTCTTTCTTTCTTTCTCTCTCGCCATGCAATCTGTTTGTACCCGCCATCTGCCTGCTGCTTTCTGTCATGAGTAGAAGCAGCCTGAGGCCCATGCCAGATGCAGCTGTCTAAGAATCGTAAGCCAAATAAACCTCTTTTTCGTATATATTACCCAGTCTCAGGTATTCTGTTATAGCAACACAGAACAGACTAAAACAGTATTTTACATAAAAACATTTAGAATTGTTAATGTATTCTGGTGGAATTGAGTCTTTATCATGATGTAGTTTTTCTATTCATGGTTAAAGTCTTTGTTATGTAAATACTTCATGAGATATTAATATATCTTTTCTAGTTTTTCTTCAATTTGCTTTAGCAAGGCATAATTTTCCCATTCTTTTAAAAAATCTATTTGTGTCTTTACATATAAAATGGGTTTCTTGTCAACAGCTTAGAGTTAGGACTTACTTTTTTACCCAACATGATATTCGTTGACTTTTAACTTGGCTTTTAAACCATCCACACTGAAATTTAAAAACTTATTGAAAAATTATTATTTTTTTTCTTTCTTTTTTTGGCTTTTTGTGACCGGTAAGGGGATCAGAACCCTTGGCTTGGTGTCGCCCGCACCGTGCTCAGCCAGTGAGTGCACCGGCCATCCCTATATAGGATCCTAACCCATGGCCCTCCACTGCGCTCCCAGCGCCGCACTCCCCGGAGTGAGCTACGGGGTCTGCCCGAAAAATTATTTTTTATGTTTTCATTTTCTCTACTTTCTTTATCTTATTAAATATAACTTTTTGGTTCATATTTTAGTGATGCTTTAGTACATCTGTATATTATCTCAGTCTTGAATGTACTTTATTTATTTATTTATTTATTTATTTATTTATTTATTTATTTATTTATTTTTTACATGGTGTAATTCTGTTTAATAAGCCAGCATTTACAGAATATAATTTTGTTTGAATTTTAAATTTTATAAAAACATTATATAAGAAATACATTTACTTATTATAGAAGAATTAGAAAATACAGCTAAGTAAAAAGAAGAAAATAAAAATTTCTTACAGTCCTCTACCTAGAGATAACTACCACCAACTTTTTAGTCTGTGTATGAACTTTTAGACTCTTTAGACTTTTTTCCAATGTGCATACACATGTAAATCTTTTTTTTTTTTTTTTAATTTTAGAATGTACTTTTAAGCATCGTAGTCAACTTCCAAGTATTTCATACTAATTGACCTATATTGTAAAAAACCTTACAGAAGTATGCTTCTGTATTTTTCCTCCTGGCCTCTTTGCTATTGTTGTCACACTTTACTTCCCCATATGTTTAAAAAATAATGCATTGTTAATATTTCCCTTAAACTACCATTTATCCTTTATAAGTAGATTTGAAAAACAATCAAGTATTTCTTCTTTACTCATATATATAAGTGCATATGTTACCACATATTTGATTATTTTAAAAATTGACAGCAAACAGGCTTATCTCTTTTGGTGTTTTTACTGTCCTATTTAACCAAATGGAATTTTTATTTCATTGACTGTAATGAACTAGTTTTACCACCAAGATACCAGGATTCTAGGCCTAGTGTGTATTTTAAGCAGGTAACAAACATACCTGGTTTCATTTTCTTCATCTGTATAATGAGAAATATAGAAAACACTGGTAATAAACACACACACACAGGATTAAGTGTGGTAATGTGGAAAACAAAAAAGAGTATGAAATTGACTTTGTCAGTAAAATGTATTCATAGATTTGCAGGAGTAAAATTGATAGTGTTTTATTCAAATGTCATTATAATTTTAATATTAGTATTGCTTTTCATACATATTATACTAGAGCATAGAAGACTGATAGGATGGCATGTAATACATAAATAGCATTCTTTTATTATCTGGAAAGAATAAGTCTCCTGAATTTTGCAATTTAAATGTAATATAGGAAAAAATTAATGATTACATGGCTACATAGAAATAGTTTTATAAATATTTTAATTGAGTATAATCATATAGTAATATTGTGAAAATAGCATACTGCAATAAGCTTTGTCATGATGAGCAATCAATAAGTGAGTTCTACTTATAGCTCTTATCAATGCCCTTTATGTAATATTCAGTTTTCTGTATTATTTTGTTTTCTGTTTATTCGGTTTTCTGTTGCTTATAACAAAGTACTTGAAACTGAGTAACTTATGAAAAAAGAACATTTTTTCTAACAGTTTTGGAGGATGGAAATTCCAAGATCCAGAGGGTACATCTGGTAAGGGCCTTCTTTTTTCTGGTGGAAACTCTCTACAGTCCAGCAGCAATGCAAGCATTCATATCAGCAGGGGTGGGTGAGAGCATTTTTTAATGTGTTCACTTGTTCTCCTTCTGAAGCTGTCGGTTTACCCCATGATAAACCAGGAGGCCATTATTTCATGAATATTAACCCATTCATGATGGCATAATACTCATGTCCAATCACCTCTTAAAGGCCCCACCTTTCAATACTGCCACAATGGAAATCATGCTCCCACATGACCTTTGGAGGTGACAAACATTGAGACCATAGCACTTTCTTATTTAGGCTAAAGGACAAAAGTTTCATAAATACAAAGTTTCATATCAAATTCACTCTGTACAATGAGGCTAAAAGTATGCATAAAATAACTAAGAAGCATAAAGGAAAGGAAATTTTTATCCTATATGGATGGTTGAATATAATAATATTAATAACATTTCAGAATTAAAAAGACCAAGTAAGAGGTATGATAACTAACGATATTACATTTTATAATTATTCCCTAAAATATAAATTACAAATTTAGTTTTAAAATATATTAAAGTCTCAGATATGACCTCCTCTGGTAGTTAATTTTATGCGTCAACTTGACTGGTCACAGGATTCCCAGATTAAATATTATCTCTGTGTGTGTCTGTGAAGATGTCTCCAGATGAGATTAGCATTTGAACTGGTGGACTCAGTAAAGTAAGTTGCTCTCCCAATGTGAGTGAGCATCATTCAATTAATTGAGGGCCTTAGAAGAACAAAAGGAGAAAGGAGGAATTCATTTTACTTGCTTCCTGCCTGCCTGTTTGAACTAGAACATCTCATTTCATCTTCTCCAGCCTTTTCACTTGGATTTACACCTGGTTTGTAGATTGGCTCCTCTCTCAGACCTACCAGTTTTCCTGGGGTTATAAATTACAGAGGGCAGATCGTGGGACTTCTAAGCATCCATACTCATACTGGTTTTGTTTCTCTGAAGCACCTGACTAATATACTTCTTATCACTAAATACCACTGGTTGATTTTATAGCCTTCTATATCCATAAGACATAAGGATGATTATTCTTTCTCTAGTATGAAATCTACTGATAAAATATGGTTAGATATATCCTAAGGTTTTAGGGAAAAAGCTAACTGTTTTTTTCTGTTTGGTGGTTGTTTGTTTGTTTTTTCTTAGCCTTTATTGTGACCTCTATATTTTGCACCCTGAGTTAGGTAAATTTTAGGCATATCTGTCTTCTCACGTGTTTGGTTTTTGCTTTATAAAGGTGCAGTGCAGCAAAGAAGTAGGCTTTTATTCTATGTTTTTCTTCTTCCTCCTTATGGTTACCTGATTTTCCAAGTTCAGGATGATTAAGTCTATACTAAAGCTTCAGATTTTCAACTCATTCTGAAATGTGAATGGCCAATCATCTGTATGCATTACAAATTCATTGCAATTATCTGATGGGGAATCAATATCTAGAGAAACAAAGTTAAAACTTGAACTGTGAATTGAACAATACATGTATAAGGGTATCAGAAAAGTGAGGAGGCTCTCCTTGCTTTTCTTTTTATCTAAGAAGAAAATTTTGGCACTCAACATATACATGTAAATAATAATTCAGCTAAAATACACTTATTTTCCCTGTTATGTATAAGCTCATAATCTCCAAATTATTGATTTAATTGATCATAGATAGATAATAAATATAGAATTGAATTAATTTGTATGTTTATATCATAAATTTGACAGCATTTTTGCCTCTCAGAATTGCTGAAGAACTAAATCAAATAAAGAATGTAATCTGCCTTCTAATATATTAAACATTCATGTTAGTTTTCTGATGCTGCCCATCTTCCATCATTTATTATTTTTCATCAGTGTTCCCTTTTATATCAACTAACTGATATATGTTCATGATACAGTACTAGGTGTTAGGTGACTGTATTATTCATTAAAAATATTTAAAAAGAGTTACCAACACATTGTACTGGTTTCCTGTTGCAGTTGTAATAAATTACCATAAATTTGGTAAGTTAAAACAATACACAGTTTTTATTTATATTATTTACCTTCTTACAGATCTATAGGCCAGAAGTCTGAATAAATCTTACTGAGCTAAAATCAAGGTGCTACGGTGTATTCATGGAGGTTCTAAGGGAGGAGCCATTTTCTCCCACATTCCTTGGCTGGTGGCCTTTTTTCTCCATGATGTCTTTCTCACATTACATCACATCACTTTGATACCGCTTCCATCGTCGAATCTTTGACCCTAAATGATACTTCTTCCTCCCTCTTCCACTTTTTAAGACCCTTGATATTACATTGGCTCTACCTGGATAATCTAGGGTAATCTCCCTTTTTTATTTTAGTTTTTTATTTTATTTTATTTTATATTTTATTATTTATTTGTTTTGTGTGTGTGTGAGTGTGTGGCTGGCTGGTATAAGGATCTGAACCCTTGACCTTGGTGTTATAACACCACACTCTAATCGACTGAGCTAATCAGCCAGCCCAATCTCCTTATTTTAAAATCAGCTGTTTAGCAACATTAATTTGATCTGAAACATTAATTCCCTTTTTCCAATGTAACAAAATATTACAGATCCTGGGAGTTAGCACATGAACATCATTGGGGTACCATTCTTCTGCCATCCGTACATATGGTAGGTCTTGATGTAAGTGCTGGAAATTCCAAGATTGAGAGATGACACTTTTCTGGTTCTGATTCAAATTTTGGAGAAAAAAGAACTACTCAACTTAATTCTTTTGAGTCTTGACTTTCAAAAAAAAAAGTAAATAGCTGAATGTGTGTGTGTGTGTGTGTGTGTGTGTGTGTGTGTGTGTGTACACATATGTATTATATGTGTGTGTGTTTATAAAGTTTATCTACTAAATCATTTAAATCTTAGACCAATAAGGAAGGATGTTAATGGAATAATTCTCATATGTATGGCTTGGTAAAAAATTCTCTGGAAATAGCTTTACTAAATGAGAAAAAGATTATCAATGTGTTGTTTTATGAGTGAAATTGGAGATGTCATGTAGGAAACTGAGAGAAACCATGTGATGGCTGTGTTTCCACCAAGTAATACTAATTGCATGAAAACAACATTTTTGTTGAAGAAAAGATAGCATCCTGTCACTTTTGTTGAATATACCCCAGCCTTCAACGGTGGGGCCCAACTTGAGGGTGTTACTATGGAAAGAGTAAAAGCGTCACTCTCTTTTGTAGCTGTTACACTGTGAGAGATAACAAGGACTAAATTCTAGATCATACACAAACAAGACAATTATAATTCAAGGAAAACACTACAGGTTAGTGACACTCAAAGAAATATGTAATATGTAAGCAATAAAAATTGAGTTGTGTCTTTAATAACAATAATATCAAGATATCATGACCAAGTAAGTTCATGACATTATTTACTACGTAATAGATTAAAGTAAAATACATAATTTTAATAGTTACAGAAAAATCATTCAACAATATTCAACAACCATTTATAAAAACAATCTTAAGCTAGGAATATAAAGGGATTTCTTTAAACTGATAAAAGTTTCATATCAAAATAATAAATATTCCCCAAACAAAGACATTTAGAGATTTGTCTCCATAATAGTCTCTCAAAACATATCTTCTCTGTGTTATGTAGATTAGTTCTGATATTAGTCCATTTCTGTTGCTTATAACAAAAATACCTGAAACTGGGCAATTTGTAAAGAAACATGTTTATTGCTTACAGTTTCAGAAGTTCCAGTTCAGGGAATACATCTGCCAAGGGCCTTGTTGGTACTGACTCTACACAGTGATACAGGGACTCACATTCAAGATAGCTTGAGAAGAGAGAGAGAGCAAGAGAGCTTCTCACACTCTCCTTTTAAAGCCATCAGAAGCATGCCCATGGATCACCATTAAGCCACCAAATGGATTCATCCATTATCTATGGCATGGTCCCCACAATCTAATCACATCTTCACGACCCCACCTTTCAATTATCATAATAGGATTTCCCACCCTCAACAGTTACAGTGGGGATTAAGCTTTGATGAGTTTGGGGGAATATTCAATCCACAGCAATTATTATTTTTAAACATTTCATTAGTACTCTTTAAATTCCAGTTCTTTCATTTTAAATGAAATACTGTTGAAGCAGACCAACTTGGTAAGCCCTAAATCAATCCATAAGTCAGCTAATCTAGAACTTTTTATTCCTGCTACTTCTATTCATCTAAATAATCTTTTAAACTTTAAATTCCTGTACCCCCTTTGATTCCTCATTTTTCTTTAATGTCTGTTTAAATATCAAGAGCAAGTTACTTCTCTATTTTCACTGCTAAATTTATACATTTATTTGTTCCGATATGACTGTAGAAAGAATTCCCTAACTGGCCTTACCTTCAGTATCTCCCATCTCTCATCCATCCTACTCTATATCATCACACATTAATGTTTCTAAATCATGGCTCTGTTTCCCTTATTCATTTATTCTAAAACCATCAGTGGATTTCCATTACCTAATGAATAAATCAAATATCCTATGCTGACTGTATAAGACTACTACAATAATATACTAAAGCATACTAGAACATAAAACTCTATCTATATATCTATAGTGGATTGAATTATTTCCCCCACCCCCAAACTCCCTGGAGCTTGAATTGTGTCTTCCAAGTTTTATGTATTAGAAACTTAGCCCGCACTGTGACTGTTAAGAGGGTGGTATATCCTACTATGGTAATTGAAAGGTGGAGCCATGGAGAGTTGTTTGGATTGTAGGACCATGAAGTACTGAATGGATTAAAAATGGTGGTCAGGGGTGTAGTTTTCGATGGTGTTAAAGAAGAGGAGAGTCTGTCTCTTGCTCTCTCTGCTCTCTCTGCTTCCACCATCTTACAATTTGAGACCCCTGGGTCACTGTTGCCACCACTAGATGGACTTTGGACTTCCCAACGTCAGAAACTGTAAGCAATAAATTTCATTTTCTTTATAAATTACCCAGTTCCAAGTATTTTGTTATAAGCAACATAAATGGACTAATACAATAGCCTTTTCTCCAACTGCAATGCCATTCAAACACTGACTGCCAAAATTAGGCTAAATTTTAAAACTTAAGGGCACAGTTCTCCATAAGATTGCCCTCACTAAAGATATCTATGACAAGCTTGGGTGTCCCCAGGCCACCTGCACTACTGACTAGCCACAAATTCAGAGGTCTCCACTATCCCCTTTGGTTTAATAATTCACTAGAATTACTTACAGAACTGTGGAAAATAGCATAATTACTGCTAGAGTTTCATTACTGGAAAAACAATAAACGTTAGGATCATCCAAAAGACAAGATATATAAAGCAAGTTCTGGGAGGTCCCCAAAGGCAAAGATTCCATGTCCTGTTTCTGTGGACTTTGAACACATCACCCACAAAGCACATAGGAATGCATATAGGGTGTTATTCATGAAGAAAGTTCATCTGAGCTCTGACCTACAGTGTTCAGAGTTTCTACTGGGGTTTCATTACATAGACATGATGGAATCATCACCCAGGTAACTTGATCTCCAGTCGTCCTACCCTCTCAGAGGTTAGGCTGATATCCTGTGTCTCAAAGCCCCAAAGCTCTGATTACATGGTGGGTCTTTCTGACATCACCAGCACCCATTCTGGCCAATCTTTTTAGCATAAATCAGAAGTAGTCTGCAGAGACCACCATGAATATCAATGACACCTTAATTAGTTGGGAAATTTCAAGTGTTTAGAGGCCACCTCCCAGGAACCAGGAACAAAGGCCAGGCAAATTCTTTATTATGCAACACTAGTCAAACTAAACCATTTCTTCAGTCTTCTCTCCCATTTCACCTTTACCCAAAAAATCTGCTTTCTTGTCTGTATGTGCAGAAATGTGACCCTTCCTTCAAGCTCATCACAAATACTACTTCTTCAGTCACACATTCTTTAATTACCCCAACTGCATGCATTTTTGACTCTAGTAGCTTTTGTTTTGTGATTATTATACCTGTTGCATACAAATATTAAAATTATATACTCTACTAAATTATAGAGTTCTTTGTAAAAAGTATGCAATTCATCTTTATATTACAGTAATATTCAGCAAAGAATTATTCACATAATACCTGTTCAGTTATTTAAGGAAATTATTCATATCAACTTGATCATTATTTTGTGTCTGGCATTAGATAAGCAAATAAGATACAAAAAATAAACAAAATAACAATATTGATTTCTCACCCCCAGATGCTTTCACTCCTGAAAAGAGAGAAGACTTGTTGACAAAGGACAACAATTGGGACACAGTTGTAGAAAGACATCTCACATATGCAAGAAAAGAGCTTAAAAATTATTTCTATTAGATATGATTTTGTGGTCGTAAATGTTTTTGAATATTTACCACTTGAAACTCAAGTGTCCTATGTAGCTTTTGAATAAAATAGAAACAAAGGCATTACTCTTTCTGTTTTAGAAAGCCAAGACCAAACCCACTTGGAGACCTGACAACAATGTGCAAGAAACAGACAAATTTGGCCTACTTCAAATCTAAGAAGATTAAGTCCTGGACATTCATAGAGACTGAATAATTGTTCCTGCAGCTGTAGAGGATTTTAAGCCAAAGTCCTTGTAAGTAATTGATTCCTTTTCCAATAAATATCATAGTATCTTTTTTTAGGTAACATAGAGAATAACATTTTATTTGCCTTTCAAGGACCTAGTAAAATGAAGTTAGCTGGCTGGTGGAGCTTAACATCTAGCATACCACGGAGTCTAAACATAGATATTGCTCTGTGAGTGTTCACTTTTTTCATTTTATTGGATTATGTGGGAAACTCAACTAATGAAATCCTGTTTGTTCTTGGGGTGAATTAAAGCATATGTGTAGCATGCTTTTTCTCAATTAGTGAAACTACCTAAAACATTTTGTTTCTGTGTTCCCTAAGTTTGTCCTTTATGTTAAAGAGAATTATTTTTAAGCTAGAAAATACTAACAAGAACGTGGAGTTATGGCTTTTATTTTCTGTGCAGCAACTGGTATCTGTAGGATTATGAATAAGTTTCTTAATCTTTCTGATCCAATTTTCTTACCTATAAGCTTAAAATGATAAATCTTCCTACAAATTTTTTTTGTGAGTATAAAATGTGTTTCTGTATCTAAAAGACACCTAGGGAGTTGCTAATATGCAAAATGTAATCAAAACATCTTAGCACTTCCCATCACAATGTCTTGAACAAGACAGGTATCGGATTCTGTTTTTTTAAACATTCAAACAGATCATTGTCATGTCAACACAGATTTTAATAAACTGAAAATTTGAACATAGATAATCAATTTAATTATCATCTTGTTATGTTTCCTTAGAAGAATGTGTTCTTAATTATTCACAGTACTAAGTACGATTCACACATAAAAAGGATCTGACTTGGATGAATCATTACCTTAGGACTAAAAATAAAATCTCTCTTTACAGTGGAAAATGTTTGCAATTGGGCAAGCTGTGCACAGCAGCTAACCGGGGTGGAATTCAGAAGAAAAGGTGGAAGTTTAAAAATATCTTTCTATAAAAAAAGAATATGAAAAGAATAGAAAAATTCTCTAAGGATGCATCATGCAAAGAAATTTAAACCTGATGATAAAAAAGACTATGGAAATCACTGAATAAGAAAAAGACCCTGATTAATGGTGCCCATAGGGTCTCTCTAGATCCATTTGACATTTTTCTATGTAGAGCATCCAACTTGAAATCAGGTTGGAACCATAATCTATACAGTTGTGTGGTTCTTTTCCTTTCTTGTTTTCATTCACTGGCATAGATGAATTTCATAAAGCTGTGTATAATAGAGAAAAAAAGTGCTAAGTAAAATCTGCAGGTCATTTTCTAGAGGAGTGTCAAAAACTCAGCTGTAGGAAAAAATACACAGAATTCATGTTTTAAAACCTTGAGTTTTATCTATGAATATTTATTCTAGACATCATATATCTCAAAACTTTGTCTAAAGAAAATTAAGGAAACAGTATTATTTATTCTGTCATTTCAAACACAATAAATCCTTTCTCGTAGTTATAATTTTACCAAGAAAATCATTTGCAAGTACTTAAGAATACAAGGGGGAAAATTCCAGCTTTCAAGTGCATGTAGTGGGAACAATTGGTAGTTTGTGTCTAGTCTCCCCAGTATTTATGATTTAAAACCTTACCTAATATTCAACTTTTAATCAAATCTAAAATAAACAGAGGATAATGTAATGTTGTTGTCCTATTGAGTCAATACAAAGCATTATTTTTATTAGCATTTATTTATGAGGAATTTGAGATCCTCACCAGGTTTTAGCAGGTAGATGTTGTTACATTGTAAGAACATTCCATCCATTAGTTATACTCCGTGACTTTCTAATCTCTATGGAGAGTGGAAATTAGAAACAAGATAGAAACTGATACATATTCCTACCATTCACTGTAATCTTCTGATTTTTAGTAGTTCTGGAGACATTTTCCAAATCACATACATAATTTTATTGATTTATTTTTTCATAAAGGCCTTAGCCATTAATCAATTTCAACATAATTATTTAAATTATACACAAAGATATTTCCTAAATAAAAAAGCACTGTAGCTTATTTCATACATATATCCTTAAGATGTACTTATTTTAGATATTAAAACATGAGTAGATAAAAATTTAATGATTTATATAAGAAAACTTGGCATTTATGAATTGTTGCATACTTGTACTGTTTGTAAAATCAGAAATATATAGGAAAAATGATTGTGTGTTTTAATTTGAATAATATATGTGAATTTAAAAATATTTCAGACAATTATGCACATTCTCATTTAGTTCCATTTGTCTACTCTCTTAAAACTTTCTTCTTTACCCTCTGAAATCTAATTATATTTCTTGTATTTTTCATAAATATCAACTTATTCAAGATCAATTCTAAAAAATATGTATTATTTATTTTGTGAGGAAGATAAGATAATTTCTCTTTATCTTGGCTGTTTTAAAAAGTAATAAAACTATTCTTGAGTAGTTGGATTCACATTTTGTCAATTATACCACAAGTAAAATACACAAACACATTCCTAACAGTAACAGTGAAATGTTACAGTCATGATTTAGTCTATTATGCTTGTAGTGTGTGTGTGCGTTGGGGGTGGGGATGGAGGGAGATTAACTGGGAGGGCTGAAAACCTTAGTAATTTATGTGTAATCCTAAATCGTCCCTCGGTATCCCAGGCGGATTGGTTCCAGGACTCCCTCAGCGACCACCAGCACAGATGCCAAAATCCACACATGCTCAAGTCCTACTGTTGGTCTTGGGGCAGCCATGGATATCAAAATTTGGCCCTCTCTATATGTGGGTTTCATATACCTGGAATACTGTATTTTCCATCGGAGGTTGGCTTAATGTGAGGATGTGGAATCTGTGATTTTGAAAGCTTGGCTGGGGCTGACCTCGTGGCTCACTTGGGAGAGTGCAGCGCTGGGAGGGCAACGGTGCTCCCGCTGCGGGTTCGGATCCTATACAGGAATGGCCGGTGCGCGGTGCGGACAACACCAAGCCAAGGGTTGCGATCCCCTTACTGGTCACAAAAAAAAGGGAAAAAAAAAAGAAAAAAAGAAAAGAAAGGTTGGCTGAATTTATTGAAAAAAATCCGTGTATGAGTGGACCCAAGTGGTTCAAACTGGAATTGCTCAAGGGAGAATTATAACTTGAAAATGGCTAAAGGGATTTTGATCATTTTTTCTAGTGTTTCTGTAGAAACAGGATTGAAAACCACATATGATGAACTTTTCAGTGCTTTATATTTTAAAACTTAGAATATCAATCTGATTTGTTTTATTTTATTTTTGGTAAGAGAATTATTATAGCATACTGGTCACACATTTAAGCCTGGAACCATGCCATGTAGGTTTGGCATGGGAAATATTTGAAGCTTATTTATTATTCTGGTGAGGTTTGCCTGGTGTTGATACAATTGCAAGAAGGAGCTGCATAGCTTCCTCTCTCTTGCCTTAACTATGGCTCAGAGATTCAGACATGGCTAGAGGTGATATTGGGCAAAATTGACAGTTCTGGGATTTGATAATATCAAAGATGTGCATGTATGCATTTTACAAGGGAAATTATAAAGCAAACTGGATTCACAGCACTGCAATTTTTCTTATGTTAAAGTTAGAGTAATGATTGGAAAGAATAGAATACTAAAATTTGGGTTGGGGACATATGGGCAGATCCTACAAAGATAAATATTTTATTTTTAAAATTTATGTATTATTATTATTATTATTATTATTTTACATTCTAAGATGTTGTTGTGGAGCAGTTTGGGGGGAGGAGTAGAGAGGAAAGGGGAGGGAGATAAAGTGAGAGGAGGAGGAAGGGGGCGTGGTTAAGGACCGTGGCACCCCCCTCATTCAGGCAGGGAAGCCCTGGGTGCTTCCAGTGGAGGCTCAGTGGTCATCACTAGGCTGGATGCAGTCATCAGGGGGGCGTGGATGAGGCTCTCAGCCCCCCAGCACCCTGGCTCAGGGGAGCCTGGGTCTCTTCCAGCAGCAGAAAGATAAATATTTTAAATGCTCAATTTTTCCTGAGACTCTTTTGCCACTAGAAACAGTTCCCCTTCCTTGTTTGAGTAAGTCATTTTCCATTTGCCTGCAGAAACAATAATGGCCAATCATGAGGTATTTGCATTACAGGGGATGCTAGTTCTCCTTAAACTCTGTATCCACTATCTCTTGTTGCTTCTGTACTTATAACCAAGCTCTATTTCTGGCAAGGAAATAGCCCAAGGAATAGAGATATATTAGACAGACAGATAGAAAATTTATTTTATACATATATTTTATGTTATATATTGGGCCTGCCTGATACAGTGTATATATAATATTATATATTATATATACAAGTGATGGAGATATATTACATATATCATATATAATACACATATTTCATATTATATATTGGGCCTGCCAGAAATGGATAAATGTAGAAGTAATGACAGATAGTGGATGCAGAGTTTACTTCAAAAGTTTGTGGATGACAAGCAAACAGAAAGGACATTGTTGGGGGGGAGGGGGGAGGGAGGAGGGAGGGAGGTTTTGGTGATGGGCAACAATAATCAGCCACAATGTATATCGACAAAATAAAATTAAAATAAATTAATTAATTAATTAATTAAGAAATGGAAAAAAAAAACCAGTTTGTGGAAAGGGCCAGCCCCATGGCTCACTCGGGAGAGTGCAGTGCTGGTAGCGCTGAGGCCGCACGTTCGGATCCTATATAGGGATGGCGGGTGTGCTCACTGGCTGAGCGTGGTGCGGACAAAACTGTGCCAAGGGTCGCGATCCCCTTACCGGTCAAAAAAAAAAAAAGTTTGTGGAAAAATAGAATTAAAGATAATATGAATATGTCCATGAACTTTTTGAGTACCCTTGTGTGTGTGTGTGTGTGTGTGTGTGTGTGTGTGTGTGTGTGTGTGTGTGTATTTATTTATTTATTTAGAGAGAGATAATATTCAGTTATCCCTCAGTATCCATGGAGATTGGTTCTAGGACTTCCTGTGGATACTCAAATCCACGGATTCTTAAATCCTTGATATAATATGGTCCAGTGTTTGCATATATCCTATGCACATTCTCCTGTATACTTTAAATCATCTATAGATTACCTATAATAACTAATACAATGTAAATGCTATGTGAATAGTTGTTGTACTGTATTGTTCAGGAAATAATGACAAGAAAAAAAGTCTGTACAAACACATTTTTTTTTCATATATTTTTGATCTGGATTGGTTGAATCCATGAATGTGAAACTGATGGATATGGAGGGCGAAATATACATATGTATGTGTGTGTATATATATATATATACACACACACACACACACACACACACACACATATATATATGAGCAGTTTTTGTAAATTCTAAGAAAGCTATTCACACATTTCTTTCCAAGAACTATTCAATGCCATTTTTCAATTTTGTTCCTTCCAAGTCTCTGACTATATGCACTGTCTTAAATTCTGTCTACTAGAGCAATTTCTTTTCAATATGCCTTTAATGTAAACCTGAGCAAGACTATAGTGCTACTGCTGTCCTCTTTTGGGAAGTGCCAGCATATTGTCCAGAACCCTCTGTAAATTAGACCAAATTTTTCTTCCTCAATTAAATGTTCATAGTGAACACCTCAGGAGGCCATACATGTGCACCAAGACAGAGCCATTGATATTGCAGAAGAAGGATACATACAAATTGGAGTCGCTTGCTCATGCAACTTAGTGTACCTCAAGGAATTACTCAAGCCAGATCTTACATATATATTATTTCGCTTGATGACAGAGTGAAGGTTTGTTTGTATACCCAACTTTATGGCCAGATGTCACCCAACTCATGATGAGTAGCTCAGGTTATATGAAAACTTGCTCACTTATGGCCAAATATTCAATCCCAACGAAGGCCCAACAGCAAATCAATTATGTATTCAGAAAGAAAATAATTATCTGCAGAAGATGGAATCATTTTTCACCAGAACTGTAAAGGTCTATACTGCTAGCATTTACAGCAGCCTGCCAAAGGTCCCACACAGGATTGCTGTCTGTGACATCATGACACCTGCTGAGTTATGTGGCTCAAGTAGCTAAGCAGCTTACGTGGCAACCATGTACTGTTGTAGAGTCTTCTCTCTTTTTTTTTTCATTAAAAACAAAAACAAACCATCCTTTTACATTATATTAAACTAAGATAAGAAGAAAGGGGCTACTTTACATCCTGGGGTGATTAATTTTAAAAAATCAAGGGATAATAGGTTATTATGGCATAATGGGGACAGAGGTATGCATCTAGAACCCAAAAGATCCTTTGCAGTTCCTCTTAGCACTTTCATGTCCTGTGGTTAAAGCTAAATGGAAACTATGATCACCCAATGCAGGCAAAACTACAAATGTACCAGGACTTTCAGTAAGGAAGGTTTGGTCCCATTCCAGCAGTAAAGGGACCACAAGTAGCAGAGGGCAAAGGGGATATAGACTGGTGAGCAGAAGACAGAAGTTATAAATCCAAGCTATGACTATATGTGGTAGGCAGAATTCTAAGACAGTGCCATGATCCAACTCCCAAGTGTGTCCTTAGAGCGTAAAATAGACTATGAATATGATTGATTTCAGTTTCATGGTTAGATTACATTATATGAAAAAGGTGAGTGGATTTTGCAAGTGTAGTTAAGGTTCCATTCAGTTGTGCTTGTGTTTATCTAAAGAGAGATTATCCAATATGGTCTTGACCACCAGAGAAAGCTCTTAAAATGGGAATTGGACTCCTCCTTGAGAGAAATTCTTCTCCTGACTCTGAAAAAGTAAGGTGCTATGTTGAGAAGATGAAAAGTTGGGTAAGACCTGCAGGTGGCATCTAAGAGCTGAGAGTGACCCTTAGTCAAGAGAAAACAACAAAGTAGAGGTGTCAGGCTAACAATCACTTGAAATTGAGTACTGCCAACAGCCACATGAGCTTGGAACAGGTCACAGAGCTCCAGAAAGGAGTGAAATCTGGAATCTTGATTTCAGCCTTGTGAGACCCTGAGCAAAGACCCTGTTATGCTCTGCCCAATATCCGAATGACAGTACTGTGAGATAATAAATTGGTATGGTTTTGAGCCATTTAAATTTGTGGCAATTTGTTATGCAACAATAGAAATTTAATGCCCAATATGACCAGTTATGGAAATGAAAGCAGTAGTATTTGCATTCCTTCCTTGTATCTATATTAATATATTGATACATGTGTGTATGTAATTTTCCCTTCTCACTCCTGTTGTATAATATATGTTAATATTCTCTCTATTAGCTTACCAGATATCAAAGACAGTGTGAATCAGCTAGCTTGAAGGGAAATAAAACTCAGTTGAGGCTAAAGTAACTTTTGAGTTAACATATATTTTCTTTGGAGAGAGAGTTAACATGTATGTACTTATACAAGGTATGTAAAATCCTAAGTATAGACATGGTTTCGATATTCCCTCATTTGGAAGTTAAATATGGCTACTAAATGAGGCATGTATGAATGACAAATTGAAAAATGGTAATAGATGTTGCTAAGTCAACATAGTTGAAGTTGGGAATCACATTTCCCACAACCCCCTTCCTCTAAGGTTCTGGGATAGAGTTGGCCATAGAGTTTACAGTGTCACTTCGGTGATCTGATGTGCTTGCTTGTAAGATTTTTCTTGCAAGCTCTGAGTTGATTTCCTGTGGGATAGTAGTTTACCTTTCTGCTGATGCTATAACATTCCTTCCATACCTTCACTTCCCCAGATCTTTCCATATTTGTGCAAGGTCTAATTACTATAAGAAATCTCTTATTCCCATAACAACCATAGGAGCTTTGCTTCTCTGACCAAGTCATGACCGACACACAGCAACATTAAAAAGGACTTACTAAGTATTTTCACTCTCTCAGAGGAAACAATGGAACTTCAAAGTAACCAGTGGAAGGAGCTGGACAAAAAATTTTAAAGAGATAATATTATATCTTAAATGTAAAAAGTGCTGTCTTGTACTATAAATATCCAAATTCACTGCTCTTTTCCTTCAGTAAAACATTGCCTCCCTTGTGTTTATGGTCATTCAAGAGAATAAAAGATTTGCAGTGTCAGCTAGCAGTGAAATATGCACAAAAGGAAATAGAATGTGCAAGAAAGGAAGTAAATACAGAGAATGCTGCAGAAATAGCCTTGAGCCAGAAGGAACCAGGAAGAAATATTAGCAACCCACTAGCCTTCAAAGGTTGACCACAAACAAATATAGTAGCCTTCTTAAATTTTACTTTGTACTATAGTGGTTTGTGAATATTCCATATCTCCTATCCATTTTTATATGCCTCAAAGAAAAAATATGCCATACATATATCTTTCTATTGGCTAACCACCCCTCTCACCCCATAAACTCACACCAACTATCAAAGGCAGTATCTTGCACAGGTAGCTCTAGTAAACACATACTGTATTGCCTTTGTCTGATAACCTACTTCTATGGATATCTACTCCTCTCCCAATTCATGTAGACCTTTTAGGGTTATCAATCACTTTATTTCCCCCATCCTTGTTATACATGTTGTGTGTGTGTGAGTGAGTATGTGTGTGAAAGATAGGGAGAGAGAAACTATGTGGTAACATAATTTGGAACATTTTGCCTAAAAGTACCCTAACCTGTTTTCACATTTATGTGAGTCAATAAATTGTCTTTCATTTAAGTTACTTTGATTTGTATCATCTATCTTGAACACAATTCCTGTCCAACATAAACAGTGTTATTTAGAAGCTGTGAGTTAACAAATGATTCATCTTAAATTACAGAATTGACTGAAGGAGTAAAGTTTGACTAGTTTGCTACTTTAATTTGTGAAACATTATATCATGATTCAGACTACACATCCACAAAATAAAGATTTAGGTGGCTTGTGAATAAGTTTGTCTAAAACTGTTTGCTACCCTTTTCCATCTTCAGTCAGATGTTTCAGAGAAGTTTCAGACGTCTTTTAGACTGGCATCTTGTAAGAAGAAAAGAAGCAGTGTAATGCTGCTTTTGAAAAATGTCATGCTATGACTACAATCAAAGAATGAAAATTGCTACAATTTACATTTTAAGATAATCAGATCCTCACAGACCTGAAATCTACATTTTAAGAAAAATTCAACATAATGATGAGAAACAGAAGTATGCAAGACTGGGACATGGGATGAACAAATGCTATAAGTTTAATTCCCAAACTGGATTCCCTTATTGAAGTAGGGGAAATATTAGGTTTGTCTTACTGCTTTAGCCCACAGCTAGATAGAATCTATTAAGCTGAGCACTTTGGACACGTGCAGCACATAGAGAGTTGCTTCTAAGGGACGGAAATCTAATTGTCCATGTCCAAATTCAAGCATTGTGACTTTACTCAATGTTGGTTATAATCTCTGATACAGGCAAAAACAAAGCTAGCCACAGGCTTTCTGTGGTTGTCAGGAGATATACTTCCAGGGGAAGCCTTGTTAATGGATGATTGTTAGTGGTCAGTGCTCAAAGCATCCTTCAAACTGCCATAATAGGACGTTTAGGCAGTAGACAGAAAAATCTGAATAGTTCCCTCAAGAGAAATCCATCCCTCTACTTGTATCAGATCAGTTCATGAAAGAGTATAACCGAGAAAACAAGACATCAATTATCTATATTGAGAAATCTAACAGGAGGCCTTTTAGTACTTATGAAGGAAATTCTTACTGAATATGGCCCCCAAAATATTGTTTATCAGATAATTCTTTACATTATTCCTTCTCCTGCCTGAGCTACTGATCTCCTACCATTGCACATTGAATGTCTATCATAGTTAAATTCTTCATTTAGTCAACAGATTGCAGAATATTAAAAAAAAAAAAAGATATCACTATGGAATAAGAGATGTATCTTGAACTCACTTTGTTATCACTTATTATCACTTTTGAATGAAATGTCTGGGGAATAATTTGGTTTAATTCTGTTGTAGAGATGACAAGGTATTTCATATTCTACATAGGCTAGTTATATTATAGTAAGTGCCATACACTTAGTGTCTAATGTACGGGAATACAGATACACGTGAGTGATGAACAACAAAGGCATGCTTATCTCTGAATGTTAGAGCTGTCTCACCTATCCCACGGACAGATTATACTTGAAGACTGAAGTCATGCCAATCCATACGGAGATAATGTATGGACAGAGGCTCGTGATTATAGTGGCCACGTCCCTGAAAACTACTCCATCTAAAAGCAGATTCTTCCTCAGGACACTTAGAGAGATGAGCCAATAAGTTTTACTTGCGAACAGTATTTTTCCCTTCTTAAGATTAAGTGTACTGTTGCACTGATAGGTTGCAAATTATTCTCAATAAATAGAGCTGGTGTGGATACGACCAGAGATACCAGCCCATAGACAAGTGGACCAGTGAGAGTATTTTATATAATGCAATACCTGGATATGACTTTGGGTGGCTGACTTTTGGGAAAGAACCAAGTGAGTTTTCTGCTTACTGAATAATCAGAAGCAATTGCTGAAGTAATAACTGTAGTCAGAAAGATGGATTACAGTGGTTGGTCTGTCCTCAGTGACAAGTTCATCCTCAGGGCTTTGTGAGCTGAAGACTGATAATAGACGTTTTTGCTTAGTGTGAGCTGAGTTTCTGACATCTGCAACTGAAGAATCTTGGCTAATATAATACAAATACAAGCAAATTTTTAAAATATGGTTTTTTTTTTTTAATATGAAGTGTGTTAAATTCTACAAGAACCCCTCACCCCCACTGTTGCCATACTTTTAATAAATGAATTAATCCATTTAATTCCAAATGAGGAAGTACTGAAAAAGATATTTCTTATTTCAGTAGGGAACTTAAAAATGAGAGCTACTCTCTGTGAAATGAGCTAAGATGTAAATGTAAAGCCCAGACTTAGGACATTAGAGGCAAGCAAAAATGTATAATGGCACCGTATGAGAAGGGAAATTAGAACCAAAACCCAGGATCTTGGATGAGTTGATTCTTTATATTTCAGGAATACACAGAATCTGTTAAAATGTGTACTTATATTTATTAATTAACAAGTGTAGCTTTATTTTTATATAATGGGCAAAGAGCAAATTCTTACCTGTAGTCTTTGAGGAAATATGACTTGTATTCAAATTTCTTACATGTATTTTTTTAGATAAAAATAAAAAAACAATTTTTATAAATTATTATAATTTATACGCTTAAAATATATTATTTTTAGTTTACCAGATTTTATGTTTTGCTATTATACACATACACACACACAATCAAGACATAATCTCATTTTTATGAGATTTTTGTAGCTATTCAACTACTCACACCTTAATAGTGCTAGTTAGTATTAGTTGAGTTCTGTGTGTCGGGCAGTGTACTATATGCACTATAAAATTTAATTATCTTAAAAATCCTAGAGGTTGGGTATTTTTACTATTCCTACTAAATACATGAGACTGAGGCTTAAGAGAGAGTAAACAATGTTGGGAAAAAGTTCTCACTCTTTTGCATAGCTTGTCAGAAGAGATACTGATGGACTATATTTTTAAGGATGTTTGTGGGACAAATGGCCTTGGTAGACAGATAGCATCTTCCGCCAAAGCAGAGGTCAGTTTGTTAGCTGTCCTGTATAACACATATAATGTTTCCTTCTGGAGAAATGTTGAGCGGGTTTGATTGTCATTAACTAGTCTGGTGGTTCCCTGAAAGGGCACATTCTCAGGCCTGTCTTTATTTGACCTGACTTGAAGTTTGCCCAGTACAAACAGCCTTTTCTGGAGGAATATTTGTTGAACATGATTAGTGGCAGATTTTTAACAACATACTGCATGGGGCTATGAATAAAAGTTGGGGTAAGCAATAGGCTAACCAAAAAGCTTAAAAGGAAAAGCTTTGTCATGATATGTTTGTTCATTTGGTGCTTTAAAGAGCACCTACTTATTGCTGGTAGTCTACAAGGCCACATGAACATATAGAGATAGATGTATGCATGCCAAGGGCAGTGCTCATGTTCAGAAAGAACCTAAGAATGCCGTAACGTCCCACCTCTGGCTCCTTGAGACTCTGCACAACCAGGAAGTGAATGCTAAACTTTATGGCTGAGTGCTTAAGGTATACCCCAGCATGCACAAAGAGCCACTCAGCAAAGACTGAGAGATGTATTTGTTCCAGGCACTTGAGGAAATTCGTTAGCTGACCACTCAGGTAACCACATAGACTTCAGTACCAACGCGTGACAAAGAATATGAAAATTACTGAATTAGTTTAGAAGAGCCACTAAATAAGCAAAAACAAGAAAAATATCTACATTCCTTGGGGCAAAAGTAAACTGGTCAAGAGCAAAGGTCATGGCAATAGGTTTTTTGTATACTTAAGGTATTTTGCTTTTTGACTTTCTGACAGACCAAAGAAAAATAACATCTGCTTATTATAAGGAGAAAGTTAGCCAAGCTTTACCAGAAAAATGCCTGAGAAAGCTTTACCAGAGAGTCTCTCTCCACCTGACAATGCTCCTGCTCATTCCTTTCATCAAACAAGGACAATCTTGTGAGAGTTTCAATGGGAAACCATCTGACATCCACCTTACAGTCCTGATTTATACCCTCTGACTTCTTTTTGTTTCCTAATCTTAAAAAATCTTTAAAGGGCATCCATTTTTTCTTCAGTTAGTAATGTAAAAAGGACTGCATTGACATGGTTAAATTTCCAGGATCCTCAGTTCTTTAGGGATGGATTAAATGGCTGGTGTCATCAATTACAAAAGTATCTTGAACTTGATGAAGGTTATGGTGGGAAATAGAGCTTATATTTTTTTTATTTTTACCTTTTAATTCCATTTTTTCCACGAATCTTTTAAAGTCTTCTTGTCTCTATAGATACTTTATTCAACAGCTGAAGTTTACACATACTTCTCAAGAGCACAAGAAACATTCTCCAGAATAAACCATATGTTAGGCAATAAAACAAATTTCAATAAATTCAAAATATTGCATTCATACAAGATATGGTCTTTTTACACACAAAAAAATGAAATTGGATATCAAGAATAGGAAGAAATTTGGGAAATTCACATATATGTGAAAATTAAACAACATACTTCTAAATAAACAATGGGAAAAAGAATAAATCAAAAGGAAATTTTAAAATTATCTTCAGATTCATTAATATAAAAATACAATATACTAAAATGTATGGGATACAGCTAAAGCAGTACTCAGAAGATAACTTATAGCTGTTATTAGCTATATTACAAAGGAAAGATCTCAAATCAATAATCTAATCTTTTGATTTTAAGAACTCAAAAAAGAATAGCATTCTAAACTGAAATCACACAGAAGGAAGGAAATTATAAACATAAGTAGAAATTAATAAAATAGAAGGTAGAAAAAAATAGAAAAACCAATAAAACTAAGTATTGATTATTTAAATAGATTAAAAAATTTGACAAACCTGTTTCTAGAATGATTAATAAAGAGAAGCTTCAAATTATTAAAATCAGAAGTGAATAAAGGTACTTTACTATAATCCTAAAGAGGATTATATGGTATAATAAGAACAACTGTATATCAGCCAATTAGATTATATAGATGAAATGGACAAATTCTTAGAAATATACAAACTACTGAATATATGACTCCAGAATAAATAAATAGAAAATCTGGATAAGACCTGTGACAATTAAAGTGATTGAATTAATAATCATGAACCTCCACCAAAGAAGCACACAGAACCAGATGACTTTTCTAGTGAATCCTACCAAATGTTTAATAAAGAAGTGACACCATCTTTTCACAATTCTTTAAAAAAAAGTGAAGTACTTCATAACTCATTTTATGAGATCAGTATTACTCTGATCCTAAAACTAGTCAAAATATTACACACATACAAACAAAAACAATAGCCAATATTCTTTATGAATATAGATGTAAAAATACTCAACAATATGTTTTCAAATTAAATCCAGGAACATACAAAAAGAATTATAAATTATGACCAAATGAGATTTGTCCCAGAATGTTGTGCTTGGTTTAATATATAAAAATCAATCAATGAACCACAGTGTATTAGTAGAATAAAGAATAATAATACATGATCATTTCAATTGAGCAGAAGAAAATCCAACATATTAAAATGTTAAAAACACTCAACACACTAGGAATGGGAGGGAATTTCTCAAACTCAATAAAGGACATCTAAGAAAAAAAATCATAGGTAACACTATTCTTACTGGTTAAAAATTGAATGCTTTCCCCACAAAGTCAAGAATAAGCAGGCTGTCTTTTCTTGCCACTTTTTTTTCAACATCTTACTTGAAGTTCTAACGAGGGTAATTATACAAGAAAAATAAGTAAAATGTATCCAGACTGGAAATAAAGTAAAAACGTCTATTTAAGATGATATTAATTTGTATTTAGAAAATCCTAAGGAATTCATTAAAAATACATTATTAGAGCAAATAAAATAATTCAGTAAAGTTGCAAGAAATGAGATCAGTACACAAAAATTGTATTTCTATATGCTAGCAATGAACTATCAAAACATGACATTAAGGGAACAATTCCATTTATAATTTTACTGAAATACAATACTTAACATAAATAAATTTAACAAAGCAAATGCAAAAAGAATTCACATTAAAAATTATATAAATGTATTAAAAGAAATTGACAGCGATCTAAATAAATGAAAAGACAACCTGTGTTCATGGATTTGGAAAACAATATTTTTTAGATGTGAATACTCCCCAAATTGACCTACATATAATATAAGCGTATCCTATCAAAATCCCAGCCTCCTTCTTTGCAGAAATTGACCAGCTAATTTTATAATTCACATAGAAATGCAAAGATTTTAGAATAGCCAGAATAATTTTGAAAAAACAACAAAATTAGAGGATCACATTTCTCAACTTCAAAACTTTCTCTAAAGTTATAGTACTAATACTGTGTGGTACTAACCTAAGGCTAGGCATGTAGATTGATGGAATAGAATCTATAGTGCAGTAATAAACCCTCATGTATAATGAATTGTATTTTAACAAGCATGCCAAGAAAACTAAAGGGAAAAGAATATTTTATTTAACAAATTGTGCTGGGATAACTGGATATCCACAGTAAAAAGGAATAAATTTAGACTTCAGCCTGACACCATATACAGAAATTAACTCAGATTTCATTGAAGGCCTAAATGTATTAGCTAAGATTGTAACATTCTTAGAAGAAAACATGGGTGTAAATCTTCATGATCTTGCATTATGCAATGGCTTTTTAAATGTATTATCAAAAGCGCAAGCAATAAATGAAAATAGATTAAATTTTATCAAAATTAAAAATGTTTATGGGCTGGCTGGTTTGCTCAGTTGGTTAGAGTGCACTGTGTTATCACCAAGGTCAATGGTTTGTATTCCCGTACAGGCCAGCCGCCAAAAAAAAAAAAAGTTTATGCATCAAAGAACATGATCAAGAAGGCAAGAAAAAGACAATTGAAAAAGAATGGGAGGAAGTATTTTCAAATAATACAAATAATATATCTGGTAAGGGACTTGTATTCAAGAATATATAAATAATTCTTATAATTTGATAATAAGACACATAGCCACACATCTAATTTTAAAATTGTCCACAGATTTGAATTGATATTTCTTTAAAGAAGATGTATAAAATGCTAATAAGAACATAGAAAATGCTCATAATCTGTAGTCACTAGGAGAATGCAAATCAAAACTGCAATAAAATACTACTTTATGCTATTTAGGATGGCTGTGATCAAAAAGACAGGCAATGACAAGTGTTGGCACGGATTTAGAGAAACTGCAACTCTCATATATTGTTCTTGGGAATGAAAAATGATGCAACCACTTTGGAGAAAAGTTTATCAGTTCCTCAAAAAATTAAACATAGAGTGATCAGTACTTCCCTTCCTGGTACATATACAAGAGTACTGAAAACTTATTTTTGGTTTCACAGTTTTGTCAATATATTAAAAACCACTGAATTATGCATTTTAAAAGTGTTTATTTTATGGCGTGTGAGTTTTATCTTAATTTAAAAAAATATATGGAGGAAAAAGATGATAAGTAAAGTGATAGACATCTTAAGAATGTATGGTCATCGGACTTATAGATTACTTATGCACAATATCTTAGGATAGTCAGATGTTTTCACATATTTTGAATATATTTGATACTTAAAACAGTCTTATGAAGTAATCATGGAAGTGAAAATTATCTCTATTTTGCAAATAAGAAGACACAGGCATAAAGTTACTGGGCTAACATTACTCAACTCGTGACTAGGACAAAACTCAGAAGTGACTGTATTTTACAGAGATGTTTTTCAATTACGTCAATTGGAAATGGGTTCTAATAGAACCCTCAATTTAATTATTTCTAACAATAAAGCATAAAATAAAAACAGACTGTATATTTATTACTGTTGGATAACAGGATATATGCATTTGTGTGCGTGCAAATTTTCCTTGCTACTAGTTTCTATGAAGAATTTAACAAGTTTTGAGAAATGGAATCCAATTCCTTGTTACCCATGCTAGTAGAGGGAATCATAGATGAAATGTACAAGATGGAGGCTATGTGTCCTAGAAATATGGTGAAAATTATTTGAGATAGGGCTAAACCACAGACAGGAATCAGGAGTGTTGCCAGCTGTGTTTTTCTTGACTAAATGTTACAGCTGTCATTCACCTTCAAAAAAATTGTTATAAGGAAAAAATTAGCTCTTGCGTTAGCATATCTGAAGGTTTTTCAAGAAAAGCTATGACTATAAATTTTGATGTTAAATCTTCATGTGGTACAATTTTTTAAACAATTTTCAAGCACGGATCAGTCCAAACAAAACTTGTTTAAAGAATATGTTTAGTCAGCTACCCACCTCCCGATGCCTGCATCCAGCCAAGCAATGACCACCAAGCCACCAATGGAAGCACCCTGGGCTCCCAAGCCAGTGAGGGGGAGCCGAGGGCCTCAGCCACTCCCCCCAATGTCTGCATCCAGCCCAGCGACAACCACCAAACCACCACTGGAAGTACCCCAGGCTACCGAGCTGGAGTAGAGGACCAAGGGTCTAAGCCATGCCACTCTGACATTTGCATCCAGCCCAGCAATGACCACCAAGCTACCACTGGAAGCTCCCTGGGATCCTGAGCCAGGACAGTGGGGGACCAAGGGCCTCAGCTATGTCCCCCTGACATCCGCATCCAGTCTAGACATGACTGCAGAGCCTCTGCTGGAAGTACCCTGGCCTCTGGGAATTGGGGGTAGGCAAGGGCTTCAGCCATGCCGTTCCGAAGTCTGCATCCAGCCATCCACAACAGAGCCCCTTCTGGAAGCCCCCTGGGCTCCCTTGCTGGAATGAGGGGGGTGCCATGAGCTTTGACCCTGACCCCCCTCCCTCCTCTTCCTACCCTATCTCCCTCCCCTTTCCCCTCTCCTCCTCCCCCGAATTGCTCCTCAACATCATCTTAGAATGTTAAAAATAATAATATTAATTACTTAATTAATTTTTAGAAATATGTTTGAATATAATTTTGTGATGTCTGTTCTAAAATGATGGATAATAAATTCATCACACTTTTCCTTGAAAATACTCATGAACACTGGTTGCATTGTTTCTGCCTTAACTTTGTTTAATGTTAAAAATATAGAAATAATAGAAATATCTTACCAATTGAAAATAAAGTATGCAGATTATTTTTTAAATATAAAGTATGATATTTCTAAACAAAATCTACGAAGGTGTATAAAAATATGGTATGACCAAATTGATTTATTCCAGGAATACATTATTTACCATATTAATGGTTTAAAGGAAAAACATACACACACACACACACACACACACACATAATTATTTAAACAGATGGAAAATGCTCTGCAAAAATATCAACAATCATGATAAAAAAAATACCTTCTCTTAAAACAGAAGTGAGTTTCCTTATCAGGTTAAAGTGTCCTACATCAAAAGTCATACTTAATGGAAAAACATAATTTTTAAAAAACTAAATGAAACAAAGGTGTCCACCAACCCAACTTTTACTTAACACTGGACCAAATGACCTACGTAGAGCAATAAGACAAAAGATAGAAAAATAAAATGATAAAATTAAAATTTAGGCATTATAAAGAAAAATTCATTATTCAGAGACCCTGTGATTCTCCACTCAGGAACACAGTGAATCTACATCTAAATTATTAAATAAAGATGAGGCTCAGAAGTTTATTATATATAGGACACATGTTAAAAAAAATCAATCAGAATTTTATATTATACCCTAGCAACAGTTAGAGGTATAATTTAAAATTTTATTTACAATTCAAAATCAATAAATTCATATAATTTAAAAATATTTATTAAGATGCAGCTCTATTTACAATAGCTAGGTGATGGAACCAATCTAAATGTCCATCGATGGATGACTGGATAAGGAAATTGTGGTATATATACACAATGGAATACTACTCAGCCATAAAAAGAATGAAATTCTACCATTTGCAGCAATGTGGATGAGCCTGAAGAAAATTATTCTAAGTGAAACAACCCAGGTACAGAAAGAGAAATACCTCATGTGCTTACTCATAACCGGAAACTGAATCCATAAATAAACAAATGAACAGTAAAGACAGACAGAGAAAGAAAGAAAGAAACAACAATCACAGTAATACATTGAAATTCTAGAAAACTAGAGATGGAAAAGGGTAGGGAAGGGGGTAGGGAGTCATTGTATAGTCACACAATATACAGTGATTGCATATTGTCATGATGAATAAGCTAAGTATACTGATCTAACCACCACACAGTCTACACAATTATTGAAAATCAATGTTATACCCCACATATATGTATAATAAAAAATAAATAAGTAAAAACACTGAAAAGGAAATGATCCCAATTAAATGGAGAGATATAGTGGAGTAATTGTTAGAAAGACCCAGTTTTCTAAACATCAGTTTTCCTTATATTAACTTATGAATTCAGAGTCATTTCATTCAAATTCTTAAAATTGTTATTTTCAGTGGAACTTGGCAAGCTGATTCTATTTTTTTTTAAGAAAGATCAGAGAGCCAAGATGAGCAAAACGTTTTTTGTTGTAGAGCACAAGATAACAGAACTTATTACAAAGCTATAGTAGTAATACTGTGTAGTTTTGTGACAAAAATAGACCAAGTAAGACCAATGGAACAAACTGTCCCAGAAGACAACACATTATGCGTAAATAAAAGTTGATATAGCAGTGATGGCAACAGAAATCACTGGAGATGAAAGGCTATTCAGTTTGGAGCAACTGATTTTCATTAAGAAAAGAAATTATGTTAAGTGAAGTAAGTCAGGCACAGAAAGAGAGATACTGGGTATTCTGACTCACATGTGGTAGCTAAAAATAAACAACAATAAAAACCAAATAAATAATAATAAGTTCAACTGTCAGAAGGAAAGAGAAGAACCGTGGTTACTAGAGGTGGGAAAGGGGAGCGGGAGGGGGGAAGGTTAGAGGCTGGTTAATTGATACAAAATTACAGCTAGATAGAGAAAATAAGTTCTATTGCTATACAATCAACCCAGGAATCTATAATTAACAATGATTTACTGCATGTTGTCAAACCACTAGAAGAGAGGAGATCAAATGTTCACATCACAAAGTATTACCTTTTACAATGATGAATATGCTAATTCCCGATTATATCATAACACATTGTACACATGTTGAAATATAGCTCTGTCTCCCCATACATATGTGCAATCAATATGTTTCAATAACAAATTTGTAAAAACTCTTTGTTGCTAGTTATCACAAATCATATTCTTGTATTTATTCTGCACTATACCTCCAGTTAACAAATGATAGTGATTCTTCCCTGCTCCATCACTGTTAACTGTGCATTTAAATTTATGTCTCTCTTACCCTACGGAATACATAGTGAACTGTCTCCTTCATCTAGACCTGAAGTTATCCTCAATTCTAAGCCTTCTTTGAGTGCATATTTATGGATCAGACCATGAAATATTTTTCTAAGCATACTGAAATTAATTTATTTTATATGAAATCATAATCTTTTTCAGATTTATATTTTATCGAAAAGACTTCAATCTGCATAATCTAGTACATATTAAGCATCTATTTAGCATTTTGCTAAATGACTATGTCAGTGAATGAAAGACATCTTAAGATTTATGTGACTGCTGTTCTCCTTTTATACTATTAGCTTACTCAAAAATCAAAATTTATATTTCAAAATCTTCTTGCATCAGACTATTGGACACTTATTACCACATCTATTCTGTTTCCAACAGGGCTTTTTGGATAGATTTTTTTCTTCACCAATTGTTATAATTGTCTAATGGAAATTTTCATTATCTTTGCTGTCATCTTTTCCAAGGATCTAAGAATAGTATATTAATGGATGCTATGGATTTACCTAGTGTGCCCCATGGGATGATTTGATTTTATCAGAAGGATTTGACATATATAAAATATAATAGAAATTTCCTTAGAGATACTTTAGAACTAACCTTTCATGAAAATAATTTAAAATTCCATGATTATGATCTTATACGTACAGCTCCTTGCAATTCCAAAATAGTGCTAATACATTATTTGTAGGCTTAATGTTGGATGCGACAGAAGAAATATGTGAATGGGAGTAATTCATCTAAAAGTATAAGAGATTTTTGCCAATAAAATTCAATGCTCTAAAACTGTTTTGATCTATGGTAGCAGCATTGGGACAATTGGACTGCCATTTCAGGTGACTATTTTAAACAAATCCATAGAATTTAGATGATAAATCTTGTACAAATTTTAAAGTTTCAGCATGTTATTCTATAGTTACAGCTGGGCTATCTGTATCTTTCTCTGTCTAAGAATTTTAGCATCTTTTTTCCACCCAAGAAGATATTGTTATGATTTGGACCCGGGTGGCACCACCACCCACATTAACCAGTAAGCAAAAGACAGCTGCCACTGTAAGTTAAATATATTTTATATCTTTCCAAGCAGGAATTCCAGAAAAGCACATTCAACACAAGGTCAGCAAAACACTTATGAGGTTCACAGTTCATTGGGGAAATCAGCAGAAGGGCTGGCTGCAGCTGGAACATATGCTAATAACTTTGGCACCAATTTCTGCCATGAATATCTCAGGGTTGCCATTATTAAAAATTCATCAGCCCCAAGTAGTCACCTTGTAGCTCTAATATCTGAAAGGCTATGCCAGCAACTTAGAGGAGTTTGATGTCAAGGGTAACAAGATAGGTCAACTGGGAAGGTGTGCTTTTTGAGGGGTTGTGTCGGTTTGTGTCCAACATAGGCAAGAAGGTACAGCCTGCTTTGGTTTTATTACTCATTTATCAGAAGTCCCATTCACTTACGTGAATATAATATATAGTCATTTTTATCATGCTGCTCAACTGTAAATTCCCAGAGTATGCTATCTGTTGCAACAGGTATCTCGAATACTGGTTGCTCAAGGTATTTAGTTATTATTTTCTGACTCTGTGTTACAACATGCCCACAATGAATACTGTGTAAATGAGGTAATAATTCTTGAATACGTATTTTAGTAAATTTTCTACCATCATGACTTACAAGTGTTAGCCGAATGTGTAAGAGATTAGGAATAGGAAGAGGTGGGGTTTTTTTTATCTTCTTAATTACAGTAAGATAACTGCAGAAAAATGGTGGTCGAATAGAGGAGCCTAGGTTCTTTATGGTAAATAACCCATGCTCTCCCTCATTTCTGTCGTCTGCATTGTGACTTAATGAAAAGTCACTTCCTCAATAAAATAAAAAGTTGTAAATTTCTAACAAGATAAATGATTTTCCTACAGGATAAGACCACAGAGTAAGCACTAACTGCCCCAGCAAATGATTTACAAAGTACCCATGATACGATACTGTGTTTTTTACTTTATTTTTTTATATCAGCACAATGTAGAACCTCTCCAATTAGGGCTTTGAAGGCATCCCATTTTTTGTGTTAAAAATATTACCAAATACAATTAAAAAATAAAGACTGGAGTGCACTCTGCCTTGTAACAATTCAATATTTGGTTAACGAATGGAAAAACAGTGCGGTCTTTCCAATATATTTGGCCGTCAAAGTGTGTGAAGTTAGGGTAAACTTTACTCTGGCTAAACTTACATTTCACATTAACAGCAAATCCACTGAAAAATTACAAGTTTTTCTGAGTGGATGATGTTTGCAAATTTTCTCTGAAAATTTTCTTTTGCATCTGGTAAATTTAAGAGCAGTACAAGTAAAACTTAAAAATACTTTTGGCTTGACTTGCATTTTGAAGATTGCCCTGGTACCCTAGTATGTGTGCCCAGTGGCTCTGAGATCCCATGCTGGTGTGCATGCAGCACCTCAGACAGTCACTCAGAGAAAACTAGGCAATCAATGAACCCTCAGGAGTTGTGAAATAAGTACTGAAGATCTAGATATAAATAGACCAAAGACATCACTGCTCTCGGATTCATTACAGAAAAATAAAGTGTTTGAAATTACACCTCGACAAAATTACTGCTGTACATAATTGTACATTGGTGATGTTTGTCCCACTTTAATTCTGCTCTAAATTTACCTGGATAGAAATGTCTAAAATCAAAAAGAACAAGTGTGATGTAATACTTCAGGAGTCACTTCTTAGAAATGACTCTTGCCTGCGGCTATGTCAGTTATATTATGGAGATTAAACTCAGAACTACAGGAATCCCAAAGAACTGTGTCACTTTCCAGGTGGATGCAGATGGGTGGCATATACAAGTTCAAGGATAAAGAGGATTTCATAGGATATTTTTGGACAGAAAAAAAGACTAGGTAAGAAGATCAGGGTCTTCATTCAGGGAAACATTTTTTTTTTTTTTTTAAATATATGGTCTTTCCTATAGCACTATGTTTTTTTAGTGGTGTAAGCCTTTTTCACTAAATATTATTGGTATTTTCTAGCAGAATGGAAGGGTAGTTAGGTCGCTGAGTTTGGCCCAATTATACATCAAAAAGAATACGCCATCTGTGCAAGCTACATAGAGGACACTGTTGTAAATTGTGGTTTCCATTCCTCAGATCACGTGGATTCATGCTGGGAAGTGTGTGTGTGTATACTTTAAAATAAAATAAAAGATTCTGTAAAAATATCATACTTATTTCCCCGTAGTTATGCAGGATGCATTTAAATTTCATTTGAAATAAAATTAAGTATGTAATGAAGTCTAATCCTTACAATTCAAGTCACATTAATTGCAAGTCAATCTTTCTGATCCTCAAGTTAAGAAAGAGTGAGGGATTAAAAAAATTACTAGACAAAGAGTCAAAACTTCTGGAAGATTTCAGTTTACTCGTTTTTGTTTCAGTTTATTCATGTGCTTTAGGTACTGTATTAGATAATACTCAGGGGCCTTCAAACTCTAAACATTTTATATTGGTTAAATGAAATGATATCTATAAAATTTCAACACAAACCATGATATAACAAAGTAATTTAATTAATCTTTACTTTTGCCATTCCTTTATTTTATTTTGGTCAAACTCTATTATGAATTTCCCTAACAACTCTCATTCTAACATGCTTAGCAACATTTTTTTCTTTTGTTTATAGATCGTAGGTGTTACATATGATTTTTTTCTTTTTTGAGAAAACATGAAGAGACTGTTTCTTTTCAGGTTTTCTAACATATATCATACACAGTTGACCTTTGAACAATGCAGGGGTGTGGAGTGCCAACCCGCTGTGTGGTCAAAAATCCACATATAACTTTTGACTCCCCCCAAACTTACTTCTAACATAGCCTTCTGTTGACCAAAGCCTTACCAATAACAGAAACAGTCGATTGACATATATTTTGTATGTTGTATGTATTATATACTGTATTCTGACAATAAAGTAAGCTAGAGAAAATAAAAGGTTATTAAGAAAATAGAATCATAAGGAAGAGAAAATACATTTACAGTACTGTACTGTATTTATAGATAAGTTTACATTGTTTGTTTACATGATGAATCATTTTTCTGACAGTACCTACATCAATATTATCTTATGTGATGCAAAACACTGTAGATGTTATATATATATTACTAACACTAGACATGAAAAATGAAAGGATAATGTAAAATAGAAATTCATGAGCTCTACAGCTGGTGTAGCTACAGCTACAGCTTCATAAATTTCCTTTATTTTTAATTTTTTTTATAGTGGTCCTACACTGGATTCATTTATCTTGAAATTGTGGGCAACCACAGCTGCAGACCTGAATCTACAGTACATATAGAGCAATTCAACTTTTTCTTGTAATGTCATAACCTTTCTCTGCTTCGTGGGAGCACTTCCAGCATCATTAATGGCACATCATATTGGTCCTCCATGGTGTTATTCAAGGTTTATGATATCACACTAAACACGTTGAAAAATATGCAAGAACCAAGAGAAATCACTTTTTACTATGATACTCAATTCACTGGAGACAAACTACTCACACAGAAATCATTAACATCACAGGGAGTTTTAAGCAGATACTTGAAATACTTGGGCTCACTGCAATAGCAACAGGAGGAGGCTACAGAATTATTACACTAGTACAGTACATACTGCATTTAATTTATGCATTTATAATTTAATACTGTATCTTTACATTTGTTTACATTTCTCTGGATCAGGAATGGCTCCACATACAGTGTGTGTTTGTGTGTGTAAATTTTAATAAATTTTAACTTTTTGTAATAGATTTGTATATATTATTTGGTAGTAAATGATAAAACAGACAAGTATCCACATATGTTTTATGCATTTATGGTATAACTAACTTTTTAAAAATATTTCTAGGCTATATGAATTGTCTGTGAGTTTTTTTATATTGTCACAAATCTCCAAAAATTTTTCCAATATATTTATTGAAAAAATCTGCATATAAGTGGACTCACACAGTTCAAACTCATGCTGTTCAAGGGTGTATATGTATGAAATAATAATACATTATATAGCTGGAGATATGTATTTAAATCCTGGATATAATGACGTAAATGAGGGTACTTCAAAAAGTTCATGGAAATATTTGTGTTATCTTTTAATTCTATTTTTTCATGAGCTTTTGAAATGCCGATGTGTTATGTTATTATATTATGATTTAATATGTCATTAGCTTCAGAATTTAAAGATGAGGATACTGATAGTGCTAGTGAATTTATTTGGCCAATGGAAAAAAATTTCCACATATAATTTAAATGATAAATGTCATTGATTAGAACAAAATCCATAATGCAACACTGTTTTCAGAATGTATAAATCTTTTCAAAATAATTGCAGAAAATTCACATTTTATAATGTTTACCAAGCAGATATCATTTGAGTTTTTCAAATTTATTTTGATATTTCATTGGCATATAAGTGTGTAGTAGAAAAATCAAAGCTTTTAATGATTAAGTTCAAACCTCCATATCAGAGATCTTTTCACCAAATATTGTAACTTTCTATTCAGTCCCTGGTCTCCTGCAGTGAGCTGTACTCTACTTCAGGGCATTCTTGCCTACATTTTATCCATCATTATATTCCCTGCACACAGCACTGCATTTGATGCATAGCAAATAATAAATGTTACTAGTGAATAATCAATTAATGAGTAGTCATGTCATTTTTGAACCTCAGTTTTCTCATGTGTATAAATGGTATACTATCTTAGAGCAATAATTTAAATAATAAAACTGTCTAGTATCAAAAGGACATTTTACTTTTGGAAATATGTTGGAATCGGCAATCATTTCCTAAATTCAGTATATCCAAGTATTGAAGAAAACGTCTTCCTTGTTTTGATTAATTAATTTACAAATATAATCCTGTTTTCATATGACATCTAAATTTACGGGCAACTACAAATAATAGTCCCTGTATTGTCTGTTTTGTGTTGCTATAACAGAATACCTGAAACGGGGTAATATATAAAGAAAAGCAAAATTTATTGCTTACAGTTTCTGGGGCTGAGAAGTCCAAAGTCCATCTGGTGGCAACAGTGACCCTGGGGTCTCACACTGCAAGATGGTGGAAGCAGAGAGAGCAGAGAGAGAGCAAGACAGACTCTCCTCTTCTTCCAAAGCCCTCAGAACCACTCCCATGACCACCATTTTTAATCCATTCACTGCTGCATGGTCCTACAATCCAATCACCTCTTCAAGGCTCCCCCTTTCAATTACCATAATAGGATTTCCCACCCTCTTAACAGTCACAGTGGGGGCCAAGTTTCTAATACATAAAACTTCGGGGACACTTTAAGCTTCATTAAGTTTTGGGGGGGCATAATTCAATCCACTATAGTCCCCTTGGACCATAACTGAAGAGATAGAATGCTTCTTGCTTTATACTTTTAATATTATTTTTAATACACTTATTATAAAGACAGGAGCAAGCAAAATTACTAACTAGTCTGGAGTAATGTAATGAGATACATTCAGTCCATTGTATAAAAAGCACATATCTAAAGGGAGTTGTCTGATTTAATGGCCCAATAGAAAAGCTAGTCAATAAAAAGAGTAGGGTAATCCAGTCTAGAGGAATAGAAGACATAGGCCGTAGACTCCACGTCTCACCAAGTAACCACTGTTTTCCTTATAAAAATATCTGTCACCCAAAATAAAATATCTTGATTTCACCTATGATTTTTAATATTAACATTAAAATGCTTTGCAAGTTACTTGCCAGGATAAAGGAAAATATTAAGATACTCTTGTTTTCCAAACTGTCCTCTCCTTGTCATTTTCATATATTCCTCTTCACAGAAAATATAAAGCAAGTTTCCCCTTGAAGACATATCTCACCACAATGAATAAAAACACTAGAAGGATTAGAAGTAGGAAAAGGAAATGAAATGTATTCTGTCTGCTTTCAACTTATAAAATATGCCAACCACAGCAAAGTGCCAATGTAATTATTGTGCAGGGAGACTTTACTACAGAAAAGTTATTTATTATGAGGACCCAGATGGAAATATTGGGAATGTGAAATTACTGTAGGAAGAATGTATTATTGATTCCTGTAGCTATTTGTTTTAGAGACTATAGAAGTAATATGTATTTCTTGTGTACAATTTGAAGTAAAATATAATACAATTTTAAAGCCCCAATATTTTACTATGATTCCTTCCAATTTTTTTTTTCTTTTCATATTTGAACATGAGGGAGATCATTTGGAACATATGCCCCTTTCCTACTTAACAGATATTAAAAGCATTTAATTTTGATATTTCCTTCATATATAATTTTAAGTATTCTATAATAGCCCAGTCTTTTAGAAAGTACACATTTGAGAACTCCATCTTCTATACAAAATATAGTTACAGATAACTAACTTTATGTTATTTTTCATCTTCTTTCACTTCTGAGACATTCTGAAAATTTATTGTCCTTCAACATTTATTAATAAAATTTTACTAATGACTACTTCATCATTTCCTGATATCACTGGAATGTGAGAAATTATTCAATTATATGCATTTGGGGGTTATCTGTATTTACAGTTTGGTGTATATAACTACATTTTCTCTCTACTATATGTCCATGTTTATATAAAATGAACAAATATATTTGATAAATGGAGAATTGGCTTTAGACTTAGATTTTTAGAGCTAGAATTCTAGCTGCTATTTTAAAACGGCATGACTTTGATCAAGCTACTTCATCTTGTCAGTCTTCATTTTTCTTATTTCTAAAATGGTAAGAACATTAGTATTTATCACCTAGGCTTGTTGTAATAATTTAATACTAACAATCTGTTGTTATTAAATCTCATTAAACAGAGTCTAGTGGATATGAAACATTCAGTAAAATTGGCTATTATTAATAGAAGGAGTACTAATATATACGAACTTCTTAACACACAGGTTAGATACATTTTTAAAAAATATTTAAATGCACAGAAACTTTAAACCAGTGAAATCTGTGTCAGACACATTTCTTATAATTGACTAGATGATATGCTCAGAATTGGTAAGACATACTCATACAACAAGTCACAGACACAAATGCCTAACCCCATTCACTGTGTAAAATTTGAAAAATAGCTACCAGATAACACACAGCAACACTTTTTACTTTTAGGTAAGTTACTATTTTGCCTTAATTTTAAAATTCCTTACTGACTATTTAATCTCTGATATATGTTTTTGGAGAAAGTTTAAATGATTTGGGGGCAATTATTTTTCTCCTTGAAAATGCTAATATCGTATAAATAGTGCTATATAGTGTCATTTTTATTCCTATGCAAATATAAATGATTGCGATAGAAACTATTAAACTTGTGATAATTATTTTGGCAAAGCAATTGATTCAAAAAATATAAATTCGGCCTATCACTGGGCTAAGGCTAATAAAGAATGCAATAACAAGCAAAACAACCCAAATTTTAGTTGTAGGTTGGGAGAGAAAAAGAGGGAGGGAGTAAGAGCTGGGGAGAGAGACAGGTGTCCATATCTGGGCAAAGGTTCTATAGAAGTTGCTGATTTTCTTATCATTGGGATATTGTGATTGTCATACTGGTCAGTTGTAATGATGTAGAAAATGATGTTATTAGAATTTTCTAGTTTTAAAAATTGCTAAAAATTCTGAAATTTAGAATTCTTTATACCATTTGGGTGATTTAACTAATGTAAAACTATTAAAAATGAACTTTAGAAAAACTATGCTAAAAGAACTGGCTTAAGGAACAATAGAGCAAGGAGGCTTTGTGACTTTTTAGGATAAAATTATTGAAAATGCATAAATCAAAAGGTCAGTGGAAGGGACATTACATGGGTACCAGTCAGGGCTCTGTCACCTTCTAATTGCAGATCTCTGTACATATCACTTAACCCCTCTAATTTTCAACTATCTCTTCTGAAATATTTTGTGACTGGTTCTTTGCAGAGCAAATATTAATTTTTTTCTAGAACATGGTCGTCCTTTCCTCAGTGAGAGTTTTGAGGGAAATAGTTTTTCATTCATGCGCTCAACATGTTTGGAAAAGTTCATGAATAAGGAACTTTTACAGGAACTAGAGATACAGAAAGATACTAAGGAAAATCATGGTTAGGAATATACATATATATAAAATTTACTGTACTTTAGGTAAAATGTTAAATGTCTTGTTAAATGTGCTACAATAAGAGTGTTAATAACACTATTTGCTAGAGTTAAGGAAGGCTTCACAAAGAAAGGAGCATTCCAAATTGAATGTGAGTAATGAGCCAAAATGATACATTTCTTCTTTTAATGCTCTATTCAATCACACACAAAAAATTAAATGACAAAATAAAACGGAAATGAAGTTGGCTTACCTTGCCATCAAAATTAAATTTAAATTTAATTTCTGGTATATGTTTTACAACATACATCATCTTTAACAAATTAAAAATGAAAATATTTCCAAATTTTAAGCTCAGAAGATGAATTTTGTGCTCAATAAATCTTTTTTTCTTAAGAGTAAAAATGTCCTTTCTCTTGTGTTATGTTTCCTTTTATTTAAAGCAAGCAGGTATTCTGATAGTCATTGGTTATAGGTGATCTACTGTAACTATAACTTAAGTCAAAAACTTGAAAGTGGACAAAGATTGAGGTACAATATGAGCTGAATATAAAGGGGAAAATAGAGTAATTTTTGTTACAGTGTTTGTTTTTACAATATAGATTTTTCTGTGAAGGAAGTGGCTAATGGACTTCTGTGGACAGCACCCAAGGACGTGTTCACTTGGTGAACTCACAAACGAGTTAGCCAAGAAATGTCAAGGATTGCAAACAATCCTTGACAACGCTTGAAGTCGTGAGAACACTTTCTTGGGATGTTCCCAGGAGACGCAATATAGATAACCAAGTGCTTGAGAAGGGAGGTAACGGCCTTCTGCTCTTGAGAAAAGTATAACAGAATTTATGCATTAATGCTTATCTTGCAGGCACTAGCTTGCTAAATGTAATAAAAGCTGTAACAGCGGCTGGGTCGGTGCTATTTGCCTGAGAGAGCAGTGGCCCCCCGTTCTTCACCTGCATCTCGTCTGCTGTGTCTTCCTTCGCGTCTCCGATCATTTTAATCAACATTTCTGGGACTTGTATACTCTCAAATCAAAACATTTGCAGGGATCTATAAAACTAGCATACTTGACTCAGAGTCGACACTTGTTAAGGAAACACTATATTCTCAGAGGCAGGGAAATATTTTTGTAGGGCAGTGGCTTGGAAGATTTTCTTCCCTGGGCCCCTGAGTAATGATATAAGCCATCTCACTGTTTGTCTTTGTCGGGTTGGATCACAGACCCCTCTGCCCCGTCCTGTGCTGGTCGTGAGTCAAGTAAGAGAAAGAAAAATCAGGTAACCGGGGGCAAAGTTGACACGCTTTATTCCAGACGTGAGCTCAGCCAGCCAGCGGTTCAGAGCCACTGTCTGCCATACTGAAAGTACTCAATAGTGGCAAGGAGCCCAAGAGTATGTGGGTGCGCGTGCACAGGTACATCACTCTTATATAACTTGTGTACAGCGGATGTGCTGGCTCATACCCAGCCAGGTGTGAGGCCAGGGGGCCTGACCAGACTGACTCCATCTTCCTCACAGTAATCCAAGTATATAGCTGCTTCTGAAATTCTAGGACTTGGAAACCATTGGATAACAGGTTACATGTTTTCATCATTCTCAATTGCTAAAGAAAAATCTGATTCCAGGAGTGGAATGTTCCTGTTATCAAATAGTTTATGCTATTTCACTTTCCAAATCAGTCTCGGGATTACCACCCTTTCCCCAGATGTTCCTAGCCAGATGTCCAATGATTAACAGGAGAAAAACAGGTTTTGCATCCTCCTGTAATTTTTATTCACTGACCCTGTGACCTAGATAATTAACCTAATTGCTGTGATTTTTGGTTTATTAACTCAAAAATGAGGATATAAATGGTACCTGACTACCTCATCCCTTTAATGTACAAAATATTATTGACAATGCAGAAGCCTCCCTTGTGCCTCTTTCTAATAATTGCTACTCCCAGTAATAACCAGTATTCTGATCTTTATCATGATAAAATAGTTTTCCCTGATTTTATATTCCAATCAAACGGAAGTTTAAAATGTTTGTTTTTGTGGCTGCCTTCTTTCGTTAAATATTATGTCTGTGATATTCATGCGCTGTTGGGTTTAACGGTAATTGGTTCATAGGATGTACTTCTCTTTGATCCAACCTAATGTCGATAGACATTTAGGGTATTTCCAGTTTGGGACTACTGTGAATGAGGCCACTATGCATATTATGTCTTTGGGTGTATTTCTGTTTCATATATACCTTGTGGAGCAATTACTGAGTGACAAGGTTGGTGTATGCTGGCTTTTAGAAGATACTGACAAATAGTATTCCATAGCAGATCTATTAATTTAAAGTTCCATCAGCAGTGTATGAAAAGTCTAGTTTTTTTTTTTTTTTTTTTTTTTTTGTATTCTGGAGTATATAGTGATATCTCATTATGGTTTTAATTTGCATTTCCCCAAATGCTTATTGTACTTTTAAGTATCCTTTTTTAAGAAAGAGTTATTCAGTGTTATTTTCCAGTTTTTCAGGTGATTGTCAGTTTTCACTTACTAATTTTTAAAAGTTATCAATTTATTTCACATACAAGTTTTTTGTCTGATATATGTATTACAATATCTTCTCCCATTTTTCAAATTGACTTTCTATTCCCTAGTTGGTGTGTTTTGAGAACTATTTCCTTAATTTAACAAAGTTTAATTTATCTATTTTTTCCTTCATAATTAGTATTTTCTGTATTCTATCAAAGACATATTACATCCCCCCACTGTCAAAGTAATGAAGATGTTCGTTTATGGTATCACCAAGAAACTGTTTTATATTTTCCATGTATGTCTACAATCCATGTGGAATTTATTTCCGTATATTGTGCATTGTGATTTATTTTTCCATGTAGATATCCAATTGATCAAGTAATGTAATGCTGGTGTTTTTTCTTCCTTAAGTATTTTTATTTGTGAAGTCATCTTGTGCTGGAGTTTTATTTGAAAGAATACAGTTAATAACAGTATAACTTTTAAAAATAGATGAGATTTTTCAGATTTTATATTTCTTCCCTTATCAGTTTTTATGTTACATTTTTCTAATATAATTTTTACTTCATCTAAATTATTTTTCTTGCTAACAAAGAGTTACTCACTCTGTCCTTGTGGTGATATAATCTTTTATATTTTTTATACCGATATTTGTGTATCTCTAGCTGATTAGTCTTTGTGGGAGCATATCAATTGTATTAATCTTTGAAATAAAAAAAATTTTGACTTTTAATTTTAACGATTTTATGTTGCTTATTTTGTTCTAATTTGCTTTCTTTTAGTTTCATAGATCATTATTTTTCACTATCATTTTTTTAATGCATAAAATTCCTTCATTAGATATATGTCACAAAGCACGGAAATATACACCTGCTTCAAAAGATTTTATATTTTTCTCTGTGCTTTCTGCTTTTGATACATGAGTTGTGTAGACGAATATTACTTAATTTTCAAACATTTTGTGATTTTCTAGTTATCCTTCTATTATTAATTTCTGGTTTACTTCTACTGTAGTCCAACTACATGTACAGTATGGTTTTGAAACTTTGAAATTCGTTGGGCCAAATTTTGGTAATTGCTTTCTGGTCACATGAAAAGAATACACACTCCACAGTTATTGGGTGCTATATCCTACATATTAATTTTGTTAAATGTATTATTTAAATTTTCTAGATTCTAAATTATGTTTTTCTATTATTTTTACTAAAAATAGATTTTTTAAAAAGTTTAAATGCATTTTTGATTAATTATGTTAATTCATTTAGGTTTTATTTCCAATTTTTATTCCATATTATAAAATGTAGGCTCAATTATGATTGCTTTGTTTTAGTTTTAAATTGATCCTTTCTTTTATAATTATGTTTTCTCTTTATCTTCAGTAATATTTATTGCCCTAGAGTATATGTCTTCTCATTTCAGCATAGATATACCAGCCTCCTTTTATATATTTCTATAGCATATATCTTTCTCCATAATTATACTACCAACTTTTTGTAAGCTTTTATTTCAAATGTGTCTCTTGCATATGGCATATTTTTTAAAATCTCATTTTTACAGTCTTTGACTTGTAATTTTAAAATTTACTCTTCAAATTAAATGCAAAACATTATATAATTGATTAATCTGCCATTTTTTCATTTGTTCCAAATTTTCTTACATCGTCCCTTTGGCTTCTAACTTCCACCATTTCAGCTGAACAGTCAACTCTAAGACACTCATGCTTATGTTTAAGAGTAATACTCTTTTTGTTTCTCTGACTTTTAAAAGATATATTTTTATCTTCACCCATTTTAACATGATGACCCTTTGATATGACTTGGTTTCCATTATATATATTAAACCTGCTTGGCTTTAATTGGGCTTAAATAATTAAGAGAATAGTGGTGTCATTTGCTGACATAGGAAAGATTTGGATACTTATGGAGGAAATCAAAGGTTAATGTTAGATATGCTGAAATTGAGATTCCTATAGATTTCGCTCAAGGACTATGTAAGTGCTGGTCATACAAATCTAAAATCCAAAACGGTGGAAATGGGGATAGATACAATTAGCTAAAGATAGAGTGAATCTAAAAAACTAGCAAGAAGGCCTATGCAATCGTGTACCTTAAAGTTCAGAAAAAGGAGGTAGTCGAGAGAAAAAAAAAAAAGAGCAGCCACTGAAATAGGCAGAAAACCAGGCGAGTGTATATTCTCTGCATCCAATAAAGAAGATGGTTAAAGAGAGAATGGAAAATATGTAAATTATATTTGAAGATGAGAATTGACCTCTGACATGGGGGATGACATTAGATAGAGTGGTACAACATTGGAGGAAAACTTCTAGATGAAGAGAGAATAGGAGGTGCTGAAGTGAACACAGATAACACAGACAATTGTTTCCACAGATTTCGATGAGGGTGAGAGGTTCTAATTGGTATATGTGGTGTCAAGGGAGGGTATTTATGAACAGGTAATATTTACATCAAGAATTTTGTTATGGCTGTCACTATATGTGGTTCCGTTTGGATGTGATCTAAGATACAAGGGAGAGGGGTTGGAATTCAATGCAAATTGGAGGGATTGTTCCTTATTAGATGATGTTCTGGGTGGAATTTGTCCCCTCAAAAGATATGTCAAAGTCTTAAGTCACAGATTCCCCGGGTGCCTTATGAGTGTGGCCTTAATTGAAAACAAGGTATTTGCAGATGTAATCAAGTGAAGATGAGGTCATTATGGTGGGCACTAATTCAGTATAACCGGTGTCCTTATTATAAGAGGGAAATTTGAACACAGAGACATAAACACACAGGAAGAACACCATATGATCACAGAGGCAGAGATTGGAGGGATGCAGCTGCAAACCAAGGAATGCCAAGGATTGACAGCCTCCACCTGGAACTAGGACGAGGGAAGGAAGGATTCTTCCCTACAGACTTCAGAGGGAGCATGGCCTGGCTGACACCTTGATTTCAGAATTTTAGTCTCTAGAACTGTGAAATAACAAATTTGTGTGGTTTTAAGCCACCTAGTTTAGGTGCTTTATTATGAGAGCCCTAGACAATTAATATAGAAGCCAAAACTACTCATCATTATAAAAGGGAAAATAAATGCAAATGGGTCCTGACTGGTTAGAATTGGTGTAATAAAAATGAGTTCTCTTCTAGTATTTTTGATTCCTCAGTAAATTAAAATGCAACAGGAAACAGCAAATAATAAGTCAAAAAGGAAAGGAGTTTGAAATTTTGAGTACAGAAGACAAGGTAAGGTACAATCAACTCAGAAAATGAGTAATTAAATGGGAAATTAAGTGGAAAATAAAGTAAGATTACTCAACAGTGATGAGAGTCCAGATACAACTTGTGGCCACATATTTAAGGTGGAACAGGTATGCTTGGTTTTATCCCATATTTTTTGAGCATCTTCAGCTACTTTGAATTAGGGATGAAATTTTGCCAAGAGAACAAGGGAGGGTGGAATTAGGCCACTAAGTATGTATTCAAGAAAGTGATGACAGTCACAGACCCTAGAATCTCATCTGGTAAGACTAGAAGGACAATGAAAAATATAAATGTGGAGTCAATTGGTGGATCGTCTCAGTTGGGAATAAAGCTTATTAAGGAGGTTATTTAGAATATGTAAGCAGGAAGTATGAGAAATTTGGTTTGAGGGTAGGATGCTTGAAATCAATATTGGGAGGTTGTGTGTTTGTTAACAGATAGGGTTCCTCTCACTCAGGGGCAGCAGGACTATGGGTTCTGATCTGCTAAGTCCCCACATAGCTGCCCTTGTGAGTAAAGTGGTTAATATCTGGGATACACCTGTATTTTAATAATGGCACAAATATATGTACATGCCACAGCAAGATGATGAGAATCTCTGGTCAAGCATGAGATTATAGAATTAGGTGGCTTGGATGGAGGACAAGGACATTCTGTTGGGATGAGATAAAGGAACTGAGAGGTTAGGGTGTTGAATGGATCTTCTACTGGTTATTAAAATATGGGAATTGATGCTTTAAATAGTGATGGCAATAGAGATGGTGAGAAAGTGTTAAAATTTCGATTAGTGAAGGGGAGTAATCTTGGATTTGGTAAACTGGAGAGTATGAGTGATACAGCTAAAGACATGTTTCATAGGAGCTTAGGTTTTTAGAAATATGACAGGAAGAACAGTTAGAACTTGCAAGAAGAAGCAAAAACACACCTACCTAAAGTTTATTCCCTACATTGGCTGGTGTGGGGGTGGGGGGGGAGGGACACTGTCACTCGATGGAGACACAGTTAAATCAGAATCAGGAGAATGTGGAAAGCTTTAGTTGAAAAAAAAAATTTTTTAAATAAAAGTTGAAGTTATTGGGGATTTGGCTTAATACATAGTATGAGTTTACATAGAGAATGAAATTGGAGGTTTATCCTGTTGGTGATAATTAAAATTTATCAAGATGTAAAGCATGATAAACTATTAGGGAAACATGATCATTCTAATTAAAGCCATCTGGTTGGCACTACTAGTCTGTCAGGTAGTTTTGGTGATTAGATGGGTATAACTGAGTTTAGATAGGTTAGACTTACCATATTTACCATATTTAGCCAACAAAAATAAAGAACATCCAATTAAATTTGAATTACATATAAACAACAATTTTTTTTTTAGTATAAGTAGCTTCCAAATATATTTGTTGCTTATATGAAATTCAGAGTTAACTAGATATCCAATATTTTATCTAGCAAAGCTATCTATATAGCACATTCACACACATACCTTCTCAATGGTGTGTGTGGACCAGTAATCTTAGGAACTGTGAACTTGTGAAGTATTTATTGTATGAACACAGGTAAAGTCAAATATACACTTATTTCAAAGGTGACTGCTAAGCATATCTAGAGATCCAGGCTTCAAAGAAAATAGTGGTTTCCAGCTTGGCTGTTGTTTTTCTTTCGATAACACTTTAAATGTTTCACTCCAGTCTCTTCATTCTTGCATGGTGTTTGATGAGGAAACTGCTGTAATTTTTATTGCTTGCTGCTCTTTAGGTAAAACATCCTCTCCCTCTACCTCCCCTCTCCCCCCCCAACCCCCACTCCTGCTTCTTTCAAGATTCTCTGTCTTTGGTTCAGTTTGAATGTGGCATGCCTACATGTAGATATTTTGGTATTTATCCAGCTTAGTGTTCTCTGAATTTCCTGGATTTGTGATTTAGTGTCTGTTATTAATTTTGGGAAATTCTTGAACAATATTACTGCAAATATTTTTTTCTGTTCCCTTCTCCCTTTTTTCTCCTTTTGATATTCCAATTATGTATATTTATATCTTTTGAAATTTTCCCACAGTTACTAGATGTTCTGTTCTATTTTTATTTTTATTTATTTTTATCTTTGCTTTTCAGTATGGGAAATTTCTATTGGCATAATTTCAAGCTCACTGATTTCATCCTCAGCCACGTCCAGTGTAGAAGCCAAGGAAAACTTCCTCTTCACCCATGAAGGCTCGTTAATAAAAATCACTGGCAAATTTAGATCAATATGAAGAAAATACATAACAAATTTTATTGCTTAATGTGCTGGGAGAAGGCAAAGCATGGGGGAACCACAAGAAAGTGATGGCCCAATTTTCCATTGAGGTGCAGAGCTTAGGGAAAGCGGGAGTTAGGGGTGTAGAAGTGATTCTTAGTGGAACTCAGTGGTCTGGAGAACATACAATGGCCTGGGACAAAGTCCACTTGACCTGCAGAGAAATGACTGGTAAATGATTTTCTTTAAAACACTGGATGGGACCAAAATATAAGAATGGTCAGTGACAAAAGTTAGTCCAGGTGTGTTGAAAGACTTCGGTCCTCCTTCCTGTGATATGAGTTAAGTTAATGAAAACTCAGAGAAAGAACCAGAGGTAATTGTCTTCTTTGAAGAGTGTGAACTATAGGCAGATAAGGGAAAATCTTCATCCTGTGCTTTGGAGAGCAACAAAGAATTGAGAGATGGGGGTGGGGGATCAGAGAGAACTTGAGGCTGTTTCTTTATTCCACAATGTTAAAACACCACATTTTGGGGTATCAGCTTTCTGTACCCCAGCAAAAGCCTACTAACGAGCATCTCAATGACACTATTTCTGTTACAGAGGGGTTTTTCTTCTAGCATTTCCTTTTGATTTTTTCTTAGAGTTTACATCTCTCTACTTACATTATACCTCTACTCTTGCATGTTGTCTACTTTTTCCAACAAAGACCTTAATATAAGTACTCAGAGTTATTTAAACTCCCTGTCTTATATTTCCAATATTTGTATCATATCTGAATCTAATTCTGCTTGCCTTATTTCTTCAAAATGTGTCTCATCTTACCATTTAACATTTCTTCTAATTTTGTTGTTGTTGTTGTTGTTGTTTGTTTGTTGCTAAAAGCTAGATGTGATGAACAGTACCAGGTAGTAGAAACTGAGGGAAAAGGATTCTAGTGTGAGGATTATTAAGGTTATTTGAGGTTAATTGGGGTTAATGGTTAATTGCTAGGAGTGGTTTTGTTTAATGAGTGCTGTAACTGTAGGTCCTGTGTCCTTGTCTTTGCCTCACCTGTTATTTTTGTGCTTCCCGAAAAATTCTTCCTTAAGTAGAGATCATACCTTGTAGCTCTTTCAGCTGTAATCCACTGTTATTATACTATAAGCCCTGTCGATGAGGCAGTAAGGTATGGAGGAGGAAAAGCTTTTATAATCCTATAATTAAATTCTTTTAATGCCTTTGCCCCTGGACTATGACAATGACAACTCCTTCCCAAGTGTTTCTTTTTCCTCCTCACTTCTGAGAAAGGAAGATCTAAAGTAGCTGTAGAAGGATAAATGCCTTTCCCTTCACATGTGATAAGGCTCTCAAGTCTTATCACCTGTACAATCTTTGTTATGGAGAATCCTCTGCAGGTATTTTGCTCCCTACTCCTCTCATTTTGCCAAAGCCTTGAGGGGATCTTTTTTGCTGTTTACTGTGAAAACGTGGTGGGATTCCTGGAGGTAAAACCCATGAAAGTGTGCCCCCTCACCTCAAGACTGAGGCCTCTGGAGATTCTCACTTTCTTGCTTCATACTCAGCCTCTGACATTTCAACTGTTTCTGCAAGTTAATGGATCCAGCAGTTTTTGCTCCAGGTAAATAACACCTTGACTCTGATTCTTTGTATGTACCTGCCTCTTTGGGTGACAGTTTGCCCTGAAAACTCATTTGTCTGGTGAGTCTAGGAAAAGTTGTTGATTTTTCTTTTGTTCAGCTTTTTTCTTGTTGTAAGGTTGTGAGTGATGAATACTAAGATTTTTATATGGGGGCGCTGAAATTGCCTTTGAAACAGCATACAATTAAGACTCAGTCATACCATCAGGCATGGGGCTTTTGGATAATCAAAATTTCTCAGAAATAGTTTAATTAGGCAGATGCTTCTAAATATATTACTCATTGTTCTTAATATCTGTATTAAACAATAGAAATGAAACACATAAATAGATTAATAGAAGTTTTCTTTGGGAGGTTAATTTTTTAGCTGATCTCAGATTTTTTAAATACTGTATTTTATATATTATCTTTAATAATTAATTTTTAGAATAGAAAATACCATCATTTGTAAAATGAGAATACAAACTGTAGAAAGGCTGCATTTTGCTGAGCAAAACAGCAAACTAGGAAACTTAGGTTTTCCCTAACACTTTTCAGAATGTCTGTGATGATAATAAAGTACTGAAATTTTAAACAATATTACAGTTTAAACATGATGTATTGAAAGTGTAGGGAAGGGAAAATGGCTTCCCTTTCTTCTAACTTCTTTGGCTAGGCTACAAATTAAATTAACATGAGACAGATTAACAGTAGAAAAACCACTTTAGTTATGTGCACACGGGAGGTCCACAAAAATACAAGATTCAAAAGGGGGCCAGATGATGGATGCTCATCTGAGGGTACTTCAAAAAGTTCACGAAAAGATTTGTATTATCTTATAATTCCATTTTTTAATGAAATTTTTGAAGTATCTTGAGCTACAGAAAGGAAGAGAGGCTTAGGGTTTCTGGGGGATGGTAGAGAAAAATTATGGGAGCCGGAGGGGAGGAAATGTGTGGTAAATATAACTTGCCTTGTTATGCAGATTAAAGTTTTTCAGGTGATAAAGGTTATGTCTAAGCAGCTCTTTTCCTGATACTGATATCTTTACTAATGAAAATTTTCTTTATAGATGCAATTTTTTTTCACAAAAGGGCAGCTTTTCAGAGCTAATCCTACTCCTCTGTCTGCAGATTTTCAAAATAATCAGTTTTGAGTAATCAATACACCAAAGCGGTATATTCTGAGGTAGCAAATTTCGGTCTGCCACAGTCATATTTTGAGGTGGTAACTTGAGCCCCAACAAAAGTTGGTATTAGGACTAAGTCCTTGCTCTGTGTGTGTGTGTGTGTGTGTGTGTGTGCGTGTGTGTGTGCGTGTGTGCGTGCGTGTGTGTGTGCGTGCGTGTGTGTGTGTTTGAGAGAGAGAGAGAGAGAGAGAGTGTGTGTGTGTGTGTGTGTGTGTGTGTGTTACAGGCACCTGCGTGAACTCTTTGAGTCTTTTTTCTGTAGCACCTTTCTTCTGTAGCTTTTTCTTCTGTAGCACCTGGTCATCTGGATTCAGTTATCTGAAGTGAGAAAAGACATAGTGGCAGGTTCTACAAAAGCTGTATGATGAGGTTCCCTCAAAACAGCTGTATAAAATAGAGGGAACATGAGTTTTTATTTAGACTGACCCAGGTTTACATACCAATTGCCACTTGTTAACTGTAATTTAAAAAGTCACTTCTTTAGATTCATTTTTTCTTCCCCTAAATTGGGATGGTAATTATAATACTGATGATGATAATTCCTTTCTTTCCTCATACCTCCATTCATCACTTCTTTCTTACCATTTATCCTTAGTGTTGCTTCAAATATATTCTGAAAATGAGACTGTAAGGATTCAAAATCTCCAAATTCATCTGTCAGATATACAGAGCATTTCACAGTTTAACTGTTTTCTGTATCTCTGTAGTTTCTTTTCTTTCTTTCTTCATTTTTAAATCCCCCAAATTTCCACCTGAGTCGATGTCTTTTGTGGCCATAACTTTTCCCTCTATTCTTGCCCTTATGTATTTTTCTGTCAAAGTTCTACCATCTTTTTAGATCTAATCCATGTCTAACATCATTAAGAATCACTTTTATATCACCATTTGTCATATCCCTATTGTTCATTTTAGATCAAGACAGTCTGCCTTGACATGTTAATTGTCTGCATCAATGACTAGTTAGTTTAACCTAGAATTCAGAAATCACACCACACAAATATATTTGTATCACTCAAGGTCTCTAGTCCACTGTTTTGTCCATAGCATATCCTCAATATATAGTCTTGCAGGATTAAATTGTGCATAGACCCAATCGTTGACCGTAAAAATAGGCAATGATTATAATCATTATTCCCAGGCACGCTGGATCTCACCCTAGAGCAGACATCCCTAAACTCTCATTGGGAACCATTGGTTTCACCATAGACTGGCAGAAGAAGAATTTATTTTAATGCATTTGATCAAGTTAGGCAGAGAGGTTTCGGCCCAGGCAGTCCATGTTTTCTGTTCTCCAATATGTGGTTGGACCGAAACATATACAGGAATTTTTAATTGGAAATTCCAAAATGATGCTGAGCTATTCCAGGTTCTCATGAAATGGGATATATTAATGTAACACTAATTACATTTGTTGTGAAATGTCTTTTATTAGGACATGACAGGTGCTTCAATTCCCTGAGCTTTCTTAAGTGTCTTAGGGCTTTAAAATATTAGTTTAATATATTTTTTTTGTGTGTTTATATGCCATTTCTTCTGATAGTAATAACAGCTTATAATATTCACACAAGTATATGATAAACCTTACGTTAATATGTTCTAGAGTATAGCACATTCAGCAGGGCCTATAATCCTTTGACCAAAGCTAGAATTGAGAAGCATCAATACTGTATATTTAAACTCTCTCCTCACCTTTCCCAGATCAGAAATATATATATATACACACACACACACACACACACACACACACACACACACACACACACATTAACACATATTTCCTCTTTTACATTCACTGTATCAACTTTATTTTTACCATGACGGTACACAACTAAATTAATCTATCTGTTGAATGACTCAAATAGACATTTTGTTAAAAGATAGATATGTATTTTCTCTTGACATTCAAACCACATCATGTTTCAAATCACTGAAAACTCCTCTTTCAGCTTTCCTGTCTTCACTTTCACCTCCAGGACCTGTAGCAGATATATGAACTGACACTAGCATTCTGATGGATTTTGGATGTGGCTGGCGCCATTGTGCACACAATAAGCCCCAGCACAAAATAGCCGCCGGCCTCGTCTTCCACTCCAGCACCAAGCCCCTCCCCACTTCCCTTTACGAGAAGCCTCCTGACTTAGAAACAACTTTCTGGCTTCTGCATCTGGCACAGTTCTCCACCCAGTTACATCAACCTAATGGTCCCTAACCCCTATACATTTTGTGCCCCAAAGCTAATATAAACTCTCACAAACCCATTGTTGGGGCTGTCTCCATTTTCAGGGCAGCCCCGGGCTGCCTGCCACTTTGAGCACAGCCCAGCAGGTTTTCTTCCTTTAATAAAGCTTGAACGGTACCTGGCATCTGGGCTCACTTTCTTTCACATTCCTTTCCAGGCCTTCTGAGCAATCAACTATGAGTAACACAAACCAGTCATTTGAGTATTTAGTATTAACATTTTCATCTTATTTCAAACTTTTTCTACAATTACCTCAAGAAAATATAAATTAAATTTTTAAAGAAGACTAAAAAATAGTTAATGCCATGTGTCAGTGGTAGAGAACTTCAGGAGAAATAATTTGTATTACAGATTATAAAATTTATATGTGGCTTCTTACACAAAATGAAAAGAAAGTAAAAAATGTATATTGTGGAAATGTCAGCCTTTTGAAAGGCTGTGAACAGTTCACACAGGGCTAGTAAGAAGAGACAAGGAGAGGTAGAACCGATGTACATCCAGTGCCAAAGCCAGGCTGCAGAAAGGCCAAGATTAATCACAGCCTGCTAGGTACCATCTACATTAAAAATTATTTCTTTAATATCAGTTTGCCATGCCTTAAATATATTCCCTCATTTTGAACTACTTAGGAATTCTCTTCTTTTATAAATCCTTCCATGATTAGATAAAAGCAATAGTCTATAAAATGACTTGAAAAAGAGCACCTAAAACAGGGGGAAAAAGTTAATTCTTGTTAACATGATATAAAATATTGATACTGGTTAATCTTTGTACTTAGTAAGAATGTTCCCATAGATTATATGATTTAATCATTATGTCCTACTTTAAGTATATTCACATAATTTGTATTTTTTAAAAATTAGGGATAAGAGAATGTTTCCTTGAAGTATTTGGATTGAAAGCGCTTGATCACTGAGACAAGATTAATATATTTTTTTAAAAAGACTCAGACCTATAATATTCTGGTGAAATTCTTGAAATCCAGAGGTAATACAAAATATAAGACTTCAAAATGGAAGAAAAAGATACTTACAAATGATATATAATCTTACAAACATGACTTCCCACCTGAAATCTTGAATATTAAAGTCACTAGAAAGCTATCTGCATGCAGATAAGTGAAAGGGACGAAAATTCATTAATTCTGTACCCAGTCAAGATATCATTGATATCTCAAGGCAAATAAAATACATTTTGGGAAATGTAAGAATTTAAATGAGATTGTTCAAAAAAGCATAATGGGCATTCTCACTATATGAGTATTTATTAATTCCCTGAAGTTTCAGGGATTGGTAGAAAATAAAAGTCAAAACATGAAATTACTTGCCAGGTATACTAAATATGTACAAATATAATCACATCATTTTGTGAGTAATTTGTAACTTCCTAAGTAGTTTGGATAACAGCTATTTTTATAAAATAAAGCTATAAGAAATTTTAATTTGTGTTTATATATTTACATTTCATATATGTGTCTATAATAGCATAGATCCCCATTTATACCTAGAGAACGTATACAGCTTGTCATCATTGATTGTTATCATTATTTCTTCAAGTAGAAGCAAGCCAAATGAAGTTGGTAAAATTAAAAATTTTAAATGTATGATGTATTTAAAACATACTACATATCCAAAGGTATAAAGAATAGACTACCAAAGATGAACTTAGCAGGTGAAACATTATAAGTAAAGATGAATGTGGTAGCATTTCTCTGCAGAAGCATTTTCTCTTTATCTGCCCAGAGGTAATGGTACACCTGAAGGTAGTTTTATCATCAGGTGTCTTTTTTTTTTAATACTATATAGTTATGTATCTGAAAAGAAGTATAATATGTCACATATTTTGGTACTTCATATAAATGGTAACATAATATACTTGAAAGTGTTTAAAATTTATTGGAATTAGAAACAACTATGCCGGGGATGTTCTTGGACATATCTTTTGCACACGTGAGACATTTCTAGGCTGAACAACTTGGAAGGAACTTGCTAGTCCCAGGGTATTAACATCTTTATCTTTACTAAATATTGCTAGATTGTTTTTATGGCTCTCTTTTCTTAATGGTTTCTGTATTTTTAAAGCTTTTATATTAGCACTTTCTGTATATATTTGGGAAAGATCTGACTCAATGTATAATGCTCCATTTTTATTTGAAGAAACTTTTTAAATGTCAATATAATTAAACTTATCCACATTTTATATGTCTGGAATGATAGTATATCATACTATACAATTTTTTAAAAAACTCTTATTTTTGTCTCATCACTTCGAATACATTGTTTCACTGTCTTCAGGCTTTCCTTGGTACTGTTGTGAAGTTCACTTTCGATCTTAACATTGTTGCTTTTTAAGCAATCTTTCTTTCTTTTGATTGTGTTCAATACCTTCTCTTTAAGTTTTTATGGTCTGTCATTATGATAGGTAGGCGTGGGCTTCCTTTTATTTAGACCAGAATTCTACCACACCAGAACTTCAAACTAATTGATGTGGTAGTAGCTTGAGGTTTTCTGGAACATGTAAGTAGTATATATTTAACTCAAATGCATATGAGGGGAGGTTTGTGGTTAGCAATTCTTAGAAGATACATCTTGCCAACAAGAACGAAGGTGTATAAACCAAGTTTCTTGTTTGCCTTTCTTTCTGTTTATATAAAGACCTCAATTAAAAGAGAAACCTTGGTAGAGCATATAAAAAAGCAAGATCCAATTATATGCTGCCCATGAAATCTATTTAAAAGATTTTTAATGCTAACACTAATCACAAAATGCCAAAGTGGCACTACTAGCATCAGACAAAGTAGATTCCAGAGAAAAAACTGTTACTGATGATAAAGAAGGTCATTTAATAATGTTAAAGGTGTCACTTCATCAACAGGAACATCACTGTTTATGCACATAATTTTTGAGCTTCAAAATACATGAGGTAAAAAGAAATAGAATTGCAAGAGGAAATAAATCTACATTTAGAGCTATAGATTTCCACACTTTCTGTAAATATTAATAGAAAAGTAGACAAAAACAGTAAAGATATAGAAGACTTGACCAAGTATATCAATCACCTTAATTTGTTTGACATCTATAGACTGTCTCACACAATTGCATATAAACCTCAGAAGACCTCTGAACACATAGCTTAGGATATCCCTTAAACTGTGCTTTATTTTCCACTAATATTGCACTATATTTCTCACCAATAAAGCTCACCTAGTATTCTATCACTTTCTCCTCCACACATTTCCATCTATTAATGATGTAATACTTTTCAGTCATGCTGTACTGGTCTCATTATCTGAGAATGAAAAACTAAAGACTGCTGAGACTCTTATCAATAAATGTCTATTTCCTCAACAGAGTTATTAGAAATCCCTTGAGGAAATCTGTATTCAAACATGTTTGTTGATTGGCCATATAGACTTACCTCCACTATATCATCCCTTAACAGAAGCATAATTACCTCTTTGGCAGAAATCATTATACTCACCAAGCTTGACCAGTAGCTCAGGATAAGTGTATGATGAGAAATATGATTTTGTGGTTGACCATGATTATGAATTGCTTTGGAAACAGTGAGGGTTCTTGTCATTAGTAAGAATGCCAACTTAAAATGGCAATGAGATTGAATAATTTTTATATGCTCTAAAGCTTCCTAGGGAGATGGATATTATAAAGATAGAGACCTTTACAAAAAAAAAAAAAAAAGAGCATATCGAGGCTAAAGAATAATACCCTGAATGATCATTATGACAGACAGATAGTTCTCAATAAGATTATAGCCTCCATGAAACTCCATTATGTTAAATCTTTGAAGAGGGTTCAAAGGAGCAATTAAGGAATGTCAATTTAAAAAAAAAGGATGGGGGGAATTTGGTTGCAAATTGCATGAAGATAATTCTTGACACTTGTAGGATATCTGTATGGTTGCAACGGAGGTAAAAATTATATATCTTTACTAAAGATATATAAAGAAATTATATATCTTTACTAAAATTGCTGAGAGTATCTCTGGTACAGGTCTCATATGTCACTAGCATAATCATCATAAAATTGTAAAGTTTGAATAGGAACAGTAGCCCAAACTTCACAGTCTCTTTGAAATCTATACATAGAATTTGAAGTTTTTATTGTCTTTGTGTTTTTTAATCTTTTACATCGTTAAAAGTCCTTTTCTGCCAGAAAAGTACACCTCTGTAGCAATAAAATTGCTTGATTTTTGTAGTTACAATCTAAAAGTTACATTCTCCAGTTATGTGGCATCCATTTTTAGTGAGACTTTCACCAAAGAACTTTAAAATCCTTGTGACTTACTCAGAAACTGCAATGTCACTACCATCAGCAAGAAAAGTAGTATCAATGGCATTTTAAAAAATCAAATTGGCTAAACTCTCTGACACTCATGAACTTTCTTGCTCCTCCTCTGGTCCTTAGGACCATGAGATTTACATCTTTCAGCATTTCTTATATCTCCCCATGTGAATTTTTAAACAGATTTCTCAGGGGGTGTTTTTTTTTTTTTTTCTTCCTGATTTCATACTCTACTTCTATTAGACATGAAAATGTACCACAGAGGACTCATGTAATATACCCAGAATTATTGCTAACCTATATTAACTGCCTTCCTTCCTATCTTCTAAAGCAGCCTATCCATATTATAGAACTCAGACACTTTGTCTTCTAGAAAATATATTGAAGAAAATCACCTTGAATAGCTAAAGACAACAAAGGTAGCGCAGCTTGTTTTTTTCCCTAAAATTTCCTCCAAAAATAATATCAAAAAGGAAAACAAATCTATACAAAAACAATGCCCTCAGCATAACATGAAGGCAGAAAATGCCTAGAATTAAAAATAATGATTAGTAAAAGAGAAAAATCACCAAATCCCGGTCTACTATCATTAGTGTGTGTATTCCACGTCCACCTCACCATAAGACTTTGTGGTAAGCAAAAGAAGACAGACAAAATATCAACTAGAGGCAAGAGACAGAATTGTCATTAATAGGCCTAATTTTGATATTAAAAGTTAGTCAGAAAGATTAAATACACACTAACTGAAAATTCTAAAATATAGGTGTCTGGACAAGTAAAAGTACAGACTAACAGAGAATAAAGTTAAAATATGTGTTGTTTAGAGGAACAGGCATATCTTAAGAGCAGGAGCAATTTAAAGGTACAAGAGTGACAAGAGCGATTCAAAAGTGTGGTCTTAGAAACAGCTTGTGGAGAAGAGAAGAAAACAAAAAGTACCCCTTTAGCAGTACAGTTTTGAAGGAGAAAAGAAATGGAAAAATTATAGTTCTAAAAGATAAAAGTAAACCATAAAATTGGAGCACTAACAGCTTTTTCTATGTTTTAATTTGTTTCTGTTGCTAATAACAGAGTATCTGAAACTTGGTGATTTATAAAGGAATGAAATTTATTTCTTACAGTTTCAGAGGCTGGAAAGTTCAAAATCGTAGGAACACATCTGATGAGGGCTTTCTTCTGGTTGGTGAACTTCTACAGCAACCCAGGGTATCTTATGAAGGGAGAGTGGTATAGGCAAGAATGGGCTAATCTTTTCACTTGCCCTCCTTGTAAAGCCATCAGAATCATGCCCATTACTCCATGCATAGATTGATTCATTCAGGAGGGAATAGCCCTCACAATCTAATCACTTCTTAAAGGCCCCACCTTTCAAATACCATAATTAGACTTCCCACCTTCTTAGCAATGTTACAATGGGAGTCTAGCTTCAGTGAGTTCTGGGGGGACATTTAATACATAGTACCCTACTAGCATGAAACAAAAAAAGTAGAGCCTACTTAATAACCTGGACTTTGATATACTGACAGAAATGTGTGCCATTAAACTAGGAATACTGTAAACTACCCTAAAACCATAAAAATCAACACACAAAAAATTCCACACATATCAACTGAAGAAAAAATTTTCTCCTGAAAAAGAACCATGAACCAGAAGAAAACTATAAGTTAACAATCCAAAGAAAATCAAATATATTCACATATATTCACTCAAGTATGGGAGGGTATGAAAGACAATTTTTGTATTTCTAATTCTTATTGAAAAACAGAAGTGTACAAGAAATAAGAAAAAATAATAGTTAATTGAACTCCAAGAAAACAATTATTTCAACAATGAAAAATACATTCCATGATGGACAGAAGAAACTAAAAAAAAAAAAAAAAAAAAAATTAACAAAGGCAATGATCAAAGGCAAGGAAACATGACCGAGAATGAGAAAATGACATAAAAATAAAGGTTCCTAAAGTGGAAAAAATACACATCTTGTAGAGAAACATAAAAAGGAAAATATATATAATTATAAAGTATTGTGTCTGTTTTTATACTGATGACAGTCATAAAAGTGTGAATGGAATTAACTGATGTAATAAAATGTTTATTTTCAATTTATCTCAAATCAAATCCTGACTATGTTGTGTTTGAGAGAAATTCCTATATCAAAGAAATTCAGAAATACTAAAAGAGATGGACAAAAGTATATCAGGCAAATAGAACCAAAGAAAGCAGGAGTAATGATCCTAATATCAAAGTAGAATTCACAAACCAAATACTAAACCTGACAAAGAACACTTTTTAATGTTAAAAGCCTCAATTTGCAAAAAAAACCCCATAGTACTTATGACTGTACACTAAATAACATAGTAAAATACCAGTCTGAAACAAAAACTGTAGGGAATGTAAAGACATATAAACATAATATAATAGGAAAATTTCAAACATCACTCAGTATAAAGCAGATCAAATGGGCAAAAAAAAAAATGAGATAGAATATCTAAACACACACACACACACACAAAAAGGTAGACTTCTATGGATATACATCAAACTCTATACCCTGATAAGAGATAATGTATCTTCTTTTCAAGTGCTCATGGTATATTTAGAAAAAACATTCTATAGGATGTAGCAAAGAAATTTTATTACTTTTCCTAAAGTAGAAATGTTGGTACAACATTTTCTCATTAAAAGAAAATAAAGCCCCAGCCCAGGTGAATGCAGGCTGACCAGAGAGGTGCCCCCAGATTAAGCCCGAGACCCGAGGTGACCATGCACCCCAAGGCAAAAGCGTGACCAAGCAGGTAGGAACTGCCACTGCCAGAACCCACCCCCAGCCCAGGAGAATCCACATTACCAGAGAGGACCCCCCAGAGAGGCCCAAGAGCCATGGCAAACATGCGCCCTGAGGCACCCATGTGGGAACAGCTAGGCACTGCTGCTGGACTCCCAGCCCAGTCCAATCCCCATGGCCCACAGAGGCCTGAACCTTCTGCCCACAGGCACTGGGGCAGCCATGACAAACTGGCAGTCCCAGCAGAATCCTAGCCAGACAATAGTGTTGAATGAGTGGACCATGAAATCCATTACCACAATGACTAAACACCAATGGAAAGATACCAGAAATATGAAAAATCAAGAAAGTACACCACCAAAGGGTAATAACTCTCAAGCTCTAGATCCTATAGAACAAGAAGCCCTTGAAATGACTGAAAAGGAATTTTGAGCAATAATTCTAAGGAAACTAAATGAGATACAAGAAAACTCAGCTAGACAACATGATGAAATGAGGAAAAGTATACTGGACCTGAAAGAAGAAATTTCCAAGGAAATCAATGCCCTGAAAAAGAATGTAGCAGAGCTTGCTGAGCTGAAGAATTCATTCAATGAAATGAAAAATACAACACAGAGTTTAACTACCAGGCTTGCAGAAGCAGAAGAGAGAACTTTTGACCTTGAAGATGGGCTGTTTGAAATAACAGAGGCTGACAAAAAAAAAAAAAAAAAAAGAATTAAAAACATTGAAGAAAATCTAAGAGAGCTATCAGACAACCTTAAGCACTCAAATATGTGAATCATGGGTATTCCAGAGGGGAGGAAAAAGGAGATTGCATTGAAGACATATTCGACAAAATAGTCACAGAAAACATCCCAGGTATAGGAAAGGACACAGATCTTCAGTTTCAGGAAGCTCAAAGATCCCCAAACGTATTTAACCCAAAAAGGTCTTCTCCAAGACATGTTATAGTCAAATTGGCAAAACTCACCAAGACAAAGAGACAATCTTAAAAGCTGCAAGAGAGAAGCATCAAGTAATCTATAAGGGAGCTCCAATCAGACCAACGTCAGAATTTTTAATCATAAACCCTAAAAGCCAGAAAGGAATGGGATGATATATTCAAAATATTAAAGACAGAGATTGCGACCCAAGAATACTTTACCCTGCAAGGCTATCCTTCTGAAATGAAGGGCAAATAGTATATTTCTCAGACAAACAAAAACTGTGAGAGTTCAGTACCACACGATTACCCTTACAATAAATTCTCATTGGAGTACTGGGTTTGGTACCTGAAAAATAACTACCACTGCCATAAAAACTCAAGAAAAATCAAAACCCACAAATAAAAATGCTAAAAATGAAGAGGGAAAAAAAAGTTTATCTGCCACCCAAGAAACCAACAAATACAGAAGACAAAGAGTAAATCAGAAAGAAAAGAACAAAAGCCACTTAAGATATCCAAAAAAATAAAAATAAAATGCTAGGAGTAAATCAACACTTTTCAATAACAACTCTTAATGTAAAAGGATTAAATTCCCAAATCAAAAGACACAGACTGACTAACTGGATTAAAAAGGTGGACCCAACTATATGCTGCCTTCAAGAGACTCACCTCACCTATAAAGACACATAGACTAAGAGTGAAAGGATGGAAAAAGATATGCCATGCAAATAGAAATGAAAAATGAGCTGGAGTAGCTATTCTTATATCTGATAAAATAGACTTTAAACTAAAAACCATAAAAAGAGATCAAGAGGGCCACTACATAATGATAAAAGGATTGATCCATCAAGAAGACATAACATTCATAAAAATATACGCACCCAATGTCACAGCAGCAAGGTTTATAAAGCAAACTCTATTAGACCTAAAGAAGGAGATAGACACTAATACCATAATAGCAGGGGACCCAAATACCCCACTATCAATATTGGACAGGTTATCTAGGGAAACAATCAGCAGAGAAACAGAAGACCTAAACAACACTCAAGACCAATAGGACTTGGCAGAAATCTACAGAACATACTATACAACAACCTCAGAATATTCATTCTTCCCATCAGGACATGGATCATTCTCCAGGATAGATCACATGTTAGGTCACAAGTCAAGTCTCAACAAATTCAAAAAAAAATTGGAATTATCCCATGTATTTTTTTCAGATCACAATGGATTAAACTTAGAAATCAATAACAAATGAAATTCTGGAATCTATACGAATACATGGAGATTAAACAGCATTCTACTTAATGACATATGGGTCCAAGAAGAAATCAAACAGGAAATTAAAAAATTTATTGAAACTAAAGAAAATAATGATACATCATACCAAAACCTGTGGGATACTGCAAAAGCAGTACAAAGGGAGAAATTTACTACATTAAATGCTTTCTTCAGAGAAATGGAAAGATGGCAAGTAAACAACCTAACACTTCACCTCAAAGAAACAGAAAAACAAGAACAATCCAAACCCAAAGTTAGCAGACAGAAAGAAATCATTGAGATCAGAACAGAACTTAATGAAATTGAAACTCCCAAATGTATACAAAAGATCAATGAATCAAAGAGTTGGTTTTTTGAAAAGATAAATATATTGACAAACCATTAGCATGGCTAACTAAAAAAAGAAGAGAAGACCCAAATAGTAAACATTAGAAATGAAAAAGGTGATATTACAACTGATACCTCAGAAATACAAGAAAGCATTAGAGAAACCCAAAAAACAATACAAAAGATCAATGAATCAAAAAGTTGGTTTTTTGAAAAGATAAATAAAATTGACAGACCATTAGCATGGCTAACAAAAAAAAAAGAAGAGAGAAGACGCAAATAACAAAAATTAGAAATGAAAAAGGTGATATTACAACTGATTCATCTGAAATACAAGGAATCATTCGAGACTACTATAAACAACTATACGCCAACAAATTTGAAAATCTGGAGGAAATGAATAAATTTTTGGACACACAAACTACCAAAACTGAGCCAAGAAGATGTTGAAAATCTGAACAGACCAATAACAATAAAAGAGATTGAAGCTGTTATCAGAAGGCTCCCAATAAAGAAAAGCCCAGGACTGGAAGGGTTCACTGCAGAGTTCTACCAAACATTCAAAGAAGAAATGACACCATTCTCTACAAACTATTCCAAAAGATTGAAATAGAGGCAATTCTCCCAAACTCATTCTATGAAGCAAACATTACCCTGATACCAAAACTAGTTAAAGATCTAACTATAAAAGAAAACTACAGGCCAATATCCTTGATGAATATCGATGCAAAAATCCTCAATAAAATACTAGCGAACATACTACAGCAACACATAAGCAAAATTATATGCCATGATCAAGTGGGATTCATTTCAGGGATGCAAGGTTGGTTCAACATACACAAATCAATATGTGAGATCCACCATATCAATTAAATCAAACACAGGACCATATGATTATCTCTGTAGACACTGAAAAAACATTTGACAAAATTCAACACTCATTCATTATAAAGACTCTCTACAAGTTAGTTATAGATGGAAAGTATCTCAACATAATTAAATCTATATGTGATAAACACACTGCCAGTATCATCCAGAACAGGAACTAGACAAGGATGCCCACTCTCATGACTCCTATTCAACATACAGTTAGAAGTACTAGCCAGAGCAATTCAGAGAATAGAAGGAAATAAAGGGCATGCAGATTGGAAAAAATGAAGTCAAACTGTCCCTCTTTGCAGATGACATGATCGTATATATCGAACAGCCTAAAGCCTCTACAAAAAAACTCTTGGAGTTGATAAATGATTTCAGCAAAGTTGCAGGATACAAAATCAACACACAAAAATCAGTAGCATTCCTATGCTCCAATAGTGAACATGCAGAAAGAGAAATCAATAAAGCTTGCTCATTTACAATAGCCACCAAAAAAATAACATACTTAAGAATAGAGATAACCAAGGATGTGAAAAATCTCTGTAATGAGAACTACAAACCATGGTTGAGAGAAATTAAAGAGGACACAAGAAGATGGAAAGATATCCCATACTCTTGGGAAGAATCAACACTGTGAAAATGTCCATACTACCCAAAGTGATATACAAATTCAATGCAATCCCCATCAAAATTCCAATGACATTTTTCTCAGAAATGGAAAAAAACTATCCAGACATTTATATGGAATAACAAAAGACCATGCACAGCCAAAGGAATTCTGAGCAAAAAAATAAAGCTGGAGGCATTACACTACCTGACTTTAAACTATACTACAAAGCTATAATAACCAAAACAGCATGGTACTGGCATAAAAGAGACACACTGATCAATGGAATGGAATAGAGAATCCAGAAATCAACCCACACAGCTACAGCCATCTGATCTTTGAGCAAGGCCCCAAGCCTATACACTGGGGAAGAGACTGCCTCTTCAGCAAATGGTGCTGGGATAACTGGATATCCATATGCAGGAGAATGAAACTAGACCCATAACTCTCACCATATACCAAAATCAACTCAAAGTGGATTTAAGAATTAAATATACACCCTGAAACAATAAATCTTCTTAAAGAAAATATAGTAGAAACACTCCAGGAAGTGGGACTGGGTACAGAGTTCATGAACACCACCCCCAAAGCAAAGGCAACCAAAGCAAAAATAAACAAATGGGATTATATCAAACTAAAAAGCTTCTGCACAGCAAAAGAAGCAATTAAGAGAGTTAAAATACAACAAATAGATTTGGAGAAAATATTTGCAATATATACATCTGACAAAAGATCAATATCTAGAATATACAAGGAACTAAAACAACTTTACAACAAAAAAATAACCCAATTAAATATGGGCAAAGGAGCTAAATAGACATTTCTCAAAGGAAGATATATGAATGGACACATAGAAAAAAATGCACAGCATTGCTCATCATTCTGGAAATGCAAATCAAAACCACACTGAGATACCATCTCACCCCAGTTAGGATGGCTAATATCCAAAAGACTGTGAATGATAAATGTTGGCAAGTTTTAATAGAAAAAGGATCTCTTATACACTGTTGGTGGGACTGCAAAATGGTGCAGCCTCTGTGGAAAATGGTACGGAGTTCCTCAAACAACTGCAGATAGATCTACCATTTGACTCAGATATCCCATTGCTGGGAATATATCCAGAGGAATGGCAATCATCAAGTCGAAGGTGTACCTGTTCTCCAGTGTTCATTGCTGCACTATTTACAGTAGCTAAGAGTTGGAACCAGCCCAAATGTCCATCATCAGAAGAGCAGATAAGGAAAATGTGGTATATCTACACAATGGAATATTATTCTGTTATAAAAAAAGAATGAAATACTGGAATTTGCAACAACATGGATGGACCTAGAGAGAATTATATTAAGTGAAACGAGTCAGGCACAGGAAGAGAAATACCAAATGTTCTAACTTATTGGTGGGATCTAAAAATAAATAAATAAATACACAAATAAACTGGTGGGGAATGAAGATGACAGAATAATCACAATTCCTTGAAGTTGTTAATGACAAGCAAACAGTTATGAGGTTGTTGGGAGGGAGGGGGAGTGGGAGGGGGTAGGGAGGCTTTGGTAGTGGGACACAGTAATCAACCACGTTGTATATTGATAAAATTAAATTAAATTTTAAAAAATCCCTAGAAATTACCAATGAAAATGAAGAGTGAACAAAACACAGAATAGCCATCCGGACTTTTTAAAACATTTTATCAAATAATTCTTGGGTAGAAGGGAAAATATACACTGAAATTACATACTTTTAAAAAGTGAGTAACAAGGAGAACACTATAAGAATACATGATACTTTTAAATCAATAGTAAATAAAAATTCTTATCAGTAAATATGTTATCAATAATAGTCATAGAATGAAAATGAGTTAATTATTTTGTTTTAAAAACCAGAAAAATAATCTATATTTAAAGAGAATAAAGAAAATAGTAATTGTATAATATTATGAGTAGGAAATATAAAATCATAGTAGATATAATTAATGAAACAGAATTCAGAAACTTCTAGCTCAGTTGTTCAAGAACGAAAGAGAGAATGTACAAATAAACTAAGAAACGTGAAGGAGTAATGACCACTGAAACAAATAATTCAAAAAATCATGAGAGAATAATATTCAGACTCCTGTGCAAATAAGTGTGAAAACTTTTATGGAATGGATAATTTTGTACTAAAATTAATCCTGTTAGAAAGCTTACTCATTCCAAGAGGAAATCAAAGAAGTCATGAAAGTTAAGAAACTTCCCCACAAGGAAAAGAACCAGACATAGAAGATGTCACAAAGGAATTCTGCCAAATATTCAAAGATTAAATAGCCCAAATGTTGTATAAATTATTTCAGGCATTAAAAAGGTAGAACTTCCCAAGCCCTTTTGTAAAGCAAATATAACACTGACACCTAAAATTACAGACCAATAATTCCCAAGACTATATGATATGGAAATAGATAAAATAGCAGAAAAATACAACATTTTGATACAGGTGCTCTCACATAAAGATGCAGTCTAGACTGATCACATCCCCAGACAGTAGAGGTAAATCCTCCAGCTTAGGTGGGAGAATAACACACAGATATTCCTGAGAATTGATAGAACCAACCAGTATCAACATAATTGAGCACCTGTGTTAACATAATTCTCCGTTATAAGCAATTCTTACCGAGGAAATTTTTATGACTGTAAACCAATAAATCAAGAAATTTTACTAGCTACTTTGTCCAGATAAACAGATTGTTCATATGGACAAATATCTCTCCTATTGGAAAAATAGGTTGGTCACATGGGCAAGTAACCCACTAATCAGACAAGTTTATTCTTTAGTTTTTCAGAACAATTATATCCTCAACTTTATCCAGTCCCTATAAGTTCATCACTTTGAAAGACCTACCTTAAATCACTTGAGCCTAGATACAAAAAAAAAAAAAAAAAAAAAATCTATAAATATCCTTCCCTACCCTACCTCTCAGACACTACTACCAAGTTATATTCTCCCTTGCTGCAATATAATTAATAAATTCAGATTTCCTTTGTCAATATGCTTTTCGGCTAATCTCATGGGAGAGTCAATTGTCAAGTCAATGTAATTTTGAGTTATAAATAAATCAGCCTGATTAAAACATACTTAATTTGAAGTTTGAAAACTAAGTATTTCTGAGGTAAATTTAAAATTTTGAGGCTCAAAAGTTAGTCAGAAATTTAATAATTAAGCTTTTGCACTTATTTGCACATGTATCATGTTTATACACGTTCTCATTTTAACGGAAACAACTTTTTTAAAAGCTAAAACATCAAATAAAAGGTTTGCAAAAGGCTTGCCTTTTTCTATTCTTTTGGCTTATCACTAGTGATAAGCTATTTGTCTCAAATTAGTAATTGAAGTCTGGATACAGTTATATTACTCATTATAAATTACTCTTATCAACTCAAAATCTCATTGCCTTATAGGAAAAACAATATCAATTCATAGTTTGAAGGTTTTTTTATAATCCTCTATTAAGTTATAAAGTTGTTTCCATAGAGCTTTAAATATAGAAAACAATATATTTCATTCCCCTTCCTCCAAATTTGTAGTCCTCACTGAAAAATCCATTTGTTATTACAAACTTTTTATTATCCAGCTGTTATTACAAACTTTTGCCTGTTAACAAAGTTCATAATTGGTATGCAGATCTGTTTATTTATAGAGGTGTCTTATGGCCTCTAGTGGTGCATCATATATGTGCATTTTGAAGTGTACTTGCATTCTTTAAAACTAATCACTGAACAACAGTTAGAAAAGAATACTGTTTTGCAAAATCACTTGAGTTGGTAATAGATCTGCAACATAACCAGTTCCCTTTTAGAGGAGCCCAAGTACAAAATGGCACCGTTCACCTCCTCACCTCCCCTTTCCTGTTCTCTTTTACAAGAAGCCTCACGGTTTCAGGGAAAACAAAACTTTCGGCGTTTCCGCATGTGCAGAACTCTCCATTCCCATGACCTAACTCAGTCCCCACCCCGGAATTACATTACCCAGCTCTTGGCGCCAAATTAGGAATTTAAGCTTCCACCGCCATAGGTTAGCTGCTGTCCTCCATTTTGAGCACAGCCCGGCAGATTTCTTTCTTTGATAAAGCCTGACCAGTCCCCAGCGTTTCAGCTCACTTTTTTTCGGTTGGAACACTAGGACTTTTTCCTGCTTTTCTACTAAGTACCCATCAAAAGGAAGGAATACATTGCCTGTCCAGATTAGAAGGAGCAATTTCTACAGCAGAAAATGGAGTCCAGAAAAAAAAATTGTGGGGAAAGGATTTGAAATATGCAAAAATGAACTTATTATTGGAAGTTTCTCCATAACAGGAGCAGCAAGCTGTTTCGCCAATGTTCAGTTTCTTGGACTAGTCTAAAGTCCAGTGTGATTTTGACATTGAAAAATAGTATTAATAATATTACCATTAATATCAACTCTTACTGAGCACTTTTTGCTTGTCAAAGAGCCTTTTTCAAATTATCTTTAATCCTTATTTATTCCCGCCAACAGTCTATTATTATTTTAACCTTATTAAGGGTGAGAGAGGATAACGGTTCCCCAGAGTAACAAAGCTAGAAAGGAGAACAGGCAATATTCAAATATATGCCTGATTTCAAAACTGTTTCTCTTTTCATGATGCTATGTTTCTTATTCTACCAATGATAATGAAATGAATGGAATGTGTGTGGGCTAACCTTGACATCTCACTTTCATTTCGTGTGTACATCTGTAATTCCCCTCACTCCAGCCTAAGTCACCCTATGTCCTTCCTGCCATGCCAAAACATTTTCTTTGGTTGTTTTGGCCTCCTTGCATGGTTTATTGTCCTCATGTTTACCTGACCACCTCCTAACTCCTGTTCTAGTGTTCAGCTTAAATATTATTTACTCAGGAGAAGCCTTATTCAATTTCCAAAACACAAAGTCAGGTACCCTTGTAATATACACTCATAGACCCTGTACTTATCATTTGAATTATCACAAGTGTAATCAATTAGTTGATCGTGAAATCATTTGTCTAAAATCAGTATTCTTCATTAGATCTATATTTACACAAGAAATGAGCCTCGTACTTATGGACAAGCCTGGTATCTCATACAATACCTGACAAGTAGCAAGAGCCTAATAAATATTTGCTGAAAAAATAAATAAGACAATTATATTAAACCATGTAGAGAAAAGTTATCTCTTGTATGCTGTCTTGGGACAACTGAGATTATAGTCCAAACACAATTAAAATGTTAGTGTTGAAAACTTACTTAAAGTCTGTCTAGTTCTAGGTCAAACACTTGCATGTCAGCTATCCCATTGCCTTAAATACTCACCTATTCTGTGACTAAATGTCTTCAATCTCAGGAAATTGAGTATCCAGAGGAAGCCCATTAGCACATGGTGATTTAAGCCCATTTCACTGAATTGAGTAATAATTCAATTAAAATGCCTATTTGGGTAACCTGCTAAACTTATATCTAACAAACTCACTATCAATTTCTACTTTTTCAGCCACAGAGAGAAAGTCCAGTTAACAACCATAAGATATTAGGAATAATATCTGTTGCCCTTCTACCTGGGCACAGACCATACAGACCCTTAGATATAATCTCTGGGATCTCCTTGACAATTGGATACAATTCCAACTGTGCTTCAGGGAAAAGTCTGTTTGCTAAAACATCAGCTGCTGGATTGTTCCAGCTCACTGGAATTCTATTATTTAGAGAATAACATCTAGCCCTAGAACAACAAAGCTCTATGATTTTTAAATGTCACCTTTTAAAAATAGCTATAAATTGGACTCCTCTGAGAGTTCTTATATAAGGTTTGGAAAAAAACATGGATAGCGGCAACATCTTCTTTTGTGATTTTTCAAAGATGAAGAAAAGTCATATACCAGTTGTCACAATGCTATTTTTACATTAAATGTTGTAGATACAGAAAGAACTCACAGAGGTTTAAATTATTTATTTCAAAGAGTCACAAATGCATTTAAAATTATGTTGTAAAGCTTTAATATTACCTAGACTTTTTTTCTTTTCCTTTTTTTTTTTTAAGATGCAGTCTTTCTGGAGCATATGTGCTTAGAGTAAAAACACTCATATTAAATAGCTATGGCATTATGTGAAGTAACATCCATACTTGTATTTAATTTATCAGTCATCTCCTTTGCTCATGTATGTGAAGCTAGTTATATTAGTCTTATATCATACTGTTAGTGAAAGCAATGTTTTTTGCAAAAATATTAAAAAATCTAGTTTTTTTCACAATAGCTATGTTTGCATCCCAAATTGCTTTTCCTCATTCAATTGAGGTGATTGATCATTCCCCACATTTTCTATAAATAAAATGTCAAAATAGTGTTAAACTTTTGGCAAAAAGAAATGATTATACATGCATGTATTTGCACTCACAACCAATTATGTACCCATAGCAGGTGGCAATAAACATTTCCCTGCAAACACTTGCTGATGTTATTGAAACCCTCACCCTAACCCACAGATTCATGTTGTTCCCCATGGTGCATTGCATTATTTGTTTTGCTGACAACACTCAAGACTCTGACATTAGATCACTTTCAATTAAGTATGAAAGAGTGGCAGACAGAAACTCAGGGGAAGACACATCTTGACTTGATGTCAGTATAAAACAGAATTCTTTCTCTGGAAAAGATTGGGGATGCCAAATAAAAAATTCCAGATATTTTAGAATCAAAGCTGGCATAAAATATTTACAAGATACACTTTTATACCGAAGTACCAGTATGTTTATTTTTTTCTTGTGGTTTCATTCTTTTTAACCCAAAGTGGGAAAACAAGGCTATTAATTTGAGTCTCCACAATACTTTTAATATTAACAAAATATTCTTGACTCTAGATACCTAGCCAAATACCTTTTTCTTGTCTTCCAGTCTAGGAAATTCTCAACCATTGTATCTTTTAATATTGATATACCCATGTTATACAAAAGTAACCTAAAAGAATGGGTAATTAGATATATTTATTTAGAGAAACTTCAGTTAGGCAGTGATTTATACATTTAAGTAGATTTAAAGTCAAACTGCCAAATATATTTCTTGATAGAACAAATGAAGATCTAAATAAAATTAGAATAGGACAAAGTTAGAATAGGTGTAAGACAACACATCACAGGGGAATTATTGAAAGCTAACAAGAAATAACAATCAGAAGACTACCACAGAATAATAGAAAAAGACCGACAACAAAAATTTAGTGGAAAACAATTCCTTGGTAATTCACCATAATACTCATTCCAATAGAATGAAAGTGACACGATGTAGCAGTTCCATAGATCAGTAAGGAACCCATGCGAGTATTGCCCTGACTTCATTACAAGTGGACCATGTCCCTCCAAAAAGAAGCAATGGCATCAGAAGAGAAACTTAAGGTCTGAAATTAGCCTAAATAACGTGAAAAATATATAAATTTACACAAACATCAAACAGCTAAATGGTCAAATAATATCAAGAGTTAGAAGAAAAATAAAAATTCAAAGGTTGGCCTGTTAGCTCAGTTGGTTAGCACATGGTGTTATATATAACACCAAGGTCAAGGGTTCATATCCCCCAACCGACTATCTGCCAATAAAAAGAAACAAGAAACAAACAAACAAAAAAAAAAAAACAATGACAATAACCTTTAGGAGGTAACATTTTGAGCTTTGGCAAATAAGATCAGATTGAAACAATGTAGGATTTTGGACAAAACGAATTGAATCTCCTGAATATGAATCAGAATGGAGACCTTACAAGGTTTGACTTATCTAGCCAACAGTAATTTTACTTATTGGTAAATTCCTATTGAGAACTTTCCTTTGGCTCTGTGAACACTTTACTCCTATTGGAAGGTGGAATACCTGAAGGAGAAACAGAGTAGGACCACAAATTTCAATCTGCAATGTAATGGACCTTGTTTCTGAGGTTTAAAGGCAATATCAAATATGGATCTGGATTCATGAGAGAGAATAAATACAGTGGATTACAATGCTCTGAGTCATATTTTCAAGCTTTTTATAAAATAGGAGGTGGCAAGTAGTATGTGATCAATGATCAGTTTGAATAAAACTAAGAAGTTGCTTTTGCAATTATAATTATTGTTTGTCTTTCTCAAAATATTTCAATATTAGCTTTAGTTTTTTTATTTTTATTTTTATTTTTTATTGTTGATGTATATTCATGATGTACAAAGCTCATTGTCACCCCTGGGCCCAAGATATGAAGGCCAGACTCATGCTGGCAGCATACCCATTACCACAAATAGCATTTGTACCCCGTGTCCCCACCCAATTAACCCCAACCTCCCTTCTCCTCCACCTTTCTCATCCACTCCACTTTATAGCCCAAAGAATGTTTTCTCCCTCTGCAAGTCCGATGCAACACTATCAACTTTCCTTCCTTCTTTCTCTCTTAGCTTCTACATATGAGTGAGTACCTGTGGTTTTTATCCCTCTGTGCTTTGCTTATTTCACTCAACATAAGTTTCTCCAGGCTCATCCATGTTGTTGCAAATGGGAGGTATTCCTTGGTGTATATATACCACATTTTCCTTATCCACTCATCCATACATGGACATTTAGGTTGGTTCCATGTCTTTGCTATTGTGAACAGAGCTGTGATCAACATGGGAGTGCAGGTATCCCTTTGACATGATGATTTCCATTCTTCTGGTATATACCTAGAAGGCGGGGGGGGGGGGGGGGGGGCGGGGATTGCTGGATCGTATGGACGATCTATCTGTAGTTGAGAAAGCTCCATACTGTTTTCCATAGTGGTTGTACTAATCTCCGGTCCCCCCAACAGTGTAGGAGCGTTTCCTTCTCTCCACACCCTCACCAGCATTTGTTATGCACCGTCTTTTTGATTATAGCTAGTCTAACTGTGAGAGAAGTAGACACTATCTGAATCAGTAGGGTATCTGAAGGGTAGCTATGAAAACAAAAAATGGCTGATAAGAATTAACTGTAAAATATTAAAAGCTTTTCCTCCTGAATTTAGGAGGAAGAAAACAATGTCTGCTTTTGCCATTTCTGTTCAACATTTAATGCAGTTTCCAACTGTGCAATAGAGGAAAGTAAATAAAAGACATACATATTTGAAAGGAAAAATAAACTATCTTTATTCCCAGATTGCAGGTATATCTGAGTAATGTAAGAGTCTACTTAAAAACATTACAAATAATAAATGAATTTAACAAAGTCACTGGATACAATTTAATGTATAGAATTTAATTTTATTTCTCTATACTAGCAGCAAACAAAATTAAAATATCGCAATTGCATTAAAAATAAGATTCATGAGAAAAAATCTATCAAAAGATATTCAAACTTTTATGCTTAAAACTATGAAACATTGTTGAAATAATTAACAAAAACAAATAAATGGAGATATTACACTATGTCCATATATTGGAAAACTCAAAATTGATAACACATTTTTTCTAAAAATATTCTAAAGATTCAGTGCAATCCCAATTCAAATCTCAGCAGAGTTTAAGAATAACAAACTGGTTCTCTACCTGACATCAATATTTATAAAGATATAGTAATTAAGACATGGGGGTTATTAATGCAAGGTCAGAAAACAAACTGTTCATATTTCCAGAAAAAAAGACCTCCACGTATTTTTTTTTAACAAACATACCACTTAAATATGATGGAGAAATGATTTTTCCCCTATAACTGGTGCTGAATCACATACACCCATATGAAAAAATGAACTTTGTGTCTTACCTCACATGAGACAGAAAATACTAAAACCTAAATGTGGAATCTGAAACAAGCAGGCTTCTAGAACAATTCACAGGAGAATACTTTATGATACTAGAATAGGCATGAATTATTTTTTATTTTTTTTAATCCCCTACAAGGATCTCTCTCTCTCTCTCTCTCTCTCTCTCTCTCTCTCTCTCTCTCTCTCTCTCTCTCTCTCTCTCTTTAAATTGAAACATTTTGATTGTATGTATTTACAGGGTATAGAGTTATATATTTCAATACATGTATACATTGTGTGCTGATCATTCAGGGTAATTAGCTTATTCATCATAGCAAAACTTAATCATTTTTTTGTAATGTGCACATTTGATCCCCTCTCTTCTAGCAGTTTGCATGCAGTAAATCATTATTGCTTATAGATTTCTTGGTCGACTGTACACCAATAGAGCTCATTTTTTCTATATCACAGCACTTCTGTGCCCATTAATAAGCCTTTCGCTATCCCTCCTCCTCTCCCCTCACCTTTCCTACTTCTAATAAATATAGTTCTTCTCTCTGCTTTTAACAGTTCAACATTTTTTTTTTTTTGTCTTTTTGTGACCACCGGTAAGGGGATTGCAATCCTTGGCTTGGTGTCGCCGGAACCGCACTCAGCCAGTGAGCGCATTGGCCATTCCTATACAGGATTTGAACCCGCTGGCAGGAGCGCGCCACTGTGCTCCCAAGCGCTGCACTCTCACATCACACAATGCATAAAAATTAAGTTAAAATAAATTATAGTCATAGACCTAAGTTTAAAAGGTTAACCTAACATGAGGAAATCTTCTCAAACGTATGAAGATTTCTTAGGAAACACAGAACACTACACTTAAAAGAAAAATTTGGCAAAGTGGACTTCAGCAACTGTTAAAGTTTCTTTTTCTTTTCTAACAAGAACATTCACAGCAGCTTTATTTATAACAGCCCAAATCTGGAAATAAATAACCTAAATGGCCATCCACAGAATAGGTAAATTGTGGATTTTCATTAAATGGAGTATTACATAGAAATGGGAAAAACAAAAACAAAAAACTAATTCTACATAGACATGAATCAACCTCAAACATATAATATTGAGTGAAAAAAGCTAGACACAAAAGAGAAATCTGTATTGTATAATTTCATTTATACAAAGTTTATTAATGAGCAAAACTAATATAATGCGATAGGGGTCAGAATGGTGGCTATCTTTGGGGGGTATTGACTAGAAGGGGGCACAAGACAATCTTCTGAGAGGCAGGAAAGGTTTTATATCTTGATCTGAGTGGCAGTTCCATGGGAGTATTCATACATGAAAATTCATTGAGCTGCACATTTATGATGTGTGCACTTCACTGTGTATGAGTTATTATATCAAAAGAAAAATGAAGGAAGCGATACAACTTTACAGGCTGAAGTGTGGGTGGGAGCTGGAATTCCATCATATCAGGAGGATGGGAATTAGGGTAAGGCTAAGTTGTAAAGGTGAAAGGTTGGACCTGGTCTTTATTTAAATTTTTGACTTTGTTCATCACATTCATTTTGAATTTCTAAAATACTGCATTATTAGTAATCTTTTTTGTATTGAAACAATTGATTATACATATTGGTGGGATACAGAGTTAACTATTGGTATTTGTGTACAGATGTGATGATCTTATAAGTATAATTAGCATATTCATCATTGCAAAATGTAATCATTCTTTGTATACATTAAAAAGTGTCTGTTTCATCAAAATACACTCTTAAAAAAATGAAAACAACTGCAGACTGGGAGAGAATATTTGTATTACATACATACGACAAAGGACTTGTAGCCATTATATAGAAGGTAATTTTTGACTCGATGTTAAAAACAAATAAGAAACAATATAAACAATGGCAAAAAAACTTGAATAAACACATTACAAATGAAGGTATTGACTGGAAAAAGGCTTACCATCTTTAGTCATCAGAAAAATAAAAATAAAACCATTAATTAAAAGTCACTGTATGTTAGCTAGAATGGCTAAAAGTTAGGTGAGAGACAATATTAAATGTTGATTAAGATGTGAAGTTACTGGAAATCATATGTTGCTGGTGTGAGTGTAAAATAGTATAATAACTCTGGAGAACATCTTGGCCATTTCTTATAAAGTTAAGTATGTACTAAACACATGACCAAGCAATTGTACTCCTGAGTTAATTCTATAACTAAGGTAAACTTTTTTAAATGTTCAAAAAAAGGCTTGCAGAAAAATGTTTACATAACTGTGCTAATAATAGCCCAATACTAGAAACAACCCAAATGTCCAGCAAAAGGTTCACTGAATAAACCAATTATGATATATTCGTAGAGTAAACATTTTTTAGTGGTGAAAAGGAATGTACTACTAATATATAAAACAGCATATATAAATATCTGAAATATTATGTTAGTGAAAGAAACTAGAAATAAGTACATACTGTGTTATTTAATTTATGTGAAGTTCTAGTACACTCAAAATTAATCTATATTGAATACAGTTGGCACTCCATATGAATGGGTTGCAAATTTGTGCATTCCACCAAGTGCAGATTGAAAAAAAACAAACAAAAACAAAAAATCCACAAAGTTGTGAGAAGCAAAATTTGAATTTGCTGTGCACAGTGTACTTCGTTGACTACATACAAATGGAGTGATGTATAGGCATTGTATTAGGTAATACAAGTAATCTAGAGATGGTTTAAAGTATACAAGAGGATGTGCATCGGTAATATGCAAATACTACACTATTTTATATAAGGCACTTGAGCATCTGTGGATTTTGGTATCGGTTGGGGTTTTAGAACCGATCCTTCATGATGCTGAGGGATGGCTTTTTTAATCAGATAATTGTGTGCCTGAAGTGGAGGTTGGGTGAATTTATTACAAATGACTCTTTTTTTGCAATGGGAATTATTTTGATCAGGATGGTGGAAACATGGTTTTAAACATTTATCCAAAGTCAATGACTTCTACTTAAAATTGATGCATATTATGTGTAAATTATGCTTCAGTACATTTAAATATTTAAGAAAGTTATATCAGATTTAAAGAGCATAATTTACATTTGTAAGCTGTGGCTGAGAGTAATGATAAGAAAATGAATTATTTGTACCATGGTGAGGGAGAATAATAATGTGAAAAATTCTCCAAACAAAATAGGAATTTTCAAAGATTCTTCATAACTAAAAATCATAATATGTATTATATGTGAATGCAATAAGGAAAAAAGTGAGAAAAAATTGTTTTAAATTTTTAAGAGTTTTGATAGTCTATATAGAATGTATAAGAGGATCTACAGAATGATTATTAGTAGATTAGAACGGAAAAGAGTTAATAGAATGGTTTGACATAAGGAAAATGTAATATACAATAATTCCCATTTATCTTAAATAAACAAGTAGATATCATTTGAAATATATATATATATATTACTCATTTAATTTGCCCCAACACTGAAAGTTACATAGACGTAAATCTATTGAGTATTTGCAGAACCTATAGGGAGAAAAGTATAAAATGATAATAAAAACCTAAAACTTTCACTGATTTTATTATTAACAAATTATCAATTTTAAGTTTTCTCCAGTTCTAGAAAATTCTCAGCTCATACAGTTTTGAATTTTGCCTCTGCACCCTTCTTTGTATTCCTTTACTATTAGACTCCTGGTAGAGCCTCTGAGTTTTGATTTCTCATGCAACAGAGATTATTCAATCTCTGTCTTTTTTATATCTCTGTTCAATGTTCTACTAAACTATATAGGCTCCAGGAGGACAAAGACATTTGTCTTTTCTTCTTTTTTTTCCAACACTAATGGAAGTTTCAAGTGCCTAGAATGATGGTTGGCACACAGCAGGTCCTCAATCCATATTTGTTGAATAAAAAGATGTGTAGAGCCTCCTTGCTGTGTTATTGGTGAATTTCCCAGGTATAGTCTTCTAAATGTAAAGCAATAAATATAGATCTGTGGTTAAGAGCATAGACTCAGGAACCAGAACCCCTTGGTCAGAATCTAGGAACCACCTCCAAATCAAAAATTACTAAATGTTTTTTGGAACATTGTTTAACTCCTGTTAATATTTTCCTCATTTGGAAAAAGAAAATTATGGAGGTTTGTTGTGATGATTACATAATTAATTCATAATTTGCTTAGAACATTGCCTGGCACATAGTAAGGGCTTCATAAGTGTTGACTATTATTCTGCTAATTCCACGTTTACCTTTCCCAGGTCTAGCCCATTTATTGCTTTTATAATTTCAGTGACTATATTCTGTATTTCCATTGCATTATTATTCTTCTGTCTAATTATTAATTAAAAAGGTTATTGAAGTGCTATATAAATCCGTAAGTGTGCACATATTACAATCTGATATATTGATGAATGTGCTCCAAATAAAAACTCATAGATTACACATCCAAGAAATACAATCTTATCAGGAAGCTTCCTTTTTTAAATTTCAGGCAATGCATATCTCATCACTGTATTCCATAGTAAAAATATGAATATGTCACAATTTTTGGCCTTGTAATATTGGTAGTCATTTAGATTGTTTCCAGTTTTCATTACCAACAGATTTTATTTCATAAGCTTCTGTTTTTAAATCACTGTTGCTAATTCCTAATTTAATTTAACTTTTAAAATTTAAGTAGAATTATCTAAAAGGTCTTCAAATGGTTATATTACTCTTATTTCTTATTTTAATCATTGGTCTTTTGAGAATATTTAATTTATTAGCTTTATCATTTGCCTAGTAGTTCTTGCTTATGAGTTTCTTATTTAAGATATTTTTCTCATATGGGTGCTATCCCTGGGAGATGACTGTAAAGACATTAGTGTATATAAGTTTTTTTATTAAAAATATTTTAACATTTACTTGTGTGAATTTGTGGGGTACAGTATGTTGTTTCAATACATGCATATACTGAACAATATTTCACTTAAGGTAGATAGCATAATTTTGTACCCAATAATCTACCACTGGTTTACATTAGTGAATTAGTTTTGATTTCTCAACCAACAAAGATGATGTTATGTTGGGCCTTTAATTACATGCAGAACAACACATGGCTATGCTATGCCTGAGCCACAGGCTGGTTTTCTTCCTTAGAAACCTCAGGCAAGCAGGTGAAGTATTCTAATACCAATTCATGCACTGTCTTCCTAGACCTACATTTAAATTACATATAGAGTATGCAGCCCCAGTCCCTTTTAAGCAGTGGTTTCCCTTCTTATCCTCAGTTCTCCACCAGCAGCTCTCTATAGGGCTTCATGCTATGCTTTCTGCATTTTCTATTTCTCGTTCATAAGATATTTCTTAGCAAAGTTACATATTTAATTATATTTTATTTTCACACTTTATCTTGCAGATCTCTTTAGTTGGAGAAGGAGTTTTAATATTTGCTATATCCACCGTCTTGACCTCGAACATCTATATTAACTTTGTAATTAAAAAATAAAAGTTTTCTATTTACCCATTTTATGAAAACATCTTTATTTTCAACACAAAAATTCAAAAACAGAAGCAACTTGCCAAGTTCTTCATCTATTAAAATATATTCTAATTTAATTACAAATTTTTACATTTGTTTCAAAGGAAATAATTTGTTGATTCCTACTCTTAGTTAACCTGTGTAATAATGTTTAAACCCTTTTTGTGTGTGTGTGGCTGGCTGGTATAGGGATTCGAACCCTTGACCTTGATGTTATAATATCATGCTCTAACCAACTGAGCCAACCAGCCAGCCCCAAATTTTCATTACATGTCAAGAATTAGAGCATTGAAAAGGGGAAATAGAGTAATAATAGGCACATTTGAATAAAGTGTTTTTCTCCTCATTTAATCTTTTATATTTAGTCCATCAAGTTAAGGCAACAATATTACTCAGTTGTTCAAAATTCATTCGAATTATTCATCTATGATTTCACTAACTATAAAAAGAGTCTATACTTCTTTTTTAGATCCCAATATCATTTGTAAAGAATCCTATGTGATATGATCTAATTTCTAACTAAAGATAAAATTAAAATTGCCTAAGAAGTTTATTATTTCTTTAAAAATGGTAGAGGCAATCAAAAGCATCAATATAATTTCTGGTGCACTCAATAAGGGCAAGAACATTGATTAAAATGATGGTCACATCATTTATTAGTCCTCACTAAGATTACATTGCATTTTTATCTAAATGAATCTTAATTACAATTAAACATTTGTATAAATACCACAATCATTTTCTCAGCATTATTAAACAGATACACCATCATGAATGTTAAATTCTAAGTCACAATGTGAATGCATAGATAAATCATACATGTGTTTATATGCATATATGTATATGTGTGTCTCTATACACTAGCATATATATGCTACACTAGCATATATATTATTACTAGTGTTGCATATATTTGCTAGTGTATATTGCAGCATATGCTAGTGTGTGTGTGTGTGTGTGTGTGTGTGTGTATACATGCAGTTGACTTTTCAACAACATGAGTTTGAATTGCACAGTTTCACTTACATGCAGACTATTTTTCAACCAAGGGCAGATCAAAAATACAGTATTCATGGGACGTATACAGAGGGCCAACTTTTCATATATGTGAGTTCTACAGGGCTGGCTATATATGTATACAGTTGTCCCCCAATATTCATGGGGAACTGTTTCCAGAACCTCCATGGATACCAAAACCCATGAATGCTCAATTTCCTGATATAAAATGGTGCAGTATTTGCATGTAACATATGTACATCTGCATGCTTTAAATAATTTCTAGATTGCTTATAATGCCTAATAGAATGCAAATGCTATGTAAATTGTTACTCTATTGTTTAGAGAACAGTGACAAGAAAATAAGTCTGTACAGGTATAGTACATATGCAATTTCTTTTCTGAATATTTTTCATCTGTGGTTAGTTGAATTCACAGACGTGGGACCCAAGGATATGATGGACTGGCTGTGTGTGTATGTATGTACATATGGATATATAAACTATATGATAGTATGTGTGTATATATATGGCATAATATATATTTATGCTAGTATGTATAGATTATGAATATGCCTTTACATCTGATACCTGTCACATCAACTGCCTCAACTGTGTAAGCCTCTTCCATTTTTGACTCTACCTTATCCCTAGTCCCTTTGCTTGTTTTTTCAACATATTCCTTAAGATATTATAAGAAAATCATCTCCTCCCAAGCTTTCCTGACCATCCCTGTCTGATTAAGGAGTCCTTCTCTGGTACTCAAATGTCTTCTTATGATCAATTTATCTGAGAACTGACAGCCCTGCTTTGTATCACAGTTTGCCTGTCTTCTAGAGCAATGCTTCTTAATCTGTAAGCACTGCTTAAAGTATTATGACTGAGGCACTCACAGCTAAAGATATAGCAAGGGTACAATATATCCAACATACTAGCCACTCAGTAATGTTGGCTAGGTAAATGAATAGATGAAACAGTAACTATAGTAATAACTAAAATAAATACTTTGGTTTAATGAACCATATTAATCATTTCACATTCAGTGTTCCTATTTTTTCCCACAATAATCAAATGAAGTAGTTTTTACAGTTTAAGTGGTTCAAAGGGTACATTAAATATTCCGTGGTACAAACAGTTACTAAATGTCAGAATTCTTATTTTGGCTTCATAGTCATCCTTAGTGGTTTTTTTTTTTATATGTTTTCTTTTAATGTATACTTCATTACTTCTATACTTGCCTTTTCTTCCTATAACCACCAAACTACATTTTCAATTATATTTTTCAAAGAATATAGTGTGTGTGTACATCCTTATGTGTTGCTTTTCCTTTTTATGTGCTTTAGTTTCATCATTATATAAGTTTAATAGTAATTATACCATTTCATGGTGGTGGTGTGTGTATGCAAGGCAATTAGCAAAATGCCTGAAATGACATTTAAAACTGTGTGACCTAATGACAGATCTGAATTCAAAGGCAAACAGTCTCTGTAGAGGGGAAAAATACAAAGTAATTGAGATTTGGTTCTATTTTTTCTTTCAAGGCAAATAATAATTTCTGTATGAAATATAAAATGAGATGTGGTTGTATACACATTCACTTTGCAGTTTTCTTTGCAGAAGGTATACAAAAAAGTATCAAATGATGGTGACTTATCTAGGGAAAACACTGCTCTTCATCCACTAAAGAGCTCAAAGCATAATAGCTGATATGAGATAAACTTGCATGGCCTCCTTTGCAGAACATTGTTTCCTCATTCTTTCCCACTAAGTCAGCTATATTGTTGTATTACATCATTGTTTAAATTTATTACCATTTCTTAATTTAGCATGTTGTAATAGCGTCTCTTGATATTTTTATACATATAAAGTGCTAAAAGTATCATAAAACTTAAGATAATAAAAATAATTAGTATACTTGTAAATTTAATAACTTGTGGTAGATTTCTCATTTTAAAAGTGGAAGATCCTGGAAGAACAGGGACTCTCAGTTATTGCTCGTGGGAATGCAAAATGTTACAGCCCCTTTGGGAGGTAGTTTGGCAGTTTCTTACAAAACTAAACACACTCTTATCTTATAATACAGAATATTTATATAATACAAATATAATCATTGGTATTTACCCGGAAGGTTGAAAACTTACAACCACACAAAAACCTACACATGGTTGCTTACAGTAGCTTCATTGTAAATTGCCAAAACTTGGAAGCAACCAAGATCTCTCTCAATAGGTTAATGGATAAATAAGCAATGGTACATTCATGCAATGAAGTATTATTCAGTAATAAAAAGAAATGAGCTGTCAAGTCATAAAAGGACATGGAGGAAGCTTAAATGCATATTACAAAGTGAAAGAGCTAATGTGAAAAAGGTACATGCTATATGATTCCAACTATATGGCATTCTGGAAAGGGCAAAACTTTAGAAAATAGTAGATCAGTAGTTGTCAGGAGTTAGGGGAGAGAAAGAGAATGATAAATACGTGGCGTACAGGAGATTTTTAAGGCAGTAAAATGATTCTGTGAGATGCTATAATGGTGGATACATGTCATTATACATTTTTCAAAACCAATAGAATGTGCAGCACTAAAAATGAACCCTAAAATAAACTATGGACTTTGAGTGATAATGATGTGACAGTGTAGGTTCATCAATTGTAACAAATGTACCACTGAGGGACAGAATGTGGATGGTGGGGAAGGCCATAAATGTAGGGATAAAGGGGTATATAGGAACTCTATACTTTCCACTCAATTTTGTTAACAGCCTAAAACTGATCGTAAGAACAGTCTATATTTTAAAAAGTGGGAGACTCCATAATTTGATTTAAGTTTGAGATACCATCTAACCCCAGTTAGGATGGCTAAAATCCAAAAGACTCTGAACGATAAATGCTGGCGAGGTTGCGGAGAAAAAGGAACTCTCATACATTGTTGGTGGGACTGCAAAATGGTGCAGCCTCTATGGAAAATGGTATGGAGGTTCCTCAGACAATTGCAGATAGATCTACCATACGACCCAGCTATCCCACTGTTGGGAATATACCCAGAGGAATGGAAATCATCAAGTCGAAGGTATACCTGTTCCCCAATGTTCATCGCAGCACTCTTTACAATAGCCAAGAGTTGGAACCAGCCCAAATGTCCATCATCAGATGAGTGGATACGGAAAATGTGGTACATCTACACAATGGAATACTACTCAGCTATAAAAACGAATGAAATACTGCCATTTGCAACAACATGGATGGACCTTGAGAGAATTATATTAAGTGAAACAAGTCAGGCACAGAAAGAGAAATACCACATGTTCTCACTTATTGGTGGGAGCTAAAAATTAATATATAAATTCACACACACACACACACACACACACACACACACACACACACAGACCCACAAAAAAAAAACCCAGGGGGGGGGGAAGAAGATATAACAACCACAGTTACTTGAAGTTGATACGACAAGCAAACAGAAAGGACATTGTTGGGGGGGAGGGGGGAGGGAGAAGGGAGGGAGGTTTTGGTGATGGGGAGCAATAATCAGCCTCAATGTATATCGACAAAATAAAACTTAAAAAAAAAAACAAAAAATAAGTTTGTTTTTCAGCCAGAGCTAGGTTTTAACATCCTCATTCATTTTAAAAATTAGAAATTTTAGAAATTAGAAAGTACTGTATTTATCAGGGAAATCAAAAGCTACTGAATCTGTAATTACTTAAGTGAAATTACTTGCAAAATATAAAAAGTGTATAAATATCACATTGCTATTATGACATACTCTAGTATGTGTCAGGCATATAGTCTGTCTATGAAGATCATGCCTCCATAATGACTTCAGAAACATCCAAATTTATGAAAGCTTTCCATTTTCAATTTTGCAATACTTATGTTATTCTAATTTTTAAGAAAAATTCCAATTCTTTATATATCTTATCTATTTAGTCTTAATCATAATTTTTACATCTATATCTTACAATCTTCAAATTTAACAAAACAGTTTTGAAAAGTGAAGACACCTAGCCTAATATGGATTATTGAAAAAGAGATTACTTTGCTTTTCCAGAGATTTGCTGTAATGATTTGGAAATAGTATTGCTGCACATTAACTTTAACTAGTTTTAATGTCAATACGTTTCTCATCTCATCGAATCTCCTCGACTATGTGAATTCATTTCATATCTGGGATGCCATACCTGATAATAGAATAGAGAGAGGGGCATTGAGAGAGAGAGTAAAGCTTATGAAAGAGACCATAAAGTGACTAAAACTCATAGAGCTTTTACTTGAAAATAGACAATTTCCTTAAGATTCATTGGGAGTTGTAAGAGAAAAGTTAGTTTACTTAATAACAGACTCAAATCCTTATGAACCTTAAAGCGTAAGGATTATGCATCTGCATAGCTCTGCGTAAGATCTATTTTAGAAGAATGAATCTGAGATATTAGGGGAAAAAGCATCCATAATTCTTTTCTCTATGATACTTCAAATGTTCATGTTCAATAAATGTTTGTTAATAATAACATTTCTGCAATGACAAAACATTTTCTGTGTTCAGTAGGACAATTAGCCTGCTGTTATCCATTTACAAATATAAGGTAACACAATTGGGTACTGAGGTTGACAGGCTTACCATTTAAAAATGATTTCTTATTGCTACATAACCGTAAAAGCTAATCAATCATTTCCACTATAAAAAGCTAATCTATACATAGTAATTTCTAGTTTATGTGTCTAACTGTATGTATATAAATAAGAATAAAGTTTATATTAAAAATGTTTTCTGATCTTTGCCAGTGTTATGATTAAAATTGCCATTTTTCAGAATTCATATTTATAACTAACAGAATATATTTTTTAGTATAGCAACTGCTTGTAATAATGAGATGTCATCTTTCTCCTTTGGAAATATAATTGCTCAATTTTGCTGTAATATCAATAGTACTTTCTCAGTAAACAACTCCAAATGGTTTGCTGATAACCAAAATATTTTACAATTTATTTTGTAATCTCTCTTAGAAATATTTCAATCCTTTGTCATTCCAATAAGTGAAAACTGACAGATGCTATGCCTAGTTAGCAATGTTCGTCTTAATTAGAAAGTTTTTCCACCGTAATTCAATCCCTATAATGTTCTTCCCTTAATCTAACTTCTCAATAGAAACATTTATTGAATGCCTAATTGTGCGAGGTACATGCTAGGGATGGATTATGTAAACATGAAGAGAACCTTGTCCTTCCTCAAGAATTCATATATTCATAGTGTAAAAGTTAAACTGTAAGTGTTATAATAGAGCATGTAAAATATTGAAATAATAGAGCATGTAAAATATTGAAGTAGAAAGAATGAATCACAACTAATGGTAGCCAAATGCCTAAGTTTGAAACTCCCTGTGGGGAAAATAGAATAATTTAGTCAGGCTCCCTAGCTCAGGTCTGGTTGGGGGTTGAGCAGCACATTTCTTGTAAACAAGTTGTGTGTGGGTGGAGTTAGTGCACGTGTGCACCAATGTATCTTTTTAGCTTTGTTGCTATTGTGTGTTCTGGAGTTTGTGAAGCAGAGCTGGCTGGCAAAGCTCAAGTCTAAAAATAGAGCATGTTTACTCTGCTGGTAGCTGCTCAGTTTTTCTTTGGACTTTGCCTGTAGCAGTTGAGTTTCTGAGTTTCTCTGTGGACTGCTTAGCTCTTAGTGTTATGTGTGCTGAATAAAGACTCCCCTTTCTTCAATCAAGGCTCCAAGGACATTTTTGTCTGTTTACCTAGCTTGTAGACCTGCATGTGAAGGGTTTGTGAATGGGCTCGAGGGGTCTGTGAGCTCCAGACCCTACCCTAGCTCTACACTCCCCTTCACATACACTAAATTAAACTAGCTAAGAACAGTATCTTAAAAAAGCAAAGCAATCTAATGATTATAAGCTCATTTATATAGACCAGACACACACATTTGATTTTCACAATGACTCTTATGTATTTAATTCTTAAATTTACTTTTTAACTCTTAAAAGGAAGCAACTTTATGCTAAACTCTTGCTGAAGGGGTATATTTGTTTCCTCATGAATTTTAGTCTTTGGAAGCATATGAATATAATAAGAATGAATTAAATATGACTTTAAAAAATTATCTGACTTCATTAATAAAATGATCATAACTGAACTTGAAATTTTTTATTGCTGATACATTTTAAAGACTAACCACAATTTCCTACATTCTTTGAGAGTTTAAGCCTTCTCAGTTTTCCTTCAATAAATGAATTTCAAATAAATAATATTGCAACTGTAAAAGCTAAAATAGCATTAAAATTCATACCCAACCAAAATTTTATAGGATACTTATGGCTAAAATCTTCTATGACTAAAAGCCTTAGAATTCCTATAAATAGCACATCCAATTTAAAAATTTAATCAGTATCAACCTAATAAGACCTATTTAATATTGAAGTGATCTACAGAGTAGTCATTTCTTAAAAACAAGCATGATTACAATGATTATTTTCCACTGTTCTCTTCTACTTTATTCCTATATATTTCCTGTTGAGCGACACAAGATAAAAAATCACACAACTAACTAGAACACTGAAAATTTATGGCCTCCAAACTCACTTCATGGCCTCAATGCCTTCTGGTATCACCCAAAATGCCCATAATTCCTTATCTTCTTTTTTTTTTTTTTTTTTTTTTTCTGACCAGTAAGGGGATCTCAACTGTTGGCTTGGTGTTGTCTGCACCATGCTCAGCCAGTGAGCACACCGGCCATCCCTATATAGGATCCGAACCCACAGCCTTGGCACTACCAGTGCTGCACTCTCCCGAGTAAGCCACTGGGCCTGCCCCTAATTAGTTTTCTTCTGTTTATCATATCTTCTATTTTGAAATATCTCTGCTCTTTTCAATCCTTTTATCCTACCACTAGGTAAATGACCTCATTCCCAACCTTATAGAGAAAACAGAATCTATTGCAAATATCCCAAACTCTCCTATTTAAAGTATTTTCCCAAAACAGGAAGGTAGCCCCCTCTCTGGGGTCCTAGGTAGAGTCCAGGGCAGATCCCTCCACCCAGAAGCAGGTAAGAGAGCATACCAAAAACACCATTTCTGCATGGGTGGCCTACAACAGCAACTGCCAAAGTGATGAGTACTGCAAAAGCAGCTAAACAGCAGAGCAGTAGCCACAGCCACCATGCAGGCAGCCCACCAGACATTCAACTGCTTTGATACAAGGAAAGTCACCAGCAGAAATTGGGAAAAAAAGAGGACATCTCTTTCCTCAAAGCCCACCTCCAAAATAATAGAAGCAACTGTTCTACCAGATGACCAGCTATCAATGTAGAGATACTAGAAATAGAAAAACCCAAGAAAATATGACACTACCAAAGAATACAGTAATTCTCAAAAACCAGACCCTATAGAGTAGGAAACCCTTGAAGTGGCTGAAAAGGAATCCTGAGCAGCAATCCTAAAAACAGGTCACTGATTTACAAGAAGGCTCAGTAGATAACATAATGAAACTAGAAAAAAAGAAAATCCAGGATACAAAGGAAGAAATTTACAGAGATTAATAACTTAAAAAAGAATGTAGCAGTACTCATGAAACTGAAAGATTCACTCAACAAAATAAAAAACACAGCTGATAGCTTAAGCAGCAGGATAGAACAAGAAGAATCTCTGATTTTGAAGGTAATCTTTTTGAAATAACCCAGGCAGCCAAATAATAATAATAATAATAATAATAATGAAGAAGAAGAAGAAGAAAATCTGAGAGAGCTAGCAGACAAACTTAAGGACACAAACTTTCTAATCATGGGTGCTCAAGAAGGGGAGGAGAAAGGAAAAGGAATGGAAAAACCTATTCAATGAAATAATAATGAAAAATTTCCTAGATATAGGGAGAAACACAGACCTTCAGATTCAGGAAGCTCAAAGATCCCCAAACAGATTCAACCCCAAAAGATCCTCTCCAAGACACATTATAGTCAAACTGGCAGAGCTCAAAGACAAGGAGAGAATCTTAAGCAAGAGAAAACTGTCAAGTCAAGTGTAAGGGAGCCCCTATCAGACTAATATCAGGCTTCTCAACAGAAACTCTACAGGCCAGAAGAAAATGGGATGATATATACAAAAATACTAAAAAAAGCTTCCAGCCAAGAATACTGTACCCAACAGGCTGTGCTTCAGAAATGAGGAGAAAATAGTGTATTTCCAAACAAAACTGCAGAAGTTCACCACCACAAAACCAGTCCTACAAGAAATCCTCAAGGAAGTCCTGCATCTGGAATCTGAAAAATGATAATCACTACCACGAATACACAGGAAAAACAAAACCCACTGGTAGAACAAAAATGCAAATGAGAAAGAGAAAGTAACTAAACCTTACCAATACAAAAAACTATGACAATATAATGATGCCCCTGCTTTATTTCTGATTTTCATAATTTAGCGTTCACTCTTTTTTTCCTGCATCACTTTAGATAAAGGTTTGCAAATTTTGTTGATCTTTTTAAAGAATCGACTTTTGATTTTGTTGATTTTCTCTATTGTTTTTAAATTCCCTATTTCATATTTATCTATGGTAATCTTTGTTTTTCCTACTTATATTTGCTTTTGGTTTAGTTTTCTCTTCTTTTTCTATTTTCTTAAGGTAGAAGTTTACATTACTCATATGAGATTTTTCTTATTCTTAATATAGGTGTTTACAAGTATAAATTTTCCTCTAATTCCTCATGAACTGTGTATCCTATAAATTATGATATGATGTCCTTTGGTTTTTATCTCTAAGTACTCTCCAATTTCCCCGTGATTTTTCTTTTTATCCATTGTTTATTTAGGAAAGTGTTGTGTAATTTCTACACGTTTGTGAATATTCTAAATTTCCTTCTGTTATTGTGGTCAGAGAACATATTTTCTATGATCTTAGTCTTTTTAAATGTATTAAGACTTGTTTTGTGGCCAAAAATAAAAATTTTTCTGTAACTATAAATTATTTTCAAAAAGATTACAAGTTGTATGATGACCAATTTTGGTTATCACAGTCCATTTGCTTCTTTGTGTATCAGTCCTTTAGACCCTCTATGAAAATGGAAATTATTTTTCTAGCTAGAATCAAAATATTTTATTCATGTTCTAAATTCCATATGCTTTAGCACTCGTAGTTGTCTCACACCATTAATTGCCTCTTATTCTCTTCATTGTTTGTTTACCATGAGCATTTATTTCCCATCTTTAAAACCTTCCTTCAACCTTACATATGCTTTCCTCAGTCTGCTACCCTCTTTCCTATTTCCCCCATTTAACCACTACTCCTTACTAATAATTAGTTCTTCACATTGTACTCATTTATTTGTTTCCCACTTACTGCAGAACTCATTTTTTCATAAATTCATCATGTATTTAATAACCTTATTGTATAAGTTCCTATAATACACAATAGAATTACAGTAGTAAATAAAACAGACAAGGTTTCTATTCTTTTGGAGCTTACATTCTGTTGGTGGGAGTCAGATATTAAATATATATCTTAGATAGTGACAAAGGCTATGAGAAAAAATTAATCAGGGAAAAGGGATGGCAAGAAGAGGGTGGTGGAAGCCCTTCCTGCTAAGGGAGTATATGATCATGAGGAAATCAGGTAGAAGGTCATTCCAGGATTGCATAAAAAGTGGTACGAATGTTTTAAGGCTAGGCGGTGCACACAATTCTGTATAGTGACTAAAGCCAGAAAACAAATGTAGTAAAAGGCTTTTGAATGCCAGTTCTTAAAGATAAAACCTGTTGGTAAGGCAAAGCTGAGATTATTTGCATGGTAAGGAAGAGCACTTGAAAAAGTCTTAGTAGAGTTTTCTGGTGTGGAAGTCAAAGTCAGGGTATTTACGAGATTTGGATTCTTGTTTAAAGTAGAAGTTTCCACCTGGGGGCTTGGTAAGGACTGGTTAAGGATGATGATATAATAGTTGAAGAGTAGTGGAAAAAGCAAGGTGAGGGTATTAAAGTAAGGGTTTCTAAGATTCTTGAAGTAAACAGTGATTTGATGCTATGTCTTCTGAGTGGAACAGCTTGATTTTTGTGTATGTGTGTAATTTTTTTGTGTGTGTGTAAGTTCCTGAAGTTAGCCGTAAAGTTATCTGCAACATTGCTCTTTCCAAGAAAGAGTTTGAAAATCAGGTACATTAAGACAGTGGATTAATAGAGCTATTTTTTTGAACACAATCAAATATTAAGATCATATCAATGATCTTTGGTATGTATGTATCTTGGGTAGGTATGTGGGTATATATCACTTTAAATATTAATATAAGCTATGTATGTATAGATGATTTTTTCCTCTGAATCTCCTTATAGTTATTCTTTACCATGAGCTGAACCTAGATGATGATTACTTAAGGATGTTATCAAACTAGATCTTCACTGTTATATAAGATGTCATGATCAGGGGTCAGGTTTCCAGGGTTAATTGTTTCAACTTCCATAGTGCTATGTTTTCCTGTTCTTTTTGTTGAGTGATAATTTGTTAGATCATTTGGTGGCACACAATCAGCATAGCAGTATCTGAGGCTGAGAATACATATAAAAACACTAACACTAAAAAACAGAGAATTATCATTAGCACAATTTACAGTCCAATACTCAGTTAGGATCTAAGAGCACCCATATTAAGTGGAAAAGTCCCATCATTAATATGAAGAGCCTCCACAACCAGATAAGGAATTATTAGACAAATTACCCAACTTTATTATTTATTGTTTGCTTGCCAGATCTGTTAACAATTTTAGAGATTCCAAAGAGGTCTGCAGAGATGTAAGCACAACATTCTTCCTCTAAAACACCACATGCCCCTCTTTGTGAGGCCATAATATATCTAAATGCCTTTATTTTCAAACACAGCATGTCTGCTTTCATAAACTTCATGGGTGAAGAGTTCAATAGCACAGATGGCATTGTCTGGCTCTCCTACTATTTCTCTTACAAACTCTTCTGAATAAAAAAATTATTCTTTCTTTCTGAGCTTCTGGTAAAGCATGAAGTAAAGAGTCTTGAAGAAAGAAAAAATAATCCAGAAATCATCTCAAGTAGTTAGGGTTTTGGTTAGCAAATTTAGTTTTCCCTTCTCTGTTTATTCTTCCATGGTTATGTTATCTAACAATGTCCTTTTAATACAGAAAAATCTAATGGAACAAAATAGATTATGGATAAGGTAGTATCCTGAAGTGAGGCATTCGTTTGCAATGACAAAATGTACCAATAGGCTTTTGTGCTGCAAGTGCATATAAGTTATTGGGGGCCACCAACAGTCTGCTTTTGCCAGAATACCCATACAGATATGCAAATAGGTGTAATGTTTTGGCACCACTCATTAAGAACAGTCCAGTGCCAGGCAATAAAATTGTGTCTATTGAGATCATTTAGTATATTTAAAGCAAAAGAGAAATAGTGCATCTTACTTTTAAGATTTGTAAAATTACAACAGCCCCCAAATATATATGATACGTTCTTAGCTCTCTTCAATTTATATTTCTGTGAAAGTTCTGTTACAATAGGTAGTTCCTTCAAAAGGCCCCTGGGTGTTAATTTAGTAGAGAAAGGAACCTCCTTTTCTAGTTATTATGTGAGAAAATGTTTTAGATTTCTGGCTCTCCTGACTAATTATAATTATAATTATAATGTTATAATTATAATGTTTGTCATCTAAAACATCACTCATCAGTTAACTCCTATTATCAAGTAAACCAAGTGATTCATTACACAAACACTATTATGAAAAGAACCCACATAACTCTCACATGAAAACATGTATAGTTGTATGTTTTAACCCATTTGTGAACAAATTTGAGCCAGGTATTTTACTCAAGCCAAGGAGAGAGTAAGAAGTAGAAAGCAATACACTCATGTGTCACTTAATGATGGGGATGTGTTCTAAGAAATGTGTCTTTAGGCACTGTCATCATTGTATGAACATTATAGAGTGTACTTGCACAAACCTAGATGGTATAGCCTAGTACACACCTAAACTATATGCTACAGAATATTGCTTCCAAGCTACAAACCTGCATAGAATTTTACTGTAGGCAATTTTAACAAATGGTAAGCATTTTTGTATCTAAACATTTCTAAACATAGAAAAGACAAAGTAAAAAATGCTACTTCTATCTAGGGCACTTACCGTGAATGAAGCTTGCAAGGTTCAAAGTTGTTCTTGGTGAGTCAGTGAGAGAGTAGTGAGTGAATATAAAGGTCTAATACATTACTGTATACTGCTGTAGACTTTATGATGGCTACTACATCACTAGGCAATAGAAAATTTACAGCTCTATTATAATCTTATGGATAACAGTTGCATATGTGATCAGTCATTGACTGAAACGTTATTATGTGGTGCATGACTATATGGACCTTAAAGGTAACATAGTTAAAGGTAGCCTTAGACAAGAATATTATAGGATATATGGGAGAATGAAGAAGAAATGAATGCGGATTAAACTGTGACTATCTTGTTAGTGTCCCACAGATTGTGGATGCAAGATGGCTACATTTACTATAGTTGAGTAAATCTAGAATTAATGAGTGGAAGCAATCTCTTTTCAATAGGAATCTGCTGCTGAAGCATTCCTAATAGTCTTCAGTTTATGGCCTCTTTCAGGGACCACTTCCTATGATTTCAGGATGATACATTCCTTTTGAGATTCATGAATCCAAGGATTAACTCCTTGAAATATCACTGTTCTACTAATTAACAATATCTCATAGGATTCTTTCCTTCAGGGCTCAAGAGCTGTCTTTCACTGGTGTTCCTTATTAAACACAAAGTTTGTGATAATTTAGAATGAGTTTAGGAAAAAATGAGCATACTTTATCAATTAGACTGGATGTATTGCATGAGTTACTTCCAATATTTGCCCATGTTTGTTTGCAATACTGTAGAGTTGAGAATAGAAAGTGATATTTCCATATGTGTAATTTAGTGTGTACTAACTTATAAGGAGAGCATTATAAACAGAGGAGTTAAGTCAATGGAAACACCTTACGTCAGAGTAAGCAAATTAAACACATGCTAAATCTGACCAGTGGCCTGTTTTTGTACAGTTCCACTTCTAATATATCTCCTTATGAGTACTCTCTCTCAGTCCTAGGTAATCCTTAAGGTTCTCTTTATATCTGATAGTTACTCTCCTATTAAAACTTAAGAATTATCTTTATTGAATTTCTTCTGTCTGAATCACTATATGGTTTCCTTCTCCTGATCGGACCAAAACTGATACACTAGACAAAATCTCTGGTGAGTGCAGTGAGTTTACTATCTTGGCAGATTTGCTTCCAGTAAGGGGTATTATTCTGGAAGTAAAGTGAGATATGCTACAGTATAATCTGCCTAATATTTTCTTGTTTCAGTCCTAACATATGACCTATTAAGAAATCTGAATAAAACTACTAAATGGGGTTTCTGATAAACCAATTTGTGGCACAGATAGCTTGCAAGCAGATGTTAGACAGTTATGAGTTTTCTCTTTGTCATATAATTAAAGAAGAGATGCAGGACTTAAAGTGTTACAATGATGAATAAGAATGTGCGTGAAAGAACAAAATATGATTTCATTGGCAGTAAGATTATTGGGAAAAATTGTGCATTTTCAGTAAGCAGCAAAAATTTTAAGTATTAGGGACCATGAATCTTAAAAGAAGCTCTGAAACCAAGTTGGCAGATACATCTAATACTTTAATTGTGTGGCTGTTGCTGTTATACAAAGGTGGGTTAAGAGAAGACCATAGTATGCTTCTGGTTTTTATAATTATCATGAGATTGAATCAGAACACCAATGACTTGTTCAGATCTCTTAAATAATAGGTAGAAATATTTATGATAATTAGAAAGGAGAAAAGTGGATCTTTCATCACGAAAGCTTGATTAGGACTGAGAAAGGATCATGAAGGAGTAATTTATAATTGGTGGACACTGCAGACAAGTATTTTGAGACAAGGATTTCTAAGAGGCTTGGGAATAAATAGCCATTTAATGCTATCTATAGCATATACAGTAGTCCCCCTTATCTGTGGTTTTGCTTTTGGCAATTTCTGTTACATGCAGTCAACCATGGTCCAAAAAAGTTAAATAAAAATTTTCAGGAATAAATAATTCATAAGTTTTAAATTGTGCACTATTCTAAGTAGTATCAAGAAGTCTCACACCATCCTACTCTATCTTGACTAGGACATGAATCATCCCTTTGTCCAGTGTATCCACGCTGTAGACACTCTCCACACATCAGTCATTTAATAGCTTAGTCACTTAGTCTTGGTTATCAGTTCCACTTTCCCAGTATAGCAGTACTTGTGTTCAAGTAATCCTTATTTTATTTAATAATGGCCCAAAACTGCAAGAATAGTAATGCTGGCATATTATTATAATTGTTCTATTATAGTATTAGTTATTGTTGTTAACCTCTAATTGTGCATTATTTATAAATTAAACTTTATCATATGTATGTAGGTATATACAGAAAAAAACATAGTATATAAAGTGTTTGGTATTATCCAAGGTTTCAGGCATTTACTAGTGTGGGTCGAAGTTTTCTGTTGATTTAATTTGGGGGGGAGGGGCAGTGCTTTCTGTAATGAACAGTTAAGTTATTGGCAACTTGTTATCTTCCTGAAAATAATTTCCTGAAATAGTCAAGTCAGATTGTTAAAGATGATGGAATAATAAAAACATGTTAGTGAATATAACTGAAAGTTTGTCATACTGTTGTAGATAATAATTTTCTTGGGAGTAGATGATTTCGGTTTTCAAAACTCACATAAACACTGTTTGGTGATTGTAGGAAAATAATCTAAGTGATTCATTTTCAGAAAAGGGTCGCTGAATAGACAAAGTTCTCCTTCAGATGGTAATGAGTTACCAGCCCTTAACTGTTTACTTCAAATGGATAAAGTTGTCCCTGAGATGGTAATGAGTTAATAGCCCTTTATTGTTCTCTTCGTTTCCTAATGTTTCTCCTTTCACAGGGTTTTGTGTGGGCCTTTTTCATGGGCTTGTCCTGAGCCCTCAGACAAAGAAATTTCCTACAAGGGAGTAGTAAATTGGGGGTACTTTTGGACATCCGGGAAGATTGTGCATCCCGTAGTACTCTCAGCCAATGAGGAGGTGGGGCAGGGACTTGTGCACTAGGAAATAAATTGCTTGTTACAGCCCTTTTCCATGTGCCTGCCTGTCAGACACCTGAACCTTGCAAGGCCATAATTAAAGTCTCACTTTGCTGTACCTCATGTCTCCGTGTCCTTCCTTTGGCCTTGGACGGGTGAGGGTGTTTCTCACAGTGATCCAAATCAAAGGGACTGAGAAAATTATCTCTATGCTTGACTTCAGGAATAGTGAGCTTCAAGGACCCAACCCAAAACTGAGACAATAATACAGCAATAATATTCTTTAATAAAAACAGGAATAATAATTTCACATGAGCATTACTGGGATACTGTTTTTCCCCATTTCTTGTTAGATTATCTTGTAGGTATGAATGGCACTTAAGTACTCTAATTAGAGAAGATATTACCTAAATTGGTTGACCCCTAAATTTTAATGCTGCTAACTCTACGGATACCTGATCTAATCTTTTAAATCATCTATAATTTTGCCTTATGTTTAAAGTTACTATTTGTATAGTTGCAAAATTTTGCATTAGCTTAAATTTACTACATTATTTTACAATTACGCAAATATCTATTTATTTTAACCTTAAAATATTAACTAAACCTAGCATGTTTTTAACGTGTAATAAAATTTAAGTAATTTTCACATGCATCATCTCATTTGATTTACACAATGACCTTTACATAGTCAAGGAAGGCAGACCATTTTACTGGAGTGTACAGCATAGAAACTGTGAGATACAGGGGGAAAAGCTGCCGTATCTATGATCAATGAGATATTAAATAATAGAAAATGGTTGTTGGATTTTGGGGTTATCCACCTAGAATCCTTTCATTTATTTACTCTTCATTTATAACCCAATTCTATAATTTCAAAATTGACATGCATGATAAATAAAGCACTGCTCATAGTTAAAGTTTTATAAAGATGTTTTTCTCAAGAGTATTTTGTAAATGTAGATGGTGAAATTTTAAGCATACTCTCTGACTATAAAGAAAGTGGGCAGATTTCCAGGTTTTCCCAGCACACTAAGATTTCAATAAAAACTGCCAATAAAGAAATTAAAGAACTGAATTTTTTTTTTTTTTTTTTTAACCATGGATGTCAGGGCTCCTTTTGTAGAACAAAAAGCAGACTGAAGTCCTTAATCATTACTATTATTTCAGCACTTGGAGGAGGCTACATGATTCAAATTTTATTTTAATTTGCAGCCTCTACTGTAGCAAAGCATTTAGAGAACTCATTGAAATGCACAGCTCTTTCAGGTTGCTCCCATTAGCAACACACAATCATTGTCAATAGAAATGAGGAAGAAGTGAAGTTTTGACATGCAAATGAGTACCATAAGCTCCTGACTTTGCTTCAGAATTTATGTATCTCAGCTGTCACAACAGTCATTTCCTGAAGCAAAGTATTTGTGTTGTGGCATCTCTTAATATAGGGATGCTAAAGTTAAACAAGGTGTATGATGTGGCTATTTGTACTTGACATGCAAAAATTCACCCAGGCTATTACTTGAATCTAAGGGATTTAGAAGGATAGGCTAAAGAGCAAAGGAATTATCATCCTAAGTCAGAACTATTATTCATCTAGCATGTAGTGAGTAGCCAACAGAATTTTAAGTCAACTTTTAGAACAAAAGGTTTGTCCTTCCTCAAGCAATTTTGAAGGTTAGACACAAAGACATCGATGTATGGAAGTAAATGTATGCAGAGAAATCATTATCAAGTATCAGACATGGCAGCCCAGACATCCTAGTAAGTTACGCCGGTTATTCCTCACAGCTGTTTTCATAGAGGATTTTGTTATCACCATTTAATAGATGAAGAAATTGAAGTGCTGAGAGGTCAAGAAACTACCCAAGGTTTCAAAGAGTGTCAGTGGTGAAGTGAGGATTCAAATGATATTTGTATTTTTCACCCATAAGTTCCTCAGTTTTCTCAACATATTTCTTACCTAGAATGCTTTCTTCCTCATCTTTATTTGACTATCTCTTTATGAAAAAGTGTGTGTGTGTGTGTGTGTGTGTGTGTGTGTGTGTGTGTGTAGTAGGGACAGAAAAGGTGTGATACTTACTCCCATTCTGTGTGTGAGACATGGTCGGGGTGAAAAACATGTCGTACACTTCCTCACCCATCCTAAGGTGAGGAAACGCTCCCATACCAAACGACAAGTTAACAAGAGAAAAGCATAATGATTTTTTTAATCAAAGTTTTATATGACACGGAGTCTTCAGATATGAAGATTCAAAGATCCAGGGAAAACTGTCCGTTTTTATGCTTAGATTTGATGAAGAATGGACAGCCATGTAGAAATGTGACTGAACAAGAAGGGTATGACATGGTAATAGAGGAGGGAAAAGCCTGGCAAGGCCTGTTCGTTCAGGTTCTTCTTGGCCTCTCTATGTAACATTTCCTTCTTCGGTACAGAGCAGGACTCCTGTAGGATCGGGGCCTTATGACCTACTAACAGCAAGATAGGTCAGAGAATTTCTTTATGGCCAGCTCCTACGGAGAAAGGTGGGGAACGGTTAGAGTAAAATTTCTAGGTTTTATGGCTTGCTTTGGAGTGGGGTTTTAATTTCTATGACCCACCTTAAGGAAGAGGAATTCTGGTTTCTCTGACTTGCTTCAAAGGAGAAAAAGATCAGAGAGAGACAGGAGGGCAGGAGAAAGACAGAACTTGATTCTGGGACTGTTTCTGACAACTTCTAATCTTCTTTACTTCAGTATTCAGCATGCCAAAACGCCATACTTAGGGGTATCATTTTTTAAGTCCCAGCATTATATATATGTGTGTGTGTACACAATATATACACAATATATAATGTATGGATGTGTGAGTATACATATGTGTGAGTGCATATCTTCTTTCATAAAACTGTTCCTAACTTTCTACAAATGAGTTGATGATTCTCTTTGGTTGCATGATATTCTTAATATTTTATTTAATACATCTCATGTTTATATGTGTTCCTTGATGGCTAGAATAGTCAGCCTCGGTTCTTAATCATAATTATACTTCAGTTGGCTAACATGAGTATGTCAGCTAAAATGTTCTCATGCTCAATAAAAGCTTAATTTATAAATAAATAAACTAACTTTTGGATTCTTTGGGGACAAAAAGCTGTATAATTTTTATTAGCTTTGATAAATCTTAATTTCCTGGTTTTAGAAATAAGTGTTAAATTGTGGTCTGGCCAAAATTTGAGATCAACATGGCTCATCACTTTCACCTTTATTTACATGAAGATCACTCAGTTCCTCTGGGCTGTTATCTGTCCATGGTAATTATCCATGAATCCTTTGTAATTTCAGTCTATATTAACCTCTCCTTTGGCCTGCCATAGCACATAGAGTGTCCAACAATTTAGAGCTTGACATTCGTGAATCTGTGCTATTTTTTAAGCATTTATTTTTGTCTGGGTGGATGCATTCTTTTAAAATAAATGGTAGATAAACTGAGTCAGGTTGAACACTGAATGTTTCTATAAACCATCTGAGCAACATGTAAGGATTTTACTGAATGGTATTTTTAACTTTATCATTAGACATATACAGATTTGAAATTCAGTTTATTGTATAACCTAAGATAAAATTAAATCTCTTGCGCATGACTTTTCCTGTATAAAAACAGGAAGAAAAATTTCTATAGCTCAGTTATCTTGAAAATTAAATAATAAGATGCATATGAAATTGTACCATACAGATGTTATTCAATATTAGATTTTTTCTTTTACTTTTTTTCATTTGAAGAATCCTGTTTCTTCAGAATTTTTTTTTAATCTATGATAGCCTTTGTTGTAGGCAAAGCCAAAACAAGCATTGCCATATTTTTCTCTTTCTTTTTACTTATTCTTTTCTATTTCAACATACTATTGAATTATTGGTATTCTCCTTCCTTTCAGTTCTCCTCAAAAATCTTTGTATCAAATGTTCTTACCATGCCTCTGGCTGGAGCTGGGCTACAGTGCATAAGTGGGAAGCAGAAGGTGACAAAGCTTAGGTTCTGCTCTTCCTGCTGTTGTCCTTTCAATACAGTCATGCACTGCTTAACAATGGGGATACATTATGAGTTTTATGTTGTTAGGTGATTTTTGTCTCTGTGTAAACATCATAGAGTGTACATACACAAACCTAGATGGTATAGCCTACTACACATCTAGGCTGTATGGTATAGCCTATTGCTCCTGGGCTACAAACTTGCACAGCATGTGACTATACTGAATACTGTAGGCAATTGTAACACAATGGTAAATATTTGTGTATCTCAACATATCTATTCACAGAAAAAGCCCAGTAAAAATATGCTATTATAATCTTATGGGACCACTGTCATATGTGAGGTTAGTCATTGTTTGAAATATCATTATAAAGAGCATGACTGTATTTCTTTCTTTGGACAGATTCTCACAATCCTGTGAATATCATATTATTTTTTCTTCGTCTCTTTATCTCTTTGTTTAGGTGCCTGAAACATCTAGTAAAGCACATTTGCAAAGCATGTACCCTTCATTTGCAAATACACAAAACTGATTTTCAAAAATAAAGTGGTGCAAATCCTAGGGCAATGATCATTTACAGATCCCAATTTTACTTAGAGTCATAGGACTCTTTCAGGGCTGAGCAACCCCAAGCCTGTCTTTAAGGCCAGGTGAGTGCTAACTTCCAAAATAGTTGAATGGCACTTGTCTTAGCTATATTATATCAGAGTTTCCTCACTTTAACACAAAGTCAAATATAAAGAATTTGAGATTTTCTTCATCAGATTTAAATTTTTGATGACCCTTAAGGCTATTATGTTCTGGAAAATGAAAAGACACAAAGTAAGAAAGAAAATTTTTGTTGGAAAAGGGCGATGGGATTCAAAAAATTGGGCAAGGAAATTTAATAAGAAACAAAAAATATTTCTACACATGTCTACGTGTGTATTTAAACTTTGCAGTCTACTTATTATATCTTACTATACCAAGAGATGTTACTCCCATCACAAGTAGGGACTACACGTTATTAAGTATAGTTAGCATGTCTTAGCAAGTAGAGTGTAGTGGAGTACATAAAAATTTACATCTCAGACAGGAGGCCCATTGTTCAAGATCTGACACCCAATACCATGAACTCTCATTTTATTTTGTTTTGTTCTTTTGTGTGTTCTTAGTAGCAAATCTGGATCATAATAGGTATTTAAAAGGTATTCCTGAATGACTGAATCAATGAACTAGAAGAAAATTGACAATGAACAATTTTACTCTTTTATTCTAGATATAAGTCACAGATAGCAATGAAAACTAGAAAAGTTAGGAAGGCCTTTTTGACTTTTCTTTTTTATCATTTCACATATTTGCTCATATTTTCTTTTACTGCCTTGTAACTTCAGCAGCACCATAGTTAAAGAAATTTACTCTCACCTACTGTGGGCCAGACTATACCCAAACCATCACAAGCCCACATATTGTACGCAAATCCCTGAAAGTGGCACCAGGCTGACTCAACACACAGACTTACAGCCTCTGTTAATAGCATAGTGTCTCTCCTAGTAGGATGCCATAGAATGCCATGTACAAACCACAAATACTAAAGGTGGCCCATTACAAAGCACGATGAATTATTTATTCAGTTACCAAATATGCTTACTTAGCACAATGGGATAGAGAGCCAGAAACATAATTTATTTATAATTTCTCCCACTCAAGTACCTCCCAAATCTAGAACCTGAGTAAAAATGTAAACTATTATGCAGTTGAAATTTTTAAATCTTATTACTGTTTTTAAATTATTCTTCTTAATGATTGAAAAATTGCAGGTCAAGATAGCATACATAAAAATGCTAATATATGTATATTTATACATAGTAATACTAATATATGTATATTGGAATATCTATATATCTGTGAAGTTACATTTACATTCTTAAAGTTTTACTTTAAAAACCCTTAAAACCAAGGACAAATGAAGATATGGTCTAGTCTTTAAAGAACATGTAATCAGATATGAGGAAAGAAAATACAATACAAAGAAATGTGATGTATTAATTCTCTACTGCTGGGTAACAAATTGCCACACACTTTGCTGCTGAAAATAAAACACATTAAGTTTTCTACTGTGTCTGTGGTTCAGAAGTTGGCATAGGAATTAAAGGGCCCTCTGCTTAGGATCTAATCAGGCTCCAATCAAGATGCTGGCTGGGTATGTAATCTCATATGAGGCTCAACTGGTGAAAGATCTCCTCCCAAGATCACTTAGGTTATTGGCAAAATTTATTTCCTTGTGGTTATAGGAAGATAAGCCTCTGTTTCTTCCAGGTTGTGAGCTGTAGGCTACCCTCAGCTCCCACCAGTGTTCAAGCATGTGTTCATGTGTGTGTACATATGCATAAATATACATACATATATCTGCAAAAAAGACACTGCTGAAATTCAATACAAGAAAAATTGAGGGAGACATTTGATTTTTCTTCTGTTTTTAATAACAATACAAAATTAAGTTGTCCATTTATTGGTTGAGACAAGTTTTAGCCAATATTATCACAATTATTAGAAGAACAAAAAAAATTTGTATTTTCATAAAAATGCTTTCACTACAAAAAAAAAAAAATTCTATTTTCCAATGAGATTTAATGTCCAATGCCTTTAAGCAGACAATCTCAGTTCAAAAATATTTTTCTTAAAAATGGACATACTAGCAAAAAGTATAAGATATCAATTTAAGATAAAATAATTATGGTTTAAGGAGAGGGTAGCATCAGAAAAAGAGAATGACAGTAGAGGTGGAATAAGGAAAAAAGTGAGGAATAAGAGGAGAGAAAGGGGCTAACAGATTTAGTAGTCAGCATTATATACATTAATTTATTTACTTCTTGTAACAACTCTAGAAGGTATTATAATTTCTATTTTTACTAAAACAAACAAACAAAAAAACCCCTAGAACTTCAAAAGTCTCCACCTACATCAAAATTACTTCTGCATCACATTAAAATGCAGATTCCTGACATCCACCCTTAATCCAGGGTGAGCATCCTTAAGGTTATAGTCCAGGATTCTGAATTTTAAATAAGGACCTCAGGTAAATTTTATACACATTGGGATCAAAAATCCACTGCACATTACTAAACTCACTGATTTAGAGAAAGGAAATCAAGGCTCAACTTACATTTTGAAACTTTCACAGTTTTGTTACTTTGGGCAAGCCACGCGTTCCCTTACCTTAGTTTTTAGCACTTTAAATATGTCATCCCAATGCCTTCCAGCTTCCATAGTACCTGAAGATAAATCAGCAGTTAATCTTGTTGGGTTTCTTTTATATATAGTGAGTTGTTTTTCTCTTGTTGCTTTCAAGACTTTCTGTGTAGTTGGCTTTTAGCATTTTTGTTATGATGTGTGTGTGAGTAGATCATTTTCCATCTATCCTACTTGAAGGTCTTTGAACTTCTTGGATGTGTAGGTTAATGTTTTTTAGCAAATTTAAAGAGTTTTGAGACATTATTTTAAAAAAATATTCTGCCCATTTCCCTTTCTTCTCTTTGGTACTTCCATTATGTGTTTCTTTGTGTGCTTAAAGGGATCCCATATTTCCTTGAGGTTCTGTTAACTTTTTAAATTATTTTTTCTCTCTGTTCTTCAGATTGAATTCACCATGGATCTATCTTCAAGTTTATTGACTATTTCTTCTGCCAGTTAAAATGTGCTTTTGAGCCCCTTTAGCAAATTTTTCATTTCCATTATTGCACATGTCAAATTTAGAATTTCAGGTTGGTTCTCTTTAATAAATGTTATGTCTTTATTAGTATTCTCTATTTAATTATACACTGTCTTCATACCTCCTTTACTTCTTTAGCATGGTTTTCTTTTGTTCTTTCATAATATTTACAATGTACTTTATTTGAAGTCTTTGTTAAATCCGATATATAGTCCATGTCAAAAGCATGTTTTGTGTCCTGTTTGTCCCCATTCACCTGTATAGGTCACATGTTCCTGTTTCTTTGAGTGTCTCATTATTTAATTGACAACTGGACATTTAGTAACATAGAATCTCTGGATACTAACTCTGTTCACTCCTTTCCAGGCCTTGTTTTCATTGTTGCTTGCTTGTTTACTTCTTTAGTGACCTGGCTAGGCTATTTTATTGAAGTGTATTTTTCCTGCCAGTGAAGCCTTTGGTGTTGCTCATCAAGGCTTAGCTTTGTGTATTTATACATTTACCCTGAATGACAGAGGTTTTAATAGAGCTCTCCTTTATTGTCTTTACACTTAATCTTTCCACTAAGCTGTCTGCTTCAGCTAGTATTACACCTCACATATCAGGCTCCACTAATTATTGCCATATTCCTCTATTGTTTTTGATAATGTCCCAGAGCATAAATTTCCCAGTGGCCTGATCCAATTAATTTGGACAGAGATAGGGTTTTTGAGGCCTGTCTTTGAGGATTTTTTTTTATCCCAACAGTCTCTTCTTAGCTGTTTTTTCCCTGATTCTTTCTGATAAACTAGCTAGCCTATGGTTTAGCCTGTTAATCTCAATCAAGAGGAGCTATTGTTTTTAAGAGTGATTTAGGCTTTGCCTTCCCCACACTGTACTTATAATAAAGTCAGTTCCTTTGGGGAGAGTTTTGGAGCTCTTTTACTTATGAACCTTCTCTCCCCATGAGATAATTTTATAAGTCATTCTCTGATAATATTCTAGATGCTGGACATGACAGTAAGCTCTGGTTGTCTCACTCTTGGGCAAAATCTCTGTTCTATGAGTAAGCTGAAGTTAAGGTTGTCACTGGGGTTAAGGTTGTCAAGGCCTCAGTATTCTGATATTACCTTACTTGGGTTAGAGACTTGGTGCTATAAGTAGGAGGTGGTGAAGAAAGGGAGCTTTTGATCCCTTAAAGGAACTCACCAGGAATTTAACCTCTTCATCCTGGAGTTGGAGAGAAAGAGAAGAACTGGCAGCCTGCTCATCTGGTGAAATAAGGTTTTATCAGAGAATGACAAAAATCTTAAAATATTTTGAATAAGAAAGAATTAGATCACAATAGTGTACAAGTCTAAGGTTAGCATATATAAGTATTTTGTTATCTAAACTGAGACACTTTACTACTATTAATAATTATATGATAACACAAGTATGAATTGGGAGTTCCCAAGGCAAAATAGGTCATTGGATCATATGGACACCCTACACTTACCTGAAAGGAAAACAGTGTATTTGGTATGTGATATGTAAATTTCCTCTAAAAATTGAATGAAATTGTTAGAACCAGAAAAAAATATTATGTGATTCAAATCTCTTTTCTGTCTTTCTCCCTCTCTTTCTCTCTTCTCTCTCTTTCCTTCTCTGTATCTCTTGCTCCCTCTCTGTCTCACACATGCACACACTTAAAAAATTGGGTCCCTAGAGTTTCAATGAATTATTTGCTCCAGGTTATAAAACTCATGAGAGCCAAGGTCATAATCTGTGGATCTTGATAACCAGCAGTGTTCTTTCTGTTCATAAATAATGATGAATTTGCAAACATCGAAATCCATTTATGAGTCCACTTCTAAAACAATAGCAGTTACATATTTTGGCTAAGTGATAAGAGGAGATGCCAACCTTTTCTGCCAATAATCGAAGCACATAAATTCTAATTATATAGAATATAATTTTAGGGTTTTACTATAAAAAATTGTGTTAAGGGATAATATAAGAACATTAGAAAGAAAAAAATTTCAAGCTCAGCATCAGAAATTATTTTTGTCAGTGGACACATTAGGAAAATTAGGACAGCATGAACATGCAGAAAGGAGCAGTTTATTTTTATGTGAACTCATAGATGTTAATGTCATTATTTTCTATAATTTTATAATAAACTGCTTGGAACTTTACAAAGTATGGTCTAGTGTAAGCAAATAGATTATATGTATGTGTGTGTATATATATACACCATTGTCAATATAATGTGCTTACCATTTTACTAACATTACTTCAAATATATCTTGAACAGAACTTTGATTTGGGGATGGATTCCATTTGACATAGTCCTGAGAAATTTCCCTGACAAAGTATTGGTGTAAGCCTGATAAACTCTTCTTTCTACAAAGGCAATTTGCCTGAAGCACTTTTCTTCCGAACTGCCTATTATATTTTCATTGGTACTGACAGTCTTCTCTTTGTAACACTGAAGTGCTGACAGTAGCAGCCATCTACACTGTAAGCTGGAAATCAAGTGAATGGTACTAATCGTAAGTAACTAAGAATAGGGAAGATTTTTGTCTAAAAAATCTGGTTCATCTTCACAATTTCAAGTATTGAACTTGAAAATAAATTATATCTCCTATTAAAGTGCCACTTTCATTCACCATCTGACTTTGATACCCACAGTGCATGGTACCTGGTTATATTGCAATACCTAAGAATTTTAATTACATAGCTATTGTCTGGAAAGTGGGTTAAACACACACACACACACACACACACACACACACACACACACACACACACACACACACACACACACACACACCCATAAAAAAGGTAGTAATATCTTTAACTTAATGACATGATCTGAAATAAAGCTAACTTAGGCAAAAAGGAATTTTTTCAAGAGGTAGTACAATATTGAATATAATTGACTAAATTGTGTCTAGGGCCAGACAGCAAGAAAAATACTGCTAAAGATAAGCAGCTCACAAAAGGATAAATAATTGTAGTATCCATGATCTGTATATCCCTAACTCATTAAAACACACAAAAGTGGTTCCTTCATGAAGTAATGATTTTCATGAAAAAAAAAAAAAAGCAGTCATCTCTTAAATGACTTTGATATGGCTTCTAAAATTGGCAAATCACATCGTACTTACTGTCAGGATGAGGTCTGTAGTCAAGGACATATTCCTTAATAGGGACAATGAGATAGAGAAGGGTATTGATAGAGAAGGGTATTGGTGTACTTTTTCCCTCACCAAATCACTAAATTAAAACCAGAAAGAATTTCACACCTCACCTGCAAGAGTTAATGAGGATATATTTTGAATTATTTCTTCTCTCTATATTTATATACCTTTTTTTTGGTGGCTAGCCAGTACAGTGATGGAACCGTGGACCTTGGTGTTATCAGCACCATCCTCTAAGCAACTGAGCTAAACTGCCAGCCCATTACTCTATACTATTCTACAGAGCATCTTCTCTGTATCAAGTACTCTGTCAGACACCATGCACCTAAAAATACACATATGTATCCTGGGCATTTAGAATTATCCTTGATTCAGCAGAAAAACAATTGTAGAAAATGAAATCAAGCTTCTCCACCTTTCTTCCTTTCACATATGTTTATCAAAACACCATTTGCCTCAGTCATTTCTTCCCTTTAGCTCTTATACAATGTAATTTTGGAATCCTCCAAGCCCTTGTTGTTTTCCTTCTTTAAATGTGCTTATTTTCCTTAGAGTCATAAGTCAACCTTTGAATCTTAGATTGGATTTTCAGAAAATAGCTGCCGTTTCACTTTTCTGATAGTCAACAAGGAAATTAGAAGTTGAAGGAGACAGTAAGCTCCACTCCTTGAAGTTCAGTGATCTCTGATTGAAAAATAAAATACCACATACTACCTCTGGGTGCACAGAATGGACACTCATGGAGGGAAGCTAAAATTAACCAGAAGATATAGGGTTAGTTTTTAAATAGCTTATAATCTATAGAGGAATCCAATCATACTGATTTTTTAAAAAACTTTTAACAAGGTTAAAATCCTGCTTGCTGAAAAGGTCTTTTATTTTCAGTTATTAATTGATGTTTCATAGTTACAAAGCCAGGAAGTTTACCTGTGAACAACAGTATGCTGCAGTAGCCCATGGCAAGTTGAATGCATCTTCTCTCTAGGAACATCATTTAGCCATCTTTAAAATTTAGCAACAGAAAGTAGAAGTCATTGCATAAACCCTGAATACCTTTTTAAAAAGCCTTTCTCCATTACTTTATAGATGGAAAAATCAAATACATTTCAAACAAGTCTCTAGCAATGGGTAATTAGAAAATGTAACCTGCTACTCATGTATTTAAAAATGCAGATACCAATGTGACTCATTTCTTCTCAAAAATAATACTGTTTGATTATTTAATTAAAAAATGAGCATATTTTAAGGTGATACCATACAAAAGCTTACATGGGAACATATTATACCCTGTAAAAAATATTTGTGACTTTTTAGAATAATTAATGAATTCAGGAGAATTCAGGCTGTGGTTTAAGCCATAATGAAAGCATAGTGACCAAAAATCAAAGATATCTATGTATACCAAAAAAATCCTAGATCAGCATAAGTAAGGGAAATATTTATTTATTTATTTATTTATTATTTTAATTTCTCAATATGTATTGTAGTTGATTTTCGTGATCCTTTACCCATTCATCTTTCCCCATGTCTCCCCTCCCCCCCACATCTAGCTATTTACTTGTCTTAACAAGTTCAAAGAACTGTTGTGATTGTTGAAGTCTTCTTCCCCCCCACCCTTTACTTGTTTGTATGTTTATTTATTTATTTTTAGCTCCCACAAATAAGTGAGAACATGTGCTATTTCTCTTTCTGTGCCTGACTTGTTTCGCTTAATATAATTTTCTCTAAGTCCATCCATGTTGTTCTGAATGGTAGTAAGGGAAATATTTTTTAAAGTACCAGTGTGTTGTCCTTGCCATAGAATAATTGGTTCAAAACATCTTTAGGTTGGTCCTGTTTATCTATATTTTAAAAGTTTGGAAGGTAATTGTAAACATCAGCCAACTACTGCTGTTACAGACTCTATTTCAATAGGAGAATAAACCATGAATTTAAGCCTTTCCGTCATTATTGTGCATAAAGAGTGGTAGCTGAAGGGGGACACAGGGAAGGTATGTTGTTTAATTCTAATTTGAAAAATAAATAAATTTTTAATGAACTAAAGGAAGCTCTTAGACAAGGATAATTATGCATATTTCTACATCACTTGTGTATGTAAATAAACCCTTGAAAATATTTTACCTTGTCATTAATACATTCAAGTTTACAGCTGCACGCACATACCTACTCCATCACATGCATTTTTACAGGCAAATGTCTTGAGGAAGATAGATGACAAAATGTTTTTAAAAACTCAGTAACCTACAACATCTCAAAATGGGCTTAGATATGGCAAATGGACTAGAAAGAAGAAGTTAGGGAGTAGAGACCAGAGGGATGAGCTAAAGATTTGTTTATAGAACAGAGATTCCACAGTTCCCCACTTAACCACAAGGAACAACAATGAAAACTCACACAACAACAAAATAGGACTTATTTGAAGTCAGGGAATAATTTGGCTTAAAACAAGGCAGCTTCCATGAAAATAGCACCTTATAAAAATGTCTTCTAGGGCCCCACCTTAATGGCAATTTCAAACAAAGGAAAAGGTCAAAAAGAAAGAAAGAAAGAAAGAAAGAAATCTACCAATCAGCTTATCTTGGAAACTACTGGATAGTGTTCTCCAATAAAATTAGGAGAAAACTGAGAAATAGAAGTGTTGTGAAAATAGAATAGTTTTGTCAGGGCCTTAGCCTTGGGTCCAGTTGGGTGTGATTCAGCATTCTTTGTAAGCAAATTGTGTGTGTGTGTGTGTGTGTGTGTGTGTGTGTGTGTGTGTGTGTGTGTGTGTGTGTGTGTGTGTGTGTGTAGTTAGTGCACATGTGTGCCAATGTATCTTTTTAGTTTTGTTGCTATTTTTGTGTTCTTGAGAGAGAGAGAGAGAGAGTTTTAGTGAAGCAGACAGGCAGGCGTCTGCCTGGAGCGGCTGCCACCAGCACAGCCATGCTTTTCCAAACCTACAGCTTCCAAGGACCTTTTGGCCATTTACCTAGCTCATAGACCTGCATGTAAGGGGTCTTGGTGACCCAGCCTGGCATGTGAAGGGTTTGTGGCCCAGTCGGTGAACGGGCTTGAGGGATCTGTGAGGTCCAGACCCAGCCTTAGCTCGACAATTGGCCAAGTCAGTGCAGGATTACCAGCAGGTAAAAGAGCCCAACTGGCGTAGTCAAGTAGCTAGACAAGAAGACATAAGATGCAGAAAAAGGGAATGAGGTAAAGAATGTTCATGAAATGTAGCAGTTCTCAACAACCATCAGGCTAAACAGGAGCAGAAAATTGGAGGGTTCTGGAATGAATATTCCCCAGAGAGCAAATGAATCTGATAAATTATTTGGAAGATATAATCATGAAGGTTATTGTTGATAAGAATGGCGTGGTATGGTGGGGAGGAGGAGAGAGTCTATGAAGATAAAGGAGGGCTGCTTTGTGTTATAAGTCTTTCTTATTAACATTATTTAACTTTCTGGGTTAATCTCATGAAATACTTTGACAAATTCTTCAATTTGTTAGAATTTTGTGAAATAATTAGCTACTCATCATTTTGAAAAGAAAACTATCGTAACACATGAAAGTGAGGGACTAAATAGAACAAAAAGAAACTGAACTATACAGCAAACTTAGCTATAATTAAAGTCGGGCAGTAAGGAAAATAAGAGGCTGTTTTATTTAAGAAAGGTATTATTTGCACTTGAATATCATTGTATTCATTTATACCTATAAAACTTTCACTTCTGTACACTTAGTTTTTTGTCACACATTCTTATTTATACATTGTTTCTATCTATACATTAATCACTAAATTTAAAGTTGAGCACGTGGGTGTGGGGGGTGGATATTCTTAAGTTGTTTTCTCAGTGTGCCAGTTAGAACAAAGCCAAGATTAGTACCTGAGAAACTTGACTCCATTGTAGCATTTTTCCTATTGTACCCCACAACACTTGTATAAGTTCTTCATATCTACTTAAAGATGAAAATATGAGATGCCAAGGGAAAATGAGACCCTCTGTTATAGTCAAGCACTAACAAGAAAGTTTGTGCCTTCACAAGGAAATCCGCCTGCTTGAAAGTGTTTAAATCTTCAGAAATGGAATGTGAATTGGTTTTAAAGAGTTGGGACATTTATTTCCCATAGAAAGATGGATCTCCCTGTTATTCTCAGTATAGCCCTTATGATCTATGATACTACGGTAAGTAACCCATCTCAATGCAGAGATATAATAATACATAGTGGAGGACCTATGGCTAGGTACACCATTTTTTCTAGACACTCTCTGTTGAAAAGAGTAGAAATGGTATTCCAAGGTAGGAATTTCTAGAAAGTATAGAGTTTACAGTATATTCAACAAGTGCTATGACTCTTTTATATGACAAGAAATGTTAAGAGGCATTTGGACTGTAGCAGCAAACAAGACAAACTAGGTTTTATCTTTCATTATGTTACATTTTATAGGAGAAAGAAAGATGACAAGTGAGAAAACAAAACACAGGATAAACTCAGGTAACCATAAATACTAGCAAGAAAATAAGGTAGGGCAGCGGATGTGGCAGAAGATGACTAAGGGGTTCTTTTAGATTTAAGATCAGATACATCTCTCTGTCAAGCTGATGTGTAATCTGAGGCTTAAATTAATAGAGAACTATACAAGAATCCAGAAAATAATGTCTTCAGGGCCCCCACCTTAATGGCAATTTCAAACAAAAAAGGGAAAATTTCAATCCAAGGCAGAGGGAATAGCAAGTACAAATACTTTAATTAAGGGAAAAAGCTCGGCACATCTGGGGAATAAAAAGAAGGACAGATACTAGTTCAGAGCTTCCCAATTTGACCAAGTCACAATAGCATGATGCTGTGCCTTACAAATGTGCAGGAATGTCAGTGCCCTCAGTCTTCAATGCACCTGGGCATGAGATATGTGACCCAAACTCCTGGGCCAGAATTCACTGATCATGAGCAGTCTATTTAATTCAGCCCGATGTACCATGAAAATATTATCTTTGTTCTATGCGTGTCAAAATTGTGGAAAATTTGGAAAGCATGGAGTCCAGAGGGTAATGAATGGGAGGTACAAGATGAGTGTGAAGAAACACATATGAGACCTTGTACTTCACGGAAAAGTGTTTAGAATTTAGATGGAAAGTCATTTAAAAGGAGTGATGTGATTTAATTTATGTTTGATAAGATCTCTCTAGCCACTATATATAGATGGTGCACAGAGCAGAGTATTAGAATCAAGAAGCATTCCACATGTTCATCATTAGGGTGACTTTCAGGCTGTCTCTTGCTATCTCAGTACCTCAGTTTCTTTATCAAATCATCAGAGATAATAGCATTTGTCCTTGGGCTTGCATCCCAGGTGTCTTGTGAAGGGAAGTTGGATGATATCAGCAGTTGCCCTGACACAGATAACACATAAAGGGGCGATTGTTATTTCTACTAGGGACACCAGACATTCCAACCTGCCTGTTATCTCCCACAGATCAGTTTGTGAACAAGGGTTGATTAGCACACTAACTTCCCAGAAGGAGAATGATAAGGGGAATGGTGAGCCACTGGAAATTGCTGTGACACTGATCAGATCCCCCTGGCCATGCTAACTTAGAATAAAGATGAATAGCAACAGACGTGTATATTCATCTATGACCTGTTTTTATCAAGTAAACCTGAATAAACCACAAAGGCGTCTATTTCCCTGCAGCTGGTGGGATACTAATCACTTCACTACTATGTTGCTCTTTTTTTGCCTATTTTAGGAATAAGATATGATTTCACTTAGCAGTCAGGCCTGCAGGTGTAGAACAGGACAAGCATCACAGATCTGTAGTAAATGACACTGAGCAACCTGTGAGCCGTGCGTGTATTGATTAGGTTCTCAACATGTCTAGATATGAAAAACCAAGACCACTAATTTCTGTTTTGTTTCAGAGGGTGTAGTGGTTTCTTCCTGAATAAATAAAATAATGTCTTTATTTACATTCCTCGAACTGTTGCTAAATTTAAAATTATGACATCACAGTGACAATGAGTTGAAAAGAGTTTTAATATTAATTTACTTTTCAAGTGTGGATAAAAGCATGATTTTCTCTTTCTTTCAAAATGCAAAATATATTTAAAAAACAGATGGTAACTTAAGGGCAGTAAAGGAAGAGATTTTAAAAGTGATAAACACTTGAGCATGAGGACGCTGATGAGATGCAATGGAAGTACTGGGGAGAGGGATTGGGTACCATTATTTTAAAAGAAAAGGAGGGAGTAATTTTAGGAATGATGTTGAAAAAGTGAGGGAACACAGATCAAAAAGTAATGATGGAAGGTTTGGCTTTTGATTGAAATGAGGACATTTTTTCCATTATTACAAGAGGAAAGGCAAAAATAACAGATTCATTGAGTAGACATATGGGGTATAGAGTAGATGAAGGAGTTTCTATAAGTCTGCCTATCTTTATTCAATTATGAAGCAAGACCATCAGCTATGAGTCAGTGAGGAAAAGTGTTAGAGTAGGTTTGAGGCAGAAAAAAGAGGTTGGGAATAAGTTGAAATGGAGGGACCTGAACAGTTTCATTGAGTGCTGAAGTATCAGCTTCCCTAAACTTACTTTACTGGGTGATCATTGCTCACAGAACTGCAGTCTTTAATACGAATCATTCCAGCACTAGAGAGATGACCTTTGTTCTTATGCTGAGATTCTCAGGAAAATTGATTACTCAGTTGTGACTATAATGAAAATAGCACTAGTTTACACATAGGAATATCATCCAGGATTTGATTCCACTGTGAACAGGCTTTATGATTTTTGCCCAGTCCATTCCCTTCTAAAGAAAGTTTGTAACTAAACTATAACAGTAGAAAGCACAGCAGTGTTTCCTGGATATGAGGGAGGGAGGAACTACAAAGAGCACAGGAAACTTTTAGAGGTGGTGTATATGTTCATTATCTTGATTATGGCGATGTTCTGCTGGATGTATATACAAGGGTACTGTTACCTAACCAAACCAGGATTCACTTGCCTGCACACAGTAAAGTCAACACACTGAAACCAGGATTGCAAAAATGGAAAGGTAGGAGATTTTTTGCAAAGCGCCAAGCAAGGAGGATGAGTAGCTCACTCTAAAAAACTGAGCTCTTCAGTTGCTTGGTGACAAAAATTTATGTAGGGTAAAAGCATGGTTCATGATCAGCTTGTGGACATTCTGACTGAGTGCCTGTCATTCAATTACCAAGTTATTCTTAGGATATTCCATTCAGTCTGGGGACTGTGTTCTGATGGTCAGCAGGTAGTCATGAGTTTTCTTTGGTGGAGGGTCTTGGTTTCTTAAAAACAACTCAGATACATGCATCAGTGATGTTACCTATATCCCCACCAAAGAGGGGGGTAATGCAATGTCTTATGACTGACACAGATCTGTAGTTATTGTTACTTTTATACCTACTGAAACTTTCTGACTTTTGCATGTAACTACTTTCTTTTATATTTTTCTTATAACTGCAGTCACTAACTAGCGTATTACATATTAACTGAAGGCCAGGGATTCAGGGACTGTGGAATTTTCTACCTAATATTTGAGGGGACTGCTTGGCATAAGTACATCAAAGAATTCACAGAAAAATTGAATTAAAAGATAATATGAATTTTTCCATGAACCTTTTGAAGTCCCCGATGTAAGTGAAAACATCGAATCACAGGCTTTAAATATGTGCAGTACATTATAGGCAATTACACATCAATAAGCTATGAATGAAAGAGAGAGAGTTTGTACGATATGACCTAATTCATGTAATTTTTGTAAATTTCAAATAAAACAAAAAATACAAATAACTAAAAAATGCTGATGTGCTGTAAAATACAAGATTTTTCATAGAATGAAAAACTTCCTCAACCTTGAAAAACATTGTTATTGTGTCAGGCTAAACAACTGAAAAAGCCAGAAGGACGTTTCTTACACTGGCACAGGGTGGAGTTGAAGTAATAATATTCAAGTTCATTGATACTGTAGCCCATCATGGTGATTGGTACAAGGAGCAAAAATCGGTAACTTCTTATAAAAATTTCATGAAAACGTGATATCTGTATTCAGGCTTCTTTTGTCCTCTTCAGCAACTCTGCTACATAAGGCATCACATTTTTTCATGTTGATAAAGCCTTCTCTGTCATGCTTGTAAGAAGCTGGTTGTTTCAACCCCAGTAATATATTTAACCACTTAATGTATCACCCCTATGTGGGATACCCATATTTTAAAAGGAAGTCTATTCAAAACTCATGTATTCATTCATTCAGTGAATTATTACACAAAGGTTTATTAATCATCGTGGTAATAGGCACTTGAACCATAAAAAATATGAGTAATATAAGCATTTAATCTGTCACTAAGAATGTTTTCTTCCCTCTGTCATTCAAATTTAATAGATTTTTCGAGTGTCATCCCTAGTCCTACTTTCTGTGTCATTTCTTTTTGCTCCCCAATTATTTTGTATTTCAAATTGGGGCCATACTTTCTGATACCTAATTGACTGGTGGTGTTCATTTTAAATAAATGAAAAGGTTTGTCATGATACGAGGTTTCTTTCATTAGTTTACAAAATATCTAATATCTTTAGGTAAATAATAAAAATATTTTTATAGACATTCAAATAATACGTTGTGGACATCTATCTCGATCAAGGAAAATCTGGAAATTCTCTTGAAGCTCTACACTGCCTTTGTGATACCCCCCTAACCCCCATGCATTTTTGCCTTTATATTGTATTGTTATTGCCTTTTACATTCCAAATGATCATGTATTACATGTATACATATGCATATATGTATAATGACACCTGGTTATTATTACATTTATCTGTTTACATTCCTTAAGCCCTTAATACAGGATGTATATTTTACTTATTTTTATATCCTTAATACTAAGATCATGTCCTGGTACTTAGTAAATAATAACTGTCTGTTGAATGAGGGAAGGAGGGAGGGAGGAAGGAAGGAATGAAGGCAGGCAGGCACTATCTTAAACATAAGGTTTACATCAGGGAACAAAAATATAAAAATAAGTCAGTGACCTCATAGAGTTTACCTTTTAACTGGTCTGGTTTTATGTCTACACAGAATACATACATATGTGAATGAACTACTCTTGACTGAACTACAAAGAAGACAGGTTTGACCTAAACATATTCCCTACTTCAACCTTCCAGTTACTCATTATGATACTGAATTCCACTTGACAAACTTTTAAAACTATTTTTATGTACCACATTCATATTGGCTTAGTTCTAATGTACAGAAGATCCAAATGCCAGTAGTAGTAATAGTCAATAACCTAGAGTTGACATTTTTTTCCCAAGAGATAGCCATTGCATTCAGAGACAAAAACATGTGCCATTTAAAATAACCTTAGCTTCCTAAACATCAGTTAAAAGTTATGAAGAACTCTACTATTGTAAAACTACACAATATTTAATTGCAAAGGTTAATATTTAGTGTTAACAATTACTTAGTCGATTGTCAAAAGCATAGCATATATTTCATACTAGTTACTTTTATAGCATTTTACGTGCATTATGATCAATGAGGTTGCATGCTCTCAGCATGTGTACTTTTTTTTTTTTTTTTAGGGAAAAAGCATTTAAAACCAGATTGTACACTGATTTTCCATAAAAATGTTTTACTACCACTTTTACAAAGTAGATTTATATGGGAAAAGGTTAATAATCTTACTCTTGTCCAACGTATGCATTTTCAATGGTATTAACTAATATTTAAGATTTTTCATTTTGGCATTTTTCATTAATATTATTAATATGGCATACTGTTTCTATTTAGTCTTTGAGGACATACTAAAAGGGGTGGATGTTAGCAAATTCTGTTTGTAAGAAGGATATTTTTGAAGCCTTTTGCATCTATTCTGAAGAAAAATGCACAGACATGTTTTCTGTAGATAGTTTATAATATCTAACATATTGACTTCAGAATAATTTTGTAGTAAAATTTTAAATATGGTACATTAACATTTTAAGTTTTTCTGATTTAATTAATAGCACACAGAAAAGCACTATTTTTTTTTCAAAATTATGAAACAAAAATGAAGAAAAAACTGTCTCTTGTTAATCCTTGTGAACAATATCCATCTAAAGTTTTCTAAAGGTAGTCTTAAGTGATATACCAGTTCTTATACTTCACAAGCACATGCATGCACGCGCGCGCACACACACACACACACACACACACACACTCACACACACACACAAACGTGCTAAGGCCATGCAGCTTGAGATAGGCATGTTTAAGTGGATAACATGTCAGGAAAAAAAAAAAATAGAAAATGAGTTGTACAGGAATCACAGTTCATTCCTTTATACAAATCTTTACAGTTTGTTCAGGATTTAGTCATCAAGCTTCTTTTTAAGTTTTCTAAATATCACTCTAGTGATATAGTTCAGGATATATATTTTTTAATTTCTATTTTGATTCTTGTTTGACCTGTGGGTTATTTAGACATGTTTATTTAATTTGTATATATTTGGTAATTCCAAAGATTTTTTTCTGTGATTGATTTTAAATTTAATTCCATAGTATTTTGAGAATGTGCATCGTATGATGACAATCCTTTAAAATATATTGAAACTGGTTTATTTATTTATTTTTAATTGACAAAAATTGTATTTGTTTATGGTATATAATACGAGGTTTTTATATATTTGTGCATTGTGAAATACCTAAATCAAGCTGATTGATATATCAATTACATCAATATTTATCTTTTTTTTTTGGTGTTGAGAACATTTAAAATCTACTCTCCTAGCAATTTTTGAGTATACAATATATTGTTATTGACTGCAGACATCATGCAATACAATAGATTTTCAGAACATTTTTATCCTTTCTAACTGAAATTTTGTACCCTTTGTCCAAAATTCTTTCCTCACCCACCCCTGGGTAACCACCGTTCTGCTCCCTGCTTCTATGAGTTTAACTTTTTAAATTCCGTATGTAAGTAAGATCATGCAGTATGTGTCTTTATGTGCCTGGCTCATTTCACTTAGCATAATGTCCTCCACGTTTATCCATGTTGTCTCAAATGACAGGATCTCCTTTTTTAAGGCTGAATAGTATTACATTCATGTGTATATGTATCATTTTCTTTATTTATTCATTCACTGATTGACATTTAGGTTGAGTCTGGGCTAGCTAATGCTGATATCTTGGCTAACTAATGCTACAATTAATATGAGAATGTAAATATCTCTTCAAAATAATGGTTTTATATCCTTTAGATATATATCCAGAAGGGAGGGTTGCTGAATCATATGGTAGCTCTATTTTTAACTTTTGGAGGAAAGCCATACTATTTTTCATAATGGCTGTACTAATTTTTATCACCACCAATAGTATAAAAGGGTTTCCTTTTCTCCACACTTCCTTACCAACACTTGTTATATTTTGTCATTTTGATAGCAGCCATTCTAACAAGTGTGAGGTGATATCTAGAAAGCTTATGCACAACAAAGGAAACAATCAATATAAACAACCTGTAGAATAGGGGAAAATATGTGCCAACCATACAAACAAAATATATAAAATCTCAACTCAGTAGCGGAAAATAAGAGCTTGATTTAAAAATGGGCAAAGAACCAGAAAAGATATCTCCAAAGAAGACATACAAATGACCAACAGGTATCTGAAAAAATGCTCAACATCACCAGTCATCAGGGAAATTAAAATTAAAACCATATTGAGACTGGTCTTTATGGCTTATCATATTGCCATCCTGAATGTTCCATGTGTGCTCAAAAGGAATGTGTATTCTGCTAATGTTAGTTGGACTGTTCTAAATGTCAGTTAACTTGGTTAATAATATTATTAAAATTGTGTATATCCTTGTTAATTTTCTATCTAGATGTGCTATAAATTACTGTGTATTTAAATATTAAAACTATGATAGTTGATTTTTTTGTGTTTCTTCTGTCAATTCTGTCAGTTTTTTCCTTTATGAATTTTAGGGCTTTGTTGCTCTCGCTCTCTCTCTCTCTCTCTCTGTGTGTGTGTGTGTGTGTGTGTGTATTTAACTCCTTGATGCAGTGACACTTTTATCATTATAAACTCTTTCTCTGGTACTCTAGGAATAATCCAGTTATTTTACCTATTTTTTTTCTGATAATATAACCGTTCTCTCATTGTTAAATCAGAATGGTATATCTTTTTCCATCCTTTTACTTTCAACCTATTCGTATATAAAGTATGTCCCTTGTAGACATTATAGTCATATCTTCCTTTCTTATCTGCTCTGGAGATCTCTGCTTTTTGATATATTTAGTTCATTAACATTTAATGCAATTGTTCTTGGATTATATCTGCCATTTAGGTGTTTGTTTTTTACATTATCTATTTATATATTTCTTCTCCACTGTTTTCTTTTAGTAAAAAAAAATTTTTTTTTGCATGGCATTGAAGTTTCAGTATTTATTTTTCTTACGTATATACCTTATGCTGATTTAGTAATTGACCTTGAGATTACAGTTTGAATCTTAATTACCAAAATTATTTCAGGTTAATGTTAAATTACTTCTGGTAAAATATACAACTTTGCTTTAATTCTTCTGTTTGTGACCCCTTCCTTTGTGCTATTATACACATACACATATATACACACACAAGCATGTAGAATTATTGCTTTAAATAAACTTATAATTTTAAATAAATAGAAGAAATGATATTATCATTTTCTCTATATTTACCATTTCTGTAGGGTTTTTTCCCCTACCTGTCAGTTCAAGTTGTTGTCTGGTGTCATTTCTTTTCGATTTGAATACTTTCAAGATTTTATTTTTGTCTTAAGCTTTCATTCCTTTGATTATGATATGACTAGATGTGGGTTTCTCTCTGTGTTTAAATTACTTGGGATTGTTGAGCTTCTTTGGATCTCACTCTTTGATTTGTCTCTGTGTGTGAGAGAAAAGTGGGTAGTTGTCAGCCATTATTGCTTTAAATATATTTCTGCCCCTTTATCACTTTTCCTTTTGATATGCTTAGTATTATCTCAGAGGTCTCTCACGATCTCTTTAGTTGTTTTTTTTGTTTGCTTGGTTTCTTTTGTCAGTGTTCTCTGTATTGCTTCCAATTTGATCATTTCTGTTGATTCCCTCTTATGCCATCTTAAATTTGCTGTTGAGTCCATCTAGTAATTTTTTAAAATGTGGTCATTGTACTTTTCAACTACAGAATTTTTGTTCTTATTTTATAGTGTTTATTTTTCTATTGAGTTACCCTATTTGAGTAATTGTCATCATATCTTCCTTTAGTTCCTCTGAAAGCAGTTTTTAACAATTTTATATATAGTTATATATATAATGTAATTATATCATATATATATATATATATATATATATAGCTATTTTAAAATCTTTGTCTATTAAATACAGTATGTGGGCCCACAAAGATTTTCTATTGAATATATATTTAATATATATCTAATTTTTCTGATTCAATGCATGACTCTTAATTGTAACTTTTTACCAGTTGGTTGAAAAGTATGAGTACAATTTTATGTAATATATTGTAGCAACAATTGATTTTGTTGTATTGTTCTGAAAATTTCTGTTTGTTTCTTTCTATTTTTGTAACTTGCACCCTTAAACTTATCTGTCTTTTCCATGGTGTTTGGTCACTGATATATACAGTGAGTTTCTTTTTATTCTTACTTTAATTTCATTTTAGCTTTCTAGGTTTCTCTTCTGTGTCTTGATAGCATATTGACTAGCCAATTATTTGAGAAGAGGTAATGCTCAAACATTTTAAGCCCATATGACTTTCACCCTCTTTCAATTAATATCTGCGGTAGTTGGTAAATGAATTCAAAGTTGCAGCAAATTTTCAAACATCCCTTGAGTTTCACTTTCCTCCAGGCTGAAGTCATGCCTTCGTGTTGTTATATTTTCTCTTTCAGCCAGTGTTGTAAATTAACCTTATATGTGATCCTCTATGACTCTAATTTTCAAAATCTGCTTGTTAAGTTTCATCTGATCCACTGCCAGCCCTAACAGGACTGCAATCATAAGATATCAAAAACTATGGGTATTCCCCATTAGTTAACAACCAAATTTAACAACTTTCAGCTGGCAATGAAGCAAGTTTTTGTCCAAGGTTTAAATATAGTGCATAACCTGTTCCAACAAAGCTGTAGTTTTCACATACAGTCTGACTAACACTGATAAAGTTAATGACTAAGCTGAGGGTTCATGGTGGGAACAGACAAGAAGAAAACAGACTTCCATAGTAATTACCTAAAACTCTAGCATTTTTGTTTTCAATCATAAACTCTTCTCAATTTGTTTGCTTTTGATCAATTTCCATTGCTGTGAAATAATGCCAATTATAGTTTAAATTTTTACTTATTTTATACTCATTTTGTGCTTATTTTATACTGTTAAAAGTTTTATACTTATTTATACCTATTTTGGTAGAACAAAATTGCAAACCCCTTCAAATATCCATAATCAGAAGTCTCCCAATTATCTATAAGAAATATTTTTAAACAGAAATGCCATATATACATTTAGCCACACATTTATCTTTTTCGTCATACTTTTTTTTTTTTTACTTAGATCCAATTTTCCATCTAATTCCAGTTTTCTTGTACCAGAACTTCATTTAACATTATTTATAGTGCAAGTCTTCTGGAAATGTATTATGTTAGATTATTTCTGCCTGAAAACATATTTATTTTGCCTTCAATTTTAAATATTTTATGGGACAATAGTCCTAAGTTGATTTATCTGGGGTTTTTTTTGTTTGTTTGTTTCAGTTTTCTAAACATGACACTCTATTTAATTTTTGCTTTTGTGTTTTCTGAAAAATCTCTCATGATCTGTACCTTGTTCCTCTGTACTTGGTCAATCTTATTTTTCATCTCTATACTTTGATATTGTGTTTTTATCTCTGGTTTTCAGCAAGTTTTATCATCTCTGTAACTTCTGTATTGTTTCTATTGACAGATTTGTCTTTTGGTTATGAGTCATATTTTTGTGCTTCTCTGCATGATTTCAGAATTTTTGATAGGATGATAAATTTTATAATTTTTTAATTGCTGCTTTCTGCCTTTTGTTGTATTCTTTTAATTGTGTTAAATTTTGTTTAAACAGAGAGTTAAGTCACTTGGAACCAATTTAATACTTTCTAAGTTTGCTTTTCAAATTCGTTAGGGTGGCTCCAGGGCAGCTGTTGGTGTAGAGCTAATTTAGTACCATTACTAAGGTGGTAACCTCCCGCAGATTCTAACTGATAATCTGTGTATTATAATTTTTTTCACTCTGAGGGGAACATCAATAGTTCTTAGCCCTGTGTGAGCTCTGGAAATTGTTTGATCTACTGCTTTTCAGTGGTTCCTTCTCCAGTCTATAATATTTTTCTTGCCCAAATATGCAGAATTATTTCCAGAAGAATACTTGAGGGAAACTTTATGCTTATTTACAAAAATACATTCTCTCTCTCTCTGTATGTGTGTCTATGTGTGTCCCTCTCTCTGGCAATCTATCCCAGAATTTTTAGGTATCTTTAATAAAATCCAATCTCTGTTTCTCAACTAAATAAGACTACTAGGTTCTTCTTAGTTTCCCCTTTCCCATGCCATGGACAAGCTGTAATCTATAGAAATCGTAGGATCCACTTTGTTTCCTTCCTCTTAGGGATCATATTCTCGTGCTACCTGTTGTTCAGATGAAAATTATTGTTTCATATATTTTCTTAGGTTTTATAGCATGGTTACTCATTTGCTTATATATCAGAATAACTTTTATTCTTGTAGAGTATGTTGGCCAAAGTTTCTATTTTGATTTCAATAAAGATTGTATTAAGGGCTGAACCCGTGGCTCACTTGGGAGAGTGCGGCGCTGGGAGCGCTGAGGCCGCAGGTTCGGATCCTATATAGGGATGGCTGGTGCACTCACTGGCTGAGCACGTGCGAGCGACACCAAGCCAAGGGTTAAGATCCCCTTACCGGTCCCAAAAAAAAAAAAAAAAAAAAAAAAAAGATTGCATTAAAACTATCGAGCAGTTAGAGGAGAACTAGCAATATTGGCAGTAGTGAGACTTCAATCTAAAAACATTGTATATCTCTGTGTTTATTTTGATCTCATTTTTCTTTAATGTGTTTTATAATTATCTTTGTAAAAGTCTGGCACATATTAACTTTTATAACAATTATACAGAATCAGCTAATTGGCAAGACTCATGAAACTGCAAAGTATACTCTCATAAAACTTTAATAAAGCTAGAGGATGACAGGAGAATAAAAACATTGGCAATTAGTGAGGAGTCCAGACTTCTAGACACAACACTTAGAGTACTCTCTTAGCACACAATGTACATCATCATTGGATTATGAACTACTAAATTATGTTTGAGCTATCTTAGTTTCAGAGGAGAATAGGCACAAGTCTATAGAGGCATCTTTTATACACTGCTGCTTCCATAGCTAAAAGCAGGCTATGTAATGGTTTAAATGAACTGAAAACCATCAATCCATTCATCCCTAAACAATGTATATAAGCTACAACAGAGTACCTCCAGAGAAGTTGCACCTTTACATGGCATATTATAAATCTCTAGCTGGACCATCTTATCCTTATTTTGGCTGTAGGTTATGATCAGCCTTACAGGTTTCCCAAAGACAAATGTAAAGATACCACAAACCCACTGCAAGATAACTCTATCCTTATGTACTGCTTAATATCTTGATATTATTATAAATAATAAATTTTACTTTCACTTTTCTCTTTGTTTTGACATAGAAAAGCAATTGTTTTTGTATCAATTGACTTTATCCAGCAAAATTGCTAAACTCTCATAGCAATAAAAGTAATTTAGCAACAGATTGTTTCACATTTTCTATATACCAATCGTATCATCAATGACTTTAAAAAAAACTGACAGTTTTTTTCTTTTCAACTTCTGTGATTTGGGTTTTTTTTTTTTTTTTTCTCTTTTTACTAAGATCTCCAGTGTTGAGTAGAATTGGTGAAGGAAGGTATTTATGATTTGTTCTTAATCTCAAAAAAAAAAAAAGCTTTCATAGTTTATATTATGATGTCTGCTGTTGATTCTGTATAGATGTACTTTATCTGAATAATAATGTTTCCTTCTGTTTCTAGTTTGATAAGAATTGTTTGGACCGTGGATTGAAGTTGAAGTTCGTCAAGCACGTTTAGATGTAGATGCCTTGCTTAATTGGATTGTAATAAAATAACATAGTCTTAATTTAATCCTTTGAGATTTGTTGACATTTAAATCAATTGAAATGAATATGTATTCTGCATTTGTTGGGTGGGTTTTCTCTATCCATTAGCTCAAGTTTATTAAGTATGTTGTTCAGATACTTTGCATTGTTGCTGGGATCAGATTTTCTTACATTATCAATTAGTAATACTTATCTACTGTTTAAAACTATCTTTATGAATCACTTAAATGTTGCTGCTTACAGGAAGCCCTTTGTAGTCATTCGTACTGAATTCCCTTTCTGTATTTTCACAGTGACCTGTGTATACTTTATTGTATTTAACCTTCCATTAGCTGTAAAATGAATAGAACAGAAATAAATATACATCTAACAAATTATTGAATCATCAGGATAGGTGCTAAAAATATAAATATATGTGCGTGTATGTGTGTGTGATTATTAATACAATAAATTTGGAGATCTCTATTTCAGCACATTTTCTTGTGCTAATCTTCATAATTATTAGTTTTATGACTTCCTATCTTTTGAACACAAGTCCAGACCAATGTTGTGATGAGTTTTGTATACGACAGCATAATAGTTTTTCCATTACTGTCAACATTTATTCTTCACTGGATTCTTGAGTCCTTGTTTGAGTAATTTACTTTGTTTTTTTGATCACTCTCCAACATTCAGTCAAGTTGTACTCACTATTCTCTTGTTCTTGTTTTTCTGTACCTGAGATTCTGACATATTCCACTCCTAATCAATTCTACCCTGTAATGTCGGTTTTAGTTCCTTAATTTCAGCTAGTTCTATTCTTCAACCCCCCTTGTTGTGTTCTACCATCTGCCAAGAGATTTCTCTGCCACCATATACTTTGGTGATGCCACCGTGTGAACGTCTGAACCTCCTCTAATTGTCAGCTGCTTAGATCTTCTCAGACTTCTTGCCAGGCCTCTGCAGCAGTGAGTTCACTGTTTTCCAGTGGGGCATCCTATGTCTTAATTGAGCCATGGTTCTGACGTAAGGTTTCAAAAGCATATGTTTTCAGGTAATTCTCTGACATTTACAGATTTTTTTCTAAAAAACACTATTAGAGAGGAAGTAATGTAACTGGAACACTGAATAACAGCAAAATAAATGTGGTGAACAATTTATGAATTTTATTTCTAGATTTTAATTTGATATTTACTGTGCTCAAACTTCCAAAGCCTCACCTAAAACCAGAGGCAGCCTCAGTTCCCAGTAAGAGAAATGGCCCTCCTTTAGAGTTAGAGATATCAAAGGCAAAGCAAGACAGGGCAATAAAGGCAGCTAGTTGTGGTCAGGGAGGCACTGAAAGGGAATACATATAAACAAAGAAGAAACAGAACTGAAGTTATCAACAGAAATGTGCATATGTGACACACAAACATATTGATTCCTATCATTTATGTATTTATCATCTCTGGCTTACTTATTCATTCTTTTACTAACCAAACAGTTACTAAAGATCTATTACATGCTAGGCACCAGCATGACTGCAAAAATATAACCATGAATAAGAATGATATGGTCACACCTCTTCTGCATCTAACAAAGAAGACATGAAACAAATGATATAAATAAATAATTATAATTTGACATGGGACATGGAGAATTACAGAATGAATATATATATATAACAGTGGGCTGATCTTGCCTGAGGGGTTGAATAAGTGACAATTAAAGTAAAACTTGAAGGATGAGTAAGAATTAGAACCACAATTGCTCACTCGTTCCGTTAGAGGAAACAGCACTTACCTCCACAATCTGAAATAAGTTCAGTGAGGCAAATCATACAGAAAACGAGAAGTCAGATGGAAAATTACACAAGGCAATCCTTTTTGCATATCAACAGAAAAGCTCTCCACCATTCTTCAGTGGCTACTGTAAGCATATGTTTCCATGTAGTTAAGGTGACTCTTAGGAAATATCTTTTAGTCTTTCAGTTCCTGTGAGGTTTTTTTTCCTTATAATCTATTTGTTGTAGAACCCAGATTGCCTGTCCTGCATTTTCTCTATTGTGGATTTTCTCATTTATTCTTTATGATATCACTCATCACATCTTCCTGTTTTCCAGCAAATTTTTATTTAGATTGTCTTTGATTACTTTCAGGTTCAATATTTTTAAGAGTATTTCATAGGTGCATTGTACAAGGAGGTACATACATTCGGCTGTCTAATTTTTGTGATGTTAGTAGTCAATTGATGAGCATTACTTTCTTTATTTCAAAATAATATCTTATATTTTTATCATTCCTTCTTTAATTATTAGCTTGAATATTCCCATAAAAAGAAATTTCCCCTGTCCTTCTGTTTGGTTACCCAGTGGTATACTTCACATAGAAAAGGCATAATATATACTTGATTATTTTCCTTTATTTAACAGTTTTTTTAAAAAGTTCCCTATAATCCTTCAAACATGATCATGCTTTTTTTTATCAAGTATAATTTACATATGGTGAAAAACCACACTTTTTAAGTTTATGATTCAATGATTTATCAAATGCATATATCCATATGCTCTACACCTCAAACAAGATATATAAGCTTTTCTTCACATGCTTTCTTCCAGTCAAATCACCCTTACCCCTCCACCACTAGTCATCTACTATTTTGATTTCTATCCTCTATTAGTTACTAGCTTTCTAACTTCATTCAATTAGAATTTTATAACTTATAAATTTGTTGTGGCTTCTTTCACCTAGCATAATGACTGAAATTCATTCATTTGTTGATTCATACATGTTGTTACATGTACCAGCAGAATGCTCCTTATTATTGCTAATATTTCATTCTATTCATAGAACATGTTTTATCCATTTTTCTCATCCTCCAGCCTCTGGCAACAACCATTCTACTCTCTGCTTTAATGAGTTCAACTTTTTAGATTCCACATATAGGTGAGATTATGTAGTATTTGTCTTTCTGTGCCTGGCTTATTTTGTGTAGCATAATGTCCTCCAAGTTCACCCATGTTGTCCCAAATGACAGGATTTCTTTCATTTTTAAGGATAAATGATAACTTTATTGTTTATATATTCCACATTTTCTTTATCAATTCATCCATTGATAGACACTTAGGTTGATTTCATATCTTGACTTTTGTGAATGATGCTCCAATGAACACGGGAATACAGATAATTCTCTTCCTTACTGATTTTATTTCCTTTGAATATACACCTCAAAATGGGATTGCTGGATCATATGATAGTTTTATTTCTAATTTTTTGGGAAACCTCCAAACTGTTTTCCATAATGGCTGTACTAATTTACATTCCCACCAACAGCGTACAACATTTTCTCCACATCCTTGCTATTTTTTTTGTCTTTTTGATAATATGCATTGTAACAAATGTGAGGCAATGATCTCATTGTGGTTTTACTTTGCATTTATCTGATAACTAGTGGTGTTGAGCATTTTTTTAGTGAACCTGTTGGCCATTTTTATATCTTCTTTGGAGAAATGTTTATTCAGGCTCTTATCCCATTTTTTAATTGGGTTATTTGTTTTCTTGCTATTGAGTAGTTTGAGGTCCTTATATATTTCAAATTATCAACCTCTTTTAAGATGTATTGCTTGCAAATATTTTCTCCCATTTTGTAGGTTGTCTCTTCACTTTCTTGATTGTTTCATGTAGCTTGAAACAATCTCATTTTTCAATTTTTGCTATTGTTGCTTGTGCTTTTGGGGCCATGTCCAAAAAATCAATGCCAATGTCAAGAAGGTTTTTTCCTGTTTTCTTCTAGTAGTTTTACAGTTTTGGGGCTTATGTTTAAGTCTTCTATCCATTTTGAGTTGATTTTTCCATATGGTAGGAGAATTTCTTTTCATTTATCTGCATGTGAATATCCAGTTTTTCCAGCACTGTTTATTAAAGAGACTAGTCTTTCTCCTGTTCGTATTCTTGGTAACTTTGTGGAAGACTAGTTGGCCATAAAAGGGTAGATTTCTTTCTGGGCTCACTATTGTGTTGCATTAGTCTATGTGTCTTTTTTTTATTCCAGTGCCATTGCTGTTTTGATGACTATAGCTTTTCGTATATTTTGAAGTAAGCTAATGTAAGTTATGCCTTCATCTTTGTTCCTTTATTGCGTATGATTGCTTTACTTATTCAGGGTCTTATATGGTCCATACAAATTTTAAAATTGTGTTTTTATTTCTGGGGGAAATGTCATTGAAATTTTCATACAGATTACATTGAATGTGTAGATTGATTTAGGTAGTATGGGTATTTTAGCGTTACTAATTATTTTACTCTATGAGGACAACATATCTTTTCATTCATTTGGGTCTTTTTCAATTTCTTTCAACAATTTTTTATAGTTTTCAGCATACAGATCTTTCACCTCCTTGGTTAAATGTATTTCTAAGTATTGCTCAGTTTTTTTGATGGAGTTTTTGTTGTTTGTTTTCTGTATATAAGATCCTGTCATCTTCAAACAGACAATTTTATTTCCTCCTTTCCAATTTTATAGCATTTTTTTTCTGTTTGACTAATTCCTCTGGCTAGAAATGTTTGCGGTTCTATGTGGAATAGAAGTGGCAAGATTTGGCATTCTAGTTGTGTTCTTAATTGCAGAGGAAAAGCTTTCAGTGCTTGTATTCGTCCATTTCTGTTGCTTATAACAAAAATATCTAAAATTAGGTAATTTATTGCTTACAGTTTCTGACGCTGGGAAGTCCAAAGTCCATCTGGTGGTGGTGATGGTGACCCAGAGATCTCACATTGCAAGACGGTGGAAGCAGAGAGACAGACAGACTCTTCATACTCCCCTTTTAATGGCCTCCAAACAATGCCCCTGACCACCATTTTTAATCCATTCACTCTGGCATGGTCCTACAATCCAATCACCTCTTCAAGGCTCCACCTTTCAATTACCATAATAGGATTTCCCACCCTCTTAACAGTCACAGCAGGGACCAAATTTCTAATATATAAAACTTGGGGAACACAATCCAAGCTTCAGTGAGCTTTGGAGCAACATAATCCACTACAGTGTTTCACCATTGAATATGATGTTAGTTGTGGGCATGTGTATATGGCTTTATTATGTTGAGGTACATTTCTCCTCTACCTAAAATGTTGAGAGTTTTATTACAAAAGGATGTCACTTCTCACTGTATGATGGAGTTGCAAAAATTACTGAGCCCAAATATTAAGAGAAATGAGAAGCCCAAAGGGACTGCACTGAGAAAATTCCCTCAAGAAGGGAGAAACAAGGCACAGCACCGCGTTGGTATTTGCTTCAGCTTTTATTGTAAAGACAAGGAAATACAAGAGAGAAGACAACTTAATCAATCATCTATCAAAGGAATGAAAAGAAATTGGCAATGGGGCAATTTCTGGAAAATATCTTGAGAAACAAAGGAAAGGGAGTGAAGCTGGATAAGAAATGACAGTGTTCTTATCTAATCTAGCAGAACATCCTTGAAAATCTTTGCTGTGCTAAAGGCTTTTGCCCTTCGAACAATCCCTATTCTGCCTCAAATCTCTTATCTACACTAAGGGATTTTGCCCTGTGTAAGTTCCCTGGTGTTTCTGAATCTTAACATTCCTCCAGTCCTCCACATAGTGAAATGTTTTCTCTACATCCACTGAGATGATACTTTTTATTCTTTATTCTGTTAATGGGGTGTATCATGTTTATTATTTGTGTGTGTTGAACCATCCTTCCTTCCCAGAGGAAAATCCCACTTGACCATGGTGTATGATCCTTTAAATGTGCTGCTGAATTCAATTTACTAGTATTTTGTGGAGGATTTTTACATCTGTATTCATCAAGAATATTGGCCTGTAATTTTCTTCCTTTGTAGTGTTCTTATCTGGTTTTGGTATAAGGTTAGTGCTGGCCTCATAAAATAAGTTTCCAAATGTTCCTTTTCTTTAATTTTTTCAGAAAAATTTGAGAAAGTTTTGGCATTTACTTTTCCTTAAATGTTTAGTAGATTCACCGGTAAAGCCAAGGAATGCTCTGTATATGTCTGTTTGGTTCATTTGGTCGTAAAATGTAGTTTAAGTCCAATGTATCTTTCCTGATTTTCCGTCTGGATGATCTGTCCATTGTTCAAAGTGAGATATTAAAGTTTCTCTTCCTTCAGTTTTGTTAATATTTGCTTTATATATTTAGGTGTTCTGATGTTGGATGCATATATATTTATAATTATTATATACTCTTGATGAATTATATATTTCTTATCAATATATAATCACCTTGTCTCTTGTGACAGATTTTCACTTAAAATCTATTTTATCTGATTTAAGTATAGCCACTCCTGTTCTCTCTTGATTTCTATTCGTATAAAATATATTTTTCTATTCTTTCACTGTCAGCCTATATGTGTCCTTGAAGGTGAAGTGTGTTTCTCATAGGCAGCATATACTTGGGTCTTTTGTTTGTTTGTTGGGTTGTTTTTATTGTAAATTCATTTGGCCATGAATGTCTTTTGTCTGAAAAATGTAATCTATTTACAGTTAAAGTAATTTTTGATAGGTAAGGGCTACTGCCATTTTGTTAATTGTTTTTTGACTGTCTTGTAGTTCCTTTGTTCCATTCTTCTTCTCTTGCTCTGCTCCTTTGTGATTTATTTTTTTAGTGGTATGCTTTGATCCCTTTATCTTTGTATGTCTACTACATGTTTTTCTTCATTCTTACTGTAAAGCTTACATAAAACATCTTATAGGTAAACAGACTACTTTAAACTGAGAACAACTCAACTGTACAATATGAGAAAATTCTATTCATTAACTTTCCCCATATTTAACGTTATTGATGTCACAATTTATCTTTTATATATTGTGTACCAATTAATAAATTATTATACCTATAGTTATTTTTAATACTTTGGGTCTTTTATTTTTATAGTAGAGTTCAAAGTGGTTAATGTACCACCATTACAGTATAACAGTGTTCTAAATTTGACTATATTCTTTACAGTGAGTTTAATACTTTCATGTGTTTTCATGTTAGCATTCTTTCATTTTAACTTAAACTCCCTTTAGCATTTCTTGAAAGGCAAGTCTAGTAGTGATGATCTCTCACAGACTGTATTTTTGAGAAAGTCCTTATCTCTCCTTTATTTCTGAAGAGCAGTCTTGCCAAGTATAGTATTCTTGATTTTTTTTTTATTTCAGCACTTTTTAATATTTAATATATCATTCACTCTCTCCTGGCTTGCAAGTTTTCTGCTGAGAAAACTCTCCATTTTTTCAAGGGTTGGTGTAGTGGATTGATCTATGTCCCCCCAAAACTCACTGAAGCTTGAATTGTGTTCCCCAAGTTTCATATATTATAAGCTTAATCCCCACTGTAACTGTTGAAGGTGGGAAATTATACTATGATAATAGATTCTGTTATGAAAGTTGTGTCTTGAGGAGGTGATTAGATTGCAGGACCATGATGTAGTGAATGGATTAAAAATGGTTTTCATGGGCATGGTTTGGAGGACTTTAAAAGGAGGGTGAATGAGGAAGTTGTCCTCTTGTTCTCTCTGCTCTGCCATTTCACAGTGTGAAACCCAGCAATCACTGTTACTGCCACCAAAACTCTCCCTGGACTTTGGACTTCCCAGCCTCAGAAACTGTAAGCAAAACATTTTATTTTCGTTATAAAATACCCAGGTCCGTGTATTTTGTTATAAGCAGCAGGTATGGACTAATACTGTTGGTTACTGGTGCTTTATTTTGTTTCTTTTTTGGGGTCATGTTTCCCTGAATATTTTTTTTTTTATTCTTCTGGCTATGCATTAGTGTCTGTCCATTTGAAGAAGTAAGCACCTATTCCTGTTTTTACCAACTGGTTTCAGCAGGAAAAGTCCTTCCAGTCATTAGCCAATCCAGAGGTTCTGCATAGGCCATCTGGTTTGATCCACAAGCAGACTTGCTGCTGGAGTTTTTGGGTAGATTATCTTGGTGCCTGGGTCAATAAGTGGGTGGATCTAGCACTTGAGTTCATAGAAGCTCTCCTGGCACTTGAGTACACAGGGTTGGTTGTGTATCTTGGGTCCATCGGAGCCTGGGGACACAGTTTGAAGACTCAATCTGCAGGAGCTTACCTGGTGTCTGGGACTATGGGTGCTGGCAGGAGTCTAGGTCCACTGTGACTGGCCTGGTACCAAGTTCTACTGAAATAGTCTCGGACCCTGAATCTGCTGGAGTGAACGAGGACACTGGATAGCCTGGAGCTTGGGACAGCAAGACCAGGCCTGGCACTGGGCAAGCCTGTATCTGAGGGAGGCAGCCTGGGGCCAAAGGTGCCAGTCTGGAACAGAGGTTCATGGGTACCAGCCTGGCACTGGGGCTGGCCTGAAGTTTGGAGCTGCAAGGGCCAGCCTATTTCTGGGACCAGTTTGGAGCCTTGGGTGGGCCTGGAGCCTGATTCCTCAGGGGTTGGCCTGGAACCTGGGGCCACTGAGGCTGTACTAACTCTGCAGTGGGCTTGAAGCCTGAAGCTAGAGTATTCAACCTAAGGGCACAGAGACTGGCTTGATATTGGGGAGGGCATGGGGACTGAGACCATGGGTACAGTCCAGGAGCCAGGTTTCACTGGTGCAGGCCTAATGCTGGGATCCACAGCAAAGACCAGTGCTCACTTACCTTCCTCCACTTGGAGGGTATCTCTCTCACACTTTGCTGCATAGGTTAGGAGGAGGGGTGACTCAGGTAATGTAAAATTGTCCTTCCTACCATCTTTAATGCATGTTTTCTTATTTCTGTGCTATATCCAGGTGCTGTAATATCTCATCTGGATTCCTTAGCTCTTGTGAAGGTATTTTCACATTTGGATAGTTGTTCAAATTGATGTTTCCATGAGGGGATAAGTGCTGGAAAGTCTTATCTGCCATCTGGCTGAATTCACTCCCTAGAATTTTTATTTTTTTAATGTGATAATATTATAAGATAATAGAAAAGAAAGTCATTATTTTTAATGCTGCATGCTAATATGTCAAAATATGTGTCATTTACTTTTAAATGATTTTTTTAAAAAAAAGTGTAATGTGAGAAAGATGAAGCAAATATTAACAAAAGTTAAAGTTGATTGTGCATAGTGAATGCATGCATGCTGATCGTTCTGTTCTAATTTTCTTTATATTTAAAATTTGTAATCATATTGTTTTGTGCAGAGAGAGAGAAAGGGAGAGAGAGGGAAGATGGGGAGGTGTTACACTTCTTGCTGTAAAACAGAGATGAAAAAAAGATTATTCAAAGCAACATGAATGCAATGAGAAGCCTGAAGGGACTGCACCTGAGCAACTCCTCTGTTAGAAGGAGAAACCGGGTACAGCCCTGATTCAAAGTTAGCTTCTGTTTTTATTATCAAGACAAGGAAGTTTCACAAGAAAAATCAGTTGATTCAATTATTTCAAAAGGACACAAAGACACGGGCAATGTGGCAAAAATTATCTATGGCTAAGTATAGCTTAAACAATGGAAACCAGTAACATTAAAATAAACAACGTGACATTCCAAAGTACAATATGTGAAAAGCTAAGTTGATCAAACTGTGATCATTATCTAATCTAAAATATAACCTCTTCTTAAATGATTTAAGCAAGAGTTGCATTCTTATAGTATGCTTAAAGAAAAACTGATAATATTAAATATTTATGTTTAAAAATAAAGCTAAAAGTTAATACAATTAGTGTCCTATTTAAGAATTTACACTTATAAAAAGAAATTTAAAATAAATATATAATCAGAGAAATTAATCAAATGGAAAACAGAAGATTCAACAAGCAATCAACCAGATAAAAGGTTATTCATGGATAAAACTAATAAAGGGCATAGAACTCTAGAAAGAATTTTTAGCAAGTGGGGAGCACAAACAATATTAGGAAAGAAAAGGTGAATAAAGCAGATGTTTAATGTGTAATAGTATGAGCAAATGTATATCAATTAAACTGAAAACCTATATGGTTATGGATAAATCATGAAAACATTCTGTTGAATAAAAATATAGAGGTAGACCTACATTTATAGGACATCATCACTTATGTAATTTTAAAATATAAGCATAGAAAACCACAACATAATTTGTAAGAATACATGCCCAGTTAAGGGCCTCTGTCAAACCCAGCGGCATGGATAATTAGGACAGGAGTTGGGTGGATGGGCAGGGGGAATCGCTGAATATTTGGTATGAAGATTTATAACATAGAACAGTGCTTTATGAGGATCAGTTGCATGTGTTTGTGCATTGAGGAGTAGACACTATTCAACATAATGGACCTGTAGGGTGTAAACAAGTAAAGAAAAGCATTAAAATTCTGTGGCAAGACTCCTAGTAAGTACTCACTAGACTCCATGGAACCCATGGAACTCCTCCAACCCTGTTTGAGAGGTTTACAGAGGGATTAATACGGGTTCAAATAAGAAATGGGAAGAGAGTGCAGGAAGAGGCTACAGAGAGCTGGGACTCGGGCTCTTGAATAAGGGAAGTACACACAGGGTGTGGATCTGGGTTTTAAAATGGTAAATGGTGAGCTCAGAAACCAGTTCTGGTTGAAGGGCTTTGCACTTCTTCATGTGAAACTATACTCTGTGGAAATCTCTGCTAGAAGTCCCAGAAGTTTAGCTGACAAGAAGACTTACTTTTTATTAATTATCACCCAGTCACTAGAGTTGAAACTGGTTAGCATTAAAGTGGCTAAATAATGTGAAAGGAAGTGTAAATTTCCACAAGAAAAATAATTATGTTCAAATCGTATGAGTGTGGACATTGGCCTTCTACCCCAGGAGGCCAGTGAGAGGTACTTCTTGAACAAACTGGAGGAACTGAGGCAGTTGGCAGGAAAAATTCCAGTCAGGGTTACTGCCAAGCGGCGTCCTCACCAAAGCCCAAGTACTGAGCTGGCTTCAATTGAGAACCCCCCTGCCCAGAGATAGACAAAATGGGGTGCACACAAAAGAGGCCAGCAGAATGAATCAGTAAGAGGCGGGACTTCCATTCAGGCACAGAAGCCCTGGGCAGCTTCCATGTATATTCAAGAGGTCCAGGCAAATGGAATGTGAATGTTCCTCAAAGACTGGTAGGTCTGGAAAATGTTATCCTTCAGTGCTTATTTCTGGCATGGAGATTTACCCATCATCCATGACAGCAGATCTTTACAAAGTCCTCTCAACCACTAGTGGGGTAGTTAGATTTGTTCCTCTCAGTGGACTGATTTTTTATCAAGATAGATTAGTTCTCTTTGGCAATCTGGTCCCACATACTTCTCTAAGATGGCTTCTGTTTTTTTCTGAAATGTTCTTGGTGCTGTTCTGTGAAAAGCAAAGGCTTTGAGGGATGATCTAAAATGCTGTCCACAGAGAAACCCTGGATCTTAGGTACCCTCAGACAGTGCCGCAGTTCTATGTTCTGCCTGGCTGTCTGACCTCAGTTGCCCTGACTTCCTCACAGGCTATTGGATAGTACAGGTGGCTACACTTAGGGCCCTGTAATTCCAAGGCAATGATGGCCAGATGTATTTGCTTTTATTCATGTATTTGCTTTTATTTATTTAGAACCTATAAAAGAATGTCTCTCAAAATCATCTATCATCCATCTATCTATCTATATCTATCTATATCAGTTGATTTATTGATTGATAGATAAACTTAGGTTAAAGATTCACTTCAAAGGTCCAAGGTCATTTTTATTTCTAGCCAGAGGTTTCACAGACAAACTCAGTATTTGCAAAGCTAAAAAGTACTGTCAAAATATTAAATCACATGATTAACATTCTTGCTATGATGGCATATCAGATTAGAATCTGAGCAGCCAAGATACAGAATACATCACCAGAAGCTATATGGCTTTTTTCAGAAAATGGAAAACGCACAATTTTCTCAGTAGAAACAAAGTGAGCTCATACTTTCTAACACATTTTTCATATGGGACCTAATATAGAATATTTGAACTACAAAGTAGATAATGGATCTTATCCCCTTTACAGAGCAAATGCAGAATAAATTTTAATACGGCTATTTTTGTTAATGGTTCTCAGTAAAAGCTAAGGTTATGATAATAGGCAGCTCAGTGAAGGAGAATTTGTAAAGTGATGAGCTAACAGGGCATTACCTTCCTACTGATACTGAAAAATTACAGGATCCCAACCGTTTATCTTGTGTTCAAGAACCCTCATAAGCCATACTAAATCATATCTAGTTAATTTATTGGAATATCAGTGAGAGTTTTAGAAAAATATGTGCCATAGCTGTTTTGACTCTAAAAAGGGGAGGGGGAGAGAGAGAGAGAAAGAGAGAGACAGCGATAGAGAAAAATGAGAGAATAGTGGAACAATTATATACAAGACTTCAAGGAACACATATTAAGGGGTAGGCTTAAGGCTCTTAAGAGGAGGAATTACTCTTTAAAATATACTATTACAGAATGAGAGAAAGGAAAAATGTATGATAATTTCTAAAACAATTTGAAATAGAGAGCAAGGTGACTCATAAACTCACATTTGCTTGTGTATCCTCATCACTAATTTTTGGAAGATAAATTTGAGAAGTTAAGTCTAAAGTCTAGAAAACACCCAGATTCTTCTAGTTTGGTTTGTGCATTCTCTCCTGCGCTAGGGTTCAAGTATGGTTTTATCTCTCCCTTTAAAATATTGCATTTTACTTTGTCCATCTATATAACCATGGATGAATCGGATGATAAATTTCTGAGTTGTCAGGCAGCTTAGGAATGATTCTGATTCTGTGTATTGGGGTTACATGGTTATTTACATTCTAATTTTAACTAGAATATTAGCTTCATGAAATCAGGGTTTCTTTGTGTTTGTTTGAACAATTGTCAGTGCAATCTCTAGACATTTTTTAGCACATGGTAGACACTCAATATACATTTGTTGAAAGGATGAATTAACCCACATTATACCCTCCCCCCAAATTAAAACAAGATATTCAGTTTCATACCTTCATCTTTGTCATATAAACACATCTCATTTTTCTGTTCCTACCTTTCATTTTATGTTTATAAATAATTCAGTGTTTTTCATCTGGGGATTGCATTGAGCTAATAACAAGACTCTCTTGATTTTGAGTAAGGTCCATTAATTCAAAATAATCATTTAAAAGGATCTAATTACTTTTCAACAGTAAACTGTTCTGCGATCACATTTAGAACATCAATATTCTTTCCTTAGTGCTGTGCTTTGTTTGTCTATATTTTCACTTTGCTTTGTATATGTTTACATTGTGCTTTCATCAAAAAGCTTTAAAAAGTTTCCATTGAATTGCTAAAGTATGATTTCTGAAATCACTGCTGTTTATTTTTCTAATGTTTTCTTGCTTTGCTGAAGTAGCCATTCAACTCTAGACTTCTTTTTAGAAAAAACATAAGCAATACAAGTGGCGTATGTATCTCACAGGTTCTCTATAGAAAACAAATGGCACTGTCAAGTTAAGGTAGCTACTGAATATGCAAAGGTGTGCACAGGGCATAGTAGATCCACAAAACATAGTGCCATATAATAATAGGGGAAAACTTACCACCTTGTGACAGCCACAGAAATGTACTTTTTGGATCTCCTTCCAGAGAAACTACTGTAGAAAGAATAGGAAAATGACAGCCCCAGCTTTCATACCACTAGTTCCAACACCACAGTTTTTAATTTAATTAATTAATTGATTGATTAATTAATTAATTAAATTTAATTTCTCAATATACAAAATAGGTGATTTTTGTATCCCTTTACTAATTCCTACTCCCCATCCCCCCATCAACATCATATACCTTCACTTATCTTAACAAGTTCAAAGAATTGTTGTGATCGATGTGGCTTCCCCCAACCCACCACTTATTTGTTTGTATATTTATTTAATTATTTTTATTAGTTCCAACAAATAAGTGAAAACATGCAGTATTTCTCTTTCTGTGCATGTCTTATTTCACTTAATATAATTTTCTCTAAGTCTATCCATGTCGCTGCGAATGATAGTATTTCAGTCTTCTTTACAGAAGAATAGTATTCCATTGTGTAGATGTACCACTTTTCCTTATCTACTTATCTAGTGATGGGCATTTAGGCTTGTTCCAACTCTTGGCTATTGTAAACAACACTGCAATAAACATGGGAGTACAGGTATCCCTTTGACATGATGATTTCCATTCCTCTGTGTATATTCCCAGTAATGGGATAGCTGGGTCATATGGTAGACCTATGTGTAATTGTTTGAGGAACCTCCATACCATTTTCCATAAAGGCTGCAGCATTTCACAGTCCCACCAACACTGTAGGAGGGTTCCTTTTTCTCCACATCCTAGCCAGCATTTATCATTCTCAGTCTTTTGGATATTAGCCATCCTAACTGCAGTGAGATGGTATCTCAAAGTGGTTTTGATTTGCATTTCCCGAATGCTGAGTGATGTTGAGCATTTTTTCATGTGTGTGTTGGCCATTTCTTTCTTTGAAAAATGCCTATTCAGCTCCTTTGCCCATTTTTTAATTGGGTTACTTGTTTTTTGCTGTTAAGTTGTTTGAGTTCCTTGTATATTCTGATTATTAATCCTTTGTCAGTTGTATATTTTGCAAATATTTTTTCCCACACAGTTGTCTTTCTGCTCTATTAATTGTTTCTTTTGCTGTGAAGAAGGTTTTAAATTTGATATAATCTCATCTGTTTATTTTTCCTTTGGTTGTCTATGCTTTTGGGGTCATATTCATAAAGTCTATGCCCAATCCTACTTCCTGAAGTGTTTCTCCTATGTTTTCTTTAAGGAGTTTTATTGTTTCAGGATGTATATTTAATTCTTTAATCCATTTTGAGTTGATTTTGTTCTATGGCAAGAGGTATGGGCCTAGTTTCATTCTTCTATGTATGAATGTCCAATTTTTCCAGCACCATTTATTGAAGTGGCAGTCTCTTCCCTAGTGTGTAGTCTTGGTATCTTTGTCAAAGATCAAATGGCCGTAGGTGTATGGATTGACTTCTGGACTCTATTCTTTCCCATTTGTCCATGTGTCTGTTTTTATGCCAGTACCATGCTGTTTTGGTTACTATAGCTTTGTAGTATAGTTTAAAGTCAGGTAGGGTTACACCTCTGGCTTTATTTTTTTGCTCAGAATTGTTTTGGCTATTTGTAGTCTTTTGTTGTTCCATATGAATGTTAGGATTGTTTTTTCCATTTCTGAGAAGAATATCATTGGAATTTTGATGGGGATTGCATTGAATCTGTAGGTCACTTTAGGTAGTATGGACATTTTCACAATGCTGATTCTTTCAATCAAAGAGCATGGAATATCTTTCCATTATCTTGTGTCCTCTTTAATTTCTATGAACAGTGGTTTGTAGTTCTTGTCGTAGAGATTTTTCACATCCTTCGTTAACATTATTCATATGTCTGTTTTCTTGGTGACTAGTGTAAATGGGCTAGCAATCTTGATTTCGTTTTCTGCTAGTTCATTGTTGGTGTATAGAAATGCTACTGATTTTTGCATGTTGATTTTGTATCCTGCCAGTTTGCTGAAATCATTTATCAACTCTAAGAGTTATTTTTTGTAGAGTCTTTAGGCTGTTCTATATATAAGATCATGCCATCTGCAAACAGGGACAATTTGATCTCATCTTTTCCAATCTGGATACCCTTTATTTCCTTCTCTTCCCTGATTGCTCTGGCTAGGACTTCCAACACTATGTTGAATAGGTGTAGTGAGAGTGGGCATCCTTGTCTTGTTCCTGTTCTTAAGGGAAAAGCTTTGAACTTTTCTACACTCAGGATGATTTTGGAAGTGGGTCTGTCATATATAGCTTTAATTGTGTTGAGATACTTTCCTTCTATACCACTTTATAGAGAATCTTTATCATGAATGAATGTTGAATTTTGTCAAATGCTTTTTCAGCATTTGTAAAGATCAACATATGATTTTGTTGATGAGATGTATCACATTTATTGATTTGCATATGTTGAAACAACCTTGCATCCCTGGGATGAATCCCACTTGATTGTGGTGTATAATTTTATGTATACAACACCATAGTTTTTAAACCAAGGCCAACCTTCCACTTGGCTGTCCCCAGCCAGAGTCTGAGCATAGTAGGTGTACCAGTGTTGGCCCATTATTGTGGAATGTGGAACTCCCCTAATGGGCAACTTTGATGAGAGTCTCCATCAGTCTGACTGAAATCTTAGTATAATGCTCCAGTCTGAGACCCTTCTTACCCTTCCCCTTTTTCGTGCACAAGTGTCAGACTTGCATCATACTCTGAGCTCTCCTTATCTACTTACCCTTTATAGGAATTTCCCAATAAACCTCTTGCACCTCCAATTCCATCTTGGCATATGCTTCTTGAAAGACTGAAGTGACACACATCTTTTAAGTTATGATGATAAGGGGAGTTAGAAGTCACTGGAAACAGAAGGAAAGAAAGCCATTTTGTGAAGAGTTTTGATCTTCAGAGCTGAAAACAACTTAAAAGGGAGGGGCTTTGGAGTGTAACTTTTCCATCTTGGATTTTTTTTCTCCTTTCTGGGTGTCCCCTTTGTTAGAAGCCAACTAAATCTGGAGAGTGAGGCAGCCCTTTCATCCTGTTCACAGAAGCCTCTGAAGGCAGGCAGAATTGTAGAGAAGGATGCGGAGTGGATCTGAAGGGCCATACAGAAGACACTGAGTTCAGCACATAAAAAGGAGGGTAGAGGGTGGGAGTTTCAAACTTTTAGTTTGTTTTATTCTCAAGATCAGAAAGCATAAACATAAAATCAGTCTATGTGAAAAATAAAATAGTTACTTGATCAATTTTTAGTTTCTTGAGGAACCTCCACACTGTTTTCCATAGTGGCTATATTAACTTACATTCCTACCAATAGTGTATGAGTTTCCTTTTCTCTGCATCCTTGCCAGCATTTTTTTTTTTTGTCTTTTTGATAATAGCCATTTTAACAGAGGTGAAATGATATCTCATTGTGGTTTTGATGTGCATTTCCTTGATAGTGATGTTGAACATTTTTTTTATATACTTGTTGGCCATTTGTATGACGTATTTTGAGAAATGCCTGTTTTGATCCTCTGCCCTTTTTTGATCTGATTAATTGTTTGCTTTTGAGTTGTTTGAGTTTCTTGTATATTCTGGATATTATTCCCTTGTCAGCTGCATAGTTTGCAAATATTTTCTCCCATTCTGTAGGTTGCCTCTTCATTCTGTTGACTGGTTCCTTGCTGTGCAGAAGCTTTTTAATTTAATGTAATCCCATTTCTCTATTTTTGCTTTTATTGAATGTGCTTTAGAAGTCTTCATACAATTTTTGCCTAGACCAATGTCTTAAAGCAAGCATTTTCGTATGTTTTCTTCTTGTAGTTTTACAATTTCAGATCTTACATTCAAGCTTTTAATCCATTTTGAGTTGATTTTGGTATATGGTGAGAGATAGGGGTCTAGTTTTATTCTTCTACACATGGATATCCAATTTTCCCAGCACCATTTATTGAAGAGGCTGTCCTTTCCCCAATGTATGTTCTTGGCATCCTTGTTGAAGATCAGTTGGCTGTAGATACATGGATTGATTTCTGTGTCCTCTATTCTGTTCCATGGGTTCATGTGAATGTTTTTATGCCAGTACCATACTGTTTGGGTTACTATATCTTTATAGTATTTTTAAAGTCAGGTAGTGTGATGCCTTCCAGTTTTGTTCTTTTTGCTTAGAATTGCTTTGGAACTTTGGGATATTTTATGGTTCTATACCAATTTTAGTGCTTTTTTTTTCTGTTAAGAAAGTCATTCGTATTTTGATAGGAATTGCATTGAATCTGTAGATTGCTTCGGGTAGTATGGTCACTTTGACAGTATTAATTCTTCAAATCCATAAATGGTGATGTCTTCTCATTCTTTTGTGAACTCTTTAATTTCTTTCAGCAGTGTTTTGTACTTTTTATTGTAGAAATCTTTCACTTCCTTTGTTAAATTTATTCCTAGGTATTTTTTTTTCATTTTTTGTAGGTATTTTAAATGGGATTGCCTTCTTGATTTGTTTTTCATCTGGTTGTGGTTGGTGCATAGAAATACTACTGATTTTTGTGTGTTGACTTTTGTATCCTGCAACTTTACTGAATTCATTTATCAGTTGTAAGAGATTTTTGGTGGAGTGTTTAGGTTTTTCTCTATATAAGCTCGTACTGTCTCTGTCAGGGACAATTTGACTTTCTCTTGTTCAATTTGTATGTGCTTTATTTCCTTCTCTTGCCTAATTGCTCTGGCTATGACTTCCAGTATTATGGTGAATAAGAGTGGTGAAAATGAGCATCTTTGTCTTGTTCCTGTTCTGAGAGGAAAGGCTTTCTACTTTTCCCTGTTCAGTATGGTGTTAGCTGTGGGTTTGTGACATACTTGTATGACCTTTATTGTGTTGGGTAGATTGCTTCTATACATAACTTGCTGAGAGTGTTTATCATGAGGAGATGATGAATTTTATGAAATGCTTTTTCTGCTTCTATTGATATATTCATGTGATTTTTGTCCTTCATTTTGTTGATGTGATGTATGACATTTATTGATTGGCATATGCTATACGGAACCATCCTGGCATTCCTGAGATAAATCCCAGATCTATATGATCCAGCAGTCCCACTACTGGATATTTATCCAAAGGAAAGGAAATTAGTATACCAGATATCTGCACCCCCATGTTTATTGCAGCACTATTTCCAATAGTCAAGATACAGAATCAACCTGTGTCCATTGACACATAAATGGATAAAGAAAATTCAGTATATACACACAATGGAATACTACTCAGCCATGATAGAGAATAAAATTATGTCATTCATGGCAATATGGATGAGCCTGGAAGAAATTATGTTAACTGAAATAAGTCAGGCATACGTTCTCACCCATATATGAGAGCTAAAAAAAGTGAGTTCATAGAAGTAGAGTAGAATTGTGGTTACTAGAGACTGGGAAGTAGTAGAAATAGGGAGAGATTGGTTAGCCGATACATAATTACATCTAGATAGGAAGAATAAGTTCTAGTATTTGATAATAGTGCTTATAATTAACAAAAATTTATTGAATATTTTCAAATAGCTAGAAGAGAAGAGAGGTTCTCATCACAAAGAAATAAGTGTTCATGATTACGAATATACTAATTAGCCTGATTTGATCATCACACAGTGTATACATGTATTGAAATATTACTCTCTACCCTATAAACACGTACAGTTCTTATGTGTCCATTAAATAACATTTTTGAAAAAGTAGTTGTTATTTTAGTTTAGTTACTTAGTATCTATTTTCTTTCATTCTGGTAAATAAAACCCTGATTTTTTCCATTGAGAAATCACATTTCAATGTATAAAAGAAACCCACTGGATTTGAATGGGGTTCATTTCACCTTGTAATTCCTGACATGGTGGTGGGGATTGCTTTTATGTCCCTGGGATCACCCATAAGAGTGTTTCATTCTGTGACTACAGTGAATGATTCAAATAGAGGAAAAGGATCCAAGCAAGATCAATCAGACCTAATTCTCAAATTATTTTAGAGCTAATGTAAGAGAGACTATTTCTTTCAAGTAGTGCTGTCAAGCTTGTATAACAATGATCCTAAAAAAGGAAAAAGGAGAAATGAGAGGAGGGGAAAGTGTCTTTGAAATATTTATAATCTGTACAATCGTGCCTCACACAAGAACTATTCCTACATATTATTTTTTGGTTATTTTTTTTTTCTTCAGTCAATTTGGGCTAGATTTTGCCCTTTGCACCTAAGAGAGTCCTGATGAGAGCAGATCAATGGTCACAAGTTGTCCTAATATCATATAAAACACTGGACTGCATTATCAAGAAATGCAGGGATTATAATGACTGAGCAGAGAGAGACTAAGAGAATTATCAAGACAAAGTGGTCCCATTGGGTCCTGGAAATGATTCTGACAAGCTGAGAAATAACTATAGCAATATGGCTTGTGGAAGTGAGGTTAACTGAGTTTCCTTCTCCACCACTTCTGCAGAGGTATTTTGATCTCCAGTTTCAGTTAACTGGATCTGATATTAGAGGAGAGGGTCTGCGAAATCCTGGTAGTCAGTCTCAACCCATCCTGTCCTCTAGCAGGTTATTGAGTCCACCACAGGAAAGAATTCAAGGATGGAGTCACAATACAAAGTGAAAACAGATTTAATGTAACAGTTAAGAAGTATAGGCTTCACAGAGAAAGTGCAGCTTAGCTCCTGAGACTGAGCTGGGTCTGCACTAAGTTCAATACAGAAGTAAGAAACGCACACTTAACGTTTTGTATGAAGTGTAGGCTGGCTCAAGAGAGTGAGCAACAGCCCCTTAGAAATAAGTTTAACACAAAACAAAAGTATACACACCTCTCTTGGAGGAGTGCAGGTGGGCTCCAGGAGAGTGAGAAACCAACTACAGCAAGTTTAATACAAAAGTAAGAATACACATTTATATACAAAGAGCAGGCTTGCCCCAGAGCAAACAGCTTCCTGCTAAAGGCAAGTCAGATACAAAAATAAAGAAATACACACATGAGGCAAAGTGCAGGTTGGCTGTAGAGAGTGAGCAGCAGCAGCGCCACCTTCTACCAGGATTCAACTTTCATAGTTTTGCTATCTAATACATAGTCAGGCTATCTAATGAATATTTAACTAAAGGGTCGTTCACAGTTATGTAACATCATCATGCACATGCTCAACTGGTCGCTTTTTAGAACCTGCTCATTGGTCAAATTCCAACATACCTACTGGTAAACATCTAGAATATTCAGTGCTCTCCAGTGCCTCTAGTGGAAGGCCATTCAAAGGATACCTTCCCTCTACTCAGCACGCTCAGTCATTTTTCTTATATAACTCCTTTTTACTGAGCATGTTCAACCATTGGAGTGATACAAATCTGCCTCTTGGTGTCTCAACTTCTCCATGTTGGTGCCCAAAACAGGTGCGATTAGCAATAGAAACTCTCCTCTAGGGGAGGACCCAGAAGAGGGACTTGAGACCTTGGGGATTGGCTTGAATCTTGGAGGAGTGTCCTGAAACTTGAACCCAGGGAAACTGATCACCTCCTATATCAGATCCAGACACAATTTAAGAGATTTGGTCAGATGGCCAATGATAACTGTAAATTTCTGGCTGCCTTCTGTCATGTTTTGTGACCATTCTGGTAGGACAGATCAAATATGATTTTTTAATTGCTAATCTTTGTGACTTAATAAATTGCGTATAAGATCTTACTGTGAGAAGTGAGCAAAAATCCCAATTCATTTTATGTCTGTTATTTGTTAAAAAACACAGTGCCTTGATTATAATATGCTCTTACGTTTTTTCTTTTTTTATGTTGACTATATAACAATGAGGAAATAAATGGCCATGGACTTGCAAAGTACTAGGGAAACAAAAAAGAAAGTATAGATAAACAAAATATAGATTAAATTGCTTTTCACACTCCAGTTTTCTTCTAGACTGCCTTTCTGTACATGTGAATTAGAAAACTAATAGATGGGGCCGACCCCGTGGCACACTTGGGCGGCGCTGGGAGCGCAGCAGTGCTCCCGCCGCGGTTCGGATCCTATATAAGGATGGCCGGTGCGCTCACTGGCTGAGCGCGGTACGGCTGGTCACAAAAAGACAAAAAAAAAAAAAAAAAAAAAAAAAAAAAAAACACAAAAAACCTAATAGATGCATTTCCAAGTATTTCTGATGCTATGGATTTGGATATAAATGATGTTCCAATCAAATGCAGTTATACACTAATTGAATTCAGACCCAAAATGGGTAGGGAGAAAAATTGTAGAAAGAGGTATCCATTTGGCTCGCGTAGGTTGCCATAAACAAGGAGGACTTTATCTGGAGATAATGTCTGGTGGCAGTTTTTAATGTTTGAGTCATGGCTAAGATTTTATGTCTATTCTTCTAGATCTTATAACAGTTTCTAAGTACCTAATTATCTATTTAAATGTATTCTTGCTTAAACTAGTTTAGTTGGTTTTTATTATCTGTGTTTGAACACTCACTGATTCAGCAAAACCTTTTAATATAAATATATAGTAGTGTAATAAGTGGTTCAGTTGAGATACAGATTGCTGTTGAAGCACATAAAAGGAAATTTAATCTAGCCTTCAGCACCTTGGGGCCCACCTGCGGACCCAAGGTATGGAGAAGGGCACTGGACCCCCCTCCCACAACCAGGCACACCATGCCAGTGCCTCAGGGCCCCCTCTGGAGACCAGAGGCATGGAGAAAGGGGTGGGACCCCCTTCCCACAACCAGGCACACTGCACCAGAACCTTGGGGCCCTCCTGGGGACGTAAGTCATGGAGAAGGGGAACCTCCCCCCACAACCATGCACACCACGCCAGTGCCTTGGGGACCTCCTGGGGACCCAAGTTTTCGAACAAGGGAGCGGAACCCCCTCCCACAACCTGGCACACTGCCAGTGCCAAGGAGCATGCTGAAAATGTCCCCTCCATGTGGATGGCCCACCACAGCTACCACAGTGACCGTGGCTATTGTGAAAGTGGCTAGATGCCACAACCACCATGCAGATGGTCCACCAGCCACTGGAGTGCATTGACACAAGGAGAGTCACCAGCAGAGATAAAGGAAAGAAGAGGATGTCTATCTCCACAAAGCCCATTTCAGAGTGACAGAAGCATTTGCTCTATGATAATATTGGGGGACCTGATCACATCTCTCAGCATTGGACATATTATCTAGGCAACAAATCAACAGAGTAACCATTATTCTTTCAGAAGGAGGGAAGAAATCTAGGTTAATTAGAGGGGGATGGGGAGAAATTGGACAAGGGGCATAGAAAATAATTATAATTGGTAACAATATATATACTATTAATATTGATTTGATCAACATATCTCAATTTTGAACCCCCCAAATATGTGTAATCAATTTTGATTCAATAAAAATTTAAAATAAAGAAAAATAGAAAGAAAGAAAGAAAGAAAAAATGTTACTTAGATTGAGAGAGGACCCGCAACCAGGCAAGCAACAGAGCATGTCCAGGACCCTGAGGAAGGGGCTGTGGGCCACTGCCCCTGCCTGCAAGAACATCTTAAATGCATTTATTAGCCACATGTATTTATCTGGGGTGTGTGCCTTGTCTGCTCATGTCCTTCACCAAATTTCTGTTAAGATTTTTCTAATTCATTTTTAAGAGTTCTTTATGCATTAAGGATGTTAATGCATAAGATGTTAATCTTTGTGTGTTAAATTTGTTCCTTATCAATTGATTTTAAATTCAGTTTGTGATGTTTTCCTTCATTTGTACATTGAGAAAATAATTTTCTATCTAAACATTAAATTAAAAAGAAGTTCAAGGCATTATTCTTTTGCAAATAAATATTATATGTTTATTTATATGTTTATATGTTATAAAAAAATAAAAAACCCAAATAATCTAGCCTTGTTAATTGATGACTAAATCAGGTCCTGTAGAAAATATTAAAAAGGTGGATTATAGGAGATGATGCACACGCACAAGAAGTATAAGGCAAAAGTGACAAGAAGTAATATTAGAAAAGTATGGATAAGCTTGGAGAAAATTTTGTCAACTGAAATAAGCCAGGCACAAAAAGAGAAATACGTGACCTCACTCATAAGTGGGAGTTAAATAAATGAATAAGAAAGGAAGGAAGGAAGGAAAATCACAATAATATGTTGAACTTTCTAAAGGAGAGAACAGAATTGTGGTTACTAGAGGTGGGAAAGGGGGAGGGGGACAGAGGTTAGCAAGAAATTGGTTAAGGGTCACAAAGAATGAGTACATTTGTAATAATGAATATATTAATATCCTGATTTGATCATCACATATTGTACACTGTTATTGATATTCAACTCTACCTCACAAATATGTATAATCAATTATGTTTCATTAAAAAAAAAAAGAAAAAAGTTGGGATTGGATCACACAAGAACTCTGTATCTCACTCGAATTTTATTTCAAAGACACTGGGGGGCTATTAAAGAATTTTGAAGCCAAAATTGTTTGGCCAAATTTGCAATTCCAACAAATTATTACAATACACCAGTCCTCTGCGAGCTTGCATCTGGCGAAAGTGACAGGCATTTGTTAAAAAATGATATATAATGTAAGGCAAGATAATATCATTGATAAGAAGAGAAAGCAAAAAGGTAATGAGAGAGAGAGTAGGGAGAAGAGTACAATGGAAGGTATTGCAGGATTGATTTTGAAGGGAAAAATGACATGATCATCTCAGGTTTTAAAGTGAACCCTTGTTCTGTATATTGATTACTGTCGGGATTACATGAAATATGTAATAAAATGACATAAAACTACACATATGTACCAACGGCAATTTCCTGGCTTTGGATACTGGTGCTGTAGCTATGTCAGGTGTAACCATTGCTAGAAACTGGGTAAAGGATACATGAACTGTCTCTTTATGTTCTTAGCAACTTCCTGTACATCTATAATTATTTCAAAATAAAATTTAAAAAAATAAACATTTTGACCAAAGGATGCAAGAATAGAAACAGGAAAATGAATTAGGCATGACAGTAATTTGAATGAGAGACAATTGTGAGTTAGACTAGTGTGGTGGTTTAGGAGGAGTCAAGGACAAGTTGAATTCTGATAAAATTGAATATTTGGGGTATAAGACAAGGAAGACAAAAGAGTTTTGCTGTAGGCAGCTCTGTGAATGGTCATGAATGTTATTGAGATAGGAGAGCTGGAGATACTCAAAGATATGGGAAGAGTAGAAACATGATTTCTCTTTTTGGAAATGTTAAATTAGAGATTTCTACTTGATATCCAAAAGGAAATTTGAGGTAGAAAATAAACACATAATTGAAGTTAAGGCAAAATACAGGAGTTGAAGATACAAATGTGGTAGTGATCATTGGATAATTTATTTAAAGACTAGATGAGATCTCTGAGAAAGACAGAGAATAGAGAAAAGAAAAAAGAATAAAAAAAGTACATTTCAAAACAGTGTGCAGGACCTATTGAAACTGCAAGAAGTAGGAAGAGGGAGAGGAACTACACAAGAAGAGAGAGAGGTGGTGAGTAAGGCAGAAAAAAGACAGTATTGGTGGTCACATGAACAAAGTATTTCACTAATGGAGAGTGATCAAAGACTGCAAATGCGACTTTAAGTGAAAACTGGATAGTCACTAATAATTGATGATTGGCCCTGAAAATATGGAAGGAAAAGGTACAGTAATATGAGTTACTTAATGCTGGGTAAGGAAGCCTCAATAGAATTGTTTTAGGAAAGAACGTGAGAAGTGAAAGAAATCTACAGTAGGGAAAAATCATTGGAGATGTACTGCTGTATAGTGGTTCAGAAAAATTAGTTAATAGATTGAGTTTGAGGAGCAAAGTTCAAGATGGAGGAATAATAGTAAAATTTTATGGGAGAAATAGACAATATCTGATGAAGCAGAGGGAGGGTATCATGTAGATTGAAAGTCCTTGAGTAGGTGAGAGGATGATTTATAACACAAAGTGAAGGATGATGCCTTGGATAGATGTAAAGCCATTTCATCTTTTCTAAAAGGAAGGGTTACTCTCTCAGTAACCCACATGAGGGGTAATTATAGTCTAACCTAAGAATGCAGCCTTGGAGAGTTGAGATGTAGGTGAAGTTAAGTTAATGACTGGACATAAGGAGTAAGTAGAGTCTCAGTAATTGTTCTTGGCTGGAAGTGAAGAGTTAGTAGTGTCACAGGTATTGATTAATGAATCGATGTAGAGGGTAAGTAAACCATAGAAAAAATAGAAATATTTTCTCTGGACATTTAAATAATTGATAGCAACATTTTTTAGTAATAAAGTGTTGAAGAAATGCAGATTTAAGGTACAGACTGGGGGAAAAAAAATCCTTAGAATAAAGTGGAGGTTTGGTTCTGAAATAATAGAACTTTAGAGCCTTGAAAAAATACACTCTCTCTCTGTTCATTATAAAGCAGCATAGGCTGTAACTGTTGAATGGATTCCAACTAAATTCATTCACTGGCAAAACTTCTTGCAGAGACTGAAAAGAATAACAAAACAATTGGAAAACGATTTTGGATATTTTACTCACAAGGTCAATATACTTTGATTTTGAATTTAATTCCTTTGGAATTAAATGCCTCAGGAATTTAATTTATGAGGAGATGTAATATTTTGATTTTAATTTTACCTGAGCATTTGATAATGAAAGACATAATTATATTCAAATTTCAGGCATATCTATTTCAGCATTTTATTATTGAAGAATGTTGTTAAAATTTAATCTTACTGCAGAATTTCTGATAGGCTCTCTAGGATGATGTGAGTGGAAAGCATTTTTGATGGCAAATAGAATATAGAGTAAATGTGCACCTTGGGTGCAGAAAGATTTAAATAATATTCTCTTCTGGTTTTTTTTCACAGTCCTTATTAAAGAAAATTAAACTGCTGAACAAAGGTTCCAGAATGTATTCTGGTAAACCACTCCTCTCCTTGGTCTGGTTGTCTAAGAGATTGTTATATAAAAGTGATTATACAAATATCTAGTGTACTGTAAGGGGGCACATTTCCTCCTGTGGTTGGTTGGTTTCAATTGGTTGGAGTTCCTAGCTCTTGTTTGCCTTCCATTCATTACTCCCCAAGGGTAGAAGAGTGGCTTATCCTGATTAGTAAGTTTAGAGGGAAAATTTTGAAATTTTGGTCTGGAGCACTTCTTTCTCTGTTGCCCACAGTGTGTGTGTGTGTGTTCTAATTTGTGTGTGTGTGTTCATGACAGGAACAGGCTCTCCACTCAGGAAAGCCTGCAATTTTCCCATCCTTTTTATTATTAGGTGGATAATTGGGACTAATTCTAGGGGCCAGCATTACAAAACCAGTTGTCCAGAAATACAATTCAGATTTTTCGCCAAAAAGTTAATATTTGTGTCTTTACATCTTTACCATTAAAGGTAAAAAATAAAATTAAAAATGGTAAATAAAATATAGGTAAATAAAAATAAAACAAAGAAAGGTCATAAATTAGTTTAGCCACTTAAGGGTAGAGAAGGAATATTATTAGTTGAGGCCCCACAAATCACCTCTCCTCAAAAGCCAAAGAAAGACGTTTTTATTTTTTTTTTTGGGGGGGGGGTGATTTTTACATTTGGATTTCTCTTTTTGTAAAGTGTGTGGTAAAGTCATTGGAAAACATTGAGATGAAGCTGCAAGAATGAAACAGAGTATTTACCTTTTGTTTTGTTTGTCATATTTTCGTTTTTTGTCTTAACTCAATAGTAATAGATGAAACACTTAACACTGAATGAATTCAGGCAGTTTTAGAGACAAATAAACCACATAAACAAGTATGATTCAGTATGTACACGCTATGTAGTAATTTGTGTTAATTCAAAATCTTTTTTTTTTTTTTTTTTTTTTTTTTTTTGCGACCGGTAAGGGGATTGGAACCCTTGGCTTGGTGTCGCCCGCACCACGCTCAACCAGTGAGTGCACTGGCCATCCCTATATAGGATCCAAACCTGCGGCCTCTGCGCTCCCAGCGCCGCAGTCTCCCGAGTGAGCCAAGGGTTCGGCCCCTAAGTCAACATCTCAATATTTTATTATTTTGTAATGAAACATGTGGCTAATACCACTAAAGTGATTAAATTCCTAAATGTGAGAGCAGAAGAAAACACTTTATTGCGTTTCAAGGATAAAAGGACTGAGCTCCAACAAGACAGAATAAAAGAGGTACAGGACACACACCTCCTTTGGACTCAGAAAGACAGATAAGTTTGCATGTCAGAAAAATCTCCACTAAGTCTATGACATGCCTCCTCCTCTTCATCCAGCAACCACATTTCTGAGTGAATGACACACAAATACAAATACTATAGACAGTATTTGTTTTAAGAAAGAAATAGATTATGTTTAACATATTAAACTTTGAAGAATTGGGGGGTCACAATGCTGGCATTCTCTCCACTTGAACGAGTATAAATAGATCACACATTTCAGATGCTTCCCAGAAAGATTGGAGAAGACTATGTTGTTCCATAAGTATTTTTTAAGTCAGATTATTTAAACATATTAATGAGAAAAGGCACTCGTAGTTCTATTCCAGTTCTATTGAATAAGAATTCTGAGGTGGCAGCTTAAGGATTTGGTTTGAAAAAGATGGGAGAGAAAGCACAAGTCTTTCTCAGGCAAAGCCACGTTTGAGAATTACTGGGTAGCTCATGCACACATTTATGATCAGTAAGCTCCAAATTTGTAGGAAAGTTTTAAGCATCAGTGTTATCAGACTGGGATATACAAATAAGAGTTAAAATCATAATTGTTTTCTTCAGTAGTGATTAGAGACAGAGAAGAGTAGAGATCAAATGTTAATTCAAGTTACTCATTGTTCCAACCTAATTTCTCTGATCTCAACTATAAAAGTTCATGGAAAAATAGAATTTAAAGATAATACAAGTTTTTTGATGAACTTTTTGAAGTACTCTTATATATGGTATTTCATAATACAAGATAATTCAAAGCCACTCAACTTCTTCCTCTCTCCCCGACCTTGTATTTTTTTTTTTAATACAAATTCTCCCACAGACTTGTATAATATGAGGGAAAGTGATATGAATGGGAGTGTGGCTCACAAGAGGAGGTGAACCTTGTGCTCTCAGCAAGTGCAATTTACCGATAGATCAAAAGCATATATTAGGCAACTTGACATTTAAAGTGCCACTTTACCTTACCTCTTTATCAAGGATTCACAAAACTTTGTGAACTTAAACATGTTTCCACTTATGAATAGGAAATGGAAGGAGCTTTCTATGCTTTTGAGATAACAAGAATCTGCTTTTGTGCAGGAAAATTTGACAAATGTATCAGGAATAGGTGAAATGAATGCCATAAGAAAAAAAACCTCATTGGTAGCTGTGTTGGTCCTACAAAAGAAATAAAGAAAAAAGATAAAACACGGATAAAAGAAAGGTAAAATGTTATTTTTAATAGTATAGACATTGTTTTGTATTTTATTGTTAAAAATATGGAGTAAGACATTACCATTTTTAAGCATGTAGTATTTCCTTATCATTGATGCACTTTAAGATTTGCTATGAAAAGCCAAGCAAGTTTTTTATTTATTTATTTTTTTAAATCAGTTTGGTTCCAAATGCATCTTTGAAGGACAGTTATTAAGATGAAGATCCAGAAAGTGAAAGCGGAGCCAGGATTGTCAATCTCTGGTTGAAAGCACCACCTACTGGGTAGTAGAAACAGCTACTACTTTTAGCATCTCTGACCACCTTAGAGTCAGAAGATAACATCTGAGTCAAAGGGAAAGATTTAATGCACTGTTTACAGAAGAAAATATCCCTTATATTATGATTGTATTTCTCTGTAAACAAATCTGAAAAAGAAACTTGTACATTATACGAAGAATATTCTCTGATATTCTGTCAACAAAAATCAAGCCAAGATTTATAATTCCTAGAACTATGCAGAGTTACAGTACAAAGCCCTGAAGAGAATAGTTTGACAAATTCATAGAGCATTCTGTCAATAAATGTAGTAATTCTTGAGAAATTTCCAAAATGACAGCAATATTATTAGTGCATTTCTTAGCTAGCAAACATTTGATTCTCAAACCACACTATTTGTGTTTGTATAAATCTATAGAAGGATAATAAGAGAAATTTGTAGACACATTTTGATAAAAATGAACAAGAAGTTTTATACAGTTTCATGACTCCTAAAAGCTTCTCTTTAACTAGCATTTCTTAGCTAGCAAACATTTGATTCTCAAACCACACTATTTGTGTTTGTATAAATCTATAGAAGGATAATAAGAGAAATTTGTAGACACATTTTGATAAAAATGAACAAGATGTTTTATACAGTTTCATGACTCCTAAAAGCTTCTCTTTAACTAGCATTTCTTAGCTAGCAAACATTTGATTCTCAAACCACACTATTTGTGTTTGTATAAATCTATAGAAGGATAATAAGAGAAATTTGTAGACACATTTTGATAAAAATGAACAAGATGTTTTGTACAGTTTCATGACTCCTAAAAGCTTCTCTTTAACTGTTTTTGGATGTTGGAAGGCTCCAAGGCCTCCCCAAATTTATCTGGCAAATAAAGATGAATCACAAATGTATTTTGATGTTCAAGTTGAATATGGAGTTGACAAACATGATTTGAGGATTTTAGGTATAACAAAATGTTATGAACAAATTTTTCTTTATGGCGAAGTTCAAAATTTTTGTTTGAAATAAATTACTACTGAAAATTTTATTTATCAATAAAAATCCCCCTGTTCCTGTGTTTATTTAAGTACATTGTGAAACTCTGAGAGGAAATCTGAGAATCGCTGAACCGGCCTCTAATAAGTTAGAAAGACAGAGACCAATCAATCAATCAATCAATTAGTATTTATTTTGCACTCAGAAGTAATTTGTCCTTACAGTGTCTGGGTCCTAAGAGTCATCAGGCTTTGTCTGGAATGCATAGGGTTTACAGTAGAGTATTGCATTATGTGGAAATCATAATCTTATTACAGCTTTCTTTCTTCTGTACTCTCATTTCTGACTCCCCTTTCTCCTATCATGTACAGTTAAAAAGTGGGAAAAAATTATAAAAATAGTTAAACATACAAAATATAAATCTCTTTACTGATTTTCTCACCTGCATATGTATAAAATGCCTCCCTGGCGTTTAGATAACATCCACACAAGCACACACCCACGAGACAGGTTGTGTGGTTTTCACTTCTCTTCTCAGTGTTTCCTCCCCAGAAAATGCCATTCACTATCACCTCTACTATTTGGAATCCCATTTGTGTTTTAGATAATGATTTAAATGTCAAATCCTCAAAGCGGTATTTAGGTAGCTAGTCTTATTCCCTTCTTCCTGAAAGACTCTTTTTCTTCAATAAAATCACAATCTTGTATTTTTCCATCTCTCCATATTCTTTATTAAGACAACTTGTTTAATCTCACTTCTAAATATTGGATTTCCTCAGAACCTGGCTCTTGGAACGTCCCTTGAAAAACTGTAAACCCTTTTACTAAATGATCTTATCCATTCACATGATTTTTAATAGCATTTCTATATTTACAGTCCTCCAATGCATATTTCCCTACTGTTCCTTTCTTAAGGACTATAGACAGCAACATTATTGAGGTCTATGTTCTTCAGTTTTCACAGCTATTCCACGCAAAGCTTTCTACCTTACCACAGCACTGCCCCTCCCTCATTCTCCCCAGCCACTTCTGCTGTGTCTCCAATTTTTCTGTCTCCATCATTGGCCCCCATTCATTGGCAGGTCCATTTGGAAAGCCTGAGCATCGTTCTTGCCAACACCTTCTTTCCTGCTACATATCAAACCGTCATTGAATCCCCATTAATTTTACATTCAAAATGTCTCAAAGCTGTCTTCTCTTCTGCTTCTTCATTGTCTTCTTCCTAATCCAAATCCTGAGTAGAAGCTCACTAAGTATTTGTTGAATATGTTTATGTATGACTGAATGAAAAGGGATGGTGGATTTCCTTCTAGTAATGCTGATGCCCTCCTCCCTTATACACACAATTCTTTGCATTTCTCGTAAAATCTTGTCTTATAACACTCTTGCTACTTCTTTCTTCATTCTTCTCTTTACCAGTTTTCATGTTACTTGAGAATTAATTTATCTCTAAATATCCAGCATCTAACTCCTATTATGAGAACATAATTATTTTAAATATTTATTGAATTGAAATGAACTGAGTTGTTGAAATAAATGCCCAAAATACAGATAAACTTTTGCTCTCTTCCCAACCTATTTTCCATTTCTTTCTCATTATTTACTGATTATTTAACACCATTTATAATCCTGACTTTTGAGATAAGTATTTCTTTGCTTTTATATTCAGTTTCGCCAATAATTAATGCAACTCTAAACAATATAATTGAGTTTTCTCTATTGTAATTACATATAATTGGAATCACACTGTGTGTATTCCTTTTAATTTGTTTAATTTACTCAAAATTCTGTTGGAAATTTATCCATTTTTTATGTGGCATAATTTAATTTTTTTTTTCTGTTCGAAATTCCATTGGAAGAACATACCATAATATATTTAACCATGTAATTTTTTTACGACCCTTTGGGTCATTCTATTCTTAATTATTATAAAAAATACTGCTATATACATTCTTGGATATATTTGCTGGGCTACATGTGCATGAATTTCTTTAGGTTGTAGGAGATATACACCTCCAACTTTATTAGATAAATGAAGCCAAAGCCTATTCAATTTACAATCTGTTTAGGAGTGTGAAAGGGTTCTCTATCGCCCATAATACTTTGTGTTACCATTTTTCATTTTTGCTAGTTCAGCATGTGTAGTAGCATCTCTTTGTAATTATTATTGGCATTACTTGATTATTAATGATTAATTATCGTTTCATATATGTTCTAGTCATTTCACAACATACCTACCTGTAAAAGTCTCTTGACTATACTTTTTCCTGTTGGGTTTTCTAAATTTTTCTTATTATGTAGAAATTTTTAATATATTCTGAAGTTTTCCCCTTTTTCAGTAATATGTATTGTTAACATCTTTTGATCAGTTTTCTTATCTTTGAGATTTTTCTCATCTCTTGTCTTTTTTCAAAATGTCTTTGGATTAAGAGGAATTTTTAATAGGTTTAGCATATTTTATATCTTATTTAAGAAACCTTTCCTTACTCAAAGAAAGGAATATGGTCTCTTATAATATATATTTTTAAATCTTTATAGTTTTGTGGCTTATATAATGTTTCTAATCTAACTGGAATTGATTCCTTTTGTAAAGAATAAAGTGAGAATTCAATTTTCTGTTTTTGTATATGAATGTTAAATTATCCTAGGCCATTTATTTGAAGTTCTTTCCATTTATTATCGAGTAACTATGACATCTGATGCATATACCAAATGTGAAGTTGAAAATATGTGCTTAACTTAAACATGGCTTGTGACATAATGCTTTTAATTAGCAACATCATTGTTGCTAGTGATTTAATAGCAACTGATATGGCTTATGAATAAAAACTCAAATTGAAATATTTATATGAAGGGATATGAGAATGTCTCTTAAATATAAAAGGTGCTGTGAAATATTGAGCTGGATAAGCAGAAGAGAGGAAATGATGTATACTCAGAAGATGAATAAATTATAATTTAGAAGACCTGATTCTTAGCCCACATGTGCCCTAATTAATTATATAAGCATAAAGTCACTTAACCTTAATGAACCTCAGTTTCTTTATAGGCAAAATATCCATATTAATACGAATCCTATTTACCTCAAGCAAATCTGAAGTTTAAATGAGATAAAAGATGTGCTAGAAAATTCTTAAAATATAAAACATGACTAATACTAATATTAACATTAAGAGCTGCTGTGTATTGGGGGCCTGTTGTGGTGTGCCCCCCAGTATAATAAGCATTTTTCACATAATTTTTTTTTAATTCTCAAAAATATACAAAGTGTACCTTGTTATTACCATTTTATAAATAAGTCATTTAAGAGTGGTTGACCTGACCAAAATTATCCAAGAGTAAAGATTTGAAACAGACTGTCTGAATCCATTGTCTGTGTTCTTAGCCACTTTTTGGTAGAGACTGTTATATTTAATTGTAGTGTAATATATAGGACATAACCCATTTAAAAATATTTTGACTAAGATTTATTTTATATGATGTCATGGTATGTGTTTTGCTTCAGAATTAAATTACACAAATTCTGCTTATGTGCTCAGATTTCTTAAATTTATGCATCCCCAATCTATGTAATGATATTGTTTGCTTGCTACTAATTCATATGTTCATTAATTCATTCAACAAGGACTTATTCTGAACATGACTATTTATGTGATACTAATTGAATGGGATCCAAAAGCAAGTTAAAATTATGTCCTTGCTGTCTAGCATGAAATAAAATGCATCTCTGTGTTCAATTCAACATAAAAATATTGCAGAATGTTCTTGTAATGTTATTCACTTTTTAATTTGGTCTCAGCAAAAATGGATATCTAACCATAAACACTGAATTGAATATAATGTTTCCCTTATATGTCATTTCCGTGAAACATACAACTCTTGAAAAAAATGTATACTATTCACATTTTTTCAGTACACACTTTGGTCACATTTTAAAACTTAGTACAATATTCTAAAAATTGTGAGTAATCAAAAAATACTTAACTAACATGAATACTGTACCTACAAAGAATGTCTAAATTTTACATTAATTCAGGTTTTTCTTTAAAAATGAAGTAAGACGTGTACAAACAGTAGGAATCTCGTGAGGGAACACTTTATATTCTTTCTTTACAACTCTAAGGCATTGGATAAGCTTAGCTCTTTCCTCTGTATTCGGAATGATAGTGTCATACTTCATTTTGAATGTGCAAGAGTGGCCAGAAACAAACTCTCTTCTGTGTGTTTTAAGCAGTCCTTGGCATCTCACACAACTACTGGAGAAATGCAAACAAAGGGAACCCAGAAGAGAGAAACTGAGCCAAAATGAAGTATAAAGGGGACTGTGAGGCATTCTCTTCTCCTTTTCCCTGTTAAGTAAAGTTAGAAGTGATTCAGGCACAGAGAAGGCTGTTAGAAGATTAGTGGTATTGGTTCCTATTTGTGTCACATGAGTAGGTAATATGTACACTTAACCAAAAATAAGTAAATAAATAAGAATAAAGCACAGTCTTATAAGACAAACGTCACGAGTTTGGATCCCCATACTGGCCAGCTGCCAAAAAAATACAAAACAAACAACAAACCAAAAAGAAGCCCAAAAACGAAGAATGAAAATGTGTATCTCAGTTTGAGATAAATTGTAATTACCCTTGACTTATGCTGAAGCTAGCAATATGCTGTAACAGGGTAAAACACAGAATATTGCTTGTTCAAATTATAAATGTGTTTCTAAGAAGATCACAGTTTCCATGGTGTTAACACTCCAATTTGCTTATTTTCTAAGTCACACATCTTATTAAGTCCTGTATTAATTATTGCTAAAGATAGTCTGGATCATCGGCTAATTTGTTCTTCAGATCAGCCAACTAATATCAAGCATTAGCTTCACATTCTGATTGATGGTTAATGTCAGTTAGAATTTCCTTGAGCATAATGAGCCATCATTTCCTTCTGAGCAATAATATATTTACCAGACTTTAAACTTAAAATGTTTTATGCTGTGTAGCAAAATCTCAGTATCTAAGACCATGATAAGCTTATATGAAAACATTAAATACCTAATATAGATTGTAAAAATGAGGCACTCATTAATTATAATCAACAATCTACCCGAGTTAGCATAAAGTTGTTGTAAATTGACTATACAGAATCGCTATAGCATGTTTGCATCTTCTAGAAGGATACCAGTTAAATTTGTATTGGGCCTGTTTATTTAGGTATGCAGTTAGTAGACAGTTGCTGTCCTGATTAAAATTATGATCTGCTCACTCACGGTTACTACAACTGAAAAATATTATGATCATTGAGTTTCTAGAACGTACCAGGTAGTATGTGTGTGTGTGTGTGTGTGTGTCTGTGTGTGTGTGTGTGTCTGTGTAATCGTTTGATCATTATAACTTTATAAAGTATTTTTACCACCTTTTTATAAATGGAAGGTTTAAAAAAGACATAATCCTGATGATAATTGGATAAATTATTCAGTGTTTTTTCATACAACCCTTTTAATTGGATGACCGCAGGCCTTAAACCTTCAGTTGATATAAAAAAAAAGAAAAAAAAAAAAAGTAAAATAGTATACTGATACACACGTACACCTACATGTTCATTCTGTTAAGGATTAAAAATAACTTTCCAGCAACAATCATAGCTGCTCCATTTTGGAATGTGCTGTCTATAATCAGGCACATAGCAGAAGGATTTTTGGTAATTTTTGATACTGGCCAAACGGATTAAAAGCCAAGGAGGAGTAGCTTCTGGGGTAATCAGAGAATGTAGGAGGGGTAAGGAGAAAAGAATGTTGAGTTACATGAGTAAACAAGTAAGCAAGGAGGACCTATAGCCATAGGGAATATTGCAGTAATTCCCTGTATGTAAACAAAATCCTGGGATAGGGAAAGTGGACCTAAAAGGGGGCATTGCACTGGAATATATTATCTAGGCACTGTTTGCTTCTGGGGTCTACCAGAAAAACCAAAATATCGGTGCATTTACTTACTATTCTTGTGTTAGCTTCATTCACCACTTGGCGTGGCTTAGTATAATCAAGGGAGAAGTATGTTAAGCCTAATAGACATGCTCCCCTATGTACGACATCCTGCAGCTCATACGAGTATAAGATGATGTTAGAGTGTTTCCCCGTGTTCCTCATAGAAATTTGTGTTTAGCTGTAGGACTGTCTGAAGGAAGAGACTACCATAATCTGAGTGTTTTGTTATGTGTGATCATGGAAAGAAATGGTGTAATTAATAGTTGAATCTTTCATTAAAAAGAACAAATTATATCTGTGGGTGAGAAGATATAAATAAAATTAATTTAAACAGAAAATAAAAAAGCAAATAAGTATTTGCTGAAGTTTTTTTGTAAAGCACATATTAGACTCAATATCTCATTGCATTTCTTTCGATCACTGTGAATTGCCTTGGTCTAAGCTATTTAAGTCCAAAGGAGCATAGTTCCTCTAGTTTAGTCATTCATACTTGGATTGAGAGAACATGCAAATTAGAATACTTAAATAATCTTTGAATTTATCTGCACACACAAAGTGGATAATTTAAGCGCATGTTCATGTGTTACATTTTTGTTCAACATATCATTTAAATATCCAGACAATTAGAACAAACATAATCATTTTTTTTCACTTACACAGATAGCCACAGCTATTTAGTTTTTATTTACAGACTAAAACCTAGCCTTTAAATGGTTGTGTAAATGATGTTGGAATTTTCACCTATATAGATTAGAGACATCGCTATTCATTAAATTTATAATGTTATGTATGTACGAAAGAATAACTTGGCATCACTGTAGCAGAAATTTGCTATGAAATCGGATTTACATTTCTTATTCGTTCAATTATAGAATCTTTCATTTATTCTTTAATTTAGCAAATATTTTCTGGCACCTACTATATCCCAGGCACTATTCTGGAAGCTGAGGATATAGCAGTATACAAAAAAGAGAAATATTTTTTAACTTTTTCAGGCAGTAAAGTTTTAAACCCAAAAAAACTGTTTGGTTCTGGTGCAGTGAGTCAGGAGAGAATGGGCAGAGAATGAAATTAGGGAATCAACACAGAAAATAAGGAGAAATGGACAATTCTTGAGGAAATTTCAGTGAACTTAATGGCCTTTTTTTTCTTTGAGATGGAAAACACTGGAAAGTTTTGGGGTTTCTTCGAAAAGTACATTTTTAAAAAGATCACTGTCTACTCTCTGAGGATAAAAATGAAAGCAAAAGACTAAATAGTAAGCTATTTTTCTACACACAAAAGAAATTATACTGGTTTGGAGCAATTGACATTAGTTGATGGACTGGATATAGGGTATGAAAGAAAGAGTCAATGATGTTACCAAGGATTTGATGGGTTTTCTTTTTGAATGTTTTTCAGAGATGTTTTTGTTTTTATCTGAGCACCTGGAACAGTATGCCATTTCCTGATTTGGGAAAGACTGTGAGAAGAGCAAACTTGGGCAATGGTGAGGAAGATCAGAAGTTAACATTTGGTGATGTTAATTTTGAAATGTCTCTAGAACTCTAAGACATGATGTTGAGTGGGCATTTGGTTACGTAAAATTTGATGTTCAAGGGAATGTTCCAGACTGGATATACCTTAGGGAGTTAGAATCATGTAAATGACCATGATACTATATGAGGTCACCAAGGGAGAAGAGATCTAAAGGTAGACCCTAAGTCCTCCAACACTTCCAGGTTGGAAGATGAGGAGTAATGAGAAAAGGAACAGAGAAAGATTGATCTAGGTAGAGAGAACACTGAGGAGGGTAAGTGTCCTGGAAGCCATGGGAATATGTGGAGTAACTGCATTAAATGCTGCCAACCGAAAAGTAAAATGAAAATTAAGAATTGGCTCTAGGTGTTTGCAGTGTGGAGATCTTTGGAGATCTTGGCAACAGAAATTTTAGTGGAGAAATGTGGGTTAAAACCTGATTGCAATGCTTCAAGAGGCTAGGTGGAGAGGACAGAGACTTAAAAGGTAGAACAATCCTTCAAGAAATTTTGCTATGAAGGGGAGCAGAAAAATGAATAGCCACTAAAGAGGGATGTGGTGTAAAGACAGAGATTTTTTGCTAAAATGATGGAAATTACAGCATTTTTGCTACCTGGTAGAAGTAATTTTGTAGAAAGGAATTTTTTTGGTCTGTATTCAGAAAGATAAGCTAAAGATATTTCAAATACTACAGTAGCTTTCCCTAGAAGCGCCTTGAGAGTCTGGGACTGAGCTCAAAATCACTATGAAAAGTTTATGTAACTCAGGTTCACAAATTCAAGCTCCTTGAATTTGCATTCTGAGTTATTGTATGTTTTATTCATCTATTATATATTTTATTCTTAATTGGGGGCTTAGAGTTTTTGTCTAATCAATGTCATTTTAACCTGTTCACCATGACTCAAGAAATAAAATAGTATCTACTTTCAAAGAAAGCTAATATAGAAAGCAATTAATCAAATCCTATATTGACTCTTATTCAGTGAGTTACAATGCAGAAGCTCATATGCATATTACTCAGTGGAGTTATTTTGGCACTATTGTTCTTTTAAAAGGGTAAATGTCATGTGTGGGAAAGAACTCAGACTGACAGCTCTCACAATGAATGTCCTTCTTTCTTATGCAGTGAGTGGATACAGTAGAGAAATCTGCATTCCAAACTTTACTTTCTATTCTGCCATGAGGTATAAAGTTTGTATTCCTCATATTTTTGTCTTTTAAGCAAAAATTGTATGAGATTTTTGCCCTTGGCATTTTCCCCAGAAAGGTTGTTTTCTGAAATCATTTTTTTTTGGGGGGGGGGCTGAGGGCAGCAAGACTATGGCAGAGGGATCACTAAAGAGGAAAAATGAATTTTAAAAAATACAGCAAATTTAGCCCAAATTATAGCAGTTGAAGTTCTAAAAATAAAATGACTAAAGTAGTATGCCCTAGTCTCCTCAAGTTCGAAGAACACTCTTAAGAGGCTATCTCCAGGACTTTATTAATCTATTTCAAACTTGGGCCCCCACTTATTTAGATTTTTTTAAACTAATCTAATTTTGTCCTATGCTTCATTCATGTATGTTATGGGCTATTAGATGTTCACAGAAAAAGGAAAAGAGAAACAGTAATGTGGATTAGTGGACAAGGCAAAACTGCAGTTCTCAGTTTTCATAAGCAGATAAATTATGGGTGAGCAAGTTCAAAAAAATGTACCTTCTTTATTTTGAATTATTGAGAAAATGGGTGCTTTATATAAGTCTAGGAAACATAAATTCTGTGGTCCTGGACTTATAAAGAAAATTAGCACTGTAAGCCGAACATTTATAACTGTTATGCAAGGGTCACAGAAAATCTTATCTCTTTATAGTACCAATAATCTTAGATATATGTATACTATTTTGTCTATCAATTCCTCTTTAGGGGTTAGGTCTTCAGGCAATCATCACACATAAACATATTTGAGATTATGAATTTGTCTTACAAATTTTAAAAATTGATAACTGTGGTTAATTAAGTAATGGAATAACATGGAACATTTTCAAATTTTGTTTTCTTTTTCTTTTTTATTTTTTCTTTTTAAAAAATTTTTTAACACAGTTCTTAATTTTTTAAAACTGAAGGCCAATTAACACCCATCTCTGAACTTGATATGGCTGATGAGCCAACAATTTGCAACCTCAAAACAGAAAAAGGAAGAAGAAGGGATGGCCAGTGAGCTCAGCTGGTTAGAGCGCAGCTAGCGTAACACCGAGGTTATGGGTTCAGATCGCATATGAGCCAGCCACCAAAAAAGGAAAGAAAAAGAAAGAAAAGGGAAGAAGATCCAGGATCACTCCAACAAAGAGATGTCAGAAGAGTAGGATCCAGGCAGCAAGAATGTTGCGAAGAATCCAGCAGAGGTAGAGAGAAAATCAGAAGAGTGTGATATTCCTCAAGACAAAAGAAGAAAGTGGCAGGAAGAAGAGGACGGTCAGCTGTGTAGACTGCTGACAAGAGTCTGGGTAAGACGAGGACACAAAAGTAATCGTGTGATGTGACATCATGGGTATGGTTGATAATCTCAACCAGAGAAGTTTTTGTGGGTCTTGGGTACAGAAGCCCGATTGGCGAGGATTGAAGAATGGATGTGAGATAAGGAAATTTTTTAAAAGTGTGGAGGGGGAGGGGAAGTTAACCCTTTTAGGAAGTTTTTCCGTGAAAGAAGAGAATAAAAGTGGAGCTTTGCCATTTGGGGGGATATGAAATTTTGAAAATAATACTTAAAGATAGGTCTAGACCATGGTTGTATGTGTATGGAATTGATACAGAAAAGCAGAGAAAAAATATACAGTAATGCAGAAAAGAGGAGAGAGGGAACTGCAGGAGAAAAGTCCTTGAGAAGGCAAGAGGGGGTGGCATTCAAATTTTGTTTTCAAGAATATTTTTATATCAATGAAATGGGAAAAATGGTAAGTGAAAATGTTGCATATGATTTCATGGTGAAATAACATATCATTAAATTACTATTGATCTTGGTCGTAAGGATAAACACACTTTTCTTTTTATATGCTTCTGTGTTTTTCAAAGTTTTACAGGGAGGTTATTTTAAGTTGAAAAGAGGAAACTGGTGAAACAGCCAGTTAGGATATAGTTAAATAGGCATAAACTGTAAGGTGAATATTGTGGTTAGGTTAGAATAAACTCATCAAATTTGATGATGGTGAATTTAGAACATTAGTTTTCAATTTTCTCCAACAGAAGAATACGTTGTGCAAATAAAAAATATCTCCCATGGCACCCCAATAAAGCAATAAGTGAGATAATAACTGAACACATAAATATCTAATTTTGCAAACTTGCAATCGCCTCTTCCCTTCATGTTTTCCCACTCTCTCTCCCTTTCTTCTTCCTTCCTTGCTTTTCAGGAACTTTGATATTTAAAACTTGAGGTGTTTGGCTGAGGTAGTAGACAAATTTGTGTAACTAACTGGAGTGTAAAATGTTATGACTGTAACTTCTTTTCACTGAACTGGTTACTGGAACTCATTGGGATAAATTGACATATAATTGACAGAATAGTAGGGAAGGGCAATGAGGCCCTTCATTCAAGAGTCATTTGTCATTCCAGTAATGTAAAAAAAGGAAGCGGGTGGAGGAGAGAAGAAAATTAAGGTCCTGATTTCAGAACTAAATTGAGCTGAATGGCCAAGAAGGACTATTCAACATATGATAGTGAATTAAGTGGCAGACAGTGGGTGTGTCAAATAGTAGACTCTCTGATGGCATGCTTTTGCTCTGGGGAAGTGTATGCCTGAGAGACAGAGGGAACTTCTGCTGATCTGAATATGGCATATGTTCGTGTTATACCTGGGCAGAGATGAGGGTAGAGCACCCAAATTATTCACATGCTATATTCTGACATGGGACATCCCATTTATATTTAAAATTAGCCAAATTAGAAATGTTAGAGTTGTAGTAGGGCCAGTTCCTTGTAAACCCCCAATGCACCTGTGAGAAATCCTATGTTACATAGAACACAATCTGAAAACTACCAATTTACGTCATTGACTCAGTTATATTTAAATTAGTATACATGAATATCAGTGTGCTTTACTAGCTAAAATTGCATACTGTTTCATTGACAGATGAGCTACCAAATGGGATTGAAAGAGCCAGTGAAAGAAGAGGAAAGGATCCTGGTATTATGCAACCCATATAAAAAGTTTTGGAAGGTAAGAGTGGTGAACTTTTTAAATGCTTTTCATACGAGGGTACTTCAAAAGTTCATGGATTCATATTATTTTTCCACAGACTTGTTGAAGTGCCCTGTTACTTTCATTAGGTAAATACTCATTGACTGTCCTACCATGCCCAACAAACTGTGCTAGGCAATGGAAGCAAAAACAATAAATAAATAAACATCTATTTTTATCTAGAGTTCAGTCATTTAATTTTAAATTTACAATTGGGTAGAGCAATATGCTCGATCAACCACATTAAAGAAAAATTTTCTACTCAAATCATGGAGAATTTTTAGGGTCACTGACATTTATTGCTGGCACAAACTAATATGTATTTGACTTAAAATGCAAATTATTTAAAATAATAAATGCCACAATTAATTTAATAACATGAAGAACTAGAATTATCTCACCTTTTAGCTGAGGATAACTGAAAATGAAACGAATCTTAACTTACATATTTGTAAGCTCAAAGAAGTTATTGAGATCATTACACACTATAGGATAGACACAATTACTACTGTTTTGGATTGTTTCAAGAATGTTATTTAAAATTTTCTATTTTTTATTTCTACTTGAGACATTACATTTTACTGAAATGAAAATATAAAAGTACTACAGACATCTGTTCTAGCCACATTTTATGTGTGATATCACATCAAACCCACATAATTAGCATAAAACTGGTTAATAATCATAGATTCCTACTGCATAAGAAGTTATTTTAAATTTAAACAAAGAATGTAACTCAAGATAATGTTTTCAGAAATATAATTCTGAACATGTTAAACTTAAAGTATATGATTAGTATTAACCAAATTATTATAACACCATAAAACAAGTATTATCTAGTACTATTTCATAAAGACCCACCATAAGGATAGTGTTTTAATAGTTTCAAAACACTATCATGATAATTTCAAAATACTATCACACTATTTCCTCTGAAAAGTACCAGGTCAGCCATGGATGGACATTAATGGTTTGATTTGAATTAAATAAAATATTTTTCCCGAATTACATGTTATTTTAGTGTCTGTCTTTCCCATATATAGTAGCCTGTTTTAAGAGTTTGGAAATTATGTACTCCCTATTCCAATCCTGTGGGCCTGTATTTAATTTGCCACAAAGTTGTGTAACACAGAGTCCATCCACATAGTCACCAGTAGGGCCTGGTACTCATTAGATATTTGTTTGCTTGTTTGTTTTATACTAATAAATGAAACAGAGAGTGTACAAATTTCAGCATGATAGCATTAGTTGGAAGATTATGGAAAAGATAATACTTTTGAAAAATAAAGTCTGGACTCTCATTTCTATCTGTCTGATCAAATACAAATTCCAATAAGAGGAAAGTTAAGAATCCATTGAGGCATTTGCTGTGATACAGACAAATAAGTATTTTAATATGTTTATGGTTTAAGTTGGTAAGAAATATGACTAAAGGACAAGAGATGCTAAAAAAAATTAACAGGCAGAATTGAACCAATAGAGACATTATAAAATATAAATTGAGATCTAAATTTCAAGAGTTGTTAATCAGAAGGTTAGAAACAGCTAAATATACTAGTATACTTTTTATTATCTTCTTCTCAGTTGCTGACATGGGTAACCTGAAGCAGTCTCAGCAAGTTGAAAATTTTTATATTCAGATTGAGAGAGAAAAATTTTTTTAATTTAATTTAATTTTATTTTGTCAATATACAATGTTGTTGATTGTGGCCCATTACCGAAACCTCCCTCCCTCCTCCCTTTCCCCGCTCCCTCCCAACAATCTCCTTTCTGTTTGCTTGTCATATCAACTTCAAGGAATTATAATTGTTGTGTCTTCTTCCCTCCCCCCCAGGTTGTTTGTGTATTTATTTATTTTTAGCTCCCACAAATAAGTGAGAACATGTGATATTTCTCCTTCTGTGCCTGACTTGTTTCACTTAATATAATTCAACAAAGAAAAAAAATTGTAAGAAAAGAAAATAAACAAACATCCGCATTTATGTCCCTGTTGCACTAAAATTTTATATTTACAGACTCCAACTTTCGATGGTCTGACTTAATGATTTTTTTTTTCGAATGGGTCTCTTAGGATATTAAATGCATTTTCAATTTACGATATTTTCAATTTGCATTGGGATTATTGAGAGGTAACCTCATTGTAAGTCGAGGAGCATCTGTATGTGTTTGTGTGCATGTGTGTATATAAAGACACTAAGAATAAAAGTTTAAACATTTTTACATTTTATTCTATCATAGAATAAACAATAGCAAAGGAGCTAAAATCTCTGAGCTCTGGTAGGAAATCAGAGAGAATTTTTTTTAATGAGGTGTAGTACAATATTAAAGCAATAAACCTGTGATTTTGTAAGGTACAAGTGAAGCAAATCTCTATGTGCCTAGATGTTCTAGAAACTTAGTCATGAGATAACTTATGGGAAAGAGGAAAACGGTAGAAGATGTTATAGACAAAGCCAAACAAACTTACTCAGTGGTAGTCTTTGCCCCAAACGTCAGTAGTCACCAATCCAAGTTTCCATGTCCAAATGGACTTGGGACACTGACTTGACCCAGGCCCACACACACATTTCATTTCATCAGGGACATATAGGCCAGTAGTTCACAAACTTTTGTGATGTCTCAATTACCTCTGAAAATCTGATACTATCTTTAAAGGCTTCCTTTGTAAAATGAACTTCTTAAAATATTGGTCTCAAATGAAAATCCCTTAAGATGAGTAGTGGCATTGCTCAAAGTTAGATGGTTGACAGGATTGTGGCTTTAGATAATTGCCCTGGTCAGCAGGTTGTATCCTCTGTGGGAAAACAGAGGATCAGAAATATATAAAATCTCTGGAATGCAGCCAATCAGGCTGTTCACATGAAAAATGCTGTAGATCCACTCTTTACAATAGCCAAGAGTTGGAACCAGCCCAAATGCCCATCATCGGATGAGTGGATACGGAAAATGTGGTACATCTACACAATGGAATACTACACAGCTATAAAAACGAATGAAATACTGCCATTTGCAACAACATGGATGGACCTTGAGAGAATTATATTAAGTGAAACAAGTCAGGCACAGAAAGAGAAATACCACATGTTCTCACTTATTGGTGGGAGCTAAAAATTAATATATAAATTCACACACACACACACACACACACACACACACAAACCGGGGGGGGGAAGAAGATATAACAACTACAATTATTTGAAGTTGATATGACAAGCAAACAGAAAGGACATTGTTGGGGGGGAGGGGGGAGGGAGAAGGGAGGGAGGTTTTGGTGATGGGGAGCAATAATCAGCCACAATGTATATCGACAAAATAAAATTAAAAAAAAAAAAAAGAAAAATGCTGTAGATCCATGTGATAAGTAGAGAGAAAATAAAGAAACCGAGAATTATTATGTGGCCTGAGGCAATAAGGCTGTGATTTGAGGACAGTTTAGGGCTTACGAGGCAAATAGGGCATCAATAGCAGATCAACTGGAGTGATCACGCAGCTGGGGATATGTGGATGTCCATAAGAGAGGGTATGTGCTGGAAATTTTGTTTTCCTTTTTGCAAGCCGAAGAGGTATGATCAAAGAGTAACTGACCAAGACATCAGAAATTATAAATTCTATATATTTTTTTTACCTTAGAAAGACCATGAAGTGCAATCATTTTAACTTCCTAGAGATATACATGTGTAGAGAATTCAAGTGACTTACCTCAAGGTCATATAATCAGTTTTTGACAGAAGTAAGACCATGACCTAAATGGATTTTCATATGTGTATCATTCATATTAAGAAAAAAAAAATTGTCAGTATCTCTGTTTTCTTGGTCTTTCATGAGGTTCCTCTATAAATAAATAGCTAACTGAAAAAAAGGCATGTTTGCATATTAATACACTGATATGGTTCAGGAATTTGGCAGTGGCAGCAGGGAAAAGAAGCTACCTTTCACTCCGAAACTGATTTAATAAGTTAGCTTTGGCTATTGGCTTCATTTTGTTTGTGTGGTGTACCTTGTGAGAGAAATATTCTTTGAACTCCTCATTTTATTCCCATTCATTTTGATTTCAGAAATTAAAATTTCTTATAAATCATGCATAATCCTCAGATTGTTAATTAAATATTTTAGTTTTATGTACCTATTAAGGTTATATTCTATTGTAGGTGATTTAGAAAGGGAAAAAGAAACAGAGAAAAGAATAAAGACAGAATGCCACCTAAGACACAGACAAACTACTTACAGTATCTGGATGGGTGGCTAGTCAAGGGTTACTCGTCACTTATCCAATGGTATCACTTGGTGAAAGGAGTCTAACTTTCCTGACTCTTGAATAAATCTCCAAACAGAATTATTTAGAAGAACTGCATTTACTTTCGTTAGAAATAGGAAGAGAGGCTTGCTACTCTGTGCAGTTATTTTGAAATTGCTTACCCCATCTTGCTGTGCATCAAAAAAAATAGGTGACGCGTGTTTGTGTGTACCTACTGTACTCTTTTATTTGAGATTCTGATGATTCTGGGTTCCATATGCTATTGCTTTCTTTATGTGAACATATTGCATTTCTGATGTAGCACTACTCAATGAGAATAATTTCAGTTTGTTTTCACATTAAACAGTGTACAAAAGTGTAGAAGACCATTTGTACCAAAATGTTGGATTTATTTTATCTTATTAAACATCAATTATGTTGAATTATTCTCCAACAAAGTCAAAGAAGTCTTTCTTCTCCAGAATTGAGGATCATAGGTAGAATTCTGTTTGCCAGACTCTACTATGTTGTTAAAAAGATAGATTGTGCTGTTTACATTGATATATAAATTAAAATAATAGAGACAAAATAATGTACATAGATGTTTAAATCAGCAAACACACACACACACACACACACACTATATATATATATATATATATATATATATATATATATATATATATATTATTGGCACATTTTAAACACACCCTAGACTAGATCTGGGCAATAACAGGTGGAGGCTAAACTAATCATTCAAAAGTAGGGTAAATTCTTGAATTTAAAGCCACTAATCTGATTAATGTGAGAATGTTGGGACGTACTTTAATGCATTTAATACTAAAAATGAAAATCACAAATATCCATCTGATGGAGTTTGGATGTGTTGTCCCCTCCAAAACTCATGTGGAAATTTGATCCCCAGTGTGGCAGTGTTGGAAACTGAGTCATGGGGTTGGATCCCTCATGAATGGATTAATGCTCTCCCTGGGGGACGGGGGAGTAATGAGTGAGTTCTCGCTCTATAAGTCCTCGCAAGAGCTTGTTGTTTATAGGACCCTGGCACCTCCTCTCTCTCTCTTGCTTCCTCTCGCCATGTGATCTGCCTGTACCCGCCGGCTGCCTGCCACTTTTCCGCCATGAGTAGAAGCAGCCTGAGGTCCGTGCCAGATGCAGCTGTCCCAGAATCATAAGCCAAATAAACCTCTCTTCTTTATAAATTACCCAGTCTCAGGTATTCTGTTATAGCAACACGAAATGAACTAAAACAACATCATAGATATAAACATCCAGTAGCACCAATTTTTAGTAAAACTTTAGGGTGATCAGCCATCAGATTTTCCCGACATGATGGGTTTCTCAGGATGTGGGACTTTGAATACCCAAACCAGGACAGTTCTCGTCAAACTGGACAGCAGGACATCTTATGTTATTTTATTTAACATAATCAAATTAACATAATAAGTTATTGCCAAAAATGAAAAAAAAAAAAAAAACCAACCACTGTATTATTAATTTTATTTGTTATACCTATGGAATATTTATTTGTAAAATTAAGCTAATGGATCTAGTTTTATCCTTTAATTCTCTAGATCACTTCAAAACAACACTGGGTTTCAAGAGAGCCTCAATTATTCACCAAGCACATCTATCAGGGATATAAATAAATATCAGTATCTGTTCCCATTTTATAGAAATGGTAAAGAAACTACTTTGAAATATCAAAGTCTATATATAATAGGGCCTGGACTTGAATATAAATCTGGGTCATACATCCCATCTCTATGAAACATGTACCAAATAATCCTGACCAGAAGTACAATGTCCTGAGTACCACGTCCAAAACATTGTTGCCATCTGACTGGCATGTATCGTTTACCTGGGATCTTAACTCTTTCAATCTTTACATGGAACCTAAATATAACTCTGGTCTTGCCCATGTTTCATGTTTTCTGTAACTCCTCTCAGATTAATATCCTTGCTGCAGTTCAGAGTTCTGTAAATTCATATCAAAATTCAATCAAAAATTGATAAAATTTCTTATTACTTTTTGAAGTCTAAACTCCATCCTTTTTTTTTGAAAACTCCATGTTGTCTTAACACAAATTTCCATTATTTCTCCACTTGTTTATTTTATAACACTTTTGCATGCCTCTCATTTTCTCATTGATCACAACAATTATGTTACGCTTTATAACTTTTAGACTTGTCCATGCCATTCTCTAGTCACAACACCCCAAATCTATCTGTGCATGTCAAAATATTAATTCCCTTTCAAAGAAAAGTGCTACCATACTTATGAAGGATTTCCTGATCATTTTTATGTTAATGTCCTCTTTCCCTTCTGTGAGTCCCCTATCGGTTTAAACATCTCTCCATAGTAGTCCACATTTATCCTTGAAGTATCTGTTGCATGACCCCCAGTGGATGTCTGAGACCACAGATAATACCAAACTCTCTATATACTAATTTTTTCCTACTCATACATATCTATGATAACATCTAATTTGTAAATTAGGTAAGGTACAGTAAGAGATTAATGACAATAATAATAAAATAGAACGACTATGAAAATATGCCACTCTTGTGCATTGAGGCCAGGATTAAATAAAATAAGGGTGACTTGAACACAAGTACTGTTATACCACAACAGTTGATCTGATAACTGAGGTGCGTACTAAGTGACTAATGGGTAAGTAGCAGGTACAGCGGAGATAATCTGTACAAAGGAATGGTTCTCTTCCCACACGGGATGAAGTGGGATGGCATGAGATTTCATCACATTGCTCAGAATGATACACAATTTAAAACTTGTGAATTGTCTACTTCTGAAATTTTCCATTTAATATTTTTGGATTGCTGTTGACCTCAGATAACTAAAACCTCAGAAAGCAATGCCACAGTTAAGGGGGGACTACTGTATTCTCTTATTTCTCTCTTTAAATCTCCATCAACAGAGCATCAATTGCTTATGCCATCCAAGATTTCTTTATGGCACTTTTTGCTTCTTAATAGTCTCCAAAATTCATCTTTCTTCTTTTCTTCTAGGAATAGTGAAGACTATTCAATGGTACATTGCTTAGAAGATGCCTTATTTATCAGTGTGCTTACTAAGGGATATAAACCAAGTATCAGAAGATGTAATTTCATCCCCACACTGAGCTCTATACCATTTGGCAAATCATTCAATAATAATCTGAGCCACATTTTCCTTATATATAAAATGAGTTATAATAATACATGCCTGAAATTTTCCTAAGAAAAAATATTATACATATTAACACCTTGTATACTATAAGTTGATATACAAGTGATAACAAGATGGAGGCATGACCTTGATTTCATAATTTAATTATTTTTGTTTAATAGAGATATAGTAGTCAGAATATTTGGACAGATAGGGGAGGAAGGATGACTCTAGAGATGGAGATTATTTGTTATGTCTCTCAAGTCATATTCCAAACCCACGTCTTACTCTTTGAAAGTGGAGAAGACTGAATATGTCAGTAAAATTGTTTCCCACTGGGAAAAATAAATCAGAAGAGTAGGAGGTAAGACATCTATTCCTAAGTACCTTAGCACTGAATTGCTTCCCTGGTTAGGCAACTGCCTGCAAAGAAGAGTTAGTACAGCCACTCAGCTCTCAACCAAAATCTTTCTCCCCTCTGATAATGACTTGCCTGCAAGTATCACCTCCAGTCACATATGGCCTAGTCTCTGGGCTACAGCCCTTAATGAATCTACTCCTGGTTATTTGTTCTTCTACCATTGATCCTTGCCAAAGTCTAAACCAACCATAGCCAAATTATTTCTGCTTCTCTTTAAAAATGGCAACAAGGTACTAATAAAGTAAACACTGGTCTAGAACTGAGAATTTATGACTATGCTCAGGTAATATAAATTGCCTAAGTAAATCCCTGGGATAATTCAAATGTTGCTTCTGTTAGTAAATGTTGTTACTGGAATACAGACCCTTAGATTGACCTTTTGTGCTACCTTGAAAGCAAAAATCTTTAATTGAGGGAATGTGAAATTTATCATATAGTTTGGATAACCATTTGCTATTTAGTTTAACTTAAACATATGAAAAAATTAACTGAACTTGTCTCATTAGTAGGAAGTTGAAATATCCATGGGAAAAGTATAAGCAAACTTTTTCATTTTATAATGCCCTTTAATGGCCTATAATCAAAGTACAATCAGCTAGCTAAATAAGACTCTATTAGCTTGTTTGTTTGAGGTCTAAACAAAGGGTAATGTAATTGCTAAGTTTTCTTCCCTACTGCAGATATTAGCCAGGCATGGGTTTTTTGTTTGTTTGTTATTTATTTATTTATTTTTCATCAAAGCCAATCACTGTAGACAGTCAGTCTGACCAAAGAGCATTAAAAAGATTTCTCTTCAGTAATAAGGGCTTTTAAAAAATTTGCCTGCATTATATTAAATACTCTTTAAGCTCTCTTATTCAATTTGCCTTTGAAAGTTCTGTAGTACTAAATCATAAGGGGACATTTCTCAAGAAACTAGAAACTCACTGAGCAATGCAAAACTATAGATGAAGACATACAAGCCATATTTGGGGGTTAGAGTTTCTCTAGGCCTTTACTTAACAAAACAAAGTGCTGAGATGAGTTTATCGCTGTTTTTCAGGAATGTTTGTCACAAGCATTTTATGGTATCAGAGGATTTTTTTTCTCTTATTACTAGTCAGTGAAATTCTATTATCCAATGCTATCAATTTTGATTTAGCAATAACTTGCTTGTTCCCTTTGTCATCTGAGCTCTCTGATATAGAAGCTAGTAAAGGTGCAGCCTGCAGTCAAATTACAAAGATTGGAAAATGGAATTGAGTTTTTATTTTATTTTATGCAAAAAGTATCTAAATAGCTGTCAAAATGGCAGAGAACTACAAGCTTCATGGAGCTTATTTGATTTGCACTTTGCTTATAAACATTGTAAAGGGTTATCAACTAAAATATATTTAGAGACAATGTGTGTTTTGGGATTTGTAGCAACAAAAACATTATTAGAACTTGAAAATCTTTTTTTATGGTGCTGTTTACAATTCATATAATTACACGATTATACATTAATGAGAATCATTGATACACACTAGGAAAGAAACTTGAAATAATCCCATTCAGTTTTCATACTTTGATGAAGAAATTGAAGTTCAGAAAACAGGCAATTTTGGGGTAACTTCAGTTAGTAGGGCCATAAATAAAACCCACTTCCCCTGTTTCTACATAGACATCTCCCACCTTACAGCATGTTTTTCACACAAAGGAGTGAAAACTAACAAGAATAAATATTTAAAAATTAAAAATTTTAGTACTTTTTAAGAAACTCTTTCCTTCCAAAAACCAAATTGTGTTGGAATGCTTATGCTATTCCAACATAGGTTGTAAGTTCATAGGATCTATGAACTCCGAATTTTAAAAATAAAGGATTCAATTTGTTCAGTGTTAACCATGTTTGAACCATTTCAATTCTTCCCCAACCTCTTTTACATAAACGTGATGTGAATGGTGTTTGAAAACCAAAATTGAACATGTAATCAGAGAGTTTGTTTGAATTCTATCGCAGCCACCCATCAGCAGTGATTCTATCATTATTTCAATCAAATAATCTCAGAATGCACGGTGTGTGTCATATCCCTGTCCTTGTAGATGCAGACCTAAAGAGTTTACACAGTGGAGGGATGAGAGACACAATAGGAGGGGTGGATTAGAAAGATAAATTGTGCTATGCAACAATATATGCTATGGGAGGAGGGATATAGCAAGGAAGGAGAATGAGGAGTGTTCAAAGCTTAGGTATTGAATTTTAAATAGGGTATCCTAAGATATCCTCAATGAGAGGTGATATTCTAACAAAAATCCAACAGAGATAAGAAAGCAAGCCATTGATATATCTGAAGAAAGAGTTTCCCTACCTGACTTCAAATTATACTACAAAGCTATTGTAACCAAAACAGCATGGCACTGGCATAAAAATAAATACTCAGACCACTGGAGCAGAATTGAAAACACAGAAACCACCCCTCGGCTTACAGCTATCTGATATTGGACAAAGGCAACAAAAGTCTACATTGAGGAAAAGACTGCCTCTTCAATAAGTGGTGCTGGGAAAATTGGATATCCATATGCAGAAGAATGAAACTAGATATGCACCTCTCACCATACACTAAAAACAACTCAAAATGGATTAAAGACTTAAGTATAAGACCCAAAACTGTAAAATTACTAAGGGAAAATATAGGTGAAACACTTCAGCAATTAGGTCTGGGCACAGACTTTATGAACATGAGCCTGAAAGCACAAACAACAAAATTAAAAAAATAAATGGGACTATATCAAACTCACAAGCTTTTGCATAGCAAAGGAAATAATGAACAGAGTGAAATGACAACCTATAGAGTGGGAGAAAACTTTTGCTAACTATGCATCTGACAAGGGATTAATATCCATAATATACAAGGAATTCAAGCAATTACACAGTAAAGAACCAAATAACCCAATTAAAAAATGGGCAAAGGAGCAGAATAGACATTTTTCAGAGGAAGACATACAAATGGCTAACAGGTACATGAAAAAATACTCAACATCACTAGTCATCAGGGAAATGCAAATTAAAACTACACTGAGATACCATCTCACCCCAGTTAGAGTGGCTATAATCAAAAAGACAGTGAATAACAAATGCTGATGAGGGTGTGGGGAGAAGGGAACACTCCTACACTGTTGGTGGGACTGTGAATTAGTACAACCACTATGGAAAACAGTATGGATAGATACTCAAACAACTACAGATAGATTTTCCATACGATAGGAATGGAAATCTTCATGTCGAATGGATACCTGCACTCCCATGCTCATTGCAGCTCTGTTTACAATAGCCAAGATATGAAACCAACCTAAGTGTTCATCGATGTATGACTGGATAAGGAAACTACTATATATATACTCCATAGAATACTACTCTGCCATAAAAAAGAATGAAATTCTTCCATTTGCAACAACACAGATGAGCTTGGAGAAACTTATGTTGAGTGAAATAAGCAAAGCACAGAGGGATAAATACCGCATGTGCTCATAAGTGGAAGCTAAGAGAGAAGGGAGGAAAGAAAGACTACAGTGGTGCATTAGACTTGCAAAGGGAGAGAGCATACCTAGGGATACAAAGTGGAGTTGGGGGGAAAGAAGGAGGGAGAGGGAGGATGGGGATAATTAGGTGGGGTACGCAGGGTACACTTGCAGTTTGCGGTAATAGGCATGTTGCCAGTATGGATTTGGCCTTTCACATCTTGGGCATGAGAGGTGACAATTAGCTTTGTATCTCATGAATGTTCATAACTAATAAAAAAATAAAATGAAGAAACAGTAAGTTCACATACCCTGAGGAAGGAGTAACCAAATCTATGAGATAGAATTAAAAATACTATTTTTTTTTTTTTTTTTTTTTTTTTTGTGACCAGTAAGGGGATCGCAACCCTCGGCTTGGCGTCGCCGGTGCTCGGCCAGTGAGTGCACTGGCGGAGCCGCACACTCCCAAGTGAGCCATGGGGCCAGCCAAAAAAATACTATTTTTCTTAGAGACTTGTTTGTAAACACCATGAGTAGTGTAAGAAAGTACTATGTAAGCTCTAAAGCACTATATCCATAAGTGGGAATTTTAAAATTATTATTGAGACTAATATTATGATTAGAAGGTAAAACTAAAATGTGAACATTTCTTAGACTCAGTAACAGGGTGCTGTGAACAGTTATAATGATTTGAGGCTCTTGGCACTTTGCCCTTAGCTGATGATTTTATCTCCAGGCCTTCTCTCTTTAAAGAATTTGATTTACTCAGTCTAAGAGATTCACAGCTCAGCGCTCACAAATTAAAATAGCAACTAATTAAGAGGCCAGATAAGACTGCAGATCTACCTTCTTTTTGTTGTTGCAGTCACGGGACATTTTTTTCACATACACAGATGACTAGTTGCTGTGACTTGTAAAATGTTTTGAAGCTGCTTTAGTGATTTACTTATGCTCCTTTAACACCTTTAAACAATAATAACCACCAAAAAAAAAAAAAAAAAGCTGGACCACTTTGCAAACACATTCATAGCCTCATTTTCACTTACTTTTTCATTAGCATACAGCTGGTAAAACACATTGCAAAGTTTTTTGTTTGTTTTGTTTTGTTTTTAAATATTATTTTGATTTCTCCCCCTGATAATCTTAGGAAAGAAGGAAAGCTAGCTGAAAGTTAGCAGAATTCTTTTTTGTTTGCTTGTTCTCAATTCATGGAATCTTTCAACCCAAATCATCACCATCTGAAATATTTACCTCACACCATGTGATTACATTACCTTTTAAATCCCTGTGCAAAGCAAGGTGAAAGGATGGTGTTCCCTTTTACCATGGTAGAAATTGAAATGGAAGTTTTCTATTTGATTTCTATAAGTACCAGTGACATAAAAATGTACCTAAATGCTGTCATTACCAATTTAGTCATCCTTTGGACAACGTGGTGTGAGATAAAACTGTCAGACTTGAGATAAAGCAATTCATTCAAATTATGACCACCCTATACTGTTTTCTTTCCTCTCTCCCTACCTCTCCCCTTTCTTACCTCTCTCTTCTCACTTAAGTAACCTCAGTTTGAATCCCAGCTTCACCACTTACCAAATGTAAATGTGGACTAGTCATTAATCCTCTCTAGAATAATCTCCAGAGAAATCCTCAGATTCCACTTCTCTTAGAATAAGGATAAGTATATATATATATACTTCGGAGAAGCATATGTTCAACTCTTCTATTCTTTGGTTATTTTCAGTTGGTTTCTTTCTCATTATTGCAATGTAATAGTCGTTTATCTAGTCTGGATGTAAGTCTAGTATTCCAGTGTGTGGCTTTTCTTCCCCTTTACTTAACAGCAGAGATGAAAGCCAAGGAAAACTTGGGAGTGATAAAAATATTCTATATTTTGTGATATACACTGCATATATTTGTCAGAACTAATTGTTTTAGTCTGTTTCTGTTGCATATAACAGAATACCTGAATCTGGGTAATTTATGAAGAAAGAAAATTTATTTCTAACATTTTCAGAGGCTGGGAAGTCCAAAGACTAGGGAACACATCCAATGAGGGTCTTGTTCTTGGTGGTAACTCTATAGTGATACAAGTATTATATAGCAAATTGCCTGAGCAAAAGAGAGCTAATCTCTTCACTTGCTCTCATTTTGTCTTTTTTTTCCTTTTTTTTTTACGTTTATTTTATTTTTATTTCTTTTAGATAATGTTTCCCATTTGCATTTTATGTAATGTGATAATCAAATGGAAGTATTCATGATATCTGTTTTCTTTTTTTCTGGTTTCAATTGACTTTTATTTATCTATTTATTTTTTATCATACATACATGTGGGGTACAACATTGATTTTCAGTAATTGTGTACAATGTGTGATGCTTAGATCAGTATAGTTAGCCTGTTCATCATTACAATATGCAATCATTCTTTGTGTCTGTTGACCAATTCCTCATTAGCCCCCTTCTTATCCCCACCCCTCCCCTTTTCCACCTCTAGTTTTCTAAAAGTTCATTGTATTACTGTGATTGTTGTTTCTTTCTTTCTTTCTCTCTCTCTTTACTGCTCTTTTTTTTTTTTTTTTTTTTTTTATGGATTCAGCTCCCAGTTACAAGTGAGAATATGTGGTATTTTTCTGTACCTGGATTGTTTCACTTAGGATAATTTTCTCCAGGCTCATCCATGTTATTGCAAATGGTAGAATTTCATTCTTTTTTATGGCTGAGTAGTATTCCATTGTGTATATATACCACAATTTCCTTACCCAGTAGTCCATTGATGGACATTTAGGTCGTTTCTGTCAACTAGTTATTGTAAACTGAGCTGCAATAAACATGGGAGTGCAGCTATGCCTTCGACCTGATGTTTTCCAATCCTCTGGATATATCCCCAGGAGTGGAATTGCTGGATCATATGGAAGTTCTATCTGTAGTTGTGTAAGGAACCTCCATACTTTTTTCCATAATGGCTGTTCTAATTTACAGTCCCACCAACAGTGCAGGAGGGTTCCTCTCTCTCCACATCCTCACCAGCATTTGTTATTCTCTGTCTTTTGCATAATAGCCAGTCTGATTGGGGTGAAGTGATAGCTCAGAGTGGTTTTGATTTGCATTTCACTAATTATTAGTGATGTTGACTTGCTCTCATTTTAAAGCCATCAAAACCACACCTACTACCACACATTAAACAATGAATGGCTTAATCCATTCAGGAGGGTACAGTCCTCACGATCTAATCACCTCTTAGAGGCCTCACCTTTCAATTACCATAGTAGGATTTCCCACTTTCTTAATACTGTTACAATAGAGATTGAGTTTTAATAAGTTTTGAGAGGGCAGTCAATCCACAGCACTTATCAAAATATATATTTAAAATAGATTAATTTTCTGAAATTAAATCTTAAAGCTAATTAAAAAAATAGGTATGGTAGTTGATAGTTTAAAAATAAGGGACTATTTCCTATATATTTATTATTTAAATATTATAAGTATTTAGGTATAAATTACATATAAATAGGCACTGATCCCAAATGTCCATGATGTTGAATAAATAAATTCAGCACCACAATATCAGGTAATTAAATATATTCTACCTCCTCCTATTTATGAGAATCTTTTGCAGGGATATGTCAGAGGGAGATCCTTGTTCTCTCCTAAGCAGTGTGATCCAGGAAGAGATATAAATGTGATAAAGTGGGGTTTTAAACAACGATTATCAATAATAATCCTAAACATAGAGTACGAAGGTGGCCTTTTTTATATAGCCACTTCAACCAAGTTTTATTACTGTTTAAAGTGATGAAAATTTTCTCAAAATATCTCTGGCACTTTATCATAGTGATTACAAACACATCTTGGATTTGAGCTCTGGATCCAACACTTTCTAGTTAATAAACTGAAGATATGTGTTCAACATCTCTGTTCCTCTGTTTCCATGCCTCTCTTGTAGGGTTTTCGTAAATTTTAAATACATTAGTGTATATCAGGATCTTTCAGAAAGACCTGTAAGATTCTAAGTAATAAATTCCAGTTTATTTTTCTCAAAACAAATATCTCAATTGCTCATAGCCACACTCCAAATCATATGTGCTTTTACTTATTACCAAACTTTTTTCTGCTATAAAAATCTGTCTTTGCAAGAAGTATTTTCACACTTAGGACTTAGCCAAGAAGGTTTAATAATAATTCTGTACAGATTAACTCGTGTTATTTTACAAACAACCCTGTGAGTAAGGATCAATCCCTTTGACAGAAAATGAGACTGAGATAATTTAAAGGAATTACCAAAAACCACTGAAATCGTAACTGAAGGAGCTTGGACTCAAACTCAGGTCTCCCAATGTCAAGTCAATATTTTTGTTAGTAAGCACTATTTTCTGACCTGAAGGCCAGAAACCAATACCGTTTTTGTTAGCTTGCTGTATTTGCCTGGGTTCCCTCAGGGAAAAGCAAAAGCAAAAAGAAAGAACAAAAGTCTGCACACACAAATTTTTTTTTTAGAAATAATCGGGAAGGAGGGAGAGAAAATATGAGTGGTGTCTTTCTTGGCTGACCACAGCATGCAATTGCACTGTCTCATGGGATGTCTTCTGAGAGGCAGTATGTACTGCTGCCTCTCAGAACAAGAAGAAAATTCATTTTTCTGCTTTTCTCCTCTCGTCTTCCTTTTCTCTTTGATCAATATCTGCCCTCTGGGTTATTTATTTCTCTGAGCTTCCAGTTTGCTTCACCTGACATCTCCAGGCATCCAAAGGACAGGCCAGAGTAACTGTGGTTACTTCCTGGCTACAGAGAAGGTAAAGCAATCTCCCTTGACCAGTAACCCTCCTCATAGAGTATCTTGAGTTACAGCAACGATGACTTCAATAGTTGAGCCCATGTAGGCATAATAAGACAAGCCAGTGCTAGGGCTACTGTTCTCAGAAATCAAGGAAAGTGGGCCAATCTGGGACAGTGCATAAACAAAGTCTACTAAACTAACGTAAGACTTATTGGCATCATGGCTTGTATTCCATCTTTCTGGTGCCAGGCTGCCTCCTTCACAAAGCTTTCTCTTATTTTTGATATTACTGTCATCATAGGTTAAATCGGTTACATCAGTAGATCAAAATGAAGCACGGGTTCATGGCATTCCAACAACACTTTAGTTCTTGCAGTATATACTTTAAACTGCTTGGTGCAGCATGTAAGGCCAATCACAATCTAGCCTCAACTTACCATTTCAGTCAGATCTTCTCCCAATATCAACAATCTACCCTCCTAAACATACCCTTTGTTCCATCCATACCAAATATATTATCAGATAATAATCAGTTGAGAATCTCAGTGTTTCCCAACCTAAGCATTTATTTCTCACTCACAGCAGTGTGGGTTATTTTCGGCTCAGCTGAATTCAGCTGGGTTCAGTTAGTTTTAGACAGATTCAGCTTGGCTTGGCTGTATCAGCTTCAGATCTGCTCTATTTATCTTTTCATTCTGTAACCTTGGTATACAGAACAGTCACTATCTATGATTTTCTTATGTACAGGCATGAAAGTCAGAAAGGGATGCAGAAACACAGGATGCCTTTTAAAGCTCTTTCTCTTGACAGTCTCATTCATACTTGTGCTTTGGCCAAATAACGTTACATGGCCAAACCCATATCAATGGCTCAAGAAAAATTCTTAATCCACATTGAAGCATAGCAAGGATGTGGGAAGGAATGGAAATTTGTGAAAAAGAATACAATATAATCAGCTCCCAAATATATCACTTTCCTTTATGCCTGTGTTTCTTTTATCTTACTGCCTGGTATATCTTTGAATAATGAATTCTATTGTGAGGCAGATTTATCCTTATCATTTAAGTGTCAAGCTTAGTTAAACACATGGCATATAGACTTATGCCATCCTCAGTTTGATATGGCCCCTGCCACTTACTAACTTGTGCGAGTATTTATTTGAGCTAAATTTATTCATCTACAAAATGGACATAATACCTGATTTAGGACATTTTAAAGATTTCACATATGTATCAGCCAGGGTGGGCTGATTCCTATAATAAAACAAAACAATAACAAAACCAGAAAACAAATCTCAATACTTCACAATGTACAAATTTACTGCCCATTCACATAAAGTTTGATGTAGATAGGTCTGATTGGAAGTTTCTTTTCCAAGCGGTAATGCAGAGATCTAGGCTTCTTTCGTCTTGGATGTAGCCATTTTCATTACATCACAGCCAAGTTTTCCATGAAAGAAGAAAAAAAACAAGAGGAAGAAACACCAGATATACAAATACCCAGGCCCAGAACTGCTATATGTAGATCCTGTTCACATTCTGTTATTCAGAAGTAGGCATATAACTTCACCTACATGCAAGTAGTCTGAGGAATGTAGTGCCTGGCTAGGAGGTTGACACGGAATGAGAATAAGAATCTTTGGTGTTTATCTCTACCACACGATGTAAAATGCATAGTCCATTGTCTGATACATATTACTCACTTAATACACACTATAGAATTAAGGTAGCCAAGTATACTGTGGAAGAAAGCATGCAAAGAATGAACAAAATTAAAATTAGTAGGAAGGTTGTGAAAGTAGTTCGTCGTAGATAGAGGATTAATCTAGAGATTTTAAAATTTTTGATATGTCACTGTTTAGATAAGTAATATTTGAGAGTGTTCTAATTTCATTCTTTTCATTTTGTAATATCATTCTATGTTCTTAATAGTGCTCATAATTATTTAATTAAAATGAACTAAAATTAGCACTCTAAAAAATCATGACATTTTTATTCCCTTCTGATCCTTCTAACCAACAGCAAGATGTAATTAGGATAATGTTAGTTTGCAGTTATAAACCAAGACTGAAAACCATGCATGCCCATCTTGAATGCTATTTCCAATAACTGGAAGTTAGGATTAACAATTATAGACCCATATTTGTTGTTCTCAGAAAAAAAATATCATTATAGCTGAGTTCCCATTGCAAAGTTCCAGCAATATTTTCTTTATTATGACTTTGTTTAGACACTTCTAAATGTTTTATTTCTCCTTATTCTTGTCAGAAAGGATAATAGGAACTAACAACTCTTGTCCAAATGTTCACTGGTGGGCAGTCATGGGTCTTCACACTACTATTATCATTGATTAACCTATTTTATAACTTCTCTTCATGTAACTGAGACATTGAGAAAGTTGTTTGGCGACCACTGCTTTAGAAAATGAAAGCTTTGCATGTTTTAGTCATAGGACAACTATCCATAATCCAGGAAAATTTCCTTTGCCAAACCCTCCCTGCAGTGATTGCTAATGTTAAGAAGTGTGTGTTACCATGGAATAAATTATTAGCTAGGAAATCAAGCTATCTAAATTCTAGTACACATTCTGCTATGACCAGCTCTGTAATCTGGCCGGCTCTATAGCCCACAGGACAATACAATGTACAAAATGGTACTGATGAAATACTGCTGCACATGTAAATGGAGTGCAGACATGAAAATGTTTGAGTGCCACTGTGCTAAGTAAGCTAAGAGAAGGCGGGTCACAGCTCAGGCTATATTCTAAACTGATGATGACACGGAGCTACATTTTCGAGTAACCTGATGTATATATACCCCAGCCTTGAAAGAAAATTGTAACACAGACCAGTCCAGTGGTTCTGTGAGAAGCAACTTTTTGCATCATCTCATCTTCTCCTCTGTCTTTGCTGTAAACTGTCATCGCTGAAAATATTCTGAGTATAGCTCATCCATATGAGCTTAAAGAGAAGAATAAATACGAAGGATTTGATAAGCAGGGAAAAGATCAAGAACTAGAAACAGCTTTTCTGCAGCTACATCCAAACAGGTACTTGTTTGTGCTCATTACTGTGTATTTATTTTGTTTCCCTATGGTCTCACTATAGCTTATCAATTTATCAGACATCAGACACACATACAATGTGTGGCATAAAAAGAAAAAGAAGTTTAATTAGGTTAAACTCAGCATCATTAAACATCTTCCATCACACAATCATATTTTTTCCCCTGAGGAAACACCTATGACCAAAGATGTGAAGACTGTGTTTCTCAGAGTAGACATTTTCTTAGATGACACAGACTTAATTGTTTACCAAAATAAAAAAAAAAAAAAGCAAACCGTGCTTTACCTATTGGTAGTTTACTTAAATATACTGTTTATTCTCTCCACTGAACCCAAAGTTTAATATTCAGGAGCTCAGCAATTTCTTTCACCTTAAAATTCAAGTCTAACTGCAGAGCACATGTAAAGGTTGTGGTAAAATGTGTAATACACAAAGGCCACAGAATGGGCATTTTTTTAGTTCAATGGAGAGCTTAGTATATTTTTCCTTCACAATTCATGTACCACCCCCAAAGCTCTGTCACAGTTCAGAAGACTAGTGAAGAAGCCAGAAGAAATGACAAGTTTGACAATAAGCAAGAAATGTATCTTTGGCACCAATTTTAAGAGGAGTCACCTCCCAAACTACGCTTCTCATAGAGATGGACCTTAGTCCAAATGGAAGTTTGGCTGTTTGTCAGTGGCACTTTGAAGACAACATAAAATAAAGTTTTAAATACTGTTTAAAAACATAACAAGATTTTATCTCATCCAAATTATTTTTTGTTGTTGTTTACCCACTTATTCTCACACAAATGCCTTCCCACACTTTCAAAGTAACACACTACCTTGAGTGAATTGTGCTTGAAACACAAATTGGATGCTTAAAAGTGACTCCTTGATCTACATTTTAAAAATTACTTTCCCAGTGGAGACTCTGCATACACACACACACACACACACACACACACACACACACACACACACACACACACACACACACACACACACACAAACTAGAGACTATTTCTATAAACATTGCACTGTTAATCTCCAATTTTCCAAATGTCCAGGATCAACTCATTGAATTAGGTTCTACTTTGGAATATCTTTCTATAATACTTGGAGAAGGCAAGAATACACTGCTTCTTCATTGAGACAGTTATAGTACAGAACAATTTTTAAGCATAGTGCCCTTATTGCATTGTAGGCAAATTTATTTTATTCTGAAAATATTTATATTTATAGAGTCTACTTACCTATTTTGTTTTCTTCGATGTCTTTGGGAAAGCAAAAAAGTGCATACATAAAAAAAAAAATGTGTGAACTCTTCCTCCCTGTCACTGAACTCCATTTTTTATACTTCTGACAGAGCAATTGTTCTAGGGAACAAATCGATTTTGTCACTCCACAGATTAAAACCGAACCAGTGGCTACCCGTCACCCAGTAGAAAGGTGTCCAAACACTCTAGCACAGCATACAAGGGCCCCTGGGATCTGTAACTTACTTTCTTTGCAGTGTTCACTCTCAGTGCTTTCATGAATGAGAAACCAATGCATAACAACATGTAGTTTCCTAATTGTATCATGCTGTTCTGCACCTCATTGCCTGTAAATTTGTTGAACATTTGACTTGAGAAACTTCTCTCTAGAGCCAACTCAAGCACCATCTCTAATAGGAAGCCTTTTTGAAAGCATCAAAATCTACCCTACAATCGTTCTTCAGAAGCAGCATGGGATTGTTCTTATTTTAATGTTTGAAATTATTTATCTGTGGCTAACTCATCTATTTAGCTGTGATCTTCTTGAGATAGACTTAATGTATTTATTTCTGTATTCTGTACTTTGCACAGTCCAGTTTAGCTAGAATAAGTTAGTTCTCTACGGAAACAGAAACAATATTTTATATACATGTGTATGAGTGTGTATTTATATAAAGACATTTATTATAAGAAATTGGTTCACTTGGCCCGCATTGATATAGAGGCTGAGAAAATCCCAGGATCTGCAGTCAGCAGGCTGTAGACCCAGGGAAGTGAATGGTATAGTTCAATTCCTAGTCTAAATGCATGAGAACCAGAACTGGTGATGTTTTCAGTCTGAGTTCCAGTCTGAAGTCAAGAGAAGACTGATGTTCCAGCTCAAAGACAGTCAGGCAGAAAGAGTGAATTCTCTTTTACTTAGCTTTTTTTGTTCTATTCAGGCCTTCAGTGGATTGGATGAGGCCCATTTATATTGGAGAGGGCTATCTGCTTTACTGAGCCTACCAATTCAAAGGCTAATCTCATCCAGAAACACCTTCCCAGACACAACGCAAATAATGTTTAGCCAAGTATCTGGGCACTCCCATGGCTCAGTCAATTTGACTCATAAAATTGAAACATTTTAATATTAAATATAAGTACTCAAGTTTATAGTCAGTTAAATATGTAAAAGTAAAAAACAAAAACCATTTACTCTAAAATTGTGCTCCCGAATTCCTGTTTGAATTTTTTTGATGAAAGGCAATTTTCAGATCTTTAGGTATTTAAAAATATAGAAACAGGTAGATAGATAAGAGTTAATCTGCAGTATACTAGAGCTTCTAGGTTTTGTGATTATTAAGTCTATGTCAGTTCTGAGAAGATCAAAACAGAGAAAAGATTCTTGGGAGCATTCATCCACCCCCATCCTTCCTGAATATATTCTTGTATTCTGGAGCTCAAAACCTATTAGCAGAGAGAATCTGTAGAATAGTGGGCAGGGGGCTAAAGAGATGTCTTCCCCACGCTTGTCATTGTACTTTCAGTGGTACATCTAGGAATATAATTTCTGGCATATGTCTATCTCCACTTGAAGATGAAATTGCACAAAGTGTTCCACTGGAAACTAAGACCTTGAGCTATCTGATCATTAGAGAACAGTGCTAGAGTTACATAGAGGTAGGAAAATGTGTGAAAGAAAGTCCCGACATGGCCTCACCTCAAGGCAGATATGCTTTTGTTAAACATTATTAACAACGATAATATGTACTACTAATCACAATAAATAGCTAATAGCTAATGTGTATAAACATATTACCATGGGCACATGTGGTGCTAATAACTTTGTACATATTATCTAATTTATCCTATTATTTGGGTAACATTATTAATAATATTTAGAGAAGAAACTGAGGTTTAGAAAGCTCAGGCAACCTGTCCACACAAATAGATGCAATAAATGGAAAAGGCAAGATTTTAACCCAGTCTGACTATGATTTCAATTTCTTAATCCATGTGTGGAATGTCTTTTCAACTCAAGTAGGTGAAGAAGCTGTTCACATAATGGTATTCAATCTGAATATTTAAATAGAGAAGCTTATCTAGAGAAGACATCGATATATGACAATAACAATAGGTTTCTTTCAAATTGATGAAAATAACTAACCTTTGGAGAGAATGACTAAGCCACACTTCTCAAATGAGAACTAAACATAATTTAAAGTGTTTATTTACAAAGTATGGAGATTCTGTTATAATCACACAGTCTTTTCTCCAGAAAACTAACCCTTAATGGGTATGCTTAAATCAGGCAAGGCATTCTTTTCTCTACTCAAAATTGATCTGTTTCCAACATGTTCTGAGTTTGAATTATTCATATCTTTTTTTTCAGTGATTTTGTCATTAATTATCAGTCTCTGCTTATAAATTTATTTGAAGTATAATCCTTCACTATGATGTTAGTATGTTTCTGTGAAGGTCTTTCTCCCTTCATATTTCTTCTGTTCTAGATAGGCTGCATCTCCATGTGGAGAAATAGCTGTCTGTGACCTGAGTGGTGGTCATACTCTTTCCACAGAAATAGAAGTGTCTATTAAAAACAACAAAAAAGGAGGGGGTGGGGGAAAAAAAGAAAAACATAATAATCATTTTAGGTAAAATTTGAAAAGAAAAGAGCATTCTTATTTAGAGATGGAACTGGAGTCAAATCCTTCCGGGACAATTCTTGTCAATAGTATCTTAGGAGTAACTCAACAAAATTGTTGCAGACTGTATTGACCTATTTCTTTTGCTTATAACAGAAAAACTGAAACTGGGTAATTTACAAAGAAATGAAGTTTATTTCTTACAGTTTTGGAGGCTGGGAAGCCCAAGGTCCAGGAAACACATTTGGTGAGGACCTTCTTTGGTGGTGGTGACTCTTCACAACAATGCAGGGTATCACTTGGCAAATGGCCTAAGCAAGAGTGAGTTAACTGTCTCAGCCACTATCCTTTATAAAGGCATCAGAACCACACCCATTTCTCAATGAATGGATCAATCCATTCATGAAATACAGTCCTCACAATGTAATCACCTCTTAAAGGCCCAACTTTAAATTACCATGATTGGATTTTCTACCCTCTTAAAACTGTTACAATGGAGATCAAGTTTCAATACATGAACTTTTGGGGGACACCTTAAACCCTTAACACACACCTTTAAATCTAATTGAATAGTGTTTAAAGTTGTTTTTTATTTGACTGAAATAGGGTAGTCCACTTCCCTCAATATATACATCTAATATTTGCCATTGAGCTTTCATAGTTTCTGAGATTCTATGCTCATGGAATGAATATTTAAAACACATATTTTCACCCCCTTGCTCATCGATGATGTTTCTGGTTAATGTAAAGGCAAGGAAAAAGGGAGTGATTGTATCAAGAAATTGAAGGAAAACTATAGTGTTGGCTAACTATGGAATCATCTGCTAGACTTTACTACTATTTAATTCATAATGCACAAGAGAGAGTTGATACTCTCTCTCCTTGTTAGATAATCAAAAACAAAGTACTTCCAAACAAAAATAGTCAACTGATCTTTGACAAAAGAGCAAAGATAATTCAATGGATAAAGGATAGTCTTTTTTAACAAATAGTGCTGGAACAAATGAATGTCCACCTACAAAAAAGTAAATCTAAACACAGACCTACACTCTTCACAAAAATTAACTCAAAATGCATCATAGACATACGTGGAAAATACAAAACTATAAAACTTCTATAAGATAATGTAGGAGAAAATCTAGATGATCGTGAGTTTGGTAATGTCTTTTTCTGATACAACACCAAAGACACAATTTATGAAAGAAAGCATTTGTAAGCTAAACTTTACCAAAATTTAAAACTTTTGCTGGGAGAAAGTATTTGCGACAGGCATTTCTGATAAAGGACTATTATCCAAAATATACAAAGAACTCTTAAAACTTAATAGTAAGAAGTGAACAATTAATTTACAAAATTGGCAAAAAATCTGAGCAAACACCTCACCAGTGAATATATACAGTTGGCAAATAAACGCATAAAAAGATGCTCAACATGTTGTGTTCTTAGGAAATTGTAAATTAAACAATAATAAGATACCATTCATACCTATTACAAAAGCTAAAATTTAAAACAGTGACAGTATCAAAGGCCGTCGAGGATATGGAGTGACAGGAACTCTCATTCACTGCTGGCAGGAATGCAAAATCATACAGCCACTTTGGAAGATAGTTTGACAGTTTCTTACAAAGCTAGCAATATTCTTACCATATAATCCAACAATCACGAACCTTGGTATTTACCCAAGTGAACTGAAAACATGTCCACACAAAAACCTGCACACGAATGTTAATATGAGCTTTATTCATAATTGCCAAAACTTGGCAGGCACCAAAATGTTTCTCAGTGGGTAACTGGAAAAACTGTGGTACATCATGCAATGGAATATGATTCAGCATTTAAAGTAAATGAGCTATCAAGCCAACAAAAAGACATAGAAGAATTTTAAATGCATTACTAAGTGAAAGAGGCCAATTTGAAAAGGCTATATGATTCCAACTATGTGACATTCTGGAAAAGCAAAACTATGTAGAGGGTAAAAAGATCAGTATCTGCTAGTGGTTTGGAGGGAAAGAGGGATGAATGGGTGGAACACAGATTTTTAGGGCAGTGAAACTAAATCTGTATACTACTATAATGATTGATACAGGTCATTTGTCAAAACCCATAGAATGCACAACAGAACGTGTGCACACTAATGTAAGTTATAGACTTTGGTCAGTCATGTATTGAGGTAGGTTCATCAACTGTAATAAATATACCACACTGGTGTGGGATGTTGATTGTAGAGAACAGTGCTTGGGGAAAGTGGATAGGATGTGGGGATTTTTTATATCTTCCATTTATTGTAACCTAAAACTGCACTAAAAAATAAAGCCTGTTGATTTTTAAAAAATAATAAATTAACAAATAAACTACTTTCTCCCTTCAGGATACCTGATGAGAGTTGAGCAGAACTGATTACAAAGACCCAAATAGTAGACTAATCTCATTTGTTTTCCTTAAGTCTTGCCAAAGTGAGAGGAGAGACACATCTCACAATTTTAGTCTTTGAGGGTTTTTGTTTTTTTTTTTTTTTTGGCGTGGTTGTTCCTTCTTTTCTAACTTATCTCTTTTTCTTCTATCTCATTCTCTAACAAAGTTTCTTCAATCCATTATACTCAACTTCAAATGCTCACCTAAGGAAACATCACTTCTCTCCTCAAGAAAAAATAAATCACGGACCCTCTTGTTAATGTCTCCTTGTCTTCCAAAGTATAGTTGCTCCAGTTTGAGGTCATTCAAATCAAGGCCTACGGTCTGGATTTTTTTTTTTTCCTAACTCCTAAATGAGATTTGGTCATTTTTGATTTTATACTTAGGTCTCTTTTTACCAGGCATTATCCAGCCAGGTACTTAAATAGAGTGAGCCATTGCACACAGCTTTTCTTCTAGGATCAAAGAGAAACTAATACAGTTCACCATTCTCTTCCAGGTTCTATACTGAATATTCCACCTGTATTCAAATTGGTCATTGGACTGTATCCCACTCCTCATCTTCTTGTAATCTGCTTGAAAGGTAACTAAGTGTAAAACATAGATATGAGAGATGGATTGCTTAGTTTAAAGGATGTAGTATTTAATCAAAGCTGTGGTTTATGTCACTTACTGAGACACGATGCATGTTATATGCAAGATCTAGACCCTTTTTAGAAAATCTTCTATAGTATTAATATCAGTTCCCCAAATGACAAGTTCCACTGAATCTTTTTGCCATCCCTAGACAATGTCTTTTAGCTTAACAATCTGGACTGGATGAAAGATTTAAAGAAGAACTAACTTGCACTTTGTCAAAACATTTTATTCATTCTTTGTCCCCAACCTGCTCATGGAGGAGAAACTAATACTGAGTATAATCCAGTCTCTCATAGTGGAAAAATATTTATTTGTAGTGCATGGGGAAGAAAATAAAACTATACTCAGTCATCTTTTAGCAAAACTTCGACCCATGCTATGATGCTATCATTTGTTCTATTATGATGAAAAAGATGGAAATAGTGTAAATGTAGTCATTCTTCGGATTTTGTTGTCACAAGAAGAAGAATCTTTAAGAGTAGAATCATACAGGGCTTAAAGCATCATTCAAAAAATAAATATATAGAAAACAACTGAAGCTTTCCTGGGTAGGTCTATTGCTCAGTCTTTTTTAAAGAAAAAAAAAATCAACTTTTACCATTTAGTGGACCTGATGCTTACAGGTCCACCTTACTCAAAGTTTCTTTCTTTGAAGTATGAGATAATCTATTTTTAAAATTAATATATTAACCTGAATTAACTAATAAAGTTTTCTCTTTGCCCAACCTAATTATAACGGAAAAGACTTTAGTGAATATAAAGTGTAACACGGAGAAGGGAAATAAATAGGTCCAAAGCCAGTGATATCTGAATAGAAATTAAAATCCAGTCTGGATGTGGTACTCTGAAACCCACAGGAACCTTGGTGACTTTCAAGAAGATAATAAAAATCAGAGAATTGGGGGATTTATTACTACTAAAATTGAACTGAGAAATAGAATTAAGTTAGAACCAAAGAAACATGGTATCAGTTATTACAAGTACATCTCATGAATACTTTATCTTTACATAAGTAAAATATTTTGAAAACATTCTTTCAGTTGTAAAATGTTTGCTCAGGTTATTCCTGTGAACTATAAGATTATTATTACAGTAATCCTTAAAAAATAAAATGAAAATGAAAAAGTCTGCCTCAGCCATAACCAGGAAAGACCCTGGAAATACAGACCTAGCTCACCTTATCACATTTCAGTAGTTTCTCCTATATACTCTTTAATACCAATCTATCTTTAGAATATTTCCAGAAGACTTTCTCCCCTCTCCTCTATAAATTGATAACTTGTTTTTCAAGTTTATATACCCTTCTTTGGTTGGTGAGACCCACAGCTTATTTTACCTTAATATGGTCATGATGGAATCAGTGATCACTTTTTAAAACACTGCGTTCATCCCATTCAATAATCGATACCTAATTAGGAAAAAGAAAGAAAAGCAATAACAGGTTCACACCCAGCTCTGTTCTGTGTCACCATGCCACATAACACACTCATTTTATGACATCAGTTTCTACAACACCTCTTGTGCTATAACAATTTAATTTGACAGACACTTTTCTGAAAAATTGCAAAATAGTCTCAGGGCAAGTAAAGTGATACTGAAAGGACTTTGCAGCTAGAAAATGGTCCTCCTTGCCAATTCCCAATCAGTGGCACTAGCCCATGTAATTTTCTGAACACTTAGTATTTGTACCTACTTCTCACCATCTGAGAATTTATGGGATACTTAGAATACTTAGAGACTTTCCACCAAAATTGTGTTAACTATACCTTTCATGAAGCTCAGTAGATCTTTAATTATAAAGTGTAACCAACTTCTCCAGGAACTGAAAACTTTAAAGCACTACAAACATTTGAAATGTCTTATTATAGTGGACATTGTATTCCATTTTTACTTTTAAAACTCTGTTTTCTTGCTTTGTAAGACGTATGCTAAACATGTTAAAATTAGAGCATTATTTGTACTTTAATTCAGTCAAAATTTGCTCAATTCATTAAAAAAATTTGTAATTCTGGTTAACATAGACTGAAGAAGTTATTTTAAACAAAATATTTTTTGCCCTAGAAGGTGGGAATCTTTTAAAATTTTGCTACAATGAATCCCTATATTTATGATATTTTGTTTTTTATAGAAGAAATGGAATTATTTGGCTTTTGATTATCTTTAAAGATTATGATTCCATTTTGTTATTAAAGAATGAGAAATGAACCAAATCAGAGGATTTTGTGTAAATTCTGATTCCTTTTTTCTTTTATGGGGTACTTATTTCCAGTACCCTCCCATTCCTCCATCATAATTGTCTCCCTCTCCTGTGTTGTTCAGAATTGACACCAATAGTAGGCATTTTTATCAGGTTATAACCATTTTTTCAATGTGTGTGTAGGACGTGGCAATAAAAACAACAGTTTTCATTATTCATTTGCATTCATTATATCAGAAATAGTGAAATAAATTGAATGGTTTTACCATAAATACTTTTAAAATTTACTTAATTCTTCAAGTGAGATTTAGAAAGGTAAAGTACCTCACTTTAAATCATAAAACAAAATTCATCAAAGCCAGATGCCATACCGTGTCTGCTAATTTCTAATCTATTTTTCCTTATCTACTATATCAAGTGGGTGAAATTCCAGTCAGTTAACCCTACTAGTGAACTTCCAAAAGTTCATAAAAAAATATATAGAGAGAGAATTAAAAGATAATATGAATCTTGCCACGAACTTTTTGAAGTGCCCTCAAACTTGGCTTGAGAAAAAAATAGAAAGAAAACCAGGATTCTGTTTCTTTTTAATTATCATATTTTTTCCCATATATTTATAGAAGAAAAAGTTTTAGGTTCATAATGTTAAGCACAGTTTTTCTACTTGTGTTATCCTTATGTAACGTTTTTTTCTGAGCACCTGGACTGAAAACACACACACAAAACTGAGGAGCCTATAGGTTACTTATCAATTTAAGAAATACTCCAACCATACTAAAATCATAGTAAAATTTCAGTTCCTCCATTCCCTAGTCCACTCCATTCTTCAGCAGAGTATACTAGGACACTACAGTTAGTGAGCTCTGATACAGAAGAGCCTCATCTCTGGCCTTCTCTGTGATTCTCATCTCCAATCCTCCCACTTCCTGATGTGATTTTTTTACTGAGAGCCAGATTTTTGCAATGAGTCTGCAAATGTACTTATATGCATATACTTGGGACACTCTCACTACCCATATCACTAAGGGTTGCCAAGTAAAAGTGACGTGTAAGTGTTGCTAACAATTGCCATTTACTTTTTTTCTCCTATGACTTTCTCTTCTCTTTCTGTTGCCTCCTTTATGCTCATTGCTGGTGCCCTTTGTCACTAGGTGGCTCTCAGGCTCCTTGAAGTTTGTGGGAGCTGACAATGGACCTGACCTTCTAAGTGACCTAATTTTTCTACTTCCCTCTGCAGATGCTGCCTTTGCCATAGGCTGCTCTTACAGTTGCTAGACAGAACTATTAAAAGACTGCTAATTCAAAGCAAAAAAGGATGAGTCATAGAAGTCTTGTGACTTTGATAATATCCCCCGCACATTTTATGTGGATATCACAGTGGCTAATACAATGAGGGGCTAAGTGTGCTGCCTGGAATATACAGCTCTCAAAAATTTAATTCAGAAAGCTACCTTGAAGCTTCCTACTTGAATCCTTCTGGATGAGAAGCATGTGGATAAACGATCTGACATATCACTAAACATTGTCATAGCATTCACATCTCATTACCTCTCCTTCTATATATTAGACAACCTCTAAACAGTTATAGAATCACATTGCCCACTCTGGTGGAAGAGTAGAAAATATATAAACATAGGCAGGTTGAAACAGAGTCAGGCTGGCCCTGTGAACCAAACTGACTCCATTTACCCTGTGGAGAACACTTTGTTACTTTTCCACTGCTCAGTCATGAGACCCCTCAGGGCAAATGATTACCCCATGGGCTGCCCTGACAAAATAAACTGAGATGAAAGGAAACATATTTACTGAGTTGCAAAACCCCTTCCCAAGGCATGTTTACTATAATTGTAAAAGTTAAGACCCCTTTAGGAATTCCCACCTGAGCACAAAGCATCAGGGTGACTGCTAACAATGACCCTCCTGGGGTGATAATGATGAACACCACTGCCTACTGAGCATGCGTCCATGACGCAACCAGGAAGAACAGAACAGACCACCTTCAGTGACCCTGGCCTGCCACCCCTTAACTCCTTTCCCTATAAAAGACCCTGAAAAGCTCCCCTTTGGGGCTAGCTTTACTGTTACTACTCCCCTTATGCATAAATCTATCTCCTCTTTTAATAAAGCATTGTTTGCTTTACTGTTGGGTACATTGTTCATTTCTATGACTTTGGAATCTGAGAGCCTAATTCAATCACTGGCAAAAACTGGAAAGCTTTGGACACCGGAGAGGACTCTAGCTGCAAGAGACAAGTGGCCACTGGGACTATTTTGCTCTCATGTCTGCTCCTGGTAGATCTCTCCTGGAGTCCCCGGCCTAAATTCTGACAAGGCAATGCTTTATTCTCATTACAATTCTCTGATTTTCTGAGCCCTCTTTGGTTGGATTGTATCCACTTCTGTATAAGTGCACCCTGGAGGGCTTCTGGCTAAGCTTTGTTTTTCTGATTTAAATCTAGTCGATACTTTTCTTCTTTATGCTGAAAACAGTAGGGAAAACTTCTTTTATCAATTACTGTTAATGGTATAGGTTTGCCCGCCGATTAGGACTAGGCTAAACTGGACCCCTCTGCTCCTCTTTTCTCTTTGTTTGTTTGCTTGGTTAGACATTTAGTTGAGTGCCAGTAATCTGAATAAACCTTTCAATCCTTTCATCAACTTTTGGGCTTTCAGGTCATTTATTTAAGGTGAGAGGGCAAGCCGAGCCTGACCTGTCGGTAACAAGGTGGGAGTTTTAACTTTAAAAACTAGCGTATTTTCCAATCTGGATGGCCTTTATTTCCTTCTCTTCTCTGATTGCTCTGGCTAGTACTTCCAACACAATGTTGAATAGGAGTGGTGAGAGTGGGCATCCTTGTCTAGTTCCTGTTCTTAAAGGAAAAGCTTTCAGCTTTTCCCCATTCAGGATGATATTGGCTGTGGGTTTGGCATATATGGCTTTAATTATGTTGAGATACTTTCCCTCTATACCTAACTTATAGAGGGTCTGTCATGAATGAATGCTGAACTTTATCAAATGCTTTTTCAGCATCTATAGAGATGATCATATGGTCCTTGTGTTTGAGTTTATTAATATGGTGTATCACATTTATTGATTTGCGTATGTTGAACCAACCTTGCATCCCTGGGATGAATCCCACTTGATCGTGATGAATAATTTTACGTATGTGTTGCTGTATTCTGTTTGCTAGTAATTTAGTGAGGATTTTTGCATCTATATTCATCAAGGATATTGGCCTGTAGTTTTCTTTTTTGGTTATATCTTTACCTGGTTTTGGTATCAGGATGATGTTTGCTTCATAGAATGAGTTTGGGAGATTTGCGTCCGTTTCAATCTTTTGGAATAGTTTGTAAAGAATCGGTGTCAATTCCTGTTTGAATGTTTGGTAAAATTCTGCTGTGAATCCATCTGGTCCTGGGCTTTTCTTTGTTGGGAGCCTTCTGATAACAGCTTCAATCTCCTTTATTGTTATTGGTCTGTTCAAATTTTCAACGTCTTCACGGTTCAGTTTTGGGAGCTTGTGTGTGTCCAGAAATTTATCCATTTCCTCCAGATTTTCAAATTTGTTGGCGTATAGTTGTTTATAGTAGTCTCGAATGATTCCTTGTATTTCATATATCTGACAAAGGATTAATATCCAGAATATATAAGGAACTCAAACAACTGTACAAGAAGAAAACAAGCAACCCGATTAAAAAATGTGCAAAAGAGCTAAGTAGGCATTTCTCTAAGGAAGATATACAAATGGCCAACAGACATATGAAAAAATGCTCAACATCACTCAGCATCCAGGAAATGCAAATCAAAACCACATTGAGATACCATCTAACCCCAGTTAGGATGGCTAAAATCCAAAAGACTATGAACGATAAATGCTGGCGAGGCTGCGGAGAAAAAGGAACTCTCATACATTGTTGGTGGGACTGCAAAATGGTGCAGCCTCTATGGAAAATGGTATGGAGGTTCCTCAAACAATTGCAGATAGATCTACCATACGACCCAGCTATCCCACTGTTGGGAATATACCCAGAGGAATGGAAATCATCAAGTCGAAGGTATAACTGTTCCCCAATGTTCATCGCAGCACTCTTTACAATAGCCAAGAGTTGGAACCAGCCAAATGCCCATCATCGGATGAGTGGATATGGAAAATGTGGTACATCTACACAATGGAATACTACTCAGCTATAAAAACGAATGAAATACTGCCATTTGCAACAACATGGATGGACCTTGAGAGAATTATATTAAGTGAAACAAGTCAGGCACAGAAAGAGAAATACCACATGTTCTCACTTATTGGTGGGAGCTAAAAATTAATATATAAATTCACACACACACACACACACAAACTGGGGGGGGGAGAAGATATAACAACCACAATTATTTGAAGTTGATACGACAAGCAAACAGAAAGGACATTGTTGGGGGGGAGGGGGGAGGGAGAAGGGAGGGAGGTTTTGGTGATGGGGAGCAATAATCAGCCACAATGTATATCGATAAAATAAAATTTAAAAAAAATAAAATTAAATTAAAAAAATAAAAATAAAAATAAAAAATAAAATAAAATAAAAAATAAATAAAAACTAGCGTATTGATAAAAGAACAAGAAAAATGTTGTCTTTAACTTTTTTTTGTCCCACAATTTATAGCCAATCCACTAAAAATTTTGTTGTCATAACCTTCAAAACATTATTTGAATTGGCCAATTTACTTTTCATTACTTCTGTTAACCCACTTTAGTCCAAGTCACTATTAACTCTTGTCTAGATTATTTCAGTAGACTCCTACTGGACTCCTTGTTTGATTTCTTTATTATTTTTTTAAAATTATTTTTTAAACTAACAAATGAAAATTGTATGTATTTATGGTATACAGATTGATGTTTTGAAATAAGTATACATAGCGGAATGAATAAATTGAGTTAGTTAACATACTACTATCTTAGTGATTTTCAAGAACAAAATGCGTTGTTGTTAACTGTAGTCAGCATTTGTACAATGGATCTCTTGAACTCAGTTCTCCTAACTGAAATTTTATACCTTTTAACCAACATCTTCCCCATTCTCTTCCTAACCCCAGCCCCTGGCAGCCGCTGCTCTGCTCTGTTTCTCTGAGTTCAATTTTTAGATTCCACATATGAGTAAGATGTGGTATTTGGTCTTTCAGTACCTGTCTAATTTCACTTAATGTCCTCTAGGTTTATCCATGCTGTTTCAAATGGAAGGATTTTCTTCTTTTTTAAGGCTGAATAGTATTTCATTGTGTACATATACTACGTTTTACATTGTGCTGAAGTGCATTCCTTCTTTATCTCTTTTGTTAAGAGTATTTATTCATTTATCCATTCATGGACACTTAGGTTGATTTCATCTTGTCTTGGCTACCATAAATAATGCTGCAATGAATATGGGAGTGCACATATCCCTAGTGATTTCATTTCCTTCAGATACACAGTAGGGGGATTCCTTAATTGTTTAGTAGTTCTATTTTTAATTTTTTGTGGCACCTTCATACAGTTTTCCATGATGGATTTACTAATTTACATTTCCATCAACAGTGTGCAAGAATTCCCCTTTCTTCATATCCTTGCTAACACTTGTTATCTTTCATTTGTTTGATAATATGCATTCTGACACATGTAAGATATATCATTGTGGTTTTAATTTGCATTTCCCTGAAGATTAGTAATGTTGAGCATTTTCCTTATATCTTTTAGCCATTTTATATCTTTTTTTGAGAAATATCTATTTATGTCATTTGCCCATATATAATTGGGTTATTTATTTTTTTGCTGAGTAGTTTGAGATTATTATATAGTTTTAATATTAACCTCATCACTTGTATGGTCTGGAAATATTTTCCTATTCCATGGGTTATCTCTTCATTATTTTTATTTCCTTGACTGTGCAGAAGTTTTTTAGTTTGATGTAATCCCATTTGTCTATTTTTGCTTTTGTTGCCTGTGCTTTGGGGTCACAACCAAAAAAAAAAACATTGTACGGGCTGATATTACGAAGCTTTTCCTCTGTTTTTTTCTAGTAGTTTTACAGTTTCAGATCTTAAGTTTAAGTCTTTAATTCATTTTGAGTTGAATTTTGTAAATGGTGTAAGGTAAGGGTTTCTTCTTCTACATGTGGATAGACAGTTTTCCCAAAACTATTTATTGAATAGATTGTACTTTCCCCATTGTCTTTTCTTGGCACCTGTGTCAAAAATCAGTTGACTCTGAGTGTGTGGATTTATTTCTGGACTCTATTATAGTGTTACACTACTCTATGATTCTGTTATTATGCCAGTACCAAGCTCTTTTGATTACTATAGCTTTGTGTAGTATATTTTCAAATCAGGTATTATGTGTCATGTCTTCAACTTTGTCATTCTGTTTAAAATTGCTTTCGGTATTTGGAGTCTTTCGTGATTCCATATGAAATTTAGGATTGCTTTTTCTATTTCATTGCTTTTTCTCTTCCAATGAAACTTTTCATTGGAAAAGAAATTTTTCATTGGAAGAGAAATGTTTCATTGGAAGAGAAATGTTTCATTGGAAGAGAAACTTTTCATTGGAAGAGAAACGTTTCATTGGAAGAGAAACGTTTCATTGGAAGAGAAACTTTTCATTGGAAGAGAAACGTTTCATTGGAAGAGAAACTTTTCATTGGAAGAGAAACGTTTCATTGGAAGAGAAACTTTTCATTGGAAGAGAAACGTTTCATTGGAAGAGAAAAAACAATGAAATAGAAAAAGCAATCCTAAATTTCATATGGAATCACGAAAGACTCCAAATACTGAAAGCAATTTTAAACAGAATGACAAAGTTGAAGACATGACACATAATACCTGATTTGAAAATATACTACACAAAGCTATAGTAGTATGGATATTTTAATAATATGAATTTCTCCAATCCATGAACGCAGGGAATTTTTATATTTATTTGTGTCTTACCAATTCCTTTCATCAATGTTTTATGATTTTCAGTATATAGTCATCTCTCAATATCCATGAGGGATTGATTCCATGACCCTTGCAGATACTAAAATCCACTGATGCTCAAGTACCTTATATAACATGGTGTAGTAATTGCATATAACTCTAGGCACATCTTTCTGTATACTTTAAGTCATCTTTAGATTACTTATAATATCATTAACATAAAGTAAATGCTATGTAAAGAGATGTTATACTGTATTGTTTAGGAAATAATGATGAGAAAAAAAGTCTGTACATGTTCGGCACAGGTGCAAACATTATTTTTAATATTTTTGATCAGAGGTTGATCGAATTAGCAGATACAGAAACCACAGATACGCAGGGACAACGATATGTTTTTCACCTCCTTGATTAAATTTACTCCTTTTTTTGTACCTATTGTAAATGGAATTGTTTTACTGATTCCTTTTTTAAATGGTTTATTGTTAATGTATAGAAATACTACTGATTTTTGTATGTTGATTTTGTATACTGAAACTTTACTGAAGTCATTTATTAGTTCTAACAGTATTTTGAAGTTTTTAGGGTTTTCTATACATAAGATTATGTCACCCACAAGCAGGGACAATTTAACTTCTTCCTTTCCAATTTGGATGCCTCTCATTTCTTTCTCCTGTCTACTTGCTAAGGCTAAGAATTTCAGTACTATATTGAATAGAAGTGGTGAGAGTGAGCATTCTTGTTTTAGCAAAAAAGCTTTTATTTTATCTTTTCACCAGTAAGTATAATGTTAGCTGTGGGTTTGTCACATGTGCCCTTTATTGTGTTGAGGCAAATTCCCTCTTTATTTCTTCTGTTGAGAATGTTTATCATGAAAGAATATTGAATTTCGTCAAATGATTTTTCTGCATCTGTTGAGATGAATATATGGTTTTTGTCCTGCATTTTGTTGATGTGATGTATCACATTTATAGATTTGTATACATTGAACCATCCTTTTATCCCTAGGAAAATTTCACTTGATCATGGTGAATTCATTTTGCTAGTACTTTGTTGAGGATTTTCCTGTAATTTCCTTTTCTTGTAATGTTCTTGTCTGGCTTCTGTATCAGGGTAATGTTGGTCTTGTAGAATGAGTTTGGAAATATTTTCTATTTTTTTCTTTTTTGGAAGAGATTGATCAGGTTTGGTATTAGCTCTTCATTAAAGGATTAAGAGATTTTAGCAGGTAAGCCATCAGGTCCTAGGCTTTTCTTTAATGGGAGACATTTTATAATGGATTCAATATCCTTACCCATTATTAATTTATGTTTCTATTTTCTCATAATTCAGTCTTGTTAGGTTTTATGTATGTAGAATGTATTTATTTATTCTAGGCTATCAGATTAGTTGACATATAATTGTTCATAATGGTCTCATGATTGTTTATATTTCCATAATGTCAGTTGTAATATCTCCTGTCATTTCTGATTTTTTTAGTCTTTTCTCTTTTTTTTCTTGTTAGTATAGATAAAGTTTTGTAAATTTTGTTTATCTTTTAAACAAATAACTCTGTTTCATTGATCTTTCCTATTGTCTTTCACACCTCCATTTCATTTATATCTCCTCTGATTTTTAAAATTTTCTTCCATATACTGATTTTGGTTTTAGTTTTTCTTTTTCTAGTTTCTGATATGTAACATTCAGTTGTTTATTTGATATCTTTCTTATCTCTAATATAGATGTTTTTTGTTATAAACTTCCCTCTTAAAACTGCTTTTGCTGCATCTCATAAATTTTGGTATATTGTGTTTACATTTTCATTTGTCTCACAATTTTTTTTAATTTCCCTTTTAATTTCTTCTTTGACCCATTGGTTGTTCAGGAACATGTTGCTTAATTTCTATGTATTTATATATATCTCCAATTCCTACCTTTATTGATATCTACTTTAAAACAACTATAGTCATAAAAGATACTTGATATGATCTCAGTCTTCTTAAATTTGTGAAGACTTGTTTTGTAACCTATCATATGGATCTACTCTGGAGAATGTTCTGTATGCACTTAGAAGAATGTGTATTCTGCTGCTGTTAGATGGAATGTTCTATATATGTCTGTGAGGTCCCTTTTGTTTAAAGTGTATTTTCAGTCTGATGTTCCCTGAGTGATTTTCTTTCTGTATCATCTATCCACTTTTGAAGGTGAAGCATGAAAGTCCTCTACTATTAATGTATGTCAGTCTATCTCTCCATTCAGGTATGTTAACATTTGCTTTACATATTTAGGTGCTCCAAAGTTTACTGCACATACATATATAATTGTTATATCTTCTTCGTGATGTAACCCTTCAATCATTATATAATACATTTTTTGTCTTGTTTTATAGTTTTTGCTTTAAAGTCTATTTGTATGAAATAAGTATTAGATATCTTTGCTCTCTTTTGGTTTCTATTTGCATGGAACACCTTTTTTTATCCCTTTACTCTCAATCTTTGTGTGTCCAAAGGTGAAGTGAGTATGTTGTAGGTAGCATGTAGATGGTTGTGTTTTCTTACCCATTCATCCACTTTATGTCTTTTGATTGGAGTATTCAATCCATTTATATTCAAGGTAATTATTAATAGGCAATGACTACTGCCACTTTGTTGGTTTTTTTTTTTTTTTCTTTTGTGATCCTGTTTCTTTTTTTTCTTTTTTTCTCTCTCTTGCTGTCTCCCTTTGTGGTTAGATGACTTTCTATAGTGTTATGTTTTGATTCTTTTTTATCTTTTGTGTATCTACCATAAGTTTTTGCTGTGTGGTTACCATGAGACTTGCATAAAATATCTTGTCCTTGTAACAGGATATTTTAAGATAATAACAACTGAACTTTGACTGTATAAAATAACCTGTATTTTTAGTTCATCCACCCTACTCCCAATTTTGTTTTTGATATCACAATTTACATCTTTTAATATTATATACCCCTTAATAAGTAGTTGTAGCTATAAGTATTTTTAATAGTTTTGTCTTTTAACCATAATACTAAAGATATGTGTTCACACCACCAGCACATTATTACAGTTTTCTGAATTTGACTGTGTACTTATTTTTACCATTGAGTTTTATACTTTATAAATTTTTGTTTTACTAACTGGTGTCCTTTTTTCAGCTTGAAGAATTCCATTTAGTGTTTCCTGTAAAACTGGTCAGGTGGTGGTGAACTCCCTCAGCTTTGTTTATCTGGGAAAGTTTTTCACTCTCCTTCATTTCTAAAGAACAGCTTCATGGAATACAGTATACTTGGTTGGCAGTTTTTTTGTTTGTTTTTTGTTTTTGTTTGGCACTTTGACTATACCATCACACTCTTTCCTAGTCTATAATGTTTAGGCTGATGATTCTGCTGCTAGCCCTGTTGAAACTCCCTTATACTTGATTTTCTATTCTCTTGTTGATTTGTCTCATCTCTTCCTTTTATTTTTGACAATTTGATTATGTCTTGATGTAGTCTTGTTTGGATTGAATTCGATTGGAGACCTTTAAATTTCCTGTACCTGGATATTTATGTACTTCCCCAGATTTGAAAAGTTTCTGCTATTCTTGCTTAAAATAAGCTTTCTACCCCTTTATCTTAATCTTCTCTTTCTTAAACTCCTATAACTCAAAAGCTTGCTCTTTTGATAATATCCCATAAATCTCATAAGTTTTCTTCATTCCTTTTAATTTTTTTTCTCTTCTCTTTTGACTGTGTATATTTTAAAAAACCTGTCTTTGTGTTCACGGACTGTGTCTTCCACCCAGTCACTTCCGCTATTTGTGCTTTTCTATTGCATTTTAAATTATTATTCATTGTATCTTTCAGCACTAGTATTTCTGTTTGATTTATATATATATGATATATATATATAATATAATATATATTTAATGATATAGATATATCATCTAATCTCTTTTAAATTTCTGAGTTTGGTTGTTTATTGTTTTCCTGATTTCCTTGAATTGTTTTTCTGTATTTTCTTGAAGTTTGCTGAGATTTCTTAAAAACTGTTTTAAATTATTTGTCAGGATTTTTATAAATCTTCATTATTTTACTGTCTGTTTATTTTGTTCCTTTGGTGGTGTCATGTTTCCCTGATTCTTCTTGACTCCAAGAAGGCACTTATTTCCAGTTATTTATTGCAGAATGGCTTTGTCTGGGAAAGCCTTTCACAGTCAGCCCTTTCAGAGATTCCAGGCTTGCCATCTGGTGTGGTCTGAGCACAGGCTTGCTGCTAGAGTCCTCAAACAGGCTGGCCTGGTAGCTGCATCAGCAGGTGGGTGGGCCTGGAACCTGGATCCACTGTGGTAGATCTGTTGATTGGGTCCATGGAGGTGTGCCTAGAGCCTATATCTATGTAGTCTTATCTGAACTTGGGTCCACTGGGACAAGCCTGGAGTCTGAGTCTACATGGGCTGTCCTGCAGCCTTGGTTAGTCCAGGCAGGCCTAGAACCTGGGTCCATTGAAGGCTTGTGCCATGGTGACCAGCCTGGAGGCTAAGTGAATGGGTACTGGCCTGGTGGCTAGGTCTTTGATGCCTGTTCTGAGTCCTGGGGCCATGGGCGCTACCCTGGAACCTTGGTTCACAGGGGTAGTCCTGAAGCCTGAATTGTGAAGGCTAGCCCAGTGGTGGATTCTACTGGCATGGGCCTGGATCCTGGATCTGCTGGAGCATGGGGTCTCTCGGACTGGCCTGGATGGTTGAGTGGCAAGAATTGGCCTGGAACTGGGCAGGCTTAGAGACTATATCCACAGGGGCTGGCCTGAAGGCTGGAACTGCAGAAGCAAGCCTTGTTTTGGGGTACACATGAATCCTGGAGCTGTGGGAGCCAGTATAGGGCTGGGAGTGGTCCTGATTCCAAGGGCAGTGGGACTGACCTGCAGTTTGAGATTGTGGGGGTTGGCCTGGCACTGAGTGGGCCTGGAAGCTCAGTCTGTAGGTACTTACCTGCAGTCTGGGGCCAGAGGGGCCTTCTCTATCCTGAGTTTTACCAGGAAGGCCCAGTTTTGAGTTCCAAGGCAAAGTCTCATCCTCACTTTTGTCTCTTGCCCTCAAGTGGAGCATATCTCTGGGCTGTGCTGCCAGGATTTGAGGAGGAATGATGCAGGTAATGTAAAACTATCCTTCTCAACCTCTCCAATGCATCTTGCTGATGTCCAGACTACACACTTTCTCTTGTTCCATTTTTATCCCCTTCCCCTAACCCTGGGTTTATTTTCTTTGAAGTAGCAAGAGGGATCCAAACCCTGCAATGACATCTCATCTCACTCAGAATTAAATCCAAAGTTTATATCCTGACCTATAAGGTCCTAAATGATCAGAGACTCAGCTCACTCCTTGGTCTCATTTTATTTTCCTCTGATTCTGCAACAATGCAACAGAGGCCATGGTCAGTGTCATGAGGATTTCTCAAACTAGGTTGAACCTTCAGGGTTTTCCCATACTGAAACAAAGTGGCTGGTAATTTATACCAAGTCAAAATTTAATGGGACTTATTCTGTGTCACTGATGGAATAGATCTCTTCTGAAAAGCAGGGTGTCTACAAGTGCAAGGTCTACAGTTGCAGGGACTAGGAACACAAATTCCCAAATGCCTCTTGAAGGATGGTAAGTGGGACACTCACATTTCCACACTTCTGTTCCAGATCCCATTTATGTTACCTGTTAAGGACACAAACTGCATAATGGCTATGGACTTTAGGGTATACCATGTCCTAGAGAATGGTACTCCATTGTACAGCTGGTGCTCTAGCTGCAGATTCAAAAGGCTTTCATTACTGTGAGACCAGAAGACCCTGAGTGGTGTGGTATGTGATAGGAACAGTGTATTACATCATAGTTTGTCAACTGATGCATCTCCTTTGCTATAAATTGATTGGGCTGGATATAGAAATGTGCTGTCTTTATCTTCCTTCAGAGAAGAAATGTTTTTCTCTCCTGCCTGCCAGGAATGCTGTTAATAAGCAACTCTAACTGTAGTCCCTTCACTATGGAAAGCTTCATGTTCAAGGTTGCGGTCTTCCCAAGACAGTACACATCCAGTCACTGATTGAGGTGAAAGAATAAGGGTCACTCACTTAATCTCAATGTGGGACCATCCTTATTGGATCATTTTTTTTTCTCCAGAACTCCACATAGGTTTGGACAAGGTTATTGTAAGACCAGTATTACAGTTTAATGTTTTCCTCTGCCCTTTTCTACTTTCTTCCCCTCTATCCAGAGGTGTTGATCCTAAGGACACTGTTAATAAAGATTGTGAACACTGAACTCTGCCTCAGATTCTGCTACCTAGAGAACCCAACCTATGACAGTTGGCGACAAGGGTAGCCCCCCAAAATATTACTTTTAGTTTTATAATAATGTTTGACTTACAGATAGTACAAAATTGTGCAAAGGTAGTACAATATTTCAAATACATTTTCACCCAGTTTCCCTTGATGTGAGCATAATCATGGTAAAATTATCAAAACTAAGAAATTAATATTAGTACAATACTACTGATTAAACTACAGACTATATACAGGTTTCCCCAGTTTTTTCACTAATGTCCTTTTCCAATCAACTATCCAAGATACCACATTACATAAATTGTCATATCTCACTAGCCTTCTTTAATCCTTGAAGTTTCACAGTCTTTCCTTGTCATTCCTGACCTTCATACTTTTAAGAAAAAAAAGTTTCAGTCATTCATTCTTGCAGGAGTAAATATATACTTTTGTGTGGCTTTTCCTTTTATGCCCATAAGACCTCAGCCAGCATGACTATTTGATGGTTTATCAAGTGTTTAACCCACTGGCATAGGATCATACATAATATTATATAAGCTTAGGGAACTCACTTCACACCAAAAAGAAGTACTGGAGTGGTCATATAACCATAGGATCCACTAATTATATCACGTACTGCACTGAACAAAACTTGAAGCGGTTTGGAGGTGATAGATTTTCCCGATACAATACCATTCTCGTAGGAAGTAGTGTACACCTTGAATCAAAGACTTGTGTAGTGGGCTAAACAGTGTCCCCCAAACATATCAGGTCATAATACCGAGAGCCGGTAAATGCTGCCTTATTTGGAACAAGCTTCAATTGAGACTCTAAGACCAGTTGCAGCAGAAGAGGTTATAGTTTATTCCACTTTCTTCTTTTAAGATTCTCCCAGGAAGTAATGACCACCTGAATTCTGGAAGAGCTGCTCCTTAAAAATATATGAAGACATAGATTCAAGCAGAGCAAGGGGCTGACTTCTATGCATATGGTGATGTGTTATGCAGATATTCCTTTAAGGAAAAAAAAATGCAGGTTCTAGGAGCACTGTCAGCAAATGTCTTTTAGCTATCGGCCACTCTAGAAATTGCCTCAGATGCAGAAAGCCATCTTGTTTCAAGGCATGTCTTTCCTAAGCTGGCTCACATTCAATGACTTTCTTAGGCTGTTGTATGAAGGCCCAGCTACTTTAGCCTAACTTGAGGTAACTCTGGTGGTCCATGTTCGCTTTCAAACTCCACAGGACATCAGTCAAGGTCTGATACAGACTTATATTACGGCTTGGCTTCTCCTGCCAAATATTTCTTTCTTCCAGTTCCTTTTATAGGTGTTAATCTCAAGAACAACATCTAATAAACATCTTGCACCCTAAATTCCATCTCAGGACTCGCTTCGAATAAAACAGGGTCTGCAAGAGCCTGCTTGCACTGTCTTCTGGAGTTGTAGCCAGAATGTTAAACCTTGGATCACAGGAACTGTCAAACAAATCAATAAATCTCCCCTATGTACTCCCTGTTGACTCTCTGCCTCCCACCCCAACCACCTAAACTCCATGAAGGCAGGCACCAGTGCTGGCTGCAAGTAGGACTTTGTATATGTTAGATACTTAGTAAATATTAAGTGAATTATGTATATTGTCACTTGAGTAAATCTCTGAAAATGTGGATCTCAGCCATTAATGTGGCATTTTAAGAGTTATGAAAAATATAAGTCTAATATTCCACAGTATACCACTTACTCAGATGAATTCAGTTGGTTCACTATTTTGTTTTTCTCTCTGGCTCACTTATCTTGTGGTTATAGTTGAAATTGTGCTGCTCATGTGCACAAGGAAGGTCACAAGTGGGAGGACATTGCTCAGACTGGAGTCACGCTATTTCAGAATTAAATGTGGTTCACAAAACTAAAAGCTTCATTTTTTGACACTCAGGTCCTAGTCTAACTAGATCTGTCATTCTAAGCAAAACATTTCCCTAATGTAGTTATTTTCAAGTTTTCATTTACAATAGCTTGTGTTGGTTGGCAGTAAATTATTTTTGATCATTTTATACTACATTATTAGCTTTCTTTTTTTTTCTTTTTTTTTTGTCTTAGAAGAAATGTAAGCAGACATTCTTAAACTTTTTTTCTACCTCAAAACACATATAATAGTAGATAACGTTACCTACAGAGAGCAACACAGAATGATAATTATACCAGAGAGTAATAAATATGCAATGGATTTGTATTTTGAAAGGATAAAAACATTTTTATGAACATTCAAACTTCTCTTTTAAACTTTAAAAATATTTATACACCCAGTGACTCATACATTTACATCTTCTAATTAGAGACAAACCATGTCCATTTTAAGGAAAAGAAATATTAAACAGCAGGCTTGTTTTAAAGAAAGTAAATGCTTGTTCATAAAGTTGCCATCCAGATCCACATATTGTATAACTGTTAGAAACAAGCTATTTATCAGTAACGTGACAAGAATCTTTTAGATCTCTACACACCTTCCCCTTGCAAGGAATTCTCAAAATGTAAACCTGTGTACATCTTCTAATCTGACAACTATAACAGATTGATTAGTCTGGATAAAGCCTAGAGACAGACTAATTCAACCCCTGATCTTGTAGAGAGTAAAGAATAGTAGGTTGTTGAGGTTATGGCTTTGGAATCTGAACTGGAGTGTTAGTATCAAAGCTGTGGCACTTAAGAACTATGAATCATTGGCCAAGTTATTTAACCTCTCCCTTTCAAGTTGCCAGTTATTCATGTAGTCAAATAGAACAGAGCCAAAGTGAAAAAAAGAAAACAGAAAAGCCTTTATTCTCTTATGTGGCAGGGTCAACAAGAGGTTGAAAAATAGTACTTTTTCTAGTGTTCCATTTTTCCCCAGAGAACAGCACCTGGTAAGGGTCAGGTGGATGACCACGGATGTGGAGAATTGTCTCAATGCATGGGAGCCCTGAAAAAGAGGCTTCTTTATTGGTTTAAGGTGAGGGAAAAGTGGAAAATCTAGGAGTGGAGACAGGTACTTAGAATGGAGAGGTTTTTATTTAAAGCCTTTTGATAAGGAGGTGCAATGGATTGAATTGTGTCCCCTCAAAGTTTAATGTGTTGGAGGCTTGGTTCCCACTGTGACAGTGTTAAGAAGGTGGGAAATGCTATTATGATAACTGACAGGTTGGGCCTTGAAGAGGTGATTATTTGATGGTTTAATAGTTGTCATGGGCTTGGTTCTGAGGGCTTTAAAAGTACAGCATGTGGTAGTATCTCTCTCTTCTTCTACCATTTTGTAATGTGATACACTGTGTCACTGAAGCCACCACCAAGAAAGACCCTCACCAGAAGTGTTCTCTGGACTTTGGACTTCCCAGCCTCTGAAACTGTAAGCAGTAAACATTGTTTCACTTTCTTATAAATCACCCAGTTCCACACATTCTGTTATAATCAACAGAAATGGACTAATACAGAAAATCAGTACCAGAGAAGTGAGGTGTTTCTTATAAGAAATACTTGAAAATGTGGAAGCAGCTTTGGAACCTAGGTGTTGAACAGAGCTGGAAGAATTTGAAGGAACAGACTAGAAAAACCCTAGTTGCTGGTGGAAGTTTAGAAGACAAGAAAACCAGGGAAGGTTTAAAATGTTTTAGAGACTGGTTAAATGGTGGTGGACAGAATGCTTATGGACTGTAAAGACTCTTCTAAGGAAGTCTCAGAAATGAGGAGCAAAGATCACCCTTGATATGAAATGGCAAGGAACCTGGCTGCATTCTGTTCATGCCGAAAAGTATTATGGAATGTAGAATTTAAAGATGCTGAACCACAGCATTTGGAAGAAGAAATTTCTAAATAGCAAAGCATTCAGGAAGCTACATGGCTACTTGCAGCAGCCTATGCTGAATTATGGCAGCAATGGCATGACATAAATCCAGAATTAAAAGGAGAGCACAAAGATTTGGAAACTTTTTAGTGTGGCCATGCGGTAGAAAAGCAGAGAGCATTTTCAGGAGAATAATTCCATGGTGTAGCCCAGAGATTGTTTGCTAAGGATATTAGTACAGAACAAATGGATTAACAAGAGAAGGGAAAAAAAGACTTTGAAGGCATTTCAGAGATCTTGGAGGCTGTCTCTTCCATTACAGGCCCAGAGGCCTAGGGAGAGAGAATGGTCTTGGGAAATAGGCCTGAGGCACCATCCACAGGCTCACTGCCGAGGGCCACTTTGGGATGCTGCTCCCCACATCAGCACCCCAGTTGCTTTGGCCTGACTAAATTGGCCCCAGGTGTGGCTGGACCCACAGCTTTGGAAAACACAAACTGGAAGACTTGGTGGCATCCACATTGTGTTAGGTCTGCAGGCTTGCAGAATGACATAGCTGTGGAGACTTGTGAGCCTCCACCCCAATTTCAAAGGATGTATGGAAAAGCCTGGGGGCTCAGGAAGAAATCTGTTACAGAGGTGAATTCAGTGCATGCATAGAGCCTTTGCTAGATCAGTACAAAGAGGAAGTGTGGGGTTGGAGTTGCAGCAGAAAACCTGACCAAGGCCATGCCTAGTAGAACTGTGGGAGTAGGACTATCGTGGAAACCCCAGAATTGTGAAGCTACCAGCGTGCAATGCCAGCCTTGAGAGCTGAAGCATGGCCTTAGACTGGGAAAGCCATGGAAATGAAGCTGCCCAAGGACTTGTGGACCCAACCCCAGCATGCAGAGGATGTCAGGCATGGAGCCAAGGTATACCAGCTTTGAGAGTTAATGCCTTCCCTGCTGGGTTTTGGACTTGTTTGAGACTTGTTACCCCTTTCTTTTGGCCTATTTCTTCCTTTTCGATTTGGAATACAACGCTTTGTTTGTCCCACCATTGTATCTTGGAAGTAGATAACTTGTTTTGATTTCACTGTGACTTTAGACTTTTTAAGTTGAAACAATTCAAAACTTTGGGGATGAAATGAATGTATTTGTGAAAAGGACATGAGTTTTGGGGGGCCAGGGGTGGACTGCAGTGGATTGAATTGTGTCCTCCCCATATTTAATGTGTTGGAAGCTCGGTCCCCACTGTGACAGCGTTAAGAGGTTGGGAAATCCTATTATAGTAATTGAATGGAGGGGCCTTGAAGAAGTGATTAAGTTGATGGTTTAATGATGGTCATGTTTCTGAGGGCTTTAAAAGGAGAGCATGTGAGTCTTTCTCTCTCTGCTTCTGCTATCTTACAGTGGGATATGCTGTGTTGCAGAAGCCACAAAGGGAGACCCTCACCAGATGTGTTCCCTGGACTTTGGACTTCCCAGCTTCCAAAACTGTAAGCAATAAATATCGTTTCTTTATAAATTACACAGTTCCAGGTATTTCATTATAAGATAAATGGACTAATACAGGAGGTCTCCACAGAGATGCTTGAAAAATGCCTAAGCTAATGTATCTCCTCCCCAGATAACGAATCTCTAAATGGAGATGCCTGAAGAATACAAATGTGTGTTTGTGTGAGCATGGCTGGCCCAGATGGATGGGGTCTTGACTGCAACTCCCTCCCAAAAGTTGTAATGCACTACCTGTCCGCCATATCTGGTGTGGGGACAGTAGCTTTCCTCCATAAGGCTTGGGAGGCACAGCCTTTGTAACTGAATATGGTCTGTCATCAACAGTTTTAGGTATGACATTTGTCTGCAGCTGGACTCTTCAGTCATAGTCAGAATGGATGTAATACATTTACTCAAAAATTCAGCAGCTTAATGGAATTAACTTTTATTTCTCTTACATGTTGATAAGGCAGCTCTTTTCCAAATGATAGCTTAGAGATTCAGGCTTTTTTTTCCCTTAATGGCATTGCCATAACAATGATGTGGCCTTTGAGGTCATTGCAGAAGAAAAAGAAACATAAAAATATCACCCTTAGAAACTTACAACTTGACATTAAAATGGCATTTATTACTCCTGCTCACATCTTATTGCTTGAATCCAGTCATATGCCTAAAAACTATAAGGAATGTTAGGTAACATAGTATTCATTTGTGTTCAGAATTTAAAAAATGAAACAAAACAGAATTTGCTGAAAAAATAGTACTATCAGTCATTCAGGAGCATATTGTTTAATTTCAGTGCATCTGTAGTTTCCAGGATTTCCTTTGTTATTGATTTCTACATGATTCCTTTGTGGTCTAAAAATGTATTTGAAAAAAATTTTAAAATGTATTGAGACTTGATTTGTGACCTAACATGTGGTCTATACTGGAGAATATTCAATGTGCTGAAGATGCCTGTGAAGTCCATTTGGTCTACAGTGTAGCTTAAATTCTGTGTTTTTCTGCTAATTTCTTACTTATATGATCTATCCAAAATTGTATTGGGGACTATATCCTTCTTTAGGTCTAATAATATTTGTTATATATTACTGGGTACTTCAATGCTTCTGAATGAAGAAATTAAATAGAAAATTTTTAAAAAAACTGTAGAAACATATGAAAATAAAGGCACATCATGCCAACACCTATGGGATACTGCAAAAGCTGAAAAAAGGGGGAAGTTTATTGCAATAAAAGTTTGCATCAAAAGAATATAAAGATTTCAAATAAACAACCTAATGTTATACCTCAAATAACTAGAAAAACAAGAATAATCCAATCCCAAAATTAGTAGATGGAAGAAAATAATGATGATTAGAGCAGAAGCAAATGTAATAAAGACCAAAAAGAAAGAAAAGGTCAGGAACCAAAAAATTGTTTTTTGAGAGGACAAACAAAATAGACAAGCCATTGGCCAAACTAACTAAAAAAAAAAAAGAAAAGAAAAGAGAAGACCCACATAACAAAAATCAGCAATGAAAATGGAGACATTACTACCAATACCACAGAAGCATAAAGAATCATTAGAGACTATTATGAATAATCATATACTAACAAATTTGAAAATCTGAAAGGAAATACATAAATTTTTGGACACATACAAACAACCAAGACTGAGCCAAAAAGAAACAGAAAACCTGAACAGACTAATACAAGCAGCAATATTGAGGCAGTAATCATGAGTCTCCCAAGAAAAAAAAAGCCCAGAACCAGATGGCTTCACTGCTGAATTTTATGAAAACTTGAAAGGAGAATTAATAGCATCCTTTTCAAATTACTCAAAAAAATTGAAACAGAGGCATTCTTCCAAGCTCATACTATGAGGCCAGCATCACCCTGATAACAAAATCAGACAAAGACAACAACAAAAAGAAAACTACAAGCCAATATCCTGATAAACACAGATGCAAAAATTCTCAAGAAAATATCAGCAAACAGAATTCAACAACATATTAAGAAGATTATGCACCATGACCAAGTGGGATTCACCCCTGGGATGCAAGGATGGTCCAACATATGCAAATCAATAAATGTGATATAGCACATCAGTAAAATCAAGGACAAAATCCATATAATCATCTTGAATGGGGGGAAACCTTCAAGCTTTTCTCCAGGCAAGTGAAAGAAATAAAGGGCATCTAGATTGTAAAAGATGAAGTCAAATTGTCCCTGTTTGCAGATAACATGATCCAATATATAGAAAAACCTAAAGCCCCCCACACCAAAAAAAAAAAAAAATGCCTAGAGCTGATAAATGATTTCAATAAAGTTTCAGGATACAAAATCAATAAACAAAAATCAGTGGTGTTTTTATACTCCTATTATGAACTAGCAGAAAAAGAAATCAAGAAAGAAGCCCGTTTACACTAGGTAGCAAAAAAGTAAAATACTTAGGAATTAATTTAACAAAGAAAGTAAAACACTTCTACAGTGAGAACTATAAAAGAAATTATAGAGGACACCAAAAGATGGAAAGACATTTCATGTTCACAGATTGGAAGAATTAATGTTCTGAAAATGTCCATACTACACAAAGCAATCTACAGATTCAATAAAATCCCCATCAAAATAACAATTGCATTCTTCACAGAAATAGAAAAAGCAATCCTAACATTCATAGAGAATGAGAAATTCCAAATAACCAAAACTATCCTGAGTAGAAAGCAAAGTAGAGCTGGAGTAATTACATCACCTGGCTTCAAAGCTACAGTAAACAAAACAACATATGAAGAAAGCTATAGTAAAAAACTATCAGCATGATACTGGCATAAAACCGGACACATGGATCAGGACAGAATAAAGAACCCAGAAATAAATCCACTTACTTATAGCCAACTGATCTTTGACAAAGGTGCCAAGAACATACATTGGGGAAAGGACAGCTTTGCCAATAAACGATGCTGAGAAAACTGGATACACATATGTATAAGAATGAAACTAGATCTTACTTCTCACCGTATACCAAAATCAAGTCAAAATGGAATAAAGACTTAAATATAAGACCTGAAACTATAAAACTCCTAGAAGGAAATACTGGGGAAACACTTCTGGATGTAGGACTGGGCAAAGACTTTACGAATAAAACTTCAAAAGGATAGGCAACAAAAGAAAAAATAAACAAATGGAATTATATCAAGCCAAAAAGCTTTTGCACAGCAAAGGAAACAATCAACAGAGTGAAAACACAACCTGCACAATGAGAGAAAATATTTGCAAACTATAAATGTGAGAAGGGATTAAAATCCAGAATATCAAGGAACTCAACTTAATAAAATAAACAATTCAATTAAAGAACAGTCAAAGGAAACACATTGACATTTTCCAAAAGAAGACATACGGCTGGCCAACAGGTACATGAAAAAATGCTCAACCTCACTAATCATCAGAAAAATGGAAATCAAAACTACGTTAAAATATCATCTCAGCCCAGTTAGATGGGCTATTATCAAAAAGAAAATAACAAATCCTAGTGAGGATGAAGAGAAAGGGGAACCCTTCTACACCGTTGGTAGATTGTAAATTAGTATAGTGATTATGGAAAACCGTGTGGAGGTTCCTCAAACAACTACAGATAGAACTGCTGGACCATCAAGCAATCCCACTACTGGGTACATACCCAAAGGAATGGAAATCATCATGTTGATGAGATACCTCCACTCCCATAGTTATCATAGCTCCATTTACAATATCCAAGATATGGAACCGACCTAAATTTCCATTGACAGATAACTGGATGAGGAAAATGTGGTATATATATAGATAGATAGATAGATACACAGTGGAATGTTACCAAGCCATAAAATTGTCATTTGCAGCAGCATGGATGAGCTTGGAGAAAATTATGTTAAGTGAAAGAAAGCCAGGCACAGAAAGTAGAAAAACTGTATGTCTTCACTGATAAGTGTGGGCAAAAAAAGAAAAAGAGAGAAAGGAAAGAGCACTCATAATGATATATTGAACTTTCAGAAGGAGAGATCAAAACTGTGGTTTCTGGAGCTGGGAGAGGGGATACCAAGAAATGGGTTAATTGACACAAAACAGCTAGTTGGGAAAAATAAGTTCTATTAATGTATGGAGAGCTGGGCACCTACAGGTAACAATAATTTACTACATGATATCAAATGACTAGAAGAGAGGAGATCAGATGTCCTCCACACAAAGAAATGATTATGTTTTGCAATGATAAATATGCTAATTATGACCTGATCATCACACATTTACACAGGTATTGATATTCAACTCTGCACTCTACAAATATGTATAATCAATTATGTTTCGATAAAAAAAGAAAAATTGGCACTGCTTATAATACATGCTAGGCTGTTTTCTCTTCTTTAAAGGTCTATGGTAATATTTTGTAAAACTTTTTAACAGTTAAGTGAAAAATTGCCTATAAAATGATTGGCATCAAATCTGGAATATAATAAGCTGTCAGTAAGTACGAGGGACCATTATTAACATTACCTGAAGAAATTTCAGATGTCCTTAGAAAATATTTATTTTTTGACAAAAAAGAAGAATTCAAAAGCACTTATGATTATAAAATATGGCATCAGTTGCCCTCAACCTGTACTGATGGAGAATAGTAAATGAACATAAAAAGAAGAAAGAAAAATCAATACAGAAGAAAGCAGACTAATAAAAGTAAAAGCACAACTATTTCAAAAAGGAATATTAAACAATAAAACAACGAATGGAAAATTAGACATATAGACCATAAGTCTTATTACAACAGAACAATGTAACAGAACAAGAAAATATACTAGATAAAAATTTCAGAAAAAAAAATAATAAATTATATCCTCTTCAGTATCAGGCTTCATGAGAGCCCCTACTTGCAAAAGAATAAAAGAAACAAAGATTAACAGATAAATCATTGAGAGTTGGGGTTGAATCTAAACAAGAATCCAGCTGGACAGTGAAGGCAAAGCACCACTTAACTGTCTCTTGTTACAATGAAAATACATTTTTCTGCAGGATGAATCAGAGGTTTCATTCACGGACAGCATGTGAAACTTCAGTCACATGGAGGTCCTGACAATTATTCTCAAATACAAAGGATAATGTTTGCGTAAATGAGAAAGAAGATCAAAATTTGTGGAAAGGTATAAATAGGTAAGACATTTGAAATATTAATTTTGAAAACAGGCATGCCCCCCTGTCATTAGTAAATGTTCTTCCACATTTATGAGCCATGGTAGACCCACATAATTTGACAATAGTAATTTATCTCATAAAATGGCACAGCTACAAAACATTAACTATATTCATCTATAAGATAAATTATAATTATTGTTTTGTTTATCATATCAAATATTAATGTATGTGAAATAATTTACTATATTCAAAAATGCTATAAATTCATTTTTTTTTTTCTGGTCTGTATAGAAATTGAAACCCAGACCTTGGTGTTACCAGCATCAAGCTCTAACCAACTGAGCTAATCAGCCAAAATTGTATATATTTTTAAAGTAGACTGATGAGAACCATAATAATGATGATCTGATGAAATAAATAAAGTAGAATGATGAGAACCATAATAATGATGATGATTATGATGATTTTGGTGCCAATGATGATAACAATGAACAGTATAAAACATGCCCACATTTACTCCAGGAATTTATTTGATGATTTCCATTCTACTTACGTAATAAAGGAAAGAGGATATGAGAGTGATCATATTGAATAGTAAAGAAGTGTTTGCTTCAGCAGTTTTTTTTTTCTGTGTGCTGTTCCTGTTTTCCAATTTTTGAAGGACTCCATCTGAAAGCAGAATACCATTCCAAATATCTAGTCTACCACTAAAACGTGAAGCTCTCATCTTAACATTTGATCTCTTTCCATTCTTTGAGAGTGTTTGGATGTATTACCTCTTTTTATCTGAGCTGAAATAAAAGCAACATCCTCTATCATCTAATAAATAACGAGAAATATTTCAACCAAAATTAGTTTAGCAGGAATATTGCCTGGATCAGTTGTGCACTGCCCACACATCAGTTGTTGGACAAAGCAGTCTTCTCTAAATATCTTTTATTCCCTCTTACTGCCACATAGTAAATGGGCTGTAAGAATTGACCTCTACCAAACAGTGACATAGTTACTTTCTGGACCCATATGTAATTTTAATTCGAGTTATATTCTCACAGGAAACAAGATGAGCACTAACATTAAAATAAGACAAATGAATAAGGCATGTGAACATGATAATTCACCAAGATCAGTTTTTCTACCTGTGTAAATCAGATTTATCTAATCAAAAAAAGAATTTGCATAGTACATGACATCTCTAGCCCTACAAAATCTAATAATAAATAGAAAAATAATAATTATTGCCAGTTAGATTTTTTATTTAATCAGAAAAAAGCATATTTTTGCCCATAGTTTTTAATTGTGAAGAAATATTTACAAATAGCAAATGAAAACTTGTTTCTGTTATTAACTGAAAGTAAAGCATAAAAATAAATTCACTTTTATAATTGTTGAGTACATCATGTTATAAAAATAATACTTAAATCTATACTTGATGTACCCTGTAGTTAAATTTCCTCTTTATGTTAAGTTTGAGCACCAAAGTGAACATGATATAATAATTTTTTTGTGATCCCAACTTTATAATCTTTGCAGATATATTTCCTTTTTTATTTTATGGCAATTTTAGCTTAACAGAGAAATTGAGCAGAACATACAGATAGTTCCCATACCCTGCCCCCACCCACATTTACACGTTCTCCTATTATTGACATGTTACATTACTGTAGTACATTTGTTACAATTATGACTCAATATATATTATTGTTAATTTTATATTAGGGTTCTCTCTTTGCAATGTACAGTTCAATGGATTTTGCCTAACACATAATGTCATATATTAACCATTACAGTATTATGCAGAACAGTTTTGCTGCCCTAGAAATCCTCTGTGATCCATCTATTCATTCCCCCCTCTATCCCTTACTCATCCCCTAAAATCCTGGCAGTCACTGATTTTTTTTTCATTACCTCAAATATTTAGCATTTCTTTGCATTGGAAACATTCAAATTTTTCTCTTCTAGCTGATTGAACTATACAATAAATTGTTGTTAATTATAGTCACCCTACAGTGCTGTAGAACACTAGATATTATTCCTTCTACCTAGCTGTACTTTTGTATTTGTTAACAAACCTCTCACTATCCTCTCTCTTTCCCTATCCTTTCCAGCCTCTGGTAACCACCATTCTATTCTCTACTCCTACGTTACTAGATTTTGTAGATTCCACATATGAGTGAGAGCGTGCAGTATTTCTCTTTCTGTTCCTGGCTTACTTTCCTTAACAGAATGTCCTTTAAGCTCACCCATGTTGCTAAAAATGACAGATTTTTAAAATCTTTTTTATAGCTGCATAGCATTTCACTGTGTATATATAGCACTTTTTCTTTATCCATTCAGTTGTTAATGGACACAGGTTGATTCCATATCTTGGCTATTGTGAATAGTGCTGCAATAAACATGGGAGTGCAAATATCTCTTCGATATATTGATTTTCTTTCTCTTGGATATATAACCAGTAGTGGGATTGCTGAATCATTAATAGTTCTATTTCTAGTTTTTTGAAGAACCTCCAGACTGTTTTCCATAACAGGTATAATTTACATTTCCACCTACAGTGTATAAGAGTTTCCTTTCCTCCGTATCCTCACTAGCAGTTGTTATTTTCTAGTTTTTATGACAGCCATTTTAACTGGAGTGAGATGACATCTCATTGTGGATTTTATTTTTTGATCAGATTATTTGTTTTCTTTCTACTAAATTATTTGAGTTTCTTGTGTATTCTGGATATTAATCCCTTGTCAGATGTATAGTTTGGAAATATTTTCTCTCATTCTGCATGTTGGTTCTTCACTCTGTCATTTGTTTTCGCAGTACAGAAGTTTTTAAATCTGATATAATCCCATTTGTCTGTTTTTGCTTTTGTTACCTGTGCTTTTGAGGTCCTCTTCATAAAGACTTAACCCAGCCCAATGTTGTGAAGCATTTTCTCTATTATTTTTTTTTTTTACAATACTTTCATGGTTTCAGATTCTACATTTAAGTCTTTAATTCATTTTGAGTTGATTTTTGTATATGGTGAGAGATAGGGGTCTAATTTCATTCTTCCGCATTTGGCTCTCCAGTTTTCCCAGCACTGTTTGTTGAAGAGATTGTTTTTTCCCCAGTGAATACTTTTGGTGTCTTTATCAAAAATCAGTTGGCTATAAATACATGGCTTTATTTCTTTGTTCTCTTCTGTTCCATTTGGCTGTCTGTTTTTATGCCAGTACTGTGCTGATTTGATTACTATAGCTTTGTAGCATATTTTGAAGTCAGGTAGTGTGATACCTCCAGTTTTGTTCTTTTTGCTCAGGATTTCTATGACTATTCTAGTTCTTCTATAGTTTCATACAAACTTTAGTAATTTTTCTATTTCTGTGAAGAATGCCATTGATATTTTGATAGGAACCATTGAATCTGTAGATCACTGTTGGTAGTATGATAATCTTCACAATATTAATTCTTCCAAGCCATTGACATGGATGTCTTTCCATTTCTTTGTGTCCTTTTCATTTCATCAGTGTTTACTAGTTTTATATGACTTGCAAATTTGACTAAATGTTAGAAATTATAAACAATACATTATGTAAATTCTAGATTCTGTTATTGCCCTTGATTAGGGTTGTTTTTTGTTTGTATCACTGTGCAGTGAAGGATTGACCTTGCCAAAACAGAGGTTTGGTCTTTGCTTTTTAACTCCTGGGAGATAACTTTTAAGGTCTTAGAAAGTCCTGTCAGGTAAGAGTGACTGCCGAAGGGGATTAAGATTTAAGTCAGTTATATGGCATTCAATCATGTCTCCATGATCTAGCACCGGGGAAAATGTTGGCAACCAGTACTCGGGGGAGTTTCACTGATTGGAATGCTTGCAAGAAGCAGGCATTATTCACATGGAACACCTGAGAGAGGATAACTGGAAGTTCCATGCCTTAGTGTTTCAAAAACCCTCTTCTACATGCTTCTTCTGTCTGCCAATTTTAATCTATTTCATTTGACTGTAATAAGCTATATCTATGAGTATTATGGGTTTTCTAAGATCTGTAAGCCCCTCTATTGAATTATTGAAACTGAGAGTGATATTGGGGATCCCTGAATTCGCAACTGGTGTCAGAAAAATAGGGTTTATCACGGGGACTTTTAAACTTTGCAACTAGGCTAATTTCTTGCTAATTATGGTCAACGTATGTAGGCTTTGTTTCACACTTTTTTCCCTTAACACAATCTGTGAAAAGCCAGAGACATTTCCCAAGCCCTTCTAATTAAGAAAATCTTCAAACTTTTTTCTTCAGTGTATCTTATTGGGGCTTGGTTTTATACTTTGTTAGGACAGATGTAGAATAAGTTTTTATATAGAACACTATTCCTGTTAGAAATGTAATAAAATTCTACATGAAGTAAAATTCTGATGCCTGAATTTCCTTTCTATAATTTAGAGTATAATATAATGGAGAGAAAGGGTGGGCAAAATTTTTATGTAGAGGATATTCTTTTCTCCAAAATTTTATGATACATAATATTGAGATCTCTAGCATCATTAAAATGCTTTGTAGTGGTTGTCTTCTGCAGTTAGCAATAATGGTGTCCCAAAGTAGAGGCAGGTAAATCATAGCTTTCAAACACTGGAGACATAGTACACCTGGTAATTACATTGGGTAGTGGATCTGAAGTAACCAAGATTATGGGATCTGTGGAGTGTTTTGTGATGCTAAATATGCCAATGGTCTTCCTAGGACTGAAAAATATTGGTAGCTGTCTAAAAACTTATTTGATCTGTGATCAAGTTTTTTAAAATAAAGAAATTCTTGAAGCATTAGGAATAGATCATTCCTCTACCCCAAAAGTAGGTCATGGAATTTAAACAAATTTCTAGAACTAAGACTGCGAGCAGATTCAAAACTCCTTAATAAAGAGGAGGTTTTTCTAAAGGGATATCCTTAGAATTCTTTAATAAATACCATAAATATCTCTCTAGGCTTTTAAACAGTGACCTGTAGCTACTAGTTGGATAATTGTACACTAAGGGAAGGGAATAATATGCAAATTTACAGAGATCATAATTGTGATAATTGGAGTTTTTCCCAGCCCAACTCATAATCAGCTCAGTGACTTTTTAATATACTCTGTGATTATTATTCTAGGACTTGAATAGATATGGGTACATACATATCAGCATATTGCAAAATATCCACATTCTTCTCTGAGTTATGGGTTGATAGCTACTAAGTTTTCAGTGGCCAAGTTGAAGTAGGTGAAACTATTGTCCTCTATCAAAGTAATAAATAAAATGCAATAGTGAGTCTTTAGAAAAATCACAAGTATTAATACCACTACCAAATACATTAAATATTCCAAGAGTGGTGACTTTCATTGCCTTCTGTATAATTCAAATATTTTCTCTGTGTAGAAGATAGATGACTTTTGAAGTACAGTTTTAAACCTAATCAGTTGCTGACTTTAATTGTAGCTGTAATTTTATTTATTTTTATTTTCTGTTTTTTACTGGAGAAAATAAGTACAGACCCAGAAAATGTGGTGCAGCTAATATTTTGGAAATGATTGTTATCTATGCCAAATAACAAAACAAAACAAAAAAAATCATAGGCTATTTACTTTTTCCTTATATATACATTCCTAGAGTCTGTTAACAATCCAGTCTTCTGTCATAATCTAATATACTGTGATCTTGACCAATTTCCTATTCTGCAAGACACCATTCAAGACTCAGTGTATTTATGCCATCAGGCCAATTGTACCTAGTTAGCAGAAAATAACAAAAATATCCTATATAAGTTGATAAGATTTAGTGATGCCAGAAAGAAATAAACCCAAAATAACTTCAGGAACTTGTCATTTAGGCTATAAAGGTTCTGAACTCTAATATTTACAGCATGTTGAAATAGTTATCAAAAATAACAAGCAGAATAACATCAGCAAAATGGAAGAACAGGCACTGCAAGCTCCTGTGTCTCCACAGAAACACCACAAAACAAGTAGAAACTGCTAAAACCAACTTTGTCAAAACCTTAGAATATAATCAAAAGTTTACAACAATCAAGCAAATGATGAATCAAGAAAGTGACAACTCGAAAAGGATAGAAATGCCTCTATCATTTTTTAATTGCTCTTACCCCACCTCCTCTCTGGCTCAGGAGTAATCTTGAAGATAGCCCATATTCCTAGCATGGAACCCTGGTCCCGGGCTCTGAAGGGAGAAAAGCAGACTTTATTTGTAAATTAGTGTGTTTTTCTGTTCTAATCTGTCTGGGGAATACCCCGAAATTTATGCAAGATACTGTTCTCTGACTCACCTAATTTGGAAACCACCCAGGGCAGAAAAAGTGGTGGGCATTCCCTAAAAAGATTGTAAGGCAAATAAAAAACAAAAATAGCAGTCATCGGGCAAAATAATGCAGTTGAGACATACTGTAGATAGCCTAAAGTTAGGTAGAAAAAACTGAAAAGAAAGTCCCTTTGGGAACTTAGGACATTAAATGTTCCATGTATATTTGGGAATTTAGTATGTCACTCACATGCCCAAGGCAATATACATGATCAGAAAATACCTGAAAAGGGTTGAAGGAGTACTTCAATACAGAGCTAATTCTAGAAGACTCGGATAGTTTTTTTTTTTTTTTTTTAAGTCTGAAGAAGAAGAAGAAATAAATAAGAGTAAACAAAACCTAAGGTACCCATGGTTCATTTTCAAGTGAACCAACATACACTCATTATGGGAGTTATAGAAAAAGAAAAGGAAAAAGAAAGAAAAAGAATATTTGAAAAAATAATAGATAAAAAGCTTGCCAGATTTGATTAAAAACAAAAATGAAAACATAAATCTACACATCCAAGCAGCTCAGCAAACCCCTAGTAGGATAAATTTATAATGAATTACATGGTGACACATTATAACCAGACTGTTGAAATACACAGAGAAAATTTGAAAGCAGCATGAGAGAAGCAACTCATCACTTACAAGTTACTATCAATAAGATTAATGGCTCATTTTACATCAAAAACCATGGAGGACTGATGGCAGTGTGATAAAATAGTTAAAGTGCTTAAAGAAGAAAAGCAAAGCAATAAAACATCAATCACAAATGCTATATCAGGCAAAACAGTCTTACAAAATGGGAGAAATTAAGATACTCACAGTTAAGCAAAAGGTGAAAGATTCTATTACCACTAGACCTGACCAACAAGAAATGCTAAAGTAGTGCCTTTATTTGAAGTAAAAGGAAACTAGACAGTAATTCAAAGATGTGTGTGTATATGTATATGTATATGATATTATATATATATATATATATATATATATATATATATATATATATATATAATATCCTTCAGTGAAAATAACTACATGGGCAAATATAATAGCTAGTATTATTGTATTTTTTGTTTGTAACTCCACTTTTTATTTTCTACGTGATTTAAAACACAAATGCATAAAAATAATAATTATATGCTATCGATCAAACAATATGCAAAGATGTAATTTGAGACAATAGAAAAAAGGAGATGTAGCTTTATTGGAGCAAGTTTTGTATAATACTGAACCTAATTTGAAACCAACTTAGTCTGTATGGTAATAAAAATGTACACATAAGGAAATGAGAAGAAACCCAAAATGATTCCCTACCCCCCCCCCAAAAAAACAATTAAACACAAAGAATGGCAGTTATGCAGGGGAAATGGCCAAATAGTTATGTTATAGAGAAAAAATAAAAGATGGCAGAAGCAAGTCCTTTCTTATCAGTAATCACTTGAAATGTGAATAGATTAAACTCTCCAGTCAAAAGGCAAAAATGGTTAGCAAGTTAAAAAATAAAACGTAATTCAATAGTATGCTGTCTATAAGAGATTCATTTTAGATCTAAAGACACGAATAGGTTGAAGGTGAAAGTATAGAATAAGATATTCTATGCAAATAGTAACCAAGAAAGCTAGTGTGATTCTACTAATATCACAGACAAGAGACTTTGCGTCAAAAAGTGTCACAAGACACAAAGAAGGGCATTAGCTATTGACAAAAGGATCAATTCATCAAGGAGCCTAACAATTATGAACATATGTACCCCAAACAGACCCACAAAATATGTAATACAAACACTGACAGAATTGAAAGGAGAAATTGTTCTATGATAATAGAGACTTCAATATTTTCAGCAATAGACAGAAAATGAATAAGGAAATAGAGAACTTAAACCACACTGTAAATATACTAGACCTAAAAGACAGAACAATTCACTCAATAACAGCAGAATATACTTTCTCCTCAATTGTACGTGGAACATTTTCTATGTTATGCTAGAATACAAAGATGATATGCTAGAATACAAAACAAGTCTCAATAAATATAAAAACATTGAACTTATACAGAGTATTCTCTAGAACATCAATGTAATAAGACTAGAAATCAATAATGGAGAGATAACTGGAAAATTCATGGATATGTGGAAATTAACTGGTACACCCTTAATCAATGAGTCAAGAAGAAATCACAAGGAAACTTAAAAAATGCTTAGAGATTAATGAAAATACAGTATGCCTAAACATATGGGATGCAATACAGCATTGCTCAGATAGAAATTTATAGCTATAAACACCTACTTGAATGTAGAATAAAAATTTCAAATTAATTTTCTAACTTTGCATCTTGAGAAACTAGAAAAAGAAAGTTAAATGCTAAGCTCAATAAAGGAAGGCAATAATAAAGATCAGAGATAATAAAATAGAAAATTTAAGAAATAGAGTGTCAATGAAACAACAAGTTGGTTTACTGAAAAGATCAACAAAACTGACAATTGCTCAATTAACAGAAAGAAAAAAAGAGAAAGCACAAGTAACTAAAATGAGATATTAAACTATGGAAATCACTATTGTCCTTACAGAAATAAGAAAAGATTACAAGAGAATATTATGAACAGTTTTGCATCAACAAATTATATACCAGATGAAATGGACAAATTCCTAGAATCACAAATTACCCGACTCAGAAAAAAAACCAGAAAAGTCTCAACACACCTATAAGTTGTAAAGTTACTGCACCACTTTTGATTAGTGATCCAATAACTTTACTACCCATCAAAAAACAAACAAACAAAAAAAAAACAACCAAAAAAAAAAAAAGTTCAGGACCAGATTGCTTCAAAATGAATTACCACCAATCCCTGTGAAATTATTCTAAAAAATAGAAGAGGAGGGAACAATCCCTTATTCAATAAGGCCAGAATTACCCTGACACCAAAGTCAGACATCACAGGAAAAGAAAATTATAGACCAACACCCTTTTTAAATATAGAAGCAAAAATCCTCATCAGAATACTAGCAAACTAAATTCAACAGCATAGTGAAAGGGTTACACACCATGAACAAACAGCATTTATCCAAGAAATACAAGGATGGTTCCACATTAAAAAAAAAATCATTCAATGTAATACACCATATTAATCAAAGTAGGGGAAAAAATGATCATCTCAATTGATGCAGAGAAGGCATTTGACAAAATCCAGTACCGCTTCATGATAAAAATGCTCAGAAAACTAAAGATAAAGGGGACTTTCTCAAGTTGATAAAGGGCATTTATGGATAAACACAACTATCATCATTCTCAATAGATAAAGACTGAAAACTTTCCTCCTAAGTCATAAATTAATAAAGGATGCCTACTTTCACCACCATTATTCAATTTTGTACCAGAAATTTTAGCCAGAGTTATTAGGCAAGGAAAAGAAATAAAAGACATCTAAATAGAAATAGTGAAACTATCTATATCCACAGATGACATGACCGTACATAGAGAACATCCTAAAGGAGCCTCAAGAAAGCTGTTAGAGCTTATAAATGAATTTAGCAAAGTTGAGGGCTTTAAGGTAAACAGCAACAAATAAAATCCAGTTGTGTTTCTATATGCGAGCAATGAAAATTTCAAAAAGGTAATTAAGAAAATTCCATTTACAAGAACATCAAAAAGATTAAAATTCTTAAGAATAAATTTAACCAAGGAAGTGAAAAATGTGTACATTTAAAACTATTTTTTTTCAGAAATATTTTGAAGACATAAATTGAAAGATATTAATCCCTGTTCATGGATTGGAAGGTTAAATATTGGGAAGATGTTACTACTACCCAAAATGATCTACAGAGGCAATGTGATCCCTATCAAAATGCCACCAGGCTTTTTTCCAGAAATGAAAAAATTGACCATCAAATTCATACAATGCAAGCTGCACAGAACAGGCAAAGCAATATGGAAAAACAAGAAAAAAGATAGAGGATTTACATTTCTAAATTTCAAAATTAACTACAAAGCTACAGTAATCAAAACATTGTAGTACTGGTATAAGGGATAGACTATGGACAATGACACAGAAGAGTCCAGAAATAAATGAACACATCTATGACCAATTGATTTTCAACAAGGTCCCCAAGACATCAATCAGAAAAGAATAATCTCTTTAACAAAGTGCTGGGACCACTGGATTTCCACATGTAAGAGAATGAAGTTGGACTTCTACCTTATACTACATAGGAAAATTGCCCCAAAGTGGGACAACAGTAAATATGAGATAAACCATAAAACTATTAGAAGGAAATATAGGGGTAAATCCTTATGCTGTTGGATTTGACAATAGATTCTTAGATATGACAGCAAAAGTGCAAACAAAAGAAAAATAGGTAGTTTATTTTAAAAATGTTTACACAAAGGGACATTATCAAGAAAATTTAAAGTAACCTACAGAATAGGAGAAAATATTTATATGTCATATATTTGATAAGACTTTAGAATGTAGAAGAACTATGACTCAGTAACAAAAAAGACAATTCATCACAAATGCACAAAGGATTTTAACAGACATTTTTCCAAAAGATATATGCAAATAGCCAATAAGCACATGAAAAGATGCTCATTAGTCACTAGGGAAATGTAAATCAAAACTACAATCATATATCCCTTTACACATACTAGGATGTCTACAATTTAAAACAAAAATGAAAAATAACAAGTTCTTTCAAGGATGTGGAGAAATCAGAACTCTTATGCATCGTTAGTTAGTAGGAATGTAAAATGGTGTGGCCACTGTGGATAACAGTTTGGAAGTGCCTCAAAAAGTTAAATATATGATTAAAATGTGACCCAGAAATTTCACTTCTAGGATAGGTATATAACCAAAATAAGAGGAAGCTGGGAATCAAACAGATACTTGTATTACAATGTTCACTGCAGCATTATTCACAACAGTTAAAAGATGGAAGCAACTCAAGTGTTCATCAAAAGATGAATGGATAAACAAAATGAGGTATATGCGTACAAAGAAATATTATTCAGCCATAAAAATGAGTGAAGTTCTGATGCATGCTGTAACATGAATGAATCTTCAAAAATTATGCTAAATGAAATAAAGCAGGCTGGCGAGGCTGCGGAGAAAAAGGAACTCTCATACATTGTTGGTGGGACTGCAAAATGGTGCAGCCTCTATGGAAAATGGTATGGAGGTTCCTCAAACAATTGCATAGATCTACCATATGACCCAGCTATCCCACTGCTGGGAATATACCCAGAGGAATGGAAATCATCAAGTCGAAGGTATACCTGTTCCCCAATGTTCATTGCAGCACTCTTTACAATAGCCAAGAGTTGGAACCAGCCCAAATGTCCATCATCGGATGAGTGGATATGGAAAATGTGGTACATCTACACAATGGAATACTACTCAGCTATAAAAACGAATGAAATACTGCCATTTGCAACAACATGGATGGACCTTGAGAGAATTATATTAAGTGAAACAAGTCAGGCACAGAAAGAGAAATACCACATGTTCTCACTTATTGGTGGGAGCTAAAAATTAATATATAAATTCACACACACACACACACACACACACACACACACACACACACACACACACACACACACACACACAAAAACCGGAGGGGGGGGAAGAAGATATAACAACTACAATTACTTGAAGTTGATACAACAAGCAACAGAAAGGACATTGTTGGAGGGGAGGGAGGAGAGGGAGGAGGGAGGGAGGTTTTGGTAAGGGGAAACAATAATCAACCACAATGTATATCGACAAAATAAAATTTAAAAAATAAATAAATAAATAAATATTTGAATAACTGGAAAAAAAAAAAAGCAGGCACAAAAGGACAAGTATGATATAATTCAACCATTATGAAATATCTAGAATAGGCAAATTCATACAAACAGAAGGTAGATTAGAGGTTATCAGCAGCTAGGAGAAAAGGGGTGTGGAGAGTGGTTTCTTAATGACTACTGAGTTTCCATTTGGAATGATGAAAATGTTTTGAAAATAGTAATGATTGTTGCAGAACATTGTGAATATAATTGATGTCACTGGGTTGTACACTGTAGTGGATTGAATTTGTCCCCCAAAACTCACTGAAACTTGGATTGTGTCTTCCAAGTTTTATGCATTAGAAACTTAACCCCCACTGTGACTGTTAACAGGGTGGGAAACCCTATTACGGTAATTGAAAGGTAAAGCCTTAAAGAGGTGATTGGATTGTAGGACGGTGTGATAGTGAGTGGATTAAAAATGGTGGTCAGGGGTGTGGTTCTGAGAACTTAAAAAGAAGAGGAGAGTCTGTCTTTCTCTCTCTGCTTCCACCATCTTGCAATGTGAGACCCCTTCATCACTGTCGCCACCACCAGATGAACTTTGGACTTCCCAACCTCAGAAACTGTGAGCAATAAGTTTCATTTTCTTTCAGATCACCCAGTTTCAGGTATTCTGTTTTAGCAACACAAAACGGACTAATACAGAAAATTGGTACTGAGGAGTGAGGTGTTGCTATATAGATACCTGAAGATGTGGAAGCAGCTTTGGAACTGCGTAATGGGCAAAGGTTGGAGGAGTTTGAAGGACTCAGAAGAAGACAAAAAGACAAGGAAATGTTTGGACTGTCTTGGAGACCAGTTACTTGGTGGTGAGCGGAATACTGATAGAAATATAGACTGTAAAGACCATTGTAAGGAGGTCTCAGAGACGAAAAGAAGGAATTTATTGGAAACTGTGGCAAAGATCATCCTTGCTATGAATGGGTAGGGAACTTGGCTGCATTGTGTCCATGCCCTAGGACTTTGTGGAAGTTGGAACTTAGGAGTTGTGAACCAGAGCAGCTGATGGAAGAAATTTCTAAGCAGCAAAGCTTTAAGGAAGCTGCATAGCGACTTGCAACTGCCTACGCTGCGTTATGGTGACAAAGGCATGATGTAAAGCCAGAATTTAAGAGAGAAGCAGAGCATAAAGATTTGGAAAATTTGCAGCCTGGTCATGTGGTAGAGAAGCAGAGAGCATGCAATGGGGCAGCCCAGCAACCATTAGCTAAGAAGATTAATACAAAGGAAAGATATTATCAAGAGAAGGAGAAAAAAGATTTGAAGGCATTGCAGAAGCCTCTGGGGCCAACTCTTCCATTTCTGGCCCAAAGACCTAGGGAGACAGAATGATCTTGGGGAAAAGGCCTGAGGCATTCCCCATAAGCTCACTGCCCAGGGCCACCTCAGGAAGCTGATTCCAGCACCAGCACCCTAGCTGCTTTGGCTGCTCCACCCATAGATAAATTGGCTGCAGGTGTGGCTGGACCCACAGCCTTGGAAAATACAAGCCAGAAGCCTTGGTGACATCCATATGGTGTTAGGTCTGTAGGCTCTCAGAATGCCAGATCTGTGAAGGCTTGGAAGCCTCCACTGCGAATTCAAAGGATCTATGGAAAAGTCTGGGGGCCCAGAAGAGATCTGTCGCAGGGGCAGATTCACCACAGACAGCCTTCACTAGAGCAATTCCGAGTGGAAATGTGGGGTCAGAGCTGTAGCAGAGAAACCCCAACAGTACCATGCCTACTGGAGTTGTGACAGCAGGACCACTATGGAGACCCCAGAACTGTGGAGCTACCAGAGTGGAATGACAGCCTGAGAGAACTGAGGTTTGGCCTACGATCAGGAAAGACACAGGAGTGGAGCTGCCCAAGAACTTAGGGACCTGACCCTTGCAACAGTGTGCAGAGGATGTTAAACGTGGAGTCAAGGTACCTGATTCGCCAGCTTTAAGATTTAATACCTGATCTGCTGGGTTTCAGACTTGTTTGGCACCTGTTACCTCTTTCTTTTGGCCTATTTCTCCCTTTTTGAATGGGAATATATACCCTATTTATGTTTGCCCCACCATTGTATCTTGGACGTATACAACTTGTTTGATTTTACAGATGGAACATTGGACTTTTGAGTTCAAACGTATCAAGACTTTAGGGATGAAATGAATGGATTGAATTATGTCCCCTCCAAATCTCACTGGAACTTGAATTGTGTCCCCCAAGTTTTATGTATTAGAAACTTAGCCCCTACCATAACTGTTAACAGGTTGGGAAATCCTATTACAGTAATTGAAAGGTGAAGCCTTAAAGAGGTGATTGGATTGTACGACCATGCGATAGTGAATGGATTAAAACTGGTGATCAGGGGCATGTTTCCAAGGGCTTTAAAAGAAGAGGAGATTCTGTCTCTGTCTCTGTCTCCGTCTCTCTCTCCTTCTTTCCACCATCTTGCAATGTGAGACCCCTGAGTCACTGTCACCACCATCAGATGAACTTTGGACTTCCCAACCTCAGAAACTGTATGTAATAAATTTCATCTTCTTTATAAACCACCCAGTTTCAGGTATTCTGTTTCAGCAACACAAAACGGACTAATATATACACTTTAAGTGGTTAAGATGACAAATTTTATATTATATACATCTTACTACAATAAAATAAAATAAATAACAGATCACTTAAAATATTAGACTACCTAGCATTAAGAAAAGGGCACATTTTTGTGAGACTCTTTCACCTGTAGAGGAAACATAACTCCTATGTGTGTACTGCTCTGATTGATCAAATAATTGATAATGTTGCAAGTTATAAATGGTGCCAAGAGTAAAATAAAGATCTGCAGCTGTTCTAGTTTGCAGGAGCAGGCTGCTTTGCCACTTGGTATTTATAACCCAGATGGTTAAATAGTGTTCAAACATTTGGGGTATTTTAGATGCTCTAGGGATTTTCTGGCAAGCCCCAATCAGAAAATCATGGTGCTTGCTGTTTACCCAGTGCAGAGCAAAACTATGCCTTTTCCTGAAAATAAGTATTTTCTACTTGTGCAACAGGCCCTGCTTTGTTCTTGGGACATAGCAGAGACTGAAAGTTTGACCACAAAATACAAATTTCCATGTAACTTAAACTACCCAAAATGAAATGGATATTATCTGAATAATGAAATCATAAAGTTTTGAAGCAGTACTTAATCCTTCAGTGGAAGTTGTGCACTCTAGATAAATTCAAAATTTAGAACTGGGGCTTGCTATCTGGAGGGAGGAGCAAGATGGCTGAATAGAGTTGTCTGGAGACCAAAACAACAAACAACTATGTTTCTGTCAGAATGACTGTAAAAGTATGCTGCAGAGCACCAGGTGAGTGGCAAAATCTCTATGGAGCACAGAAAACAGAGATAACACTAGAGAGAGCACAGCAAGGCATTTTACCTCTGACTTACTGTCTCCCTGCCTCTCTGAGGGAGTGGGCCAACTCAGAGTAAGAAGGAGAAAAGGTAAGCTGGAAAAAACACAGCTGTTTCTACTGCCACCAGAAACATCAGCAATTCCTGCCCCAAGAGAGTCCCCCGGTCCTCACAGGCCCAAACCCAGTTTGGAAATTAGATGGGAATTTATGTAGCTACATGGCCTCATAGTAGAAGCCCAGGTGGAGGAACCCAGTCTCCCCCAACATATGCAGCTATGGCACAGCACCTTCTTGCAATTGAATCTGAGGTAAGACTGCATTCCACCCAGGGTGCCGGTGAAAGCTGACTCTCCATCCTGAAGCCCTACAGGTTCACCCAGGTGCCAGCAGAACCATGACCCTGGCTTCCTGGAGCCTAAGCCAGACAGAAAGGATAAGACCCCACCATCTAAACCCACATGGCTCCTCCCCACCCCTGAATGCTGGTAGACCTGCTCAGCAGGGAAGTGTTGAATAAGTAGCAGTTCACCCCATTTACTAACACCCACCCTACACACCCATGATCCCACTGAGCCCTCAGGTGCCCACACTGGCCTGACAGCCAATCCATAGCAATCCAACAGCCCTCCACAGAGCCCTCCTGTTGCACCACTTTACACCTGCTCTCTGCTGGACAGCGGATTGATCAGCAGCTTCACCTCCACCTAGCAGTCCTCCACAGAACTGCTGTGCCTGCCAGTACTCAGTAGGCCTGCTCCAGGCTCAACAGCTGATCCAGTAGCCCTCCATAGAACTACCAAGCCCTCTTGCACCTGTTTCCTGCTTGACAGAGGATTAGGTGTCAGTTTTGCCTCCAACAGCCTCCATAAAACCACCTGGCCTGCTGCAACCATGCACACCAGCTACTGGCCAGGCAGTGACATCAACTCCATTGACAGGCCTTTCCAGAACCATTTAACACCTCTCTCCCCTGCACCCAGGCTCATGTGTTTCCAGCCCAAAAGCTAATCAGGCAGTGCACCACTCCCTGGAAGAGACAACCTCAGAGCTGCATGTCTATACCTAGTCTGATAGCTGGTTAAGTAGCAATTCTTTGCCTCAGAAAGACCACCAAATACACAGTTGGCCCTGTGCATCCACAAACTCCCAACCTGACAAAGAGCCCAGAGTCTCCAACCCAGCAAAATAGTGCCAATGTTGGCAAAAACTCCTGTAGACATCAGTGAAGAGGACTGCAACCAAAGAAACTACACTACTGAGTTTGCCCAAAACCAAAGCCAATGCAACATATCCAACAGACACCCTTAGTACCAACCTACAAGAAAAAAGTCATTTCTATGTAATCCATTTCATAGAATTGGGAAAGCAACTACTCAATTAGATGCACAGATATCAACACAGTGACACAATAAACATTAAAAATGAGGAAACATTAGACCCCCAAAAGGAATACAATAAGTCTCCAGTAACAGACATTGAAGAAAAAGACAGTTACAAAATGCATGTAAAAGAATTTCAAATAGTAATCTTTAAAAAATTCAATGAGGGCCAACCCCATGGCTTACTTGGGAGAGTGCAGCACTGGGAGCGCAGTAGCGCTCCAGCTGTGGGTTCGGATCCTATATAGGGATGGCCGGTGCGCTCACTGGCTGAGCGCAGTGCGGGCAATGCCAAGCTAAGGGTTGCAATCCCCTTACCAGTCCCAAAAGGACAAAAAAATAAAATAAAATAAATAAAAAATTCAGTGAGAAACAAGAGAAAAAAGATGAACAATTCAATGAAATCAGAAAAAAAATGTATGAACTAAATGAGAAATTTAACAGAGATATCATAAAAAAGAATCAAATATAAATCCTGGAGCTGAAGAATTCGATGGATGAAATTAAAAACAAAACAAAACAAGAGCTTCTGTAACAAACTCAATCAGTATTTCTTAACTTGAAGACAGATCTTCTGAAATAGCCAAATAGCCCAGTCAGAGGGGGAAAAATGAAATGAGTACAAAAATAGAATGAAGAAAGCCTGTGTTACAAGACATGATTAAGCAAACAAACAAATGTTCAAATAATAGGTGTTTCAGAGGGAGAAGTGATAGAGAAAGGTCAAAAACAGTATTTAATGAAATAATAGCTGAAAACTGCCTATGATTTTGGAGAGAAAGGGACATTCAGATTCAGGTAGTTCAAAGATTCCCAATTAGACTCAACCCCAAAACATCCTCTTCAAGGTACATCATAATGAAAATGTGAACACAGACAAAGAGAATTCTAAAAGCTGTAAGAGAAAAACAGCAAGTCATATATAAGAAAATCTCCATTAGACTATCTGCAGATTTTTTGACAGAAACCTTGCAGACCAGGAGAGAATACATTAAAAGTGCAGAAAGAAAAAAAAAAAAATCTACAGTCAGCCTAGAATACTTAATCCAGCAAAACTATCTTTCAAAAAGGAGTAAGAAATTAAGACCTTCCCAGACAAGAAAAAGCTAAGGGAATTTATTACTACTAGACCAGCCTTACAAGAAATGTTTAAAACAGTGCTACAAATGGAAATGAAAAAATAATTACTATCATGAAAACATAAAAAAGGACAAAAATAAATAACCAGAAATGGCAAATTCTTAATTTAAACTCAGAATACACCAGTGAGGTAATGATGCCATGTAAATCCTTCCACCCACTACTAGGATGATTCAAAATTAAAATGATCAAAAAATAACAAGAGCTACAATCAATAGTTAAGGAACATACAATAGACACAAGTGTAAATTAAGCAAACAAAAATATAAATGGTGTTTGTGGGAGTAAAGTCTAGAGTATTTTCATGTTACCAAAGTTTAGTTGCTATCAGCTTCAAATAGTATATTAAAATTACAAGACTCTATGTTAGTGTCAATGTAACCACACACAGAAAAAAAAAAATTACAGCAAATACACAAATAAGACTGAGAAAGAAAACAAAACTTAGCACCAAAGAAAGCTGTTGCTTTGTGTTGCTTGTGGAATATACTAAAAAGCATATGTACTTCACAGGGCCTGGTTTTCCAAAGCCTTGCAGTATGAAATATTGACCTTGCAAGGACAGAAAATTTCCCTCAGGGTATAAGTCTCTGTTGCAAGATAAGAATGGTGGCACAGCAGGTTGCTGGCTTAAAGACAGACAAGTTAATGATTGTTATGTAGGCTTTTCAAGATGGCGGCGGCTGCGGCGGCTGGTGCGGAATAGCTGAGGTGGAAAAGGGGGCCACTGGGCCTCAGGCAGCCGGGAAACTTGTGGACCTTCCTCTCGCCATCTCTTAAGGGAGGTCTGCTGCTGCTGACCAGTCGTGGGGGGTGACCGCCACTTTGCCCCCGGCAGGAGAGGCTGCCTCATTTACAGGCAACAGCTTTGAAGTGTGGAGCAGGAAAAGAACTGTTTCTTAGCTGCAAAAGCGAGTCTTGAAACAGGGAACACGGCGCCAGGGCTGCTGTGGATGCAGCCAGGATCCCGGAGGCCGGGGCCGCGCTGAAGGCGGCCAGCTGCCCTATTCAGGATTTGAGGTTTCAGGCCGGCATTAAAGAAAATTCCTGGGAGGCCCGAGCCGCGCTGCGACTGAACAGCCTGAGGCAGCAGCGGCCGAGAACTGGGAAAGGCGGCAAACCAGAGACAGAGAGCGAGCACCCGACCTGGCACAGCACCGTGAGTGTCCCCTGGCACAGCTCTGTTCGGGGGGTGGATGCCCACGCGGCTCCTGCCTGCACCACCAGGCCACTCACCGCCAGGTGCTGCCTCCATTTTCCCAGGTGCGGGCAGCTCTGCCCTGCTCGGCCATCACTGAGCCCTCCCACTTGCTGGCCTGGCGCCAGGCTTTCCGGAGCCTGCAGACCGGCCTTCACTCCCACTCCCTCGGTGGTTCTCTGGCGGGGCTGGTGGTGGAGGGCGTCCTGGGCCAGTGTCGGGAGGGCAAGGAAGTACAGGCGGGCCGACTGTCACTCCACCATACCCTGGACTCTGGCCCCAGGTAAACTCCCTGCTACTGGGAGGCAGATACCATCTCTGCGGCCACCAGTTTGGAAAAAAGCCTAACGAATTTCTGGTTGGGAATAGTGTGGTAGGAGAGTTCCCAGGTCCGCTTGAACCTGCTGGAGACCAGGCTGCAGGTGGGCGCTAGACTCGGTTTATACTGGGGGGATACAAAGGTGAACAAGACCCGAGAAAGATCTACATAGTGCTACAAAGGCACCCAGAGAGACCGGTCGTCTGTGCCCAGCAGAAACCTGGTAGACTTCTAGTATATTTCTCAGACAAACAAAAACTGCGGGAGTTCACTACCACAAGACCACCCTTACAAGAAATCCTCAAGGGAGTACTGGGTTTGGTTCCTGAAAAATAACTACCACTGCCATAAAAACCTAAGAAAAATCTAAACCCGCTAGTATAATAAAAATGGCATTCATGAAGAGAAAACAAGCTAACAAAAACACTATCTACAACCTAAGGAACCAACAAACACAGAAAACAAACAGTAAATCAGAAAGCAAGGAACAAAAGACACCTAAGACAACCAAACAACCAATAAAATGCTAGGAATAAATCAACACCTTTCAATAACAACTCTTAATGTAAAAGGCTTAAATTCCCCAATTAAAAGACCCAGACTGGCTGACTGGATCAAAAAGCAGGACCCAACTATATGCTGCCTACAAGAGACCCACCTCACCCATAAAGATTCACACAGACTAAGAGTGAAAGGATGGAAAAAGATTTACCATGCAAACAGAAAAGAAAAACGAGCTGGAGTAGCTATTCTTATATCTGACAAAATAGACTTTAAACTAAAAACCATAAAAAGAGACAATGAGGGACACTACTTAATGATAAAAGGACTGATCCATCAAGAAGACATAACAATCATAAATATGTACGCACCCAATGTTGGAGCAGCCAGATTTATAAAGCAAACTCTATTAGACCTAAAGAAGGAAATAGACACTAATACCATAATAGCAGGGGACCTGAACACTCCACTGTCAATATTAGACAGATCATCTAGGCAAAGAATCAGTAGAGAAACACAAGATCTAAACAAGACTCTAGACCAATTGGAATTGGCAGATATCTACAGAACATTCCATCCAACAACCTCAGAATATTCATTTTTCTCATCAGCACATGGATCATTCTCCAGGATAGATCACATATTAGGTCACAAATCAAGTCTCAATAAATTCAAAAAAATTGCAATTATCCCATGTATCTTCTCAGACCACAATGGATTAAAACTAGAAATTAACAACAAACGAACCTCTGGAAACTATACAAACACATGGAAATTAAACAGCATTCTACTTAATGACATATGGGTCCAAGAAGAAATCAAGCAGGAAATCAAAAAATTTATTGAAACTAATGAAAACAATGATACATCATACCATAACCTGTGGGATACTGCAAAAGCAGTATTGAGGGGAAAATTTATTGCATTAAATGCTCACTTCAGAAGAATAGAAAGATGGCAAGTGAACAAACTAACACTTCACCTTAAAGAACTAGAAAAACAAGAACAATCCAAACCTAAAGTTAGCAGACGGAAAGAAATCATTAAGATCAGAGCAGAACTGAATGAAATTGAAAACCAAAAAACAATTCAAAAGATCAACGAATCAAAAAGTTGGTTTTTTGAAAAGATAAATAAAATTGACAAACCATTAGCATGGCTAACAAAAAAAAGAAGAGAGAAGACTCAAATAACAAAAATTAGAAATGAAAAAGGCGATATTACAACTGATTCATCTGAAATACAAGGAATCATTCGAGACTACTATAAACAACTATACGGCAACAAATTTGAAAATCTGGAGGAAATGGATAAATTTCTGGACACACACAAGCTCCCAAAACTGAACCGTGAAGACGTAGAAAATTTGAACAGACCAATAACAATAAAGGAGATTGAAGCTGTTATCAGAAGGCTCCCAACAAAGAAAAGCCCAGAACCAGATGGATTCACAGTAGAATTTTACCAAACATTGAATGAGGAATTGACACCGATTCTTTACAAACTATTCCAAAAGATTGAAACGGACGCAAATCTCCCAAACTCATTCTATGAAGCAAACATCATCCTGATACCAAAACCAGGTAAAGATATAACCAAAAAAGAAAACTACAGGCCAATATCCTTGATGAATATAGATGCAAAAATCCTCACTAAATTACTAGCAAACAGAATACAGCAACACATACGTAAAATTATTCATCACGATCAAGTGGGATTCATCCCAGGGATGCAAGGTTGGTTCAACATACGCAAATAAATAAATGTGATACACCATATTAATAAACTCAAACACAAGGACCATATGATCATCTCTATAGATGCTGAAAAAGCATTTGATAAAGTACAGCACTCATTCATGACAAAGACCCTCTATAAGTTAGGTATAGAGGGAAAGTATCTCAACATAATTAAAGCCATATATGAGAAACCCACTGCCAATATCATCCTGAATGGGGAAAAGCTGAAAGCTTTTCCTTGAAGAACAGGAACTAGACAAGGATGCCCACTCTCACCACTCCTATTCAACATAGTGTTGGAAGTACTAGCCAGAGCAATCAGAGAAGAGAAGGAAATAAAGGGCATCCAGATTGGAAAAGATGAGGTCAAACTGTCCCTGTTTGCAGATGACATGATCCTATATATCGAACAGCCTAAAACCTCTACAAAAAAACTCTTGGAATTGATAAATGATTTCAGCACAGTAGCAGGATACAAAATCAACACACAAAAATCAGTAGCATTTCTTTTCTCCAATAGTGAACATGCAGAAAGAGAAATCAAGAAAGCCTGCCCATTTACAATAGCCACCAAAAAAATAAAATACTTAGGAATTGAGTTAACCAAGGAGGTGAAAAATCTCTATCATGAGAACTACAAACCACTGCTGAGAGAAATTAGAGAGGATACAAGAAGATGGAAAGATATCGCATGCTCTTGGATTGGAAGAATCAACATAGTGAAAATGTCCATACTACCCAAAGTGATATACAAATTCAATGCAATCCCCATCAAAATTCCAAAGACATTTTTCTCAGAAATGGAAAAAACTATCCAGACATTTATATGGAACAATAAAAGACCACGCATAGCCAAAGCAATGCTGAGCAAAAAAAATAAAGCTGGAGGCATAACACTACCTGACTTTAAGCTATACTACAAAGCTATAATAACCAAAACAGTATGGTACTGGCATAAAAACAGACACACTGACCAATGGAATAGAATAGAGAATCCAGAAATCAACCCACACACTTACTGTCAGCTGATCTTTGACAAAGGCACCAAGCCTATTCAGTGGCGAAGGGACTGCCTCTTCAGCAAATGGTGCTGGGACAACTGGATATCCATATGCAGGAGAATGAAACTAGATTCATACCTCTCGCCGTGTACTAAAATCAACTCAAAATGGATTAAGGATTTGAATATACACCCTGAAACAATAAAACTTCTTAAAGAAAACATAGGAGAAACACTTCAGGAAATAGGACTGGGCACAGACTTCATGAATACGACCCCAAAAGCACGGGCAACCAAAGGAAAAAGAAACAAATGGGATTATATCAAACTAAAAAGCTTCTGCACAGCAAAAGAAACAATTAAAAGAGTTAAAAGACAACCAACAGAGTGGGAGAAAATATTTGCAAAATATACATCTGACAAAGGATTAATATCCAGAATATATAAGGAACTCAAACAACTGTACAAGAAGAAAACAAGCAACCCATTTAAAAAATGGGCAAAAGAGCTAAGTAGGCATTTCTCTAAGGAAGATATCCAAATGGCCAACAGACATATGAAAAAATGCTCAACATCACTCAGCATCCGGGAAATGCAAATCAAAACCACATTGAGATACCATCTAACCCCAGTTAGGATGGCTAAAATCCAAAAGACTATGAACGATAAATGCTGGCGAGGCTGCGGAGAAAAAGGAACTCTCATACATTGTTGGTGGGACTGCAAAATGGTGCAGCCTCTATGGAAAATGGTATGGCGGTTCCTCAAACAATTGCAGATAGATCTACCATACGACCCAGCTATCCCACTGTTGGGAATATACCCAGAGGTATGGAAATCATCAAGTCAAAGGTATACCTGTTTCCCAATGTTCATCGCAGCCCTCTTTACAATAGCCAAGAGTTGGAACCAGCCCAAATGCCCATCATCGGATGAGTGGATACGGAAAATGTGGTACATCTACACAATGGAATACTACTCAGCTATAAAAACGAATGAAATACTGCCATTTGCAACAACATGGATGGACCTTGAGAGAATTATATTAAGTGAAACAAGTCAGGCACAGAAAGAGAAATACCACATGTTCTCACTTATTGGTGGGAGCTAAAAATTAATATATAAATTCACACACACACACACACACACACACAGACACACACACACACACACACACAAACGGGGGGGGAAGAAGATATAACAACCACAATTATTTGAAGTTGATACGACAAGCAAACAGAAAGGACATTGTTGGGGGGGGGAGGGAGAAGGGAGGGAGGTTTTGGTGATGGGGAGCAATAATCAGCCACAATGTATATCGACAAAATAAAATTTAAAAAAAAAAAAAGAAAAAAAAAATGACTGGGAAAGTCAAAAAAAAAAAAATGATTGTTATGTAAAGGTACTGAGAAATTGCTATAAGAAGGAATGTTTGCTAAGATCAAGCTTTTGTTAATTGCCTTACTGGAATGTCATCTGGTTTGTTTCACTGAAAGTTACCAGCCTATACTGTTAAACTATAACCCCACCTTTGTTCTCTTCCTGTAACTTCCTGATCTGGAAAATAAATGCAGGAAGAGAACCCCAATTCGGCATTAATTTCCCAAGGAAGAGTTGGCTCTCTCTTGAGCATCCCAAAGGGAGATTAACCACTTTGGGGCCTCTCACTGCTCAGAAGAGATGGGCTTTGAGTAATCCTTTGCATTTCCATCACCCAGGGGAAGAAACGCACCCTGGTAAGGGAATCACAGGTGGCTTTTGATTAGCGACTGCATGCGTGTGGCAGGTCAAAGTAAGGCTTTTTCAACCCTGGAGATATTTTTTTCATTTTCTTTACTTTTAAAATATGGATAATTTGTTAAGGAATGGGAAGTCTGAACATACAACTCCAAAGTCTCCTTAAAGTAGCAGGATGTAAGTAACTGAATGGCAGCTTGTAAAACTGTTAGTGGATATTAAACAACCATGTCCTTGATACCTCAAGGAAGGGAGCCTTAAAATAAAAATTTGGGAACAAATTGGTCACTGGTTAATTATGCAATGGGTCTCATTAAGGCTTCCCACCTAACAACTAGGAATCTATGTCAAGTCACTTTGAGAATAGAATTCTATGCTATCTTCTTAAAGGAAGAAAATCTTCTCTGCATCTTCTTGAAAAGGCTTGCATACTTTGCTTTACAATGTAAATTTGTTACCTTGCTTTCTTTAAAACAGGGTGAGGAATCACCAATAAGTCTTTTGAGAAAATACAATCTAAACCTGACTGTTCTTTTTACTAGTGAGCTTTTTTTTACATCTTGAACAAAACCTATAAGATACTTGTTTGTTCTGGTTGTTTTATGTCTGCATATATGCATGTGTAAGCTGTATGTTATATCTATATGTTCATGTTTGTCTGTGTAATTGTTTTATGTGCAAGGTACCAAATTGGCTTATAATTAATGCACACTCATTAAATAAATAAGTATACTTTTCAAGTTCATTTGACTTAAATTTTCCATAGTTTTGATAAATATATTTTAAAAATTTGATTCAAACCTTTTACCTAAATTTGTCTCTAGGTCAGTATGTCTCCTTGTTATCTCAGCTCTGCCTCCTGGCCATGCTGGGAGAAGCAATATCTTTTAGACATAAATAGTGAATACTGCCCTCTGCCTCTTTGGATTCCACTTGGCTCCAAATGCCACGTGGAAACCTGGGACCTGAAATGGCTACTGAAAAGAAACATGCCAAATATCGCATAGGCCCTAGTTAGCTTTATATAAGGGTATAAATCTAATACACCAAGTTTTTGGCTGGGAAACCATAAATAAGTATTTGGTAAATTTAGCTAAAACTCAAACTGGGCTTTGTGTAATTTGCTCTGATAAATGGACGCCTATTTACTAAACTGAATGTATAAAAATGTTCTTATCAACACACATTGTTGCCTGGGTTTACTAATCAAACAGGACTACATTTGTCTTTGTTAGAGGCTTTTAAGTTGTAAACCCCACCAAAACCAAAAAAACTAAATACAAAAAAAAACCTTTTTATATATAATTTTTAGACAAATTAGGCAAATTTAACATTGATAAAAAAGAAACAATTATATAAAAAGGAGGTGATTTAAAGAAGGCTATGGATGTGGGATATGGTTATGGTTGGAAGGGCTAGAGAGAAAGAAAAAATAATTTTTATGTAAGAAAGCATCTGGTACAGTGTATTTTTGTCCTAGAGTAAACTGACTGGCTATTTAGAAAGTAGGAAGTATAGGACAAAAACAGAATGTCTGAGTAAGTCTTGACAATGGCTTATGTAGATAAGTTTGTTAAAAGGGTTTTACAGTAAAAAAAATTAACTGGATTTAAAAACAAATTATGTGTGAATTTTTCTAAAAATTAATGTCAAAAGTAATCTAATACAGGGTTAGAATTTTCTCTCCTGGATAAAACAACCAGAGTTTCTTAAAAAAAAAAAAAAAAAAAACACTTGATTGCTCTTAACACAAAATTGCAAAAGGTTTTATCTTTTAGATAACTGACCTAGGGAGTTTATTTCATGTTTTATCATGATAAGTTCTTGTGCTCTCCACCTTTAAAACCCTTTGTCACTTTGGTTTTACTTTTTGTAAAAATTTGTGATCTTATTCAGCTAAATATTTTAAGCCTTTTGTTATTTAACAAAGCTTTCCAACATGATTCTGAAAGTTTAAAATAACTTTGAGGAATTCCAAGGTCCCTGGAGTTTCTCAAAGAATATATAATTGATGTATCAAAACTAATTGGCTTATTAAATAAATTAAACAATATGGGAAAGCATTGTCAGTACTTAAGGTGTTATGGATATGTGTTACAAAATCTTGTAAGGTTCTTATGTATCTGTGTCTTGATATAAATGCTACCGATCATAACCTTGGTTTAATTATAATTTTAAAATGTTATGTCTTCAAATATTTCATGAAAAAACTCTGATAGGTACAGTTTCCGACAAACTTTGAGTTCATAGCTTTAAACTGAAGTTCCAAAATTCAAATGAACAAACCCATGGGTTTGTGAAATTGTTCACAAAGGTAAAAACAACAAAAGTTAATTGGTAAATTAATTAAAAAGAATTATGGGTCTTTACAATTTCCTTGTTTTAAAACACTGCTGGTTCTCCTAATGTTTTCCAAATGTAAGAAAACTCTCTCCCTCTCTCTTCAGCTATCTAGAACTAACAACAGTTTGGTAATATGTCATTTAAAACAAAGATAAAAGCATTTGTTTTCTCCTTATTTGATCCCCCCCAAATTTAATAACTTTAAGTATTCTTATGATTATTATGACAATGTGGCTATTTTTATAATTTCAATGAAAATTAACTGTCTCTCTTTATAACAGGATATAATTTTAAACTTTGGATATGAGATAGCATGTCTCATTTCCAAGTTGCTGATCTCTGTTTGCCAAAAAATTTGGCCCAAACTGCTGCTTCATCCTGCTGTTCATCTTTCCTCCTGAAGTGGGACAGACAGATCTTCACCTGGGAAACAGCATTCCCAGCAATGTGGGACAGATCACTGAAAAAAGTGAGCTGAGAAGCTTCTTTCAATCTCCACCTGGGAAAGAGCCTTCCCAACACCAAGAGATTTATGCAAAGAAAAGTAAGACTTTTTCAATCTAGATATTGATCATCAATGCTTTTATGAGGAATGCCTTGATCCTAAAGGGGAAAATAACGTCTTCTCTACAAAAGCAGTTCTCTAAATTTTCCTGGCCTTAAAGAGGGTGTTTGCAACCTGGATGAGACATCGTATTCTTAAGCAAAAGACTTGTAATTGATCAAAGATTTAACAGAAGACTAGATGCTCTGGAAACAGTAATGTCCTGGACAGTTTTAACATTAACGAACTCTCTGGACTCAGAATCAACTATTTTAGGGACCGTTCCAGAGTTTCAACAATTGTTAATTACACCCAATTCACATCTGGAATGATGCCACTGCAGCTTCCCTGAGAGACGATGACATCATCAGTCCTCACCTGAAGTAAAGTAAAAGGACTTGCCATGCTGAACGATACTAACTTTGCTGTAACAAAATGCTTTTTTGTCTTAGCTGTGCCAATCTGATCTATAGTTTTGCTTTTCTATTAAATAAATAAAACAGGGGAGATGTGGAATATACTAAAAAGCATATGTACTTCACAGGACCTGGTTTTCCAAAGCCTTGCAGTTTGAAATATTGACCTTGCAAGGACAGGAAATTTTCCTCAGTCTATAAGTCTGTTGTAAGATAAGGATTGTGGCACAGCAAGGTTTCTGGCTCAAAGACAGACTAGTTACTGATTGTTATGTAAAGATACTGAGAAATTGCTATAAGAAGGAATATTTGCTAAGATCAAACTTTTGTTACTTGCCTTACTGGAATGTCATCTGGTTTGTTTCACTGAAAGTTACCAGCCTATATCCTTAAACTATAACCCCACCTTTGTTCCCTTCCTGTAACTTCCTGGTCTGGAAAATAAATGCAGGATGAGAACCCCAATTTGGCATTAATTTCCCAAGGAAGGGTTGGCTCTCTCTTGAGTGTCCCAAAAGGAAATTAACCACTTTGGGGACTCTCACTGCTCAGAAGAGATGGGCTTTGAGTAATCCTTTGCTTCTCCATCACCCAGGGGAAGTGGGGTGACAAATCCATGGGGGATGAAGCAATGCAAAGCAGCAAAGAAACCAATTACAGAGATCAATAGTGAGAGAGAAAGAAAAAAAAAAACTAAGACTCCACAAAACAACCACAAGACAATTAGAAAAATGGCAGAAATAAGTTCCCACATATCAGTAATAATGTTAAATGCAAACAGGTTAAACTCTTCAATTAAAAGACATAAGGTGGCCAAATGATTTTAAAAAAACAAGACCCAATGATATGCTGCCTACAAGAGACTCAGGATTGATTAAAGAAAAACATAGACTGAAAGTGAATGACTGAAAAATGATATTCCATGCAAATGAAAACCAAAAGCAAGCAGAAGTAGCCATACTTAGATAAGATAGATTTTAAATCGAAAACTATAAAAACAGACAAGGTTATTATATAATGATAAAGGGATCAATTCAACAAGAGTATATAACAGTTGTTAATATATATGCATCCAACACCAGAATACCCATATATATAAAACATTGTTAGATGTAAGAGGAAAGATAGATTGCCGTTCCATAATATTAGTGGATTTAATACCCTTCTTTCAACAATGGTCAGATCATCTTAACAGAAAATAAACATCTGACTTAAACTGCACCATAGACCAAATGAACCTCACAGACATTGACAGAACATTCCATACAACAGCTACAGAATACACATTTTTCTCAGCTGCAAATAGAATATTCTCCATGATAGATCATATATCAGGTCACAAACAAGTCTACACAAGTTTTAAAAGAGAACATATCAAGTCCTTTTTCTGACCACAGTGATGTAAAACTAGAAATCAACAAGAAAACAAACTCTGGAATACACGAAAATTAAACACGAAATTCATGTTTCATGAAAATACATAAAAATTAAACAACAGGCTCCTAAACAAACAATGGGTTATAAAGAAATTTAAAATATTCCTTGAGACAAGAATGGAGATAATACCAAAACCTATGGAAAACAACAAAAGTATTTCTAGGAGGAAAGTTTATAGCAATGAATGACTACATAAAAAAAAAAAGAGAGATCTGTCATAAACAACCTAATGTTGCACCTAAAAGAACTAGAAAAACAACAAATGAAACCCAAAATAGTAAGAAGGAAAGAGAGAATAAAGTCCAGAACACAAATAAATAAAATAGAAGCCAAAAAACAATTGAAAAATGATAAAATGAAGAGTTGGTTTTTTAAAGACACACAAAATGTTAAACCTTTAACCAGACTAACCAAGAGAAGAAGAGGGAAGACTCAAATGAATAAAATCAGAAATGAAAAAGTAGACATTACAATTGATACCACAGATATAAAAAGGGTCATAAGAGACTATTATGAGCAACTGTATGCCAAAAGAATTGATAACAGAAGAAATGTACACATTCCTGGACAATGCAATCTACCCAGATTAAATTATGAAATAAAAAATTGTGAACAGACCAATAACAAGTGAGGAAATTGAATTATTGATCCAAAGTATTCCATTAAAGCAAAGCTCAAGGCCTGATGGCTTTATTGATAAATTTGATGAAACGTTTAAAGAATGTTCTCTTTAAATTATTACAGAAAATAGGGAAGGAGAGAATATTTCCCAACTCATTTTATGAGGCCAGCATTACTCTGATTCCAAAACTGGATGAGGACACGATGAAAGAAGAAAATTATAAGCCAATATCTCTTATTAACATAGATTTGAAAATTCTCAACAAGATACTAGCAAACCAAATCCAATAGCATATTAAGAAGATCGTTCACTATGATCAAGTGGGATTTATCCCAGGGATGCAAGAATCATTTAACATATGGAAATCAATAAATGCGTTCACTACATTAACAGAAAGAAAGACAAAAATCATATGATCATTTCAATTCATGCACAAAAAGCATTTGACAAAAATCAACACTCCTTTGTGATAAAAAAAATCTTGAAAAGCTAAGTATAGAAGATACGTACCTCAAACCCATAAAGACCCTCTATGACAAACCCACAACTAACATCACACTCAATGAGGAGAACCTGAAAGTTTTTCCTCTTAGATCAAGAACAACACAAGGATGCCCACTTTTGCCATTTCTGTTCAATACAATACTGGAAGTCCTAGCTAGACAAAGCAATTACACAACAGAAAGAAATAAAAGACATCCAAATTGGAAGGGAGGGGGATCAAACTGTTCCTGTTTGCAGACAACATGATCTTGTACACAAAAAGCCCTAAAACATCCACTAAAACACTTTTAGAATTAATAAACAAAACAAGTAAAGTTGTAGGATATAAAATCAACATACAGTAGTAACATTTCTATATACTGGTAGCAAATTATCTGAAAAAAATCAAGAAAACAATTTCTTTTATGGTAATTAAAATACAAGATACATATATACCTAGTTATAAACTTAGGCAAGGAGGTGGAAAGACCTCTACCATGAAAACCATAAAATTTTGAAGAAAGAAAATAAAGAGATCACAAATAAATGGAAAGACAAACAATGTTGATGGAGTTTGGACGTGTTGTCCTTGCCAAAACTCATGTGGAAATCTGATGACCAATGTGGCAGTGCTGGAAGCTGTTTGAGTCATGGGGGCAGATCCCTCATGAATGGACTAATGCTCTCGCTAGGGGAAGAGGGGTAGTGAGTGAGTTCTTGCTTTGTTAGTTCTTACGGAGCTGGTTGTTTAAAGGACCCTGCCACCTCCTCTCTCCTTCTCTTGCTTCCTCTCACCATGTGATCTGCTTGTACTCCTGGGCTGCCTGCTTCTTTCTGCCATGAGTAGAAGCAGCCTGAGGCACATGCCAGATGCAGCTGTCCCAGAATTGTAAGCCAAATAAACCTTTGTTCTTTATAAATTACCCAGTCTCAGGTATTTCTGTTATAGCAACTTAAACAGACTAATACATGTGTTCATGTATTGGAAAAACTAATATTGTTAAAATGGCTATTCTTCCCAAAGTAAGCTACAAATTTAATTCAATTCCTATCAAAATACCAAAAATAAAAAATAAATTAGATTAAAAAAATTTTAAAATAAAAAGAATAAAAGATAATAAAAGAAATTTTAAAAAGCCTAAAATTCATATAAAACCAAAAAAGACACTGAGTAGCCAAAGCAATCGTGAAAAATCAACAAAGCTGGAGGCATCACACTCCCTGAGTTCAAATTATACTACAAAGCTACAGTACCCAAAACTGCATTGTACTGGCATAAAAACACATAATCCAATATAACAGAATAGAGAGTGCATAATAAATTCATGTTTCTACAGCCAACTGATCTTTGACAAAAGTGCCAAGAATACATATTGGGTAAAAAGACAGTCTCTTTAATAAATGGTGCTTGAGAAACTGGATATCCAATGTAGAAGAATGTTACTAGACCCCTACCTCTATGCACAAAAATCAATTCAAAATGTATTAAATATTTAAATATAAAACCTGGAACTATGAAACTACTAGAATAAAACATAGGGGAAATGATCTATGACATGAAGCTGGGTGAGAAAGTTTTGTATCAGACTTTAAATGCAAAAATAAACAAGTGGGATTACATCAAACTAAAAAACTTTTGTGCATCAAAATAAACTGTTTCAATGGGAGAAAATATTTGCAAACTGTACATTTGGTGAGGGGGTTAATAGCAAGAATATAAAAGGAACTTAAGTCAACAAATAACCAGTTGAGAAATGGGCATAGGATTTTAATTGACATTTCTCAAAAGAAGACATATAAATGGCCAGCAAGCATATGCAAAAATGCTCAACATCACTAATCATCAATGAAATGCAAATCAAAAGAGCAATTAGAATGATTATCATCAAAAGGGACAAAAGGAAACAAGTGCAGGCAAGAATGTGGAGCACTTGCACACTGTTGGTGAGAGTGTGAACTAGTACAGCCATTATAAAAAACAGTATGGAAGTTCCTCAGAAAATTAAAAATATAACTACCATTTGATCCTGCAATCCCACTATACCCAAAGGAAATGAAATTAGTATGTTAAAGAAATATCTGCACTCCCATGTTTATTGAAGCACAATTTACAATAGCTAAGCTATGTAATCAACCTAAGTGCCCCCAAACAGATGAATGGATAAAAAACATGGTATATAAACACAATGGAATTCTATTCAGCCATAAAACTGAATAAAATCATCTCATTTGCAGCAACATGATGGACTTGGAGGACATTATATCAAGGGAAGTAAGCCAGGCACAGAAAGACAAATACCATATGATCTTACTCATTTGTGGAATCAAAAAAAAAAAAATGTTGATATTATAAAAGTAGAGTAGAACATTGGTTACCAGAGACTGAGAAGGAGAGAGTGGGGAGGAAACTGAGCTTGGCCCCCAAGTATAAAATTCAGTTATATTGAAGGAAGAAGTTCTGATGTTCTATTGCACAGTAGGGTGACTATGGTTAACGTTTAAGTTTTGTATATTAAATAGTAGCTAGAGGAGAGGTTTTTCAACGTTTGCATCACAAAAATATCATAAATGCATGAGGTGATCGATACATTAACTACCCTTACCTGATTATCGTACAACATATGTGTATCAAAACATCAGATTGTATCCCATAAATATGTATTACAATGTATCAACTATCTAAATGAATAAATATGTTCCTGAAGTGACAATAATTTACATGAGCAGGTGTTGCAGATTAAATGGCACCTACTCCTGGTACACTGACCCACTTCTACTTCAATCCATAGCTAAAGTTTCATGAAAATCTTTCTATAACTAGATGACTGAAGAATAAAAATTAGATCTCAGTTGACATATCTGGAAACATCTGGAAATATACTGGTACAAGCTTACAGTCTCAGTGAAATAGAAGTATGGCTTGAACACTGGTAAATATAAGACTTCTCAGGGTCAAAATGTTCAGGTAACTTTTTTTTTTTTTTTTTTTTTTTTTGTCCATTTCACTCAGGAGAAAATTAGGATTCATGTCTCATATTTTTTTTTAAATTTTTTATTAAAACAATTGTACATATCTGTGGGGTATAGCGCTGAATATCAATACCTGTGAGCAATAAGTGATGCTCAGATCAGAATAATTACTATACTCAATCTTACACATTGTATCATTTTTTGTGGCCCTTTACTAATATCTAACTAATTCCCTCTACCTTCCCCTTTCCCATCTGCGTTGGCCTCAGTTTTGTTCTCTCCTTTTGAAAGTTCAATGTATTACTGTGATTGTTGTATCTTTTTAAAAATTTATTTATTTATTAGCTCTCATTTATGAGTGAGAACATGCACTATCTCTCTTTGTCTGCCAAGCTTATTTCACTTAACATAATTTTCTCTAAGTTCATTCATGTTGCTGCGAATGGCAGAATTTCATTCTTTCTTATGGCTGAGTAGTATTCCATTGTGTATATATACCACATTTTCCTTATTCACTTATCTGTCAATGACATTTAGGTTGTTTCCAACTCTTGGCTATTGTAAACAGAGCTGTGATAAACATGGGAGTTCAGGTGGTATCCCTTTGACATGATTTCTATTCCTTTGGGTATATACCCAGCAGTGGGAGTAGTGGATTGTATGGCAGTTCTATCTGTAGTTGTATGAGAAACCTCCACACTGTTTTCTATAATGGCTTCACTAATTTACAGTCCCACTAGCAGTGTAGGAGGATTTCCCCTTTCTCCTCATCCTTGCTAGCATTTGCTGTTCACTGTCTTTTTGATAATGGCCAGCCTAACAGGAAGGACGTGATATCTCAATTTGGTTTTGATTTGCATTTCCCTGATGCTTAGCGATATTGACCATTTTTTCATGTGTCTTTCGGCCATTTGTATATCTTCCTTTAAGAAATGCCTATTCAGCTCTTTTGCCCATTTTTTCATAAGGTTATATGTTTTTTTACTCTTATATTCTGGATATCAATCCCTTGTTGGATGTATAGTTTGCAGTATTTTCTCCCATTCTGTATGTTGTTATTTTGCTCTGTTAACTATTTCCTTTCCTGTGCCAAAGATTTTTAGTTTGATCTGATCTTATTTATTTTTTCTTTTGTTGCCTGTGCTTCTATGGTCTTATTCATAAAGTCTTTGCCTAGTTGTACTTCCTGAATTGTTTTCCCTGTTTTATTTTAGGAGTTTTATAGTTTCAGGTCTTATATTTAAGTCTCTAACCCATTTTGAGTTGATTTTGGTATGTGGTAAGAGATTTAGGTCTGATTTCATTCTTCTACATTTGAATGTCCACTTTTCCCTGCACCATTTATTGAAGAGGCAGTCTTTTCCCAAAGGAATGTGCTTATTGCCTTTGTCAAAGATCAAAGTTGGCTGTAAGGATATGGGTTGATTTCTGGGTTCTCTATTCTTTTCCATTTGTCTGAGTGTCTGTGTTTCTTCCAGTACCATGCTATTTTGGTCACTATAGCTTTGTAGCATAATTTGATATCAGGTAGTGTTATGTCTCCAGCTTTTTGTTGCTGTTGTTGTTCAGGATTGCTTTGGCTACTCGGGGTCTTTTGTTGTTCCTTATGAATGTTAGGATTGTTTTATTTTCTATTTCTGTAATGAATGTCATTGGTATTTTGATGGGGATTGCGCTGAATCTGTAGATTACTTTGGGCAGTATGGACATTTTCACAATGTTGATTCTTCCAATCCAAGAACATTGAAAGTCTTTCCATTTTTTTGCATCCTCTAATTTCTTTCAGCTGTGATTTGTAGTTCTGTGATTTGTAGAGATCTTTCACCTTCTTGGTAAAGTTTACCCCTGGGTATTTAAATTTTTTGTTGACTATTGTAAATGGGCTTGCTTTCTTGATTTCTTTTTCTGCTTGTTCATTACTACGTATCATAATCTTGAGAAGTAGTGATAGCTTGGATAGATGCACAGGGTCTAAAAAAATAAAAAACTTTTTGAGAAAGGGATCTGTGGAAATGCCATGCAGATAGAATAAACAAAGATGTAAGGGTATTTAAGTCTCATATAGCTACTATCAAAAAAGCACCAATTATAGAGGGTCCTAATTAATCAGATGGACAAGATAACCTGTCATATAGATATCAGTCAAATTTTTCTAGCCAAACAGAACTTATTCAATAGATGTATTCAATAGACTTAAAAAAAGATTGATCATAGTTGCAGAAATAATGAACATCATCTGATCAATATGGACTTCCTCTCATTCAGGCAGATCTGGTTATTGCTTCTGCTGAGGACCAACATGAAATTATTCTCCTGCTGTAGTGAAGATGATGGCAGTTTGTCAATAGAACTGGCAATGATCCTCACTATTGATTTGCTTTCTTGACTATCAGACATAATTCTGCTAGAAACCAAAATCTGTGATCTTACAGAATGCCTTACTCTCCGGGTATAAACTACATTTTTATTGTGATCACGGAAAATTTTTTACCACAGAAAAATGAGACCATGTGGATTTAAAGTTCACTGATATTACCACATACAAAATCACTAAGAATTTCTAACCTATGAGAATGGTGGAATAGAATAGTAAAGTCTTGCTGACAGACCATCATGGAGACAACTTGAGAGATAGTAGTGCTGTTCTTCAAGATATGTTGCTATGTTTTTAACAGTAACCAATCTATAATATTATGTACTTAGTTAAACTGTACAGGTCTTGGAATTAGTAAAGTTTGCCTGTTCTTTGCATTTGTTGACCAATAACACAATTGCAAACATTTTTCTTCCTATCCTTGACTCTGTTAGTAAATGTGAGCTGCTTTCTTGCCTAGGATTGCTTTTACCATACTGCAAACAATATTTCTAATGAACTGGAATTTGAAACTAGTATGTAGTCAATTTGATTGCTTCATGACATTGAAACAATTTGCAAAATGCTGTGTTCTTTGGAATATTAAACCTGATTATTGAGGAGGAGTATGAGCACTGCTTCATATTGAGGATGAGGAATGTGTCTGGAATGCAGACAGAGCACTTTTTCATATTCCTGTAGGTAGTATTTGTACATTTCCATTGCTTATAACAAAATATGTGAAACTGGGTTATTTGTAAGAAAATGAAATTTATTGCTTACAGTTTGAAGGCTATTGCTTGCAGGTTGAAGGCTGTAAAGTCCAGGGAACACATCTGGTGAGGGTTTTTCTTGGTTGTGGCTTCAGTGATACAGGGTATCCCATTGTGAGATGGCAGAAGCAAAGAGAGAGAGAGAGAGAGAGAGACTCACATACTCTCCTTTTATTTGATTTTTTTTTATAAATAGAAACAATTGATTATACATATTTATTTGGTATGGATTTGAATATCAATATCTGTGTGCAATATGTGGTGATCATGTCACAATAATTATTATACTCATGTTTACAGAATGTAACCAATCTTTGTTACCCTAAACTGATTTCTTGTTAATCTCCCTCCTTTACCTCTTTCTCACCCTTAATAACCATAGTTTTCCTTCTTTTTTTTTTTTTTGTTTTGAAAGTTAAGCATATTATTGTGATTGTTTTCTTTCTTTGTTTTCTAGCTCATACTTATGTAGATCATGCAGTATTTTTCTTTGTCTGGCTTATTTCACTTAACATAATTTTCTCTAAGTTCATAAAAATGACAGAACTTCATTATTTTATGACAGAGTAGTATTCCATTGAGTATATATACCGCATTTTCCTTATCCAGTCATTGTTGATGGACATTTAGGTTGTTTCCAACTCTTGGCTATTGTAAATAGAGCTGTGCTAAACATGGGAGGGCAAGTATCCCTTTGACATGATGATTTCTAATACTTTGGGTTATAACCAGCAGTGGAAGTGCTGGATTGTATGGTGGATCTATCTGTAGTTGTCTGAGGAACCTCCATACTGTTTTCTATAATGGCTACACTAATTTACAGTCCCACCAGCAATGTAGGAATGTTCCCCTCTGTCTACAACCTTGCAGCATTTGTTATTCTCTTCTGTCTTTTTGAAAATGGCCAGTCTAACAGGCATGAAATGATACCTCAGTGTGGTTTTGATTTGCATTTCCCTGATGCTTAGTGATGTTGAGCACTTTTTCATGTGTCTGTTGGCCATTTGTATATCTTCCTTTGAGAAATGCCTGTTTAGCTCATTTGCCCATTTTTAAAATGGGTTACTTGTTTTCTTCTGTTTAAGTTGTTTGAGTTCTTTATATATTCTGGATATTAATTTCTTATCAGATGCAAAGTTTGCAAATATTTTCCCTATTCTGTATGTTGTCTTTTTGCCCTATTAACTGTTTCATTTGCTGTACAGAAGTTTTTAGTTTTATATAATCCTATTTGTTTGTTTTTGTTGTTGTGTTTTTAGGATATTATTCATAAAGTCTTTGCAGAATTCTGCTTTCTGAATTGTTTCTCCTATGTTTTCTTTTAGGAGTTTTACAGTTTCAGGTCTTATATTTAAGTGTTTAACCCATTTTGAGTTGATTTTGGTATATGGTGAGAGATGTAGGTCTAGTTTCATTCTTCTACGTATGAATATCCAGTTTTCCCAGCATGATTTATTGAAGAGGCAGTCTTTTCTCCAATGTATGTTCTTACTGCCTTTTTCAAAGATCAAAGTTGGCTGTAAGTATATGGGTTGATTTTGGGGTTCTCTATTCTTTTCCATTGGTCTGAGTGTCTGTTTTTATGCCAGTGCCGTACTGTTTTTGGTTACAATAGCTTTGTATTATTTTGTATTTTTGTATTATTTGTATAATTTGAATGCCTCCAGCTTTATTTTTTTTTTGCTCGGGATTGCTTTGGTTATTCAAGGTCTTTTATTGTTCCATATGAATGTTAGGATTTTTTTCTATTTCTGTGCAGAATGTCATGATATTTTTGTGGGTAATGCACTGAATCTATAGATCGATTTGGGTGTATGAATATATTCACATCCTCTTGGATTGGAAGAATTAATGTGCTCTCCTTTTAAAGCCCTCAGAACCAGGCCTAATCTTCCTGGAATGTATCAATCCATTCACAAGGGTAGAGCACTTACAGTTCAGTCACCTCTTTGAGGGCCCCCACCTTTCAACTACCAGAAGAGCATTTCCCACTCTCTTAACATTGTCACAGTGGGGGTCAAGTTTTTGTAGGACATTCAGTCTAAGGCAGTGGTGATGGAAGTAATGAGGTAGTAAATAATGGAAAGATATTAGTAATCTAAATGTTAATTACTCAAACTCTCAAAGAATGAGGCTTTTGATTACCTCCTAAAATAATAAAAATCAGCTCAGAAGTGGGATACTGGATAAAAGCAATTATTAATAACAATTGTGGCCTCATTAACTATTTCACACAAGGTCTGTAGTAACTAAGCATATTTTCTCCATATTTTTACGTATATATTTTTATATAGAAAACATTTTTATCCTTTTCTTTCCCCTACTATTTTCTATAAGGTGTGCTAGTGGGGGTTAAAATTCTGTCTTCTAATAAAAGGAGGATTCTGACTCAAAAGGGAGTGAAATGAAGGGAGGCAGTGAGTGATTGTAAAATGGAACTCTCCTTTCTCAGGGAGAGGGTCAATGCATCTTAGTTTCCATAAGGCATAATTCTATCAGGTTATGGAGAACACCACTCCAGTTGGCATTGTTCTTTAAAAATGAATACTGACAAGAAACCATGCACAAGTGCTTGATAGTGACGGGGGTAGCAAAACAGATGTTTTTTTTCCCCAGTTAGTCCTTGTTCTCTTCTCTATCACAGGGATGGGATGTTAGGAATCTATATATTTCAGAAAACTTGCTGAAAGAGTTTCACATTTGAAATTGCCAAAGAGAGCCAGTGGCTTCAAGATTTGAAAGATTAAACAAACAAACAAGAAAAAGCAGAAACCATTATTGCTGCTCTACCACTGGCAAGCATGTGAAAGCTTCTGCAGACACTATTAAAGAAATTTTTGCAAGCGGCTCTTTGAACATCCTCTGGCAAATTTACTTTCATGGTACATTTGAATTCATTGGAAGTAGTTTCTGAATGCTAGATGTTACTTTCTTTACCTATATTCCTCTTTTATCTTTATTTTCTCTGTCCTCCCAAAAGTTTTGAAATTCTCTAATTTTGTTTTAAATTCCTTTTCACTTTAAAAACTAGACTCAATCCCTTTCTACATTTTAAAAAAAAAATTTAGACCACATTTTTAATTGATCCGATACTGAAATGTATCCTTCAGAAATTGTAATTTTTGTTCTTTAAATGAAGGAAATATGTGACCATACTTATCATTGTTTGAAATATCCTCATATTTAATATGCAGGTGAAAATGCAGTTAGCAAAAAATAGTATAAGGATACTGAATGTTTTTTTATTTATTGTATTGTTTTATTCAACTTATTTTAAGGCTTGGAAATTTGATCAATTGCTTGGTTAAAATGGCTCATGGCCCAGGACAAGGAAGACACTTGGCATGTGTTTTAACCATGTGACCTTAGGTTAGGTATGGTAAGGCCAGAAACAGATCAAGAAAGAGAAATTGGAAAGAGACTTACAGTTTTGGTAAGCTCACAGTTTCCTGAAAAGAACACACCATGCCACACAGGGCCACTCAGGATAAGCACAAGGACCAGCCGAGGCAGAGTGAGAGAGGGGAACTGTGGGCAGGCACCTTTATTGTTTTTTTTTTTTTTTCTTTTTTCTTTCAGGAAGGAAGGACTGTGACAAGGCAAGCAAGTATAAGATTGACTAATTTGAACAATTTCAGCAATTTCTAGGGCATATGGGCTTTAACTGGTTGTCTGGAACCTGGCTCTGGGGACAATAGAGCTGGTATGTAGTGGCCTGGTTTGTGAAAGCCCCAAAGGGAAGTTGTTGGAGGTGTGGACCTAACTGGCCACTCAAGAAGGGGAACTGACCAGCCTCTAGTCAGAGCCTCAAAATTAGATCAAGACAACATTAAAAAAATTAAAAACAAAACAAAACAAAAAAAACTATATTACAGCATGCCATGTTGGTCCTTAAGAAAATACTGTATATTTAATAGGTTTGTGTGTGTGCACACACGTATACAAGTATGTTGTTTTGTTTGTGTGTATATGTATGTAAACCTATAAGCTCATGAATTTGAGAAATAATGCTTTAAGTGGGCCTTCAACCTTAAAATCCTTCATAGATTTTTTACATTGTACTGTGAGGAACCCAAGCCACAAAGTGCTTTGGGATTAAATGACCATTTGGATCTTGTAATAATGAATTTTGATACACAGCAAGCAGTTATTGGGGTACTAAAAATACAGACTAATTTCTTCCTGGCATGTTCTCAATATCCACATCTTTTAGAATATGCACAGCTTTTTGGAAATTAAAACAATAGTATCTGAAATACAGGATACATTGATTAGGCACTTTAAAAGAACCAGTAAATTTGAAGGTATAGAGAAATCCAAAGTAAATCATAAGAAACATAAAGAAATCACTCCAAAGGATATCTAAATCAAGTTTCAGAAAATTTTAGTAAAAAATTATTAAAAGCATCTAAGAATAAAAAATAAAGTAACATTACCTATAGGATAACAGAGAAAAAGATCAGACAATACGAGGAGTATATTAATAACTAAAAAATATCATTATTTGGCTGAAATTCAAATTTTTCTGGGTGTCCTTCATTTTATATGGCAACCTCACCAATGCCAAACAGGTATACTACATATATTTAAAATATGGGAATCTTTACCTTGGATAGTAAGCTTTGAGTGATGATTGCATGAAATGGGGATGAGAATAAAGGTTAGATCAATGAGGGAACTAAAATGTTCATACTTGAATAGTGATGCCTCGAGTCCTTTTGTTTTGGTTTTGTTGTTGTTGGCTTTCACATCTTTATTCATTATCTTCTACTAATTTAATTTTATTGGTGTAATAATGTCGAGGTTAATAGCAGGGACCTGGAGTTCCCATAGTATTTCTCTAGGCAAGGCCTTCGTTTTCCTGACAGTGTGCCTTTATTTATTTTGTTTTCTTTACTCAATGTGTCCTACCCTCTGTTGGGCCAAGTCTATGCCTGTTCTTTTATTTCCTACTTATATTTCAAAGGCCACCTCAAGTGTAATTTCTTCTGTAAAATTTTTCATCAGCTCCATAGCCACATCACCATAGAGAAAAACGTACAGATTACCTAAGTTTTCCAGTAAGTCTTTGCATTGTTCTATATAGCAACTGTTACATTGTCACATAATTTCTCCCAAATAGACTGAACTCCTTAATAACAGGAAAAATATATTACTAATGGCTTTATTAATGACTATTTCCAAAAGGTTAAACTATTCATTGACTGACTTACATATGCTTAAATGTGGGTTCCATGAAATTAAATTTGTGGAAATAAAGTTTAAAAAAATCCTTGTGGTGTACCTGTAGTTTATGGGCATTGTGCTAAGACTGATAAAGGGCAAATTCTGCTATACCTTCTAGTCAGCTGCCTCATACACAAAGATATCACAAATATTTGAAGGAACTGCTGCTGTGGTTCTTGGGGAATTTATTACTAGGTTTAGCAAATGTGCTTGTACAGATCAATGGGCAATTATGTTGACCTTTCACTAGATTTTGCTCTCAGCATTTCAACTCTGCTCTTCACTTCCTTTTTAAAAATGTTATGGCATCTCTGTCAATAGGCATTGCTAGAAAACCCAGTTGATATTTTTCTTATTTCCTGGCGTTTTCTTTAGTGATCAAAAAGTGTTACCTATCTCAAAAACAGAAAGGATCCAAAAATGTCCCTAGAGAATATCATCATTGTTTACAGAGATATTTGTGTTCAGTTTGCAAATATACAGTGATGGGGGTTATATGAAACCTTGAAACTTCAGGGTGACGTAGGATTGCATGACAAAAGTGGAAGGCCACCAACCCCAATTATAAGACGTACTGGAGAGAAATGATGCTTCAACTTCTCAAAATTAAAATTTTCTTTTTATATACTTCTCTGGGGCACACTAACAAATCTAACAAATAGTTTAATATTAAAAAGAGTGTGAATATATGTGTTTACATATATACATATATAATTTCATCCTTTATGACTAACCAGACAATTTACTACAATGTGAAAGTAAGGTATAACTTCTGGATGAGTGAAAATACCCATAATCATCTATAACGATGACATCAGTAATTGAAGAAATGTGTAAGAGTTAGTGCTAATATATAGTGAAGAGTTTTTAGGGATTTTTTTTAGGTATTTCCAAAGTTTATTTCTTTTTTAGTGTTTTGTTTTTATTGGTTATGAATATTCATGTGATACAAAGCAAATTGTCACCACTCGTGGCTAAGATGTAATGGCCAGATCCATACTGGGAGCATGTCCATCACCACAAATTGTGATCATACCCCATGTCCCCCAACCAATTATCCCTGACCTCCCTCCCTATCCCCCTTTCTCTACTCCACTTGTATCCCTAGGTATGTTCTCTCCCTCTGCAAGTCCAATGCACCACTGTGGTCTTTTTTTCCTTTCTAATTTCTCTCTTAGCTCCCACATATGAGTGAGGACATACAGTATTTATCCCTCTGTGCTATGCTTATTTCACTCAACGTAAATTTCTCCAAGTACATCCATGTCGTTGCAAATGGGAGAGTTTTATTCTTTTTTTCTGGCACAGTAGTATTCTGTGGTGTATATATACCACAGTTTCCTTATCCAATCATCCTTTGATGGACATTTAGATCGGTTTCATATCTTGGCTATTGTGAACACAGCTGTAATGAACATGGGATTGCAGGTATCCCTTCAACAGGATGATTTCCATTCCTTTGAGTATATACCCAGAAGTGGGATTGCTGGATCATATAGAGGATCTATCTGTAGTTGCTTGAAAAACCTCCAAACTGTTTTCCATAGTGGTTGTACTACTTTACAGTCCCACCAACAGGGTAGGAGCATTCCCTTCCCTCCACATCTTCTCCAGCATTCATTATTCTCTTTCTTTTTGATTATAGCCAGTCCAACAGGGGTGAGATGAGATCTCAATATGGTTTTAATTTGCATTTCGCTGATGACTAGAGATGCTGAGCATTTTTTCAGGTACACATTGGCCATGTGTATGTCTTCCTTTGAAAAATGTCTATTCAGTTCCTTTGCAAATTTTTTAATTGTTTTTTTTTTTTTACTTTATAATTGTTTGTGTTCCTTATATATTATGGATATTAATCCCTTTTCAGATGCATAGTTAGCAAAAATTTTCTCCCACTCTGTAGATTGTCATGTTACTCTGTTGATTGTTTACTTTGCTGTGCAAAAGTCTTTGAGTTTGATATAGTCCCATTTGTTTAATTTTTCTTTTTGTTGCTTGTGCTTTGAGGCTTATGTTCATAAGGTCTGTGCCCAGACCTAGTTCCTGAGGTGTTTCACTTATATTTTCCCTTGGTAATTTTACAGTTTCACATCTTATACTTAAGTCTTTAATCTGTTTCAAGTTGATTTTAGTACATGGTGAGAGGTGTATATCTAGTTTCATTCTTCTACATATGGATATCCAAGTTTCCCAGCACCATTTATATAGAGGCAGTCTTTTCCCCAATGTATGTTTTTGTTCCCTTTGTCAAATATCAGATGGCTATAAGCCTGAGGGATGCATTCTGGGTTCTCTATTCTGATCCACTGGTCTGAGTGTGTATTTTTATGCCAGTACCATGCTGTTCTGGTTATTATAGCTTTATAGTATAATTTGAAGTTGGGTAGTGTTATGCCTCTGGCTTTATGTTTCTTGCTGAGGATTGCTTTGGCTATTTAGGGTCTTTTGTTGTTCCATATGAATGTAGAGATTGTTTTTTTTTCCATTTCTGTGAAGAATGTCATTGGTACTTTAGTAGAGATTACATTGAATCTGTAGATTGCTATGGGTAGTATAGACATTTTCACAATGTTAATTCTTACAATCTGAGAGCATGGAATGTCTTTCCTTCATTTTGTGTCTTCTTTAATTTTTTTCAATAGTTGTTTGTAGTTCTCATAGTACAGATCTTTCACCTCCCTGGTTAGATTGATTCCTAGGTATTTTATTTTGTGTGTGACTCTTGTAAATGGCCTTACTTTCTTGATTTCTCTTTCTGTTAACTCAATATTGGAGAATATAAATGCAACTGATTTGGGGGCATTTACTTTGTATCCTGCAACATTACTGAAATTATTAACCAGCTCTAGGAGTTTTTAGATGGAGTCTTTAGGTTTTTCTATATACAGTATCATGTCATTGGCAAATAGGGACAGTTTGACTTCATCTTTTCCAATCTCGATGCCCTTTATTTCTTTCTCTTGCCTGATTGCTCTGGCTAGTACCTCCAGTAATATGTTAAGCAGAAGTGGTGTGAGTGGGCATCCTTGTCCTGTTCCTGTTTTAAGGGAAAAGCCTTCTTTTTTACCCTCATTCTAGAATGATACTGGTGGTGGGCTTGTCATAGATGGCTTTTATTATGTTGAGATGCTTTCCTTCTATAGTTAATTTGTTGAGAGTCTTTATTATGAAGAGATGTTGAATTTTATCAAATGCTTTTTCAGCATCTATTGAGGTAATCATATGGGTTTTGTCCTTGAGTTTATTGATGTGATGTATCCCATTAATTGACTTTCATATGTTGAAACATCCTTGCATCCCTGGGATAAATCCCACTTGATCATGGTGTATAATTTTTTTTGATGTGTTGCTGTATTAGGATTGCTAATATTTTGCTGAAGATTTTTGCATCTATGTTCATCAAGGATGTTGGCCTGTAATTTTCATTTTTTGTTTTGTCTTTATTTGGTTTTGATATCAGAGTTTGTGGGCCTCACTGAATTAGTTTGGGAGAATGGCTTCTGTTTCAATTTTTTGGAATAGTTTGAGGAGAATTGGTATTAATTCCTCTTTAATGGTTTTCAGCTATAAAGCCATTTGGACCTGGGCTTTTCTTTGTTGGAAGATTGCTAATTACTGGTTCCATCTCATTGCTTGTTATTGGTTTGTTCAGGTTTTCCACCTCTTCTTGGTTCAGTCTGTGTAGTTTGTATGTGTACAGAAACTTATTCATATCTTCCATGTTTTCAAATTTTTGTCATACAGTTGTATATAATAGTCTCTAATGATTCTTCATATTTCTGTGGTATCAGTAGTAACATCTCCTTTTTCATTTCTGATTTTTGTTATTTGGATCTTCTCTCTTCTTTTTTGTCAACCTAGCTAAAATTTTGTCTATTTTATTTATCTTCTACAAAAAACAACTTTTTGTTTCATTGATCCTTTCTATCATTTTTTGGGTCTCTATTTCATTTAGTTCCACTCTGATCTTAATTATTTCTTTCTGTCTACTACCTTTAGTAATGGATTGTTGTTGTTGTTCAAGTTCTTCAAGGCACAGTATTAGGTCATTTATTTGAAGCCTTTTCATTCTTTTGATGTAAGCATTTATTGCAATAAATTTGCTTCTTACTACTGCTCCACAGGTTTTGGTATGATGTATCTTTATTTTCATTAGTTTCAAGAAATTTTTTGATTTCCTGTTTAATTTCTTCTTGGACCCATAGGTCATTCAGGATCCTATTGTTCAGTTTCCATGTATTTTTATAGTTTCCAGAGTTTTGCTTATTATTAATTTCCAGCTTTAGTACATTGTGGTCTGAAAAGATTGTTGGAATGATTTCAATTTTTTTAAATTTGCTGAGACTAGATTTGTGACCTAACATGTGGTCTATCCTGGAGAATGTTCCATGAGCTGATGAGACGGAAGTATATTCTTTAGTTGTTGGGTGAAATGTTCTGTGCCATATCCAGGCGGCCTAAGTTGTGGACTAAATCCTGTGTCTCTTTGTTGACTTGTTGCCTGGAAGATCTGTTCCATACTGAGAGAGGGGTGTACTGATCACCCACTATAAATGTATTAGGGCCTATTTCTTTCTTTAGGTCTAAGAGTGTTTGCTTTATATATCTATGTGCTCCGGAATTGGGTGTGTATATACTTATGATTGTTATGTGTTCTAGCTAGATAGACCCTTTTATCATTATGTAGTGGCCTTCTTTGTCTCTTTTTATGTTATTTGGCTTAAAGTCTATTTTTTCTGATATAAGAATAGCTATCCCTGCTCTTTTTTGGTTTCCATTTGCATGGTATATCTTTTTCCATCCCTTCATTTTTAGTCTGTGTGTTTCTCTACAGGTGAGGTGGGTCTCTTGAAGACAACATGTACTTGGGTCTAGCTTTTTAATCCAGTCAGTTAGTCTGTCTTTTGAATGGGGAGTTTAATCCATTCACATTTAGGGTAGTTATTGACAGGTATTGTTTAATTCCTGTCATTTAACTGCTTTTTGTGTAGATGTTTTAAATATCTTTTGATCCTTACTTGCACTTTTATCTATCTTCTTCAATGTTAGTTGGATATTTGAGGTGACATGATTTGGCTTCTTGGTCCTTCTCACTGGCATTTTTGTTTTAACAGCAGGTTTTGCTCTTTCTTGTGTATCCATGATAGTCACATTCATTATTCAGATTCCAGATGCAGGACTCCCTTGAGAATTTGTTGCAGGGCTGGTTGTGTGATGGTGAACTCCCACAATTTTTGTTTGTCTGGGAAATGCACTATTTCTCCCTCATTTCTGAAGGAGAGCCTTGCAGGCTAAAGAATTCTTGGCTTGCGATTTTGTTCTTTTAGGGTTTTGAATACATCATTCCACTTTCTTCTGGCCTGTAGGGTTTCAGTTGAGAAGTCTGCTGTTAGTGTGATATGAGTTCCCTTATAGGTGACTTAATGGCTTTCTCTTGCTGCTTTTAGAATTCTCTCTTTGCCTTTAAGCTTTGCAAGTTTAACTATAATGTGCTTTGGAGAGTATCTTTTTGGATTGAGTTTGTTTGGGGACCTTTGAGCTTCCCGGATCTGAAGGTCTGTATCTCGCACTATACCTGGGAAGTTTTCTGTTACTGTTTCCTTGAACAGGTTTTCAATACCTTTTCCTTTCTCCTCCCCTTCAGGAATACCCATGATTTGGATGTTAGAGCACTTGAGGTTGTCTGCTATCTCTCTTAGATTTTCCTCATTATTTTTAATTCTTCCCCCCCTTTTCTTTGTCTGCCTGAGTTATTTCAAAAAGAGCATCTTCAAGCTCTGAAATTCTTTTTTCAGCTTGTTCTACCCTGCTGCTCAAGCTCTCAGTCATGTTTTATATTTCCTTGAGCAAATCTTTCATTTCTAGAAGTTCTACTACACTCTTTTTAAAGGTATTAATCTCTTTGTAGGTTTCCTCCTATTTTTTTCGTGTTTCATTGTGTTCTCTAATTGAGTCTTTTATTTCTTCAAGCTTTCTTAAGATCATTGCTCAGAATTCTTTTTCAGACATTAAGCATTACTGTATTCCTTTGGTGGTGTCATATCTTCTTGTTTGTAGTTCTAGTATTTTTGTTGTTGATGTTTGGTCATCTGGTAGAGGACTTGCTTCTTCTGTTACTCTGGGGTTGGCTATGAGGATAAAGACTTCTTCCTCTACTTGCAGGCTCTACCAGTGATTCTTCTTATATCAGTGTAGTCAAGTGAGTGGAAAGTTGCCTACAGAGTGGCCTTGGCTGCAACTGTGGTGTTGGAATGTCCTTGTGGTGACAGAAGGTGTGGAGGTATCTATATTATACTGCCTTGGCTCCTGTTCTAGCTTTCTGTGGCTGTATACCGAGCCCCTAGTGCTGTTCAGGTCTCAGCTCACCTCAGCATCTACTGGGCTATGTGCAATTCCCTTCCCTCCCCCACGGCCATAGACCGGACCCCAATGCCACAAGGGTCGGGTCTCAGCTTGCCTCAGCAGCTGCTGGGCTATATGCACTTCCCTTCCCCCCAGGGCCTTTGACTGAACCCTGGTGCCACAAGGGTCTCCATGGCTGCTGGGCTGTGGGTATTTCTCTTCCCTCTGGACTGAGACACAGTGTGGTAAGGGTCTGGTCTTGACTCACCTTGGCAGCTGCTGGGCTCAAAGACTTTCTATTTCCTAGTTCTCTACTAAAATTTTTTTACATGTTTTCTTATTTAATCTACACAGCACTATACCTTTTATAGATAAGGAAACTGAAGCCTGGAACAGTTAAGTAACACACCATTACAAGGACTACAGACAATATAACCAGGATCTGAACATCATTCCTGTTCTCTTAAACCATGGAAAACTTCCTCTCCAGCTTTCTTATAACATCACAAAAGCAGAGATTGTGGCTGCAAGTATTAAGAAAAAGAGCATTACAAACAAGAACCCAAAACTATAATAAATGCTAATGGATTAGTTCAGTGATTTATACTTTTCTGGCTGCTGTGAAAACAGTGCTGAATTTCATAGATTAAAAATCCTATTCTTATTTAGTTAAAAATCCTTATGAGGAGGATATACAATAAGCAAGTAAACTATTAAAAGAAGAAGATAGTTTCAGCAAGGGGTAAACATTAAAACAGTAAAATATGAATGATGAAATATGAACACTAAGAGCTTCCTCTGCAGATTGGGTGATAGGTAAGACCTCAAGAAACATGTTGACATTAAGCTGAAGCTTGGACAACAAAAAGGAACAATTTGGAGAACGGCTGCAAGAAAATCTTTCCAAGAAGATGTGGATGGCAGTAGTCCTAAGATGGAAAAAAGTTTGTCCCATTTGAGGAAAATAAGTTTAGCGTGGCTAAAGCGTAATAAGAGTGGTCACCTACATAATTAGCAGATCCCAAGGTCAAATGAAAATGTGGGGTCCTTTACTTAAAAACTGTTGAGACTTTCCAGACAGCAACAGCAGATGATTAAGCCAAGCATGGATCCTTTCTGAGCACAGGGCCCTATGTGACTGCACAGAAAACCAACTCCAAAAGTGATAACAGTGAGAAAGGAAACAAGATATGGTTAGAGAGAGAAGCCATATTATTCTGAGCTCTATGAGCCACAGAAAATTGTTTTTTTAAATTATGAATATTCATGAGATACAAAGCTAATTGTCACCCCTTGTGCCCATGATGTGAGGGCCATATTCATACTGGCAGCATACCATTACCAGAAATTGCTCTTGTACCCTGTGTCCCCCACCCAATTATCCCCAACCTCCTTCCCCCTCCTCATTTCCCCCATTGAGAAAATAGAATAATTTAATCAGGCCCTCTCATCTCGGGTCTGGTTGGAGGTGGTGCATTACATTTTTTGTAAATAAGTTGTGTATGGGTGGAGTTAGTGTGCATGTGTGGCACCGAGGCTTGGCTGGTGTCTGCTCCCTTGGGTGCTCGTGCCATGTAGCCATGCTCTCAGACCTATGGCTTCCAAGGACCTTTTTGCTGGTTACCTAGCTCATAGATCTGCATTTGAGGGGTCTGTTGATCCAGTCTGGCAAGTGAAGGGTTTATGACCCAGTCTGGAGAATGGGCTTGAGGGGTCTCTGAGCTCATCCCCCACTCCACTTTGTATCACAAGGAATGTTCTCTCCCTCTGCAAGACCAATGCATTATTGTGGTCTTTCTTTCCTTCCTTCATTCTCTCTTAGCTCCCACATATGAGTGAGCACATGCGGTATTTATCCCTAAGTGCTTTGCTTATTTCACTAAACATAAGCTTCTTCAGGTTCATCCACGTTGTGATGAGAAGACAATGGAAAACTTTAAACAGGTAGTGAGATTTTATTTAAAATTACGAGGGCACAGTTTACCTATTTTGCACAGTGGAACTAGGTACCATGAGGAGAAACAAAAAGTTACTAGGCTGTGTTAGTAGGTCTGGAGTTTGTAGAAAGACTCTAGACCAGTATCAATAAAAATGTTACAGCCAGGTAGTGAGAAGAAGCTATCAACTAGAGAGATACATGTGGGGCTGGGGGAGAGAGAGGAAGAAAAGGAGAGGTAGAGAAGAGAGAGAGAAAGAAGTAGACAATTATAGGAAGCAACGTTGCTTTACTTAAAGCAGTGTTTAGTTAGATGACGAAGTGGCATGTTGGTAAAAGTTTACCAACTGTATCTCGAAAAGACAGTATTTGTGTGTATGTATTAGTCCATTTTTGTTGCTTATAACAAAGTACACTGAACTGGGTGATTTATAAAGACAAGGAAATTTATTGCTTATGGTTTCTGAGGCTGAGAAGTCCAAAGTCCATCTGGTGATGGCGACAGTGACCTAGGGGTCTCACATTGCAAGATGGTGGAAGCAGAGAGCCCAAAAGGCAGACTCTCCTCTTCTTTTAAAACCCTCAGAACCATGTCCCTGACCACCATTTGTAATCCATTCTCTACTGCATGGCCCTGCAATACAACCACCTCTTCAAGGCTCTACCTTTCAATTACCATCATAGGATTTCCCACCCTCTTAACAGTCACAGTATCTAATACACAAAAGTTTGTAATACATAAAACTTGAGGGACACAATTCAAGCTTCAGGGAGTTTTGGGGGGACAGAATTCAATCCACTACATTCTGCCCCTGGACCCCCAAAATTCATGTCCTTTTCACATGCAAATGCATTCATTTCATCCCCAAATTCTTAACTCGTTTCAACTCAAAGGTCCAAAGTTCAAAGTTCCTTCTGTGAATTAAAAACAAGTTATCAACTTCCAAGATACAATGGTGGGACAAACATAGGATACATATTCCCATTTAAAAAGGGAGAAATAGGCCAAAAGATAGGGGTAACAGGTCTGAAACAAGTCCAAAACCCAGCAGGGCAGGTATAAAATCTCAAAGCTGGTGAATCATGTACCTTGACTATGGATGCTGGTGTGGAGGTCGGGTCCCCAAGTCCTTGGGCAGCTCTGCTCCTATGGTTTTCCTGATGGTATGCTACACTTCGGCTCTCCCAGGCTGTCATTTCACTCTGGTAGCTCCACAGATCTGGGTTCTCCATGGCAGTCCTGTTCTCAGGGCTCCACTAGACATGGTGCTGTTGGGGTTTCTCTGCTGCAGTTCTGTCCCCATATTTCTGCTCAGCATTGCTCTAGTGAAGGCTGTCTATGGTGACTCTGCCCCTGTGGCAGATCTCTTCCTGGGCCCCCAGACTTTTCCATACATCCTTTGAAATCTGGGTGAAGGCTCCCAAGGCTTCACAGCTCTGGCATTCTGTGAGCCTGCAGCCCTAACACCACGTGGATACTACCAAAACTTCTGGCTTCTATTTTCCAAAGCTGCAGGTCTTGCCACACCTCGGGCCAATTTAGCCACAGCTGGAGCAGCCAAAACAGTTGGGGTGCTGGTGTGGGGAGCAGCTTCCCAATGTGACCCTGGGCAGTGAGCCCATGGAGGGCATTTCAGGCCTGTTCGCCAAGACCATTCTGTCTCCCTAGGTCTTCGGGCCTGAAATGGAAGGATTGTCCTCAGAGGCTTCTGCAATGCCTTCGGTGCCCTCTTCCCCTTCTCTTAATGATCCCCTTCTTTTGCACTAATCTTCTTAACTAAGGGTCGCTGGGCTGCACCACTACATACTCTCTGCATCTTTACTACATGGCCAGACTCTGCTTTCCTTTTAAATTCTGGCATCATGTCATATGTTTGCCACCATAACTCAGTGTGGGCTGTCACAAGTAGCCATGCAGCTTCCTGAATGTTTTGCTGCTTAGATATTTCTTCTGCCAAATACTCAGGTCCACAGTTCTTAAGTTCCAACTTCCTCAGCGTCCTAGGGCATAGACACAATGCAGCCAAGCTCCTTGCCTGTTCATAGCAAGGGTGATCTTTGCCCCAGTTTCCCATAAACTCCATCTGATTTCTATCTGAAACCTCCTTAGAATGGTCTTTACAGTCCATATTTCTATCAGCATTCTGCTCACCACCATGTAACCAGTCTCTAAGACATTCCAAACTTTCCCTCCTCTTTTTGTCTTCTTCTGAGTCTTCCAAACTCCTCCTACCTTTGCCTAACACCCAGTTCCAAAGCCACTTCCAACACCCCACTTCTCTGGTACCAGTTTTCTGTATTAGTCCATTTTGTGTTGTTTATAACAAAACACTTGGAATTGGGTAATTTATAAAGAAAATGAAATTTATTTGCTTACAGTTTCTGTGGCTGAGAAGTCCAAAGTCCACCTGGTGGTGGCAACAGTGACCCAGGGCTCTCACATTGCAAAATGGTGGAAGCAGAGAGAGCAGAGAGAGCAAAAGGCAGACTCTCCTCTTTTTTTAAAGCCCTCAGAATCACTCCCCTGACCACCATTTATAATGCATTCACTACAGCACTGTCCTACAATCCCATCACCTCTTCAAGGCTCCACCGTTCAATTACCATAATGGGATTTCCCACCCTCTTAACAGTTTCTAATATGTAAAAGTTTCTAATACATAAACCTTGGGGACACAATTCAAGCTTCAGGGAATTTTGGGGGAACATAATTCAATCCACTACATTATGTATGTCTGTACATACATGTACACATACATGAGGGCACTTCAAATATTATACATATATTGTATAATAGTTTTTTTAATAAATCAGGCCGGTATAAATGATATTTAGTGTACTTTTAGATGATAAAGTACCCAGTATCTTTTATTGTAAATTTCATATAGCTTATTCTCACAAAATGCTTTTGTTGATTTTTGCTGAAATTGTGTATCTATTGCTAACACATGGTTGAAAATGATGATCAGGTGCACTTCCAACATGTGGATCAATATTTTCTTTTATGTTAGTGAGTCAAGTGTGAAACAACAAATGTGTATTTTGGAATTTTACTCATTTGTCCGTGATTTAAGTGACTTCTAAGCTGAATCAGAATTTCATTAATCAGATTTTATAAATTAGCTGTTCATCAGTCACTGAAGTGATTCTTTTGGTTCTTGCATGAAACACTTTTTTCTTCCAATCACAATCTGTGATTTCCTCATGGTGCTATAAAACATTATAAAACATTATAAGGAGGTTGAAGAAGAAATTCATTTTGGCTTAGAATAATAGAGATAGTATGAACATTATAACAATATTAATTTTTCCAATTAATGCACACAGAATATATTTCCATTTATCTGCATGGTCAACTTCTTTCATCAGTGTTTTAGTTTTTAGTGTACAGGTCTTTTACCTCCTCGGTTAAATTTATTCCTAAGTTTGTTTTTAGGGCTATTGTAGATGGGATTGTTCTCTTGATTTCTTGTATAGTTTATTGTTAGAGTATAGAAACGCTACCAATCTTATATGGTGATCTTGTACCTCACAACTTTACTAGATTTTTTTTGTTCTAACAAGACTTTTTGGTGGAGTTTGTAGTGTTTTCTATAGATATTAGCTCATCATCTATAAATAAGGACAATTGAACTTTGTCCTTTCCAATTTGAATGACTTTTACTTCTTTCACTCGTGTAATTTCTCTGGCTTGAACTTCTAGTACTATGTTAAATAAAATTGGAAAGTATGGGAATCTTAGTCTTATTCATGATCTTAGAAAGTTTTCAGCTGTTCTCCACTGAGTATGACATTTGCTGCAGGTTTGTGATATTTGGTCTTTATTATGTTGAGGTACACCATCTATACCTCATTTATTGAGAGTTTTTATCATAGAAGAATGTTGGAATTTATCAAATGCTTTTTATGTATCAATTAAGATGATCATATGCCTTTTATACTTCATTCTCTTAATGTGGTGTATCACATTTATTGATGTTCTTATGTTGAACTATACTTACCCAGGAATAAATTTCACTTCATCATAGTGTATGATACTCTTAATGTGCTGTTGAATTTGGTTTGCTAGTGTCTTCTTGACAATCTTTGCATCTATATTCATAAGGGATATTGGCCTGTAATTTTCCTTTCTTGCAGTATCTTTATCTGTGTTTGAGATCAGAGTAACACTAACCTTGTACAACTAGCTTGAATATGTTCCATCCTCTTAATTTTTCTTAGAAGTGTTTGAGAAGGTTTGGTGTTAATTCTTCCTTATATATTTGGTAGAATTCACCAGTGAAGACATCAGGTCCTGGGCTTTTCATTTTGGAGAGGTTTTTGATTACTGATTCAATCTCCTTACTCATTGTTCTGCTCAGATTTTTCTATTTCATTATAATTCAGTTTTTGTAGGTTATATCTACAAATGTATCCATTTCTTATAGGTTATCCGATTTGTCTGCATGCAATTGTCCATAGTAGTCTTTTATGATCCTTTGTATTTCTGTAATACCAGATGCAATGTCTCCTCTTTCATTTCTGATATTATTTGAGTCTTCTCTCTTTTTTCTTTGTCGACCTATAAAAGTTTGTTAATTTGTTTTTATTTCATGTATTTTAATCCACAGCCACACTTTGTCTTTCAACAGGAGTATCAATCCATTTACGTTCAAGTGTTAATAGATACGGACTTACTACTATCATTATTTTAATTGCTTTCTGATTATGTTGTAAATTATTTGTCCATTTATTCCTCCATCGTTCTCTCTTGGGATCAGATGATTTTTCTAGTGGCATGCTTTAATTTATTACTGTTTATCAATTGTGTATCTACTACAGGTTTTTTTCTTTATGGTTACCATGAGGCTTACATAAAACATATTATAGTTATAAAATGCTATTTTAATACAACTTAACTTTAATTGCATAAAAATACCCAAAACTTTGAATTTATCATTTTACTATCTCCCAGCCTGTAAGGTTTCTGCTGAGAGTTTGCTTCTAGCCTTAGTAAGAGTCCTTATTTGTAATTTGCTTCTTTTCTCTTGCTACTTTCAATATCCTCTCCTTGTCTTTGATTTTCTGACAGTTTGATTATAATATGTCTTCGGATATTCGTTTGGATTGAATCTGATGGGAGATATTTGACTTTTCTGTTCCTAGGTATTTATATATTCCTCCTGAATTGGAAGTGTGCTGATACTATTTCTTTAATGCTTTCTAACCCTTTTTCTTTCTCTTCTTCTTTTACTCATATGACTAGTATATTTGCTATATTGGTATTGTGCCATAAATCCTGTAAGCTTTCTTCACTTCTTTTCATTATTTTTTTTTTTTCTCTTCTGCTTGTGTGCAGCTAGCTGGTATGGTACAGAGAGCAAATTTCAATCTGTGTTAAATTTCTCATTTTGGTTGTTTGTTTTCCTGATATTGTTGAGTTGTTTTTTCTGTATTTTTTTTTTTTTTTGAAGTTGTATGAGATTTCTTAAAGCAATTATTTTGAATTCTTTGTCAGGCAACACATAAATCTCTATTTTTATTAGGGTTATTTGCAGGTGCTTTATTTTGAGTTTCTGGTGGTATCATGTTTCCCTAATTGTCTGATGTTTGTGAACAGCCCTGGAGCCTGTATATGTGGGGACTACTGGACCATGTGGCCCCAGGCACTGAACAGGACTGGAGATTGTCTGCAGATGTTGTCCTGGTTCTGTGCGCAGTTCAGAGCCTGGGACTGCTGGAGTTGGCGTGGCAGTGAGGTGGAATTCAAGATTGAATCAGCCTAGAGCTGTAGCATCTGACCTCCGGCAGGCCTGGAGACCCAATCTGTGGGTACTAATCTGTAGTCTGGGGCTCTGGGAGCCTGCCTGATGTATGGTTTAACTGGTGCAGGCAATGTAAAATTCTTTTTTCTAACCTCTTCAATTCAATTTTTTATTATTTCTGTGCTATGCCAGGCACTGTGATCTCTTACCTGGTTTTCTTAGTACTTATGAAAGTATTCTCATGTATTAATAATTGTTCAAGTTGATGTTTCTGCAGATGGATGAATGCTGAAAGTCTTATTCTACCATCTTACTGATATCTGAGCCCAATCCCAACAGTTTTCTATTTATCATCTTATGTTGTTATAGTTTAAATCGGGTAAGAGTATAATTACATTTTGATGTATTTTTTTTATCTTTTATATTTATCTATGTAATTATTTTTAGCATTGCTTTGTATTAGTTCATTGTCTGTCATTTATAACAGAATACTTTAAACTGACTAATTTGTGAAGAAATGAAATTTATTTCTTACAGGTTTGGAGTCTGAAAAGTCTAAGATCCAAGGGTGAGTCTGGTGAGGTCCTTCTTCTTGGTGGAGATTTCCTACACAGTCCTGTGGTGATGCAGGTAATCACATGGTGAGGAGAGGGAAGAGCACTTTTAATGTGCTTACTTATACTCTCCTTGTGAAGCCACCAGTCGACACCCATGATAACCCATTAAACCATTCACCCATTACTCAATGAATAGATTAATCCACTTATGAGAGCATTGTTTTCATGATCCAATCACCCCCTAAAGGCACCACCTTTAACACTGACACAGTGGGGATAAATCTTCCACTGGAACTTTGGAGGGGACAAATATTCAACCCATATCACTCTATTTTTTCATGTTAATTATTGTTACCTTGTAGTGCCTTTTCATTTCAATCTGATAAGCTTCCTTTAATATTTATTGTAGGTTAGGTCTGGTATTAAATTCTCTCAGGGTTTTGGTTTTATTTTCATCTTGGAAGTATTTATTTCTTCTTTTTGAAGAATATTTTTGCTGGATATAGAATTATTTGTTGACAGTCTTTTTCTTTTAGCACTTTGAATATGTCATCCCACTTCTTTCTGGTGGCCTCCAAAGTTTCTGATAAGAAGTTGACTACTAACTCAACTCACTGTGGCTACCTTGTATGTGATGCATCACTTCTCTCTTCCTGCTTTCAAGATTATGCCTTTGTCTTTTTAACAGTTTTACTAAGATGTATCTAAGTGTGTATCTCTATGAGTTTATCCTACTTAACGTTGGTTGAACTTCTTTGATGTGTTAATTTTTTTCATCATATTTTGAAGTCTTTTTGTCATTATTTCTTCAAATGTTCTTAGGTTCCTTATTCTATTTTCTCATTCTGAGATCCTTATTGTGTGTATGTTTGTAGGGTTGTTGGGTTTTTATGGGTTTCTCAGACAGGGTATTCTTAATTGTCCTACCTTCAAGTTTATTGATATTTTTCTTTTTCCACTCTAATCTACTATTGAGTCCCTCTAGCGAATTTTTTATTTTGGTTATTGTAGTTTTCAACTCCAGAATTATTTCTTTTTTATAATATTTACTTCTTTATTGATGCTATGATAATCATCTAAACCTTCCCATAGTTATTCAGACATGGTTTATTTACTTCTTTATAATTATGATTATAATAACTGATTTTAAGTACATTTCTAGTAATTTTAGTATTTGTTTTCCTTGGAATCAGTTTCTATTCACTGCTTTGTTCTGTTTTTTTCTTGTTTATGTGCCATATTGTATTAGTCCATTTTTGTTGCTCATAACAAAATAGCTGAAACTGGGTGATTAATAAAGAAAAATAAAATTCATTACTTATAGTTTCTGTGGCTAGGAAGTCCAAAGTCCATCTGGTGGTTGCAACAGTGACATAGGGGTCTCACAGCGCAAGATGGTGGAAGCAGAGAGAGCAAGACTGACTCTCCTCTTCTTTTGATGTCCTCAGAACCACCACCCTGACCACCATTTTTTTCCATTATTTTTACGAAATAACGTATTTTTATTTATTTTTTTTTATTTTTTAAATTTAAAAAAAAATTTTTTTTATAACTTCAAAACATTTTAATTTTCAAAAGTACATTAAACTTTATGTTGTAGGTTTTATTTTTTTCTTAAGTTATAGATTGGAAAATATCCAATTTTTTTTTTCAACAACCAAAAATTTATTTTTTTTTTTTAAATTTTATTTTGTCGATATACATTGTGGCTGATTATTGTTTCCCCTTACCAAAATCTCCCTCCCTCCTCGCTCTCCTCCCTCCCCCGCAACAATGTCCTTTCTGTTTGCTTGTTGTATCAACTTCAAGTAATTGTAGTTGTTATATCTTCTTCCCCCCCCCCGCCGGTTTTCTTTTTATGTGTGTGTGTGTGAATTTATATATTAATTTTTAGCTCCCACCAATAAGTGAGAACATGTGGTATTTCTCTTTCTGTGCCTGACTTGTTTCACTTAATATAATTCTCTCAAGGTCCATCCATGTTGTTGCAAATGGCAGTATTTCATTCGTTTTTATAGCTGAGTAGTATTCCGTTGTGTAGATGTACCACATTTTCCGTATCCACTCATCCGATGATGGACATTTGGGCTGGTTCCAACCCTTGGCTATTGTAAAGAGTGCTGCAATGAACATTGGGGAAAAGGTATACCTTGGACTTGATGATTTCCATTCATGACAAAGACCCTGTATAAGTTAGGTAGAGAGGGAAAGTATCTCAACATAATTAAAGCCATATATGACAAACCCACTGCCAATATCATCCTGAATGGGGAAAAGCTGAAAGCTTTTCCTTTAAGAACAGGAACTAGACAAGGATGCCCACTCTCACCACTCCTATTCAACATAGGGTTGGAAGTACTAGCCAGAGCAATCAGAGAAGAGAAGGAAATAAAGGGCATCCAGATTGGAAAAGATGAAGTCAAACTGTCCCTGTTTGCAGATGACATGATCCTATATATCGAACAGCCTAAAACCTCTACAAAAAAAACTCTTGGAATTGATAAATAATTTCAGTACATAGCAGGATACAAAATCAACTGACCACCATTTTTAATCTATTCATTACTGCATGGTCCTAAAATCCAATCACCTCTTCAAGTCTTCACCGTTCAATTACCATAATAGGATATCCCACCCTCTTAACAGTCACAGTTGGGGCTAAATTTCTAATACATAAAACTTGGGGGACACAATTCAAGCTACAATGAGTTCTGGGGGAACATAATCTAATCCACTACATTCTACCCCTAGTCCCCCCAAACTCATATCTTTTCACATGCAAATACATTCACTATATCCCCTAAGTCATAACTTGTTTCAGCTCAAAAGTCCAAAGTTCAAAGTCCCATCTGTGAAATCAATACATTATGTATTGTTGCTTTGCCTCCCACGGATTTGTCACCCCACTTCCCCTGGGTGACAGAGCCACAAAGGATTACTCAAAGCCCATCTCTTCTGAGCAGTGAGAAGCCCCGAATTTATTAACTTCCCTGGAGCCCTCAAGTGAGAGGCATCCTTCCTTGGGACATTAACCTCAAATTGGGGTTCTCTTCCTGCATTTATCTTCCAAACCAGGAAGTTACAGGAAGAGAACATATGTGGGGTTACAGTTTAACAATATAGGCTGGTAACTCAGTGAAACAAGTCAGATGACATTCCATTAGACAATTAAGTGATCCACCAACAAAAGCTTGATCTAGCAAACATTCCTTCTCCCTCCAGCAATTTTCCAGTATCTTTATATATTAATCAATAACTAGTCTGTCCTTGAGCCAGCAACCTTGCTGTGTCGCAAATCTTTATCTTACACCAGAGACTTTATAGCCTGAGGAAAATTTCCTGTCTTCCACAAGGTCAATATTTGAAACTGCAAAGCTTTGGAAAACCAGACCCTGTGAAGTACATTTGCTTTATGAATATTCCACAATCTACTTCCAAGATACAATGGTGGGACAAACATAGGGTACATATTTCCCATTCCAAAAGGGAGAAATAGGCCAAAAGAAAGGAGAAACAGGTTCCAACCAGTCCAAAACCCAGCAGGGCAGGTATTAAATCTCAAAGCTCCTGAATCTTGTAATCTGACTCCATGTTCAATGTCCTCTGCATGCTAGTGTGGGGGATGGGTCCCCAAATCCTCTGGCAGCTCCACTCCTATGGCTTTCCTGGTCTCGGGTGATGCTTTAGCTCTCACAGGCTGGCATTTCACACTGCTAGCTCCACAGGTCTGGGGTCTCCATGGCAGTCCCTCTCTCATGGCTCCACTAGGCATGGCACTGATGGGGTTTCTCTGCTGCAACTCTAGCCCCAGGCTTCCAATCAGCATTGCTCTAGTGAAGACTCTATGCGGTAAATCTGCCCCTGTGACAGATCTCTTCCTGGACCCCCAGACTTTTCCATACATCTTCTGAACTCAGGGTGGAGGCTCCCAATCCTCCACAGCTCTGGCATTCTGCAAGCCTGCAGACCTCACACCACATGGATGCCACCAAGGCTTCCAGCTTGTATTTTCAAAACCTGCACATCCAGCCACACCTGGGGCCAATTTAGCCATAGCTGGAGCAGCTAGAGCAGCTATGGTGCTAGTGCTGGAATCAGCTTCCCAAGGTGGTCCTGGGCAGTGAGCTCATGGAGGGTACCTCAGGCCTGTTCCCCAAGACCATTTTATTTTCGTAGGCCTTTGGGCCTGAAATGGAAGGGTTGGCCCCAGACGCTTCTGCAATGCCTTCAGGGCCCATTTCCCCTTCCCTAGATAATCCCATACTTTTGTGTTAATCTTCTTCATGCCACTGAAGTTTTCTTCCAAACATGCTCTCTGCTTCTCTACCACTTGTCCGGGCTGCAAATTTTCCAAATCTTTACACTCTGATTCCCTTTTAAATTCTGGCTTTATGTCATGCCTTTGCCATCATAACTCAGCATAGGCTGCTGCAAGTAGCCATGCAGCTTCCTTAATGCTTGGCTGCCTGGAAATTTCTTCTGCCAAACATTCTGGTTCACAGCTCTTAAGTCCCACCTTCCAAAAATTCCTAGGGCATGGACACAATGCAGCCAATTTCCTTGCCAGTTCACAGCAAGAGTGATCTTTGCTTCAAACCCATTCTAACCCCTCTATTGATGACTAAAAGGCTCATTTTCATAGGTACCCCAGTGGCATGACCACAGGTTGTCAAGGTTACTGCAGAGATGGGGAGAAGGAGATGGAAATAAGGGAAGTTAAAATGCCACAAAACTCACTGTTCTTAGGAAGATCCATCATTTTCTTGAATAAACTTTCTTCAGATTGTTGAAAATTTGGGGGTAATTTCCAGAGGTATAAAAAATAGTTAATTTTGATAATTTTTGCTAGTGTTCTCATTTAGTTTAGGAAGAAGAAGATTCTTAGAGATCTTCTTTCTGCCATTCTAAGAGTATTTTTCCTGCACAATATTCCTAAGCATACAAATAATATATAAAAACCATTTTTTATATGTGATTTGAATTGTGACATCACTTATTGGCATTCACACAAATAAATAATGAAGTCACATGAGTATCCTCAGTAAAATAGATTTTTAAAAAAATACATTGATTCAGGCAACTGAAAATCCAATTTTCTAAACAATTTATATCTCACCCTAGCTACCCAAATATTTCTATTGTCCCCCAACCTTCCCCAAGTGCCACAGAACTATTAAAGTAATAGCTTCTATTTTGTGAGCACATACTTTGTTCCAGACACAATTCTAAATTCTTCCTATATATAGTAATTTAACTTTCACAGCCACCCTGAAATAATTACTTCCATTTTATAGATGAAGTCAGGATTTAAAAACTTAGCAGAAATTTCAGAAATAATGAGGGGTTAGAACCATGTCTTAAAGTTATACCTCTATGATTCAAAGCTGATGCTATTAACCACTATGCAATTTTGCATACATATACAGTATACCCCCCCGAGAAATCCTACCTCATTAATAGCACTGTTGCTTAGTAAAATCACCTTCACCACTCTGGAGTGAATAGAACAACCCAAATGGGTGACAAGCTTACAGGAGATAAAGCTTCAAGGTACAAATTAAACCTATAAGGGTAAGTAGCTGTGGGTAGATTGTGCTCTGAGTCCACAGCAACAGTTATCAACATCAAATTGAAAGGGCACTATTTTTTCAGTCACATATATTCTATATAATGTAATTGGTAGTTACTTTCCTAATAGAAACAGCCTTTACAAATGCCAGCAGCACTTGTTAAATCCTCACCTGATTATATCTGCAAGAAACCCACAATACATATCATGAGAAACCCCAAGTTTATCAACAAATGCTTAAGGTGAACATTTTCTTCAGTGTTTTTGTGTCCCCAGTGCAGTCAAACCATAGGGGAGCAATTAAAGCTATATCTGAAAAGGAACGGTGTGTTGTTCACACACTGGTAGGGTTGAAGTTTCCCACATGCTGTGTTCCAAGGGAATAAAATCTGTCTAGCTGGGAAGTCTTTAGGACATGTTCTCTACACAGTCATTCCTGAATTTTGCATTATATGAATTACATTTGCTTGTCTGGGACAACCTCTCTCCAAAGACTCTAACTCATAAATGTGCTACATGATGTTCTAAAACACACTGCAATGTGATTCACATACCCAAGGGCAAGATTGGGTATTAAATCAATGTCAGACTTTGTGTTTTTTCATCAGGTTTGATTCTGCAATAGGACTATTTAGCTTGAAGATATTTTTGTGCTTTGAAGAGTAACTTTGAAACTGTGACAACTAAAGGAGGTCAAGGAGGGAAGTATTATAGATTGTACTTCTATATGAATATGCGTATTTGAACATATTATGTGTATCATCTGTATATAGAGTGAGGAAAATAAATTAAGACAAGTTGAATTTATGAAAGCTGCCTTCTATTGATTTTGTATTATATCATAGACTTTCTAATGTTGCAGTATATCTAATATCTTTTAATAAATAATGACCTAAGTAGACTAAAACCTCCATGGATGTCTGATCCTTTGTTTGTTATTACACGACCAGCACAGAATATAATGCATGGAACATAATACATAATCAATCTTTTTAGTGAATAAAACAATTAACAAATAATTTTAAATGTATCCTCATAATAAAAATGTATCTTTGTAATAACCATGACGCAAGTATTCCCAGTTTATAGGTAAGTTGATGAAGTCTCTTTTGCTACAAAGAAACTTACTTTTAACTTCTCATACTGTTAGTAGAGGAAGACATCACTAAATGAGCTCTCATCTATTAAATGAAAAAATAAGCACCCAATTTATTTTGCAGGAAGTTAATGTTAATAGGATAGTGAATCTAATCTTTCAGGCCATGGTTAATGTTTAACTTCTTTAAATTAATCACATCTTTCACAGTTGATATATCCTTTCTGAAACTTATACCACTGACTCTCCTGTTTAATCAGATGATACCCTTCCAGGGCCCTGGACAGTACCTAGCCCAGGATAGGAAACCCATCAATGAAACAATTTTAGAACAATTTCATATCCTTCTCATTGCTAACATTCTGTCATATATGGGATATACTTAGCTTTTATGTTAGAATCCTACCAGTGCACCAAGGCCCAATCCAGAATTTACTTCATCATATAACCTTTCCTAATCAATTCTGAGTGCTATCTCTTTTCTTTCAGTGTCCATAATATTTAGTTTCTCACCATAATTATAATTTTTGTCAATTAGTTAAATATATCTTTTTTTTTAAACTTTATGTGCATTAAAGTCTTGCCTCCCATGATGATTAATTTGACAACTTGGCTAGGCCACAGTACCCAGATAATTGGACTAAATATTCTACATGTTTCTATGAAAGTATTTTTAGGTGAGATTAACATTTAAATCAGTAGACTTGAAGTAAAGCAGATTGCCCTCTATAATGTGGTTGGGCCACATCCAACAGTTGAAGGCCTGAATAGAAAACAAAACAAAACAAAACAAACAAAAAACACTGACTTTAACAGAGAAGAAAAATTCTGCCAGCAGACAGCCTTTGGATGCCAACTGCAACTCTTCCCTTGATCTCCTGCCTGCCAGCCCCCACAACTGCAAGAACCAATCTCTTGAAATAAATCTCTGTCTGTGTGTATGTATGTATACACACATTCACCCTGTTTTGTTTCTCTGGAGAACCCTGACTAATACAATTTCTTAACTAGAATTCTATGCTATTTACATATTTTTGTGTAGTCTTCTAGCATCCCTCTTCCATTCTTCTTTAAATATTTACAAAGAATATACTCTGGACTCTCAAAGGACATCAGTGCAGAACTATGCATACGTAGTCACTTAGTACTATATTTTCTGACTGAATGTTAATTTTAAATTCACTCCCTTAAGTATCTACTATACCTAACAACTGCTTTGGTTATTAACTTACTGGTCATGGCCCTGAAACCTATACTTTTAAGGTGTCTAGTTTAGGACCAGGGACTACCTTTGGTACGAGGAAAATAGGACTCAACATATAGGAAAGAAGTTTGTGTTCTTTCCTATCAATTAAAGTGATATTATTATGCTATTATTAAATATACATAATTTAAAATAATTTCCATTTAAACAAATAAATTTTGGTCCTGATATTTTAGTTGTGAACAAATTTCTATTAAGTGTTGTCAGTGTTCTTAAGAAGTGTGTGAATGATACAATGAAGTCACATAGAGGTGGTAATACTGGAATATAAGAAAGGAAATGAATGCACATAAAATTTCAGCCCTTGTACTTTGTTTTGTAATAAAACAAAATTTATTGCTTACAGTTTCAGAGGCTGGGAAGTCCAAAGTCCAGGGAACACATCTGGTGAAGGTGACAGTAATTCAGGGGTCTCACGTGGCAGAAAATGGCAGAGCAGAGAGAGACTCATGTACTCTCATTTTAAAGTCCTCAGAACCATGCCTAAGACCACCATTATTAATTCATTCATTAGGGTGTTGTCCTTAGAATCTAGTCACCTCTTCATGGCCCCACCGTTCAGTTACCATAATAAGATTTCCCACCCTCCTAACAGTCACAGTGGGATCAAGCTTCTAATACATAAAACTTGGAGGACACAATTCAATCCTTATCATTCCATCCCTGGACCCTGAAGTCTTAACTTGTTTCAACTCAGAAGGTCCAAAGTCCCACCTGTGAAATCAAAGCAGGTTATCTACTTTCAAAGGAAGCATCTACCAATCATTAATTCAAACCTAAAAATTTAAAAGTCTTGATGAATTTGAAACAAATTGTATTGTCACTGAGGTCACAGGCAGACCAAATTATACCTCAGAATCTGAGAAAAGTGCTGGAAACACAAACATAAAGGAAAAAGATGCTTTGTTGTCAAATAAAGCATCCGTAGTGAATACCAATTACCGTTATAACAGTCACCTTTTAAAGATTTTATATGGCAATTAGATATTTCAGAAATCTTAATGTCTGTAGTTTGAAAGCAAGAAATCTTTAAGCAATTGTGTCATCACCCTATTCGGCTGTATCCTCTGTTTCATAATATGATATAGAAGAACTTACCTTGTCAGGAACAACACATCACTTCAAAGTTAGAGAAAAGGTTACTTTCTCAACTGATCTTATTGTATACAAATACATCCAGTGGGATTTTATCAACCATCATATGCTCTCTGTGAGCATAGAGAGGGCTGTGCCCAGTGGCCTGCTGGTAAATATTTAATAGCTGAGTCTCAAAACCAAACAAGTTCTAATTTGTAGTGTCCCAGTTTCCCTTGTGAAATAATCTCATCCTGGCCAATTTCAAGCTAGCAGTGTGAGGTCACTGGATTTGGAAGTGGAAAGAGATGGGCACAATCAGCTATCAAGAGCCAGTACAAGCTGGCACCAGCATGAAATGGCATCATCACACCACCACTGTTGCCCAGGAGCCCTTAATGCTCTTATGTCTTAAATTATGTAATTACTAGCACTGCTCAATCATTCACAAGCATGTCATTTTTACAGTTCAATCTACTTCTTTTTGGCTTTACTCTGTAAATCGATTTGACACCTGCTAACATTCCCAGCTCTGATCAGTCTTTTTAGAAGATGTAAGCATCTAAATATAATAATAGCAACAATGTGGCAGTATAATTGATAGCATTTTTTACTTTATGAAGCCACACACATAGATTCTCACTTAAATTTCATAATTTCCCATTAAGATATGTATTATTATTCTTATATTGCAGATAAGAAAAATCAGACTTACATAGGTCAAAAGATTCAGCCTTGATCACATGATGAGGAAGGAAAGGTCTCATAAAAGCAAAGAGATAAATTACAAAAACAGAGGTGCCACACTGTTGATGTGTTTCCATGGCCAAATTTAAAGTAACACCAGAGAAGCAAAAGATTGTACATTCCCTGCAAGATACAACAAGATGTAATAGTGGCAAGGTCTGCAAGATTCATTTCCGGCAACCATGTTCACCCATAGCATTTTAGACATTTAGAGAAAAAGGCAATTACTAAATGCCAGGAATTATGTTTGTCTCTTTATATGAAATAGCATATTTAATTTCCACAACACTTCAAGTTACACATTATTTTCTCCACTTGATATAACGTGAGACAGAATTCAGAGAGGATGAATAACCTGCTCAAAGAGACAAGCCTAGCAAAAACGGAAATAGGAAACCAAACTAAATTTGTATAACTTCACATTCCATGAATCGTTTTTTCAAGATAGGAATATTTTATTGTCAATTTAAAGTCAGCAAGTTAGAGCATTTTTCCATCTTGGGATAAAAAATCACCCATGGTCCAAATACTTGCAGTCAATAAATATGTAGAGGGAGATATCAAGGAATCAATAGGAATTAACTGAATTTCTCTACCCAAGTTACATCTCTGAGCCCAAAGTGCCCCATTCTTTAGGCAGATTTTTCTGGACATTTTTTTTTTTTCTTTCATGCTTATAATATAAAGCAAATTGGCCAAGCGTCACCAAAGAAACTTAAATGCTATGTTGTTAACTTACTTTGATAGAGGAGAATTTATTTTCTTCACTTTTAGTTGATTTTAAATGCCATAGTGTTTATAAAGCAGAACACAGTGAACTGAAAAATTTTGTGGAACATTTTTAAAAATTCAGCATTAAACACACAAACTAGAATACACTGTAACAAAGAAGGTATCAAAACAAGTAGCACACAAAGAAGGAGACACACCCAAAATGATAGTCTTTGTGCTAATTAGGTGCTGAGCAAGCCAGACCAGACACAATGTACAAAGGGCCAGGCACATCAACCTTGTCCTGTCTTGACTCAGGTTGAAAAGCAGCTGATATCCAAATATCAGGTATCTCAAAATACTTTCAAGTCACTGAATTAAGATTTTTCTTACCAATGTTGTTTTCACTAGGATTTCTGAAATTGTTTGACCTGCGATAGGTTGAAATACATATATTCATTTCGTAAAACCATCAAAGTGAGTCAAAAAAATCATGCAACTTATCAGTTACAGTAAGCTGGGAATGACGTTCAGATGACTGAAAAATTTTTTAGTAATATTGTCAGCGTTAATAATAATGATTATCCACACTTATAAGTCAAATATTTATGCTTATCCTAGACATAACTTAAATCGGTTAATATAGACTCAGTGAAGATACAAAAACTAGAAGGATTATGTTACAAAAAACGATATATAAAAAAATCTTTGTCTTGGAATAGATCTTTTAGGACTTGGAGTCAAGATATTTTGAAGATGACACTGGATTCTGCAAATGCCATTTTGACTAATGAATTGCAAGTCAGCTTCTTATAAGTATATCTGACTGCTTAGTTTTATATGTCAAACAATATTGTTACTCATGGGTAATGAGAAGTTTTTTTCATATTCTTACTTCCTACCATTTTTAAAACTTATGAAAGTAGTCAATGTGCACTGAAGGAAACTCAGACAATTTGAGAAAAAACAGTATTAAAATAATCAATGTTCCTACCACCTGAGAAGTTTCCGTTAGATTTTATTTCTGTTTGAAAGTTTATATCCCTCAATCTACATAAACATGTATGAGAAAATTAAAAACCAGAACATGTTTGAAACCTGCTTTTTCCCTCAGCAATATATTGTCATAAATATATTCCTGTATCATAATTATCAATTACCCTATAGTAACTCATCTTGTAGATACACAATAACATATTTAACCATCCTTCTATTCTTGGATACTTTAGTCATTTTTCAATGTATTGTAAGCATAAATATTTGCAAGTTATATCTCCATATATCTTTGTGCACTTCTGCACTCATTTCTTTTGCATAAAATCCTAGAACTGGAATTAGTAGAGGAAATAAAGGCATTTAAAAAGATTTTGATGCATATTCTCAAATTGTTTAGGGGGTTTATCTAGCATTTTTTCTGTTCCTGTGCTTCCCACAAAAGTGTCCTTGGCCCTTCCTGTCTGCCTTATGCAAATATCAAGTACCATCCAAGTAACTGACACAACAAACCTGAAAGAAATGAAGCTACTGGAAAGAGTATTGAGCTCCTCCTCCAAAGCCCATAAAATACAGAGTGAGCATGCCATGTGTGACTGATGAAACTACATTTAATGAATCCCTCGGGTCTGCACTTGCAGCCTCTGCATTCTCCCTGCTTTATCCTCCTTTTACTTCCCCAAGGAGCTGCCAATTTATTTTGAATGCTAAACACAATGAATGTTTTTCTATCCATTCCTCCCACTCCCGTGTCTTAGCTACACCTTAATTTGAAAGGAAAGAAAAGCCTCCTTAACAACCTTCACCCTTTACTTTCACTTGTTTCTTCCTTTCAGTCTCCTTTTTGAGTAATCTCACTGTAAAGAAGTGCACATAAGAATTCCAGGTACAGAAATCCTGGACTCAAGTAGAATATCTCCCTATATTTGACTATGTGCTCATTCATAATTGATGATGTCTTCCTAGCCAGGGTTTTATAAGATTATTTAAAATAAGATAAAGGAAAACACTTTTTTAAACTGCTCTGTCACTTTCCTCAGTTCTTTGCCCTTCTAGCCCTTCAGTAAATCCTTGGAGACACCTATAAAATAATTGATTTTTCCTTTTCCACAGACACTAAACTATGGAGAATGAGCTATGTTTAGAATCTTCTGTAGTCTTGGTAAAATGCACCAAACATCACCCTTTGTTTTTAAGCCATTTTAAATAGCTATTCTTGATTGATTGAAACATCTTGGTTATTTTCTATTGCAAACTTATAAACCATGCGTAATATTTGCTTTTATTGCCATCTATACAATCAATACATTCCTAATAATTTTTATGTTTATTTTCTAGATAGAGAATAATTTCAGATCTTTAACCCTTCTATGGCTGTATGCAGTAATTTGGGAGAAGTGGACAGGGGTGGTCTGTTTTTTCCACCCATGATGAAAGGATATCAACAATAACAAGAAAAAAGATATAACATTAAATGAGAGCCTAGTAAACAATTATATGACATGTGAACAAAATTTAAAAGATATCTATTACCTTTTCAAACATCACTCTTCTGTCAGCTTAAAATTTTGAATCTAAAGTATTTCAAGAATGAGCTGCTGAGCTTAGTATAAAAAGAAACATTTCAAGAATTTTTTCCCTAATGTTTAGAATTTAGGGAATACATTTATTTAGCTGAAAATATTTACATGTTTTATTCTTATGCTATTAAAAATCACAACTTAGTGAAAAGTATATTGGCTAGAGTCACTTTATTAATGGGCTGGAAGTATAGGATTTTAAAGTGTGTTATTGTGTTTTTGTTTTATCTTTCTTAATATGCCTAATATATTTAATATTCTTGACCTAATTAAAGTATTTTAGAAATATTCTGGCTAAACATAACCTAGATTCCTTAGGCTATTCTCTCCCTTTTTGTCTTTTGCATTATGTTGAAAATAAAATGATGTAGAACCCAGACAGTGGTTTACGAGACTATGAAAGTACCAGTTAGTACCTACCTGTCAACTTACTCAGCTATGTTTCAGAATAAATGCTGTCTTTTACTTGGATGGTTTACTCATGACAACAGAAAGAAAGGAAGTAAATGGAAACATGGAGAGAATGTGCTTTTACATAGATCACCTTGAACAATCCTTCATAGGTACCCCTCATTAAAATATAAACATGAGAAAAAAAAATATGGGAAAATATTAGAAAAATGTTTTTCATTTATGTAAATATACAAAAGTAACCAGACTATAACTGTAATGCTGAAAACAAATGTACTGAAATAGATATCTGATTTCATTGGGGTAGCAGATGCTTGACTAATTCATGATATCAACAAGGATGTAAAAACAGTAAGCTATAAAGTCACCCCATGATGTGTCAAAGCTTGGAATCTGTAAAAGATGCAGTTCACTGAATTGCTAGCTTAATTATGTGAACTGCTGTTGCTATTAAAACTTGATTTTTAAGACTTCATTTGATTTCTCTATTGCATCACCATCCACAAACTAAAGTATACTAATTATAGTTATAATTTTAAAATACTATACAATGAAAATTTAATAATTCTAATACTAAAACATAAAATCGAAAGGACATCTATAAATTATAGAAGAAATTATTATGACATGATATTTGCTCCAAACCACTCTTTTTTGGGGGGAAAGGTAGTTCTCGTTTCTTTTTTCTAGATTCATTCTCAATCCTTTCATGTTTTAGACAATGCCAAGACTGGTTTCATAAATATGTTAATCTAGGGTAATTGTCTTAGACTAATCTCATCTCAATTAAGTTACTTAGCGGGAAAGTGCCACATGGAGTGGCCTGTCAGTAGGCTTAAAGATATAGATTATCAACAAAAATAACTTTCTGTAATGGAGGTCAAAGGGGTTAGAGTAAGAACTGCAGGAAATGAAAATCTGTGATATTCAGTATTCTTCATCCCAAAAGTATTCACTATGTGTCTATGGACTAACAGATAAACTAAGTGCCCTTGAGAGTGCTAGCACAAAAATTAACTCTGAAAAGTCAAGAGTTAATCCTCCCTGGGAAAATGGTAAATGGTATTCATGTACGATCTTTTTCTTGATGCCCATAAACTCTCTCTTTGCCTCTGTCTCCTCTTGTCCCCATCAGCTTCCTGTCACATTCAGTTCATCGCATTACTTTTAGCCAGCAGCTGCCAGTGGACAGCCAGGTGTGCCTTTCGTGTTAAGAGGTAACGCAAGCCAGATATGTTCCTATACTTCTATCAGGCTACATGGCTACACTCAAACCAAATGCTGGGAATTTTAAACATGCACTCCAACTTCCAGAAGAATGTAAAGCCCAGTGAAGGAGTTCTGATATGGATGGATTAGGGGCAAATTTAGATTATGATTTTAGTTGTTGCTAATGGTCGTAGCTTTTGGGAAAGACTCATGGAAATGGCAAGCTGGCTTTCTCAATTATTGACAATTCTCGTTTCATGGCCTTGTCTTTATTTTGGTAACTCCATTATAGTCCTTTTTGATCTTTTGGATTTATCTTCTCCTTTATTTATTTTGTAGAACTCCCTGCTGAGCACAACCAGAGTGACCTGAACTTTCCATTACATGAGATGACCCACCTCAGCAAACCAAGAGCATAAGAATAAGATGAGTAGATGGGGGAGATGGGGCAGGCTGATTCTACTTGCCTCGCCTAAAGGAGTTTGGCTAGTCTGAATTCAGCTTACTAAAAAATGAAATTTGGGGCTTAAGCGCAAAATATATATATATTTTAGTATTCATATGCTACATTTGGCAGATGTGTTCTCTGGATCTGTTGTCCTCAAAATCCTGTGTTGGACGGCAAGTAATTCTGAGCTTGACTTAATATTCATCCAATTCACAATCTCCTCTTCCTCTCTCTACCTATCCCTCTCTTTCCACCTCTCCACACACACACACACACACACACACACACACACCCCTGAGCATTTGATATTAGAGACAAATATTTAATTCACAAACAAGGTTTTGTTGTGTTAGTAATTTAGAGAGTTCAAAAATATTCCAGGTACCATTTTATGTTAATAAATGCACAATTTTCCACATTATAATTTCTATCTGTCTACCAGGGTTGCTGGTAATGTTCTAGATCATGGCTACTCTGTTGATCGAGGCCCCAATGTGAAAAAAAAACATATGAAAAAGAGCCACCAGCCAACTCAGGATACACACACACACACACAACAAGCAAAAAATAACCTTTTCCATTTTAAGCAATTGAAATTTTGGCTTTGTTTGTTACCATAGCATACCTAGTCTATTCAGATAGTTATATGAAGAAAGCATGAAAAAAAAGTATATTTTGACCTTAAATACAAATAATACAAGTAGCTGAAAATATGAACTTAACCTAGATTTATGTGCATAAATTCATATTAGTATAGAATGTATTGGTGGAGATAGGATGCTTGAGGTATATTAATAGAGTTTGATTTCTAGTGTCAAAAAATGTACATGTTAAGCTAATACAGTATATATCTCTATTTATTTTGTCAAAAATAAGAGTACAAATTGGGAAATAGATGGTATTTTTCATGTACCAGATAAAAGTATAATGTTTCACAACATTCTCAAATTAAATCACACAAGAAATACGATAAACGAAAACATCAGGTTCTTACACAAAGGGAGACAACAACAAAGCACATGAGGGAAACCAAAATAACCTAAAAACAACATAATGTAGGATACATCAAAGCAGTGAATTTTAAGTGGTTCGTGAAAACACCTTCTTCAAATTTCTCTCAAAATAAGTCCCCTTGAGTCCTATGTGTGAACAGGCTTTTAGCAAATTCCTTTTCCCCCTTTAAAATGTGAATGCTCCTCCTCATCCATAATGTTTTCTATGGCAACAGCTGTAGGGACAATTTCATTTAATTAGCTCTATATTGCAAATGTGCAATAAGAATTCCAAAGCATGAATAAGTTTTATTAAAGCTACTGATGCATGATTTTTCCCCCTAAATATTATTTCTGGAAATGATGGGTAAACCTATTTAACATAGTCAACGACACTGATGCTATGTATACTGTGTGTAATGCTGATGGGGTTCAGGACTTGCTGCCCAAAATATGGCACGTTGGCATGTGAGGAAACAGTGGAAGAAGGCCATAGAAACCAAAAAGAATTCCCCTTGCCCTGTCTCCCCTGAAGTGGACCATAAATCCTAGCTGACCTTCCCATGAAAATAGGTCATAAGGCCCTCATCCTAGAGGGGTACTTCCCTGTACCCAGAAAAAAAGGAATGTCACACAAATACCAAGAAGTTGCACCACCCACGCTTAGTTCATTACTATTAGATCAAACCCCTTTTGTCCAATCATGTTTCTGTAAAACTATTCACTTCTTCATCAGACTTAGCATAAATTGTACATAGTCTTCACTGTTTCTTGGGTTTTCATTTCTGAAGGCTTCTATGTCACTTAAAACTTAAATACATTTGTATGTTTTTCTCTTGTTAATTTGTCTTTTGTTATAGGGGTCAGAGCCATGGACATAGCAATGGGTGGGTGAGGAAAGATACTAATTTTTCTCTCCTACAAAGCAACATACTATAACTGGATAATGCAGACGTTTTAATTATTCCTTATAAACTCTCAAGTCAAAATAAAACAAATCATACTTCACCAAATTACGGTATTTTTTTTCTTTAAAAATATGCAAGATATTCCATGGACATACAAAAATACATAATTTAACCATTGGAAAATTCTGGATAAGAGTTTGGGATGATAGGTGTGAAACTCTACTCCTTGCGCTTGGAAACACTCTTCTCTAAAAGCAGAAATACATGTTTGGCACACAGCAAAAACACTCAAATTTAAAAGAGGAAAGACTGAATCATCTTTCTTCAGGGCTCGTCTGGCCATCTGGGTGGTTAAGTTTTTTGCTTTGTTTTCTCCCCATTGTCAGGGTAAAGAACATAATGAAAAACCCAAATTATTTAACAACTATTATTCTAGCAAATGGTATGGAACTTTAAAAAAGTCTTACTTTAAAGAAATCTCTACAAAAGTCCTTGAGATTTTTACCTAGAAGATAAACGAGATGGATCGTAGAATTGCCAACCTCTTTTTGTTGATGATGTCTATTTCTCTTTCACAGCTCTATTATACTGCAATGTTTAAAAGTTTATTGTAAGGGCCGGCCCCGTAGCTCACTTGGGAGAGTACGACGCTGGTAGTGCCAAGGCCACGGGTTCGGATCCTATATAGGGATGGCCGTGCGCTCACTGGCTGAGCATGGTGCGGACCACACCATGCCGAGGGTTGCGATCCCCTTACCAGTCAAAAAAAAAAAAAAAAGTTCATTGTACTCAAACACTCAAGAGGATAGAAATGGTATATTTTAGTGGGGGTAATATTAGAATTAAAATCAGAAATCTTGTTCTAGTTCATAGTTCAACTAGTGAAAATTGACCAGATGGAAAAAAGAATCATCTCTTTCTACCCCATATTCCTCACAGGAGAAGAATAATATGCTTCCTTCTCTATTCCTGCTAAGACAGAGAAAAAAAAGTTTAATAAATAAGTATGAGTTTTCTCATATGGAAACAAGGGAGAAACAAAGAAAGAAGTTGGTTTGCCTCTTTTAATTATTTACTTTTTTGAATTGCTATCATTTTCTTAATTTGAGGAATATCCACACCTGATCAAAGCAATAGAACTGAAATAGTGTTTACAGTGTCCAGCATCAGGTTTTCTCAGTAAAGCATCGCAGCTCTGTTTACAATAGCCAAGATATGGAACCAACCGAAATGTCCACTGATGGATAATTGGATAAGGAAACTGTGTTATATACACTATAGAATACTACTCTGCCATAAAAAAGGAATGAAATACTCCCATGTGCAGCAACATGGATGAACCTGGAGAGACTTATACTGAGTGAAATAAGCAAAGCACAAAGGGATAAATACTGCATGTGCTCACTCATGTGGGAGCTAAGAAAGGAAGGAAAGAAAGACCACAGTAGTGAGGTGGACTTACAGAGGGAGGGAACATTCCTAGGGCTACAAAGCAGAGTGGGGGGGAGAGGGAGAGGGGAAGGGATGTTGGGAGATAACTGGGTGGGGATGTGGGGTACAAAAGTAATTTCTGGTAATGGATATGCCACCAGTATGAACCTGGCCCTCACATCATGGGCACAAGGGGTGACAATTAGCTTTGTATCTCATGAATATTCTTATATATACATATATATACACATACACATGTGTGTGTATATATATATATATATATATATAAAATAAAAACTATAGTTTGTAGAAAAATAAAATAAAATAAGAAAAAAGACCTTTTAAGCTGAAATCAAGCAAAGAATGTACCTCATAGAGTCCACTGGGAGTAGTGGCAGTGGCTAAGCCCAGGGAGAAACTGCTGTGGCAATTCTGTTTCATAGTTGCAGTAGCCACTTGCTTTTGGCCAGGCGTTATCTCATTTTAGATATAACCACATGAGACCTTTGTAGCTGATGAGTTGTGATAGAATGCATCCCTGTTCCACATTAATTTCACCACTTCTGTGAGTTCTCTGTTGTTTGCATTCTATCTCTGTGTTGTGCATCTTCATTAATTTAAAGATCATTCTAAATTCTTTCCAACATCTATTATTGAGAATCTATTTATTGTTTATTGTCCCATGTCTTGCACCGTACTTAGAAAACCTATGGTGTTAGAATGCACAAGCATCACTGTCTTTCACACTCACTGCTCAATTTTTATGTTCCTTTTGCTTCATTTTTGGTATTTAGAATCATCTTTCCTGGACTGAAATGTAGGAAAGTTTTCACACACACACACACACACACACACACACACACACACACACACACACACACACACACACACACACAGATAGTGCTTGTTACATGAAGATCATCATTCTACCTGTACTGTTGGCATCTCAGTGTAGAAAAAGCTATTTTTCCAATCTGTTGCTGCAAGTTAAAACAAAAGCAAATGCATCAATACTGTGGAAAATGCAGAAACACATCCTGCAATTCAGGGAGTATGCCATCCAGTAAGAAAACCTTTCCATGTGCTTCAGAAGCAAGCACAGAGAACCAAAACAACCTTTCCAGTCATTTATCAAAGACCATGAATCTATCATTTCAAGAAGAATAAAGCAATAAACACTAAGTTAGAGAAGTAAACCAATAGACAGCATTTTTCTCCCATTTATTCAACTCCCCCTACATTCTTCTCAGGATGAAAGAAAAAAAATATAGAGCGATTTATTTTTCTTGATACTGAGAGTGAGTAGCATACAAATAATAGTATGTAATCAACAAATGAGCCACAATTTATAAATCTGTTTCCTATTAATTTGGTAACTGGAAGAATTCCCAATTGTATTTAATATGTTCATAATACATGAGATTTAAATAATTTGCAAAAAAATTTTTACATTTCCTTTCTCCTATTTTATTGATACCTTTGGCTTCATAGGGGATGATGGAATATTTATACAATAACCACTAATGTGTTAGTAATCATAAAAATAATGGTATCATAACTGTGTGAATTTATTTAATAAACATGTATTAAATATCTCAGAATCATTCTGAAGATATCTGTATCTGGCACCTTTTAAGATTTTTTATAAATACATTATTTTTTTTTTTTTTACATTCTCGTATTTCTTGAATATGCTTGGTGGTGATTATCCACAAAGGATGTTAAAATTTAAGATATTGAATCAAGATTTTTTTGTTGTTGTTCATTCTTTTCTTTACATCTGTTTTAATATTTCAATTCTATACATTTTATCTGGTAATCATATCTAATTATCTTCATATTTCCATCTCCCCAAATTAATACTTATGTCTTGTCAATCACTGTTCAATCTTCCTGCTACAGAAGACCAATGGCATGCAAATTTTTGTGATTTACAACTCTTATCTTATTCTATTAATTTTTGCATCTTCAATTTCAGTTCCTGGCTGCCTCCCAACTCTCTAACTAAATTGTTTTAAGATGACTATCGGATATCTAGGTACTCATTATTTCTGGAAGCTGTCTCCTACCTTTCAACCTTTACATGATATATACAGCTGTCAAAAACCTGGATGTAATCCCAGGCATTGAGCTTTCTACTAAGAAACATATTAAGGCTGTCACTAAGATATTTCTTAAGAAAAGAACTAAGATTCTGAATAATGGTCACAATCTTAATTAAACTCTAAGTTTTGTTACACTCATGCGTAATTGGGAAGAGTGCCATATTTATGTTCTGAGGTCAGTGAGAATAAGTTGTTTTTTCATGACCTATTAACAGATGCATTGCAGAAATTGCCATTTATTCATCTAGAGTAAAATTTTAATAATATTCCCAATAAGCATGAAGAACTAAAAATTTTGAGGGAATTTTGAATTCTCTAAAAATATGAAAACATGTCTGAAATAAGTGTCAAGTTCATTTATGTTCTTGGAGGGGTTTTGTTTTGTTTTGTTTTTCGAATTTGGTATAGGCAATGACAGCCGTATAAACATAATCTGGTATGCTTTCAGTTGCGATTCTGTGTGCAATTGCAATAGCTCTCATTTCAGATACTAGTAATACCTAATTCTCTCTTAAAGTATTTTTCATTTTGTTTTTAATTGCCCCATTGATCTTTAGTTTTTCAAGTTCTTTGAAATCTCATGAGATGTATTGCAACCCTCTACTGAACATCTGTTCACATTCTCATCTACCTTGTCCAAAGGAGAGATTTTTAGATTAATCAGAAAATAACCTGACTTATGGAAATCCAGAAACTTTAAACTAGTTATTGCATATTTCAAAAAATTCTAATAATATTTTTAAATAGGTCTAATCATTTGCTCTAATAATTAAAATAAGTTGCACTAAATACCAATAATTAATAACATGAAGTTCTGAGCTATCAACAGTGAGCAATATTGATTTAAGGTGTGTTTTACTTCCCATGTTACAGCAGTTTTACAGAGCTTCGCCTCTCCTCACTTAACTTGTCATTTCCTCAAATGCTTCCAGATTTATTTGAAAGTATGATACACAAAACTGTTAGTACAATTTAAAAGAGATCATAGTACTATAGAGCCAAAGGGACATGACAGCCCTAGTAGCCTAAACTTCTAAATCAAAAATGAGAAAACTGACTCCTAAAAATGAGATATCCTTAATATCCCAGAGCCAATTCAGATCGAAGACAGAATTGCAACCCAAGTATTTATTTTGTATCTCAGCACTCTTCTTGTAACTACACCAAATACAAAAACTAACAACTACAATAGTCTTTACATACTTAAACACATATGTAACAAAACTGATTTCTGAATTATGCATATTTATTCATCTTTATTATTATTTCATAGAGGCATGTATGAAATATACATGACATATATGTGTGTTGTATATAATATTAAAACATGTATATTTATAAATGGGTAATGTATAATTTTATAATATTTAGTAAAACTATTTACTATTACACATTTAAATGAAGTCATTATTTATACACGATATTATCAGCTATATCTTGTCTTCCTACAATAAATAATTGGTTTGTTAAAAAAAAATCTTTGAATTGATAATCTTCCTCATTAATGCAGGAAAACATCTCTGGAATTGGTCCTCTATAATAAAAAATGCATACAAAGCAGTAAATAATTGGATACAATCCAGTCATTTGCCATTCTTTCAATCAACATATACTTTTAGGTGCCCAACTTTCTGTCACTATTGCTAGATCATGTAAGAACAATAGAAAGTGACACTGATACCAAGGAATATAGTGAGAGAGTTAAATATTAATCAAGTATCAGTAAAATAAATATTTTCAAACTTTGACAAATTCTATGGCAATTAAGTACAATGTGCTAAAATACAATATCACAGAGACATCTAACCTTGTCTTGGGACTTAGAAAAGCTTATCCTGAGAGAGCACTGCTTACGTTCACATGTGAAGGATGGATATGAGGTACATTTTAGGCAGGAGTTGGGAGGCTATAGCTGCAAGAGTAGCAGAATAATGAGTTCCAGACAGATAAATCAGATTGGAAAGGACAATGAGCTTGGAAGGAAAAAACATGGTGCAGTTTAACCTGAGCAAGGTAGAGAAAGCCTCAAATGAAGATGCAAAAATGGGCAGGGACCAGGTCCTGCAGCACCACTAGGCATGTTAAAGACTTTTCTTTAACCTTTATCCTAAGAGAAAAGGGAAGCCAGTGAAGGGTTTTTCTTACTTGAAAATGTAATGACAGGATTTCTATTTTGAGATATCACCTCAATTGTAATAGAGAGAGCAGATTGGAGGAAGGGCATAGTGGATGTAAAGACATTAGTTGGGGAGTTATTATAACAGCATATGGAAGAAATATTGGTAGCTTTGACTTAGTGTCAGAGAAGATGATGTGGAGTAAAGAGTTAATTTACAAAGAAAGTATCATGAATTTAATGGACAGGATTTTGTGATAAATTAGACAACAAGGGTTAATTAGAGAGAGAGCTTAAGGATTACACCTAGGTTTGACCTGCTAAGTGGAATGAAGTATGGTGCCCTTCACTGAGACAAGGAAAACCAGTTAGAGATGGAGGCAAGTAGATATCATGAGTTTCATTTGGGGAGTACAAAAATAGAGAAAAGGATTATTTCCCTTTTGCCTAAGGGTAGCTTTTATTATTTGTGTTTCATCTTTGGAGGTGAAATACTTGAGAATCACTACTAAGAAATAGTGAGACCTTTAGTAAACCACTTACTCTTTTCAATCTTAAGTTGTCTCATCAATAAAATGGGGAAAATAATCATAATTGTAACCCTACATCATAAGATTGTTAAAAGGTCAAATAGATGTGGATGTGTATGTCCCTTGTAAAATCATAATCTTCATAACAATATATATTTTTACATCATTTCTGGGCATCTCTAAGAAGTTTGATTATACCACCTCTGAAAGTCAAGCCAGTCCCTGGATGTCAATTCCTTAACATGAATTTCTGAAATCAAAAGTCCTTATTACAAATTTCCAACATAAAAAATATATAAATCAAAAAGAAAATCTCAAGATATTTATCTTCAGATTTGTTTTTAAAGTCAGGAATTTTTTAAAAAATTATTTAATACATTCTAATCACATAGTAACAGCAGTAAATAAAACACTGAAAAACAGGCAGTTATCCCCCTATATCTGGAAGAAAATTAAAGTATTCAACATGGTAGAAGGGAGACAACTACTGATGTTTATTATTAGACAATTCAAAAACAATTTGGAGATTTCAAAAGCCATTTCCAAAAAATCAGTGGCAACAGGTAGGGACACAGCTACTTCAAAGGTAAAATGTCAACATCTACATTGGTTTTTAATCATAGGGATTGAGTTGTGCCTGTACAGTATGATGTTCTTGTCTTTAGCCTTAAAGGAAAAGAGAAAGTCTTTTCCTTTTGGACCAGTTTGACATATTTCTGAAATAACACTCCTTAAAATCGATTACTACAGTACTCATTCACATGAGAGAGTTCATGCATGTAATAAAAAGACAAATACAAAATTTCATGGTCTCATTTTTTGTTTAATTTGGTCAATTGCATAAATTGTGGGATAAATACTCACAAGCATGATCTGTTTAACAATCCTCATATTCTTAAATATCACCAGAGAGCAAATACCTAAAGGACACCATTGGAGCACCCCACATGAAAAGATATTTTCTGTATTTTCCACATATTAATTATTGCTAATATTTATTGGGATGCTTTACATGTAACAGGCACTGTTTTAATCACTTGAACATGCCTTGATCCATTAAAGCCTCAAAATAACCATATAGGAGAGTTTCTATTTCTATCCCCAATTTACTAGGCCATAAAGAAGTTATGAAGATTGAAGAGCTGATAAGTGACAAAGTCAGAATTTGAATCCAGTCAGTTGATTCCAGAGGTGACATTCATATATATATATATATATATATATATATATATATATATATAAAGTCAGCATGAAGTCTGTTATCAACTTGTGAGAGAGTAAATCAAGATTATCAACTACCTTAAGCAGAATGACCCCCACAACCCTTAGTAAATGAGTCACGTACACTTGTGAGGAAACTATAAAAATGGGAAGATTTAATTTGCTATGGGAATTTTGAATAAAATATACCATTTTACTTTTAACAATGTTAAAAATTTCAAAAACTGTTTTTTCTTCAGGTCTGCCATGGTTTTAGTAGGAGTATCATGCATAGCTAATTAAAATACTAAAGATACATTAGTTTGTAAGATAGTTATTTAATAAATAGGAAAGCCTTGTTTCCTAATTATCCCACAACAGTACACTGCTCTGTGTATCATGCTCACATTGAACTGTATGGCCTGCTCTGTGGAACATTCCAATTGCAAATATTACATTGTATGACTTCTCAGTTACAGGGAAAAAAATGCTGCACATTATCAAAATTTAGTAGTGCATTCACACTTATGTATAAAAAAATAAATAAGGGATTATAAGAAGTTTCAGCTGATATTGCTCAAGGAAATCTTTAATCATGACACAGGAGAATCTAATGAAGTGTCCAATTGGCATGCAATTATATATAATTTATAAATTTACTACTTTGACCCATTACTCTTTACTCCATCATAAATGTACTTCTACTTTTTCTTATGGAGGGGATGACTGTTTGAACTTATCAAAAACAAATGTTATTCTGAGCAATTTAGGCCTTGAAAGAACCAAAGTTGACATTCATGAACTTCTCGGTAAAAAAAACAAAACGAGAGAGAGAGATGTGGGAAAGACATTCAGCCAATTTCAGAATCACTATATTTGCTTGCTTTTCATTTTCATCTTCATTAGATGAAAGGTTTAAGAAGGTCAAACGAGGGAGGGTACTGGCAGACGAAGTATATTAGAGTCCCTTAAGAAAGAATCACCAACACCTTTTTAAAGGTCAGGTGAGCTATTATATTTTGATTTAGTTTTGATTTAGAGGTAGAAAAAAATCTAATAAAATAGTCAAAGGCCAAAGTAAAAATTTAAAAAAAAATAGCTGGCAGTTGTGTGTCTGAGAATGAGAAGGAATGACAAAAAAAGAAAAAATGAAATTATTATACCAACTGTGCATACATTCTGGTAGGCCCAATCACTTGTGTTTATGGAACAATTTTAAACACTATAAACATACTAGAATATTTAACAGTATATTTGGAGGATTTACAAACTCAAAATTACATTAAACAAGTCATCTATAATTCCAGTCTTATTCCTACATCATAAAAACATCTCATAATATTTCTAAACATCCATAAATGTCATAGGACTCAGTAGGTCACCCTTCAGTATATGTTGCTATGTTTGGATACTATTTACTGCCCAGATGGTACTTTTTAAATAATTACAAGGTAAATTTCTCACATATTTCAGCCAACATCCGATATTGTTTTGGAGCAAGCTTGCTTTTAGTCCATGCCTCTTCCCTTCTAGAGCAACTAGGACAACCTGCTGCACAATGAACTACATGACCTGCTCTACAGAAGATTCCAATTGCAAATTTCATTGCATTGTATGACTTCTCAGTTACAGAAAATAATAAAAATAAATGCTGCGCATTATCAGAATTTAGTAGTGCATTTACACTTAATCTACCAACAACCCATTGAAGAATTATCATCACCACCATTTTTAAATGTTGAGGAAATGAGTTTTTAGGCTAACTAAAAGTCCAGCATCATGGGAGGTAGTGTGAATCGTAGAGAAACCAGAGAGTGAAAGCCTTAGGTTTTATAGTGGTTTCTTTTTTTTTTTTTTCCTCCATAAAACAATTAAGAAAACAAATTAGGTTGATAGAGATACACACACAACACATGGAGATATGGAGATTTGGAGAAGGTAAAACATACACATACACAAAAGCAAATCTGACAAAGGGTAAAATACATAATTTTTCCATTAGGAACATTTCAGAGTTTTGCAGGAGAGGGAAATATTTTGGTCCCTTTTCCTCATTTATAGAAATTAACAGGTTTATTTTCAACCTAAAATGTATTTTTCTTTACCATACCAAAAGATAGTTTAATAATTTCCAAGCATGATATGGAAATCTTCTTAAATGTTGAAATATGAACAAATAACTACTGTCCCCTTGCATTACTAATAAAGTAGTTGGTCTCACATGGCTATGCCAGGGAGTGTAAAATGAAATACATATTCATATATCCTCTGTTTACTAATTTATAAGGCAAGCATTGAATATTTAATATCTGTATGAATTAGTAGAAAAGCTATAATGCCAACAAAATGGATAGGCTATGCTTGAACTACTCTTCATGCACCTCTCTCAGAGCTGTATATTTATAAGAGATGTAATAATAGATAAGGACTGGGATTTTTAAAGGACTTACATTTTCTTCAGCTCAAGAGCCTCTAATAAAAAGCTTCAGACCTATATCCAAGATTTCCATGGCATAGCATTATTCAATATGTTGGATTACTTGAGAGGGAATTGGTGCAAAGAGGTGATACTGTATCTCAAAATCAAATACCATCTGATTTCAACCTAAAGGAAATTCTAATATAAGGTTCAGATACCTCTCACAAATTTAATTAGAGCATCTCTTTTCATTAAATCTCTAATTTAGCCTGCTGTATTGACAAGTGATATGGGCACATTCATGAAGAATCTGACTTGTAGAAAGTGGGAATCAACCTTGGTTGAAGTTGCAAAGGACAACAAGTACAGAATAGAAAGCATATGCTACATACACATTTTCTGTAAATACCAAAGATTTAAACCAAAATGGGAAGACTGCAGCTGAATATTTCACTTTTTGCCTCTGAGTGTGGCATCTGTGTGCCTAAGGCTTTACACTCCAGACCACAGATTTATTTGCCATGTCTGAATTTCTAAAGATTCCTCTCTGTGATTCATTTCCCCCTCAACTGCTCTGCAGAAAACTAAATTCTCTTGTACTTGCTACAGAAAGTTTTTATCAACAATAACACCACAGTACAGAGATTATTGCTTTCAGCTGCATGGGCAGATGTAGGCACACTCATGTCTAACTTGCTAATTGAATAGATCTATAAATTATCTATGAGTCACAAATAGACATCCTGCAAAAGAAGTAAATGGCATGCCTGAATTAGCTTTCCTATTCTCCTCAATCTCTTACATTTTTAATCTTTTCTTCACATCTTAGTAGTGCTTCATGTTGTTATTGCTCTGGTTTTTTTCTTTAATTTTTTCTCTTCAGTTTTTTTTAAAAACATCATTTCTCTTGGTTTTGTAATTTTATTTTTAAAGTAGAAACCACTGTTTTTTTCTGTTTACTTTAAAATCACCATTACAGAAAATATTTATTGAATATGCGTATGATAGTTAATTGAGAGCCCTGATTAATACAATGTGCTATGTTTCAATTCCATGCTGGTCATCCTGTTATTGGACTTAGTTTCCTTGAAATATTCTGTAAGGCAAAGGCCTTGCCCTTATGGAGACTCAACTTACATTTTTACTACAAGGTAAATTCTTTTTTGATGTTTTGAGATCCTTCCTTAAATAAATACCAGACTTGATTGAAATCTAGGAAGCCACATGTAAATGTTTTCCATGAAAAAATGGAGGTGTAGAGATTGGTGTAGGCTACAGGCTCAAGTTTTTATATGGTTAGATAGAAATTTGTATACTAAGCATATAAATTTCCTTCAATGCCCCCATGTTTGAACCTATTGCCTAGAAGGCACAATTTGAGGGGAGGTTAAAAAAAAAAAAAAAAAAAAAAAGGTGGAGGATGTTTTAATGTCTGCTACCAAATTTTATTCTTGTCTTTTGGTATTATAGAATTTTATCACCTGAAATCAAATGTCTTTAAAATGCTACTACTATGCCTTACTGAGGAGAAATAATAGTTTATATATAGAAGTAGGGTAGTTGGTCATGAAGTCAGAAAATGTACAGAGATATATATTACAGGGATCAGGTCAGAAAAAAATGCAAATGTGACCTATAAGTTAAAATTGTACTCAAGAAAGGGTTTTAAAGCTCAAAGCCAGAGAAGTGATTATAAGTGTTGAGGATAAAAGTAAAGTGAGGCCACAAGTGGGAAGATAAACAATGAGATTAAAGGTCACGTAGGTAAGTTAGGGCTGTCTTGGCAAAAAGTTCAGGATTAAATGAGTGTGGAAGGTACGACTACTGTGGTAGCCCCTAAAGCTTACAGAAATTCTGCAGGACCTGAGGCCAGGTACAGAATTTCTTTTGAGCTCTGAATTAATGCTGCCCAGGACTGAAAGATTGTTGGAAAATTTTATGCGAGATCCAGTATGCCCAGGATGATGGTGATACCTCTAGTCAATTCGCCTAGTAATAGGCGAGCCTTTAGAGTAATTGAAGGAGTCCAAGATTTTCCATAAACTATACAGTCATCCCTTGGTATCCTTGGGAAATTGGTTTCAGGACCCTCCAGATAACAAAATCCGTGGATGCTCAAGTCTCTTATATGAAATGGCATGGTGTTTGCATATGAACTATGCATATCTTCCCATATACTTTAAATAATCTAGATTACTTTTCATACCTAAGACAATGTAAATGCTATGTAAATAGTTGTTATACTGTATTGTTTTTATTTGTATCATTTTCTATTGTTTTATTGTTATTTTTTATTGTTTTTTGAATACTTTCAATCTGTGGTTGGTTGAATCTGCAGGTGTAGAACCTGTAGATATGGAGTTCTAACTGTAATCATCGCATGGCTCATTGACTATTGTCACCCATTGCTTTAAGCATGCTGGAAACATCCAGACCAAAGCTAAGCAGATAGCATTTTATGTTCAGCTATGTCCTTCAGAAAGCAGGTGCCAGGATGGAGTTAGAAATACAAGGGATATCTCGAATAATACCTTTAAAAGATAAAGGAGAATGGGAAAAGGAGTAGGAAAGGAAAACTTCAGTGTGCAATGTTGGTCTGATATATGTGAACAGAAAGGGGGATAGAAGGAGGATTGAGTAGGAAGTGTCTCACTCTCTGGTGTAGATCTGAGAAAGTCCCTCCATCCCAATAGAAAGCTCAGGTACAAAGATTGCCTACAAAATGTTTTCCATTGGTCAGAAATGACCAGGCTGTAGTGCTGTATCAAGTTCAGTCATTAGCTAGGGTTGCTAAGAACGAGCCTGGCCCTGGCTCAGCTGCTGTGGGTCCCACAGATGCTGTAGCTGGAGCATGCCACTGAGATGTGCTCCTTGCAGCTGACTGGCAGTTTTTCTCTTTAAGGGGAACCAAGTGGCATATTTCCAAGGTTGTCACTTATACCCACAATATTCTGTGGTACTGGATCAATTTCTGAGCACGATGTTTTATATAAGGTACAAGGAAATGAGAGTGTGGCTACATAGGGCAGGTATCAAAGTGGAAAAGGGAATGAAGAAATAAAGGATATTTAATCAGGATAGAAAAAGAATTAGGGAATGTCAGATAGAGTCCTAAAATACAGAAAGGATGATGGGGATGGGGGTGGTAAGAACATATATTTCACAGATCGTAAGCAAGATTCAGTTTTAGCAAAGAGTGAACTTTGTAACTATGACAATTACAAACAATGACAGCCTTGGAAGGTAGTGATGTCTTCATCCCTAGAAATATCAAAGCAGAGGATAAATTACTACCTGTCAAAGATGCTGTAGATGGGATAATTACACCATAAGAGTCTGGTCCAGGTCCCTTTCACTTTTAACATTCAATCTTGTTACATGTGTTTTTTAAGACTTAGGTACTGTGGAGTTTGGACAAAGCCTCTTTATTTTCCTCACACTACTATTCTCTTTATGAGAACTGAACAACCACAAAGCAGAGAAAACTTTTTGTACATTGTCTCTGAACATCTGAAACTATAATGTAATGCCACATTATAACGTCATGAATTACATGTCATGAGATTAATAGGAAGAAATAATTGATGTCATTCTTTGTGCTCCAAGTTCTTTTATACATGTGATCTCATTAGTTCTTAGGGTATTCCTGTTAGGTAAGTTGTAGGGCAGGTAATCTTCCTTATCTCATTATGAAGACAGCAAAAATGAGCAGAGAGAGGGAGTGACTGGCTTGGAGCTCTTCTAAGCATACCATACCATACCATACTCAAGGGTAAGGGTGGAACTAGAAATCAGGATTTCTGTCTCAAGACATTAAAAGTGAACAGTTCTAAAGCTGTTCTCCAACATCTAAAACTTAAAACACAATCAAACAAAATCCAAGAACGATGTCAGAAAGAAGCACTAGTCACCCTGTGGGTTCTAGCCTGCTCACAGGATGAACTTCTATTAGCCTCTTTGTGAAGTGTAAGTGCATGGAGCCTGATGTTCTGATGTGACTCCAGGCTTTTAATAGAAATGCTCACTAGGTCCCAAAATATAAAGCAATAAAATCATAATGTGTTCCAAGTCAGGATGGTAAAATAAATTAAATGGTGAGCCACAGAAATAGCTTGCCATGTAACTCTACCTGACAAAACACAGTTGCCAGTATTATCACTAATTGATATGTGATCACCCACCCCACAGTGTGTTAAGTGTTGCTTTGTTTCACCAAATAAAAAAGAATAGAACTGAGCAGATAGAAGACAGCAAGTCTCACTAGGTGGAATGAGGAAGAAGAAAAGAAAAATAAAACAAACAAACAAAAAATTAAAGCACTTAATTGGAAGTGGAAATACCTGGATTTTTATTGTGGCTTTGCCACTAACATTCTAAGTAACTTTGAACAGTTTATTTATTTATTTATTTGTTTGTTTGTTTGTTTATTTATTTATTTATTTATTTATTATTATATCTCCTTGTCTCAGTTTCCTGATTTGTAAATTAATAACTGATTCAGAGGCCCATCTAGTTCTAACATTCCATAACCCATATTCTTATACTTTTATGAAGACTCACCCACATCCTAAACTATTCTAACTCAACTGACAGGCTGCTGAGTATGTCATTTACAATATCACTCCTAGTTAAGCTCCTTCCACAGTACAGCAAACCTGTTGTTTAGTAAAGAGCAAGTATCCTTTAAGCTCAGAGCAAAACAGAGATTATTTTCTGCTAAGGTACACTCTGGTATATATGATTTTTATTTTACAGATGTCACTTGAAGTGGCATGCCATATGAAGAAACTAATAAAGGACTAGGCATCAAGCAGAAATGGAGCCAGGTAAGACAATTTGAAACAGGAAGATGCAATCATTATTCTTTCAGAGATATGTCTCAGGAACTGAAGTCAGAATCGTAGCCAAATTCTGGTGAGATATTACAGAGAAATAAATAACTATGATATTTATGATAGCAAGTAATGCGAATCTAAACAATCGTTATGTAATATCATAAAAAACTCAGTAAGTCAGAAGTAACGGGTTTTAGTACCAGACTGTCACTTACTTGTTATGAGGTATTGAGCAATTTTTTATTCATCCATTCATGCATCCTATGAAACTATTGAGTACATACTCTGAGCCAGGAACTTTTAGGCAGCTGAAAATGAATGAACAACAATAATATAAAAAAAGAGTTTATTTAATGTTTAGCAGACAAACAGGTCTTGGTTTCCTTGTCTTTTAAAAATACAAACAACTTTCAGTTTCCTCTCTGACAAGAAAAAGAGCTTGGAAGTATTCACTCCCATCCTAACAAGAAAAAATCTGAACTGAAAAACAGGTCTTCTTACATCTATCAGAGACTTGAGTTCACAGGGCAAGCCATAGCCTTTACAATTGGAAAAAGAGGTAGATACAGAGAATCACAACTTACTTGGAGCCCAGGAGCAGAAACTTGCTGCTGGAGCTAGTATCAGCAAGGACACCTAAACTATAATTGAAAAATTACTGGAAGCTTAGTGTAGATTAGCTTGAGAGTTGAAAAACAAATTCCCAAAATACAAAAACTCACTATAATGAAGAATCTATTATCATTAAAAGAGAGTGACTCTTCCAAGTTCATAACACTAAGTTTCAAAGCTGTGATTCTCACTCAGGTGTTCTGTTAGCATTATAACAGGAATGTCTGAGGCTGGCCCATGGCTCACTTGGGAGAGTATGGTGCTGATAACACCAAGGCCATGGGTTTGGATCCCTACATAGGGATGGCCGGTTAGCTCACCTGGGAGAGTGTGGTGCTGAGAACGCCAAGTCAAGGATTAAGATTCCATTACCGATCATCTTTAAAAAAAAAAAAATGTTTTCTGCATATGAATATTGACAAAATAGAGGTCATACTGAGAACAGTGACTAGGATACTAAGATAACTTGAAAATTATAAAGAAAAATTGAAATTGTCAGGCATGGGACCATTGACTAAAGAAGAAGTTTATAATCATATTAGCCTACCAAAATGGAAGGATTTGTTCTGTGATCACTATAAACCTAGTATGAACTATCTGTGGCTGAGACAACCTACATGATCACCAAATCTGTTCACTTTCCTGATGAGCACACAGCTACACTCCATTTCCCATCCCTCAGAGGTAGTACGTGCATCCAGGTGACTGAGACCTAGCCAGCAGAATGCTAACGGAAGTGATACAACACCCTGGCCTGGCTCATAAGACATTCTATGCGAGACCTTCCAACTCTTTCCCCTTCTACCAGTTAAGCAGAGAGCACTATGAAGACCTAGAAGTTGGTGGTGTCATGAGATGGAAAGATACTGTGCCTTACTGACTTAAAACACAGGATTATCCTTCACTGAATGATAAACTTCACATTTGTTAAGCCACTGCGATTTGTGGTTTATCTGTTACAGACTCATGCTCTGCTCTTTTAGGCAGAGAGGCTGATGGCTGACTGCTGAAAGTCCCCCCCCCCCCCCCGCCAACTTTGCCAACTGTTTTGACCAATGGAAGCTACTGGCAGGAGACTAGAAGGCAATAGAAAGGAAGAAGGCTGGATGTTTCTCCCCCTCCCTTAATCCCTACTTCCATCATCAAGCTCCTGCAAAAAGGATCTATCATGGTTGCAGTTTCTCCAGCCCTAGGATTGAGACATTTCTTCTTTCCTAATCTTAGAATTACTGCACATCTCCAAATTGCTCTTTAAACTCTTCTAACAGTTTATTTATTTTCTGTATTAAGTGACTTCTATTTAGTTACCTGGTGTGGCTTTTATTCTCCTTGCTAGATACTGAAGTGTTATGCTCCAGTTGCTAGCAGTGATACATGTGAGATTAAAATATAGAATAAACCTTGGTTTAGATTATATCCAAGGCTGATGTAATTTGGTTAAATATCTCATTATAAAGCTGAGGTAACATCTCCATTTCAATGAGTGAGAAGATAAGCTAAAAGCAGATTATTCAGAATGCTTTTAGTTGTAACAGAAAACTGAACTCAAAATTGCTTAAACAATGTATTTCAACAGATTTTGTAACTGAACATAGAGGTGGTGGGGTAATGGGGGTGCCAGATTCAGTAATATTATGGCTATATTTCCACTTTTCTATATTTCAGCTCTCCCCTCCTTCATACCCACTCTTCATCTGAAGATTACACCTGAAGTCTGGCTTTGGTCATGATTGCATCCTGACAGTCAGCGGCAGCTAGGTTTAATATTTCTTTATTTGTATTCCTAAACACCTTTTTCACCATCACCAAACAGAAGTTCTTATGTGTACACTATCTGGACTAACACTGAATAATACACTCGATGGAATTTTATGGTTTTTATCATCTTGTTGGTCTGTGTTTGGTATGATCAAAATTGCCCAGTATAGAACTACTGAGTAAAAATCACATAGATTTCAGCTAGACAGAAAGTTATATTTGGGCGTAACTTAACTATTTATGTAGATTATTATGGCACTACAGTTGACTTCTCAAGTCCTTGATATCTTCATCTTCTCTTATGTTGAATTTACCTCAAGTAATCACTCCCAAGGCATACCCTAGATCCAGTTACTACCAATAAATGAAATTCCATCATCATCTCAATTTCAAGCATCCCACACACTAATGTCTCATATATTCAGCTCATAAGATCTAGAACACAAGCAGCAATAATACATTAATGTTCTCAATTTTCATTTATTCTCAATCCCGTAATATCTTTTCTCTCTTTAGTCTAGATAAGTCCTGTCATTCAATCAAAATGATCGAAAATTTTCATTTGAAATTTCCTTTTGCCCCTTTCATTTAATCTCTTCATCCTAAAAACTTTTAAATTTAACCTTTTGTCTATTCTAATTTGTATTTGTATAATTGAATAGGGCTGGAAACACACACACACACCATGCCTTGTATAATGATAGATTTTTGACACCAAACTTCAACTATGTCTGTAGTGCTACCCAGAAATCATGAAGTCTTTTAGTAGGCCAGTAGGTCACTCTCCTGGATGACTATTATTTCACACTTTCTCATTTCTCCTGTAAATCTGCATGCTTTCTGTTTAACTTTTATTCTAATATTACTTGCCATATCATTGAAAATAATGCAAACGTGAAAAATGTCCACCCCACATCTATTTATCTACCTAACTTCCTTTTCTCCCATTATTATGGGAATGCTGTGTTTAAATGAAAGGTCAATCCTTCCACTCTCATGGCCATTTGCCTACTCAAGAAATTTGGCTGCTTTAGTTTAACACTCTCCTTCTGCTTCATTCAAGCTTCTCTAAATCATTACCATCAGCATAAATTATTATGCTGGTGCATATATGGTTCATATGCATATAGTTTAGGCTTGATATTTGTCTCATTAAAAATTAACTCTCAAATGACTGCCACTCTCCCCTTCATCCTGTCACCCATTTTTGTTTTCCTCTTTGGAGCAAAATTCTTTGAAAAGCATGTTCACAATAGTTGCTAAAATTATTGTTATACTGTTAAAAGTGCACTGAAAGATTTTTGCCGCTAAATTTTTACCCAAATTGCTCAAGTAAGTCCAATAGTCATTTTTTTAGTATGAATCTTGCTTAACCTATTAGCAGACATTTGGCATAGTTATACGTTTCTCCTCTTTTAAGCATGTTCTTTGTTTTCAATGGCAAAAGGGACTTCATAGGTGTGATTAAGTTAAAAATCTTGGGATAGGAATGGTATTATGGATTAGACAGGTGGGTCCAGTGAAATAATAAAGGTCCTTGCAAGAAACATTTGGCATAGTTATATGTTTCTCCTCTTTTAAGCATGTTCTTTGTTTTCAATGGCAAAAGGGACTTCATAGGTGTGATTAAGTTAAAAATCTTGGGATGGGGATGGTATTATGGATTACACAGGTGGGTCCAGTGAAATAACAAAGGTCCTTGCAAGAGAAAGACAGGAGGGTCAGAATCAGAGAAGTATATTGGTGGCAGAAACAGAGGTCGAAGTGATACAATTGCTGGCTTTCAAGGTGGAGGAAGGGGCCATGAGTCATGAGATGCAGGTGGTCTCTTGAAGCTGGAAATGGCAAGGAAATAGATTCTCCCCTAGATACTTCAGAAGGAATGCAATCCTATGGACACGTTGGTTTTAGCCCAGTGAAACCCATTTTTAATTTCCAACTTTCAGAACTCTGAAATAAATTTTGTTGTTTTAAGAAATAAATTTTCTGAAATAAATTCAGAAATAAATTTTGTTGTTTTAAGCCACTAAGTTTGCAGTATTTTCTTACAGCAGTAATAGAAATCTAATAACAGGTATTTTCCTTTTCTGGTCTCTCCTCTTTTTTGAATATTGAAACATGCCAGGAATTCTTAATATATCTTCTCTTCCCTTCTCTTTTTTTCCCCTTTTCTTCCCACCTCCTTCTCACTTTTCATATCTTCCCTGTGTTTCTTTCCCCTTTTCTTCCCTTCTCTCTCCTTTATTTTCATTTACTCTCTTAATCTTTCAGATTCATGGCTTTTAAAGTATCTAAATGTTCATAATTCCTAAGCTTTTGTTTTCAGGCAGAATGTCATTCCTGATCTCCAGGCTTTGTTATTAACATCTCCACTTGGGAGACAATAGAAGGGCACCCAGTGACCTCAGGAGTCATGGGCAGCCCCCACCAACAGATGATAGGAGTGTGCAGGTCCTCAGGGTTGTGGGAAGCCCTACCACTGCTGAAGACACTACTTTTGCAAAGGTAGTCCTCCTCAGCCACCACCACAGCCACTACCACTGCAAGTGTGGTTCAGTGCCACAGCAGCAGCCATGGTTATTGTGTAGGTCTACGAACCACTCAACTGCACTGATACAAGGAGAGTCAGAAACAGAGCCCAGGGAAAGAGGTGAGTGAGCACAGACCCATGACTCAGTGGCCCAGCCCACAGGGGGAATTACACCTACGTGTGGTAGTATACCTCGGGGTGGGAGGTATGTGTGCAGCCCACATGTCTGCCATGATCTGGGGAGAGACACAGATGCAACCCTCTAAGAGTGCAGAAACTAAGGATACCGAAATAAAGTAAGATAGAAAATTCCTAATCACCACCAACCCATCCCCCAACTGGAGGAAGCAAGGGCCCGGGAGAAGCCTCTGCCTGTAGATAAGATGAAATAGAAACTCCACCCAGGGTCACCCATTCAAACTGAGGGGCTCCAGTATGCACCAGTGTACCCACCAGATGGTACAGGATGCTAGCCAAGAGGCCAGCAAGCCCACCCAGAGATACCCACCCCAGCCAAAGAGTGACAGGGCACCCAGCTACTTCTCCCAATAACTCAAGAGCTCCCCCATGTCCTTGATGAACCAACACAATGTCACCAAGCTCAGCAAAGAATTACTAAGTGCCCCAGTGCCTTGGCCATGGAAACACTCACATGCAACTCCAACATGGCCAAAGTACCCATGTGGATACTACACTACTGAGTCTACCTGGAACCAATACTAAAACACCCTATTCAATGGTCAGTATAAAACACATCTGCAGGAGGAGGTCTCTCTCCTCAAAGCCCACTCCAAAGTAATAAATGACTAGACATTAACATAGAAACACTTGAAATAAGAACAAAGCAAGAGAACATGACATCAGCAAAGGAATACAATAATTTTCAATTACCAGATCTCATAAAGGAGGAATCCTTTGAAATGACTATAAAGAAATCCTGAACAACAATTTTTTTTTTTATTTTATTATTTTTTTTTTTATTTTTTATTTTTATTTTTTTTTGGCTTTTACTTTATTTTTATTTTTATTTTTTTTTAATTTTATTTTGTCGATATACATTGTAGCTGATTAATGCTCCCCATCACCAAAACCTCCCTCCCTTCTCCCTCCCCCCTCCCCCCAAAAATGTCCTTTCTGTTTGTTTGTTGTATCAACTTCAAATAATTGTGGTTGTTATATCTTCTTCCCCCCCCCATTTGTGTGTGTGTGTGTGTGTGTGTGTGTGAATTTATATATTAATTTTTAGCTCCCACCAATAAGTGAGAACATGTGGTATTTCTCTTTCTGTGCCTGACTTGTTTCACTTAATATAATTCTCTCAAGGTCCATCCATGTTGTTGCAAATGGCAGTATTTCATTCGTTTTTATAGCTGAGTAGTATTCCATTGTGTAGATGTACCACATTTTCCGTATCCACTCATCTGATGATGGGCATTTGGGCTGGTTCCAACTCTTGGCTATTGTAAAGAGTGCTGCGATGAACATTGGGGAACAGGTATACCTTCGACTTGATGACAACAATTTTAAGGAAACTCAGTGAGATACAAGAAGACTCAGACAACACAACAAAATAAGCAAAAGTATCCAGGATATGAAGGAGGAAATTTACAAAGAGATTAATACCACAAAAAAGAATGTAGCAGAACTCCTGGAATTGAAAGATTCATTCAGCTAAATATAAAACACAACCAAGAGCTTGAGCAGCATGTTAGTAGAAAGCAGAAGAAAGAATTTCTGATCCTGAACATGATCTTTTCAAAACAACCCAGGCAGACAAAAAAGGAACAAAATATTTTTTTACAAAAAGAAGAAAATCTAAGAGAGCTAGCAGACAATCTTATAGTACAAACATCTGAATCATGGGTATTCTGGAGGGGAGGACAAAGAAAAAGACATTAAAACCCACTCAACAAAATAATAATGGGAAACTTGCCAGGTATAGGGAGAGACTTGGACCTCGGGATCCAGGAGGCACAAAGATTCCCAAACAGATTCAATCCAAAAATGTTCTCTCTGAGATACATTAGAGTCAAACTGGCAAAGCTCAAAAACAAAGAGAGAATCTTAAAAACAGCATAAGAAAAGCCTCATCACCCATAAGGGAGTCCCTATCAGACTAACAGCAGACTTCTCAACAGAAACTCAACAGGTAAGAAGAGAATGGGACAATATATTCAAAATACTAAAAGAAAAAAAGAAGCCAGCCAAGAATATATACCCAACAATACTATCCTTCAAAAGTGAAGGAGAAAAGGTGTATTTCACACATGAACAAAAACTGTGGGAGTTCACCGCCACATGATCAGCCATGCAAGAAATCCCCAAGGGAGTCCTGTATCTGGAATAATACCACGAACACACAAGAAAGAACAAAACACCAGTAGAACAAACATGCAAATGAGAAAGAGAAAGAAGCTATATCATAGCACCTCACAAAACCAAAAAGTACCAAAGATGAACAACAAAAGGGGAAGAAAGGAACAAAAGATATTTAAAACATCCACATGAAAATCAATAAAATGCCAGAAGTAAAACAACACCTTTCAATAACAACCCTAAATGTAAATGGGTTAAATTCCCCATTAAATTAAGGACATCTTTCAAAAGGAGAGAACAGAACTGAGGCCACAAGAGTTGGGAAAGGGAGGGGGAGGGAGAGAGGGGTTAGTGAGTAATTGGTAAATGTCCACAAAAAAATGATTACATTGGGTAATGTTGAATATACTAATTATCCTGATTTGAGCATCACATAATACACACAGGTATTGATATTCAACACCATGTCCCACAAATATGTACGATCAAATAAGTTTCAATAAATAAAATAATAAATCTCCACTTGGGTATAATGAACATCTTAAAAATCACAAATTAAAAAATAAATTTCAAATTACACTTACCTCCCCCATACCCTAACAGTCTTCCCTCTGTCCATAATGGCCATTTCCTTCTTCCACTTCCTCAGTCCAAAACTTCATAGTCATTTCTGAAACTTTTCTTTCTCTCTCACATCCTACATCCAACCTGTCAAAAAATCCTGTTAGCTCTACCCTTAAAATATATTCATAATCACACTTTTCCCCACCTACACTGGTACTATCTTGCCCCGATTTCCTACCATCTTTTATGGATTTTGGTGAGATCCTCCCACATTGATCTTCATATTAATGCCTTTTCTAATCTGTAATCTAATTTCAATATAGTAGCCAGCATAATTAGAGTAAAACAAGCCTCCAAATGACTGACTCTTGCTCAGTGTGAAGCCCTTTTTCTCTGAGAAATCTGATTTTCCAAATAAATTAAATCCCTTTCCTATAATATTTTCTGATGTTCTCCTAAGATGGATAGAGGCTGCTGGCATCATAGATTTATCTTTTCTTAGATTCGCCAGGGCCAAAAATAATACTCCTAACTTAGGCCATCCTTCTTGTAAATATTCATCATCATGCCACATGTTAGATCTAGGAACAGAGAGTAGATAGACCAGGACCAATCTATCAATTTTACTCAAAGAAGCATACATCCTGAGGACTGCAAATAGCAGCATTTTGTTTAGATATGGAGGTTGGCATTAGTATTATTGAGGCTCTCAATAGTAATAGGATCACAATTAAATGTGATTTATATAGACTTCTTTATAGTTTTTATGCCCCAAACTTCTAAATATCACATAAAATATGTGGATAATAGAAAAGCGTGTATTCATTAAGTCAATAGTGAGAGTCTATAATTGCCTGTAAAAGCAAATCAGTTATATTAAATGATGACAATATAGTCATATAGAAAATTAATTCCAGCAGTAATAATCATCATGATCTGAAATGCATCATCAGGAAAAGGCATGTTGAAATATTAACTAAAAATAACTCTGCTCATGCTCAAACTGATGGTCTTCCCTATTTTCACCTCCATTACCCTGGTTCACCCTTAATATGATTCATCTTCTAGTGTGAAAGAAGTAATTGTCATAATTTCCATTTTAGATAAGTGCACCAAGTAGGAAAATATTATCATTTATAGTAGAAACTGAATTGGGTTAGGAAACTGACTCAGGTATCTGTCCCATTTCTGTCATTTACTAGCTGTGTGATCTCAGGCAAATCACACTTGATACAGTTTTTTTTTTTTTTTTTTTTTGATAGGGCTTTAATCTACTTAACTGGAAAATGGGGATAAATGTATCTGTCCTTCCTACCTTAAAAGATTACAAAAATTCAATGAAATAGCATATTTGAAATTTTGTTTTTACAATCATTAAACTATTGAAATATAAAGCTCTTTTTTTTTTGCGTCATTCTAAACTTTACTATTGTCATTACTTTTTCTATTAATTCAACATACTTTAAACACTGCTGTGAAAACCAACTTAGCAGATACCTCTGATTCAGGGTTATATCTGAGTACTCTCAATGTATTAAATACTTATAGCCTAATAGTTACCATGGTTACATCTCATCTTGACCTTTCATTAAGAATGCCACTTTAATTTTGACTTTTAATACTTGAATTTCTTTTGTTCTTTCTCTAATTCTTTTTCTGAGAGATTTTATCTATGCCCATAGCTTCCACTATTAACTCACTTATGCTTACTAAGTAATCTGCCCTGGGCAGCATTCTGATCACCAGTGTTTAAAATATGCAAAAGCAAATTCAACATTCCCTCCAACCTTACACTTCCTTTTCCTTTGTAGGCTCAACATTATGTAATCTTTTAGCATCTCTTTCTCCCTCATCTTTTCTACCTAATCAATCTCTTATACCCTTTGTCCAGGTCTCATTCCCACGGTGGCACACATTAGCAAGCACTATGGGATTACTTTCATCAATAAAATATACTACCCAATTATATATATATGGGGTTTTACTTGCCTGTATATTGGATTCTTTTTAATTGCAGAGACTTTTATATCTCCTGATTCTAGCACAAGACTTGGTACAAAGTATCTGCTCATTTAGATGTATTCTGAATTAACGCACAATAACTTATGTAATTCTAGATTCTTGCTTTACAACGTTTGCATTCATACTTCTTTCTTGTTTTTTGTTTTGTTTTATTTTGATTAAGTCTTTTGTCTTTTGCAGTCAAACTTTATTTAATTTTGATGTAACGGAGCAGCATAAACTCCCTCTGAAATGAATAAAGTTTGCTTTGCTTGTGTTGGGGGAGGGCAGAAGTTATGCATGCCAAATGACTTTTTAAAGTACACACAGTGAGCTGTGAATCAAATTCAGGTCTTAACACACTACAAGTTCCACTCACATACCCACACATTGCATATCAATTTTTAAATAATTTTGTTGGGGCATAATTTACACAGAGTGAAATGCACACAAATTAAGTAAACAGCTTAATGAATTTTGACAACTTTGTACATCCATGTAACAACCCCATAATTAAGAAATAGAACATTTTTATTACCCCATAGTTTTCTCCCACCACTTTGCAGTCAGCCCTACTCCCACTTTTTGTCCCAAGCAGCTGGGATCTGTGGACCCTTATCTCCTATCCAGAGCCAAGTGAAAAATTTCAGAAAGCCAAGGCTCCTGCAATGTCCTTCTAGCCCTTTCTACTGAGAAAGCTTAACATTGTACTCACTTTAAAAATATTTAACAGTGTTCCAGTTTTTTTATCATAGAGCATAAGTTGAACGTGCACTCAGAGCTGACAGGCAACAAATCATAAATGTCTGTTTAAATTTATAGGAAGCTGTGTTTTGAAGGTGTTTGTACAATTATATATGAGAGACCAAGTTGCAACACATTCCCTTCAATACTTAGTACTTGGTATAATTCCAGCCATTCTCATGGGGCTGTAGTGGTATCTCGCTGTGTTTTTAATTTGCATTTTTCTGATAGCCAATAATGTTAAGCATCATTTCATGTTCCTTTTCATAATGCAGGATTTATTGCCTTTAGTGAAAACATTAACCACACTAATAGAATCATATTATTGCTAACTTAATGCATCTCTTATGAGCATCACACCAAAATTTTTTTTTTTTCGTGACCGGCACTCAGCCAGTGAGTGCACCGGTCAGTCCTATATAGGATCCGAACCCGCGGCGGGAGCGTCACCGCGCTGCCAGCGCAGCACTCTACCAAGTTCGCCACGGGCTCGGCCCCACCAAAATTTTTTTTTAAATATATTTTCTTAAACATTTATTTTTGATTATATGTATTTATGGGGTACAGGGTTAACTATCAGTATCTGTGTAGAGAATGTGATGATGAAATCAATACTAGCATGTTCATCATTACAAATTTTAGTTATTCTTTGTATCCCTCATCCAATTACTCCCTAGCCCCCTGCCCCTCCCCCTTTCCCACCTCTAGAAACTATAGATCTGTTCTCTCCTTCTAAAAGTTCAATGTTTTTTTTGTGGTCTTTCTTTTTTCTTTCTTTGCTTTGTTTCTTTCTTTCTTAGCTCCCACTTATGAGTGAGGATATGTGGTATTTCTCTTTCTGTGCCTGGTTTATTTCAATTAACATAATTTTCTCCAAGCTCATCTACATTGCTGTGAATGGTAGAACTTCATTTTTATGGCTGGGTTTTGTTCTGTTGTGTATATATATATACCATATTTTCCTTATCCAGCTATCCATTGACCTATCAAAAAACTCCTAGAGCTCATAAACAAATTTAGTGAAGTTTCAGGATACAAATTCAATACACAAAAATTAGTAGTGTTCTTATATACCCACAATGAACAAGCAAAATCAGTACACCCGTTTCATGTTTTTATTGACTATTTGTATATCTTCCTTTGAGATGTCTGTTCAAATATTTTGCCCAATTTTTAATTGGTTGGTTGTCTTATTGAGTTTTGAGAGTTATAGATATTCTGGATACAGGTCTTTTGTTGGATAGTATTTCCTTCACTTGCATTTTCATTTCATTAACATTACCTTTCAAAGATAACATTCTTTTTTTTTAATTTTAAGTAACTCCAATTTATCAATTTTTTTATGGTTAGTGTGTTTTGTCCCCTAAGAAATATTTGTGTACCCAGGGCATACAAATATTCAGCTACTTATCCCTAAAAGTGTTATAATTTTAGCTTTTATGTTATGAGCTATAATATGCTTCAAGTTAATTTTTGTGTATGGTGCAAGGTGAGGGCTGACATCTTTTTTTTCCAGTTCTGGATATCTAATTATTCCTGTACCTTTTGTTGAAAATATTATCTTTAATTGATTGCACATGTATGCATCTGTGTCTAAGCTCTGTATTTTGTTCCATTGATCTATGTCTGTTCTTATGTAAACACCATACTATTTTGACTGCTTTAGCTTTACAGGAAACATTGAAATAGGCAAAACTTTCTTCTCTTTTAAAATTGTTTCAGGTCTTCAAAATCATTTATATTTTCCTATTAATTTTTGAAATTCATCATTTTAAAAAAAGAAGACAAGATAGCTGGCATTGAATCTCTAGATTGGTTTGAGAAGTAGAACGTGAGGTATGAGGTTAAGTAGTGACAGTGACATTTCAATGCTATAGAAGTAATGCTAATTATAAAATTGAAATATTGTAAATTTTCCTCTGCTATTAGCTTAAGAATTCTTAAAACAATGAAACAATCTGCCCAGCCAATTGCCAACTGAAGGCATACTGAGAATGTTAGAGGATTCCTATGATAGCATTTAAGAAAACTCTAATTTTCTATAGACTGTGCAGAGAATCAGACCCAGTATCTGCCAGAGCTGAAAGGAGATATAATACTTATATTAAACAGGTCTCTGATATTGAAATCAAGTGCCTGGTAGGGAAAAGGTAAGATGATAAGATCTGGAATGTCAGTATTTTGATGGATAGATATGGGAATATTAAAACTGTCAATACGCCTGAACTTCATAGCCTGGCAGAAGCAGCCCCTGTCAATTCCAGAAGAGTCTACCCTTTAGAGAGACCACAGCAAAGGTGTCTCACAGAAAGATAATGCTTATTTTATTCAAGACTTGCATCTGCCACCCATCATAATTATAGGTTGAAAGTCCAAGCAAAGAAGTACAAGCCTCCTCTAGGAGGAAATAATATACACAGTCCCAAAAGACAGAACCATATTAACATGTATTCATGGGAACTGAGGAAACATGTGCCAAAGTGAATATTGATGTTTTGGATTGGGCTGAGGAGGTGTTTGCAAAATATAGGGCTGGTGAGGGGAGACTTTAATGATATGGAGCACTTCTCTGTTACTTGGGATTAAATATATTTACAACAATACCTGAAACCAATTCTAATAGACAACTGGGACTACTAGAAACATGAAGATAAAAACTTACTTACAGTAAATGAAATGGAAAGTTTTTTTGATATAGTACTGCAAGAAAGAATCAGAAAAATTAGAAAAGTAGGAATATTAAGATGGATATTCTATGTAAGCACTGAGTACATACCACTTTAACATGGCATTTACTAGGCCAATAAGAAATTAACTGATGAAGAAGACAGCAAAATCTGAGAAGTTCAGTGGTAGCTATCCTTTGCAAAACAAAGTTAACAGTAGGAGATGCTTTTGTTGAGCCAGGATCCTTAATTTAAATTGGGGATGATGGGATCCCAGAATGCCAAAAGCTAAATGTCAACACAATTGATATAGGCAAGGTGAATGCGATTAGCATAAAACATAGCAAGTCTGGAGTGATGGTTAAGGTGCCTTGACCCATGGGCATCTGTTGGAACAGCTAATAATATTCCTCAGGCTGAGATAAGTAGACAGATAACTAAGATATTGCTCATCTTGCAAAAAAGAAATCAATTGTCGGCAAGCAGAAAACTGTCATGAAAAGCTACGATAAAAATTGTTCTCCCTCACTGAATTTCAAGATTTAAGTCAATTCACTGACCCAGAATTCTTTGAGGAGGGAAACTTAAATTCAACATGTTAAACAAATAACTCCATTTTTTTTTTTCCCAAGGGAATTGAGCCAAATTCCACAGCAGTTGTGCTCCAGAGAGAGAGAAATACAGTGACTTCTCAGACAGGACATATAGGGACTGAATCAATACCGATACAATGGAATGAAATATTCCATCATGACCTTCTGATTAAAATGGGGCTAATGAAGGACAGATGATAAATAACTATTTGGCCCAAATGGATCATACAGTGTTTCCAGTGGATCTGTAGACACAGCCTGAGGTGAATTACCTGCTCTTCAAATGTATAATGCACAGATATACTTAGTTACATGGAAAATACTTGTTTGGTTTCAGGATGTTTGAGGTAAGATGCAACATTATAAGAAGGGCCAGATATAAGCACCGGTCATAGGGAGATAGGAAGGGAGTAGGGGGATAGGGAAGCTAAAAGAACCGGAATTAAAAAGAACACAGGCTTTGGGTTTAGACAGATTGTTGTGACAGAATCCTGGCTCTATCACTCCCCACCTCCATGGTACTGGGTGAGCTACTTAAAATCTCTGAGTCCCAGTTTTCCAATTAGTAAACTAGGACTAAGAATTACCACTTCCTAGTGTCGTCATGATGGTTTCATGAGTTGATACACAGAAATCAGTTGTTCAATACGTGGTGCTAGGATCACTAATTTTTTAGCCCCTGTCCCTGTGGTGAGCCTATCACAGGAACTCCAATATCAAAAAGGTCAGAATTTGTTACTTCCATATTTTAGATGAGAAAACTGTGATTTGTGGTGGAGAAGTGGATTTCCCACATATACTAAATATTAGGTGATTGGGGTAATGCCAAGGAAGATATAAGGGCTGAGAATGAGCCAAGAAAGCAAGTCAGAAAAAACAGAACATCACTAAATAAATGCAGAGATTGATGTCACCATTAATGACTTAAATAGTATGGCAGTTTTATTTCATGCTGGTCAGAAAAGATACTTGATATGGTTTAATTTTTAAAAATTTGTTGAGACTTGTATTGTGGCCTAACATGTGGTCAGTCTTTGAGAATGTTTCATGTGCTGATGAGAAGAATGTGTATTCTGCAGCTGTTGGATGGAATGTTCTCTAAATACCTGTAAGTTTCATTTGGTCTACAGTGCAGTTTAAATTAAATGTTTCTTTGTTGATTTTCTGTCCAGATGACCTGTCCATTGTTGACAGCATAGTGTTGAAATCCTCAACTACTATGGTATTGAAATGTCTTTTCCTTTACATCTATTACTATCTGCTTTGTATAGCTGGGTGCTCCAATGCTGGGTGCATATGTATTTAATTAATGTGTATTGTTACACTCTCTTGCTGAATTGACCCCTTTAACATTATATAATGACCTTTTTGTCTCTTTTACATTTTTGACTTAAAATTTGTTTTATCTAAGTATAGGTACTTCTACTCACTTTTGCTTTCCAGTTGCATAGAATATGTTTTTCCATTCCTCACTTAAGTTTATGTGTGTCTTTACAGGTAAAGTGAGTTTCTTGAAGGGAGCATATACTTGGTTCTTGTTTTTGTATCCAGTCAGCCAATCTATATCTTTTAATTGAGGAATTTAGTCCATTTACCTTAAAGATTATTAATAATAGGGGGGGACTTACTCCTGCCACTTTGTTGATAGTTTTCTGGTTTTGTATATCTTTTGTTTGTTTTTTTACTCTCTTATTGCTTATCATTGCAGTTTGGTGTTTTTCTGTGGTGATAAGGTTTGATTCCTTTTTCTTTCCTCTTTGTGTACCTGCTTTACCAGTGAATTTTATCCTTTCATGTGTTTTTCTTGATGGTTAGCTTCCTTTAGCTTAGTTGTAGGTCTCCCTTGAGCATTTTTTGCATGGCCAGTCTACAACAATAATTCCCTCATTTCTGAAGGACAGCTTTGCTGGATATAGTATTCTTGGCTGGCCATTTTTTTTTTCTTTTAGCACTTTGAATGTATCATCCCATTATCTCCTGGCCTGTAAGGTTTCTGCTGAGAAATCTGCTGTTAGTCTAATGGGAATTCCTTTATATATGACGTGATGCTTTTCTCTTGCTATTGTTAGAATTATTTGTCTTTGACTTTTGACAGTTTAACTGTAATATTACTTGGAGGAAATTTTGGGAAGTTGAGGCTATTTGGGGACTTTTAAGCTTCCTGAAAAATGACAATACTACCAAAAGCAACCTACAGATTCAGTGCAGTATCTTAAAATACCAATGACATTTCTTACAGAAATAGAAAAAAAAAAAAACAATTGTAAAATTTATATGGAATCACAAAGGACCCACAAAATAGCAAAAGCAATCCTGAGCATAAAGAACAAAGTTGTAGGCATCACATAACCTGACTTCAAAATATACTACAAAGCCATAGTAACTAAAGCATCATGGTACTGGAATAAAAATAGACAAATGGACCAATGGAATAGAATAGAGAATAAGAAATAAAGTCATGTATTTATAGCCAACTAATTTACAACAAAGGCAGCAAGAGTATTCATTGGGGAAAGGACAGTATCTTCAATAAATGGTGCCAGAAAAACTGAATAGCCATATGCAGAAAAATGAAACTAGATCCCTATCTCTCACCAAATACAAAAATCAACTCAAAATAGATTAAAGACTTAAATGTAAAACTTAAAATGATGCAACCACTAGGGGAAAAAAAAAACATAGGGGAAATGCTTCAGGACATTGGGCTGGGTAAGACTTTATGAAGACTTCAAAAACAAAAAAACAAATAACTTGATAAAAAAATGGGCAAATGAGCTGAATAGACATTTATCAAAACAAGACAAATAGCCAACAAGTGTATGAAAAATTTGCTCAATGTCATTAATCATCAGGAAAATGCAAATCAAAACTACAGTGAGATATCATCTCACACCAGTTAGCATCATTATTTTCAAAAAGACAAAAATTAATAAATACTGACAAGGATGTGGAGAAAGGGGGACTCTTATACATTAGTGGGAATGTAAATTAGTACAACCATATGGGAAACATTCTGGAGGTTCCTCAATAAAACTACAGATAGGACTACCATATGATCCAGCAACCCCAACTACTGAGTATATATTCCAAAAAAAAGGAAATCAGTATATCAAAGAGATATTTGCACTCCTGTGTTTACTGTGGTGCAATTTGCAATAGCCAAGATATGGAATTAACCCTAGTGTCCATCAACAGAAGAATGAATAAAGAAAATGTGGTATATATACACAATTGATTACTATACAGACAAAAAAAAAAAATGAAATCCTGTCATTCATGGCAACATGGGTGATCTTGGACTACATAACATTAAATGAAGTAAGCCAGAAACAGAAAGAGAAATACACACATTCTCTCTCATAGCTGGAAGCTAAGAAACTTGATCACATAGAAGCAGAGAGTAGAATGGCAGTTACCAGAAGCTGGAAAGGATAGTGGGGTAGGAAGAGAGGGCAGTTAGCTGATACAAATGTACAGCTGGATAGGATGGAAAATATCTAATGTTCTATAGCACTGTAGGGTGACTATAGTTAACAACAATGTATTGTAGAGCTTTAGTTATTGAGAAGGAAGGATTTTGAATATTTCCAACACAAAGAAATGATAAATGTTTGATGTAATGCAGAAAAAATCAGTGGTTGTAAGGGTTTCAGGGGCTGAGGGAGGGAAGGGATGAACAGGTGGAGCACAGAGGATTTTTAGGGCAGATCTATTCTGTATGATACTGTAATGGTGAATACATTACATTATGCCTTTGGGAAAACCCATAGAACTGTATAATATGAAGAAATAACCCTAATGTAAAATTAAGCTAAGAATAATATACCAATATTGATTGATAATTATAAAAAATATACCACAGTAATGCACCTCAATAATAGAAGAATCTATGTATGTGCATGTGGGAAGGGAATGATAAATATCTGTACTTTCTGATTGATTTCTCTGTAAAACTAAAAATGCTATAAAAGTAAAGAAAAATATATATATATAATAAAAGTATACTAGTGGTGTTCTGCATAATACTATTGTTTAAGTCATCTGTATGGACCTTCAAAATCTGATGGATATCAGTGAGCTACCCTAAATTTCACCAGGCGGTGGCCCCAATCAGTGGCTCTAGAGGATGTGGCATTCTTTTTAAAACAGATCAACAAAGTTTCTGGTATTTGTTATACTTCTGTAAATATAGGAATTTGTTCTTTTTGATTTCTATCAATAGGGAGAATGAAAAGCATATTTTTCCATATATGACAAGGAGAGCAGAACACATTCACTGTATTGTTCCAGGACTGTGTGACCAATCCTCCTGCCCTTTGTCTTAATATATGCCACAGGATCCTTACTCATCTTAATACTTTGTAATTTCACCATGTTTGGTGGTTTGCAGCATGACAGGACACTTCTCTAAAGGTAAAGGGTAATTGTTGCACCTCACGTCAACTGCCACTAGGAAAGAAGGACCATACTTGATGGGCCTCTTTGTATCTAGGAGGTAACAGATATATATGAAACTACTACTTTGACACAATCTTCAGGTTCAGATGGCTTCAGGTTTAGGTGGGTGTCAGAGAAAGAACAAACTCATCAGCAGTCCCACACTATCATAAAACCTCCCCTGCCTGTGGGCATGTAAGCCTGCAGATCCAGAAGTGCCAGAGGTATCCATGGCCGATAAAGATGCTGTAGAATCTGTGGTATGACAGTAGAATGAATCCATTGATGCTAAAATAATATCTTGTGTTCTACTACAGACACTGCTCAGTGTTTGAAAAACAGCTCCTGACAAGCTACAGTCTCCAACAGAGAGTAAAACTCTGACAACAAATAATACTGAGACCAACACTGCACATCATGAGCTGGCTCTAATCAGTTTCCTCAAAACAAAAATTCAGTCAGGCGTAAGTTTAATCATGTTATGATTTGAATAGCACATTCAAACTACATCCAGAGCAGTTTCAAAAGATATGAGTCATATTAAAAGGTGACCCCAATAGCTGTGTTATCTACACCTATTTATTTCATCAGCATCTCTACCTAAGCTCATACCTACTTGAAGATGTGATTCATCAGATCCAGTCCCATCTGGAGTGTGTAGCCATTCACTCTCACTCAGAAGTGATACTTACTACAAAATGATTTTGCCTTCTACTAATGGTACTAACGTATGGTTTATAGACTAATTCATTTGTTGATATGTTATCCCATGCAATATTGCCCCAGCTCAAAAAACCATTTCATGGCAAAGGAGGTAAAATATTTCCATACGCAAAAGGTTTTATCAAATACCCCATATTGAAGAAACGGTGTGACTAATGATATGATGCAATGGTCTATTAAAGTTCATTAGGATGTCAGCCTGGGGACAGCAATGTAGCATGGCTACGGTATTATCCTTCAAGGTGTGGTAAATATGCTGAAATACCAGCTAATATGTGGTGCTATGTCCCCCATAGTCAGAATTTATAGATTTGTAAATTAAGAGGTGAAAGATGACATCATTTTCTCTAACAGCTGCTGTTGGTGAAATGAAGAACCTATTTTTTAATGTTTGATTCTTGATGAAAGCTATTTTCCCCAGAAAGGCTGGAGAGGCTATGCTCAGTTCTTGGATTTTCTCACAGCCAGTGACTGAGTGAAATAGGGTACAGATGTCCAGCCTCATTACCTCCCAGTGAGACAACTCTGTGCTACCATTTAAGTTTCCTACAGGGCCAGGCTAAGTAAACTTAAGTTGTCCACATTATTGCCTAGCCTCTTCCTCTGCCCTCTTCTGCTTCCCTCGCTCCCTTGCAGGTTTCTCATTCAGAGCACCACTCAATGCATCCACAACACAAGAATCCCATCTCAGTCTCTGCTTCTTGGTGACCCGAACTAAAATAGTTAACACAAACAGTCCTAAGAAATACACTGTAAAAACACAATCCTTGAGTTGCTTCACTTTCTGGCCGTATAAAAATGAGGGCCCTATCACTGGTGAAAGGTGAAACATTACTGATATCCGGCATGCTGAAGAAATACAATTGCTAAAATATTTTCATTTAGTGAAATGGAAGGTAATACAGGGGGAAGGGCATGCAGTTTGGTACAATAACTCGGGCATTTGAGAGGTAGGGAAGAAAGAATAATTGCAAAGGCTTTGGCTGTTGCTGAGTATCATTACTGCTTTGCATAGAGAAAATGACTGGCTCAGGTAAACTGATGTCCTATATAATGCCGTGCATGAGTACCAAACGGCTTCTTTGACAGCATGTGAAGAGACTCATCTCCTGGAGCCAGACAGCAGATTGAGCTGAACACTGAGCAAGTAATTAATGGCAAGAATGGCTGGATTTAAGAGGTGATTAGATTTTCAGCCCACATTAAGCCCTTTATGCCAAAGTCAGGGACCTGCTTTTACAATTGGGTTAACTGAGTATACTCAAGAACACCGAAGACTCTGATTACATTGAATTCTCTGGGCTTTCAGAAGTCTCTCACCTTCTTTTTCAGATGATAGTGGCCCTTGCTTTGATTGAAGACTAGCCAGCTGCCTTACATGACAATGCTTTTCTCCCTCAGAATCTCTTCTACTGCCCTCTATGAAGCAGGTGCACTGTGCACTGGTTACTGACTTGTCAGAGTCACGTGAGACAGATCACCTATACACACAACTAGTTACATGAAGCAGATTTATTACTTACAGATAAGCAGCAAGGGAGAAAAGAAGCCTAGGATCCACTGTGAGGCAGTCTCCCAAGGCTCAGGAAAGCTGCACTGGGAGGATGGAGTCTCAGCTATGCATGCCCCACTTGCACCACAGTTGAGGGATCCCAAAGGCAGACCACCCAAGGTTGTATACCTCAGGGACATCATGGCCCACTGGGTGAAAGCACTAAAGGACATTCTATTTCTTTTTTCAAAAAAAATATTTTTATTTATACATACATGTGGGGTACAATGTCGATTTTCAGTAATTGTGTACAGTGTGTGGTGGTTAGGTCAGTATAGTTAGCTTACTCATCATTACAATACACATTCATTCTTTGTGTCTGTTGACCAGTTACTCATTGGCCCTTATACCTCCCTTCTCCCCTCCCCTTTTCCACCTCTAGTTTTCTTAAAGTTCAGTATATTACTGTGATTGTTGTTTGTTTCTTTCTTTCTATCTCTCTATTGTTCATTTGTTTATTTATGGACTCTGCTCCTAGTTATGAGTGAGAACATGCAGTATTTCTCTTTTTGTACCTGGGTGTTTGACTTAGGACAGTTTTCTCCAGGCTCATCCATGTTGTTGCGAATGGTAGAATTTCTTTCTTTTTTATGGCTGAGTAGTATGCCACTGTGTATATATACCACAATTTACTTATCCAGTAATCCATCAATGGACATTTAGGTTTGTTCCATCACTTAGCTATTGTAAATAGGGCTGAAATAAACAAGGGAGTGCAGGTATGCCTTCAGCCTGATGTTTTCCAATGCTCTGGATATATCACCAGGAGGGGGATTGCTGGATCATATGGAAGTTCTATCTGTAGTTGTTTAAGGAACCTCCATACTGTTCTCCATAATGGCTGTACTAATTTACAGTCCCACCAACAGCGCAGGAGGTTTCCTCTCTCTCCACATCCTCGTTAGCACTTGTTATTCTCTGTAATTTTTATAATAGCCAGTCTGATTGGGGTGAGGTGTTATCTTAAAGTGGTTTTGATTTGCATTTCCCTGATAATTAGTGATGTTGAGCATTTTTTCATATACCTGTTGATCATTTGTATGTCTTCCTTTGAGAAATGTCTATTCAGCTCCTCTGCCTATTTTTCAATTGGATTATTTGTTTTTTTGCTGTAAAGTCATCTGAGCTCTTTCTATATTCTGGATAGTAATCTCTTGTCAGAAACAATTTTTGCATATATTCTCTCCCACTCTGTAGGATGTCTTTTCACACTATTGATTGTTTACTTTGCTGTGCAGAAGCTTTGTAGTTTGATATAATCCCATTTGTTTGTATTTTCTTTTGTTGCCTGTGCTTTTGGGGTGTTATTCATAAAATCATTGCCCCTTCCTAAATCCTGGAGCATTTCCCCTATGTTTTCTTCTAGGAGTTTTAAAGTTTCAGGCCTTATATTTAGGTCTTTAATCCATTTTGATTTTTTTATATGATAAAAGGTATAGATCATGTTTCATTCTTCTACAAATGGATATAAAGTTTTCCCACCACCATTTATTGAAAAGGCTGTCTTTTCCCCAATGCATGTTCTTGATGCCTTTGTCAAAGATCAGTTGGCTGTAAATATGTGGGTTGCTTTCTGATTCTCTATTCTGTTCCATTGGTCTACATGTCTGTTTTTATTCTAGTACCATGTTGTTTTTGTTACTACAGATTTGTAATATAGTTTGAAGTCAAGAAGTGTAATGCCTCCAACTATACTCTTTTTGCTCAGGATTGCTTTGGCTATTCGGGGTCTTTTGGTGTTCCATATGAATATTAGGATTGCTTTTTATATTTCTGTAAAGAATGTCATTGGTATTTTGATGAGAATCACATTGAATCTGTACATGGTTTGGGGTAGTATGGACATTTTTACTACACTGATTCTTCCAATACAAGAACAAGGAATGTCTTTCCATCTTTTAGTGTTGTCTTTAATTGATTTCAGAAGTGATTTGTAGTTCTCACTGTAGAGCTCTTTAACCTCTTTGGTTAGATTTATTTCTATGTATTTTATATTTTGGGAGATTACTATAAATGGGCTTCCGTTCTTGATTTCTTTTTCTTCTAGTTTGTTGTTAGACTATAAACATGCCATTGATTTTTGTATATTGATTTTGTATCCTGCAACCTTATTGAATTTGTTTAGCAGCTCTAAGAATTTTTTGGTAGAGTTTTTTGGGGTTTTCTACACATAGAATCATGGCATCTGTGGACAGGGACAATTTGATTTCCTCTTTACTTATTTGGATGCTGTTTATTTCTTTCTCTTGTCTAATTGCTCTCACAAGTACTTCCAATACTATGTTAAAATGGAGTGGAAAGAGTGGGCATCCTTTTCTTGTTTCTGATATTAAGGGGAAAGCTTTCTGATTTTCCCCATTCAGGATGATATTGGAAGTGGGTTTATCACATATGGCTTTTATTACATTGAGATACCTTCCCTCTATATCTAATTTGTTGAGAGTCTTTATTATGAAGGACTGTTGAATTTTGTCAAATGCTTTTTCTCCTTCTATTGAGATGATCATATGGTTTTTGCTCTTCACTTTGTTGATGTGGTGTATCACATTTATTGGCTTGTGTACGTTGAGCCATCCTTGCATTCCTGGGATGAATCACACTTGATCATGATGTATAATCTTTTTGATATGTTGCTGTATTCTGTTTGCTAATATTTTGTTGCAGATTTTAACATCTGAATTCTTCAAGGCTATCAGCCTGTAGTTTTCTTTTTTGTTGTTGTATCTTTGGTTTTGGTATCAGGGTAATGCTAGCTTCATAGAATGAGTTTGGGAGAATGGTTTCTCTTTCAATTTTTTGGAATAGTATGGAAAGAACTGGTATTAATTCCTCTTTAAAGGTTTGGTAGAATTCAGCAGTGAAGCCATCTGGTCCTAGGCTTTTCTTTTTTGGAAGATTTTTGATTGCTGCTTCCATCTCATTGTTTGTTATTGGTCTGTTCAGTTTTTCTGTGTCTTCTTGGTTCAACCTTCGTAGTTTGTATGTGTCTAGAAATTTATCCATTTCCTCCAGAGGGGAACAGAGCTCAGACTGTTCTGGCCAGTCCCTCCTCTATCTTGGGATGTTGCATTCCTAGCACATTCTACAGTTATCCTTAAGAACTATAAGTGAGAAAAGGAGGAGCACTGGGTTGGCTCAAGGCCACTCAGAGAACTGTCCCACAGCCACCAGACAAATAAATAGGATGAAATCCAAAATGATCCAAGTGGGAAGCACTGGGAGTGCTAAGAGAAAAGCATGTTTATGTTCCAGAGGCACTGCAGGGGATGAATAGCATGTACTGTCAAGAATGAGGGGAGTTTGCCTGGGAATATATCCCAAGGGTGCTGGATAAAGTATAAAGCTGGATGAGGTAGATTTTGTCAACATGGGAAATCTATCCCTTGCCATGACATTTTGTATCATGTCAAGATCACTGGTAAACCGTTCTAATGCATTCTTGGGATGACTGATGGAAGTTTGGAAAGGGCTATGATTCATTAGTTTAGATGCTAATATTTCTATGGTAAATCACAAAGAACAGAAACAAAGGTTCAAAGAAGTGGGCATGTTAAAATGGGTTAGGTTAGACCAAGATAGCAGCAGCTGACAGTATTCCACAGGAGGTTGGGAAGTTTTTTAGTTTACCAAGTGTAGTGGATTGAATGTCCTCCCAGCCAAAGTCATTACAGTTTAATTCTCATTGTAACTGTTGAGGGTGGGAAATCCTATTATGGTAATTGAAAGGTGGAGCCTTGAAGACATGATTAGATTCTGAGGACCATGCCATAGTGAACGGATTAATAATGGTGGTCATAGGCATGGTTCTGAGGGCTTTAAAAGGAGAGCATGTGAGAGTATTTCTCTCTGCTCTGCCATTTTTTACTGTGTGAGACCCCTGAATTGCTGTAAATCCACCACCAAAGGAGTTCCTCACCAGATGTGTTCCCTGGACTTCAGACTTCCCAGCCTCCCAAACTGTAAGCAATAAATTTTGTTTTATTTATAAATCATCCAGTTTTACATATTTTGTTATAGGCAACAGAAACCAACTTATATACCAACTGATAAGGAAGGTGCTGATAAGGGCTGAAGCAGTACTGTTGAGAAATCCAGCAGTGGCCATCCTTTGTAGCTAATGGGATGTAATCTCTTTCTCTTTTGAATTGCCATAATATTTGATTACACATTATTTAAGGGAACCTAGCTAAATCAAACATATTATTTGTGTTCTTGTCTTCTTTATCCTCTCATTTCCTTCTCTTTGATTTTGAGTACCTAGCACTATGCCTGTTATGTAGTAACTATTAAACACATTAAGCAGGTTAAACTTTTAAACACAAGTCAGTTTATAACACCTGAAACACCTAGCATATCTTGAAAATAGTAGGTACTCCATAAATAATTGTTAGAATAAACCGAGGTTACACTACCAAATTAAACTTTCTATAATACCATTATCATAACGTTAGTGCCCTACCCTACACAAATGTCTAAAATAGTTTTCTATTAAGTTAGAGAATAAAATTAAACTCTTGTATTATAGTCAGAGCCTTCCAACATCTGTTCCTAACTTTTACATCTGTTACCAAACATTATATCTCATCTCATTGCTTACTCCTACTCTAAATTAACCTTGTGCTGAATCAAAGAAATTTTTTTCACTCTACTCCCACTAGGCACTTTCTTCAGTGTTGAGCATGCTTTTATTTTAACTTTAATCCCTGTATCTAACTAGCCTGGAAAAACATCCAGAGAGGGAAATAATTAACAAAAGACCTATTTTGTGCCTCACATCCAATAAATTCCTTCCTGTGGCTCTGCTGTGTGTGGCGGGGGGCGGGGGGGGTGTAAAGACTTGAAGAGAGAGGGGTGGCAGGAGTTGATAATTCCTACAGTATTCCATAGGTATCATCTTTTTCCTTATTCTGACTCCTACTTGCTCTCTTGAGGCTATGCTGAAATGCCTGTCTCATTGTGTGATTTTGGCTGAAGAATCTGAGAAAACTGATATATTCTATTCCCAACATCTGTGCTTCTGTTGCACTATACACTGGCAATTTTTGTTCACGTGAAACTGGGCTCTGCTATTCTAATGTTCAACATGGAAATGGTCAATTATCCAATTCATGCAATCTAATTACCAGCTCTGATAATCTAATCACACTCGGTACAGTCTCATACTTTTGTCAGCCATCCCTTATCTTCCTCCCATGTGACGGTAATTTCCATTATTGCCCATTCACTTGATGTCTCTAATTTCCAGTAACATTTTTGGTTACATCTGGTTACTGCTCTTACAGTGACCTCTCCTCAGGTTCAACTTCAATCATCCATCACAGTTGAGCCTAAATCCAATTTCAAATATGTAAGTCCCAAAATCTGGTGGTAGCAATCATTTATTTTCTTCTAAAATTCATTCTTTTTAAACACATTTCTCATTTATGAAAGTAGATTGTAAGCCTTCACAGAAGTAAACATTGATTAATAACTTTATTTTGATTGGTTAGGGAAGGTTCTGCATTTCCTCTGAAATCAACATATCACTCAGGAAAATTGCCTCTCGGCTATTATGACTTTGTTTTTTCCAACATCCTTGTGAAGGCTTTCAAGAGCCTACTTCTACTATTAGTACTACAACTGTTATTAGTGACAATGATATTTGTAACACCTGCATTTAATAATGGCAAATTGTCAGCACTATATTAAGAACTCCACATACATCATCTCATTTAATAATCCAATAGCACTATTAGTTTGCTAATCTTATTCTACTTTTAATGAACTGTTTTATAACTGTGATACATATACATATGTATATCTCAATACCAATATCTATTACTCCAGTTGAATACATGTCCATCTATTATTTTCTATTTAAAAGGCATAAAGTTAAAATACACTAAATATTTATCTACTTTTATGAATATGCCTGATTTTGGCTGAGGGAGAAATAAATCACTGCTTGTAATGGACACCATAGAAACTGATTTTTTTTTAAAAAAATTTCCTTCTGTTTTTTTTTCCCTCCTTTGTCCTATTATACTTCCTCATTCCTTTTTTTATTTCTTGCTTTTGGGGGGAAAGTCACACTATCTCATTACTCACACACAAAAAAGCTGACCTGAGTAAAGTTTAAAAGCTATATATTTCGGGATTATTTTTAGCCACAGTCAGTTGAGACACTTTTTTTTTCTATCCTACTTGGCATAAGAACTCTATCTGAGCATTTTTTTTATTATTAAACTAATCATGTAACAAAGAGCCTGTTAAGAATTTACATTATTTTTTTCAGATGCCACCTCCAAAAAATGTTTCCTACTTTCTTGGCGAGTTAGCTTGCACATATACAATTTTAGATATTGAGTATCAGCCAGTTTAGTATGAGAAAAGACTGAGATACTCACATGCAATGAAAATATTTTGCCAGATGTGCCCTGATTGACCAAAAAAGTAACATTCGAATTGGAAAGAAATGTGATAGACGGTGCTCAAACTATTGGAATCCTCACTAATACTTAAAAAAAACCCACTTTGTTACCATTTATTATTATTATTTAACACAGATGTGAAAAGTTATATAAACATTGCCTACAATTTGCAGAATGGATGTATAATTATAGACATGGGGGATATATTAAAATTAGAGACACTAACAATTTACAGGAAAATATCTGATAACAGTAATAGAAAGTCAGTCTTAGCTTCATGCTGCATTGATATAAAAGTTTATTTAGCAAGCAAAGAGAAATTGAAATAAGGTTTTTTAATACACAAAACATACCACATCACATCACAAAGGTGAAACATTAAAATGAGAAGTTTTTTAATAAGAAAAACATGATACCACATCATCATTTTTTTCTGTCTACAATATAATTTATTCCGTTTATACCTTTAAAATAAAAGGATAAATAATTCATCATGGTTTTAATCATCTGCAATTTCATCAAGTACTTTGACTGCAAGACAGAATCAGAAAACATATGAATCAAAGGACAAATCACATATTAAATGCAATTACCTTTTTAAATTTAAGACAGTTGATGAAATAAGCATAAGATAGAAAAATCCACAACTTGGAGTAATATCTGGCTTCCAATCAGCAGTTTGCTCATCTTAGACTAGTTTATGTATAATCTGGTCACAAACCTCCAACATTCTACTATTCTAAATATCGAATGGAGAGTTTCCTGCTATGTACACAAAGGTTCTTACACTGGGCAGCAGAACTAATATGAAATGTTTTAATACCTTTGGAAGAAAAATAGTGTAGAACATGATAAAAATATTAGTAGCTAAAGCTTATAAAATTCTTCCTGGATGTAAGAGAAAATTCAGTGTCCTTAAATATATGCTTATTCAAGCCTCACAACAAACATATGAGGTAAATACTAGGATTATTGTTCCCATTTTACAAATGAGGAAACTAAGTCATAGGGAAGTTAAGTAACTTGCCCAAAGTCAAACAGAAATGTGAAGATCTGAGATCTTAACCCGGTAAGACAGATTTTAGAGTTTGAACTTTTTTCAATTATACAAGACTGTCCCTTCATGATTACAACTGGCTGTTGTGTTTCATAGAAGATAATACTTCAGACAAATATCATTGATTTATGTGCTCAGAGGTCACAACAAGTTTCAGTAGTTTATTTCTCAGATGTTCAGTTTTCATGTTAAAAGATAAGGCAAGGTCATCTAACTATTCCTGCAGCTTGGCAATGGAACACAATTCACATTTAGCCATAATATATTAAATAGAGTGAAGTGATGGCCTACCACATAACATCATAAAAATATATTAAATTCAGTGCTATTTAAAATTTTGTTTTGAGAATTGATGTCACCTTTTTTGGGTACAATTTAAATCTGGGCTAGGAAATGATCATTCATTTTCTACAAATATTTACAGACAATAGAAAAAAGAAATCAATCTACTTGAACCTGCAGAAAAAGAAATCAAGAAAGCTAGCCCATTTACAAAAGCCACCAAAAAAATAAAATACTTAGTAATAAAGTTAACCAAGAAAAATCTCTATGAAGAGAACTACAAAGCATTGTTGAGAGAAATTAAAGAGGACACAAGAAGATAGAAAGCTATCCCATGCTCTTGGATTGGAAGAATTAACATTGTGAAAATGTCCAAATTACCCAAAGTGATCTACAGATTCAATGCAATCCCCATCAAAATCCCAATGACATTTTTCTCAGAAATGGAAAAACCTATCCAGACATTTATATGGAATAACAAAAGACCATGCATAGCCAAAGCAAACTGGAGCGAAAAAAAAAAAAAAAGAAAAAAAAAGAATACTGGAGGTATAACACCACCAGACCTTAAACTAGACTACAAAGCTAATAACTAAAACAGCATGGTACTTACATATAAACAGACACACAGATCAATGGAATAGAAGAGAACCCAGAAATCAACCCACACACCTACAGCCATCTGATCGTTGACAAAGGCACCAAGCCTATACACTGGGGAAGAGACTGCCTCTTCAGCAAATGGTGCTGGGGTAACTGGATATTCATATGTGGGAGAATAAAACTGGACCTGTACTTCTCACTATATGACACAATTAACTCAAAATGGATTAAAGAATTAAATATACATTCTGAAACAATAAAACTCCTTAAAGAAAACATAGGGGAAACACTCCAGTAAGTAGGAGTGGGTACAGACTTCATGAATATGACCCCAAAAGCACAGGCAACCAAAGAAAAAATAAACAAGTGGGATTATATCAAACTAAAAAGCTTCTGCAGAGCAGAAGAAACAATCAACAGAATAAAGACAACCAACAGAGTGGGAGAAAATACTTGCAAAATATACATCTGACAAAGGATTAGTATCCAGAATATACAAGGAACTCAAACAACTTTACAGCAAAGAAACAAATAACCCAATTAAAAAATGGGCAAAGGAGCTGAATAGGTATTTCTGAAAGGAAGATATACAAATGGCCAACAGAGACAAGAAAAAATGCTCAACATCACCCAGCATTTGGGAAATGAAAATCAAATGCAAATCAAAAACCACTTTGAGATACCATCTCACTCCAGTTAGGACTGAGAATGATAAATGCAGCTGAGGTTGCAGAGAATAAGACCCTCATATGCTGTTATTGGGACTGCAAAACAGTGCAGCCTTTATAGAAAATGGTATGGAGTTTCCTCAAACAATTACAGATAGATCTACCATATGATCTAGCTATTCTACTGCTGGGGATTTAACCAGAGGAATGGAAATCATTCTGCCAAACAGATACCTGTACTCCCATGTTTATTGCAGCACTATTTACAATAGCCACGAGTTGGAACCAGCCCAAATGTCCATCATCAGATGAGTGGATAAAGAAAATGTGGTACACATTGGAATACTACTCTGCTATAAAAAAGAATGAAATACTATATTTGCAACAACATGGATGGACTTTGAGAAAAATATATTAAGTGAAACAAGTCAGGCACAGAAAGAGAAATACCACATGTTCTCACTTATTTGTGGGAGCTAAAAATAAATAAATATACAAACAAAGGGTGAGGGAGGGAAGAAGAAACAACAATCACAACAATTCCTTGAACTTGTTAAGACAAGTGAACACATATAATGTAGTTGCAGGTGGAGGGGAGTGGGGGGAGAAGAACAGGTAAAGGGATATGAAAATAAACCATGATGTATACTGAGAAGTTAAAATAAAATTTAAAAAAAGAAATCAATCTCTAATTGTTTCAAGCTAGTATGTCTTATATACCAAAACAAAATAGATACGGTGTAAGAAAGGGATATTATAAGTTAATCTCACTAGTAAATACAGATACAAAAATTCTAAAATATTAGGAAACCACACCTAGTAAAACGTAATACATCATGCTCAAGTTGAGTTTATCTAAGGAAAACTCAAAGACAAAAACCAATATGTGCTGAAAAAGCATTTGGCAAAATTCAACATCCCTTCATGATAAAGACTCTCAACAAATTACATACAGAAGGAAATTATCTCAACACAATAAAAGCCATCTATGACAAGCCCACTGCCAGTATCATTCTGAGTGGGGAAAAACAGAGGGCTTTTCCCTTAAGAACAGGGATAAGACAAGGATACCCACTCTCACCACTTCTATTTAACATAGTACTGGACATACAAACCAGAAAAATCAGGCAAGAGAAAGAAAGAAAGGGCATCCAGATTGGAAAAGATGAAGTCAAACTGTCTCTATTTGCAGATGACATGATACTATATATAGAAAAACCTAAAGACTATCAAAAAACTCCTAGAGTTGATTAATAATTTCAGTGATGTTGTAGGATACAAAATAAATGCCCCCAAATCAGTTGCATTTATATACTCAAATAATGAACTAACAGAAAGAGAAATCAAGAAAGTAAGCCCATTTACAACAGTCACAAAATAAATAAAATACCTAGGGATCAATTTAATCAAGGAGGTGAAAGATCTCTACAGTGAGAACTACAAACCATTACTGAAAGAAATTACAGAAGATACAAAAAGGTGGAAAGATATCCCATGCTCTTGGACTGGAAGAATTAATGTTGTGAAAATGTCTACACTACCCAAAGTGATCTACAGATTCAATGCAATCTCCATTAAAATATCAATGACATACTTCACAGAAATGGAGAAAACAATCTTAACATTCATATGGAACAACAAAAGACCCTAAATAGCCAAAGCAAACCTGAGTCAAAAAAATAAAGCCAGAAGCATAACACTACCTGACTTCAAATTATACTCAAAACTATAGTAACCAAAAGAGCATGGTACTGGCATAAAAATAAACATTGAGACCACTGGAGCAGAATTGAGAACGCGGAAATCACCCCTCAGGCTTACAGACATCTGACATTGGACAAAGGCAACAAAAATCAACAATTGGGAAAAGACTACCTCTTCAATAAGTGGTGCTGGGAAAATTGGATATCCATATGCAGAAGAATGAAACTAGATATGCACCTCTCACCATATAAGAAGATCATCTCAAAATAGATTAAAGACTTAAGTATAAGACCTGAAACTGTAAAATTACTAAGGGAAAATATACATGAAACACTTGAGCAACTCAGTCTGGGCAGAGTCTTTATGAACATGAGCCGAAAAGCACAAGAAACAAAAGAAAAAAAAGAAATGGTACTATATCAAACCCAAAAGCTTCTGCACAGCAAAGGAAACAATCAACAGGTGAAACAACAACCTACAGAGTGAGAGAAAATTTTTGCTAACTATACATCTGACAAGGGATTAATATCCAGAATATACAAGGAACTCAAGCAATTATAAGGTTAAAAAAAAAAAAAGAACCCAATTAAAAAATGGGGAAAGGAGCCGAATAGACAGTTTTCAAAGAAGACATACAAATGGCCAACAGGTACATGAAAAAATGCTTAACATGACTAATTATCAGGGAAGTGCAAATTAAAACCACATTGAGATATCACCTCACCCCAGTTAGACTGGCTATAATAAAAATGATGGAGAAAAACAAATGCTGGTGAGGATGTACAGAGAAGGGAACACTCCAGCACTGTTGGTGGGACTGTAAATTAGTACAACCACTATGGAAAAGAGTATGGAGGTTTCTCAAACAACTATACATAGATCTTCCATATGATCCAGCAATCCCACTTCTGGGTATGTACCCAGAGGAATGGAAATCATCATGTTGAAGGGATACCTGCACTCCCATGTTCATTGCAGCTCTGTTTACAATAGCCAAGACAAGAAACCAATCTAAATGTCGATTGATGGATGATTGGATAAGGAAACTGTGGTATATATACACCATGGAATACTACTCTGCCATAAAAAAAGAATGAAATTCGCCCATTTGCAACAACATGGTTGATCTTGGAGAAAATTCTGTTGAGTGAAATAATTAAAGCACAGAGGGATAAATACCACATGTACTCATATGTTGGAGCTAAGAGATAAAGAAGGAAGGAATGAAAGACCACAGTGGTGTGTTGGACTTGCAGAGGGAGAGAGCATACCTAGGGATACAAAGAGGAGTGAAAGAAAGGGGGAAGGGGAGGGAGGTTATGGGTAATTGGTTGGGGACACAGGGTACAATTGCAATTTGTGGTAATGGATAGGCTGCCAGTATGCATCTGGTCTTCACATGTTGGGCACGAGGGGTGGCAATCAGCTTTATATCCATGAATATTCATAACCAATAAAAAACCAAAAAACAACTTGTTTTCACTTTCAAAAAAAAGGAAAATAAATAAAATATATCATTAGAAGAATGTGTGCATGCATGTGTGCATAATTTGTATTACTAATATATAAAAATTGAAAAATAGTAAATGCAGAAAGTTATTTCACTTAATTCATCACCCATTCACTATAAAAACTCCTAGCATATTAAGAATAGCCCCAGCATTATTAATCTCACAAAGGGCATATAATTAAAACTTGCAGCATACATTACTCTAGATAAGAAGAAATAAGGATTAAGAACTGTATTTGTTTCTTGTGACTGCTATAAGAAATTTCTATAAACTAGGTGGCTTAGAACAGATGTTTGTTCTCTCACAGTTCTGGAGGCCAGAAGTCTGAAGTCATTACTACTGGGCTAAAACTCTGACATCAGCAGGGCTGTGCTTCCTTCGAAGGCTCTAGCAGACAATCTGTTTCTTACCTCTTCCATTTTTTCATGGCTGCTGGTATTCCTTGACTTACGACAGCATCGTCCTAGTTTCTGCCTCATTGGTCACATTGCCTTCTCCTCTTCTGCCTTTGTCAAATATTGATTTGCCTCTTTCTTATAAGGATATTTCTGACTACACTTAGGGCCCATGTGGCTAATATAAAATAATCTCCCCATCTCAAAACCCTTAACTTAATTATATTTGCAGAGAACATTTTTGCCACAAAAAAATTCATAGATCTCAAGGATTAGAGAATGGTCATCTTTTGGGGAACCATTTTTCAGCCTACTGCAAGAAATACATTATTATTTCAAACAAGAAAAACATTTCTAAGCATCTTATTATTTTTATAATTGAAAATATTATTAGTACGACTTTATGTGTTTAACTGTTTGATTTCAACTACCACCCTTCTCTTTCACTTTGTTTTGGATATTCTGGCCAGTAATGAAAGACCAGGAAAACAAATACATGTGTAAAGATTTTAATGGAAGAATTAAAACTGTATCTGTCGCAGCTAATATGACTGTTTACAATGAAAACACCTAAGAATCTAAGGACATATTTTTAGAATTAATAAGTGAGTTTTTAGAAAAAGATGTCCAGTTTTAGAAAAAGATGTCCAGATTAAGAATATGTAGAAATAAATTTTACCTCCTCTCCAGACCATGATCAAACAGGATGTAAATTATTCCAAAATTTATTTTGGGGTTCAACACAATTCATCAGAATCCCAACAGGATTTTTAAAAGAATTTTAACAAGCTTATTCTAAATTTATGTGGAAAATTCCGTGGACCAAGGACAGCCAAGGTACTACTGAAAAGGAATGAAGTACAGACATTTACCCTACCAAATATCAAGAGTTACTATATAGTCATGTTAATTCAATCTATGTGGTATTTGTAAAGGAACTGACCAATGAAACAAAATAGGAGCACAGAAATAGAACCATGCATGATAAAACACCTGATATAAAACAGAACCAAATCTGTTATTTGACAGAAGTATTAGAACTCAATGTGAAATAACAGACTATTTGATACATTGTACTTGTACAACTAACTGGTTGTGCAAGTGGGAAAAATAAAATTAGGTCATCAAATCACACTATACACAGAAATTCTTCGGTGCCTATTTATTTAAACGTGAAAGGAAAGCTTCAAAACTTTTAGGAGACATGGAAAAGAGTGTCCTCTAATATCAGAATAGCATAGCATTTCTTTTTTTTTTTTCTTTCAAGATTATTTTATTTTATTTTATTTTTAACTTAATTTAATTTTATCAATATACAATGTGGTTGATTATTGTGGCCCATTAATAAAACCTCCCTCCCCCTTATCACTCTCTCCTCCCTCCCAACAACCTCTTATCTGTTTGCTTGTCATAACTACTTCAAGGAATTGTGATTGTTGTGTCTTCTTCCCTCCCCCCCACTTTGTGTATTTATTGATTTTTAGCTCCCACAAATAAGTGAGAACATGTGGTATTTCTCTTTCTGTGCCTGACTCATTTCACTTAATATAATTTTCTCTAGGTCCATCCATGTTGTTGAAAATGGCAGTATTTCATTCTTTTTTACAGCTGAGTAGTATTCCATTGTGTAGATATACCACAGTTTCCATATCCACTCATCTGATGATGGACATTTGGGCTGCTTCCACCTCTTAGCTACTGTAAATAGTGTTACGATGAACATTGGAGAACAGGTATACCTTCGACTTGATGATTTCCATTCCTCTGGGTATATTCCCAGCAGTGGAATAGCTGGGTCATATGGTAGATCTATCTGCAATTGTTTGAGGAACCTCCATACCATTTTCCATAGAGGCTGCACCATTCTGCAGTCCCACCAACAGTGTATGAGAGTTCCTTTTTCTCTGCAACCTCACCAGCACTTATCATTCACAGTCTTTTGGATATTAGCCATCCAAACTGGGTTGAGATGGTATCTCAGTGTGGTTTTGATTTGCATTTCCCAAATGCTGAGTGATGTTGAGCATTTTTCATGTGTCTGTTCACCATTTGTATATCTTCCTTTGAGAAATGCCTATTTAGCTCCTTTGCCCATTCTTTAATTGGGTTTGTTGTTGTTGTTGTTGTTGTTGTAAAGTTGTTTCAGTTCCTTGTATATTCTGGATATTACTCCTTTATCAGATGTATATTTTGCAAATATTTTCTCCCACTCCGTTGGTTGCCTTTTAACTCTGTTAATTGTTTCTTTTGCTGTGCAGAAGCTTTTTAGTTTGATGTAATCCCATTTGTTTATTTTTCCTTTGGTTGCCTGTGCTTTGGGGGTCATATTCATGAAGTCTGTGCCCAGTCCCACTTCCTGGTGTGTTTCTTCTATGTTTTCTTTAAGAAGATTTATTGTTTCAGTGTATATATTTAATTCTTTAATCCATTTTGAGTTGATTTTGGTATATGGTGAGAGGTACGGGTCTAGTTTCATTCTCCTGGATGTGGATATCCAGTTATCCCAGCACCATTTGCTGAAGAGGCAGTCTCTTCCCCAGTGTATAGGCTTGGTGCCTTTTTCAAAGATCAGATGGCTGTAGGTGGGTGGATTTCTGGATTCTCTATTCTATTCCAGTGATCAGTGTCTCTCTTTTCATGCCAGTACCATGCTGTTTTGGTTGTTACAGCTTTGTAGTATAGTTTAAAGTCTGGTAGTCATGCCTCCAGCTTTATTTTATTTATTTATTTTTTTGCTCAGGTTTTCTTTGGCTATTCATGGTCTTTTGTTATTCCATATAAATGTTAGGATTTTTTTTTTTTTTTTTTTTACATTTCAGAAAAAATGTAATTGGGATTTTGATGGGGATTGCATTGAATATGTAGATCACTTTGGGTAGAATAGACATTTTGACAACATTAATTCTTCCCATCCAACAGCATCAGATATCTTTCCATCTTCTTGTGTCCTTTTTAATTTCTCCCTACAGTGGTTTGCAATTCTCATCATACAGATTTTTCACATCCTTGCTTAACTTTATTCCTAAATATTTTTTTGATGGTTATTGTAAATGGGCTAGCTTTCTTGATTTCTTTTTCTGCATATTCACTGTTGGAGTTGAGAAATGCTACTGATTTTCATGTGTTGATTTTGTATCCTGCAACTTTGCTGAAATCATTTATCAACACCAAGAGTTTTATTGTAGGGGATTTAGGTTGCTCGATATATAGGATCATGTCATCTGCAGACAGGGACAGTTTGACTTCATCTTTTCCAATCGGGATGCCCTTTATTTCCTTCTCTTCTTTGATTGCTCTGTCTACTACTTCCAACACTGTGTTGAATAGGAGTGGTGAGAGTGGGCATCCTTGTCTAGTTTCTGTTCTTAAGGGAAAAGCTTTCAACTTTTCCCTGTTCAGGATGATATTGGCAGTGGGCTTATCATATATGGCTTTAATTATGTTGTGATACTTTTCATCTAACCTAACTTGTAGAGAGTGTTTATCATGAACAAATGTTGAATTTTATCAAGTATTTTTCAGTGTCTATATGATGGTCATATGGTCTTTGTCTCTGATTTTATTGATTTGGTGTGTCACATTTATTGATTTGCATGTGTTGAACCAACCTTGCATCTCTGGGATGAATCCCACTTGATTGTGGTGGATAATTTTGTGTATGTGTTACTGTATTCTGTTAGCCAGTATTTTGTTGAGGATTTTTGCATCTATATTGATCAAGGATATTGGCCTGTAGTTTTCTTTTTTTGTTGTATCTTTGTCTGGTTTTGGTATCAGAGTGATGTTTGCCTTATAGAATGAGTTTGGGAGAATGGCATCTGTTTCAGTCTTCTGGAATAGTTTGTAGAGAACTGATATTAATTCCTCTTTGAAGGCTTGAAAGAATTCTGCAGTGAACCCAACCAGTCCTGGGCTTTTCTTTTTGGGAGATTTCTGACAACTGCTGCAACCTCTTTTATTGTTATTGGTCTGTTCAGATTTTCTATATCTTCTTGGCTCAGTTTTGGTAGTTTGTGTGTGTCCAGAAATTTATTCATTTCCTCCAGATTTTCAAATTTGTTGGCATATAGTTGTTTATAGTGGTATCTAGTGATTCCTTGTATTTCTGAGGTATCAGTTATATTATTATCTTTTTCATTTCTAATTTTTATTATTTGGGTCTTCTCTCTTTTTTCAGTAAGCCTTTGTCAATTTTATTTATCTTTTCAAAAAACCAACTTTTTGTTTCATTGATCTTTTGCATTGTTTTTTGGATTTCTATTTCATTAAGTTCTGCTCTTAACTATTTCAGTCTGCTCACATTGGGTTTGGATTGTTCTTGTTTTTCTATTTCTTTATGGTGAAGTGTTAGGTTGTTTACTTGCCATCTTTCTGTTCTTCTGAAGGAAGCACTTAATGTGATAAATTTCCCCCTTCATCCTGCTTCTGCAGTATCCCACAGGTTTTGGTATGATGTATCATTGCTTTCATTAGTTTCAATAAATGTTTTGATTTCCTGTTTAATTTGTTCTTGGCCGCATATGTCATTAAGTAGAATATTGTTTAATTTCCATGTGTTTGTGTGGTTTTCAGGTTTTCATTCGTTATTGATTTCTAATTTTAATCCATTGTGATCTCTAAAAATACATGGAATAATTCAAATTTTTTTGAATTTGTTGAGACTTGATTTGTGACCTAACATGTGGTCTATCCTGGAGAATGTTCCATGTGCTTATGAGAAGAATGAATATTCTAAGGTTGTCAGATGGAATGTTCTGTAGTTATCTGCCCAGTCCAATTGGTCTAAAGTATTATTTAGATCTTGTGTTTCTATGTTGATTTTTTTGCCTAGATGATCTGTCCAATATTGAGAGTGGGGTGTTCAGGTCCCCTGCTGTTATGGTATTAGTGTCTATCTCATTCTTTAGATGTAATAGTGTTTGCTTTATAAATCTGGCTGCTCCAACACTGGTGTGTATATATTTATGATTGTTATGTCTTCTTGATGGATAAATCCTTTTATCATTATATAGTGGCCTTCTTTATCTCTTTTTATGGTTTTGGGTTTAAAGTCTATTTTATTTTATATAAGAATAACTACTCCAGATCTTTTTTTGTTTCTATTTGCATGGTATATCTTTTTCCATCCTTTCACTCTTAGTCTATGTGTTTCTTTACAGGTGAGTTAGGTATCTTGAAGGCAGCATAGAGTTGGGTCCACCCTTTTAATCCACTCAGTCTGTGTCTTTTGAGTGGGGAATTTAATCCTTTTACATTAAGAGTTGTTATTGAAAGGTGTTGATTCACTCCTAGCATTTTATTGATTTTTGTTTGGATGTTTTAAGTATCTTTTGTTCCTTTCTTTCTGATTTACTGTTTGTCTTCCATGTCTGTTGGTTTCTTGGGGTGGCACATAAACTCTGTTGTGTTTTTTTATTTTGTTGAGTGAATCCTTCAGTTCCTCAAGCTCTGCTACATTCTTTCTTGGGCATTGAATTCTTTGTACAATTCTTCTTTCAGGTCCTGTATACTTTTTCTCATTTCATTGTGTTGTCTAACTGAGTTTTCTGTATCTCATTTACTTTCCTTAGAATTGTTGCTCAAAATTTGCCAGTCATTTCAAGGACTTTCTGTTCTACAGGATCTAGAGCTTGAGAGTTATTATTTTCCTTTTTCCTTTGGTGGTGTCGTACTTTCTTGATTGTTCATATTTCTGCTATCTTTCCTTTGATGTTTACTCATTGTGGCAGGGAATTTCATGGTCCACTCATTTGACCCTAGTATCTGGCTAGGATCCTGCAGGTACTGCCAATTCGGCACAGCTGCCTCGGAGCCTGTGGGCTGGCAGCTCAGGCCTCTCTGGGATGTGGGAACTGGCCTGGGCTGGGAGGCCTGTGGCGGCACCTGCCTGTTCCAGCATTTTTGGCTCAAGGCAGAAGACAGGATTTTCTAGCATTGAACATAGAAACAGCCCTCATAAAAAAGATTGTTTTACAAAATAAAATGGCTCTAGACATTCTAACTGTGGCCCAAGGTAGGACCTGTGCTATTATCAGAACATAGTGCTGTATATATACAATCCAGGTAATAGTGAGACTGTCACCTCTCTAACGCATCACATGGCATCACAGTTAAATTCTCTAAATGACCCCACCCCATCATTAAAATAGTTATTGTCAAATTGATTTTAAAATTTTAAAAACTGATTAAATTTAAAAAACCCACTTGCTAATATTTGCTTACTTTATTGCTTTGCCTTTTCTCCTGTATTTGTCACCATTGTTGCTATGGACTCATCCTGCAGTGTTGCACCATCTTTGAGAGTAACACCACCACCCTCACTATAAAATCTTAAGTGGCAGCCATGGACTCTCACTGAGGGGGACATGTACAAATATAAGGCTGGTCACAAAGACTAGATTGTTTTGGAAATGTATTCTGAGTACCTGACCATGAAATGAGTTGTAGGACATAATAACTAGAGGAAATATACAAGTGCCAAGGTAACTGCAGTCCAGAACATCCCACCCTCCCCTTAGGAATATTTACCAGATTGTAGGGAACCCAAACAATCTCTTTAAGTAGAGAGTGAACAGATTAATAAAGCAACCAGATGGCTTAACATGCCATCAGTGACTTCTTCTTTCTCTCTCTTTTCCCCTTTCCCTTTTCTCATGGTGTAAAAGGCTAGACAGGCATGCATTACAAAGAGATGTACCTTGTCTTGCTGCAGCTCAAGACTGCCTCATATGTAAGTTCCCCCTAAATAAATTTTTGACTACCTAGAAACCTAGAGTGGTCCACCTCTTCCTTTGGTCTGAGCTTGCCCTCCACTTTAGAGGGTGGTTCTCTATTCCAACAGGGAGTTTTCCCAATACACGACATTTAGATTCTCAAAGGGTGGGTAACTAGCCAAAGCAGCAAACCAGTCTTCCAGCTATAACATTTTAATACTATCATAAATCTACAACTAATTTATAATATGCTGCACTAATTTACTATTTTTTATTAGAAATTTTGCTTATCATGTTTCTTTCAAGAATCTAGTACAGCTGTTTATGGTCTATCACATTAAGTCTAAAGTCTAACTAGATTGGTTTCAACTTAATTTCTATTGTAGCCAGGGAATACAAATCAGGTCTTAAACCTGTAAATCCTAAAACAGGGTCTGTCTTGGGAAATATAGGGCATCAAGTTCTTAGATGATAGGACCATACAAGCCAGGCAGTAGTTTTTCAGTTCAGTACTCCCTCAGCCAGTAAGCAGTTGGCTCCATTTAAATAAGTTAAAAATAGACTAACCAGCAGTTAAAATTTTCAGCACAGCAAAAAGCAGTGAGGACAAGGTTTATTCTTTGATCTCCAAAGGTTTGCTTCATTGAGTCTGATAATGGTGCATGACATGAAGAATGTTAGCTATACTCTGGTCTCACATAACCTGGGTTTTACTTAGTCATCAATGTAATTTATCTAAGGGCAACTTGCTGCTAAAAAAAGAGCTCAGCTTGAAGCCTTCTAGCTTACACAGCAGGAGTTTCTAGAAAGTTTACCATTGGTAAGGAAACTTATTTATGGAATCAGGAATCCTTGTTAACATTTTGACTGCATATTTATTTCTGTTGCAAGACTAATCTTGTTTGCAGGAGGCTGACATATATTGTAGAATTAAGCACTAGCCCTAAGTCCAGGAACTAAAGTAAGCCAGATGAGCATAAAAACATATTTAAAAATAGAATTTCTTTCTCATTGATTTAAAAGTAATAGGTGCTTTTATTTATTTTTAAACAGAGATTTGTAGGTAGTAGGTATAATTAGACCCTCCTAGGACTGTGTTCCGGAAGGGGTGTAGTTTGTGGGTATACCTATGCTAGAGTATGGGAAGCTTGGTAATCATATCCAGGGAAAGTTTCACCCAATCTAGATAAAAATTTTACTAAGCTGACAAGAGGGAGTAAATACACATTGTAAATAAGAACACTTTATTTTTAACTACATATAAATTAGGAAAAAAATCTAATTCCAATATCAACTAGTAATATCTCTGTTTAAATATTCCATGCCTAAAACTACACAGTTTACTCTCAGGTATTTGTATAAGAGCTCCTGGCTTTACTTAGGTTCTGTCTGATAAGGGTAGAGAAGAAATGGATTGAACTACCCCTACTGCATGGTAGATTCACAAAGGGTGGTTACCTTAATCAGGGAAGAACAGAAGAAGGACAGAGGACATATTGGTAATGTTATAAAAATAAGAGAACTGACCCGAGACTGGGACTAATTCCTTGATTTTAAGCCTATCATCTTCCTCTTTTTTCATCCACCCACCCATCCATTCACCCATTTAGTAATAAGGATTTAAGTATTAAATACAAATTATAAGCCAAACACTATCTCTAAACAAGAGGCTTACAATTTAGTGAGAAACAAAAATCACTGAAGCACAGATTACACCACAACTGAGCAAATGCTTTTACAGCTATTAACATAAAGAGCAGAACAAGTGTGGAGTTAGAGAGACCTTCTCTGCAGATGGGATATTTGAGCTGGGTCTTAAAGGATGAGCAGGAGTTTACCAGGAGAAAAAGAAGTGGAAGAGATTCTAGTTAATCACAGCAGTACATAAAAAGTCTCAAAGTTGCAGATTAAAACAATACTGAGGTATTCGTGTAAATGTGTAAGTTAAGAAGGATGTTAGATGCATAGGAGGCACTGATGACAGATGGTTTATGGCTGAATTGTGTGTGCTAGAAAAGCGATTTTTTAATTTCATTTTTGCTTGTTAAAAATTTTAAAGAATTAAATATGGGCAACACACAAAGATGTTATTAATTGAGAAAGGGTATATTCTTATATTTTTATTTGGAAATGATATCTTGGAGGGGAATGCTAATAATGACTCACATGAAGACTTTACCCATAACAGTCCAAACAAGACATGATAAGGGTCTGAATAAAGGGGAAGTAGATATAAACAAAAGACTGGCCCAACTTGAAAGATATTCCTGAAGAGCATTCTACAGGATTTGAAATGTGATATGCTTGACTTTGACAGCTATTTTTTTGGTCACTGTAATGAAATTTAAAATTTATATTATATTTTCAGCATTTCAGAACAGTTTATCTTTTGTTTTTGCAAGAGGTCTTTCTATGTGTTTTCTGTTTTATTGCCATTGATGAGTTCAATTTCCTTGAAACAAATTTTAATTTGTCTTTCTGTATAATGTGTTGCCTTCTATTGGTTTTTCAAAACTCTAGGACCTATTTACTATACTTATTCACACATTACTTATGACAAGGACATTTTATACCTTCAGTAATATGCTAATTCTTATAACACCTTATAATTTTTTTTGCATTTTCAAAATTTCTCACACAAAACTTACTTTATGTGTTTCTCCTGACAAATGAGAGAGGTATTCTATATGGAAATTGGAGACTTAAGTAATTTGATCAATGTCACACAAGGATGTCAATATTCCAACATTGACCTTTTGACTTCAAATGTAGAAGCTATTCTCCTATATGATACTACATTTTTATAGATTCCTTAATGCTATCTGTATTCTCAAACCATATTTATTTTCTTGTTTAATTCTGGATCTCTATGCCTTTACTAAAGATTGATATTTTCAAAGCAATTACAGAAAGATTGAATTCACTAAAATCCTTACACAATTAAAAGACTCTGGATGAGAAAACAGGGTAGTGGGGACCTAATCTTAAAATGCTTATTTTTAATACAATAAGAAAGGATCATGTGAAACTATGGTATTCCAAAACAGAATAACTGACCAATTTGATAGATGACAAGCAGGATAAATTTTTAAAACAAACAAACACTTATTAAGGAAAAGATAATGATCAAATATGAACATTTTTTGTATAATAACTAGAAATTAGCGTTCAGGACTGCTAAAATTCAAATTCAGCTATTATAATCCCAGGGTGATTATAAACATGTTCGGAGTTATACCTTTTGAGGAGTAGCATCAGAGGCTTCATGCTGCAGGACAAACAGTCTTCACTGAAATATCCCCTCCAGTCACTACATAAATAAGAATAAAATAACTGCCACTACTTAGAAAAATCAATGAAGAAATAAAAGATGCAGACATTATAAAACAACTAGATGTCACAGACATCTACAGAACATTCCACCTTACAAGAGCATAGCACATATTCTTTTCAAGAACACATGAAACAGTCTCCAGGGTAGAGAATGTACTAGAACGTAAAACAAGCCTCAATAAATTGAAATCATTAAAATCCTACAAAACATATTCCCCAGCCGCAATTCAATAAAAGGAAAAGTCAGTAACACAAAGAAATCTGGGGAATTTACAAATATATGAAAATTAGACAGCATACTTCTAAATAACCAATGCATTAAAAAAAAATCACAAGGGAAATTAGAAAATGCTTTCATATAAATTAAATGAAGACATAACATACATAAGCTTACTGGATTCAGCTAAAGTAGTACTTAGAAATTTGTAGCTGTAAGTGCCTATATTTAAAAGGAGAAAGAGAGACATCATCAAGATGGTGGAATAAACAGTCCCCAACATCACTCTCTCTCACAACTGATCAATTTACTTACTTACTGAATAAAAAGCAAAGACTGCCAACCTGGGACTGGTGGAGCTTGGCGGAAGAGGAAGAGACACCCATGGAGTTCCTGAAGGGTGGAGAAGCCATGCAAGAGAAAAAAAGGACTGCTCTGACAGTTTCAAGACCTGACTGCCTCAGAGCTGGCCACAGTAAGCATACAAAGCAGGAGGTGACAAAAGCTGCAGGTGAGCCCTTTGCTTTATGTTGCTTCGAGTCTGCAGGGAAGACGAGAGCCTTGCAGCACATCATACCAGCCTCCAGGCCAGTGAGAACACTGACAGCATACCTGTGGATCCACATAGGAGCAAGGGACTGCACACAACTGAAAATAGGAACCACCTAGCAAAGCAACAGTTTAGCTCAAACACAGGACTCAAGTGCTTGTCCCCACAAGAAGTTTGGCCATTTGTAAATTAACCAGAGGACAAGTTAGTTTCAATGCAGAATTTAAGTGGCAGTAGTGGAAAATAATGCAATACAGAATTGAAAGAAAGAAAAAAAAAGCACAGACCAGAAACAAAGCTCTGATATTAACAAGTAAAGCTCTAACAACACCAAAAAACAACTATAAAACCTCGGAGAGGTAGGAGTCCTTCAAATGCCCAGGCATCAATGTAAAGATACAAAGATCAAAAAAGAACAGGGAAATATGACACCAGCAAAAGAAATGAAGCACCAGCAATAGACCCAGAGGAACAGTGGATTTATTAAATATCTTGACAGAGAATTCAGAATAAGCCTTTCAAAGATGTTCAGGGAGTCACAAGAAAATACAGATAGAAAATTAAATGATATGTGGAAAACAATCCAGGAGCAGAATGAGAAACTTGACAAAGGAATTGAATGAATTAAAAAAAAAAAAAGAAATTCTAAAAATAAAGACTACATTATCTGAACTGAAATACTCAATAGAAAACTCCAAAAGCAGACTTAACCAGAGGAAAAAATTGATGAGATTGAAAATAAAACATATAAAATGATCAAATCAGAAGAGCAAAAAGAAAAAAGAATGTGAAAAATGAAACAGAAATACAGAAATATGGGACTCTCACACAAAATAACCTCTGCATAATTGGCATACATAAAGAAGAAAAAGGAAGAGATTTAGAAAGTATATTCAAGCACATAATGGCAGAAAAATTTCCACATTAGCGGAAAGATGACATCATCCTGGTACAGGAAGCTTAGAGATCACCAATCAAATTGAATCCAAGAAGGAACATCCCAAGGCACATCATAATCAAATTATCAAAAACCGAAGACAATGAAGAAATACTGAAAGCAGCAAGAGAAAAGAAACATGCAACATTCAATGGAGCCCGAATATGTCTCTTGGCACATTTCTCAGTAGAAATCCTACATGCCAGAAGAGAATCAAATGGTATATTCAGAGTATGGAAGGAAAAAACTGTCAGCCAAGAATATTCTCTCCAGCACAACTAACTTTCAGATATGAAGGAAAAATAAAATCTTTCTTAAAGAAAAGCTAAAAGAATTCACCAACACTAGATCTGCCTTACAGGAAATGCTAAAGTAAGTTGTTCAATCTGAAAGAAGATGAAACACAGGATTATCAAGAAAACATTTGAAGGTACATAATTCATTAGTAAAATAAGTTAACAGACAATCTCAGAATAGTCCAATGTAACAAGCGGAGCTGAATAAACCTCTTACATCCTTGATATGAAGACTAAAGGTCAAACCTAACAAGACAACAACAAATACAACAAATGTATAAGATACAGGCAATATTAAAAGAAGTAACTTGAAACAAAAAAAGTAAAAAAAAAAAAAAAAAGTGGGGGATAATGATGGCAAAGCATAGAGTTACCTTTAGTTCATTTGTTTTTCTTATATATCAAATTTAAATTGTTATTAGTCCAAAATAATCTGTTATAACTGCAACATATTTTCTGTAAGCCTCATAGTAACCATAACACAAAACATATGAGACATAATAAAAATAAGTAGTGAGAAGTCTAGATACACTGCTAGAGAAAACCAGTCAATCACAAGGAATACAGTAAGATCAGAAAAAAAGAAAAAGAAAAAAAAAAGATCAACAAAACAATGAGAAAACAAAGAAACAAAATGGCAGTAACAAGTCCCTATACATCAATAATAACTCTAAATGTATATGGATTAAACACCCCCAATTAAAAGACACAGAGTGGCTCAATGGATTAAAAATAAGAACCAACAGTATGCTTCCTACAAGAAACTCACTTTACCTATACAGAACACATACACCAACTGAAAGTGAGCTTATGGAAAAATATTTCATGGAAATGAAAACCAAAAGAAGGCAGGAGTAGCAATACTTACATCAGATAAAATAGACGTCAAGCCAAAGAAAGTACAAAAAGATAAGTAAGGTCATTATAAGTCCTTATAAAATGATAAAGGGATTTGTTCAATAAGAGGATGTAAGAATTCTAAATATATTTACGTACCCAACTTTGGAGCACTCAATTACATAAAGCAATTACTATTAGATATAAGGGGAGAAATAGACTCCAACACAATAACCGTCGAGGACTTAACACCCCACTTTCAATAAAGGACAGATTGTTCAGACAGAAAATCAACCAGGAAATGTCAGAATTAATCTCTACTATAGGACAACTTGGCCTAAAGGACTCTACGGAACATTTCATCCAACAGCTACAGAATACACACTCTTCTCACCATCACTTGGATCATCCTCTAGAATAGACCATATGTTAGGTCATAAAAGAAATCTCAACAATTTTTTAAAAATTGAAATCATCTCAGCTACCTTATCCAACCACAATGGAATAAAACTAAAAATCAACAACAAAAGGGACACTAGAAACCTTACAAATACATGGAAGTTAAGTGAAATGCTCCTAAACAATGAATGGTCCAAAGAAGAAATCAAAAAGTAAATTTAAAAATTCTTGGAGACAAATTAAAATGAAAATACAACATACCAGAATGTATGGGATGCAGAAAAAGCAGCTGGAAAAACAAGAAAAAAACCCCGAGATCAGAAGGCAAGAAATAACAACAATCAGAGCAGAAATAAATGAATTAGAGATTTAAAAAAATACAAAAGATTGATGAAACAAAGAGTTGATCTCTAAAAGATTAACAAAGTCCATAAACCTTTAGCTAGACTAACAAAGAAAAAAGAGAGATTATAATAAATAAAATCATAAATGAAAAGGAGACATTACAATTGACTCTATAGAAATATAAAGGATCATAAGAGACTACTATGAACAACCACATGCAAACAAACTGGAAAACCTAGAAGAAATGAGTAAATTTCTGGACACATACAACTTACCAAGGCTGAATAATGAAGAACTAGAAAACCTAAATTGACCAATAACAAGAAATGAGATTAAAGCAGTAAATAAAAGTCTTCCAACAAAGAAAACCCCAGGACCAGATAGCTTTACTGCTGAACTCTACCAAATATTTTAAGAATTAATACCAATTCTTTTCAAACTCTTCCAAAAATTGAAGAGGATGGAATACTTCCAACCTCATTCTATGAGGCTAAAATTAACCTCATACCAAAACCAGAAAAAAGATACAATGAAAAAAGAAAATCACAGACCAATATCCATAATGAACAAAGATCGTCTACAAAACACTAGCAAACATAATCCAACAACACATTAAAAAGAAAATCATTCACCATGATTAAGTGGGATTCATTCCAGGGATACAGGATGGTTCCACATATGAAAATCAATAAACATGATACATGACATCAACAGAATGAATGGAAACAAACAAAAACACAACACCACTTCATGTAAAAATACTAAACAACTAGGTATGGAAATAATGTACCTTAACACAATAAAGGCTACAAGACAAACTCACAGCTAATACCATACTAAGTGGACAAAAATTAGAGGCTTTTCCTCTAAGATCTGGAACAAGACAAGGATTCCCACTTTCCCCACTCTTACTCAACATAGTACTAGAAGTTCTAGCCAGTGCAATAAGGCAAGAGAACACAATAAAGGGCATCCAAATTGGAAAGGAGGAAGTAAAACTGTCCCTATTTTCAGATGACATTATCACTTACATGGAGAACCCTACTGACTCCACCAAAAAATTACTGGAACTAACAAATTAATTTAGAATAGTGGCAGAATACAAAATCAACACACAAAACTCAATAGCCTTCCTGTACCCCAATAATGAAATAGATGAAGAAGAAATCTAGAAAGTAGTCCCATTAACATTAGCTAACAACAACAAAAAAACTATTAGGAGTAAATTTAACCAAGGAGGTGAAAGACCTCTACAATGAAAGCTATAAAACATTGGTGGGAAAAAAAAAATGGAATAGGATGCAAATAAATGGAAAGATATCCTATATTCTTGGGTTGGAAGAATTAACATCATTAAAATGTCCATATTACCCAAAGTGGTCTACATATTCGATGAATTCCCTATCAAAATACCAATAACATTCTTCACAGAAATAGAAAAAATCCTTAGAATTTGTAAGGAGCCACAAAACACCCTGTACAGTGAAAGTAATCTTGAACAAAAAAGAACAAAGTTGGAGGCATCACACTTCCTGGCTTCAAAATATACTATGGAGCTATAGTAACCAAAACAGAATGGCACTGGCATAAAAATAGACAAATAGACCATGGAACAGAAGAGAGAGCCCATAAAAAAACCCATGCATTTATAACCAACTGATTTTCTATGAAGATGCCAAGAATATACAGCAGGGAAAGGAGAGCTCTTCAGTAAACAGTGCTGGAAAAAATGTATATCCACAAACAGAAGATTGAAACTAGACCCCTATCTCTCACCAAACACATAAATCAACTAAAAATGGATTGAAGACTTAAATTTAAGACCGAAAATTATGAACTAGTAGAAGAAAACACAGGGGAAACTACACAAATTGGGTATAGGCAGTGCTTTTTTTGAATGAGACCACAAAGACACAGGCAACTAAAGCAAAAATACACAAAAGGGACTACATCATACTGAAAAGCTTCTGCACAGCAAGTGACAGTATCAACAAAATGAAAAGACAACCTACAGAATGGAAGAAAGTGTCTGTGAACTACATGTCAGACAAGGGGCTAATGTCCAGAATATATAAGGAACTCAAACAACTTAACAGCAAAAACCCACAAAACCCAATTTAAAAAATGGGCAAAGTACCTGAACAGACACTTCTCAAAACAAGACATACAAATAGACATCAAGGATGTGAAAAAAATGCTCAAAATTACTAATCACCTAGAAATGCAAATTAAAAACACAATGAGACATTAAAAACACAATGAGACATCTCATCCCAGTCAGAAAGGCTATCATCAACAAGACAGAAAATAACAAATGCTATTGAGGATGTGGAGAAAAGGAAAGCCTCCTACATTGTTGATGGGAATGTAGATTGGTACGGCCATTGTGGAAAACAGTATGGAGATTCCTCAGATAACCAAATATAGATATACCTTATGACCCAGCTATCCCAGTACTGGGTGTATACCCAAGGGAAATGAAATCAATATATCAAGAAGACACCTGCACTCCCATGTTCATTCCAAATGCTACAAAAAATAGCCAATAGATGTAATTAATCTAAATGCTCATCATTAGATGAATGGATAAAAAAGCTGTGGTTTATATAAACAACGGAATACTATTTAGCCATAAAAATAAATGATATCCTATCATTTGCAGCAACATGGACAGAACTGGAAATCATCATGTTAAGTGAAGTAAGTCAGGCACAGAAAGACAAATACTGCATGATCTCCCTTATATGTGTAATCTAAAAAAGAAGTGGTTCTCATAGAAGTAGAGAATAGAATAATGGTTGCTGGAGGCTGGGAGGGGAATGGGGGGAGGAGGAGGGAAAAGGGTGGACTAATGGGTACAAAACTATGTTATCTACTCTAAGATTTATCGTGCAGTATATGCATGTATTGAAACAGCACACTATACCCGACAAAAATAAATATAAATAAAATTGAAAAATAAAAATTAAAAAAAAATAAAAACGATCAAAAATCAATAATCTAACATTTTACCTTGAGACACTGGAAAAGGGAGAACAAATTTAACCTAAAAAAGAGCAATCAAATATGAAAGATTAGGTTGAGAGTTAATAAAATAGAGAATAGAATAATAGAGAATATAAACAAAATTAAAAGTTCTTTAATTAAAATATTTTTTAAATGTCAAATCATTAGCTAGACTGAACAAGAAAAGAAGAGAGAATATTCAAATTACTAAAATCAGAAATTAAAGAGAGGTCTTTACTATTGGCCTTAATGAAATTAAAAAATAAAACCTATTGTCATAAAATACTATGAACAATTTTATGCCAATAAATTAGATAACTGAGATAAAAAGGAAAAATTTCTAGAAAGACATAAACTTCCAACACTTACAAAAAACCAGAAACTCTACATAGACATATATAAAGAAATTGAAGTAATAATTACAAAAAAAAAAAAAAAAAAAGGCCTCACAAAGAAAATCCAAAAGCCCAGGCTCAGATTACTTTGATGACAAATTCTAATATTTAAAGAATTAACACCATTTCTTTATGAACTCTTACTAAAAAAAAAAAAAAAAAAAAAAAACAAGAAGAGCAGGAAACACTTCCCAATTTTTTCTGAGGCCAAAATTACCCTGATACACAACCAAACAAAGGCATTGCATTAAAAGAAAACTGTGGAACAATACATCTTATGAATATAGAGGCAAATTTTTAACAAAAAAACTAGCTCACCAAATCCTGCAATATATATAAAAATATTAGACACCATGACCAAGCAGGATTTATCATAGGAATGAAAGGTTGGTTTAACATGTAAAAAATGAATGAACATAAGTTAACAAAGTTCTTTTTCTCCACCTCTATCAACATTATACTGAACGTTCTAGCAAGAGCAATAGAGCAAGAAAGAGAAATAAAACAGTTTATAAAAGAAGTAAAACTATCTATCTTTGCATATGGCATGACCTTGCATATAAATTTTCCTAAGAAATCCACTACAAAATTATTAGAACTGATAAACAAACTCAGCATAATTGTAGCATTCAGAATTGGCATAAAAATCATTTGTATTTTCACATACATGCAAAGAAAATCCAAATGTACTTAATTAAGAAAACAAATTATACTTATACTAATGGAAAAAGAATAAAATTCTTAGGAATAGATTTGGTAAAATCATTTCAAAACTAATACTCTAAAAATTACAAAACACTGTTAAAGTGATAAAACTCTATATAAATGGAAAGACACCATCTATTCATGCATCAGATGACAATGTTAGGCTGGCAACAGTCCCATATGTCTACAGATTCATTGCATTCTCTGTCAAAATTTCTGCTGCCTATGTGCAGATATTAATAAAATGATCCTAAAATTTACATGGGCATTCAAGGAATTCAGATTACCAAAATAATTTTGAAAAACAAGGCAGTAGTAGTCACACTTCCCACCTTTAAAACTTATAAAAAAGCTACAGAAATCTACATGGTATAGTACTGGCAAAAGGACATATGTATATCCTTAGAAAATCCACCACGAAACTACTAGAACTAGTGAACAAATTCAGAACAGTTGCAGCATCCATATATATATATATGCACACAAATATATACACACACACATATATATACATACACAAGTATATACACACATATTTGAATGTATGTATATACACACACACACACAGTTGGCCCTCTGTATCTGTGGGTTCCACATCCGTGGATTCAATCAACTGCAGATCAAAAATATCCAAAGAAAAAAAAGGCATCTGTACTGTTTTCCTTGTCATTATTTCCTAAACAATATAGCATAACAACTGTTCATAGCTTTTACATTGTATTAGTTATTATAAGTAATCTAGAGATTACTTCAAGTATACAGGAGTATATACATAGGTTATATGCAAATACTACACCATTTTATATAAGGAACTTTAGCATCTGCAAATTTTGGTATCTGCTGGAGGTCCTGCAATTGATCCCTGATGGATACAGAGGGACCACTGTACTAAAATAAACTATGAACAAAGAAACATGTGCACACACACACATATCAATGTAATAGAATTGAGAGTCCAAAAATAAACCTTCACACTTGTAGTGAATTGATTTTTGACAAGGGTACCAAATAAATATTTTCAACAAATGGTACTGGTCCAAATAAATATCCACATGCAAAAAAAAAAAAAAAAATGAGTTTGGACCCCTCTATCACACCATATAAAAAGATTAACTTAATGGATCAAAATTTAAACCTATGAGTTAAAATAATAAAAATCTTAGGGAAAAATATGTCTCCATGAAATGACACCAGGTAGTGCTTTCTTAGTTATGACACAAAAAGCACAAGCAATCAAAAAGAAATATATAAACTGGCTGTTTTAATTCAAAACTTGTGTGCTTCAAAGGACACTATCAAGAAAGTAAAAATACAACCGAGAATGGAAGAAAATATTGGCAAATCTTATATCTACAAGTGACTTGTATTTAGACTACACAAAAAACACAATAATAAAATTACTAGTTACCCAAATAAATAATGGTCAATGGAATACATACACCTTTCTACAGAATATACACAAATAGACAATAAACACATGGAAAATAAATGTTCAAAATCATTAGCCACTATGGAAATGCAAATAAATGCCACAACGAGGAACAACTTTATACTAAGATAGCTATAATTAAAAAAACAGATAATCACAAATGTTAGCAAGAATGTGGAGAAATTGCATCCGTCAAACACTGCTAGCATGAATATAAAATGGTGCATTCTCTTTGATAAACAGTCTGACAGTTCCTCGAAAATTTAAACAGTTACTACTCCCACTCCCAAGGGAAATGAAAACATATGCCTACACAAAAACTTGAACATGAATGTTTATAGCAACATCATTCATAAAAGCCCCAGAGTGGAAACAGTACAAATACCTATCAACTGATGAATGAATAAACAAGACATGTATACCCATACAAGGGAAATTATTTATTAACAAAAGGAATGAAGTACTGATACAAGCCACAACATGGTTGATCCTTGAAAATGTTTTGCTCAGTGAAAACAGCCAGTGAAAAATTTCCTTCAGACATGTTTCTTTTCTTCTTTTGGAACCAGGGAATAGACTCCCTTCACGTATTCCAAATTACAGAAAGTCAGATGTAAATATAAGGAGGAGTTTTGACCATTTTTCCTGTCCTCAGAAGAAATTAAGGAAACTGATTAATCAGATCTCATAGGGAACCCAGAAAGAAACAGTAACTACACTGAACTCCACTGGAGTTTGAAAAGCTTTCCAGAGACTTATAAATACTATCAGCCTCTTTAAACTTTGTTCAGAATACAAAGTGGCTTGACAATCCAGATTATTTTGTCATGCCTTTAGTGACAGAGTTTACTTCAGAATTCACGATTTTTTCTATTTTCCATGTGCATCTCTTTGTGTCTTATTGTTTTTCATTCTTTGGACCTCTTTTTTAAATTTCAAACAAAAAAAATGATTAAATTCCAATTTAGTCACCAGTGTTTTTGCTGGTCTAATACTTAACGTGATATATATATATATATATATATATCACAACCATGTAAAATAGTGTATATCTATTGAACAAAAATTGCCTCAAGAAACAGAAGTTTTTAAAAAACTCATTGCTAGGGTTTGAACATGTCCCCTCCAAAATCAAGTGTTGCTGGTGTGGTAGTTGGGCCTCTAAGAGGTTATTAGGCCAAGAGACCTCCTCCCTTATGAAAGTGATTAAGACCCTTGTAAAAGAGGATTCATGCAGTGTTTGGCTAGCTTGCCCTTCCACTTTCCACCACGTAAAGACACAGCATTCCTCCCGCACCAGATGCTGCAGTCCTTACCAGATTTTTTTTTACTTTAACTTTTATTTTGTCGATATACATTGTGGTTGATTATTGTTGCCCCTTACCAGAACCTCCCTCCCTCTTCCTTCTCCTCCCTCCCCGCCAACAATGTCCTTTCTGTTTGCTTGTCATATCAACTTCAAGTAATTGTGGTTGTTATATCTTCTCCCCCCGCCCCCCGGTATTTATTTTGTGTGTGTGTGTGTGTGTGTGTGTGTGTGTGTGAATTTATATATTAATTTTTAGCTCCCACCAATAAGTGAGAACATGTGGTATTTCTCTTTCTGTGCCTGACTTGTTTCACTTAATATAATTCTCTCAAGGTCCATCCATGTTGTTGCAAATGGCAGTATTTCATTCGTTTTTATAGCTGAGTAGTATTCCATTGTGTAGATGTACCACATTTTCCGTATCCACTCATCCGATGATGGACATTTGGGCTGGTTCCAACTCTTGACTATTGTAAAGAGTGCTACAATGAACATTGGGGAACAGGTATACCTTGGACTTGATGATTTCCATTCCTCTGGGTATATTCCCAGCAGTGGGATAGCTGGGTCGTATGGTAGATCTATCTGCAATTGTTTGAGGAACCTCCATACCATTTTCCATAGAGGCTGCACCATTTTGCAGTCCCACCAACAATGTATGAGAGTTCCTTTTTCTCCGCAACCTCGCCAGCATTTATCGTTCATAGTCTTTTGGATTTTAGCCATCTTAACTGGGGTTAGATGGTATCTCAGTGTGGTTTTGATTTCCATTTCCCAGATGCTGAGTGATGTTGAGCATTTTTTCATATGGCTGTTGGCCATTTGTATGTCTTCCCTAGAGAAATGCCTACTTAGCTCTTTTGCCCATTTTTTAATTGGGTTGCTTGTTTTCTTCTTGTAAAGTTGTTTCAGTTGCTTATATATTCTGGATATTAATCCTTTGTCAGGTGGATATTTTGCAAATATTTTCTCCCACTCTGTTGGTTGTCTTTTAACTCTTTTAATTGTTTCTTTTGCTGTGCAGAAGCTTTTTAGTTTGATGTAATCCCATTTGTTTATTTTTCCTTTGGTTGCCCATGCTTTTGGGGTCGTATTCATGAAGTCTGTGTCCAGTCCTATTCCCTGAAGTGTTTCTCCTGTGTTTTCTTTAAGAAGTTTTATTGTTTCAGGGTGTATATTTAAATCCTTAATCCATTTAGAGTTGATTTTCGTATATGGTGAGAGGTATGGGTCTAGTTTCATTCTCCTGCATATGGATATCCAGTTATCCCAGCACCATTTGCTGAAGAGGCAGTCTCTTCCCCAGTGAATAGGCTTGGTGCCTTTGTCAAAGATCAGATGGCAGTAAGTGTGTGGGTTGATTTCTGGATTCTCTATTCTATTCCATTGATCAGTGTGTCTGTTTTTATGCCAGTACCATTCTGTTCTGGTTATTATAGCTTTGTAGTATAGCTTAAAGTCAGGTACTGTTATGCCTCCAGCTTTATTTTTTTTGCTCAGCATTGCTTTGGCTACACGTGGTCTTTCATTATTCCATATAAATGTCTGGATAGTTTTTCCATTTCTGAGAAAAATGTCTTTGAAATTTTGATGGGGATTGCATTGAATTTGTATATCACTTTGGGTAGTATGGACATTTTCACTATGTTGATTCTTCCAATCCAAGAGCATGGGATATCTTTCCATCTTCTTGTATCCTCTCTAATTTCTCTCAGCAGTGGTTTGTAGTTCTCAATATAGAGATTTTTCACATCCTTGGTTAACTCAATTCCTAAGTATTTTATTCTTTTGGTGGCTACTGTAAATGGGCAGGCTTTCTTGATTTCTCGTTCTGCATATTCACTATTGGAGAAAAGAAATGCTACTGATTTTTGTGTGTTGATTTTGTATCCTGCTACTGTGCTGAAATCATTTATCAATTCCAAGAGTTTTTTTGTAGAGGTTTTAGGCTGTTCGATATATAGGATCATGTCATGTGTAAACAGGGACAGTTTGATTTCATCTTTTCCAATCTGGATGCCCTTTATTTCCTTCTCTTCTCTGATTGCTCTGGCTAGTACTTCCAACCCTATGTTGGATAGGAGTGGTGAGAGTGGGCATCCTTGTCTAGTTCCTGTTCTTAAAGGAAAGCTTTCAGCTTTTCCCCATTCAGGATGATATTGGCAGTGGGTTTGTCATATATGGCTTTAATTATGTTGAGATACTTTCCCTCTATACCTAACTTATCGAGGGTCTTTGTCATGAATTAGTGCTGAATTTTATCAAATGCTTTTTCAGCATCCATAGAGATGATCATATGGTCCTTGTGTTTGAGTTTATTAATATGGTGTATCACATTTATTGATTTGCGTATGTTGAACCAACCTTGCATCCCTGGGATGAATCCCACTTGATCGTGATGAATAATTTTACGTATGTGTTGCTGTATTCTGTTTGCTAGTATTTTAGTGAGGATTTTTGCATCTATATTCATCAAGGATATCGGCCTGTAGTTTTCTTTTTTGGTTATATCTTTACCTGGTTTTGGTATCAGGATGATGTTTGCTTCATAGAATGAGTTTGGGAGATTTGCGTCCGTTTCAATCTTTTGGAATAGTTTGTAAAGAATCGGTGTCAATTCCTCTTTGAATGTTTGGTAAAATTCTGCTGTGAATCCATCTGGTCCTGGGCTTTTCTTTGTTGGGATCCTTCTGATAACAGCTTCAATCTCCATTATTGTTATTGGTCTGTTCATATTTTCTACATCTTCACGGTTCAGTTTTGGGAGCTTGTGTGTGTCCAGAAATTCATCCATTTCCTCCAGATTTTCAAATTTGTTGGTGTATAGTTGTTTATAGTAGTCTCGAATGATTCCTTGTATTTCAGATGAATCAGTTGTAATATCATCTTATTCATTTCAAATTTTTGTTATTTGAGTCTTCTCTCTTCTTTTTTTGTTAGCCATGCTAATGGTTTGTCAATTTTATTTATCTTTTCAAAAAAAAATTGTTTGTTTCATTGATCTTTTGTATTGTTTTTTGGGTTTCAATTTCATTCAGTTCTGCTCTGATCTTAATGATTTCTTTCCGTCTGCTAACTTTAGGTTTGGATTGTTCTTGTTTTTCTAGTTCTTTAAGGTGAAGTGTTAGGTTGTTCACTTGCCATCTTTCCATTCTTCTGAGGTGAGCATTTAATGCAATAAATTTCCCCCTTAATACTGCTTTTGCAGTATCCCACAGGTTTTGGTATGATGTATCATTATTTTCATTAGTTTCAATAAAGTTTTTGATTTCCTGCTTGATTTCTTCTTGGACCCATATGTTATTAAGTAGAATGCTGTTTAATTTCCATGTGTTTGTATAGTTTCCAGAGTTTCGTTTGTTATTAATTTCTAGTTTTAATCCATTGTGGTATGAGAAAATATATGGGATAAGTCCAATTATTTTGAATTTATTGAGACTTGATTTGTGACCTAATATGTGATCTATCCTGCAGAATGATCCATGTGCTGATGAGAAGAATGAATATTCTGAGGGTGTTGGATGGAATGTTCTGTAGATATCTGCCGATTCCAATTGGTCTAGAGTCTTGTTTAGATCTTGTGTTTCTCTGCTGATTCTTTGCCTAGATGATCTGTCTAATATTGACAGTGCAGTGTTCAGGTCCCCTGCTATTATGGTATTAGTGTCTATTTCCTTCTTTAGGTCTAATAGAGTTTGTTTTATAAATCTGGCTGCTCCAACATTGGGTGTGTACAAAGTTATGATTCTTATGTCTTCTTGATGGATCAGTCCTTTTATCATTAGTAGTGTCCCTCATTGTCTCTTTTTATGGTTTTTAGTTTAAAGTCTATTTTGTCAGATATAAGAATAGCTACTCCAGCTCGTTTTTCTTTTCTGTTTGCATGGTAAATCTTTTTCCATCCTTTCAATCTTAGTCTATGTGAATCTTTAGGGGGGGGGGGTTCTCTTTTAGGCAGCAGTTGGATCCTCCTTTTTAATCCAGTCAGCCAGTCTGTGTCTTTTGATTGGGGAATTTAAGCCTTTTACATTAAGAGTTGTTATTGAAAGGTGTTGATTTATTCCTAGCATTTTATTGGTTGTTTGGTTGTCTTAGGTGTCTTTTGTTCATTGCTTTCTGATTTACTGTTTGGTTTCTGTGTTTGTTGGTTCCTTAAGTTGTAGATAGCATTTTTGTTTGTTTGTTTTCTCTTCATGAATGCCATTTTTATTATACTAGTGGGTTTTGACTTTTCTTGGGTTTTTATGGCAGTGGTAGTTATTTTTCAGGAACCAAACCCAGTATTCCCTTGAGGATTTCTTGTAAGGGTGGTCGTGTGGTAGTGAACTCCCGCAGTTTTTGTTTGTCTGAGAGATATATTATTTGCCCTTCATTTTGGAAGGATAGCCTTGCAGGGTAGAGTATTCTTGGCTGGCAATCTTTGTCTTTTAGTATTGTGAGTATATCATCCCATTCCTTTCTAGCTTTTAGGGTTTGTGATGAAAAGTCTGATGTTAGCCTGATTGGGGCTCCCTTATAGGTGATTTTATGCTTCTCTCTTGCAGCTTTTAAGATTCTCTCTTTGTCTTTGAGTTTTGCCAGTTTGACTATAACAGGTCTTGGAGAGGGCCTTTTTGGATTGAATACGTTTGGAGATCATTGAGCTTCCTGGATTTGAAGATCTGTGATTTTTCCTATACGTGGGAAGTTTTCTGCCACTATTTTGTTGAATGTGTTTTCAATGCAATCTCCATTTTCCTCCCCTTCTGGGATACCCATGACTCTGATATTTGAGCGCTTAAGGTTGTCTGATATCTCTCTCAGATTTTCTTCAATGTCTTTGATTCTTTTTTCTTTCTTTTTGTCTGCTTGTGTTATTTCAAACAGCCCATCTTCAAGTTCAGAGGTTCTCTCTTCAACTTCCACAAGCCTGCTGGTTAAGCTCTCCATTGTGTTTTTTATTTTGCTGAATAACTTCTTCAGTTCAGCAAGTTCTGCTACGTTTTTTTTTCAGGACATTGATTTCCTTGTACATTTCCTCTTTCAGGTCCTGTATACTTTTCCTCATTTCATCATGATGTCTAGCTGAGTTTTCTTGTATCTAATTCAGTTTCCTTAGAATTATCACTTGAAATTCCTTGTCAGTCATTTCAAGGGCTTCTTGTTCTATAGGATCTAGAGTTTGAGATTTATTAACTTTTGGTGGTGTAGTTTCTTGATTTTTTGTATTCCTGGTATCTTTTTTTTGATGTTTATTCATTGTGGCAGGGGGTTTCACAGTCCACCAGTTTGAGACTATTGACTAACTAAGATGTTGCTGTGGTTGCCAGTTTGGTATGGCTACCTCCGTGACTGCTCAGTTGGCCTCGAGTGCCTTACATGTGTTGTTGCCTCGGGTCTCGGGCCTCTCCGGGGAGCCACGTCTCTGGTCAGCTTGGACTCTGCTGGGCTGCTGGATCATAGGGCGTTACCACAGGGTGTGTGTTCTCTGCTGAGCTTCCACTTACCGTGCAGGACTTCTCCCTGTTCAGTGCACTCTGGCCCAGGCTGCTGGATCATGCAGTGGCAGCCCCACAAGGTGGTGGTTTCTGTCGAGTCTCTGCCTCCCTAGCTGGACGTCTCCCTGCTCTGTGCACACTGGGCTTGGCTGGGATGTGTCTTCTGCAACCCTCGTCTATTAGCCAGGCCTTCAAGACCCTGCTCGGCACTGCCTCACCCAGGAAGTCTACCAGGTTTCTGCTAGGCGCAGATGACCTGTCGCTCTGGGTGCCTTTGTAGCACTGTGTAGATCTTTCTCAGGACTTATCACCTTCCTCCTGGTATAGCGGTTATTTTTGTACTTGTCTTATCTCCCACACCAGAGCATGAGCTCCTTGGGGGAGGAGCCTGCAGCATACGGTTCACCTTTGAATCCCCCCAGCTCAGACCGAGTCCAGTGACTGCCCGCAGCCAGCTCTCCAGCAGGTTCAAGCGAACTCGGGAACTCTCCGACCACACTATTCCTAACCAGAAATCGGTTAGGCATTTTTCCGAACTGGTGGCTGCCGAGATGGTATCTGGCTCCCGGTAACAGGAAGTTTACCGGGGGCAGGAGCCCAGGGTGTGGTGGAGTGACAGTCAGCCCAGCCCATACTTCCTTGCCCTCCCGACGCTGGCTGGGGATGCCCCATGCCACCAGCCCTGCCTGAGAACCATGGAGGGAGTGGGAGGGGAGGCCTGCCCACAGGCCCTGGGAAGCCCCGCGCTGGGGCAAGCAAGTGGGAAGCCTCAGTGAGGAGTGGAGCCAGGCGAGGAGGACAGGCTTGGCCTAGCCGCGCCAGAGCCGCCACCACCTGAGAAAATGAAGGCAGCCCCAGGGCTGGTGAGTGGTCCGGTGGGGCAGGCGGAAGCTGGGTGGGCGTCTGCCCCCTGAGTAGGGCCGGGCTGGGGGTCACTCACAGGGCTCTGACGGGTCAGGCGCCTCCCTCTCTGCCTCTGCGTCATCACCGTCCCATTCTTGGCCGCCACCACCTCGGGCTGCTCCCTCGGTCCCATGGCGCAGCTCAGGGCCTCCCAGGAATCTTCTTTTATGCTGGCCTGAAACCTCAAATCCTGAATAGGGCAGCTGGCTGCCTTCAGTGCGGCCCCAGCCTCTGGGATCCTGGCAGCATCCACAGTAGCCCCGGCGCCATTTTCCCTGTTTAGAGACTCGCTTTTGCAGCTAAGAAACAGTTCTTTTCCTGTTCCATACTTCAAAGCTGTTGCCTGTAAATGAGGCAGCCTCTCCTGCCAAGGGCAAAGTGGCGGTCAGCCCCCATGACCGGCCACCAGCAGCGGTCCTCCCTTAAGAGACGGCAAGAGGAAGGTCCACAAGTTTCCGGGCTGCCTAAGGCCCAGTGGCCGCCTTTTCCACCTCAGCTACTCCGCGCCAACCGCCGCAGCCACCGCCATCTGAGGATCCCCCAGTCCTTACCAGATAACTGAACTTGCTGGTGCCTTGATTTTGGACTTCTCAGACTCCAGAACTGTAACAAAATAAATCTCTTACTTTTAAACTACCCAGTCTCAGGCACTTTTTTATAATAGCACTAATGAACTAAGATACTCATTGAAATACTATTTCAATTGAATCAGTTGGGTTTTTCTTTGCTAGAGCAAACTTAGCAGACATGTTCCTTTGAATGCTAAGTTTAACAAATACTAAGTGCAATATTGTCAAGGACCACCTGGATTCTGAAAATAAATTATGAATAGGATACATTCTCTTTTTTCAGAGTTTAGGAGTAGAGGAAGAAGCATCCATTGTAAATGTTTATGAATTGACATGCCGAGTCATGTAGACACATGCCTTCCACATGACACTCACCCTTCCATAGGCCTTGGTATTTCACCAGCCTTTGTAAATAGTTATGAAAGGTAAGGTCGATGTCATCATTCCTACTGGTAAAACAGTATTTTGCTTCCATAGTAAATATTCCCAGTATACTCTTCTAGAACTATAAAACTAGAAGTTATTCAAAGTCATTAATGTGGTCATTAGTGTTCCTGGACCGTATTTTCAATGTACTGAAGCACAATTTCTATTTTGAATAAAAGCCTAAAACGTCCACATTGTGTCACTGAAATAGCAGATATCAACTGGATAAAAAGACTTTTTAATCCATCAAAGAGCTATGCCTAGGGTAACCATAAAGTCAAACTTGACTGCCTTGATTGCTTGGAGATGAGCCTTTCAGGACCCTTTAAAATATAACGCCAATGAAATAAACTGTCTTTTAAAAGGTCTTCTTCATTCCATTTTTCTAATTTCTAAGTGAAATTGCTTAGCCCCTCGAGGAGGTGGGAAATAAGCACTAAAAGAGACATTCAAAAGAAAACTTACTTTGAAGGAAGTACTGTGATGACAACAGAAGGAAATGGGAAGATCAGGGTTAACTTCCAACTCATATGGCTTCAGAGATATGCTCCTTATGAGCTAGAAGTTCTACAGAGTCACAACAATTATAAGGCAGGAGCTCATCCTGTGGATTATGAAGGGATAGCTTTAAAATCCTCTTGTAAATGCTGTCAGCCTTCTCAACATTCAGCACTTTGCACAACACTCAGCTCCTCACAAAAAGAGGAGCCAAACATCAGCGAGCAGCTGGACTCTCACACTGACCAGAACTAACTGAATTTTTATTGCCAGAACTTTAACCTTCAGTGCTTAAGTTACCTTGAAAAGAGATCAGATAATGTTAAATCGCCAGTATGATAAAAGAAAAAAAATTTATGATCAGTAAAACTAGTTACAATAACACTGTCCAAGAGCAGAGAACAATGTGGTTTAACTCAACAAAATAATTACTGAGCAATTACTATATACTCAATAATGAAAAAATAACAATGAAATAGCTGAAAGCGAACATACTGACAGAACTGAAAAGTGAGACTGGAGACCCTACCAGTAAGAAAAAGAAAGTTACAAGAACAACAACAACAACAACAAAAAAAAAGTAGCAGAGTTCTCAGGGGCTATTTAGAATATTGACAAATAAATAAAAACCAGAGGGCATAAACTATAACACATTATGTCAATTTATGTATTACAGTAATTGTATGTCACTGAAATATTTTAAAGGTTCAGTTTAGTATTTTACACGATAAAAGAATGGTACATAGTTTAGGAAGTGATTCTTAGGAACACAAAATATTTCTGATATGACATAAACTATAATTTTCTTGGAATTCACATAGAGAATGATCCTTTCTTCAATGCTACAAAGCTCATGAGATGTTACTGTGTGTGTACTGTCACAGAGATGTGAGTGTGCATACACATTTTACTTATACAGTTAAATTTTACTTAGAGCCAAGAAATTATGCTCTATTCTCACAGATTTGTTCAATGAGGCCTAACATTATACCAGGGGTGGGCTGGGCGGGGGCAGGAGGTGGGGGGATGTTGCATGCCTCCTTGAAATAAATGATAATATATGCATAATCAAAATACTTTTCACATCTTTAGCTGCATTGTAGCCTGCATGGGAGTAAATACAAATCAAAATATCTGTCAGACTCAGCATGACTTTTTTTCTTAACCTTAAAACTGTGACTTTTTCCCCAAGGTTGAGTTTATAAGGCCTCAAAATATCATTGTTATTGCTAATGATAATGACAAAAATTAGTTCTTATTCAGATTATTTCATTGTGGTTTAAAATATTTGGTCTAATAAGATACTGCTTATTGGAATGAAAACACTCAAGGGACAGGAGCATTTATTAAGGTGCTATCAGAATCCTCATTTGTGGTGTTTAATTGACAGCTAGAAGAGGTGCCCGAGGGAAAACAAGGGCTGGAAGGCAGGGGACCACAGATGAGCACGCTGGGATTCACAGTTTTGGCCTAATACTGGCCTTAACTAATTCTATACTTCCAACAATATTCAACTTTCTCCTCTTTATTTCATTTCACTGGTTTGGGTTAAAAATACCATTTTGTTGGTCATTGACTTATGGGCTTCTGTGAGACCAACCATGATATATTTGAATGTATCAATTTAAAGATATATCGGAAGCACTTACTTTTCTTCTAACATTTTATAGTATATTCAGCACCCTGTAAGCTAAGTTTATATAGCAATTTGGAGCTGGGAAGAAAACAAAAACTTAAAACTATGAAAGCAGTTTATTTTCAATTACTTTTAATTTTTATATTTATTTTTGGAAGTAATACATCTGTAGAACATGAAAAGTAATATAGTATGACAAGGCTTATTATGCCGAACAGTTATCCCTTGACTCTACCCTTCCTCTTCCCTATCTCTGCTATCAGAATAAATCGGCTTGACATTTCAACTCTGTTTGTTTTTATATTTGCCTCCACTTTTCAGACCATCATTATACTTAGACCAGACAATCATGGATCTAGTTCCAGGCAGGTGGCTTAACAATCAGATAACCCCTGCTGGATGATGCAAGTATTTATTCCTTGGGCTTTTTAAAGATTGAATTGTCAAAATGGTGCCGATTTGCTGATTTGGGTTGATTCTCTCATTTACATTAGACACAGGAGATGTTCAGACCCTGGGCTACCCACAGCCCATTGTTGACCCTTGACCTAGAGCTGCATATATAGGCTTGTGCAATGGATCTCACCAATCCATGTTCTGATCACTTGACCCACCACCTCGGGTCTGCAACACCCAATGATGGGGTGTGGGGGTGATTGTGGCAGGCATTCTTTACCCCTGTATGTTTTTCGCTGTGGGTACCATTGACTAGTTCCATGCTATTTGTCAGGCAGTCCTCCGGGGTGGCTGTGTCATCTCTTCCAAGGGTTTTCAAGACTGTTGCTCTACAGGATCATAGGCCCTTCTCATCAGTTTCCTCTATTGCCTCCAGTGGATGGGGAGACATCATACTACTGAATCAGTCTTTAGCTATGCTAGACAAGAGACAGTCCTTGTATAAATGGAAACACGTTTTTTTTTGTCTACCCATCTCCCCTTACTTATCTTTCTGCTGGTTGTGGTGGATAGAAGCCAAGGGTGTGGTCAATACCAAAAGATATCACATCATAGGAAATCAAGGATTACAGTCTAAAGAGTTCAAGAGAATACATGGTTGGAAGGATGGTGTTCTACATTTACACTATAAAATTCCAAGTGGTAAATTTAACAAAACAAGAAAACTAATGGTCATTCTCATACTCCTGCATACTCTGAATATGATTTGTACTTGTGGTCATCAAAGTAAAACACTAACAACTTTTGAGAATCATTTAAAATCAGTATTTACAGAGAGTAATGGTGTAACCAACATTAAATAAGTGGAATGAGGGAACTGTAGAGCAAGAAGACCTATGATGTTTAAATACAGACAGGTTCTGAAAAGCCTGGCACTATGACTAATAAGAGTATTGCTACTGTTTTCTTACGTAGGGAGAAACACCATATGATCTCACTCAGACGTGGACCTACAAAAGTTGATCTCATTGTAGTAGAGAGTATAATAGTGGTTACCAGAGACTGGGAAGCATGGAGGGGAGGGGTAAGTAGGGAGAGTTTGGTCAATGGGGACAAAGTCACAAGTATATAGGAGGAATAAGTTCTAGTGTTCCACTGCACGGTAGGTTGACAATAGTTAACAATAATACATTATATATTTCAAAATAGCTAGAAGATTTTGAATGTTCTCACTACAAAGAAATAATATTTGAGGAGATGGAAATGCTAATTACCCTAATTTGATTATTGCTCATTATGTACATACACTGAAACATCACACTGTACCCCATAAATCTGTACAATGATTGTCAATTAAAAATAAATTTGAATAATAAAAAAGAATTTTTAAAAAAGAGGAAGAAATTAGCCAGGAATGGCACTTTTGTCAATAAAGAACACAATGCAATGGTTCCTGGACCTGAACAGAAATAGATGATGCCTGGACCCGATGACACAAACATGTCAGTACCTCTTCTCCACATCTGCAACAAATCAAGTCAATGTATCTGACACAGGCCCATGAATTTTATCACATACTTTAAATCAAATTGCTTATGTAAGCACGTACCCCACCAAAGTATTATCTTGGGTCCTATATACGATAAGGGAAGTCTTATTTGATAATGTAGAGTGATGCTATTTCTTGATTTCAGATGTTGTCCATTGAGGGCCCACTACAGAAGATCAGAATGATCTTACTTCTCTCACACTTTGTGCCATACTCACACTGAAATACTTCCCCCCTATTTCCATCCTAGCATTTTGTAATTTGAGGGCCCATAAATATTTCAGCAGGCATTGTTATGATTATTTAAATATTATTTGTAGCTAAACAACATATTGTAGTATAATTATATTTTACTTGTTTTTCTTAGAATTTGCTCATTTGTAAAGTGAAGATAATAAAATTACCAAATTTATAAGGTTGCTATGAGGTTTAATAAGTTAATATACACAAAACACTTAGAAGGGTTACCTGGTACAAGTTAGCTCTCTGTCAATGTTTTCTACTGTTTTGTTAGTGCTTAGTTTACTCACCATTTCTTCTTCATTTTGTATTTTTCTTCTACACTTTGGGTCAGATCCTCAACTTCAAATAAACCTGCAAAAATATTGCATTGCTATAAATATATGTTTTCAAATTTTTCATATGTACTTTGTAATTCTTTGAATGTCTCATTTTTTTAAAAGTGGCATCTTGTTTTATCACAATACTATGTCATCTATTAACATTATAGTTGCTTCTAATGTTGTATTATTGTTATTGAAGTTTTCTTCTCTCTGAATTGTCCATATTTGGGAGTGACATCATCAAAGTGGCAGAATACATAACAATCATAAATATCTAAGCACTCAACATCAGACACCCAGATACATAAAGCAAACACTATTAGACCTAAGGAAAGAGACAGACCAAATATGATAATACTTGGGGACCTGAACACCCCTGTCTGAATATTGGACAGATCATTTAGGCAACAAATCAACAGAGAACCGCAGGACTTAAAGCACTTGTGAGACGAATTGAACTTGGCAGACATCTACAGAATATTTTATCCAACAACTACAGAATATATATTCTTCTCAACAGCACATGAACATTCTCCAGGATAGATCACATGTTAGGTCACAAATCAAGCCTCAACAAATTTTTAAAAATTGAAATTATTTCAAGTATCTTCTCAGACCACAACAGATTAATAACAAAAATCAATAACAAGTGAAACTCTGGAAATTATAGAAACATATGGAAATTAAACACCATGTGACTGAAGGACCTATGAGTCCTAGAAGGAATTAAACAGGAAATCAAAAAAAATTCTTGAAAGTAATGAAAATAAAGACATATCATACCAAAACCTGTGAGCTACTGCAAAAGCAGTTCTAAGAGGTAAGTTTACTGCAATAAATGCTTACATCAAAAGACTAGAAGGATTTCAAAAAACAACCTAACACTACACCTCAAAGAACTTGAAAAATAAGAACAGTCCACCCCAAAATTAGTAGTTGGAAAGAATTGTTAACGTAAGTGCAGAACTAAATGAAATAGAAACCCCCAAAATGATGAAACAGATCAATGAAACAAAAAGATTGTTTTTGAGGAGATAAATAAAATAGACAAAACATTAGCTAGGCTAACAAAGAGAGAGAGAAGACCCAAATAACAAAATTTAGAGATGAAAATGGGAACAGGACAAGGATGCCCACTCTTACCACTCCTATTTAACATGGTAAAGGAAGTACTAGCCAGAGCAATCAGGCAATAGGAAGAAATAAAGAGCATACAGATTAGAAAAGATGAAACTAAATTATCCCTATTTGCAGATGACATGATCATATATAGAGAAAAACTTAAAGACTCCACAAAAAAACTCTTAGAGTTGAGAAATGTTTTCAGAAAAGTTGCAGGATTCGAAATCAATACACAAAAATTAGTGACATTTTTATACTCTAATGACGAGCTAGCAGAAAAAGAATTCAAGAAAACTAGTCCATTTACAATAGTCACACACACAAAAAAAAATACCTAGGACACTGTTTAACAAAGGAGGTGAAAGATCTCTACAGTGAGCACTACAAATCACTGTAGAAAGAAATTAAAGAGGACACAAAAACATGGAAAGACATTCCATTCTCTTGGATTAGAAGAATTAACATTGTGAAAATATACACTCTAGCCAAAGCAGTCTACAGACTCAATGCAATTCCCAAAGTACCAATGACATTCTTCACAGAAAGAGAAAAAACAACCCTAACATTCATATGAAAAAACAAAAGACTCCAATTAGCCACAGCAATCCTGAGCAAAAATAAATTAATTAATTAATTAAAAATAAAGCCAGAGACATAACATTCCCTGATTTGAAACTATACTACAAAGTTATAATAATCAAAACAGTGTGGTACTGGCATAAAAACAGACAGACCAATGGAACAGAATAGAGAACCCAGAAATAACCCATAAACCTACAGCGAACTGATCTTTGACAAAGGCACCAAGTCTACACACTGAGAAAGAGACTGCCTCTTTAATAAAAGATGCTGGGAAAACTGGACATCCATATCCAGAAGAATAAAACTACACCCATACCTCTTGCCATAAACCAAAATTGACTCAAAATGGATTAAAGACTTAAGTATAAGACCTGAAACTATAAAACTCCTAAAAGAAAACATAGGGGGAGCCCTTCAGGATATAGTACTGGGCAAAGTTTTATAAATATGACCCCCCAAAGCACAGTAGCAAAAGGAAAAATAAACAAATGGGTTTATGTCAAACTACAAAGCTTCCGCACAGCAGAAAAAAACATTCACAGAGTGAAAAAAAACCATGGGGTGGGAGAAAATATTTGCAAACTATGCATCTAACAAAGAATTAATACCCAAAATATACAAGGAACTCAAACAATTTTATAGCAATAAAAAAAGGCCAATTAAAAAGTGGACAAAGCAGCAGAATAGGTATTTCTCAAAGGAAGGTGTACAAATGGCCAAAAGATACATGAAGAGATGTTCAACATCTCTCACATCAGGGAAATGCAAAATCAAAACCACATTAAGATATCATCTCACCCAGTTAGACTGGCTGTGATGAAAAAGAGAATAACAAACACTGGCAAGGATGCAGAGAAAGAGGAACCCTCCTGCACTGTTGATGGGACTATAAATTGGTGCAGCCATTATGGAAAACAGAATGGAGTTTCCCCAAACAAGTGCAGATAAAACTGCCATATGATCCAGCAATTCCATGACTGAGTATATACAAAAAGGAATGGAAATCATCATGTCAAAAGGAAACCTGCATTCCCATGTTTACTGCAGGTCTGTTTATAATAGCCAAGAATTAGAAAACCTAAATGCCCATCGTCGGATTACTGAATAAGGAAAACACAGTGTGTACACACACACACACACACACACACACACACACACACACACACACACACACACACATGATGGAATACTATGCTGCCATAAAAAAGCAATGGAATTCTGCCATTCACAGAAGCATGGATGAACTTAGAGAAAATCATGTTGAGTGTAATAAGTCAGGCACAGAAAGAGAAATATTGCATATTCTCACTCATAAGTGGAAACTAAGAAATAAATGAGTAAAAGAAAGATACAACAATCACAATAATGCACTGAATTTCAAAAGGATAGAACACAACTGAGGTTACCAGAGGTGGAAAATGGGAAGGGGGATAAGGGAGGATGTGGTAAAGGAACATGAAGAATGATTACATTTTATATTGTTAAATATACTAATTTTCCTGATTAAACATCACATATTGTACACAGGTATTGATGTTCAACTCTGTATGCCACAGATATGTACAACCAACTATGTTACAACAAAAATAAATAAATAAAAATGAATGTAAAATGATGGCAGAATAGATGACCCCCAGTGTCACGCTCACCCAAAATTGACCAATTTTACAACTATTTAAAAAGTAAAGACTGGATATTTTGTCAAATGTATATTTTGCAAATATTTTCTCCCACTCTGTTGGTTGTCTTTTCACTCTGTTAATTGTTTTCTTTGCTGTGCAGAAGCTTCTTAGTTTAATATAATCCCATTTGCTTATTTTTCCTTTGGTTGCCTGTGCTTTTGGGGTCATATTCATGAAGTCTTTACCCAATTATACTTCCTGGAGCGTTTTTCCTATGTTTTCTTTAAGGAAGATATACGAATGGCCGACAGACACATGAAAAAATGCTCAACATCACTCAGCATTTGGGAAATGCAAATTAAAACCACACTCAAATACCATCTCACCCCAGTTACGATGGCTAATATCCAAAAGACTGAGAATGATAAATGCTGACAAGGTTGCGGAGAAAAAGGAATCCTCATCCACTGTTTGTGGGACTGCAAAATGGTGCAGCCTTTATGGAAAATGGTATGGAGGTTCCTCAAACAATTACAGATAGATCTACCATATGACCCAGCTATTCCACTGCTGGGAATATACACAGAGGAATGGAAATCATCATGTCGAAAGGATACTTGTACTCCCATGTTTACTATAGCACTCTTTACAATAGCTAATAGTTGGAACCAGCTCAAATGTCCATCATCAGATGAGTGGATAAAGAAACTGTGGTATATCTACACAATGGAATATTACTCTGCTATAAAAAAGAATGAAATACTACCATTTGCAGCAACATAAAGGAACTTAGAAAAAATTATATTAAGTGAAACAAGTCAGGAACAGAAAGAGAAATATCACATGTTCTCACTTATTTGTGGGAGCTAAAAATAAATAAATTTATGTGAAGCCTCAGTTTCAAGAATCTGAAATAAAAAAAGCAGTGTACATCTCTTGGTCAAATGGGGCAGAGGGAGGGGGTGAAGCTGGGTGGGGAAGAAGACACAACAATCATAACAGTTCCTTAAACATGTTAAGACAAGTGAACAGATATGATGTTGATGGGTTGGAGGGGGAGAGGTAGGGGGGAAAGAGGAATTGGTAAAGGAACACAAAAATCAACTACAATATGTATTGATAAATTAAAATTAAAAAATTATAAAATTAAAAAGAAATAAAAAGAAAAAGCAAAGACTGACAATCTGGGATTGTTGGAGTTTGGGGAAGGGGAGGAGAGACCTACAGAGTTCATGAAGAGGGAAGAAGCTGCAGTGAGATGAAGAAGAAACCACTCTGACAGTTTCAAGCCCCATCTACTTCAGGGCTAGCCCTGTGGGAGGTGGGACAAAGCTTCAGCACACTGAGCAAGACCTACGAAAAGCCATGGATGAACACTTATATGAAGTTGCCTATAGTCTACAAGGAGAAGAGGGCCTTGGAGTGCACCACACCGGCTCCCAGGACAGTAACACCACTGACAGGAGTCCTGTGGATCCACACAAGAGCAAGGGGCCACAGCTTACCAAAGAATGGAACCACACAGAGGCCAGTGAGTCACTGTGAGGGACCCACATGTGGCATACCCCAGGGGAAGTGTTTGGAATGTGGGAAGGAGGCTGGCCTGCCAGGGGAACACAGGAGCACAGTGTGGGCAGCTGATTTGCCTTCTGATTAGCACAGGTCCACTTTGTGGTGACTGGTCAGAGTGCTAGAACTGCAGGGGCACAATGTTCTGGAAAGACTCAGTCCTGGGTCAGAATTTCTGCACAGCCCATGTACTAACCTCATAAGACCTGGAAGTGATTAAAGGGGCAACAATTAAAAACTAGTCCTCACAAAATTCATCCCGAGAGAATCAATAGCAAAGTAGCAATTTAGCACAACTGCAGAGCTCAAGTGCTGGTCCGCATAGGAATTAATTCCCTCAATTTTGGAATTAATCAAAACTGCAGACCAGAGACAAAGCTCTGGTATGAACCAATAAAGATCTAACACCACCAATGAACAACTATAAAAGTTAAAGTAGGTAGCAGTCTCCTCCAGTGCCCAGGCATCAATGTAAAGACACAAAGACCAAGAAAGAACAGAGAAATATGATGCCAACAAAAGAAACAAATGAAGCACCAGCAATGAACCCAGAGGAAGAGCAGAATAATGAAGTGTCTGACAGAGAATTCAGAATAACTCTCTCATGGATGTTCAGGGAATCACAAGAAAATATAGATACAAATTAAATGGTATCTGGAAAACAATCCAGGAGCAGAATAAGAAACTTGACAAAGGAACTGAATCAATTAAAAGAAAAAAATAGAAGTTCTAGAAATAAAGACTACATTATCTGAACTGAAAAACTACATAGAAAGCTCCAACAACAGACTTAATTAAACAGAGGAAGGAATCAATGAGCCCAAAGATAGAACATATGAAATGATCAAATCAGAAGAGCAAAAAGAAAAAAAAAAAAATTTAAAATAAAAACAGAAATACAGCAAATATGGGATGCTCTCAGACAACATAACCTCTGCATAATCGGCATACCCAAAGGAGAGAAAAAAAGGAAGAGACAGAGAAAGAATACTCAGGGTCATAATGACTGAAAATTTCCCAAGTATAGGGAAAGATGACAGGATTCAGGTACAGGAAGTTCAGAGGTCACCAATCAAATTCAGTCCAAGGAAGAACATCCCAAGGCACATCATAATCAAATTACCGAAAACCAAAGACAAAGAAAGAATACTGAAAGCAGCAAAAGAAAAGAAACATAACATTTAATGGAGCCCCAGTATGTCTCAGCATATTTCTCAATAGAAACCTTACAGACTAGAAGAGAATGGGATGATATATTTGCAGCACTGAAAGAAAAGACTGTCAGCCAAGAATTCTCTATGCAGCAAAACCAACCTTCAAATATGAAGGAAAAATAAAGTTTTTCCCAGACAAACAAAAAGCTAAGGGAATTCATCAACACTAGACCTACCTTACAAGAGATGCTAAAGGGAGTTCTTCAGTTTGAAAGAATGACACTAGGAAGCAACAAGAAAGCATTTGAAGGACACCATTCGTTAGTATACTAAGTTCACACAAAACCTCAGAATGTCATAAAGGTGGTGAATAACCTGCTTATATCCTTTAGTATAAAGACTAAAAGACAAACATAATAAGACATTAAGATACACAAGTATATAAGAGATAGGCAATTTTAAAAGACGTAACTTGAAATAACAAATTTTTGTCAAAAAGTAGGGGTGGGGGGAATGATGCAAAAGTGTAGAATTGGCTTTGATTTTTTTCCTTTTTTCTCAGATATCAGAGTTAAGTTGCTATTAGTCCAAAATAATCTGTTATAGCTATAACATGCTTTTTAAACTATAATATAACATCCATCTAAGAAGATTAGTACAAAGGAAAGGGATTATCAAGAGAAGGGGGGAAAGGCCCTGTAGTAATTGCAGAAGCCTGTGGGACCAACCCTTCCATTTCAGGCCCAAAGGCCACGGGCAACAGAATGGTCTTGGAGAACAGTCCTGAGGCACCCTCCACAGGCTCAATGCTCAGGACCACCTCGGGAAGCTTCTTGGAGCACCAGCGTCCCAGCTGTTTTGGCTACTCCAGCTGTAGCTGGACATGCAGCTTTGAAAAATATAAGCTGGAAGGCTTGGCAACATCCACATGGTGTTAGGTCTGCAGGCTCACAAAGTGCTAGAGCTGCTGATGCTTGGGAGCCTCCATCCCAATTTCAGAGGATGTATGGAAAAGTTTCGGGGGCCAGGAAGAAAAGTTTGCAGGGGCAGAGTCACTGCAGACAACCTTCACTAGAGCAATGCCAAGTGGAAACATGGGGTTGGAGTTGCAGCTGAGAAATTCATCAGCACCATGTCTAGTGGAGTGGGACCTCCATGGAGACCCCAGACCTGTGGAGTTACCAAAGTGGAATGCCAGCCTGGGGAAGCTAAAGCATCACCAGAGACCAGGAAAGCCATAGAAGTGAAGCTGCCCAAGGACTTGGGGACCCAACCCCCACACCAGCATGCAGAAGACACCAAACATAGAGTCAAGGTACATGATTCGCCAGCTTTGAGATTTAATGCCTGCCCTGCTGGGTTTCAGACTTGTTTGGGACCTTTTACCCCTTTCTTTTGGCCTATTTCTCCCTTTTGGAATGGGAATGTGTACCCTGTTTGTCCCACCATTGTATCTTGGAAGCAAATAACTTGTTCTGAATTTCACAGGTGGGACTTTGAACTTTGGACTTTTGAGTTGAAACAAGTTAAGATTTTAGGGATAAAATGAATGTATTTGTATGTGAAAAGGACAAGAGTTTTGTGGAACCAGGGGCAAAATGTAGTGGATTAAATTATGTCCTCCCAAAACTCATTGAAACTTGAATTGTGTCCCCCATGTTTTATGTACTAGAAACTTAGCCCCCACTGTGAGTGTTAAGATGGTGGGAAATCCTATTATGGTAATGGAAAGGTGGAGCCTTGAAGAGGTGATTGGATTGTAGGACTGTGCAGTAGTGAATGGATTAATAATGGTGGTCAGGGGCATGGTTCTGAGGGCTTTAAAAGAAGAGAGTCTGTCTTTCTCTCTCTCTGCTCTCTCAGCTTCCACCATCTAGCAGTGTGAGACCACTGGGTCACTGTCACCACCACCAGATGGACTTTGGACTTCCCAGCCTCAGAAACTGTAAGCAATAAATTTCATTTTCTTTATAAATCACCCAGTTCAGTATACTTTGTTATAAGCAATATAAACTGACTAATACACCACTCTTATTCAACATTATATTGGAAATTCTAGCCAGTGCAATAAGGCAAGAGAAAGCAATAAAGACATCCAAATTTTTAAAAAAGGAAGAAGTAAAACTATCTCTATTTTTAGATGGCATAGTCCTATACATAGAAAACCCTAAAGAATCCAACAAAAACTTAGTAGAACTAATGCGTGAATTCAGTATTGTGGCAGGATACAATATCAACACATAAAAATCAATAGCCTTCCTATTGAAGAAAGAAGAAATTAAGAAAGTAATATCGTTCACATTAGCTAGTAAAAAAATGAAATACGAAGGAATAAATTTAACCAAGGAGGTGAAAAACCTCTACAATGAAAAGCGTAACACTGTGGTGAAGAAAATTGAAGAGGACACAAAGAAATGGAAAGGTATCCCATGTTCTTGGGTTGGAAGAATTAACATCATCAAAATGTTCATAATATCCAAAGCAATCTACACATTCAACAAAATTCCTATCAAAATACCAATGATATTCTTCACAGAGATAGAAAAAAAAATCTTAAAATTATAAAGAACCACAAAAGACCCTATATAGCTAAAACAATCCTTGAACAAAAAGAACAAAGTTGGAGGCAACACAGTTCCTGACTTCAAAATATACTATGAGGCTACAGTAACCAAATCAGCATGCTACTGACATAAAAATAGACAAATAGATCAATGGAACAAAATAGAGAGCCCAGAAATAACCCACACACTTACAGCTGATTTTTGATAACCATACCAAGAATATACAGTGGAGAAAGGATAGCCTCTTCAACAAATGGTGCTGAGAAAACTGGATATCCACCTGCAGAAGATTGAAACTAGACCCCTATGTCTCACCATACACAAAAATCAACTTGAAATGGATTAAAGACCTAAATTTAACCCCCAAACTATGAAACTACTAAAAGAAAACATAAGGGAAATGCAACATGAAATGGGAGGGTGCAGCACTTTTCTGATCAAGACTATCAAGGCACAGGCAGGTAAAGAAAAATACACAAATGGGACTATATCAAACTGAAAAGCTTCTCACAATAAGAGAGACTATCACCAAAATGAATAGACAACCTACCAAGTTGGAGAAAGTGTTTGCAAACTACATATTAGACAAGGGGTTAATACCCAGAACATATAAAGACTCAAGAACAACAACAACAACAACAAAAAACCCCAAACCAACAAACCCCCCCCCACAAATAACCAAATTAAAAAATGGGCAAAGGACCTGAACAGACATTTCTCAAAAGAAGTCATACAAGTAGGCAACAAGCACATGAAAAAATTCTCAAAATCACTAATCATTGGGGAAATGCAAATTAAAACCACAAAGGGATATCATCTCATCCCATTTAGAATGGCTATTATCAAAAAGACAGAAAACAACAAATGCTGGTGAGGATGGAGAGAAAAAGGAACCCTCCTACATTGCTGGTGGAAATGCAAATTGGCACAGCCATTGTAGGAAACAGTATGGAGATTTCTCAGAGAACTAAAATAAATCTACGTTATGACCCAGCTATCCCACTACTGGGTATATACCTAAAGGAAATGAAATCAGTATATCAGAAAGACACCCGCACTACCATGTTCACTGCAAATACTATAAAAAATAGCTAAGAGATGGAATCAATCTAAATGTCCATCAATGAATGAATGGATAAAAAAGCTGTGGTATATATAAACAATGGAATACTATTCGGCTATAAAAATAAATGATATTCTGTCATTTGCGGCAATATGGATGGAACTGGAAATCATCGCGCTAAGTGAAGTAAGTGAGGCATAAAAAGGCAAACACCACATGGTCTCACTCATATGTGGAATCCAAAAAAAAAAGAGTGGTTCTCATACAAGTAGAAAGTAGAATAATGGTTATCAGAGGCCTAGAGGGGAGGGGATGGGATTTGTCGGAAGGAGAAGTGGTGGACTAATGGGTACTATGCTATCCACTCTAAGTGAAGTATATGCATGTAGTCAAGCAACACACTGTACCCCATAAATATGTAAAAGTAAGTGTTAAAGTAATAAAAATAAAACAAATTGTCCATATTTTCTTAGTGTTTCTTGGTTTTGTTTTGCATATACATGTGTGTATATATATATGTGTGTGTACATATACGCATATTTGTCTTGGCATCTGTCTTTAAATTTAGATAATTTCCTCAAATGTGTTAGCTGTTGTTCATATTTTAGGTTCCCTTAACAATTAACCAGAATATCTGTCATATGAGAAGGCCCAAACTATGAATGGGTTTTACTTATTTAGAGGAAACTAAGTTATTACATTTAGTGATCCATAAATATCAGCATTTGTAAGGTTTTTTGTCTTGGGTCATACTCTTCCTCCTAACTGGTAGTATAAGCCTATCTTTCAGGATTCTAGAAGCTTTGTGAGAAAAGTAGGAGGACGTCACAGCATTTAGTAAGGAGAAATTTACCTAATCCTTCTGTTTTAATAATCTCACCTATGCTCAGGCCCCCTTAACTTTGCTCAATATGTTCAAGTCTAGAGCTTATTAGTGTTAATTTTTCACAGAGTAGACTCTTTTCCTGCCAAACTAAACGAGGATAGTCACCTTGGTGTGTGGAGTTAAGGAGAGTATGCCAAACAAAGTGTAATTTTAGTGCTTTTTAAGCAGTTCAAAATATTCTTCCTGTTTCATTCCCACTTCCCTTATCTCTACCTTCAAAGTGAACTGGCATCTCCACTTCATGAGACTGTACATGGTTCTGCAGCATAAATAAGCTTACTTACTGTTTGCTTCTGCCAACTGATAGATTTCAGCTTTTTCTGCTGTACCGAGTTAGCTACAATCCATCATTTCCCAAAATTTGAATGTCATCTCTCTTTTAATATTATCTCCTCAATTTTTCTCTACAGTGTTTATAACTTAAAAAAATTTCCTTACCCTCATAGAGATTTTGAATGTAGCATATGAAAAATGAGGGTGTGCTCTCATGTTTAATAAATATAATTTATTTTATAGTTGAATAACTGTTTAAGTAGTTTGCATGCTTGACACAGTTTGAGGCACCTAGTACGGACTCCATTCTATCTGTTATAATTATTACTGTTTATGGTGTTAACACACTCATTGTTACCAGAAATTTGTTGTTCTTTGTGGAGTATACTATAAAGCAAATATATTTCACAAGGCCTAGTTTCATGTACTTTCAGGTTTAGTCTAACTTCTTAAAAGTACATATAAAATGTTGACCTTGCAAAAAATAGGAATTTTTCCCCAGGCTATAGTCTCTGTTGTAAGATAAAGAATTGTAACACAGCAAGGTTGCTGGTTCAAAGACAGACAAGTTACTGATTGATATGTAAAGATACTGGAAGCTATGTAGGGAGAAGGAATGTTTGCTAAGATCAAGCTTTTGTTGGTGGATCACTTAAATTGCCTTATGGAATGTCACTTTGCTTGTTTTACTGAATGTTACCAGCCTATATTGTTAAACTATAACCCCACCTATGTTCTCTTCCTGTAACTTCCTGATCTGGAGAACAAATGCAGGAAGAGAACCCCAATTTGTGGTTAAGTTCCCAAATGGAAGGAATGCCTCTCTCGAGGATTCTGGGAGATTAACCACTTTGGGGCTTCTCACTACTCAAAAGAGATGTGCTCTGAGTAATCCTTTGCAGCTCTGTCACCCAGTGGAAGAATGGTGACAAATCCGTGGGAGGCAAAGCAACAGTTCTTGCAATTGTTTCTTCCAAGGTCACCTAGACAGATAGTGGCAGAGCTGGAACTCAAACCCTAGCCTTCAAGCTTCCCTTCTTCATCCTTTTCAGAAAGAAAGCATACTTAAAAACCTCTGACCTGCTCTTTGACTGAAATTACCTCCTCCAGAAACATCTGAATGCAGGACAGGACATACGGAAAACACCTGTGTGTACAGAAGTTTTAACCTGGAATCAAAGCTTACTTTGAGGTTTTAGTTGCTGCTGTTTTTATCTTGAAGTGCCTATCTGTTTAGATTCCTGATCTCTGTTCGAAATTTTTACCACTTAAATAGCTCACCTTGTGAGTGCTTAAAGATTTTTGTTTAGGTGCTAATACTATAGATATTAATTGTAGTCCTACACTAAAGAAGATCACTTACTAGAGTTCAAATGGATGAATTATAACATAGTCAGAAACCTGAGCTAATGGCCCATGAAGAAATAATTGAGAAATCAGAGAAGGTAACAATCACTTTATCTAGGAAATAAGACTTTCCTAAAAAGGTGTGAATTGAGTTTGTATGGACAATGAGTAGTAGGCATTAGACTCATATTTCAGGCAAAGGAAATTGGGAGAAGTAAAAAAGTCATGATGATTCATGAAGTGCTGTTCACATAGTATGTTCACTGTGGTTAGAACAAGGATTTAAAACTTTCTGTAGCCAAGGTCTCCCATATTCCAGTCAATTCTGATCTTTCTTTGCCTCCATGACTTAAATTTTCCGGCTAGAAACTAAGTGCTCATTTATACACATTGCATAAGCAATTCAGCCCAACACGCATTTTGAAACAAAAATAGTTTCTGTTTGTCAAAATGGTGAAACATTTAAGATATATCAGAATAATAATGGAAAAGCACAGATCTAGAAGGTATGTGGAAAGGAATATTGGGAAATAAAAAGGAGGAGCTAGGACGAGGCTTGAACTTGACTCCATTGGCAATAAGAAGCTCTGAAAAAGACATATTTAAAGCTTATGTCATTAAGCAAGATAGTGGCATAATTAAATTTGCTTTATATGGATGATAAACTAGAGTAAGGAAGGAGTTAGGGAATGGAAAGCAGTTCTTTGATCTATTGAGTCTGTTTTATCCTATCTGTATGGTTAACCCCTCTCATTTGTATGCCAGATTTGCCAGTGATGTTAGCAAACTTGTTAGCCTTACACCTAGTTTCCTTTCTCTACAGTTCTGTGAAACTTTCCTTATTCCATAAGGCAGGGATGTCTTTGAGTGTATGTCTGCCTATTCCTCACCCAGATTAATACCTCCCTCTCGCATAGCCCACAGTCCACCAACCACACACTTAAATAGCATCATTCACTTGACCTGTTTGAGAAAAGAATGTCTAGAAATTGTTAGAAATTGCCATTCTGAAAGTTGACATGAAGTAATGAGCACACCAAGCAAACAATTTTTAGAACATACATTCTGCCAGCACAATCTATTTTAGACAAACAATGGGAAGCTTAAAATAGCCACAGTGTCATGGTGGCCATTTTGAAATGAATAAAATGTTTTAGGCGACACAGGGACATATTTGCTCTCCTTCACAAGGTCACAAGGGAGCTGAACAAGTTTCTGTGATGTGCTATTGTAAAAAGGAAAAAGAATAATGTGACCATGACTTCAAGAGTATGAAAGTCATATTTGTACTTTCTGGAGGCTTCTGGCTGTTATTTTTTTGACTAATGATGAATTCTCCTCAGCAACTTAGCAACATACATTTCCATATAATTATTCCTCCTTTTAAAAATGTATTTCTTTTCATAAGGTTATTACTTTGCATGTCTCAGAGTAAAATAAATCTAAATAGGGATATATGTATAAAAGAGCACCCTATTTAGCTACAGCATTATAAAGAATGGCATTTTAAAATCAATAGTGTGGTGCATAGAATTAATTAAATTGCACCATATAAATTTCTAAAACCTCATTATATTTTATATCCACACCATATGAAAATTATCTCTTGCCCATAGAAACTCAAAATATAACAGTTGGAAGAAATCGGAAAGACTTATATTAGTCACAGTACTGGCAGAAATCAATGGCACACTTAAAAGATCTACATGAAAAAAAAATTGAATAAAGGGGTTCTTCATAGAGTTTGGGTGGATCAAGACCACAACTACTGGTGAAGTACCTAAGGTTTACCAATAATGGGAAGCCATTATGATCATTATCACCACTGGCATGATAGAACAAGATGCTGAAGCAGAACTGTTAAAAGTAGGAGCCAAGAAAAAAGAGAAGCTGACCAATATGAGTCACAGCTGTAAGATCTACAGCCATTACCTGAATCATGGTCAACCATGCAGAGGCATGAAACAGCAAGGGAGAGTCACACCTTGATCTCTTCCTCCTATTACGTGTATTCAATTACCATTAGTTCTTTCCCTGAAATCAAGAGAAATTGGGTACCATACAATGCAGTGTATAGTGGTTAACCTCTCTAGTCACAGAACCAAAAAAAAGCAGAGTATAAAACTTGTGGGTACAAGTTTGTGTGTACACTGCTTTTGCCACCAGATAACATCTGCTGTAATTCATTTAGATGAAGACACTACCATTCCTCCATGAGGGAAAAATATAATTTGGTCCTATCAGCAACCATATAATGGCAGAGCATGATTATATCCATAAAAATCAGCCAGCAATAGTACTGGGGTATGCATTTGCTGAATAAAAGGAGCAGGACAAAATTAATGAGCACCAAACAGAGCTACTACAGTTCCTACTCCATAACTGGTAATAAGACCTAAATCAGTAATCATACCTTCCTTTGTATATTACACATTCTATCTTCCCTTGCCCTCTGCCAACACTATAAATGGTTAAATTTTGTCATTCTTTTTCTTTTCTAGAAGAACAACAAACTTCTATCATTGTAATTTCCAAGTCCTTATAGGACCTACCTTCATGGAGCTATTTCAGTTTCTTATTGAAACTAAAACATTATTATTGAACAAGGGAATACTGACTTGTACCCAAGTGATTTGCCAGATTCCAGCCATAGTCCTACTTGCTACATTGTGTAGCCATAATCTAATTTACCTTAGGTTACAGAGATCAAGCATACTACATAGTATAGTGATTCAGAAGTATCCCAAATCACTGTACAGCAGTATCATGAGGAACGCAAAATTGTCTGGGGCAATCTCAGCTTATAACTGAATATAGTTGGGGTTGTGTTTCCTAGAGAAATTACTTTTTCAATGAGCACTAGTACCTCCAAACCCACCAAGCCCAAGATTGTGGGAACAGGAAGAAAATATTATGTCAGTAGACTATTAGGTATAATCATGCAAGGAGGGGCCATATGTCTTCACTTCTTGGTTTCTGTACCCTTAAACTGAAAAATATGGAAAAAGTCACCCTGATGGAGCCATTCCATGGTCTTGGATTCGAAGAATTAATTGTGAAAATGTCCATACTACCTAAAGTGATCTACAAATTCAATGCAATCCCCATCAATATACCAATGATACTCCTAAAAGAAAAAGAAAAACCAATCCTAACATTCATATGGAATGACAAAAACCCCAAAATGCCAAAGTAATCCTAAGCAACAACAAAAAATAAAGCCAGAGACATAACACTACCTACTTCAAGTTATACTACAAAGCTATAATAACCAAAACAGTATGGTTCTGGCATAAAAATAGATACTCAGACAAGTGGAACAGAATAGAGAACCCAGAGGTCAACCCAGACTAACAGCCAATTGATATTTGACAAAGGCAATAAAAACCTACATTGGGGAAAAGACTGCCTCTTCAATAAGTGGTTCTGTGAAAATTGGAGATCAATATGTAGAAGAATAAAACTAGATCTACACCTCTCACCGTATACCAAAATCAACTCAAAATGGATTAAAGGCTTAAATATAAGACCTGAAACTGTAAAACTACTAAGGAAAAATATAGGGGAAACACTTCAGGAACTAGGACTGGGCACAGACTTTATGAACAAGATCCCCAAAGCACAAGCAACAAAAGAAAAAATAAACAAATGGGACCATATCAAACTAACTATCTTCTGCACAGCAAAAGAAACAAACAACAGCTCAAAATGACAACCTACATACAGAGCAGGAGAAAATGTTAGCAAACTGTACATCTGACAAGGGATTAATATCCAGAATATAAAAGAAATTCAAGTAATTACACAGTAAAAAATAAATAACCCAATTAAACAACTGGCAAAGGAGATGAATAGACATTTTTCTAAGTAAAACATACAAATGGCCAACAAGCACTTAAAATGATGCTCAACATCACTAATCATCAGGAAAATGCAAATTAAAACTCCATTAAGATATCACTTCACCCCAGTTAGACTGGCTATAATAAAAAATATGGAGGGCAATAATTCTGGCAAGGATGTGGAGAGAAGGGAACATTCCTACACTGTTGGTGGGAATGTAAATTACTATAACCACTATGGAAAAATATACGAAAGTTTCTCAAACAACTACAGGTAAATCTACCATATGATCCAAGAATCCCATTGCTGGGTACATACCCAAAGGAATGGAAATCATCATGTTGAAGGGTTACTGCACTCCCATGTTCATCACAGCTCTGTTCACAATAGCCAAGATATGGAACCAAGCTAAATATCCATCGATGGATGACTGGATAAGGAAAATGTAGATGGAATGCTACTCTGCCATAAAAAAGAATGAAATTCTGTCATTCACAGCAACATGGATGAGCTTGGAGAAAATTACGTTGAGTGAAATAAGCAAAGCACAGAGGGAAAAATACCACGTCTTCACTGGTAACTGAGAGCTAAGAGAGAAAGAAAGAAGAAAAGAAAGACCACAGTGGTTTGTTGGACTTGCAGAGGGAGAGAACACACCTAGGGTTGCAGAGTGGGGTGGGGAGGGGGGGAAGGGGCAGAAGGTCAGGAGTTAATTGGGTGGGAGACATGGGGAATAATATCAATTTGTGGTAATGTGCATGCTTATAGTATTGATCTGGCCATCCCATCTTGGGCACAAGTGGTGCTGGTCAGCTTTGTACTCCATGAATATCCATAACCCATAAAATAAAAGAAAGTTTTAAAAAAGAAAAAGAAAAGGTCACCCTAAATTGGCATGTTTTAAGGCATATATTATACCCTATAGGATGGTACACCAATGCAATTAGTTGTTTTGCAGCTGGATCTATAATTGAGACTTCAACAGGCTTTTCTATAGTTCTATCAATCCAGATGCTTGTGAGTGGTGGAACAGGACACATTCAGTGAATGTCATCAGTGATGGCCTGTTGCTGTGTTTTTGTTTTGTTTTGTTTTGCTATAAAATCCATTCCCTGGGCTCAGGTGATATTCTTTTAGATAATTTGGAAATAAAGTTTTCTGTGGTAATGCTGGCAGAATTGCTTCAGGTGAAAAAAGCAAATGTGTACAGAATACGTATCCATTCCCATAAGGACAAATCACTGCCTCTCCATGAAAAAAGTAATTCAATGTAATCACCTTCAGGTGGAGGACAGGTCTTTATGCGAAAGGGCATCATTCCAGGCTGCTGTAACCAGTTCAGCCTTGTTAAGAAAAATGTGCATGGTTAAGCCCTTCCACAGCTTTTGTTCCTGCTGATATCTCCACATTATACATGAGCACACTGAACAAGCACAGAAGTGACTACCAAAAGAGCCTTACTGATATCTACAGAATGGGTTAGCTCATTATCACTGGAGAGCTTTTCTGTCACAGGAACCCTCTCATGGGAATCTATATGAATACAGATATAATCACAGTGTGCCTATTCTCTAAATACCTCTCTGGAAGATCCCCTTGTAACCGGACTTTATCTTCTCCCCAAGTGCCTGGCAAATTGACCAAGTCAGTAAACACTCTACATGTGTCTGTGAAGATCCCTGCTCCAGCCCATCTCTTCTTCTAGACAAAGTAGACAACCAGATTTACTGCCCGAAGTTCTTCTCACTAGCAAGTTTCCTTTTCACACTATTTATCAGGACCATTTGTAAGTGAGGTTATAGTGAGCCCTGCAGAGTTCCAGCAGTGCCAAAGACCATGAAGGTCCATCCAAATGCCAGACCCAGACATGGGTAACTCGGTGTTCTGTCAACTAGACGTTGGAAACTCTACATGAGGTTATACCTTTAGGTTCTGAGAGAGACACTGAAGTGTTTAGAGCAGGTACCATAGGAGTGTGAGCCATATTTGCATGGCACTTACTTGTGCCTTCAAGACCTTCTTGGATACATTCATGATAAAAAAAATTTTTAAATAATAATGTAATGATTACTCATATATCCAACTTACTGATTGAGTGGATCAGATAACACATATTTTAAAAAGATCTAGGGTTTCATATTGACTTAGTGTTTCAAGATTGGGTTTTCTGTCTCTACATGGGTCCAATTGCAGATAGGAACTGTTGTACTAATTGTAAAATTTTTGTCAGAACATAGCATAGCCTTCTTTTAACACTACGAGTCTTCACTGTAATTCTCTTATTGGGACTTGAAAGCTTCGGAATGTATCTTTATATACGCTGTTCAAGTACAGTATAGTCTGTTGGATTATACGACCCAAGTGTCAGGGCTGATTGTACCACAGACTGGATGTGATAGAGAGCCCTTTCTAGCTCTGTAGAAACTGCTAGCTTTATAGACTATCTTGTAAATGGATTAGAGAATCAAACCCCTTTTCGACTCTAAAATCTGAAGAACCCCATAAAGTATTCTTATTCTTTCAACCTAATGGGTAGTTCAAAGAATAGCAACTTTTTTTTTTTTTTTGCTTTTACTTTAAAAGGGATATTCTGATGTTTCCAAACAACAGGTCCCCTCAAATTTTCAAAGATATGGCATACCCCTGCACTTTCTCAGAAATTCTGGTGCTCTTTTGTCTACGGTATCTAGGATGTTTTCAAATTCCTGCTCAACAGGTTCAATTTGCATAACTGCATCAATGTAACATTGTTAATATCAATGTTGCCAAAGGTAACATTCTGAGGGATAACAAAATAATAAAGTTTCCTTAGACTATGGCATGACAGAGAACATAAAAGTTGACATAATTCTGAGTTAAGGTAGTAATGGTAAACTGTTTTCTCTGAGAGATAAAGAAAATTGTTTCTGATGTCTTTACTGATTGTGCTGAATAGAAATAGTTTCTTCAATAGCTGCCTACCAGTATTTTGTTGATAACCAGTATGAAACAGTTGCTATGACTAGTATCACCAATTGTATACAGTGCAGGTATCTAGTCATTTTTCATGATTTATTTGACTTTGTCAACTAGCCCTAGAAATGAGTTATATAGGAATGTGTAAAGGATTCTTTACAATTGCCCCAGGGATACATTACTGCCTTTGATTACTATTTGGCTGAGACGAAAGATGAAGTGGTGCAGATGACAATTCCAGGTATTCTTCCTAGCATGGTACTCCACTGATATGTTAGGAAACCAACTGTGAATTCTGCAAGTCAGTAAGTGTCTATTTCCACTCTACATTTTGGAACACAAAACAACTACAGGGTGGGTACATGAAGCCATTTGACTCACTTTGAGATTGACTTGGACTAAGATTCCATCTATCTCCTGACTAGTATAATCACAGAAATGATTACAACTCTCCAAGCAACTTTGTATGCTTACAACTTAAGACTAACCCTGTGTCCTGTGTTTGTGCATACATCTCTGGAAAATATTAGCCTGATCCTTCCCAACCTTCATTTTTCTCCACTTTTGTCCATTTTTGGCTTTAATCAAGCATGTCAGAAGAAAATATTGCCCTAATTGTATGTCTACCTTCTTATCTTTAGGTCAGTCTTTTCTTTAAAAAAAATAATGACTCGGGCTGAGCCCGTGGCGCACTTGGTAGAGTGCCGCGCTGGGAGCGCGGCGACGCTCCCGCCGCGGGTTCGGATCCTATATAGGACTGACCGGTGCACTCACTGGCTGAGTGCCGGTCACGAGAAAACGACAAAAAAATAATAATAATAATAATAATAATAATAATGACTCTTACTTTCTACAAAACCGTTCCTTCATTATTTATCATTAATTTATTCAACATATATTCATTGAACACATTAAGAGCTAAAAAAAACAAAACAAAAACAACAACAACAACAACAAAAGAACGGGGCTTGAAGGATAAAAATACAAGACATACACCTTGCCCCAATGAAATTTATATATTCTAAGTTGAAGACAGATCATTTTAAATAATTAATTACAGTATAAAAATAAAGACAGAAAAAGTAGAGCAGAGATAACACTTATAAAGGAGACATTACTTTCTGAGGGCACTAAAGACTTCCTGGGAAGCAGATTTTTTAACTGAAAACTGAAGGATACATAAGGTTTTAGTTGAGTAAAGGAACTTGGGTGAGAGAAAAGAAAAAAGGGAGAGAGGGAGCAGTGAATCCTTCATCACAAATTGTACACAGGTATTGATATTTAACTCTGTATCCCTAATCAACTATGTTTCAATAAGATAAATAAGTAAAATGGGATTAAAGCATAGAAAAAATTCCAGGCAGATGGAAAAGTACAAGAACTATCTTGAAGAAGGCAGATATAATGAAAGGCTGTGAAAATTACACATCAACAATCAAACTCATACAAGTTTATCAATGAAAGCAAGTTAGTTTAAAATGAATAAATTTATGTATACTAAAATATATTTTAAACTGTAGAAAGAAATTAAAATCAATACCTGGAATAGCTCTCAGATTTTCCCTATGTAGACAGACCCAGATTTCAGAGCCAGTGAAGCAAGTTAGGTTTCCTGCAATTCAAGGAGCTAGATTTAATTTTAAGTTGCCCTATTAAACCTTTTCTTGTATACAAAGTAAAGCTGATAATTATCTTAAGTTGTTATATAATCATGAAATTTAAAGATATACACAAGGAAAAACAGCCCTATATATAGATTCATATAGATTTGATGATACATATCAATTCAAAGATGGATATCAACATACTGGAGTATCTTCTATTGGGGCAAGAAAAATGAAAGGCGAAATTATGCCAAATAAAGAAGACCTTTAAGGAGTAATAAAGATGTGTCATAAGCTGAGGGGTATGATTAATTTAACTTTTGCACCTGAGATCCACCAAATAAGATAAAATTGAAAACCAAATAAGGTACCTTAATGTGACATATTTGTGAAACTTGTTTGTAACCTTGGATGGCTGCTCTTAAGATATTTATGATCTACTTGTTTTTGTATGTGAACCTCTATTATAAAGAAAGTGTAGTGCTAAAAAGAGGCCAATTTAGCTTGAATGCAGAAGGCACTGGTAAGATAAAGCATCAGAGGGAGAAGGAAGCCAAATCATACAAGTCCTCAAAATCGATGCTGAAGATAATAGCCTTTATTCTAAGAACCCTGGAAAATATTAAAGGGTTTTGGAAAAAGTATTGGCATGATCATATTTACATTTTAGTGGATGCAAGAAGAGTTAGAAAGCAGTAGTTTAGCCAAGAGATGATTGTAGATCTGATAAGGGTGATGGTTGTGGAGAGAGAAAAGTGGATAGATTCCAAAAATATTTTTTAAAGTTCCTTTCACCTTCACCTCTGTTTATCAACTTTCTGCAGACAGAATATTTAGGACATTAATGTTAACAAGAAACACAGTGATAATACCTTTAACAGAACATAGCCCAGGAATCACTTTTTCATTCTAGGAACTATGGCTGGAGGCACTGAGAACATCAATCATTTAATGAAACCGCCAAGCTTCACTAGCATGGTGTAAATTGAACACCTTGGCATTGCTATATTCCAGTGCCACATTTTTAAAAGCTAGGTGGAAAAGAGAGGAAGAAGTCACTTTCAATGTAAACAAGTATTACCTAATTTACAAAGAAATTAGTGCTAAGCAATCTTTATAATAGAGTATCATCACATGGCTAAGATGTACAACATAAAACCTGTAATGCAGAAGGCCATGTATTTTTCATGTAAGTACTTAGCTCCTCTTATGCTGAAAACAATGGTGAAGCAAAATCCAGAAACCTTGAATCAACCACTTTATAAATTCAAATAACAGGATTTTTTTTTCACACACTAAATAGTAAAATGTTATATAAACCAATTCCATAAAATAATTTCATTCTTCTATCTGGGAAACTGCTCAGGGACTATTATTTAAACCTTTGTGGACCTCTTATCTTATGCCAGATCTCCCTTTTTTACTTCAAAATGTAATGGTGTGCTCTGATTCAAATATTACAAACTAAGAATAGTTTCCTAACACCCAAAGGCAAGACAGCCTGGAACAAAAAAAATAACAAAAAACATACTCCCAATCTTGAGCAATCAAAACTCTTCAACTGATGTTGGCAATGAAAATATTCACATCAAGAGATATGGAGTAACAACACTTGTTGCCAAGTTTCAAATAGGAGATTTTGAGAATCAGTATTATGTGACAATGTGGCTAAGCTATAGTCCCCACTTATTCAACCAAATACTAATCTAGGTGTTGCTGTGAAGGTATTTGTAGATGTGACTAAAATCCATAGTCAGTTGACTTCAAGGAAGGAGTACTACTCTCCATAATCTTAGTAGGCATGATTTAGTCAACTGAAAGACCATAAGAGCAGAACTGAGGCTTTCCTGAGGAAGAAATTCTGCCTGTAGACAGCAGCTCCAGACATTCCAGTCTACCCCAACAATTTCAGATTTGCTTTGCCAGCCCTCCCAAGCATGTGAGACAATTTCTTGCAATAAATTTCTTAATATGTATCTCCTACTGGTTCTGCTTCTCTAGTTAAACTCTAGCTGTTACAGGGATATTTTGTAAGTATCAGCTATTATCCTGCAGGTTTAAGAGGAAGAAGAGGTCTGCAAACCTCTTAACACTCTGGCCCACATAAGAAAACATGGTCCTATTCCTTTTTTTTTTTTTTTTTTAATCACTCTAAATGAGGAAAGTTTCTGGAACATTGGGATGCTAGAAAAAAATATATAATTTTCTGTCTGTGTTTTCTTGTGACTCCCTGAACTTCTTTAAAAGGATTATTCTGTTTTTTGCTGTGCAGAAGCTTTTTAGTTTGACAGCAAAAGAAACAATTAACAGAGTTAAAAGACAACCAACAGAGTGGGAGAAAATATTTGCAAAATATACATCTGACAAAGGATTAATATCCAGAATATATAAGGAACTCAAACAACTTTACAAGAAGAAAACAAGCAACCCAATTAAAAAATGGGCAAAAGAGCTAAATAGGCATTTCTCTAAGGAAGATATCCAAATGGCCAACAGACATATGAAAAAATGCTCAACATCACTCAGTATCCGGGAAATGCAAATCAAAACCACATTGAGATACCATCTAACCCCAGTTAGGATGGCTAAAATCCAAAAGACCCTGAACGATAAATGCTGGCGAGGTTGCGGAGAAAAAGGAACTCTCATACATTGTTGGTGGGCCTGCAAAATGGTGCAGCCTCTATGGAAAATGGTATGGAGATTCCTCAAACAACTGCAGATAGATTTACCATACGACCCAGCTATCCCACTGTTGGGAATATACCCAGAGGAATGGAAATCATCAAGTCGAAGGTATACCTGTTCCCCAATGTTCATCGCAGCACTCTTTACAATAGCCAAGAGTTGGAACCAGCCCAAATGCCCATCATCAGATGAGTGGATACGGAAAATGTGGTACATCTACACAATGGAATACTACTCAGCTATAAAAACGAAATGAGATACTGCCATTTGCAACAACATGGATGGACCTTGAGAGAATTATATTAAGTGAAACAAGTCAGGCACAGAAAGAGAAATACCACATGTTCTCACTGATTGGTGGGAGCTAAAAAATAATATATAAATTCACACACACACACACACACACACACAAATGGGGGGGGGAAGAAGATATAACAACCACAACTACTTGAAGTTGATACGACAAGCAAACAGAAAGGACATTGTTGGGGGGGAGGGGGGGAGGGAGAAAGGAGGGAGGTTTAGGTGATGGGGAACAATAATTAGCCACAATGTATATCGACAAAATAAAACTTAAAAAAATAAAATAAAATAAAAAATAATAGAAAAACTGTGACAAAAAAAAAAAAAAAAAGGATTATTCTGGATTCTCTGTCAGACATTTCATAACCTGCCATTCTTCTGGGTCCACTGCTGGAGCTTTGTTGGTTTCTTTTGGTGGTGTCATATTTCTCTTTTCTTTCTTGATTTTTGTGTCTTTACATTGATGCCTGTGCATTTGAGGAGATGGCTAACACTTCCAGCTTTTTCAGGTGTTCTTTTGTGGGATTAGACCTTCATTGCTCAATACCAGAACTTTTTCTCCAGCCCTCAGTTATTTTCCACTCTGTGGAGTATTTATAACAAGTACCAGCACTTAAACACTGCACTAGAACTAACTTGCTGTCCTGCTGTTAATTCCCAGGCTGGGGACCAGAACTTGAAGGCTGTGCCTGAGCTAAATTGCTGCCTTGCTGTTGTTTTTCAGCATGGGGAAGGAAGACTATACAGACCAGAGTTAATTTGTTGGCCTTTTAGTCACTTAATGGTCATAGGATGACTCCACAGGAACAACTGAGCTGTGTGAAAAATCTGTTGCAGGACTGAGTCTTTCCCATAGGTTGTGTCCCTTCTAGCACTGTGGCACTGGCCAATCTCCCCTGTGTGGTTCCTATGCTGATCATGATGCAGATCGACTGCCAATATCGTGCCTCAATGCACCCCTGGTGGATCAGTCCCCTGGCACTTTAAATGTTTCCCGTGGAGCAGGCACCAGATGAGTCTCCGATGAATACTCACAGACCACTGGGAACCTCTGAGAACCTGTGAGAACACAGTTCCAGTGGCCTTCTCTGTGCATGATGCTACGCTGGGGGGGGGGGGTGAGGAGCCAATGGAGCACTCAGAAGTGATCCTTTCCTCTGCCACTTGCAGCCCCTCCCTCCTATGCAGGCCCAGGGGAACTTTGGGAGCAGCTACACAGGCTTGGGGATGAGGCATTCTAAAGTGATCTTCTTTTCTAGCATTTGTGACACTTTTCTTTCTGTAGGTTCCTAGGAGCTTTTGCAAACAACGCTGGCCCAGCTTTGCAGACTCCTGGGATCTTCTCTGTGTGCTGTGCCACACCAGCTTGGGGGAGTGTCTGGGGCAGTTTGAAGTGATCCTTCATCTCTCCCACCGTGGCCTTCCATACCTTTGCATGCTCAGGGGGTCTCTCTGCCTCTCGTCCTGAGTTAATCATTGTTAGCTAATTTCTTGGAGAGTGGGGAACAGTGCCAGGGATCCACTACTCTGCCACTGAGAACATAAAAAATACTCGAAAATTTATCAAACTATGATGCTATCCTAAATTCTGATACTGATATCTGCCCTACCTTCTCCATCCAAATCTTAAGAATAATAATCTTTAATGTTATTTTCTACTATTACCATATTACCAACTTATCCCTCCAGATGATTTTAGGCAGAAAAATTTGGTTGCTACTGCATTATCCTTATGGTGGGGTGGGAGAGGGAAGGTAAGGGAAAGACGGGAAGAGAAAGAGAGAGAAACCAGATGGAAAATTAAAACACAACTTTAATAAAGAACAGAGAAAACAATTGGAAAACCTACAGAAAGAAGCATATACCACATCCTCTAGTTTACAGGTATAGTTCATTTATCTAGAACATGAGTTCCCCTATAAGGCAAATGCCCTGCTGAGTCACCAATTTGCCTTGTCTTGTGAACAAGTCCATCTTTCCCCTATCATCCAATATTTTGTGTACCATCTAATTTCTTTAACAACCAAGCCCAAAGTATAATGAAAGACAGGAACTCTCTGGAGTTTCAGGATTTTGTTTGATGTCATACATCTCTCCTGAATGAATGTTACATGGAATGCTGAGCCCAGGGTTGAGGCTTCTCCAAGACAACCTTACCTCACTGAAACACGGCAATAGCAATAATCATCCAAGAGGTATAGAGAGTGGCTGTTATGATGTCTGGAGTAAAATGGCCATACACTGTAATAGAGAACACCACTATGCATGTCAAAAAATATATATATAGCCTGGCTGCTGTTGTCCTTTATTTCCAGTTACTTATGTTTCCCATAGCCTTCCAACTTCCTCAGCCTATATAATAAGTAAAGGTCCTTGTGACATGTTGATCAGCCATTAGATGTTGTCTATATAGGTCAAACTAGAAATTTAAACAAGATAGGAATTACCTGTCTACAACTTTCAATTTGTTGATAACATTGATGTCTATCATTTATCCAGGAATAGCCAATAATGTTTTGCTAGGTACAAAGAGCTCCAGGGGTTTCAGTGTGGTTCTTCCTACTATAATAGGTATTACCTCACGGGCCATGGGAGAAGGCAAATGGGGATTCTGCACTATGTTGAGATATCAGTTCTAAATATATGTGCAGAAACTGGAATAATAAATATGGTGCTGGCTTGAGCACCGACTTGAACTACTGTGCAAGTATTTGGAAACTGCTTTGTTTCAGCTGACTCCATAAATCTCTGCAATACTAAAATTCTGTAGTGACATTCTTGGTTCCAAGGTATAAGAAATAAATCAGGAAAACCCCTAAAGGGTTTGGGTTTTACCTTTTCTTCAGAGCACATTTACCTTGGTAAAACAGTGACAGCTCCCTCTGGAGTGAACCGTGAGGAAGACTCACTGAATATGTTTATGATGTTATTACTAATTTCTTATTCAGCACTACTCAATATCACCTTCTTTGAAAGGAATCTGGGTATGTGATTTTGGCACAAAGCAACCCTTTATTATGGTTAGTCAAAGCAGTCTTGTTTTGTTTGAGAAGACCATGTTATACAAATCAGGTAAAACTTCAGTAGATTTTTTTACTATTATTATCCTTGAGATCCTATCAATTAGCCACAATCAGTGTTCTCTACAGATGAAGCTTTTCTGATTTCTGTGCTGGACCTGTCATTTGTGCAAGTAAATGCACCACTTTACCTTTGCTAACTGTGTGGCCCTCCCTGATCTCTGACACAACAGAATCCTTCCATTTCTAATGAAATCAGATCTGAAGCATTTCTAACCAGAATTTACAGCTTTCAGAGAAAAGTCACCAAGGCATTATCAAAGCGTCTCAAGGTTTTTTCATTATTGTATTTCTCAAAATAAAAAGGAATGTCTTCTAACTGCTCTCAAGGGAAAAAATAGATATATAGTCTGATCACCAGTAAAATATATACTCTAAGCATTTCTTTCTCCAAACATTTGATTTATACCCCTGTATCTCTAAGTTTGATCCTCTGACCACATGATAATTCTCTGAAATACTCATTAAAATGCACATTTCTGAACCTCAATATATTCTTAATAAATTAGATTGTCTGTAAGTGGGTCCTGAGACTACATATTAACAAGCAAAGATATCCTGAAGGAAAGTAAAATTTGACAGTCACTGATAATTTTACCAAGATATTTCTGACATTTCACTTTAGTTAGCTTGACCCCTTTAAATTTAAACTACAATCAGCCAACTGAACAGTTAGAATCACTCCCTGAATATAATGGTAAATCCTCTTGATCTAAAATTATGTTCTTATTTTCCAAGAAAAAAAAAATCATTCAGTATCTATTCCTAGATATTTCTCAGATATCTGCTGATATAAATGGAAAGACCCTGCAATTATTCTGGTGTAGAAGAATTCTCAGCAAGAGTTTGACCTTGCATTTGGGAGTATCAGGCATGCTGGGTTCCAACCAAGTCAGGAGAAATGAGGACTTGAGGGCTGGAATGTGAGAAAATGTACTTTCTTTTGTAAGAACTTGCTAAGATAAAGAAGTTATAGCATCTTCAAGAAAGGGGGTAAGAACCTGATGTGACATGAGAGAAGGTACTGCTTTATCCAATAATGGATGTTCACACTGGTTAGGAAGTCAGGGAACTGAAAACCCTTGAAATCTTTATTTCCATATTCATTCTCAGGGCTGTACTCGTTTTTGATCAATGTCATATTTTCACTTAAAATATCTGATGAGGTTATGAATGTGACATCAAAATTTGGAATTTTGCACAATTAAACTGTATTTTCAGCATATTAACCAGGTAAGAATTCCTTCTTGCAAAGTCATCAAAAATTGTCCATTTTAGTCTGTGCTGTGAACTAAGAACTCAGGGTCTTTGTCATTTTCTCTAACTTGTTTAATGTTATTAAAAGCAGAATTCTACTGCACAGTTTTTGAATTTTTCATGCCCTCATACTATTCTAAAGTCAGAAGCAACTTAAACCTTGAAAGTGATGCTTTCAGAAGCAGACACTTTCAGTTGAGGATGCAAAAAGTAGGTGAGTAGAGGCAACAACTCAATTAGATATTTCATCACTAAATGTCCTGGGATGTCAGATTTGTTTGCCCCATTTTAACAAAATTGTAATTGATTTATGCTCCTATTAGGCCATTTAACAAATCCTAAGTCCTCCTTACCCCCTTTTCTTGATGGACTATTTTCTGAACTTGTCTTCTGAAATCCAGTCAATTTCTTTGTTGCAAATGACATTAAATAACTTTGTTTAAGCATTAAAATAAATTAATTGGAAAGACAAAATAGGTCATATGGTCTAGATAGTCTAAATTTGGTAAGCAGGCAGGAACCAAAGCAGAACCAAATGTAAGTGAGGACAGTGCTAGTTTATGACAACTCATTTCATCCCCTTACCACTACGCTTTTGTGGGCTTTGCCTGCCTCTAGAACCATTGCTCTGGAGACCTCCTAATCTGCAGCTGGACCTCAGTATGCAAGGCCAGTGTTCACTTTGATGTTATTTCTGGGCTCTGTTCTCTTCCAAAGATTTTTAACTGAGTTTGCATTTGTGACACTCATTCAAAAGCTAAATCCCAGGTGGAAAGACAAAATTTGCTGAATTTAAATCATACTCACATTCCATAGCAGCTAGGGAGCTGAGAAAAGAAATATCTACTCTCTTTTGGTTTATCTTGCAATTCCCAAAAGCAGGAAGGGTTGTCAGATGCTGGGTAGCCAAAATTAGAAAATTTCAATGTTTATTTAAAGATCCAGGCATAATGAAATTTGATCGTAGTCATAGCTTAGGTTATAAATAAAGCAAAAGCTAGTTTTCAGCAAAAAACATATTTGAGGCAGGCTTTGAAGAACAAGTAGATAAAAATAAAAAAGAAAATAAAAATTAAATGTGATTAAGTCCTGATTACACAGCCTTAGGTGTAGTCACATTCTAGATGATAGAGGAACATTTTTCTTCAGGAGAAAATATTTGTCTTAAATATAAAAAGATGACCAGACAAAGATGATCAACATGAAGGGTGGTTCTGTGACTGATTCATGGGCATAAAACTACTTCTGCACTTGGTCTAAGCCTTGATGTTTTTTATTCAGCACCAATGTACTACACTATATGTTAGTAAAGTGTGCTACATTTTAAAATTATCAATTTTTTTTAGTTGATAAAAGACTTTGAAGCCTAATTTTTAACGCTTGTTTCAATTATTCAGCTTCAAGTTTGCAATTGTCAATGTCATTAAATAGAATAAATAGGTTAAAGTAGCTTCCAAAAATACCAGCAACAGAAAGCTTGGCTATTATTGTAATTGGCACCAATCCATGCTGTCAATTAAGTCCAATATTTATTAATTCTCTTCTATCACAGAGGAAGCTTAAAGGGGTGCAACAACTGTGCTATATTCTACTCCTCTCTACACAGTTTGAAATAGCTAATTCCAGACAAAATATACTCACAGTCATATATATACACACACTATATAAACTAGATATACAATGTATATACACAATAAACTCTGCATATATAACTATATAAATTATATACACTTATATACAGGTGTTTACGTATATTTAATTATATAATGTCTGTGTGTATACATTTTTTTTACAAAGTCCTTGTTTTGCCACTAATAATTTGTGTTAATTTCAATTCAAGTTGAATATGGTTAATTACTTCATCTGTGAATAAACTCTGTTGAGTCAATAGAGGAGGCAAAAAGTATTGAGAATGTTTTTACCTTTATGGAGTTTGCCACCTAATCACGCTGGAGAAATTATTTAACCATTCTAGAATTCAGCTTTATTACGTATTAAATTAGGCAGTTTAATTATTATGCAAACTACTATCTTACCCTCTTCTTTCAGATCACTAGGAGTGAAGTTGAGGGATCAGGGCTGAAAGAGGAACGAGTTACTTGCTTTTTCTTCCATAAAATTAAGGAGTAATAAAATCAGGGGAGCATGTAGTGCCAAAATCTAGGTGGGAAGGTAAAATCCATTAAGTCAAATGTGAAAGAGTGAAATTGTTGCTAAAATTGAAGACAGGTTTTGAAAGCCAAAATATGATTTCAAAATCTGAAAGGGAGAGAGGCCAGCATCATAGAAGTGGGTTGGGTGAGAATGGAGAACAGTCCAGGGCAACTTCCTAAACAGGTGTTGTGTACTTGGCATTTACGTAATGTATGGTTAAACTAGCCAAAAGTAAGGGACTTAAGAAAAACAGTTTTCTGCTTAAAATATACAAATCTCAATGATGTTTATCCACCTCTAAAATTTTTGCACTCATATATATCTTTGAAACAGTTGATGTAGATAAGGGACTTGGTTAAAATGTATCATCATTGTCATCATCACGTCCCTTTAACTCATAGCAGAGATCTCAGCTTGAACCTCTGCTGGGCTCAGCTGGTGCACTGACCAAAAGTTTATTTTCACACAGTATCAGTTGGCCTCCTGAGAATAAATTCACCCTAAGAGAAGGAGGAATAAAAGTCTGTCCTCAGGGGTGAAACTATAAACAGTCTATGGTTCTCAGGTGCATCTGTCTCTTATTCTAATACCCACTGAACTCTTGTTTTTCTCTTACAGAGACCCATTTGAAAAAAGGCAAGGAAGAGGGACTGGAGAAGCAGAAGTATAATAAAAGCTAAACTAAAAATAATGATTTCTAAAACTTTAATATTGCAGAACAAGCATGGCTTCTTGATTAGCCCTCTGATGTAAAAGAAATTGTGTGAAAAGAATTTTTACCTGCTTCATAATGGATCATAGTTCAACTTCGGCATTTCAAAGGTTCCATGGCCTATGGTGTAACAAGAATCAAAAATGACAGGAGGGCATGGAAATTTCCAGTGAGTCTCCAGAGAAAGAGTGAAGCAGCAGCTGCATCCTGTAAGACATAATGTGCTTCTATGTACATATAGGCACCCTCTGAGACCCTCATAAATATTTGACGTTCTACAAGAGCAGATGGGGAAAAGAACCAGTGGGATTTGGATTTTTATAGTTATTACAGTTTCATTTATGCCCATGGGCTGTTTTACATGACCTATAAAATTATTTGAATCCAAAACATTCAAGAAAAAAAAAAAAAGGGCATTGTGAGTTTTTTGGTGAATGGGTGTGTTTTCAAATAAGGATTGGTTTAAAAGAAGTTGACAATAACATGTTAAATGTGTACCATCAATTAGCATAGTTAAGAATCACAAAACACTTGATTCTGTAAATATATATCACACTCTCATCAAAATCAGATTTCTTAAAAATTCTAGATTTAAAAGAGATCTAAGAAGGAAATTCTAAAATTAAATACTGAGTGACCTTTATTCAACAACTGTCAGCAGCATTCCTCTCAGGTAATCATTAAATTAAAAATATCAATTCATTCCAGGCCATACTTTTTATTTAAGCAATTCTCATCAGTGCCTGATAGGAGATTCTTTGCTTTCTCTTCCCCTCATTCTCCCATTTCTCTTTCATTCTGTTCAATTCCCGGTCTTTCTCTGACATTGAACTGTTCTTACTGCTATTTAACTCCACATACTACTTACTTGACTCCAGACCTATATAATGAATGCTAATTATCTTTTCTGCTTTTCCCCTCTTGATCTTCTTCACCAATTTTCATAAACCTTCTCACTTTCCTTTTTCTTTTCTATCTTGTTCTTTCTATCATATATGAGTAGACCCATGTCCTTCCCAAATAACTATGCCAAATATATTCTCATTTTATAATTAAACTAGTGTTTATCCATGAAACTGAGTATAAAGATACTTAATGAAAGACTGTATTATAGGTGATAGAAATCATAATTAATAATAAAGTGGGACCTGGGTTCCACAAATTATTTTTTAATATTATAGTTACACATAAACATTTTTGAGTGAATAAATGGTAATAAAAATTCTATAAGCTCTTAGTAGGTTTATATTTCTGTCCTTGTATAAGTTATTAAACTGTATTAAACTCCTTCAAAGTGAAATCTTGTCATGATGGTTTCTCCTTCCCTAAGGAAGCAAAAGACTGAGATTTCTAAGCAATAGACATCACTGGCTCATCCCACCAGTTTGCCAGGCATGTGAAATGAAAACAATTCTCATGCCCACTTCTGTGGGTTGTTGCAAGCATTGAAGCAAATAGCATTGAAGCAGATATCATCATCTTAATAATGGTATCACAGTTCTTGGTACATAGCTAGTGTAAAAGACATGCAATGGCTTTTCTTTTCTATGATGCTGGCCAAAGTTTAAAACTTATTTTATAATGTGAAAACTAAGATTTAGAGAGGTTAGAGACTTAGAGAGGCTTGCTCACAACCCAACAACTATTAAAAGCAGAGTTGTCATTTAAAACCAAATACATCCAATCCTACAGCCAGTGTTCTTAACTATTATAGACCTGTTCTAATTTACCCACTCAATATTTCCTTTCCTCTGGGCTGCACTCTGGTCTTACTTGCTCTTCTAAAGGCTGGGACACCTCTCAAGTGATACAGAAGGAAACCGAAAGAAATAATCAATCAATAGAGATCACTTGCCTTCATTTTTAATTCACTGATTGTTCTCAATTACATATTCACCCTGCACAAATGTGTGCACCTTAGTGTTTTATTTTTCCTTATTTTGGGGGTGAAGTTAGGGGAAAAATAACTAGAGTTCTCCTTAGATTTTGAAGTACATGACTACCCTTTGGCATATAGGCAGTATATAGTAATATGTTCATTTTAAATGAAGAACAATCATATGCAGAAACAATTGTGAATAGAATATTATTTGATAATTCCATTTAGTAAGAACATGATGAACCTTGAATATAAGGCTAAGGAATTTGAACTTTGCAAGGTAACTGAAAGGAAACAAACAAACAAAAAAAACTTCTGGTAGGAGAGAAACAATTTTTTTTTTTTTTGACACAAGCAAACTTGCTAAATTAAAATGGACTTGAAATGCTCCTAAACTGTTTCCAATCTATACTCTGCCTGTATAAAACTTATCTCTGCCAAGATGCTCAATATTAGTGAAATATTTATGAAATTGAAAAAGTCATATTCCCGACTCAGTATTTGGAAAACTGAGGTGAGAAGTTGGCAAGAGAATGATCTCAACATGCTCCATAGTGGTTTGACTAGAAGATTTTTCATATCAACAACCTTATGAAAAATTTCTGTGGACTTTGAGGAATCGAAGAGCATGATATTCCACCCAAACTGACTAATTATAATAGTTTTTCATCAAAATGAAAATGCTTTCTCGTCTGTTTTAGAGCAGAGAGATTCACTTCTTGAATGCAGCATGTGTTCGTGACTAAATAATTTGTCCCTTATTCACACCAAGTCAGACTGAGTGAATTTCCCTTCAGAAAATCTCCCCTTATCCTTCTCTTGACTACATTAGTTGCATCTCCTGTCTTAAGTCCATTGCCTCCATATTTAACTTTAGCAAAGCTTTTGCCATATCAACTCAAAATGATAACTCTTTCCCATTAGACTGTAAGCTCATTGAGCTTGGGGCCCAAATATTTTATAGCTCAGTTACTAGTGTAATTTCTGACATGTCATATGAACTTAAAAACTATTTATATGCATATATACACACACATATACACACATACATATATATACACACATACACACACATGTATATATACACATAAATATTGAGTTTGGAAATAATACTAAATTGACAGTCAAAATGCTCGTTTAAGCTCCATGAGTAGTTAGCTAAAAGTAAGCAGGCAAGTCATGTACCCATTGCAAATCAATAATATAAAATCACATTTATTTCAAAAATTCATGGTGAGCACTGTATGAGATAACTTATAAGAGCATGCTAACTGTAAAATAATATGATATTTTAATTATTAATTTTTGACCTCAAATTTAGTGAAAAGATGATCTGAATTGACATGTATTAACTGATTATTAACAACAAGAGAAATTGAATGGACATCCTGATGAGTTGAAAAGAGTGTTATTTGAGAATAATCTATAAAAGAAAGGGAATAGATATACTCTTTATACATAGGATATGAAATTAAGTGAAATAACAAAATTATAAAATGAAAATAGGAGCACAAAAGTAGAGATTTTACAGTGATTTTCTTTCAGAATCATACTCTATAAACAAAGTCTCAGGAACTCTTAGGAAAACTCAAAAAGTAAACAACAGTAGAAAAATATACTTGAGAGTCCTAAATCTATGAGGTTTTAAAATTTGAGAGAAAAGGATGCTAAATTTGGTCAGGAAAAAATCATAGCATGGATATCTTTAGTAAAATCTTTTTAAGAGCTGCCATTTTACATTGAAATGGCATTTAATTTATTTGGCCACCAAAAAATTGGCCAATGTCTTTCATTGGACCGATATGAACTAGAGTCCCTAAGAAACAAAAACCATTAAATAATACCTTATAAATATGACAGATACTGATAATGCAGCATGAGTTTCATGCCTCTTGGTCTTGGTAGGTTCAGTTACAAGATTATATTTTAAGCTCAGCTACTAAATTGTACGCATTTTACAGTTCATTTTCTCAATCTATTTTGACCACTTAAGGCAAAAGTCACATCTATCCAATTAATTCCCCTAATTAATAAACTTTATTTCCCCTTCAGTTGATGATAGCATGCCCCATACTGTTCATCTAACTGTCTCAAGCCTTCTCCTGACCTACTTGCATGAAGCCTTGATGGTTTGGGCAGCATGCCAAGATTTCCACAGCTTTTACAAACACATTAAAAACACATTAAAACCGCTTCTGCAGATCTGTCCATGTGCACCACTGCACCACAGTTGCATCTCTGCTTAACTTCTTATCCCTACCTTTATCACCTCTCAATTTAACTACTCAGTTCACTTCTGTGACAGCCTCTCAGGGTTCATATTTTCAAGTTCCAAGATTACCACATGAAGCTGATGGCAGAAGGCCAGCAACACCCACACCTACACACACAACCTCCATTCCCTCTTCCTCCAGAAATTCCATTGACTATCTCTTCCCTAAAGCATTTATTCCAAACATTTTCTTGTTTTAAAACTTGGGATGGTCTTCTCATAGATTTCCTCACGGCCTCATGGAAATCTGTAATTCCCTCTCAACCAGTCCTAGCCCCCTAATTACTCTGATATTGGTAAATGGAATATCTTCCCTGTAACTCCTATTGCCGGGAACAGTCTTCTATTCCTCTCCATCTCATTACCTCTCCATTCCCAAGCTCAGCTGAAAGCAGAATACTTTTTCTCTTGCCTGGCTTTTATTTTCTCTTTCTCTTCTTTAATACAATTACAGAGGTAAATATTGATCCCCTGAAAACTGTCTTATAATGTGAATCCCAAAGGTCTAGTAACGTGTGCATCCTAGACCAAAGTGGTAAATATTGTCTGTCTCTATGTTAGACTGGCTCCAAAAGATCATTGCTTCAAGTGGAACCACTGGTATTTGTTGCAGCAATATCTGATGTGCACAAATGTTAAAGAAATTTTTAATCTAAAAAGTCTCTATCTCTAATTCTTATGTCTATAAGGCACGATTAACATAGCTGAAATTCACATCAGGGAACCTTAAGACTTGAAACAATGTATATTCACAGACAAAATCAGAGTTTAGCATATGGTAAGGGCAGGCTAATGTTATATTTTCCCTGGGCTTTAATACGGTGTTGGTCGTCACATATTTTTAATTTATAAAAAGACAGAAAACAGGTGTGTTATAATATATACATATACATATGTACATATATACTATAATTGAATAGTGGTGAGAGGAAAATACATTGATACAACTATAGAATTATTGGGCACTTAGGTAACAAGCCCATTGCCCATCACTTTAAAACACATTTTCTCATGTTGTCCCATGACATGGGTACTACAGTCACTCTCATCTTCCTAAAATAAAAGATTTTGAGATTCTAAGTAACTTGCCCAAATTTGCGCTGTGAATAGAGGACCCAGGTGAGATTCAAACTCATGTTTTCTGACTCTAGAATCCAAATTCTAATTGAAAAATCATCTCATAAAACTTTGAGAGAAAATTATATTTTAACTAGTTCTAAAAGGATTAATAAAATTATGACACATAGAAACAGCCTAAAGTCCTAAAACTAAAGAGCAAAATGAGTGTCTCTTTAAAGGAAGAAGGTAAATTCCAAAGATATATACCACAAGAGGATAAAGAGAAGCTTCATTTCATATTTCAGAATTAGTACAATTGAATGAAAACTAAAGATGAAGAATATAGAGATGTGAAACATCTACACAAGGAAAATATGTAGCCTATTGTTTTTACATTGGGAGTCCAGAACTAAGACACCTTTTACAATGAAGTTCAACATACTGTGCCATGCACAGTTTTGAGCACTACATAAGCACATAGACAATAACATGCAGTTGATTCATGTGCAGATTACCAGATTGGCCAATAGGAAAGAAACAACAAAGTTCTTTTGCCAGCAAAAATATTGGAAATTAATAGGGACACACAACTCATAATAATTCCAAATATAATAAGTTTGAATATAGCATTTTATGGTTTATAAGTTTTATAAACAGTGAAAAACATAAAGCAGTTGTTATAATCATCCCCATTTCTGGAGGGAAAACTAAAACTGAGAAGTCAATCAGGGACAGACTAGAATGCAAGATCTACTCATCGGATGCTGAGACATAACACAGCAGCACCATAAAATATGAGGAAATGCCTATCTGTCACTCAGAGATATGCACTCATCTCTTTAGTAGAGCCAACCCGTGCTCCACACAGGCCTAGGCAGAACGGCGCCCAACACAAAGTCGTCCACCGTGAACTGATCCTTCAGAACGGAGGTTCACTAGGTCCTGTCCAAGAACTTTCTGGCCATGCCTCTTTTGCTCTTTTCTGTCTCTGACAAATTGAGACCCAGTTAGCTCACTGAAGATGGGAGATCAGGAATCAGCTAGCTATATATATGTGCTGTTCTGGCTCCCATTCTAACACACAATCTGGTGTACAAGAACACTTAGAGCTGGGCAGACTTAGAAATTTCAATAAGAAAAGGTTTCCTGTCTTCCCACTGTTTCCTCTTAACATGTGTTGTGTTTTTGTTGCTGTTTTTTTAATTTTAGGGAAAAAAATCTGGCTTGCTAGATGCTGTGGTTTATAATGCTAATAACTATGAAGAAAAGATTAGAAAAAATGAGGCTTAATATAGAAACAACTCCTTGGAAAAGCAAACTGAGGCTACAGCGAGGTCTTGTACTCCTGAATGTCACCCGTGGCCCGTTTCATTGTACTTTGCCCTTTTCAGTTAAGTTCCTAACTACTGATGTCAGGATACTCTGCATTCAACCAGGACATAACAATTACCCTCTACGAGACCCACATTCAGCTATTCAAGTCTTAATTCTCTGAGCACCTTTAAGAGATCTTTTCTTTACAGGCACTCAATTCCCAAGCAAGAGAAGAAAGCATTTCCTCCATTTAAAACCTTGTGCTGAAGTTCCAACTTCAGAGATTTGCAAACTGTGTAATAATGCTTATTATGAGTAAGCTATTGTAGGTGTCTAAACCTTTATGTCCACCTAGGGAAAGGGCTCCTTTGTGTGTAACTTCTGTTATTCATGCCATTCATACTGAGCCCTTTTTATTAAATCAACGCTTTTCCCTATAACTTTGGTATAGACAGTTGGCTCCTAGTTGTGACCTAGACCTGGAGCCTCCAAATCTATTAATCATTTTAATTTGCTAACTAGCATAGAACATAGGATGAGAGGTTTGAGACTGTCTGACTTGCAATAATTATCTAGCGTAGGCTGAAGGAAACCTTTTTAGTATTTTTTTTTTTGAAACATTATTCCATTGTGCTATAGAACATGCTATAGGGAACAGTCCTATGCTGGCAGAGAATGAATGAGATGACCTTAATGGAGTTCTTTCACATCTGATTTCTATGACTCTTTAACTCAGTTATCCTTCGGGCATGGGAAGAGCTTTCTATCATTACTCCAAATCTATCAGTCAACAGTATTTCAAAAAATCTTCCCAAAATATGTTCCACTTTTCTGTCTTGCATGAACTTCTGCTTCATGTCACTGGCTGCCACTGTTGATATAGCATTTCAGCCCTGCCCAAAATCACTTTCTGGTGTTCCTCCAGATTGTTATTGAGAAACTTGATAAAATGTCTCTTTCCATGACAGATGTGAAAGCATTTGTCCCCATTTTGTGACAGGTACACTTCTAACATTACTCATTGCTGCATGCTTATCTAGGTTAATATTTCCAGAGAGAGAAACTAAGTAGCTTATATGTATAATTTATACAAAATCTTCTGCTTCTCCTGTTATTTGAAATTCAAGATTACTGTCTTGTGAATGTTTACAATCTTGAATAAGCAGAGCTCTAGGCAAAACATACCCTGATGCTGTCTTTTCTGAATCAACAGTGGAGACTTGGCAGACAAGTGACTTTGGATAAAATGGGAAAGATTTAAAGAAACAAGAAAAGAATATATACACTTATATGGTGTTCCTGACCAGTAGAGTGCAGGTGGTGTTAAATGTTTTCTAGGATTTTACTTGCAGAGTTTATAAAATATACATGTTCAGTTATGGACTTTGAGTTTTAAAAAGACTAGTTATCCTTTTCATGACAACTGGATTCAGGAGCAATTCACCTGGCTTCAGGTGTACTTCAACGTAAGTGTGTGAACTTTTAATAAAGTTATGTGCAATTAGAGGGTAACATATGTGTGTTAGTTTTTAAAACTCTGATGAGGTCAATCCAAGGATAGTTTATTGAGCCATTCTTGAGGATGATGTGTCTTTCAGGGACATATGATCAGCAAGTAATATTTTTTTTTTCAATCCATCTTATTAAAGTATCATCTGAATAGAGGATATAGCCACTGGTCCAGTGGGAAATATGCATCTGGTTTCCATCACCAAGTGAAGTGTCTGGAACCTGCATGATTCCGTCAGTTCCCTGTCTCAGCTCTCCCCAACCAAGGGCTCAAGGTCACTGCCTATTGGGTATGTCCAAAACTAAAATTTTGGTTTCTATTATATATCACATTATGCAAGGGATATACTTATTAAGCGTCACAAGCATCACTGTTGTGTAAACCATAAAAATACAAATACAGACATTGATATAGGTTCAGATATTAATGTAGGTGGAGGCAGAGATGGCTCTGAAGCAGATTCTGTTTTTGAATTCCTTTTTTTCCCTCTTACAAATTCTGTGGCTCTAGTTCATTAATCTTGATAAGTGTCAGTTTCCTCATGGTAAATGGGAATTATATTAGAACCAGCTTCATAGGATTCTCCTTAATAATAAATAGGATCATGAAAGTCAGATGATTGGCAAAGAATAAAATACATGATAGCTGTTAATTATTAAATAATATACACAGGTGAAAATTTAATGTTAGAACTCAACTTTTCATTTCTCTTGTTCTGCAAACTTTAATTGAAATACATGTTCTCCTCCTCATCCCACCTCACATGATAAACACACAAATACACCAAATCCAATCAATCAGCATTCTAAGCTATTTGTCTGCTCATAACCCACCCTACCCTCTCCCACACACACCTACCCCACCCACCACCACCACCCTTGAGGTATCGTTGCTTATGTCCCTGTCTGAAATGCTCTCCTCTCCCTTCTCATTGTTTGACTGGCTAACTCTTATTATTCTCTGCTATTTACTTCAGGTGTAACCTCCACTTGAAAACTTTTATAACATCCCCTTCCTCTGTATATAATGTGTTAGAAGTTCTTTCTATTATCTTTCATGATATTTTAAAAGGATATTATCATTTACAAAATTGAATTCCAATGATCTGTCCCTATGTTTATATCCAAGTGGTCTGTCAACTATGTATATACTATGTATATATAACTATTTGCAGGAGATTTCATTAATCTTTTTTTGAGTAAAGAGTTGAAAGAATGAATGAAACAGATAAAATTCCAATTTTAAACATACATAAATCTATTACCAAAAATTATTTACCAAGAACATATAATGTTTAGAATTACATGCAATAATCAGAATATCCAAAGGATACTCACATACTTTGTATTTTAATAGGGATTTAAGTAAATGAACTGTGATTTAAAGAGATTGCTATATTTCTTTTGAGATAACCCCATAAGTTTTATAATGTATCAGGGAAAGCATTTGCAGTCACAAACAAAGATTAATGAATATACCTAAAGGCAAGTCCTATTTTTTACAGTAAATATGATCTTGATAATAAAGCCTAAAGAAATCATGAATAAATATTAGAGTTAAAATCACTTTGCTATAATTAATCCATGGTGATAATATGGAAGAAAATCATGACAGTCTTTCCAAAATAAATCAGCTACTGTCTGAATGAGATCAGAAATGGACATTGATAAAAGATGAAAAGAATGAAGTATCAAGAATAAGAATGATTGATAATCACTAAAAACATACCTGGAGATAGATGAGGATTAAGAACATTAAAAACAAACATTGAGAAGTAAATATGATGCCAACAAAAGAAGCAAAAACCAAATAAGTAAAAGGTAAACAAGAAAGCAGAGAATAGGAAAAACCTAATAAAATCGGAAAAGTGGAAGGATGCACCAAGAGTGAGTTTGAATAAAGAAGCCACAATATAATTACTGCAAATTGAGAGCTCAGAACACTATGTCTATAGAAACTTTAGAAAGGCTTTTAAAAATCAATTTCTAAAGGGCCACATATATGGCAATAAATTACAAATATAAAAATGTCATAGACAATAAAGTCATGGATCAGAAAAACAAGACAACAAAAATAACCTCTCTATTCATATATTGCTTTTAGTGTATATATTTTTACTTTCACAACCCGAATAATTAGTTAGGAAATAGTGATTTGCAGCATTTCACACAATAAAAATTTTATATAGAATGTCTGAATTACTTCAAGTCTTCAATTAATGGGGTTTTAAATGATGCAACTTTACCATTTGATCATGAATTTAACAAATGAGACTGTGATGACATTTTTGTTTTCAACTTAATGTTTATTTATTATTGATTGCTGCCTTTCTTCGGAGATGTTAACATTGTAGATCTTCAAAAACTGACAAGATAGTTCTAGGTTTACAACTTTTTTCTCTTAGATTAAATTTTAGATTTGTTTATGGTTTGCAAAAATCCCTGTGAGAGCACAGACACATATTCTTTGGTGTCACTTGTAGTTCACTTGTTTCTTTGTTTTATAGGATCATTTTTTCTTTAATTGAAACATAAATGATTGTACATATTGGTGGGGTACAGAGTTGAATATCAATACCTGTGTAAAATGTGTGATGACCATCAGGATAAGTAGCATATTCATCATTACAAAACATAGTCATTTCTTTGTACTGAGTACTTTTGATATCCTCTTCTCCAGTCATTTGCTAACATGCAGTGAATTATTCTTAATTATAGGTGCCCAGCTCTTTATTTTTCCTAATTAGCTGTTGTATGTCCATTAACCCATTTCTGGGTATCCCCCACCAACTTCCCCTTTCTGGCTCTAGAAACCAGTTTTGTTCTCTCCTATTAAAAGTTGAACATATTATCATTGTTGTTTCTTTTGTCCTTTATGTGTGTGTATATATGTTTATTTATTTGCTCCCACTTATGAGTGAGGACATGCAGTATTTCTCTCTGTACCTGGCTTATTACAGTAATATGCTGTTGACTGTAGTCTCCCTTCAGTGCTGTACAACCCTTGACCTGTTCTTCCTATCTCTCTACAATTTTGTATTCATTGACCCTCTTTTCCCTATTCCTCCACCCGCTCCCTTTACAAGTCTCTAGTAACCAATATTCTACTCTCTACTTCTCTGAGATCAACTTTTTTAGCTTCTGCACATGAGTGAGAACATGTGGTGTTTCTCTTTCTGTGTCTGGCTTATTTCACTTAACATAATTTTCTCCAAGCTCATCCGTGTTTCTGCAAATAACAGAATTTCATTCTTCTTTATGGCACAATAGTATTCCATGATGTATATATACCACATTTTCCTTATCCAGTCATCCATCAATGGACATTTAGGTTGGTTCCGTATCTTGGCTATTGTAAACAGAGCTGCAATGAACGCAAGAGTGCAGGTATCCCTTCGACATGATGATTTCCATTCCTATGGGTATATACCAGTAGTGGGATTGCTGGATCATATAGTAGTTCCATCTGTATTTTTTAAAGAAATCTCCATACTGTTTTCCATAATGGCTACACTAATTTACAGTCCCACCAACAGTGTATAAGGGGTTCCCTTTTTCTACATCCTTACCAGCACTTACTATTCTGTGTTTTTGATAATAGCCAGTCTTACTGGGGTGAGATGCTATTTCAGTGTAGTTCGGATTTGTATTTCCCTGATGACTAATGATGTTGAGAATTTTTTCATGTGCCTGTTAGCTATTTGTATGTCTTTTGAGAAATGTCTATTTAGCTCCTTTGCCCATTTTTCATTTATTTTTTTCTTGCTATGGTTTGAGTTCTGAGCAAGATTTTTTTTCTTTTTTGGGGGGGTGGGTTGGCTGGCCAGTACAGGGATCCTAAGCCTTGACCCTGGTGTTATCAACACCATGTTCTAATGAGCCAGATATTATCACCAGCTATTGCACCCAAACACCCTGCTCTCTGCACATACCACTCCCTGCATTGCCTATTTGCATACAGCAAAGGATTTGATAATCAATTGTGTATGTTTGTGAAAGTTTTTAAACCCTAATAATTTATACTATATATGATAGAAGTGAATTCAATATATCTGGGATGAGAAATAAGACCCCTATATTTACTCTGTTCCCCATATTTCTGTGTCTGAGGCAGAAAACTGTAATATATCAGTAAACTTTTTTTTTCTTGAGCCTCAGAATTTCTCTCAATGCCCAGTTCCAAGCAGCCACTACTAATGCTTAGAGTTAATATGGGTGAAAATTATTCTGACAAATGTAATTAGAATACAAGGTGCTGAATTATAGAGCAAGAGATCGGAGGTATCTGGATAAGAAAGACCATTTAGTTAAAGATGAAATTAGTATGCAGGGTTAAAGAGAAATCAGAGAACTAGGCATACTATTTCTCAGAGAATAAGCCATGATATAATTATGCTGTAGCCTAAACTGGCTGTGGAACCAAGAAAACCTATAAGTGTTAGTGATTCAAACAGCTACAACAGAACACCGGGACTATTCTTATATATTAAATCATTTAATACTTACAGCAAGCATATATGTTGGGTACTATTATTAACATTTCCTTTCCTGTATAAGCAAACTGAGGTTCAGAGAGGGTAAATAACTCACGTTAAACTGGGTAATAAAATGTAGAGTTGGGATTTGAACTAGATAATCCATATTCAGAGTCAGTATGTCTAATTACTAAGCTCTGTAACTCCAGCCTTATACACAGGTCTGTTATAGGAATCAAATAAGAACATGTGGGTGAAAGCACTAGCAATTGTGAGGAGTTCATATTAGTAATGAATTCTAGAAATATGTGGGGGTGGCCAATGGTTGGGCTTGCAAATATATATGAGTAACAGAGACTATTTCAATGTGGGTATGCTGTGACCTTTCCATTAGTAAGTGCTGAAAGTATCAAAAGACTATTTCACTGGAGTGATATTTGAATTTTAAAATTTCATATTATCCTTAAACTGAACAGAGGAGTAAATGCAAAATCCTAGTGACTTTCTATTTACACTTTACCACAGATGTTGTGTTTTTCATCTGCCTTACACCTCACTGGAAACTCTTTGAAGGTAGGGACAGTGACCTGTACAACATGGTATATACCCTGCAGAGCTATCTCAGGGCTGGGAGGATAGAGTAGGTATTGATAGAGTGCATATTCTATAAATATTTGTTAAATGAATAAATGAGCTCATTATAATTTTATTTATGTTGGGCGTTTACTCAAAGTAAGCATCATTTTTGGAAGGCCTAGCTAGGGAGGGAGGTTTTGGTGATGGGGAGCAATAATCAGCCAAAATGTATATCGACAAAATAAAATTAAAAATAAAAATAAAAATAAAAATTTAACAATAAAAAAAAAAAAACTTATTGAGAGTCTCTGAACTTGAGCCAGGAACATGTTTATATAAACAAAAGCCTGCAGGGGTCCCAGCGCCCCCACCCTACCACATACACACTTCCCCCGTAGGAGCTTTCTTCACAATCCTGAGAGTGGAGAAAGCAGGACTTAACTCAAATGTTTCTTAATATCTGCATCTCTTCTGAGTGGAAGAGAAGTTGGTTATGACAGTTGCCAGAAGCCAAGAAACAGATCCAAAAAGCTAGAAACATAATAAATGGTGTCTTAGACTTTGACAAGCTCACTGCATCAATCACTTAAGGGCAAGCCAGATGGAATAAAGGAGTGAGAAAAGCCCTGCAGAACTGCAAAAACCTTTTCTAGAAAATTAAAATTCATCTCTACATTTTTTCTTTCTTTTTTTTTTTTTTATAAGTATGTGTTTTGGAAAAAATTGCAACATTCCTTTATCTGGGTTTACAATAGTATAAAATCGAATGCTTTCCAGTGGAAATTTAAAATTCCTGACAAGACATAAACAAAGGAAAACATTTTTATGTAAGTTTGCCATTATTGGCAACTTAACACCTCTTTCAATGTCAATGCCAATTGATTTGGAACTTTTTTTTTTTTTTTTAATTCCACATACCTAAATTTACACTATTAAGTTTGGCAACAGGTGGCGAAATATATACAAAAAAGAGCTCAGCTTGAAATTGAAACACAGATGGATACTATCATTATTAAATTATAAATACAGAATCATAATTAAAAATAATTCTTGAGACAAATCCTCATTCCATACACAAACACCATGTTTATATTTATGAACTAGCATGTCCCAATAGCCAGCAGCAGATCCTGATGTATCCCTGAGTAAAGTGTGCCAATTGTATCTTGGTATTATTAGTTTTGTTCTAAATAAGAATGACTACAGAGCTTAAACTAGCACTTTGAGATGATGCTCTAAAATAAATCTCCCCTGACATGGATTTATAGGTTGGACTGAGGTATATTTCATCCTCAGGATTTGGTTATTTTTTTGCTATTTTAGACATTTCTAAAAGTTTTAAGCGTCAGACTGCATAAATTTCAAATGTCCCTTAAAGCCATTTAGACATTGTTCTCATTACTGATGATGAGTAAAAAATCATTTTTTCGGGCAGCAGTATAAGGGCTTCACTATCTCATTTACTCTAGATATGAGTTTGTTTCATTCCCATTTTTTTATAGGCAATAATGCAGCTGTACTAGGCATTTGCCAATTGTTGCTTTCTTTTTTGTATGAGCACAGGAACTGATTACTATTTAACACTCCAACACTCAGGCAAAACATGCATTCCTCTTATACACAAATTCCTATGGAAAATGAACATCAGATCTTTCTTGATATTCCTGAAAGGTAGTATTTTCCAGGACTTTCCTAGTTATCCAACAATTTTCTGAATCCACAGTAACAAGAAAGAACCTGGAACAAAGACCTTAAAGTTCCTTACTCTATCTACTTGACACCCAGCCTGATATTCACATGCTCAACACACATAAAATATGAAACAGGATGTGGATGAGAAACAAATCTTGACATTATTACTCTCACTCCCACTCCTTTTCTCTCAAGTGAGAACTGACAAAAATGAATAGAAGTACAATTATTACAAAAATAGTTCTAGTTCAGTTTCTTTTTTAAGTAAACTCTAAGATATATTATATTTTGCAAATATTATCCTTGGAGACTTGGCAGTACTGGTGAGAGCTGCTGTAGGAACACAGAGTTGGCAGGTGGGGGTTGGAGGAGTCTGGAGTGGGTAGAGAGGCCCAGAGCCACCCCCAGCTACAGACACTTACTGTATCAACACAAAAAAACAAAAGTGTTTCAGGGTACCTTGGTTCCTGCCAGATGGTGAACTAGGAAGTCTTCAAGCTACCCTTTCCAAAATTAGCTCCAAAGAACCTACAGGAAAAAGAGGGAAAGATAGATTCCAGGACATAAGTTTAAACATAAAAATAAAAAAACAAAAAATTCCTTACAAGTCTTTGGGAGGCTGAAGGCTGTGTTGAACTAACTATTGTGAATGTCAAGGGGGAATGAGGGAAGTGGCTGTAGGATGGGGCAGAGAGTGGCATAAAAATAATTCAGTAGGAACAGGTAAACTTTTCAACAAGTGGTTTTGAATATTCAACCTTCAACAAATGTGCTGGGTTTCCTTTATAAAAAATAAATGCTGTATATGTGATCAAAATAAAACTAACTCTTAAATCCTCCTCATATCATACACAAAAATGTATAAAACTGGATTATGGACCACATACAAAGTTAAAGATAAAAAATGGAAATCATAATAAAAATTTTTATAAAACTTAGGTTATAAAAGGATTTCTTGGACAGGAAACAAAAACCACTAACCATAAGAAAAAAAAATGACAATTTGGGTTAATCAAATATTTTTCCTGCTCTTCAAAAGTCACCATTAATTAAAGGAGAAAACAAGCCTCAGAATGGGTATAAATACTTGCAATCTGGAGTCAGACGCGCTGCCATTGCGCCACGAGGTCACAATACTTGCAATCTGGAAAAAGGGCTTGTATCTAAAATACACAAATAACTCTTACAATTGAATAACAAGAAGATTAATGACTCAAAAGTGGACAAAAGATTTGAACTGACACTTCACAAAAGATAAACAAATATCTAACAAACATATGAAAAGATGGTCATCATAAAATTTAAATTAGAGCATACCTAGGGATACAAAGCGGAGAGGAGGAAAGGGAGAAGGGGAGGGAGGTCAGGGATAACTGGGAGGGGGACATGGTGTATAATCACAATTTGTAGTAATGGGCATGCTGCCAGTATGGATCTGGCCATCACATCTGGGGCACAAGTCGTGACAATCAGCTCTGTCACCATCTATGAATATTCATAACCAATAAAAAAAGTACTATGCAAAAATAAATAAATAAAAATTCAATGAGATTCCATTATACAGCCATTAGAATAAAAGATTGACCATACCAAGTCTAGGCAAGAATGTGGAGCAAATGCAGCACTCGTGTGTTGCTGCTGGCCGTAACAAATGGTACAACCGCACTGAAAAACAGTTTGGCAATTTCTTGTAGAATTAATCATACACATCATATGTAGCAGACATGGATGTGTCACTCAGATTTCCCTTCAAGAAACGACACCTTATCCAGTTGTAAGGAGTGTGTTTAACTGAATCTTTCTAGCTATTAGCTCTCTAATAACTTCCCTTAGCTTTCCAGCTAAAATTTTGGTTATCTGTGTGGCCCCAACCAACACCTGCACAGGGAGGTAAGACGAGCACATAGTCATTTCTGCACAACATGGGATTCCTCTTTCTGAGGATCTTTGATCTGGAGCTCCGTGTTGGGCTGTGGAGACCTTTTCAGTTCTGTATTACTTTCTGATGTCTTCCTCTACCTAATCCTGCTTCACTCCTCCTTTTCACAGGTGTTACTCCCCAGTAAAACTTCTGTATGCCTAACTCCCTCTCAGTTTTGCTTCACAGGACACTTCACCTATGACAGTGAAATCTTGATTACCCATCAACTAGTTGGGAATGAAGATTCCATACCTGGTGGTGGGTGGTGTGAAGACAGCTCCTGGCACAAGACAGCAGTCCAGTTGTTAAAACATTTCACGTGTTGAGTTGGAATGACGCTGGTGGGAATGACGATAAATATAAGGATAATGGAATTGGATGAGTGTTACAAAGTTACCTTAATGCCTTACAGGCAAATAAATAAAAGCTGAGGACAATTAACAAATAATTGATAACTGAGTGTGAGAATCAGATCATTCTCTCGGTAGTTTACAAAGAAGACTTCATTTCATGCAGTGAGTGAGCATAAACTGAAGACAGTTGAAAGTTCAACCAAGGCAGATGTGTTATTCCAACATCAAGGCCCTATTTGGAAGACCACAGATGCCAACACATAGGATGGAAACACTTGGGTAGAAATGTTTACTCCCCAAACTTATGTAAACTTTCCAGATCTACAGAAGTGACCCATCCCTTCCCATTTAAGCTAGAACCCTGCCTATGCAGAAGATATAATACATAATTATTTCACCCAAAAGGCAAAAGCAACCACCTCAAAATCTGTCCCACCTTCTCTCCCAACTGCCTTCCCTTTAACCCCATAACCAGTGTTAAGTCACAGTATAACCCACGCAGGTGCAAGCTGTGCCTGATAAGAGTAAGAGAGATTAAAGACTTAGAGCAAAGATGCTGTCTTTCTCAGAGAATCCAACTTATAACATGATGAGATTGAGTAATTCTACTCCTACATTTGTACCGAAGGATATTAATAACTGAGTTCTCCGAGAAGCAGACACCAAGATGGGATAATACACGCACATGCAAGAGACATATTGGAAGAAACACACATGAAAGGTGAGGGGGGAATTCTGTGGTATGAGCCTTCAGACCATAATACAGGTCTGATGCCTGTGAACAAAGAAAGTGAAGGAAGGATTCAGTAGGAATAACCTCACACCATAGTTCTGACAAAATCTCTGCCAGACTGATGGGATACCCCAAGCAAATATTGCCTGCTAGAGGAGTCCTGTGCTGGGTGGAAATAGTTTGGCTCTAGGCTTAGTCATTGGCTAGGAAGAGTGCAGGGGATGTGTTCTATCTATGGGAAATGAACGCCACTGAAGCAGATACAGAGAGGTGAGAGCTGGAAGTTCTCAGTCAGTTATGCTCCCTGGAGCAAGCTATCCTGAAAGGAGACCTGAGCAGTGCAATAACATGGCCATAACAATAACATATGACTGCACAAAGAATTGCACTCATATGTTCATTGAGGCTTTATTTATAATAACCCAAAGCAGGAAACAATCCAAGTGTCCATCAGCAGGTGAGTGATTAAACAAACTATGGCATATCCTTACAATGAAATATTACTCAGGAATAAAATGGGACAAACTAACATGCAACAGCATGAATGAATCTCAACACATTTATGCTGAGTGAATGTAGCCAGAGACACAAGGCAGCATACCATATAATTCCATTTATGAAGTTCTAAAACATACAAAACTACTCTATGTAAAAATTTCATCAGCTGCTGTCATGGGCAGGGATTGTAGGGGAATTGATTACAAAGGGTGAGAAAAGAACGTTTGGTAGTGTTAAAAATTATGATTGATGCAATGATTACATGGATGTACATATTTGGTAAATTTAAGCTGTACTTTAAAAATGATATTATATGTAAGTCATATCTCTATAAAGCATATTGTAAAAAAAATAAGTAGCTGCTTGAATAGTCATATACTAAGAACACCCCTTTTTTTTCTACATCCATTAACTAATAAAATTAAATTCAACAAATAATAGCCGGGGGGGGGGGGGGAGGAGCTACTTGGCGATATTTTCCCATATATCAACCCTTCAAAGAGAAAACTTTTGAAGTATATCTCATTATTCTTATTCTACAAATGAAGCCGTGGAGGCTCAGCAATATTAGTTATCTCACATGAAATCACACAATGCCTGTGGGGCAGAGCCAAGTCAGTGTGGTGCCAAATTCTCAGCTCTTTCACTCTGCGCTCTCTCCTCTATCTTGATAGAATAAAAGACCAGGAAACGCTTTCAACCATCAGTTTACACACTGGGCTTGAGTATGGTTCAAAAAAGAAAATTAAATCTAATAATATCATAAAATGCTTATACTTATTTTGATTCTCACCCTTGTAATTTAAGTAACCTACTATGCAATTATACTAATATCCTACCATAAATGGATAAAACTTTTTTCTCCTCCTGAGTTGTTCATTATTAAATTCATAATATAGCTCTTCTAAAATTTGGTTTCATCAACTATTTCCAAGATTCTTTAATATACTAGATTTACAAAGTTAATCGAAATAAAATGGATTTTCAGGGGAGATTTGAAGATAGTTAAAGCCATTGATTTAAAAAGACAATTGTGTGTTAGAATGCTTCTGAGGAGGTTAGGAACGGCTGCCTTTGAATACACATGTCAAGAAGTCAAGCTCCCAAAAGATAAATGATGGTAAGGAGAAAAATACAGATCAATACTCCTGGAATTAAAAAAAGAAATCAAGAAGGCAAATTAAAATGAATTTCAGAGTAAATAGGAATCAAGTGATTTATACAAACTCGGATAATATATGTGTATTTGTTCTCAGTTCCAGTTAAGAAGTAAGTAATACTACAGATATTATAGGCTACATATAAAACAAAATGAGAAAAGAAAGAAAAAATTCTGTTTCAGTACAGATACTTTCAGTAAGGGTTTCAGAATGTTAATACTCCTTTCTTCTTTAATGTACCAGTCCTGCTTTATTTTATTTTTATTTTAGTTACCACATCATTAGAGGATCAAGCCTATATGGCTAATTAGTAATAGCTGGTCACTTTGTTTTATCTGGAATTTCAAGCTCACATTAGAAACAAGTTTCCATTTGCACTGAGGTGACACTGAGTTTACATTTAACTACCCCCTGTATGCATTTCCGGACACGGGACACTCTATTAGAGGACAAACCCAATTTAATTTGTTTTAGTTCTTGTTCTCAGAAACAATTCATTCCATGTATTGTAAAGTGATACTTGTCTTTGAGTGACATAGTTGATGAACATACTATTGCTGTTATGTAAAACGTCTAAGATTATGTGATCTGATTATTGCTGCAGAAAATATTTTACCACACGTAATGGGGGTTGCTTGACCTCTGGGAAAGAAAATTATATTTTTTCCCTCATTCCTTTATTCTACTCCACAAAGAAGGGTTGTGCTAATAAAATTGTTCTGATTTTATAATGTCCTTTGCCCCTTTGCTGTTTGTTTGTTTACATCATCACAGAAATAACTTGGCCTGCAAAGCACTACTGTGCCTTCCAACTCCTCTTCTGTCAACCCTAGAAAGTCTGGCTTTTCATTCAACACATGTTGTAAAGTCTGAAACTCATCTTTGGCTATTGGGCAAATTATTGGATTCTAAACTTTCATTTGTAACCATAGCTTCCAAAACTATGAAGACTGCTGTGTGTTTTGTTTGTTTGTTTGAGTCTATGTTATGTTACTGTGTCTTCAGTGACCTTAGTGGGAAGAGTGGTATTGAAGTCAAATTAAGTTTTAGGTTTTTCTGAATTCCATGGCCCAATACTTTGAAAGGGACATTTTAATTTAACACCTTAATTATTCTCAGTTTTCAACATCCTCAAACAAAGTACTAAGTGACAGAACTAAGGCCAAAGACAGACATGAGAGATTCAAATTTTTACTTCATAAGTAGGAGAACTAATATTCCTTGACTGCTTATGAATCAGATGTTAAGACGGTATCCTTTCAGCCTAATTTCTACTGAGGAATGAAAAAATCAGGATACCTAAGAGTATAAAACAGAAACCCCAACATATGTAAACATTCTAACAAATCAAAAGAATGGTAGAAACTTATTCTACAATTCTTGAATCTCCTTTTCTATTCTAATAATGTAAAATGTTGAAACAGTACAGCAAGGAATGACTGATGAAGAGGATTCTCTGGAGAAAGCAGTTCTTGTACTTGCAGGCCCACACCTTGCCCCACTCTACCTCCACCACAGTTTTGGGAAAATGTTACAATGGTTGTCTAACAGCTCAGATGGTGGAGGCAGAGATTTCAGCAGTGGGATAAGTCTGCTTTCCCAGGGGTCACTGGGGGGTAAGAGAGGCCTCGGTGTTTCTCAAGAATAACTCGCAGCCACATGTGAGACAAAGCCAACTCAAGATCATCAAGAAGGCTGCATGAAGGGGCAGTTTCAGCCCAAGGACAGTGGAATTTTGACATGGGTTGCCCATGAGTTGAGGCAGGAGTCAAGCAAGTATCCAGGAGAGAGTGCATCCACCCTTGTCTAGGGAACTTCTGGTGGTGAGGTTTTAGCAGGGAGCTTCCTAGGAGCCCAAAGAATACAAAGTCAGGTACAAAGTTACCAGTTCAAGTAAAAACTTCATTACTAGTGCCTTAGCTCTCCTCTCTTTCTCTCCCTCTCTACCTCTCTCCACCCCCCACCCCCCCTTTCTCTGCTTTAACCTGGCCAGGTCCAAAAAAACATCTAGGGAGAAAAACAGTAAGGGTTAAGGGAAACCCAGCCACTGCTCCCAGTGAAGGCTTCTGGGGTGAGAAAGGAAGATGAAGTGCTAAATCAAGTTCAACTTTAGATTATAAATGGACCTGCATATTAGAATACTTTAATTGAGAGCACTGTTATATTCCTTTAGAGTAAGCAAAGGTATGAGTGTGTCAATAAGCAGTGAAGATAATCTCCCACTGAATTAATTTTGAAGAAATAGTGGGAGAATCAGAGGGGATTGCATTTTTATTACAAGACGTACAGCATGGTTATTCAACACACTAGCTATATCTGTGTGCCAGGAAATAATATTATTTTCTATTTCATATTAGTCCTACATGGTGAATATTATAATTCCTATTTTACAAAGGAGAAAACTAAATTCCAACATGCAAATAAAGTTGCCCAAAGACACTAAAGAGCTGAGCTGTAGTTTGAGCTTAGGTAAATTTCAGTATAAAATTATGTACTTTGTCCTTTGTAAAATATTGGCCTCCTAACAACTCTAACATTGAGATGTGTATTAGTACATTTCCGTTGCTTATAACAAAAATACCTGAAACAAGGTAACTTACAAAGAAAACAAAATTTATTGCTCACAGTTTCTGGGGCTGGGAAGTCCAAAGTCCATCTGGTGGTGGCAATAGTGACCCAGGGGTCTCACGTTGCAAAATGGTGGAAGCAGAGAGTGCAAAAGGCAGACTCTCCTCTTCTTTTAAAGCCCTGGGAACCATGCCCCTGACCATTTTTAATCCATTTGTACAGCATGATCCTACAATCTAATCACCTCTTCAGGGCTCCACCTTTCAATTACCATAATAGGATCTCCCACCCTCTTAACAGTCACAGTGAGGACCAAATTTCTAACACATAAAACTTGGGGGACACAATTCAAGCTTCAGTGAGTTTTGGGGGGACATAATTAAATCACTACAAAATGGGTTAACCCATGAAGTAGAGTTTGCTATCACCAGACAAAATTTAATTAGATATCAATAATGATTTGCAGGGGGTTTTTTTCCATGCTAAATTCTCACAGGCATTTCATTCACTTTGATAATTCAAAGCAAAAAAAAAAAAGTTTATAAGGAAGACAGTATTTCAAAATCCAAATCACCTTTAACTATGTATGTGGTTATCACACCACAAAATACTGAGACAAGAGATTAAAGTAAATGAAACTATTTTATTCACAATCAAATTTGCTGTATATCCAAGGGAGAGTTTTGTATTTTTCTAATGTTCCAAATTTGACAAATCAGTACCATTTTCCAAGAGGTAACCTATCAATTTTTTAGAAATGAACAATCTTTTTTTTTTTAATAGAAGATTTATATTTCATCACTGTTTTTGGCTTTATCCACATTTAAACATGGTCATTTATGTAAGCACATAGATTCCAGAAAACATATCACCACCATGAAGAAACAAAGACATTAAGCCTACCGAGAAAATAAAATAAAATTTTCTGTCTTTGGGCATGTGCAACCATCATTTTTATCTGTTTCTCATCCTTCTCTTTCATGCTCTGTTTTGCAAGAGTCTGACCCCCTGCAAACTACATTTCCCATGATCTGACACCATCTTCCCGATATCTTTGGGCAACAGGAGGAACTGATGGGAAATCGAAGAACAGAAAGAACAAAGTCAGGTATTATTCTCCACTTACCCTCCCCACCTTTCAGGTGGGGGCTCATGGGCATGTAACCTGTATGGTCAGGTCACTAAGAGCCTCATTCTCAGAAGGGTCCATGGTTGTTTAATGCTCTGTTTTTGCCATCTTGAAGTTTGTAATAATTTTATCTTTGAACTTGTGATTTGTAAGTGAAGTCTGCTGAGACAATGGAACATTCATGTAAATGAAGCAGATACGTACAATATATGTGTCCTCTATTTTTTGCCACCCCGTTTGCTTATAGCATTTGAGGTGGCCTGTGAGCACAGAATTTAGATGGACTCACAATGCACAGGAAGTCAGCAATTGTCAAAGTCAGAATGAGGTAAGTAAGTTAGGAAGCAACTGGATTCTATAGTGTGTTGGTAGAGTGTGAAAGTATCAAGAAGTGAAATAAAAATAATTGACTTAGTTTTCTGCAACATTTCCACTATTCTGGCAAGAACAAAATACATATGCATTTAGGAACTATAAGATATGAACTGTTTAATTTTGGTGGTTCCACTTACATGTTAAACACTCATATGTATTTAACACTAACACTGCATAGAATAAAAATAAATGGTTAAACTTAGGCTAATAATTTAATATTTTAATTTTTCTTTACTTAGAATGACAGCTCTTTTCCTGTTTTTTTGAACAAAGAGCCCAGCAATTTCCTTTTGTACTGGGTCCCCCAAATTATGTTGCTGGCTCTATTCAGGTGATTTCTAAGGCACTGGCTACATCTCTTCAGTTCTAGTTCCTAGAAGACAGTCCTTTCCTTGTTTTCAACTCCCTCAGGGAGGCCCTACTTCCAAAGTGTTGTCTGCTGTCCCAGCAACAAGGTCCTTTGGGTGACTTCTGGGGTGGCTCTCCTATAAGATTCCATCCTTCAGAATTAAGGCCAGGCCCTTGATTCTGACAACACCTTATCCTTAAACTAATCATGACTTGTTCCTGGATAAGTAAACCCTATGACTTGAGTTTGGAATGGACAGAAAGACCCCAGAGGAAAAGTGAGTTAGCTTGTTTTTGCCAAAGGAAGAGTAATTGTATGTTGAATAGCAAAATCAGCCACATCCCTTAGACCATGAAATAAATGCTATGAGGATAAATGATCTTTTCTTGTTCAAAAGGGGAAAGAACACCAAGGACATAAGACCAGTTTCAGAAGTTGCCTGAAAAAGGATATACAACATAGAAGCCTTGTCCTGTAACTTCTGAAAGCACTGGTGCTGGAGGCCAGATGCAAAAAAATCCACATAGAAACAGGAAGCCATTCTAGAAAGATTTTAGTATGGAACTAGGATAGTGCAAAGATTGCATCATTATAATTCACTTCTATTATTTCTGAACTTTCCTTCAGTGAGGTCTTTTTAAAAGCTACCAACTTTGCACACCACACAGAAGGTAATAGTGTGGAACAATAAGGGAATTGAGATCTCCATGGGCTTTGAGGGCCCTTCCTTGAGCCTAGATTAGTTACTGGCAGAGGATATATATACCCAAGTATGTGGTCTCACAGTGGGTTAGCACCAACCGTGCCCATGTCAAAGCAATGTGAGAAGAACTCTGCATCAACAAATGTGAGGGTCAGTTTCTGATGGAGTTTGGATGTGTTGTCCCCTCCAAAACTCATGTGGCAGTGTTGGAAACTGATTGAGTCATGGAGGCTGATCCCTCATGAATGGATTAATGCTCTCCCTGGGGGTGGGGGGATTAATGAGTGAGTTCTCGCTCTATTAGTTCCCCCGAAAGCTCATTGCTTAAAAAGACCCTGGCACCTTCTCTCTCTCTCTCTTGCTTCCTCTCGCCATGTGATCTGCTTGTACCCACCGGCTGCCTGCCACTTTCCACCATGAGTAGAAGCAGCCTGAGGCCCATGCCAGATGCAGCTGCCCCAGAATCGTAAGCCAAATAAACCTCTTTTCCTTATAAATTACCCAGTCTCAGGTATTATTTTTATTATTATTTCTGTTATAGCAACACAAAACTGAATAAACAGTTCCCAAGTACCTTGGGAAGTAACTGAGGTCACGTTGAAGGGAATCATTTCCAGCAATTAAGCCAGTGGGGCTTATTGTCATTTGAATTACAACTATACAAAGCACCTAACAGCCTGGCATGGAATAGCAGCTAATTAATGTTAGTGACCTACTTGTTTCTAAAATAGTAAAGGGTGCTATTTCCTTAAAGCTTAGGAATTGGTAGAGGTGATTTATACTTTAGATTTCAATTTGAAAATATTTATAGAGAAAATATACTATATTTGTACTCACAACGGGCATGTTATTTATATAATTTAATTCTTCTTATATTTGAAAGTGTTTTAACATTCATCGTCTTATATAATCTTCACAACATCTATGAAAAAGGAGGTAGAACTGGCATAAATTGCTTTACTTTACTATAGTAAGAAATAGAGGTCTAAAGAGGATATGTAACATACTATAAGTAACAACAACAAAAATCTTTGGGATGGAAAATAATCTAGATATAACAGATCTTCCAGTTCTATGAAATCTATCCCCAATTTAGACCAAGAATGCCTATGGTAGACCTAGTAGCTTGAAATAGGATATCAGAATCATCATAAACTTCATTTTAGATAATATTATTTAGTGCAAATACTACCCTGCTTTATCATAAATGTGTTCAAAGTATCAGACATACAAAAAACAGTAAATCGAAAATAAAAGGAATTTGAGTTTGTTTGAAAGATGGATATAACAACAACAAAAAAGGCATGTAAGCATATTAGAACATTTTTCTTAGGTCTCATCCCCTGGAGGCAGAGTCTGAGATGGAATACTTTCACCTCTACCAATCCCTAAGCTTCAAGGTGCTGTTACCTGCTAGTCTGTGCCAGGCTGTTAGGTGCTTTTCACAAGTTCTTTAAGGAAATACAGAAGGCAAGTTAGGCTACAGGAAAAGCCAGGCAAAGATGCAACATTAGGAGAAATCTAGTGTTAGTCCAATGACAGGTAGAGCTTAGGAGCGTAAATTATGCCACAAAGGTTGTCTCCTTCAGAGGCAAGGTGGCAGAGCCATGATACCTCCATGCCTTTCCAGGTGACCCTTGTCAGCCCAGTCAATCCTCAGAGGATGGTGCAGTTGTGAGATTTTTGCAGCCAACATTACCAGCTAGGGGATACAATGTACCAGCAATTTAGGGATTTGGGAAAATCCCCAACAACTGCTTGAAGGTTTCATATGTTTGAAGTCTGTGAAAAATTCATTTAATGGAAGTTACAGCAGAGGCTTCTACTTCTTTACCTAGACATTGGCATTTCTGGGATGAATTTAAGTGTTATTGGAGAGTATGTTATGATGGATGAATCCATTGCACAGAATCCATTGAAGAAATAAGGATATGATTTAAAGATATTTTAAAGATACTTAAAGAATCATCTCATTCTTCATTTGTAATAATTATTGAAACCTAGTTAACTTTATTCCAGCATAAAAGTATGGAATAAAATATAAAATATTTTTAAAAAGTATAAAAGTATAAAATACAAGATTCAAAGCATAAACATGTTTTGTGTGATCAAAAGAAGTCTAAATATTTCAGAAACTGAGTAGTATTTTCAGAGCATGTGCAGATGCCTATACTAATAACTTACACTTAGATAATAATTTCAGAAATAGTAAAAACACTTATGAAGAGTTAGAAATTTATTATTCAGAAGGCATAAACATTCGTTCCAAGAAGAACTGATGATCAAATAGCATTATTCTATTAAATTCTCTATCACAGTAAACAAAATAAAATGAAAAAATTATGTAAATGGAAGTTAAAAATATAAAAACAAAACAAATTTATATTTTACTTCATATTTTTTCTAATTAAATTCAAAGATCACGTGCATAGGGTCTCAAATCTGTTTTGCTTTATTTAAAAAAAAAACCAAACCTGACAATATGGAAGTATGAGATAGACTTAATAAATTTCAAAAATAAATTGATGATTGTTTAGATGTAAGAAAAGAAACACAATTTCTGTTTAAACAAATGAGAAGAACTGCAGAGATAAAGAAAATTTTAGATTGCTGAAAGTGAATCTTTCATTTATTCATGTATTCATTCAACAAGTAGTAATTGACAATCTGCAATGTGCCAGGCATTTTGCTCGGCTTAGGAATGAGGAGTCATTAAAAAACAAACAAACAAAACATCAAACCTGCCCTCATAAAACTTACATTCTTTTGGGTGGACAAAAAAAAATAACAATATAAATAAAATATGAAATATATTATATGGTGACAAAATCACAAAGAAAAAAGAAGAGGACGTTACGGAGTATAGAAAGAAGAAAGGTACAATTTTAAATAGAGTGGCCAATGAAACGGTGACACTGGAATAGGTAGTTGGGGAAGTGTAGACCGTAAGTCATGCAGCTATGTTAAAGGAGAGCTTCCCAAACACAGGAAACAAATACAAAGACCCTGCGGTAGGATCATGCCTAGCACGTTCAACGAGTAGTGATAAAGCCAGTGTGGCTGAGCTGAGTGCGGAGAGAGAGTAGGATGGCTGCCTTTAGTGAGAAAAGAGGAGGGCATTGAAGGACATTATACAGATTTTGTCTTTTACTGTGAATAAGAGTAGAAGCTAGGAGGATTTTAAAGAGAGGATAAATAAGATATGACCTATATTTTAACATGATCACCCTGGCTGCTGATTTGAGCAAACAGCTAAGTCAGTCCAACCAGTTAGAAGTCTCTTGCAATAATCTGGTCAAGGGCTAGAGCAGGTGGTAGCAGTAGAGGTGGTAAGTAGTGAACTGAAACTGAATATAGTTTTAAAGAAACATTAACAGGATTTTCTGACTTTATGGAGTGTGAAAAAAAGAGAGGAGTCAAGAAAAATTCCTGGTTTTTTGACTGAATTACTAAAGGATTGGAATTGTTATTTATTGACATAGAGAAGATAGGATGAGCAGAATTAAGGGAGAGGGGAAAACAAGAATTCAGTTTTAGATGTAGAAAATTTGAGACGGATATTAGAAATTCAAATCGAGTCACCACATAAACAATTGGAAATTTAAATCTGGAATTCAGAACTCCATTCAGCAACATTCATTCCACTGACTTCAATTAAGCATTAGTTTTCCATATTGGCCATCTATAAAAGCCAATGCTCTCATACATCATTTTAATTCTGCAAAAATATTTCTGAAGGAAGGTATGACATTGCAATCCAGGAATATTGCTTTTGGTGATGCAACTGATTGAAATATAGAGAAAGTACAACTTTGGCAGGAATAAGGGACATTACACACTTTCTAACAATCTTATAAGAAAACAAAAAAGAGCACTAGCAGTAAAATAACGTGAATTTAAATGCCTTATCTTTTTACAATGACTTGAATTGAGAAATTTATTTTTCAAATGTGAAGATAACATTATTTGCATAAGGAAAGACATGCATAATATATTGCTGATTAAAGCAGATTATACAATATTTTGGCATCATATATTTTGATACAATATGACTGTGTGTGTGCATGCATACTTGTTTGTGCAAAACAGAAAGTTGAATAAATCTTTTCCTATTATCTCAGAATTATGTCAATTCTAAGACTCACCTCAAAGCTGAGAAAGTCAGTGTTATTTAACTGACCTTTTCAAAGAGATCAGCCAAAGTGACCAGACTCATCCCTGCAGTATTTGCCATAAGGCTGCAGAATGTGGTCTCTACCATCACTTCACTATCTTTACTTGTCTGTATAAACAGGAAGTTAAAAATCTGAAAGTCAATATGGCCTTTTAATGAGCTAAGTTATGGGGACCTCCAAAGATTGACTCAGAGAACACAGAGCCCTGCCAGGAAGAGGAGCTGGCAGGTTATTACCAAGTTCAAGTCTACTTTTAGCTTCGAACTTGCTGACCTGTCCTCTGAGAAAGAAAAGTAGCAAGTAGTCCTCTACATATAGGATCTAGCCTAGTGTTTCAGCAAAGCTTTGCTGCTTGTAGGACCTGGCCTAACACACAGCTAGCACTTGGTGTTCTGTTGAATTCAAATAATATCACAAAACATCAGTATCACACAAGACCATTCTGTGACAGTGATGGATCAAGACAGCAGCAAGACCACCTCTTAATCATGTCTGAATACAGACAAGATAGGAACACTGTCCAAGACACAAAAATGACTAAATATCCCCTTATCTTAGCTAATATGAGAAAGGGCTGGGGTTTTGTTGTTGTTGTTTGTTTTTTATTTTTTTATTTTCATTTTTAAAACCAATTGCAGCTTTAGCCCTGTTCTGGTTTTTCCCCTCCTTCTAGATAAGATCTAACATACCTAATCTTAGAATTACTGCTACTTGCTGACATCATATAATACAGAGCAAAACTCTGCTTAAATCCTCCACAAAATCACCTAATGCAGGCCAAATCTTCTAAGTCCTAACACATTCTTACTTAGTTAGACTCTCACATTTCCCCATGGTGTATATTGTCCTTTGCTGCTATGGGCAATAAACCCAACTTGTTCAATTATAGGTGTGTCCCTGGTGGTCTTTGGCTGGAGGGCATTGTAATCTCCAAGCCTATTTGAGTAAGAAAAAGAAATCTGGAGACAGAAACAAGGAGAGAGGCAGCAATGAGGCATCCTTCACTTCTGCTTTCGAAAGGATGCTTTAGTTTCCTAGGGCAAACGGAAAGGGAGCCTGACTAGTTGCCCTGCCTTTTCAATATCACACCCAAGAGGGCTCACTGTGGGGCAAAAGGAACCCAGAAGTTAGAAAGAATAGACTGTAACACAGATGGTTTAGAGGAAGTCAATGCAATATACTTCTCAACTGGGAACTGAACTGTTGGAAAATTCCTCAAAAATTGCCATCAGAACCCCATGGAAAAGCCAACATCTGGATTCCTAGACACAGAAGGTATCAAATGTAACAGGGAAAATGTGGTAGAAAGAGTAAGTAAAAGACTTTCCTATTTTCCTACCTTATATCCCAGTACAGATTCCATGGGTCACAATCCTAGCATAAACTCACAAAACAGGGAAAATATTCAAATAGTTATGATACTGAGGTCTAAAAATTGATTAGACTGGAATGGATTTTCTTGTTAGGTGACAAGAAAGCAGAGAAATCTGCCCAAAATATCATTAAAGACTGGAATGGGATATTCAATATAGCATAATTAAAGGAACTGGCTGAAGAAAAAAGGGCTAATGTATTAAGTGATGTATTTCTAGTAATTAACAGTGTTGGCACAGAGAGTGCTTGTACATATTATCCATACTTTTTCAGAAACATTAATAGAGTAAATGATGTTGCAAACTTGTAGCATAACTAACTCTAAACAACATCATACCTAGGTTTCTAGATTTCTGAGATTTCTCTCATTGACCTAGGAGATATAAAAATAAATTATCTGAGTCCATTGGTTTTCAGATAATTTTTATAATCTATAACATTCAAAGAGATTACCAAATGATTGAAGAGCTAAAAAAAAAAAAAAAAAAAAAGTAACCCAGCCAAATGATATTAAAAAATTAGTATCTCTGTGAAAGGTACTGTCAAGAGAATAAGACAAGCCACACACTGGGAGAAAATATTTGCAAAAGACACTTCTGATAAAGGACTGTTATCTTAAATATACGAAGAACTCTTAAAACTCAACAATGAGAAAACGAACAACCCAATTTAAAAAATGGCCAAAAGACTTGATCAGAGACCTTACCAATAAATATATACAAATGGCAAATAAGCATATACCATATGTTCTACATCATACAACTTCACAAAGTTTGTGAACAAATAGAATTAAAAGATAATATGGATCTTTCCATGAACTTTTTGAAGTATTCACAAATATCATTAGAGAAATGCAAATTAAAACAAGAGATACAACTGCACACCCATGAGAATGTGCAAAATCCAGGATGTTGGCATCACCAAATGCTGGAAAGGATGTGGAGCAACAGGAACTCTCATTGACTGCTGCTGAGAATGCAAAATGGTATAGACACTTCGGAAGACAGTTTGACAGTTGTTTACAAAACTAATCATATTCTTATTTTATGATGCCACAATCATGATCCTTGGCATTTACCCAAGATGAGTTGAAAAATTATGTTCATACAAAAACCTGAACATGGATAGCAGCTTTATTCATAATGGTCAGTACTTGGAAGTAACCAAGATATATTCACTAGGTATAGAATTTTAGGTTAGCAGTATTTTCTTTCAAAATTTAAACATACCATCTTGTTATCTTCTGGATTACATTGTCTTTATTGAGAAGTCAGCTGTAAGTGTAATTGTTACTCCAGTGAAATTGTCTATTTCTTTCGCTGCTTTTACAGTGTTTATACTTATTTTTGGATTTCAACTGTTTTATCTAAGTGGTCTTTTCCTCTTTGGCATTTGCTAAATATCTTGAACCAATGTTGATTTTTTTATTAGTTTTAGAAAGTTTTCAGATATTATTCCTTTGAATGTTATTTCTATCTCATTGTTTCTTCTCTCCTTCTGGGACTCCAATTATATATATGTTAGTGCTTTTGAGCATGTTCCTCTCTTAAGCTCATATATTTTTATAAGTTTTCAACTTTCTATGCTATTGTCTGGATGTTGTAGTTAAACTTTAAAATTTTTATTTTTGATTACTAATTCTTTTTTTTTTTTCAATCTACTGTAAATACCATCCATGAAAATTTTAATTTTAGGTACTATAGTTTTCTGTACTTTTTGTCAGTCTTATTTTTGGATTATCATGGATTCTCTAGTACAATTCCTTTTTTTAAATCTATTTTTTCTCATTTTACTTTCCATTTTATTGAACATAGTAATCTTTGTTATTTTTAGCCTTTATCTGTTCATACCTATCTTTGGATAATCGGTTGAGTATGCTTCTATTGTTTTGTTGTTGCTCTGGATAATGGTCATACAATCTTGTATCAACAGATCATTGACAGATGCTTTTTACTCTCCACCATAGGAGGTTTCAACACTTTATTAGGTGGGTAGAGGGTTGGGTAAGGACTGAGCTGGGTAACAACTGAATTTCACTTTTAGCTAATTTTCAGTCTACCTCTTGTTTGCTCCTTTCTCAAAATATGGCCCTCCATGGCTTTCACTGAGAGATTGGTGGCCCATTGCCTTCTCAACCCTCACACATGAGAAGAGATTGAGTTCTATTCTTAAGATTTTTTTTTCTAAGCTTAGCTCCTTAGCCTCTTACCCCATACAGGTTCAAAATTTAAAAATCTACCAAATGGGAAATAACTATGTGTTCAAGGACATTTAAGTCTATTTATTCAATTATTCTTAGACCAAAAAAAATATTCTCTGATGGTTTTTATTCCCCAGCAGTGTCTTCTCACAGATTCAGTTCTAGCTTCTTCAAGTGAAGGTACACGTAGGATCAGTAAGTAACCCCAAATAAAAGTGGCTATATATTAGCAATTCTGTTTGTCACTCCTGCTACAGATTTCAGCTCCTGCCTGTTCAGTTTTTTTGTTCCTTCTCCTTTTGAATATTTGATTCCTGAGCACCGGAGATGCTTGAACATTTCAGTTTGCCTTCTGTGAGTACTGAACAATAGAAACATAACATAAGCTACATATAAAATTTGAAATTTTCTAGTAACCATATTTTGAAAAGTTAAAAAGAAACATAAAATTTTAATAATGTATTTTATCCAATTCAATAAATGCAAAATACTATCATTTTAGTATTTAATATATATATTTTTATCTTTGAACCTAAGTCTTTAAAAATCTGGTGTGTATTTTATTCACAGTGTATCTCAATTTAGGTAGCCATGTTTTAAGTGCTGACTAGTCACATATGGCTAGTGGCTACTGTATGGAACAGCCCAATTCTAGAAACTTTTGAGTAGGTCTTTAATCAGCCTCATAGTTTAAAATTCAGCAGATGTCTTGAGAGACTGTTCATATCTGAAATTCCTAAATTCTCTACTTTTGTTAATCCCACTTGATACAACTGTTCAAAGCATTGCTGGATTCTATTTGCTTATTGCAAACTTTTACTGCCAACTCTGATCAACAGCCCTTAAATAGCACTAAAGAATGAAAAATGGCCACAAGAGAAAATATCTGCCAATTCTCAGCTCACCTCTGAAAAGGTTTTCTCTTCTTAAATTTTATTCTAATTCTTATTGCTTCCTAACTTTTTGATGTCTTTATTCTGATTTTGTTTTGTTTTGGTTAAGCATGACCATTGACCTGCCTCAATCTGCTTTATCCTGCAGTTACAACACCTATATATAAAGTTTCCTATTAACATTAAAGTGTTATTTTCCTCCAGTTTTAGAAAAGATATATCGCCTACAAAACAATTTTAATTTACAAAGTTAGTTTGTTCCATCTAAAATACTTCCAGGTTGCCCCCTTACTAACTGGGCCAGGGATACTAGGTTTTCCTGCTGTCTTTATCATCCCAATAGGCTTGATATCTTGAATTCACAGGTATAGGTAATCAAAGTGAATAGCCTTATGTCTATGTTCATTTTAACAGATTAATAGAAAATGTTTTGATAAGTATAATGACATTAAAGATGTTGTGGGTTCTACCCTTTATAAGTAGTTTTAAAGAAACAGCCACTTCTACGCCAATGTTATAAGGATCTAATAATTATCTTATTTAACTTTTCTGTTCAGAGAAATGCACTTTGTGAATGCATTTCAATGTGTATCAAGGTTATAGAAGAGTATTGCCCATTGTCATTATTAGAAGTAAATATTAAAAAACAAAAGACTCTACATTATTTATACATACTAAAAATCCCCATCTTCAAAACTTAAGAGTAACACTTTTATCTCTACGGTACATTCCCTCAATTATTCCTGAAGAATACTTTAGCTTCATGAGCATAGAGGCCATTCACTCTGATAAGTAAGAAAACACTTATGAGATATTAATAATAATCTGCTTGACTTGCTTTTGATAGCATGCTTTAAAACTTTATGTAATTGTGGTAAAATCAGAGAATAAAGGACGATGAGTAAACACCAAATATTTATGAAAAAGACAATCACAATTAAAATTATTTTGAATTTCTAGAAGTAACAATTGCCTAATATAGCACCAGAATAATGAGGTTCTCACTTTGGAACATGTATACCAATAAATATGCAGCAAGTATCATGTGTGTACATTATAAATATTTAAATCAAAAATTATTAGGATTTTTAGATCAAGTTGTTTTATATTAATATATTCTTATCAATCAGAACAAAATTGTTTCAAAAACAATGGGATTTACATTTTAAAAATGTACCTGTACACCAAATCTGTGTTAATCAGGATTCTCCACAGAAAGAGAATCAATAGGCTATATATATTTGCAAATTGCTATACTGCAATCAGAGATACAATCTTGACTTTGGCCCTGACTTTGAATTCCATAGACCTACTTCTATTTATTTTTCTTAATGCAGCTAAGCATGAAGTAGTAGCAACTAGGAGGATGTTCTGTGCATGATCATTGTTCCTGGGTTGGAAAATGGGACCTTTTCCATCTCCATTTTAAGAAATAAGTAATTATCATTGAGATTTCACACAGTATTTAATTGCGATGAAGATAACAGACACAGCTATTTCAAAATATAGCATGTCAAATAAGGTAAGTTGATCTGAAAATCAAAACTGGCAGTATAAATGGAAAGAAAATGAATTTTCTAGGAGTATTGGTGTATAAAATATTTCCCCTTGACATATGGTCTTTGGGTTAATTAATATATATATATATATTTTTTTTTTTTTAGATAAATTATGTACAGTTCAACATCTGCCAAGTCAACCAACCTTTAAAAGGTAAAATCTGATGCTAAAGGATGGCTTTTCCACTGTCTATAAACTCTGCCTTGTTAAAAACTGGAAAAACAGGAGGGTGCAACTGAGTAACGGCTTGCATTTTATTTGGCCCAAAGTGTCTTTAAATGACTAATTGGTTGTAGAAGGGAGAGCAAATATTAACATTTATATCTCTCAGCTGGATTTAAAAAAAAATATGTGTATATACATATATATATATATAAAACCCCCCTTTTTTCCTGCCCCCACTGGAATAATGTCAGTAGGTGAGCTATTTGGCAGCACATGAAGCAGAAGTTTCTCAGATTCTCAAGTACAGTGAAAACCCTTGTGATCTGAAGAAAGGAAAAAACAATGTTACATGTGCCTGGGCTGGGAAGATCACCAGTAGCCCCAAGTTGAATATATGTGGCCTTTTAACTTTCAATTAGTCAATATGAAAATGAGAAAATGTATAAGTATAAAAAAGAACTTTGTACTTGGTGATTAGGCTAACAGCCATCATCCCATATTCCAGGGTATGCTTTTTATAGTTAATTTATCCTGCATACCAAATCCCATACAATGGTAAGAACGCCAGGGGCACTATATTTAGCAAAATTCTGAGGCTGCATTTGAGTCATTAGAGAAAAACTGTCATGATTGATGCATCATTCATGGTTGGGAAGGAAACAGAATTCATGCCAGAAGGTTCAAATGAGATTTAATGAAGGTACTACTTAGAGAGCTGTGGACAGCCTTAAGGGAATCTGTTAAGGGAATGGAGGCAACCAGAGAGAACCAACAGAGAAAACCCTAGGGCTAAAAAGGCAGTGATGAAATAATTACCATATGCTCTGAGAGAGCTAAGTCCAAGGAGGTGGGCCTGCTTGATCGGAGCTGTAGAGAAGAACCGATAGGGAACTTTCAAAAATGGGGCACTGAAGCAAGGAGCAGGGATCAGAGAAGAATTATCTCAGCCTTTCTTTCTGCCTGCACTCTGATCTCCGGCCAATACCTTCCACTGGCCAAACCAGGGGCAGGCTGATAAATGTTTATAAGATGGCTTTCAAAACAAAAACAAAATCTTGATTTTTTAAAAAAATTCATTTGGTTTAAAAGACGACTGGTAAGGGTATCTGAACCCTTGACTTGGTGTTGTCAGCACCACGCTCTCCCAAGTGAGCCACGGGCCCACCCTCAAAATCTTGATTTTAGAATTTGCCAATGGCTATGACATAATCACATCCACCAGGGCTGATTTCAAACTACCAATGTGATATCACTGGAGTTGGGCAGAGAGGCATGCAATTGGCTCTTCCAGCATACCACTAGGTTAAACCTAAACAAAAGCCAGCCACCAGGAATCCAAAGGATGCAGTATGCAGGGGATTTAGAACAAGGCAAAGACTAGTGGGGAATGAATTTTTAGGGTTGGGGTAGTGGTCAAGTAGCAAATAACCACAACATAATTGACAAGGTCTATTACTTGCCCAGAATTTGAGTGTTTCTGGACGAGATTAACATTTGCATCAGTGAACTGTGTTGAAGCAGATTGCCCTCCCTAATGTGAATGGGCCTCATTCAATCCCTTAAAGGCCCAAACAGAACAAAAAGGCTGAGTAACAGAATTTGCTCTATCTGCCCGTTTTTGAGCTGGGATATCAGTCTTTTTCCACCGTTGGACTCAGACTTGGAGAACTATACCATCACCTCTCTTGGGTCTCCAGCTTGTTAACTGACGATTTGGGGACTCAGCCTCCATAACCACATGAGCCAATAAATCTGTTTCTTTGGAGAACCCAGACTAATACTGTATGTATAGGGAATACTGTATATCTGAGGAATACTTTACAAAAATAATCTGAACTCAGACTACCACTATAACAAACTACCTTTTCTTAAGTAACACCTGTACCTACATTTTTTACTTTATAAGACCTCTATCTTTGCTTCTCTCCTTAGTTTGTCTAGCACCACAGAATGCTCTGGCCAAAGATAGGAAGTCGGAAATACAGCTAGCAGTGATTTCCAAACCTGACTAATCATCAAAAGCACCTGACGAGTGTTTCTTAAAGGTTAGGAATTCTTAAGTTTGCAAAATGCTGTTAGCCAATTTCTGAAATTCTCTTCATGTTTTAAAACTCTATTTTCACTTAGCCAAATTTCTGAACAGCAATAGAGTACTTCTTGGAAATCTTATAACAATATGGAAACAGTTTTATACATATCAAATTCTATCTTGCATTATAATTATCTATTTAATGTTTCCCTCAGATATTAGGTTAATGTTTCTTGAAATCAGGCTTCATATCTGGGTATTTTTTTTTTCCAAAATAACAAGCGTAATATTTTACATGCACTGGACTTATAAAACAATTCTTTGGATTTATAATTCAGAGAACAGAACTATGAAGTTTTTAAGAATCATGAGAAGCAGATAAATCTTACAATGTAGACATGAAAAGGGAAAAAAACAGCAGGTAAAACATCTATGGCCTTAAGACAGTGTTATAATGCATAAAAGGTTAGAATGTTATAAAATCTATGGAATCATAACTAATGTTTATTGACTGATTTAAAAATGTTGAATAAGTAAATATGCTTATTTCCATAAACTAGTGATTTTGATCTGGAACTAATAGTTCCTATAATTTATTGAGGTCATTCTAGGTACACTAAACATTGGCCTAGGTACTTCATATTATTCATTTAATTCTCACAACTCTGGAAGGCAAATTTTTAATTTGCATCTTATAGATGAAGAAACTGGGGGCTATAACAACATTCTAAATCCCACAGAGCAATTTCACAGATCTGTATATGGTCCTTGATACAGTCATGTGAGGACCACTGGCCTAGGCCAGGACATAGATTTGATTTAGCATAACTCAAATCAATTATGTCCAGAGACCCACATTAGTCACTTAAAGGCCAGAAGACTAGCCTTCATCTAGATACCAGGATGGAACTTAATTCATTATTTTGAAAATTCATTCCTACAGAGATATATTATATCTCTCTATATACTGTGCTAACCTATTTACAAAAAGGGCTATTGTGCATATATGAGTATCAACTACCTCTGTGCATTCATTCCTTTGAGGAACTGCCTTACTCATTAATCCTATATATTCATCTGTGAAATGAGAAACATTATTTTAACTCATCATATACAATTATTGTGATAAATTGCTTATAAAAACAATTTAAGAGCACCTAATAAAACATGAAATAGTAGGGGGGAAAAAAACTCATGAAATAGTCTCTATAGTACTGGGTCCATACTAGAATTAGGCACAGCTGGTAAAAGGCATTTTTTCATAGTTACAACTCTGTCTTTTAATTTAAAATAAACTTGCTAGTTTAAAACAAAGCCAGCATTAAAACAGTTGTCATAACAGAATGAATGTGTGTTTTCCTCCAAAGAAAGCTTGATAAAATCCATTTAATTGTGCAATCTTAGCTTCCCATTATTGGGTAACTGGAATTAGTAATGATAGGTGTTTAAATAAGCAAATTTCAATTACTATTAATATAAGCAATTTATTATTCCAAGTGTAATCAATGTAGCTATTAAAGTACTATAAACAGAATCATTATCAATGTGAATTAAACAGTTAAGCAGTCCATCAGATTTACTTTTATTTGATGAGTTTTATTTTTTGTACTCTGTATTGATGCAGTACGTACACTACATACATATGTGCAAACATGTCCTTTGTGAGCATTCACCATTGTCACTTTCTCCCTTTTCCAGTTTATAAAGGAAAGCTTAAAGAACATCACAGATTTGTAAATAAGAAATTCCAGGTGCTAGCCAGTTAGCACACTTGGTTAAAGCATGGTGCTGATAACACCAAGGACAAGGGTTCAGATCCCTGTACCAGCCAGCCACCATATAAAAATTTTTTTTTAAATAAAATAAAAAGAAATGCCAGGAAAGGCCACCCTTATTTTACATTGAAACCTGTTAACTAAATATAGCTGGCAGTGGCTTTCAAGTCTAATTTTAAGTTTTATCTCATTTATGACTATTATTATTATAATTATTTCACTTTGTTAAACAGGTATGATTTCATCAAAATTGTTATTACTTGGGTAGATAAAAACATCCTTGAGTGAAGCATGGACTAAATTATCGTTTAAAATAAGGCATTTCAGATATTCGCAATCTTCCAGTTTCACAGGAAATGGTAGTGGTGGTGGTGTGTGTGCACCTGTGTGTGGAGGGGTGGGATGCAGGCAGGAAATAAAAGTTAAAACAATGGCAGCACTGATCATACGCAGGGCTCCCTAAATTAAACACAGAAAACTCCACACCACCACACATAGGTTTAAAGTGCATTGGGATTAAACAGCCAACCAATGAATTTGAAAGAGCAGGCATTATTATTTCTACTTTTCAGAAGAGGAAACTGATTTTTTTAAACTTTAAATATGATTTTTTCCAATTTCATTTAGCTTGCTCAGATAATAGCAAAATATCGAACATTTACTAGGCACTATATTGATGAAGAGAGACAAGGAAAGACAGCTTTATCTAAATACTGAGCAGGTATTACAGAAACAAAGGGTGTGAAATAACTTTCCAATACATAATAGGGTGAATGAGATGATTCTAGACCATATTTATGTGAATTCTTGATGGTTAGAAAGAAAAGGAAACTGCTTAACTTTGTCCAAGGTTTTTCAGTCTCTCTGGGAGTGTGATCTACTTTTTATTTGCATAGAATTATTTTGTTATACAATAATAGAGCAAAACTTTATTCTGAAATGGAAGTTTAAACAAACGCAAAGCCAAATTTGACATACTGATGCCAATGGAAGAATGGGCAGAATTGCTTTTCATATTACTTTGTCTTTAGGAAAAGAATCCCCCATCTCCTCTTTTCCCCTCCTACCTCCACCACTGCTCAGAAGTTCAGGCTTGACTTAAGAGAGGACTGGAAAGCTCAGACCTATTCCTTGAGGCAATAAGGTTATACACGGGCTTCTGCAATATAGAAATGGGCTAAAAAGAGAAAGCCCAGGAGAAAACCCTATGAAGGACCTTGGACTGGACTAATTATCACTGATTTAAAGTTTGCTGTTTAAATTCCCTTTGGTTTGCCCAAGTCTTCAGGTAAATTCTGTTAAATGGCCAAGCCTAGTATCAGCAATCATTTTGGGGAAAATGTAGAAGGATCTCACACTTTGTAAGTTGTAAAGTAGTACAGCAGAAACAGAATTTGCCTAGATCTTATGGTTATCAAAAGAAGACCCACAGGAAAAATAGGGCAATGATCTCGAGCCCTGCTAGAGAGTTAGCTGAGGGAGTAAGTAACCAGACGCATTTATAAAATACATAAGCATTCTTCATGGAGTCCTAGACCCATAGAAGAAACTCCATAAAATAGTGGTTTCTAGGGCTGACCAGTTAGCTCAGTTGGTTACAGAATGGTACTAATAAACACTAATTTCTAGGATTCAATCCTTGTACTGGCCAGCTGACAAAAAAAAAATGTGCTTTCTTATAGCCAAGCATAGGATTTGCACCTTCATGATTTGTTGTGCCTTATTTTGTACTCATCTAGCTGCGAATAATTGTTACATCCAGGTTCATGATCTAACACAACCATACAGCAAGATTTAGTTTCAAAAATTCCTTGTCCTGAAGCATAAATGGTAACAGAATTTGAAGCAATCACTACTGAGAGTCCATTCTGCAAACTTGAACTAATACATATCATGGCTATCAGTTGATGTTCTAAAGCTGATATGGTGATCACTTCAAATGTAATGACTTAGTGAAGAGGCCAACATGTTTGGTCTACCAAGTTTGGAACCTAAGTTTGAGATTACCAAGATTTAATACAGAAATAGATATTATGCCCATCTAGTCTTATCTCTTCTAATTTTCTTTGTGGCCATTAATATTCATAACATTTTCAAATTATTTTAAATTAGCATATTCAATAATTTGAATTACATTGTTTTGACTATAGCAGCTGAGCCTTCCTATCTCTATTAACATTTCATTTATTTTTAATTAAAAATTTAGTGTGAGAAAATAACCAAATAAAACCAACATGGTACTTTTTATTCTAAATCGGAATCAGGTCTGCTAAGTAAGGACTCATCATCTGGTGCTACTTAGTGGGAACAAGGATTAAGTGGAGCTCAGAGACTATCCAATTTTCATTTGCTCTCATCAAAAATTGACTGCTAGGATATCGTTAAGGCTAAAATAGTAATTACAGAGAGAGGGTGCTAGTACCAGATTTAGGTGAATCTTAGCATCTTGTCATTTCCACTCAAATGAATATAAATAAATCCATAGGAATTCAAAATGACAACTACGTTTAATTTTCTCTTGTGCTTACAGATGTTTTACACAATAATGGCAGCTTGTTACAAGGCTCAGCAAAATTAGTGGAGAGAACACAACTTTAAAAACGTGAGGTTGAATTCTCTTCCAAACACAAAATGAGAACTGCCAGACACGCATGATAAAGTAAAAGTACAAAATAACTGGGAAAGGAAAAGAGAAAATAGATCTTACTGTTTTAGGACCTATTCATTTCTACTGCTCCATAGTGCCTTATGTTTTAGGGTGTATTATCTCTTCTAAATATTCTTCCCACCCCACTCTTTGAACCATCACTTTGTTATATCCTTTTGTTTTCTTGAGTTTTGTTTTCTTTTTGAAATTCAGTAAAAACATAATTCAATTTTATATCCTTGCTGTGTTCAGATTAGATCACACACAAAAAGAGAACTCCAGGTAATGGACATTCTTTTTTTCCATAAATTGAAATAATTAGTATTAAGAATGAGATGTTGTTAGCAGAATCATTTGGTTTATTAATTCAGTTAACATAACCTAAAATGAAAAGAACAAGATGATCTCACTTTATGGAACACCTGGCTTCATGATGTACTTTAAAAAATTGCTGTGAAGCCAGAGAAGAAATTCTGTTTCTCAAAGGAGAATGGATTTTCCTTTAAAGAGGCAATTACATTACATTTCCCATTCTATCCCTCCCCTCTGTTGTTCACCAGGACTGAAATAATAGATTCATCTGCCCTAAAGGTAGACATTATTAGTTGCTCACTTGTATCAAGGAAAGTTTGCCTCATTAACAGAAGGCTCCCCCATGCTGCGACTAGTCATGGTTATGCATTAAGCAGAAAATTTCATTAAATCAGCACTTCAATGTTGTCTTTTTACCTTTATATTTGGAATTTATGAAATGAGCTTGTTTAACTCCCTCAACTTTGAAAATTTGCACAATTGATTAGTTCACTAGATGTCATCAAATCTATGTGTATATCTTTTCTTTGTAAGTATGCCCATCCATAACAAGAACACATGCCTAAAATTATATAATCATGCATTTATCATGGGCATGGAAGCTGGGTATTGATTATTACTGGTACTTTAACAGAAAAGAGGATGTCTTCTGAGTAGTTTTAAGTTTCTCCAGGTGTATTGTGTGACAGCATCAATGCATGCCTCAAGGTATGCTGAGATTTAACCATTTTGTTTTGTTCTCTAAGAAACATTATTTTATCCATAAAAGATAAAATGACCTTGGAAATATTCTAGAAATAATTCAAGTACAAAATTTTCTGAGCTTTGAACTAGATATCTGATTTGGAATCTGGCCTTGGAGCTTCCAAACTATGACTTTTTGGCCATTTGGAGCAATTCTTTAAACAATACAGAGTACTAGTTTCAATAAGAGTTACAGTCACACATCTCTTATCTTAGTCTTGCATAGACTGATTTTATTTTTTAAAAATCCAAAATGATTAAGGATTAAGCCACTGAATAACAAGTAATCAAGTTAGATTTTCACTAAATCCTTTTGTTTAATATTTTAGAAAGCTTTTTCTTGTTTTGATTTTAAGATTTTATGGAGTAAAACTAGATAAATTAAAAATAATTATATAGATGTGTGGGCTGTTAGAGATAGTCAATCATAGAACATGCTTATAGAAAACAATTCGGTGCAAAGATTAAAAAGAAAAGGTAATAACAGGAAAGCACATAATGCCTCCGAATTGGGCACCAGTTCTGACTATGCTTCTTATTGGCTGTATCATCTTGGGACATTTAATTGTCCACTCTAGATGTCAGTATCCTCATCTTCACAGAAAGATCATAATTCTATATCTCTCATAGAATCATATAATAGGATTAAATGAAGTAAATCATGTGATACTTGTGCAAAGTATAAAACACTATGCAATTATTAGCTTCTTTTATTAATAAAAATATATACTTTTAGCATTACCTGCAGGAAACATTCAAATTTTGAGCTGTTTCTGTCAAGTTTACTCTTAAATATCTTTTTACTCTTAAATATCTTATTTCTATAACTTTTCTTAAAAAGCATCTTGTCGTCTTAAGTTCTATTCTTCCTCTGCCCATCACACCACTATCCTTAGGTTTGCCTGTTTGAAAACATGTACTTCACTCGTTTTTACTTTACATCAGACTGTCACTTTTTAGGAAGTGTTATTTTTCTGTTTACAGGTGCAGCATCTTTTATAATATTATAATTCCTGTCCGAAGTTAGGTTTCTCTTCACCCTTTCCCAAATATACTACTCAAAGAATGTGATAGATTTGCAGAGTAGTTCATGTTTCTATTGGAGTCTGGATAATTTTCCGAGTCATACAAGCCAGTGTCCTTGTAATATATGGATGAGTGTGTAGTGAGTGTGTACAGGTGTATGTATGTGTATATAAAATTATAACAACCTATTAATAACTTAGAGGGGAATTGGTTTTATTTACAAACTGAGGATAGGGAGCAGCAGCTCGGTGGGACCTGACAGAGCCTGCAATACACTTATCTTGTTGGAGACCCACAAACTAGTAGCAGCAAGGTGCATTGTCAACTGCTCCCCTTTGGGAAAAGATCAACCAAACACCACAAATTACATAATTTCTACTTGGGGAAGAAAGTCAGAGGACTATTCAGGTTGTTACACTGTTTGTTTATATTTGTGAACATCTGAAAACATACAGCACTGATTGAAGAAAAATTAAGTCAGGCATCGCCCTTTTCATTGGTATGTATACATTTCCTAATGTGGCCTGCAGAAGGACCAAAACAGTTTTCCCTAAATGGTTGAGAACATCCTGTTCTGGGCCTGCCTAAATTAGATTCAATTCTGTTTCTTCAATTAAAATTAGTAGAAGAAGCGAAACAAAGAGAATTTGAAAATGAATGTTAGGAGAATAACCAAAAATTTCCAGGAAAATGTACTGAACTATTTCCACCATCTGAGGAAAGATGAGGAAAGACTAAGCTATGTAGAAGACAGTCAATGCTTACAAAAGCACTGAACATTCTTAAATATCTGTTTCCACTTTAAGTTTTATTGAGGTGTAATTGATATAGAAAGAACTGTGCATATTTATTGTGTGCAAGTTGATGAGTTTGGACATATGTAAACACCCATGATACCCTTACCACAATCACGGTACTAGACATATCCAACACCTTCCAAACTTTCCTTGTGACCCCCTTTTTCCCCTTCAGCCTGTTCCACTTCCCTGAACTCCAGAACCATATATCCAACTGTGTACTCAAGACTGCCCCTTAGATTTCTAAAAAGCATCCATCTCAAAGTTCACCTGTATGCAAACTGAACTCTTGGTCTTTTCTTCACCCTCCACCCTCAATCTTACCATCGCCTCAAACCTGCTCTTCCCCTTAGTCTCTCCATCTCAGTAAATCAGTAAAAGCTAACTCTAATCTCCTAGTCGCCTCTGCCAAAACATTAAAATTTTTCTTTGACATTCTACATGTAATTTGTCATTCTACATGTAATTTTTTTTTTTTTACTTTATTTTCAAACTATATTCAAAATTCAACAGCGACCTCCTCTACTATTATCACTCTGCTATCCCTGGCATTTCTCATCTATTTCAGCATTCTTCTAACTGGACATGATTGCCCCCCTACATATTATTCTCAATACAGCAGTCAGAATAAACCTGCTAGAAGAGAATTAATGTTGTATCATTCTTTCTGCTTAAAACTGTGAAGTCTTCTCATTTTACGTAAAATCAAAACCAAAAGCCTTACAGTAATCAATATGTCCCTGCATAACCTGGCCCCTGCTGCTTCTTTGATTTCATATCCTATCTCTCCTGCCTTTTTTACTCCACTCTAGCTACACTGTCTTACACAATCTACCCACATGTCTACCCCAGGCCCTTTGCACTTGTTTTCCCAATCCCTGCAAAATTCTACTCCTTATGAATATTTAGAAGAAAAGACTGGGAAGAGATGAGAGAACAAGCCTCAAGACTTCACTACACACTATCAAGTACAAACCTTTCAAGGAAGTCCTTCCTTCCATTACACTTACTTTTTATCATATATTTTATATATTTTTTTGTTGTTACTCTCCTATTAGTAGAATTCTTGTCTTTATTACCAGAATGTAAGCTTAATGAAGACAGGGAAGTTTCATGTGGTAGTTCCTTTATATGATCCCTGGAACACCAGGAAAAAAAAATGAATTTTAAAATGGGTTAAGGGAATGGAATTTAGGTAAGGAGTTAGAGAAAACTAATTTTAAAACAGATTAAAGGAATGATGTTCAGGTAAGGAGTTAGAGTAATACAGGTCGTGATATAGAGGGTTTTTTTTTTTTTGCTCATAAGACTGTAAAGTGGATAAAGACTAGGGAAAGAGAAATAAATGGATATCATGTCACTGGGAATCAAAATGGAATCTCATCCTAATTTCCTCCATAAATATTTGAGACCCATAAATTTCCCAGTTTCCTTTGAGTTACTTCAGAATTTAGTTCCTCTACTCCAGGTGGTTACACATCATGTGACTTTATGTAGGATTTCAAATATCCAGTATATCTAAAGTTTATGAATTGATACATCTATGTCACATTAAAAATTCAGTCCTAGTAAGCACTGGAAGAAAACAATCCAAAGTGGATACTTTATAGCTTAGTAGCTCTTACATTTTTCTAGCATTTTTACCTCATGATTTTGCATCCCTTCTCACAGATTTTTCACCTTATAAATGAAAATAAATGACACCTCTTAACTCAATTTTGTCACCAGTGTCAATTTCTAAAATGAGTATTCTCAAAATATATTGACCATATGCCTTGAAAAAAAATGTTTGTAATGGCTTTTGATAGTTATATAATTCTTAAAACTGTAAGTGGGCAAAGACTCCAAGAGGCAAAATATTTTTTTCTCTGATCATTTGAGTTTACATCATGAAAATCTCAGAATCAAGAAACATTAGAAAATATATATCCTTAGATATAAAATCTTTAGCTATAAACTTTTCTATACCTGTGGAAATCTAATTTACTTTCTATATGAACTTCATCTCTCTGCTACAAAGCTATGGCCTGTCTGATGCCAGAAACATCCATCTGGGTAAAGTTCAATATTTGAATATTTGTGGACATGCTCTTAAAAATTTTGCTCCAAATTTAACCTATAGACAAGTATTAAACATTTAGCTTCCTTAGCATCCACTTGTTTTTTGTAAATTTTTTTCTAAATTTTACAATTTAAAGATTTATCTGAGGCATTTATCTTTTCCCTGCATCCATTTTTATAGCAGCAAAATATATTACTTAGAGATAGGTGAACATATGGTCATCAAATAATATATATTATGAATAGTGATAATCTGGGGTGGAGACTGGCTGAGGTCTGAGACAGTTTAGAATGAGTTAACAGGTGTAAAGCACTTAACACTTAGTTGAACAGGAAGCATTCTGTAAGTGTGAGCTCTGCTGATGTAATAACTGCTAAATTCTGGCTATGTAGGATGGGGGTCAGGGTGTTTTAATTCATTTAGTGGATTTCTACATAAAAATGTAAAAATAATTTCAAATGCTTTCCCAATGAAACTCTTGAGAACAATTTCCCAAATACTGAGAATATGCACACTCTTGGGTTCAGATATTCAAAATTTATTTTGTCTTTGATCTATGATATTAAAATAAAAAAGTAAAAGAAAGCTCTCAGGCACTGAGGAAAGGATTTGGTAAAATTGGTGTATTTCTTCATGATTTGGTTAATGTAAATATTGCTTTTTGATGCATCATAATTACTTAACCACTGGTTATACTGTGTTATTATTTTATTTTACACTTTTATAATTAATAGTCTGAACACATAATCTAGTGCTAGTGTGAATCCTTAAGACTTCACACTAAACTAGAGTGGGCTGTAAAAAATAATGTACAAATGTCATGAATGTCTTTATAGCATTACGGAATTTGTTCTATTATTTGTGAGCTCTTGACATCATTTAACAGGTAACACGAGATTCTACACATGAAGATTGCAGTAATAGTCCCAGCTCTTCCACTAAATAGTTGTTACCAAAGCTCTGAACTTTAGTGTTCTCATGCATAAATTGAGAAATATTGAGTAGAAGAATTCAATCAACATATATACATTTAATGTGTCCGACATTGTACTAGCTGCTGAGGATAGAAGACACTGGTGTTTAGAATCTAGTGCAAACACAGATGCACAAATAAAATAATTCAGTGAGATAATGTCTGTAAGCCAGGCAAGTTAATAGGTCTATAGTAGCAATAGCGGGTTGCTGAGGAAAGTACTTTAGTATGGCTTGAGGATGAGCAATTTGCCAAGCAAGCAAAAAAATTAAGGAGAAATGTAAAAAAGGGAGAGAGGGAGGATAGGCAGAAGGGAATGGAGAAGGAAAAAGAGAGAAGGTTCTAACTTCCAGAAAGAAGATGTACAAAGTACATCAGAGGCATGAAAAGGCTGGGAATATCTGGGAAACCTCCTCTGGGAAAGGGTGAATTATGAAGAGCACCAGCAAGCAATGCTAGGGCTGAAGGGTCTAATTTATCTTCAAATATATTGAGTTATTGTAATTCATTTAAAAAATGGAAGTATTTGAAGAATTTTGAGAAAGGAGATCACAAGGTCAGATTTGCAAACTCTAAGATTTCCCATGATAGAAATATGAAAAATGTATTACACGGTAATGAGATTCATAGCTTGGAGAAACCGAAGAGAGGACTACTGTGAAGATCCAAGTGATAAGTTGATGAGGGCAAACTAGTAAGAACAAATATTTTTTAGTATTTACGAGGGTACTTCGAAAAGTTCGTGGAAATGTTTGTATTATCTTTTAATTATATTTTTCCACACACTTTTTGAAATGCCCTGGTACTTGTTACTATTTTGCATATGTTAAAGTAACTAATTTATTCAATAAAACAAGTCTAAAAAAAGTCATCATTAATATTTTCATCTCCATTTTACAGATGAATAAACTAAGATAGCTAGGTTAAGTGACATAGTGGGGTCAGGATATGAATCTAGACATTTTACCCACTAAATCTACACCCTGAACCACTATACTTTACTGCCTTACAGACAATACTATAATAATTCAGGGCAGTAATAAAAAGCATAATAAAAAAATAGTTGTCTATTAGATATTCTTTGGAAATACACTCAATAAGTTATGGAGATTGACTCCCAGATTTCTAGCTTGAGGTGGTGCTGTTAAAAAGGTTATGTATTACATTAGAAGCTATTTCTGATAGAAGATAGAACATTTGGATATAAAAAATTCTTAAGTTGATAAATGATTTTGGCAAATTTGCAGGATACAAAATCAACACACAAAAATCAGTAGCATTTCTATACTCCAACAGTGAACATACAGAAAAAGAAATCAAGAAAGCCAGCCCATTTACGATAGCCACCAAAAAAAATAAAATACTAAGGAATAAAGTTCACCAAGGATGTAAAAAATCTCTACAAAGAGCACTATAAACCACTGTTGAGAGAAATTAAAGAAGACACAAGAAGATGGAAAGATATTGCATGCTCTTGGATCAGAATTAGCACTGTGAAAATGTCCATGTTACTCAAAGTGATCTAAAGATTCAATGCAATCCCCATCAAAATTCCAATGACATTTATCTCAGAAATGAAAAAAAAATTATCCAGACATTTATATGGAATAACAAAAGACCACACATAGCAAAAGTAAGCCTGAGCCCAAAAATAAAGCTGGAGGCATAACACTACCTGACTTGAAACTATACTACAAAGCTATAATAACCAAAACAGCATGGTACTGGAATAAACACAGACACACAGATCAATGCAATGGAACAGAGAAAAGAGAAATCCACTCATATACGTGCAGCCATCTGATCTTTAACAAAGGCATCAAGTCTACTCACTGGAGAAGAGACTGCCTCTTCAGCAAATGGTGCTGGGAAAACTGGATATTCATAAGTAAGAGAATGAAACTAGACCTGTACCTCTCAGCATATACCAAAATCAACTCAAAATGTATTAAAGAATTAAATATACATCCTGAAACAATGAAACTCTTTAAAGAAAACATAGAGGAAACACTCCAGTAAGTAGGAGTGGGTACAGACTTCATGAATATGACCCCAAAAGCACAGGAAACCAAAGGAAAAAGAAACAAGTGGGATTACATCAAACTAAAAAGCTTCTGCACAGCAGAAGAAACAATCAACAGAGTGAAAAGACAACCAACAGAATGGGAGAAAATAGTTGCAAAATATACATCTGACAAAGGATTAATATCCAGAATACATAAGGAACTGAAACAACTTTACAGCAAAAAAACAAACAACCCAATTAAAAAATGGGCAAAGGAGCTGAATAGGCATTTCCCAAAGGAAGATATACAAACAGCCAACAGACACATGAAAAAAATGCTCAACATCACTCAGCATTTGGGAAATGCAAATAAAACCACTTTGGGATGCCATCTCCCTCCAGTTAGGATGGCCAATATCCAAAAGACTGAGAATGATACATGCTGGCGAGGTTGTGGAGAAAAAGGAACTCTCATACACTGTTGGTGGGATTGCAAAATGGTGCAACCTTTATGGAAAATGGTATGGAGGTTCCTCAAACAATTACAGATAGATCTATCATATGACCCAGCTATTCCAGTGCTAGGAATATACCCATAGGAATAGAAATCATCATGCCAAAGGGATACCTGTACTCTCACGTTTATTGCAGCAGTATTTACAATAGCCAAGAGTTAGAACCAGCCCAAATGTCCATCAGATTAGCGGATATGGAAACTGTGGTATATCCACACAATGGAATACTACTCTGGAATAAAAAAAATGAAATACTACCATTTGCAACAACTTGGATGGACTTAGAGAAAATTATTTTAAGTGAAACAAGTCAGGCACAGAAAGAGAAATTCCACATGTTCTCACTTATTTGTGGGAGTTAAAAATAAATAAGTAAATAAATATACAAACAAATAAAAGGTGGGGGGGGGAAGAAGACACAACAATCACAGCATTTCCTTGAATTTGTTAAGACAAGTGAACAGATATGATGTAGTGGGGGATGAGGGAATACAGGGAGGGGAGAAAGAGGAATGGGTAAAAGGACAAGAAAATCAACTACAATGTATATTGAGAAGTTAAAGTAAAATAAAAATTAAAAAATATATATTTATCTATCACCTACCAGGTTCAGGAAACTCAACTAATTTTCTGCAGGTGTGAGTCTGAAGTAGAAAACTAAATTGTAGAAGGGCCAGTCCCAGCCTACCCCTGCCCTCCCCACCCAAACACACCATTTAAAATTCTGTTTAGAGATATAATCCACCCCCTACCCCTGCCAAAATACTAGTTTCACTTACCATTTTTACTAGCCTCACAAATCATGGTCTCATTCCTAGAAATATCACTAAGAAGATGAGTTTGATTATATGATCTTAATAGTGAGACAATTTTCTACCACCTATTCCCTTTCTTTTTGATCCATCTACTATACAACTTTATAACTGTCTCAAGCTTAACCGTTGTCCTTGCTTCTATCTAAACAAATGAAGAAACAAAATTCAACCTGAATCTTCTGACCATTCTTTAAGAGTATTCTTTCTCAGAAGAAAACAATGTAGATCTTATAACTCAATCTGTAATAGAGGATTATTTTTAAAGAAAATTGATCATTTTTCTCTCTAAATAATCTGAGTGTCACATGAACACTTGAGAGAGATCTCTTTAGAAAAACATGATTAACAATGTCCTCCTTTAGTAATGACGGCTGCCTTGTTGTGTTACTTATTCTATTTGAGGGTTCAGCCTACCTCTTCAAAAAGATTCTACTTCCTTGGGTGCAATAATATTTAGTTGTTACAAACACTGAATGAAGAATCAATCAAATTTTGATTGAATACTATTTTTAATACTTCTGTTCTTTGGGTTGGTTTCCTTATCCCCAAATCAGAGATGATAATTCTTACCTAATAAGGTAGCTGTGTGACTGATACGAGAGAATGAACCTAGGGAGTACAACATAGTACTCGACATGAACAAAATACATAACAGAAGTTAAGAATCATTACATTCATTTTCACTTTTATTCTCACAGCATTCTCCTCGTTGCCTGCTCTTCCGCAATATAGGTAGTCCTGCCTGAACTATCTTTCTTGTCCATGGTCCCCATCTCTATGCCTTCACTCGTCAATAAATTTATCTAGAAAATTCTCTATATTTCTCTTTATGGGTATGTTTTAATTTAGTAAAGCTTTTCCCAGTAGGATACTCTTCTTCTTTGGAACTCTCAAATTCTGCAACCACAACTGAAATTATTTTCCTATAAGGTAATCTGATCATGACTATTATCTGTTATCAGTTTAAAGATTGTTCTGGGTTTCCAGGACTTATAGGATCCTGGCTATGCTCCTTAGAATGGGTATGATGGTTAGTTTTAGGTGTCAACTTGACTAGATTAAGGAATACATAAAAGCCTGGTAAACCATTACTTTTGGGTGTGTCTGCGAGAGTGTTTCCAGAAGAGATTAGCATGTGGACTGGGTGGAAAAGCTCCACCCTCAATATAGGCAGACACCAATCAATTCCCTGGGGACCCAGGGAGAACAAAAACAGAGGAAAAGGCAAGTCTCTGGCTCTATTTCCACTGGAGCAGAGATACACTCTTCTCTCCTGTCTGTGGACATCTCAGCTCGAGAATCTTCTACCTTTGGGTTCCAGGACTTACACCAGTGGCACCTCCAGCTCTCAGGCCTTTGGTCTTGGACTGAGAATCAAATCATTGATGTCCCTGGTTCTGAAGCTTCTAGACACCTACCAGCATCCAGTTTGGAGATGGCCTATTGTGGGACTCCTCAGCCTTCGTAACTGCATGAGCCAAATCCTCTCATAAATCCCCTCTCATATATTTATGTACATATCCTATTGGTTCTGTCTCTCTGGAGAACTAACTAATACAATGGGCTTTACACAATCGCCTTTATTTGCTCCTTTTTCTTTTCCCCTTTCTTTCCTTCCATCCTACTACAGTCAACTGAAGATCCATCTTGAAACACCTCTTCCCATTCACAACTACAAATGTAAACACCTTGCTTCCCTGTCCTCCATACATCTCCTCGTTCCAGAAACCTCTTAATTATTTTGGAGGTTGGGTACTTCCTTTACACTCCCACAAACTCTCTTTAGGCTTCTACAATAGCCCTTCCTATTACATTATAATTACAGGTTATAAACAAAGCAGAGTTTCAATCGCATCACCCGTGACAGTGGCTGAAAACAAACCCCTCCCCACCCACAGACCATTACAGGAATACTTTTCTATGTGCCTCTTTTAGACCTTGGTCACATTTCTCCTTCTGACATCCTTCTGAATGTAAGGGCTTTGTTATAGAAAACATTTTGTATTTATCTGTTACTGCCTTAACAAGGCTATGTTTCTGCTTTCAATTTCCTATTCTGGTTACCAGTTGAAATTTCTGCTTCCACCTAGGAATAGACCTTACCATACTTTTGCCAACCCCACTCACAGATGTAGAAGTCTGTCCCTGAACAGCATTATAGCTAGAGCATTATGACCACTTAGACCACCCCTCCACCGCCCAGTGGTCTTTTTGAACTTTTAACATTATGCTCCCTGGGTTCCCAATCACTGTAAAATAAAGCAGAATTTCATTCTGAACTCCCAATTGATAACATTTTGTCTGGGCAATAGGCAGAGAATACAATAATCTTGATGCATTGTGCTTGTTGACTAGACTAAATAAATACCGCTCTTCATACCTGTACCTAGGTCAGTACCCACATTTTTTCCACTTCTTGGATGCATTTTATTCCGTTTCTGGTTACTTTGTCTTTGCTGCATTTATATCTTGCTGAATCCCCACATGTGACAGGTATAAGTGATGGTTCCCATAGGAAAGAATAAAATAGAGTCTATTTTTTAAAAATCTATTTAGTACGTTTTTTAATAATGGTTGGGAAAATGTGGTTATTTAGGAAGAATGGAGTTTGCACGGGGCTTTTGTTATTTCTGTAGAAATAAACACATACTGCAAAGGTGAATAAAAGACAGAAGGAATAAAATGTTACTTTTTCTAACACTTTAGTTTGGGAAATTGTGTGTGGAAAAAGAACAATAAGGAAAATAAGCTTTTAGATCAAATCACTCTCATTTTAAAAAGCTCTGATTTCTTCCGTTTTGGTAATATGTTGGACCTTCCACCATGAACTCCCACAGTACTTGCCCTTCTTAGCACAAGGTTACCAACACTATAAGCCATTTTCACTGTACTACTTTCTTCATCCCATCCAATTTAATGCCTGTAATTTAACCACTCCCTCTTTTTCAAGAGTTCATGCTTCCTCCTTGCCTAGTGCAAAATATCTATGGCTCTCCTTTGAAAAAGGCCCCAGGAAGTGGACTTGTAAAGGTCTAATAGACTCATCAGATATGGTTCTCAAATGTTAAAAGCCACACTGACATTCAAAAATTCATCTTGGGTCCCACATAGGCAAAAAAATAAATAAATAAATACATACATACATACATATATATATATATATATCGTGCCACTCAGTTCAGAAAAGCACATCATCTAGTGAGGGAGGATATGAAATCTGTTTGGTTTTCAAATCTCAAAGAATAGAAAAATAGCATATTCTGTGGTAAGATTATCTTAAATTGTGTTGCTTTGAAAGAACCCTGGAGAAAACAGTTTCCAACAATCTCTGCACATAAGCACAGTTAATTTTATAAACAGTTTTAATTCCCAAAATCTGTTTGTCCTTGTTACATATTTATCATGAATTATAAGACCACAGCACTAGAAAGAAACTTAGAAGTAATAGTGTCTCCATCCAGTTATGAGATTATTAAATAATAAAGAACTGGTATTATAATTTTAAATTTACTCTGTCACAATCTTATGTCTTTTCAGGGAAAAAAAAAAAGCCACCACTGTACCAAATATCTCTTTGCTTACGTGACAATTACTCCCAAGAGAATAAACTTGTAGAGACAGAGCTACATCACTCATATTTGCACTGCAGACGCCTAGCATATATTGTAGTTTATCTTAGGTATACTCAATAACTATTTGTTGAAAGAATAACTTAAAATAATCTTGAACACAAAGGGTCCAAATATACATATTTTCCTTTGAAACACATGTCTACATTGAAGACGCTCTCTCCTTTATTATTCCTCTTTCCTCAGCTTGCCCCACAAAGCTGTACTTTTTAAGAGTTATTGGGATATTTATTGTTACAATTTCTTTTTAATTTGGTCTTAAGATCTCTCTCTAGAGCGACCATAAGCCTAGATAGACTCTCTGTAAGAGAACCATGACAGGGGGAATGTTAGTTTTAAGTTTGGTGTGCCAGTCAGGCGAGACACAATGAGGAGGTGAAACCAAAATGCATAAAACAGAAGAAATTTAACCTTACAGATACCAGAGAGGTCAGGGGTGCTAACAAAATGCCGATGGAATATCCGGAGTCAGCGAGAATCTCAACCAGTCAGCAAGGAGGAGCAAGAGAGTGAGGAACTGTGGGACTCTGCCTTTATTAAGGTCCATGGGTATTATTTATTAGGCTTTCCTACAGTGGTTATAGATTGGCTGGTTTAAAGAAATCATGTGTGAAGTAGGAAACTTGTTTATACGACTCTGGTGTTGATCATTAAGTTTTACCATTGTCAGCAGCTGTGGGATGTGTTGGGGTTTTTTGTTTGTTTGTTTGATTGTTTTTGGTTTGGGGTTTTTTTGCCAGCAGAATGAGGAACGAATAGGCTATATCCCATACAACTAGAGAGACAGAGGAAGTTTTAACTAGACCAAAGGTGATGGGTACAAATGGGTTTCCAAAAATTTATATCAGGCCTAGAAATGGATGCCAAGGCAGGAACTATCTTCAACAAATTTATGACAAGGGTACTGATATGTTGTTACAAGTCTCAAGATAGACAGACATCCATTCATTGACTCAGTAAGTATTTACTAAGTCCCTGTCATATGAGTATGCCATGTGAATGGAACTCAACCTCTGCCCCTCCACACAGTGTTGAAAGTCTGTCACATGAGTTGACATACAGATTGTTCACGCTCAATTTTATGTAGAACATAGTTCTCTTGTGTAAGCAAGCATATAACCTGAATCTGGCATGGGTTTCTCGTGTACATGTATGCTACTGTCATGTGTTTTATAGCAGAAATAAGGCTGAAAAAAATCTGTGCTAGTGACATTAGATGATCCCAATAAATAAACCTGACTGATCAATCTGATATGCTTAAAATAAAAAAAAACAATTAATAATATCCATTTTAATAAATTCTCTCTCCTCAGCACCCAGCACTCACATTTGCACATTAATAAGCCAAACTCATTTGTCCCATTTTACCATCTTTGAACCTTACGATCACTATTGGGTTATAGTATATTTAGGTTGGGCCAATGTAGAGCCAAATGCATCCCTTGAGATGCCTTTCTCTACTACAATTCAACTCTTAAATCCTGTAAATGTTATTGCAGCTGTAACCTTACCTTGAATGGGAAGCAGGTTTTGCTTGAAAGATTTACTCTTGTCATATAAGATGGCTTCATAGCCATGAATACCATTTATTGACATGACACTGAAGTTGTAATTTTTCTTTGGGGGCGGTGGGATTAAAAGCTTTTTAGGGAGTTTGATGAGTAAAATTGATATCTACAGCAGCATCTCTTGGTAAGGGGATAATTAAGAAGATATTTCTGACAGGAAAATCCAAAAGGAGGGCCCTCACCCATGGCTCTCCTTTCTTGATTCTTTTGCTCCTGCTTCCTCTTTTAGGGCTCCTGATCTTCATGGTAACTCCATACAAAAACCTATTATTAAAAACACTCAAACTAAAGCCATACTCCTCTCACAGGAGATTACATTTTCACAGAAATGAAAGTCTCAAGCCAAAGGAATCAACTGCCTAGGTAGGATTTCAAACATGTCAAATGTACCAGTTGGACATTAAAAGAGTTTTATTAAAGAAACCTTTTCTTTTACTTACATCATGATAAAAGTAAATGAGAATAGAAATAATAAGGATAAGATTTTAAGTTTCTCAAAGGCTAAGAACTTTTAATGTAGTACTCAGGGCATAGATTAACCTCAGCTACTAAAAGTAATAGTGCAGAAATGGGCAATAGCAACATGGTGCTTCCAGATATCTTTTTTGCACAATATTTCTTTTGTTCTACCTAAAAATTCTTTGTCTGCTCTGATAATTCTCTAACTAAATCCTAAATCAGGGCCAGGCATGTACTTGAGGTGAATGAACTCAAATCCAGCCATCAGTTCAAAGATTTTTTGGAGTAATCCTTCTTTTTTGATTCTTTATCTCTTCTTTTTCTGAGTTTCTACTAAATCCCACTTATTCTAGGATTCCCATAATTCAGGAGAAGAAATAAAAATTATTCAAATTAAGGAGTTTAGGCTTAGTTTCACTATATATTAGGGCTGCAAGAACTGCTACATATCTCTTAATCTAAAAACCTGATAACACAAATGAAAAGCTGACTTTCGGAAAGATTCATTGGTTGGTGAAATTTCAAATGGCTGTTTATGGTAGAATTGGCTCATATTAATTTATGAGGTTATTTCCATGAATAAGACAATTCCAGTTTGAATCTCACAGTGTAGGAAAAATGAAGAAAAATGGTCAGGACCCCTGCCGAGCATTTGATGTAAATATGCACGTGCGTGCAGGTGTTCCTTGATTATCGTCTAATGTAATTGAGCATTTGCACCCAGGTGTCTTGGGTTATGGACTTAAGTATAAAGGACAAGCAGTTGTGATCCACAGGGCCGCCCTCCCCAAGGATGCCCCCAGGAGGCCATGCACTGCCTCCACTGGAGACCATTGCTGCCAGCCGTTGCTGCCAGTGTCCCCTGGATGCCCCGAGAGGCCACCTCTGCTGCTGCTACTGCTGCTACTGCTGAGAACTGCGCTCGTGTCATCTGCCATGGCTCCCAGGATCTTTCCCAATTACCTAGCGTGGACCTGCATGTGAGGGGTCTATGACCCAGCCTGGAATGTGAGGAGTCTGGTGACCCAGTCTATACAGTGGGTTTGAAGGGTCTGAGTCCTACCCCTGAAAATACAAATGAAAACTTAGTGTCACTAAAATAATGAAATGTTTTGGCTCTAATTATGAATTGCCTAGCCATACAATTAGCATAGCTATTGCCTCAACCCGACAACTTGCATAGTTGTGTAGCTTTACACACAGTTCTTCCTACTCGAATGTTCCATCTTGACCAAGCCAGTACCTTAATTCACCCATTTTCTACCAGGAAGTTTAACATGCTCGTAGGTGGTCCTTACTTGTGAGAATGTGGTAATTGCATTTCCTGGCAGAAAGCCAAGCCAGATATAAAACTATGGCTATCCCCATGGGATTATCACACATGTGAACATGAGGGAGGTAGAACAAAGTTCAGAAATGACTGAATGGAGTACATTTCCATCTCCTGCAGTGCTCAGCAGAATGGTTTTAATAGCAGAAAAGATAGTAGAGGAGATTATTAATGATCATGAGTGAAGATTTATCAGATGGTATCAAGGCCAGAAATGCACAAACCCTACCTTGATCTAGCTACTCTTTTTTTATGTTTTATTTAAGTGATAAATGAATAAAAGACATCATCAAAGAGAAAAAAAAAATCATTATTTTATCTAGGCTTATACCCCAACTTTTTATTTACTTGTCAAGATGGGAGAGGTTACTAGTGCTGTGAAATTTCTTTTTACTTATTAAGTCTAAACCTGAATTTAGGGTTGCAGCCATCCTCTGATACCCCAATGGAAAGAGAGAGGAAGGGAATGCCAGAAGCCTGACTGGCTCAGCTTACTGCTTATGCATAAGCCATACTCTTTTAATCCTCACTGTGAGAGAGAAACCGAAGGATGACAATCTGCAGACCAAAGGTTTGAACCTGACTGCAAGAAAGGAAGAAGATAGAGTATATATGTATTGTGTATTAATGTGCAGTAACTGCACAATTGTTAGTATGGGCAAATCAGCATCATAGACTCAATCAGTCAGAATAGATTTTCCATGGGAAGTATAGGAGTGAGGTTGAGATCATTCAGAAGGAGCAGAAAGAACTAACACCCTTCTAAATGTCTATAAGCATGTACCTATTTCTTGAAGACATAAGTCATATTCTCAATCCTCAATCTCTTGGTGTTAATGGAAATAATTGACATTTACCTAGAATGAATTAACTGCAGAGATTCAATATAAAAATATATAGTTCAATGCAAACTTCATTTGTAATGTAAAATTCCTCTTTATATTTAAAATGCTCTTGTCATGAAGAAGTGTATTCTGTACATATTTAGTATACATATGTAGTTTACCCTTTACAAGGCCAGTTCTACACTATGCAGACTGGAACTAGAAATCCAGTCTCGAAGGCCTTTTCTCCCCCACAGAAGTGTGGTTTCCAAGCAATAAACTGAGGTCAACCAGTGTCCGTAGTTTTTATTTTTAGTGTAGATCAAACAATGACCTCAAGTCCCCCTTAATGCCAAACATATTATGAAAGAGTTCAGGGTCAAATCATTTACATTTCAACGAGAAATATGTTTTACTCTGATATGCTGGCAATGGTACAGTGCAAATGACCTGCTTTCACACATTCTCGCTTTGCAAGGCTTTATAGCAATTGGCTTGAAATTTGGAACACTTATCTCTGAGTTTCATGCCTCTGGTATATGAAGGAATGCTTTTGTAGAATTTTATCCGGTTATTTCTATTGAATTCCCACCTCCATGAAGTTATAGGAAATGAGAACACAGATTAATTGTCAAGTACAGCTTCTGCTATTAAAAAAAAAGTCAATTTATTTTTAGCCTTTTATATAGGATCAGATTTGGGATGGAAACATTCATGTCTATGTATTGCCTCATTAAATCATCTTAATCAACAAACAACACTTTTAAAACAGCACATTCTATTCAATTTCTGCAAAGAGGAAAGACAGCACATTAGTATGAAATCAACATGGAAACCAAGCCACTGTGATGTTTATTAAACTCTTTATATTACAAGTCCTGCTTTTATTTTCCTCCAATTACACTGAATATCACAGTGTAATATTCAGGTTAATCTAGATGAATTTTAAACTTTCCTCCATTTTGAGTTTCCTAAGTTAAGCAAGTGAGCCCACATGGAGGCAGTGTTAGTATAGTGGTTAAACACCAGATTTTGGCCTCAAATTGTGTAAATTGACTCCTGATTCAACTACCTGCTACTTGTATAACTTTGGGAAATTTCCTTAATTTCTTTGTCTTAGTTTTCTCATTTGAAGAAAAACAAGATAAAAATATAATGTCTTCCTCACAGGGTTGTTACAAACACTAAATGTGATAATGTATGTAAAAGGCTTACAAATTTCTATCATATACAGTAAACGCTTAATTAAATTTCAGAGTTAAAATAGAGTAATATATAATGGAGAGGTACTTTTTTATTCTATGAAGTGTTTATAATTTAGCTCTTTGGATATTATCTAAGGTAGTATGTCATCAAAAGTTAAAGTGAGTGGTACGGAAAAGGCTTCAGGCATTTAAGGAAAACAGAGATCAGCGTCAACTAGAATCTAAGCCTAGCTTCGTAACTTAGCAATTGAGTGCTTTCAGGAGAAATGGTCTCAGTTTTCTAAAAGTTTCTCATCTTTAAATTGAGTGCAATTATATGAATCTTTCTTACAGTATTAATATGAAGCAAGAGAGTCTTCAACTGGAAAGTTATATTGCAGCTTAATAGTATTGTCTCCAAGGATATTACAGAACATGTGGAATTAGACAACTTTGAGAAATACAAGGATTGAGGAATTTTCTCTAATATATAATGCATGCACCAGAGCATCAGTATTTAGCTTCAGTATTAAATATCAAAATTATATTTTGAAACCTTAAAAATTGGAAACCAGGATAAAACTTACCTTAACAGTCCCCTCAGCTTTCATGTTAGTTGGATATGTGTAAATCTGCATAAATGTTCTTATCAGATGAATGACTTAATTAAATTAAGTTTGTAATTACAATGCAGATCTTTCATCCACAAATTAAAATATATTATGTAAAAACTCCAAATTAGATTTAGGTTTTATTGTAATAAAGATTTACACATAGCTAATGAGACAATATGACATTTATATTTGCATATAGTATTATAAAGTGCACTTAAACGATTATCAAATTACGTGCAGAATTGTATAATTTAAATCAGCATATTTTGAAAAGACACAATCAATGCAAGGTTTGATGTTTAGATAACTTTAAAATGCTACCTTTCTAAGCCAAAAGTGATATTTATATTTGTCCCAACTGCTCTGGTATTTAATTTAGATGGTGTGTGAAGATCTGCAAGAAGATGATTCGGAGCTCAAATTCATTTTGTTTATATTCTCACATCTGCCACCCATCCTTGATTAGGGATATAAGTGTCCTTCTATAGCTTCTTGCATTTATGAAAAAGGGAAATGACTGTTTTCTTCCATTCAATCATGAACTTGATTGCTATGAACAGAAAATGTCTCCTATAGGAAGGAAAGAGATAGCATAAGGATCAAACATAAACAATATCAGCTAGCCAATGAGAATAAATGTTCCAACTACATATTCCAACTACATTCGGGAGATCACATCCACTTTTCTGAAGCAGCATGGTATTCCTCTGACCTCCAATATATTTTAATAGAATACAACCCCATTCCTAAAACTAATCCCTAGAAGTCATTTGACATATAATTTCAATTCAACTTTTGCATTAAATTCAAAGTTTTATTTTATACCCCCTCAATATAAATCAAGTCCTTTCTGATCCCCAGGATTTCCTCTTAGCTTTTATCTTGAACAAATAATTTTTTTCTCCTATCTGCTTCTATCCACTAATTCTTGCTTTCACTTCAATGTAGTATTCTTTAGTAGTCCAGGCCTCAGCTGTTTCTGAGTTTTCTGTGTTCAGAGAATGTTCGATTTATCCCTGGGCCAAGCCAACGGTGGGAACCTAACATAGATCCCTAGACAACAGAGCACAAAATAATACTATGTAAAATAGAGATGCAGGGCAAGGTTTAAGTCTCTTTGTCAAGTCTAGATTGACATGAAAATATGAGTAGAACATGGTGAAATGGTTAATAGCATGTACTATAGTATCAAACCACCCAAATAAATACTGACAAATTGTCAACAATCCAGAATTTTCTATAGTGTACACATTCTAGAAATTTGGAAACCATAAGCAAAAGTGTATTTAATGATTTTTTGTAATTACCAAAAGAGGTTCTAAAAATACTAAAATTTAAGTGGAAATTGAAAAAGGCATCGGTTTTTCTTAAACAGATCAAAATGCAACACCAGGGAATAACTTCTGCAAATCTAAAACAGAGCATTTTGTTTCCTTCCTCCCCACCCTAACTAAAGACTTTCTCTTTATTCACACACTTTCAACCCTAGTTATCTTATATAAAAATTAGTCACTGTTTCCCTCTTGAGGACTACAGTAAGCCTAACAACTGGTTTATACTCAAGGTATGGAATAAGAACTGACTTGAATCCATTAATCTTTTTTTAACAAACTAAAATTTATGTGCAGTGGGGCTGGCTGGGTAGATCAGTTGGTTAGAGCATGATGCTGATAAAACGAAGGTCCAGGGTTTAATCCCTGTATTGGCCAGCCAGCAAAAAAAATACATTAATTTAATTTAATTTAATTTAATTTATGTACATTGAAATTCACAGATACTAATTACAAATTTGATGAGTTCTGTTAAATGTATATTGCTGTGCAAACACCATCTCTCATCAAGATGTAAAACATTTTTCTCACCCTACTAAATAAATCACATTCTCTGCTTGTTTGTCTGATAAATTATTAATTGAAGAACATTTTCCATGCTTGATTATAATGTCTTCTTTAAAGAGTATATTTTTCATAAGTTGGTTGCTTTTATGGATAAAGTTACTTGACTTCAAGTTCACTCTAGCATCTCTTCACTTTTCTTTTTACACATGGTTATCCCAACTGTTAGAAAGTATAAAAATTATGTGTCTTCGCTAGTAGACAATTCTACTAAGTAAATTACCAAAGGAATAAATTATCTGGTGGAAGACTGAAAGATAGGACTAAATGATCTGTAGGGACCACTTCAGGCCTAGAATATTTTGATGTAGCAATTGAAAAAATAGTCAAGAAAAAACAGTATTCATTTAGAGCTTTTTATATACCAGGCACTATATAGATGGTGTTACATTTATAATTTCATTTCACTCCATCAGTAACACTTTGACCATATAGTTAATACTATCTATATTTCCTTGATGAAGAAAGATAGACTGACCAAGGCCATTCTGGAGTTACGTGGCCAACATAGGAATTGAATCTAGATATACTTGTCCCCAAAGCTTTTAATTTTTTACTGACTTTTTCTAGATCTATGACTTCTATTTTTTAAAATTGAATTGTTTTTTCCTTTTTCATTTGAGTTCTACATATAATTGTTCCTTCTGAAGACATGAGAATACCATTAAAATAATTTACATAGATGTCCTTTGTATCAATGGGTAAATTTTACTAATGAAACTGGAGTCCATTTCTTAAGCACAGAGATCTTTTTTCTTTGATCTTCTTAATAACACTGATCTAGACAATACACATGGTTGGAAATACATTCACTATCTGTTTTTGTTAATGGTGCAGAAGCAACAGAAGCAAATTTTCTAAAGACCTAACTAGCTTCAGAGTCTAGATATAAATACTCTGTGTTTTTGTTTTTGTTTGTTTTTGTTTTCCCTTATCACATCTAGGAACAAACTATTAGGGTCCAAGATAGGTCTTTTTTCAAAACAGTGGAAAAGGGCAATATAATATCAAGCACACCATGTAATTTTTAATTGCTGTTGCTATACCTGTTGCTGTTGTTAATCACCAAATCTCTTGGAACAGACAGCACCCACAGTAGCCTCCTATTCACTGTGCTGGAGATGTTCCATTGCTCAAGTTGAGAGGTTAAAAAGATTTTAAGTACTCATTTTTTATGTCATATTATGACACTAATATAAAATAAAGAAACTATTCGCCATGACAAAATGCTAATAAGAATCTCTGCTAATGAGGTCTTTGTCATATTAATGAAAATAAATGCCAATATGATATAAAACTATTATGAGTAAAAATTGCTAATGTGGCAGCCCTCATAATGTGGGGAAGATGTTGAATACAAAGCAAAGACATTGGGAGTGTGTGTGTGTGCATGTGTATGTGTGAAAGAAAGAGGCTGAAAGAGATCCTGAGATGTTATTTTAATCTCATCAAAGAAATAGAATCAAAAACTATTAAGGAGGAAGAAAAGTGCTAATATTAAATACACAAAGAAACAAAAAAGATATTCAATGGAAAAGGAGCTCTTTATATTCTGATCATAAGAGTTGTTGTGGTAAAGTTAATTTATATTTCCTTGCATGAAAGAAGTAAAATAAAAAATACATAAAGCACTTGACCAGAAATGCATGTTGTCTTTGTTAATACACTCGTAGGAACTCATAATATTACGCATAAGAAGAAATTCTTATGAGATGATGTATCATGTCTTTGAACATATGTGTGATTTTTTATCTTGATGAAAACAGAATTTGTATGCTTTCTTATGAAGGCATTTGTATCTAATCAATTATTTAGAAAAGCTGGAAGGTTCCAGAATGGCATTTATTCATGTGGCATCCTCTCTTTGATCTACCTCCTACTTTAATGTTGCTTTAATAACACTATCTATCAAGAAAAAAAAAATCTACTTCGCACTTGCCAATAAATTACTTGTGATAAGTTACATGTGAGAATCATTTATTCAAAAAGTGTGCTTGACTCCTGGTTGATAATATAACCACTTCAAGAGGAAGCTATTAATTCTGAAAATCAAACCCTAACAACTTGCCTACGTGATAAAAATGGGGCATTATAACTCGTTATTAATACATCAGAATTGGGTAATATTATAATAAGAAGAGGCTATGGAAATTAACTTGGCCTTCACAGAAATTAACTAACAGTATCCTCGACGTGTGGCTTTACAGTATCTGCCAGATTATCTCCAGATTATTTCTTCCTTCCTGGGATAATCTCTTCTTGTCCTGGAGTCCACCTCCAATAGCTTCTTAAGGAAGGGTGTAAAGTAGATATATTTGAGTCTTCAAATGTTCAAAAACATTTTTATACTTCCTTCATATTTGACTGGTAGTTTCAGTTGGCAAAAAATATTGGTATATTAATAATTGTTTCTCAGAATTTTTAGATATTTTTCTCTTATTCCTGTTGCTGCTGTTGAGAAGTCTGTGACATTTCGACTCTTTTTTTTATAAGACATTGGTTTTTTTCTTGAGTTTTGGGGGACCTGTCTTTATCAATTTATCCTCAGTATTTAGAAATTTTATAATGATGGCACTTAGTGCCATATACAAAGGGTCTTCAATAAGTTCATGGAAAGATTTGGTTTTAATTCTATTTTTCAACAAAATTTTTGAGATACCTTTATGTATGTATATGCGTGTGTGTGCAGCACACGTGTATGTAATTACATTATATACACATTACATGTATATAATTATATATATTTCTCCATTGAATGGGCCCCAAAAGTACCCCAACCAATACTGAGATTCATTCTCTTTGGTCTGGCAAATATTCTTGCACTTGTTGATAATTTTATTTCTTCCATTTCCCCTGTTGCCTAATTCTCTAACTACTAATGATAAGATATTGGTCCATCAGTATTAATGCTCCAATTTTATTACCTTTCCTTGTTAATTTTTGATTTTTAATCTACTGTTTAGGGATTTCTTTCATGGGAACACCATGCCTCACCCTCATCTTCCACAGCACCTGGTACCTCCAAGTCCTGAATCTTCCATATTTCTTTGGATGAATCATCTTTCTTCACATTGATCTTCCACTCCATGGCCATGGAGTTGTAACTTCCTTGACGTTACTAAGTTAGGCCACATGAGGTTTCCGAGCCTTTGTGGAAATCTCTCGCCCACTCTGTAGTTTTCTCTGGCCTTATGGGTTTGTGTCTTTGCTGTCATTTTAGTGGTACCTTAGGGGGGAAGAACTGGCTTTTAAAGAATCAATGAGATATTGACAAGGCAGAAAGGGGAACAACTGGATCTCAAGGAAATGTACATTGAATGGAACAATTTTACAAAACTAGAATTTATTAAGATCCTTGAAATCTCATCATGCAGTGATCCAAACCCTGTATGACAGCTAGCTCATCTCATTCCATATATAGTGATATATACTGTCCAACAATAACTTTAGTGTTCTCAGCTGACACTAACAAGCCATAAGCCTGTAGGTCATGCAGTACTGAAAATTGTAAGTATTTTTCTACACATCACTTTGAAAATCAAAATAATGAAATCCATAGCAAACTTGTCTACTTTAAAAACAACATTTCCTTTACACAAAGTATATAAAATTAACTTATTTCAGTTCTCCAATTTTTAATCCATCATAATCTCACATTTGTTATATTAGTCTTTAATACAAACACATCCTTACATACATTTCAAACAAGTGTTGCATAAAAAGATAATAAACCCTATCAAAAGTATTGGGTGATACACTCTTTGCTGCTATTACTTCAAATATTTTTATTTTTTATGGTTCTTATACAATTATGGTGTGACAGCAGTTGAAATTCCAAAAGGACAAAGGTAGTCATGCAAAGGGGCAGTCATGGCCTCTTGCCTCTCTTGCATGTGCTTCTACTGTTCTTCAGGCTGGAAGAGAATTCTAGACAACACATGGCAGAGAAGTAAGTGCCCACCCTGCCCTCCAGAGGACTTAGCAGGAAACCACTTTGGTATAATTGGGGGCCACTGAAAGGCTTGCTTGCCTCAATACATCTAGATTCCCTTTACCCAGTTTATGCTGTTCTAAACACCGTGGACATGACTACATGTGTGCTGTTTAATAAAGAAAATTTAATGAGAACCTACCGTGCACCAAAAGACTATAATTGGCATATCAGCATGTATCATATCTGCAAAACAATCATATAGACAGTCCCCATTTTAACTTATGAAAAATCTAATGTTCAGAGCTCTTAATTAATTTCTCTAATTCTAACCAGCTAAAAATTGGCAAAGCAACGAGCTGAATCTCATACTCCCAACATTGATAATTCTCATTCCATATTTTCAATCTCCAGTCAGGTATTAAGTAAATATGGGCAGCTATCATAAACCACAGGTTTTAAAATTCTGTAAGTGTGGATAAAAGATAAAAATGAAGTCGAAATAGGGCAACAGTAAATAATAGGCAAATATTTTACTAGTATCTACTCTTTCTATTTCAGTTTTGACACCCCCCCAATAATAGAAATAGATACTAATAATTGACTCATCTAATCAATTTAAATACAAAAATAATTCTAAAACTTTGTGGATTTCTTATACTCAAGTTATAGACGAGCAAGTAATGTAATTAATGCTACCAATTTACCTGAGTTCAGAATAAAGTTACTTTATACGATGTTAAATTGCCTCCCAAATCTTAAAAGACTTTCAACTCTGAGTATCCTTTTAGGACATGTCAGTATCCTCTAGGTGCTTTGGTTTGAATGAGACATGAATACTTATAACCAAAGCAGTGGAGACAAACCATGCTCATAAATATCTACAAATGTAGAGACCCGTACACATTCTTACTTCATGTTATTTTTCCAATATTGTATCAGTAGTTCTCTAAACAAACAAAAATATGTCTCTACAATTTTCTATTTCTTGCCTTTTCTTACTCTACTCTCTTTTCTTATTTCCATATTTACCTACAGTCAAACCCCACCTTCTTTCAAGGAAAATTCACGTACCTCCTATACTAACATTTTTCCTGATCTACCCACTTTCTAAAACTATCCATTATTTATCCCTTCTATGGGGTTCTGTAACATTTCACTTTTAACTCTTTTGTGTAAATTATTACTGTCTACCTTGTATATACATGATTGGGGTTCAGGATGCTTATGCTATTAACCTACATATCCACTGTCTCTTCCTGTAGCTATATGTACACAACAAAAGCATAGTATTTTACTGAATCATAAATGGAAAAAAAAAATGTTTGAGGATCCCTAAAAGATAAACAAGATTTTGCCAACACAAAGGGGAGGATCTGGGCAGTCAACAGCCCCAAATGTATCAGTTAATTTTTGCCAATTCATCTATCAAAGGAGGGTGGGATGGCAAGGAGGAGGATCAGTCATGTGGTAAAAACAGAAGGCAGGAATTAAAAGGTTTGAAGACCTCAGTCACTGATCTGAATTTAGAAACAGTCACTAAAGAGAAATAATGTCTGACTACATAGGCAAAAACTTAAAAATGGTTATGTACAAGGTAAGTGAGAGCATAGGAGGCTTTGTGATAAAGGAATATGACTAAGTAATCAGAGCTTTTGCATGGCACCCCATACAAATTTTGTGTGACTTGCATAAAATTGTGACTTGAAGAAAATTTGTGTGTGACTAGCAGAACTGTAAAACAATTTGATGGAATATTATATCTGGGACATGCTAGTGTTATGTAAATGAGCCAAAGCTGGTCTCTGAATACTGGCCATTATGTTGCTTACTTCTTCACAAGAGGTAGGGACCACAGGTGCCAAAACCAAAATTTTACACATTCAATTGCTTTGAACATAGCCCAAATAAGCATATTTTAGCCACTTGGAGCCTGACTGCTCTTCATACCCTATGAAACTGCACCAATATTTGCTAGCCATAGGTAAAGCAAACTCTTGGGCTGTAGAAGACCCCAAACTACTGGTGCCCTTGGAGCTTTCTTACCCAGAGATTATCCATCTTGCTGCTGAGCAACATCATCTAGACACACAAACCCTGCCTCTGAGTCCCCTCTTCTCCAGGAATTCCCTTGTCCTCTTCAACTTCTAGGTGGTGCCCCCATGCTACTGTATCTGGAAGGTATCCTGCTTTAATGGACTTTCCTTGGCATTTAACTTGTCAAAGCACCACCCACATAAAGTTCATTGTGTGCTACTGCTACTTTGTGCTCATCTATTTTTCTTTGATCAGCCCCCAACTCCTGGAATTTATGGCAGCTAGTTAATTCTAACTTACACTGGCTGATGGGGCCACAATCACATTGATATTAATAGAGTCTCCTAATCTAGGAAAGGATTAAACATGCCAATAGGCAAGTCCCATGAGACAAACTTAGCTGAACTAGGAAGACTAAATCAGAGAAAACAGGGCATAGCCTAGTTAAAGAAAAATCAGAATAACAGCAAAAAGATGTTTGTTTTCATGGAGCTAACAGGAGAGACATATTAACCACGTTTTTTTGTTTGTTTGTTTTGTTTTGTTTTCTGTTTTAAGATGCTTTGACGTCGTGGGGTCTTGCAGATTAGGGGAGGGACTGCCCCTCCTAGGATTAGCCAATTTCTAGAGATAGCAACCAACTTGGCTGTGGGCATCAGTTTGACATGCAAACCAACCAATTCTGAGTCCATATCCTCTTTATACCTGCTTTTATCAGTCTGAGACACTGTCTCTCTGCCTCAAATCATCCCAGGACCGGGTACCAGGCAGATAGAGACCACGCTTAAAGCCCAGAGTCCATCAAAATTATTCAAACTCTGCAGTCCTAAGCCTGCTCAGCTTATCTACCCTGCGTCACCTATTTCTTCCCAGGAAAACCCTGCTAAAAGCTCTGGCCCATGCTTTCCCCTCACTCTGCCTCCTCACCAACTCTGGGGCTTCCCCATGTGGCCCTGCCTGGCAGGACATGCCCCCTTTTTTGGGGAATGGTGGGTAACAAAATACCTTTTCAATGGCAATAGTCTCCTGGTCTGTTTGCTTTACCACACCTGAATAAAAACAAAATCCCAGCTACCTTTGAAAACAAGGTGTTTTTCGCAGATATCTCAGAAACATCAGGGAAGGACTCCTGTGTCATATCCTCTGACCTCTGCCTGCACTCCCCTGATGACATTGATGTGACTACTTGGAGTCACTGTGCTGCAATACAAAGAATTTGGGGCTTAGGACAAACATAGCCAAGGTTCTAATCTTACTTTTGTCACTTTCTGGTTGTTAAGTTGAGTAAGTTGTTCAACCTCTTCAGGTACCTATTTCCACATCTATAAAAGCAAGAAAATATTATCTACATTGAAAATAGGGTATGAAGAAAAAACATATTAATTTCTAACAAAGTATCAGGGATCTAGTAAGTACATTGCAACTGTAAATTATCTTTTCTTTGGACTTTAAGTAAAATTTATGAATAAAAATATTTTAGGTGTTGTTTTGTGGGGATCTTAAAGCTAATGTTAGGCCAATGTCTAGAAGTTACAAGAAGATTGATTTTGGCTCAGTATCAAAAAGAGCAACTTGTGGTTTCAGCCTCAATATGTACAGAGTTTGGAAGTTGTCACTCCCATACTGTAAGAAAAAAGCTAAAGAAACTAAAAATCAATAGTTTTTGTAGACCCATCAGAGAACTGAGGTCACAGACCAAACTCCAGAATCTAGAGAGACAGGCAAATAGCGAAAATCACAGTCAGGATCAGTTTCCCTGGAGCAAAAGATGCTGAAGGAATAAATTAGTAGGAAACACATGGTAACTTTGATTAATTGCTAGAGGTGACATGGGGACTGACAGGAGAGTGGGAAGCTCCTGGGAGATGCAGTCTTGGCAGGGGGCTGGGGGAAAAGCACAGTTTCATGGGTTTTACTTCCAGGAATCGCACCAGGTTCTGAGGGTGAAAAGCAGAGAAAAACTCCTCCTGTTTCTGATAGGGGGAGAGAAATAGTAAACATTTTGAAATATGCCTAGAGTGACTAGAATGCTCTCCATAACTAAAACCTACTCCACACACGGAAGACTTTACCAGAGCCTTATCTCACCTGGGGGGAGGGGAATTACCCAACTCCAGCTTTCTGTCGTCTTCCTATATTACCTGAGGAAGGAAACAAGAAGTGGAGAAACACTTGTGAAGGTCACATCCCAGGTGCACAGTCACTAAAAGTTTGAGTCTTAGTTGGGGGATTATAGAATGCTTATGATATTACCCTTTCCCATGATATAAAATGAACTCCAGTAAAATAACACTGGATTAGAGCTGAAAGAACTACATGGGATAGACTCTATTTAAGGAAGAGATTCTATGGAGACTATTTGGACAAGTAAAGTGAATGATAGAAATGTTATAAGGAGGAGGAGGAAAGAATTGACAATACTCTATACTAGGTACCTGTATTTCCTGTAAAATGGTATAGTGCTATTTGCAAGTGGACTTAAATTAGTCATAAATGTAAATTTTAAACTCTACAGAAACCACTAACTTTAAAATAAAAGTAGGAGTTCTGGTCAAGATGGCAGAATAGACAGTCCCCAGTGTCATTCTCTCACACAAATCAACCAATTTACAACTATAAAAATGTAACAACAGCCAAGCTGGGGCCGCTGGAGCTCAGGAGAAGAGGAGGCGAGACCTATGGAGTTCATGACAGCAGGAGAAGCCACGATGAGAGAAAGAAAAAACTGCTCGGAGCATTTCGGGCAGTGGCTGCTTTAAGGCTAAAACTGCTGAGTACATGGAGCAAGAGCCAGCAGAAGCCACAGCTGTGCCCTTCAGATGGAGTTTTTGGAGGCAGCAGAGGAGAAGAGGGCCTTGGTGGCCCCCAGGACAACAAGACCACTAATAGGATTCCTGTGGACCACGCAAGAGTGAGGAGCCAGAACAGCTGAAAAAGGGGAGCCAGTCAGAGGCCAATGAGTCATTGCAAGGGACAGGTGCAGGGCCCATCCCATGGGAAGTGTCTGGATGGGCAGAGGGGGAGACAGACCCACCAGGAGAACACTGGGACACAGCAAGGACAGCCAATCTGCTCCCCAATCAGCACAGGACCACTCAGGGGAGGCTGGTCAGGAATGCAGAATTGCATGGGGTACAGTTTGATGAAAAGACTGAGGCTCACATCAGAGTATATACACAACACAGGTTCGCCTGGTCTCTGGAGAGCTGGAAGTACCTATAAGGTCAACCATTAAACCCTGAGCTGCACAAAAAGTCTTCCCTAGGGAAACAGCAGCAAAGCAGCAATGTAGCTCAACCACACAACTCAAGTACTGGTTCCCACAGGAAGTTCTCCTGTTTTAGAAGTAAACAAGTACAAAAAATTAGTTCTGGCCCAGGCACACCACCAGCACCTCAGGGCTGCCAAGAGACCTGAGTCCTGGAGCCAGGGACCAGACTACCCACCCACAACCACGCACACTGCCAGCACCTCGAGGCCCACCCAGGGGCCCAGGGCATGGAGCTGTGGACTGGACCACCCACCGACATCCAGGCCCACCACCAGCACCAAGGAGCATGCCAAAAACATCACCTCCATGTGGGTGGCCCGCTATAGCCACCACAGTAACCACAGCTGACACAAAAGTGCCTAGATGTCACAACCACCACGCAGATGGTCCGTCAGCCACTGGAGTGCATTGACACAAGGAGAGTCACCAGCAGAGACCAAAGAAAAGAATAGGATGTCTCAATCCACACAGCTCATTCCAGAGTGAGAGAAGAAGCATCTGCTCTATGATAATATTGGGGGAACTGAACACACCTTTCAGCATTGGACAGATCATCTAGGCAACAAATCAGCAGAATAACCATTACTTGTTCATAGGGAGAGAATAAATATACGGTTATCAGTGGTGGGAGGGAGAGGGGGATAGGGAGAGATTGGGCAAGGGGTAAAAAGAATAAGTACAATTTGTAACAATACACATACTAATAATATTGATTTGATCAACATATGTCAACATTGAATCCCAAAATATGTATAATCAATTATGATTCAATAAAAAAAGCAAAAATAAAAACAAAGTACGATTGATATGTCATTAAAAAGAAATAAAATGGAATCATTTAAAATGCTCAATTAAAAACAGAGAAGGCAGAAAAAGAGGAGAAACAAACAAAAAGAATACAGCCAACTAAGAGAAAACAGTTATACACATAGCAGATACAAATTCAAATATATCAACAATCACTTTAAATGTGGTGATATAAATGCACCAATTAAAAGACATTATCAGTGTGATACAAAAACAAGACACCCACTTCAAATATAGAGACACTGATAGGTTAAAACTAAAGGTATGAAGAAAGACATGCCATGAGAAAATTAATCAAAAGACAGCTGGAATAGCTATATTAATCAGATGTCATATATATTAATGTCATATATTAATAAGTGACATCAGAACAAGGAAAATTATCAGGTATAACAGAGGAATAACATAATGATAGAGGAGTTAATTCTCTAAGCGGGAAAAAAAAATCTTGAGCGTGTGTGCATCTAGCAATACTCTATTAAAATTTGTGAGGCAAAAACTAATAGAAAAATAGACAAGGAAAAATAGACAAATCCACTATTAGAGATGAAAACTTCACCACCTTCTTTCAAACATTGATAATTCAAGCAGGCAGAAAATCAGTAAAGATATAATTGACTGAACAGCACCATTAATCAATTTGACCTAATTGACATTTATAAAAATACTTCATCCAGCAACAGCACAATAAACATTCTTCTCAAGCTCATATGGAACATTTACCAAGATAGACCATTCTGGGTCATAACACACATGGTCAAATTTAGAAGAACAGAAATCATGCAAAATATGTAGTCAGATCATAATAGGATTGAACTAGAAATAAGTAACAAAAAGATAGCTTGAAAATCCACAAATATTTGGGAAATTGAATAATGTATTTCTTAAAATCCTGAGTAAAAATGTCTCAATTGAAAATAAACTCTCTCTCCACACACACACACACACCCTGTATCATTATTTTGACTAAATGAAAATTTAATTGAAATTTGTGGGATGAAGTGAAAACAAGGCTTACAAGGAATAGCATAGCATTAAATGCATATGTTAGAAGAGAATAGAGATCTAAAATTAATAATCTAAATTTAACCTTAAGAAACTATAGAAAAAGAGAAATTTAAAATTAAAGTCAACAAAATGAAAGAAATAAAAATTAAAGCTGAAATTAGTGAAATTAAAAACAAGAAAGCAATAGAGAAAGCCCAACAAACATAAAGCTAGTTCTTTAAAAAGCTAAATAAGAGTCATAAACCTCTAGCTATGCAAACCACAAAAAAAGATAAAAGACAGAAATTATCAGTATCAGAAAGAAAAGATGGGCTATCACTACTGATAACATTGACATTAAAAGAATAACATAGAAACAACTCTATGCTCACAAATTTAACACACTAGATTAAATAGTGCTAGAAAAGTTGGTTGTATGCAAACAAAAACAACAACAAAAAAACAAAAACAAAAAGATATATACAAATGGATCCTTTCACCTTTCACAGAAATTACATCAAAATTGATCAAAAACCTAAATATAAAAGACAATAGTATAACATTTCTAGAAGAAAACATAAGAAAAATGTAATTGACCTTGTATTTATTAATGAGTTCATAGACAACCTCAAAATCACAATCTATAAAAGAAAAAAAATTGATAAAATTGGACTTTATTAAAATTCAAAACTTCTGCTCTAGTAAAGACACCTTTGAGAAAATTAAAAAGAAAAGAAGCCACACACTGGAGAAAATATTTACAAACTACTCATCTGATAACAGACTTGCATCCAAAACATACAAAGAACTCTTAATGATAAGAAAACTAAAACCCACTTAAGAAGTAGTCAGAAGATCTGAGAAGATGCCTTACCAGAGAATGTAAACAGATGGCAATAAGCATAAGTAAAAATGCTCAGTTGGCATCACTGGTCATGAGAGAGTTGCAAATTTAAACAACATTGAAATACCTCTGAGATGTATCTATTAATATGGCTAATTTCCAAAGAGCTGACAATAGCAAATGCTGTTGAGAACACAGAAGAACAGAGAGTTTCATTCCTTGCTGATGGGAATGCCAACTCATACAACCACTTTGAAGATGGTTTGACAGTTTTTCTTACAAAACTAAACATAGTCTTATCATATGACCCAGCAATTTGTTTGAAAACAAAAACCTGTACACAGATGTTTACTGCAGCCTAATTCATTATAGCCAAAAACTGTAAGTCACTAATTTGTTCTTCAATAGATTAATGGATTAAAAAAATGAGGTTCATTCACACAGTGGAATATTATTCAGCAATAAAAGGAATGAGCTTTCAAACCAGCCAAAGGTAGGGATAAATAGCAAATGAACAGACTACTACTAAGTAAAAGGAGCCCGTCTTAAAAGGCTACATACGCCATGATTTTAATAGTTTGACTTTCTGGAGAAGAAACTATAGAGACAGTAAAATGATCAATGATCCCCAGGGGTCATCAATGGGAGGAAGGAATAGGTACAGCTCAGGAGGTTTTTAGGGCAGTAAACCCTAGATTGTAACGGTAGATACATAACACTATGCATTTGTCAAAGCCCATAGAAATTTAAAGAACAAAGAGTAGACCTTAACATATAAAATCTAAAAAAATAATTTGTGTGTTAGGAAAATCTCAGGACAGAATGCAAAATGTGACAAAACAAACTAATTGTATTGCAAATTTATGAAACAATTTTACTGAAGAGGATGCAGGGAAAAAGTACTGACCTAAGTAACTTTGGTAATGAGTAGAGTCTGTAAGATTAAGGGAAAACAATTGCACATGAGCATAGTAATCTAGTTGATAAAGTTGTTTTATTGGGGGTATAGGTTAATAATTCTCATAGTGCTATGCACATATACTGGAATTCAGCAATTAAGTAAATGGTTTTGGATGTTGGAGGCCAGGTTTCTCACTGTCAGAGCACGAATTTACAGGTAAGCAAGGGTATCCAAGTGAAAGTGGATTAGACTTGCAGGAATAACTTATGAAATCATGGTTTAATTCAATGAAGACAGATGATTACATATAGAAATATTTATATGTGTCAGTATATGCAAGGATTTAGTATACATACACTTATCTCCATGCTCTGTCAGCTGAGAGCACCTAAAATAAATGACGTATCAGTAGCAACAAGCACATCTAGTACCAAAAGTCTTGGTTTTTAACACCATTCTCCAATCTAAAGAACCAGGGCTTTTTGGAGAAATGGCTGATTCCCATACTGGGGCAGATTATATACAAGATGAGGTTGGAGAAACTTCTACTCCTAGTGCCAGAAGCAAGAATGTGCTAAAGAAAAGAAAAGAAAGAGAGAGAGAGAGGAAGAAAGGAAGGAAAGAGATGGAGGCAGGGAGGGAGGTGGGGAAGGAAGGGAATGAAGAAACCACACTGATAAAAGAGGTCTCCATGGCCAAAGCTGGAACAATGTGAACAGCCAAAAATAAATAAAACACTACTGGATCATAACCCAAACTATAAAATAAAAATGCACAAGTCCATACTGATATAAATAAATGATTGAATGTATTAATAAATGGATGAGATGCAAACCTCCCAAGAAGAATTTCAAATAATTTTTATAGATACTTCCCCCTCAATGAAGTTAGCATAACTGTACACTCTTTAGATGTGGGTTGAGCATAGTACTTCCTTTCAAAGAGTGCAGTATTTCCATATTGGGGGGAAGAGGCAGGGAGGAAAAGGGAGTTAAGGGTACAGTGCAGATACCTAGCAAACACTACCATAGCCAGGCTATCAAGGTGAATATCAGCAGTCATAAATTACATTAATACTATGAGTCCTTAGTACAAAGGACAAAAATAGCATCTTATCTCTGTGATCTTGCTCTTCAAATCCCACAACCTTAGTCTTATCTTCCTACAAAATATCTGACCAATACTCCCCAAAACTCTCAAGGTCATCAAAAACAAGGAAAATCTGAAAAACTGCAACAGCCAAGAGGAGCCTAAGAAGACGTGAGAACTAAGTGTAATGTGGTATCCTGCATGGGATCCTGGAACAGAAAGTAGACATTAGGTAAAAACTAAGGAAACCTGAAGACACTGTGACTTTCGTTAATAATAATGTATCAATATTGGTTCATTAATTATAACAAATATACTATATTAATGTAAGATGTTAATAATAGGGGAAACTGAGTAAATGGTGTTAAATAAAAATTCTTCTCACACTTGTTAAAATGGTAAGGAATACTTTACTCAGAACTATTGCAACAGGGGTTTTGCAATAGGAAAGAGAGCAAGCTCAACTCCAAATACACTAGAGATTAAGTGGGGATTTATAGTTAAGAAGCAAAGTGAGGGGGGTCAGTGGGTAGAAAATTACTAACAGGAGATATCAATGGAAGGGGGATTTTTGCCAAATTGCCTTAAAGGGATTCTTACTGAAGACAAGCCACGCTAATCAGATATCACGGAGGGAGAGTAAATTGACTCAGCAGAATTCTTGGTAAAACTGGACTCAGCAAGGATGGACACAGAGACTAAGGTCAAAGTTTAGTCAAGAAGAGTCTAACTTAAGTTTGATCAAGGAAAGAGTTTTTGTCAGGGATTTATGGGAACCACTTTTACTATCTCCTCAACGGTTTTGTAAATCTAAAACTGTTCTAAAATTCGTCTATTAGAAAAAAATATATGTATGCAAGGAAAAAAAAAAAAAAAAAAAAAACAGAGCTGTCCAAAGATGGAATGGGCTACCTTGGGATAAAAATATTTTCCTGTTATGTTATTTAATTTTCATAATCAGAATTGGGTGATGTATTAGTTAGTGTTCTCCAGATATTAACCATCACAGGTGACCACTCAGAAGCTGTTAGGAAGGGAATTAAAGCTTTGCTATGGTAATTGATCCTATCCAATCCAAAGACTCTAAGACGTTACGCTTCTACCATTTTGAGCGAGTCAAAATGGAGAAGTTAGGAGAGTATTATTTGTCTCCTATCGCTCATAGACCAGGTTTCCAGAGAACAGAATTTAGGGGAATCAATATGAAAATCATTTTTCAGTTTGTTCATATGTAGGATTCAATTGATCCTTACAAAGACCCAGAATAATTGCTAATATAATTAACACTATCAGTGTAATTCAGGCTCCAAATGGGTAAATATACTGAAACTATATTTGTAATTTTGTTTACAAATGAAAATTCATTTTATATTTCACCTTATAAGCAAACAAAAAGGAAGCATTTGCAAAGTGGGAACTGTTGGCAGAATGCTTGTCATCGGCACCTGCTATAAATTACCAGGGAAGTAAACTATGACACAGGAGCATTTTTATTCATCAAAATACTGCCAAGAAAATTATTGATGAATATGAGATAAAGAACCACAGGGTAGTGTTTGTCATTAATCAACTCTCCATGAGGATCTCCACAGGGATTGATATGAAATTAGGAAAACAAATTTGGTCAATTGTGCTGTTGATTGTTGAGGGAATGTTAAGTCATTGAAATGTAAAGTTTTTCAAATGTATTCCAAACTGTCATCTCATAAACAAACTTTTTCAAAACAGCCATTCATATGTTGGAAACTGTTGGTGTAATGCTTCTCTTGGGTACCCATTAAGAATTTTTTTAAAAAGGAAAATAATAGGAGAATAATAACAGTTCTTATTGGGCAAGCCGACTTGGAAGAAGTAACCAGAGTGTTGACATACTGTGAGAAGTTCTCATACTCCAACCTCCTTACTTAGTTTTACTTTTTCCATAGCATTTATCAATTTCTAACATACTGTATGTATTAGTACACATATTGCTGTCACAAGGTACCACAAACTGGGTGGCTTAAAAAACAGAACATTATTTTCTCACAGTTCTGGAGGCTAAAAGTCTGAGACCAAAGTGTCGACAGTGTTGTTTTTCTCTTGGGGCCTGTGAGGGAAAAAACTGTTCCAGGTCTCTCCCTTTAGCTTGAAGATGGTCGTCTTTATCTTGTGTCTTCACATCATTTTGCCTCTGTATGTGTTGTCTTCAAATGTCCTCTTTTTATAAGGACATCAGTCACATTGAATTAGGGCCCACCCTAATGACATTATTTTAATTTGATTACCTCTTTAAAGGCTCTATGTCCAAATACAGTCACATTCTGGGGTATGAAAGGTAGGACTTCAATATACGAATTTTGGGGGAGACAGTTCAGCTCATAACAATATGTCACTTATTTTTTTATGTTTATTAGTTCTTGTCTTTGCCATGACCACACCCATAACTAGAATATAGGTGCTGAGACAATATTATTCCATGTTTTGTCCAATGATATATCTCAATTACTGAGAACAGTACCTGGTACTTAATGGTTACAAAATATATTTGGATATATCGGATAAATATTCATAAAGTTATCAAATATTTATTGAGTACTCATGACATCCTAAGTATTTGGCATGGGTTGTCAAAAATTATATAATGCAGGCACTATAATTATATAGTTGGGGAAATATAAGTTTAGTGAGTTAAGACACTTGCCCAACACACCTCAGTTCACAAGATACGGAGCTGGAGGTTGAGTCTAGGATATCTGCTACATGATTATCACGCTTATCCTCCATGCTGTGATCTCCCTCAGTGGATAAAGCAGTGACTTTTGGTCAGTGATAGAGAGGGGAAAAAAGATATATTTATCTGGAAAACATTGACAAAAAGTTACTGTATTTCTATTTAAATAAATAAAACCCCATTTAAACAAAAATTGGTTATTATAGGCAGAATAGTAGTCCCCCAGAGATGTCCACATCATAAGCCCAGAACCTGTGACTATGTTTATGGCACAATATCTTACATGGCAAAAGAGACTTTGGAGATACAATTAAGGGTATGGACCTTGAAATGGAAAGATCATCCTAGATTATCTCAGTGGGCCCAATATAACCGTGTAAGTCTTTAAAAGTGGAAGAAGGAAGCAGAAGAGTAGGTCTTCAGAGAGATGAGACGTGAGGACTCTACCCACTACTGCTGGTTCTGAAGATGGATGAAGGGGCACAAGCCAAGGAATGCTGGCAGCCTCTAGAAACTTGAAGTGGCAAGAAAATAGCTTCTCCCCTCGAGTCTCCAGAAAGAAAGGAAGGCTTGCCAACATCTTGACATTACACCATTGAGACCTCTGTGGATCTTCTGACCTACAGAATTGTAAAATAATACATGTTAATGTTTCAACCACCAAGTTCATGATAATCGGTTACAGCAGCAATAGAAAAATAATATAGGGGTTAAGAACATGATTAGCAATTTTAAAAAGAAGGGAAATTAAATCTCAGCAGATACATTAAATTATACTAGCACTTAAGGGAATGAGAAGGAAAAAAAAAATCAGTCCTCCTTCGTAAGATAGACAAAGATTAAAAGAATAGTATCTAGTGCTGGCGAGCCCTGAGAAAGAAGCATTCTCACACACGCTTGGCAACATGCATCAAAGGCCTCACAAACTTTCAGGAATTAAACATTTAGAAGGTTATCCTAAGGATTGAATTATGAAATAGTACAATAGTGCAGAAAAGAAAGTCCATCAAAACATTGTTCGTAATATCCAGTACAGGTAACTACTTACATAACTAGCAATAGAGAATTGGTTAAATGAGTTATGATTTGTCTCTACCAAGGGATATGATGAAGCCATTTAAAATAAGGAGAATATCTATATTTATTAACTAGAAGTTAGTTGTTATACATTTTAAAGGGAAAAAAAGACATTTAAAGCAGAATAGTTTTGTTGTACATGTATGTTTTTTGATTTTTTTGATAGCTGGGTTTTTTTTTGTTGTTTGTTTATTTTTAATATTATGACACTAGTAAACCTCATATTCTGGGGAGGGGGTCTTAGCCTCAGTTTCACTAATCAGCCTTATCCTACCCCCTCATATGTATATCTATACAAACACACAAAAAAGAAGAACCCTTTTAGAGGTCAGGAACCATGTCTTCATTGCATCTTAGTGCACAAATAATGTCAACTTCCTAAAAATTTCATGCATGAACTCAAAGAGTCCTGAAAATACTCTCACATTTCTCCCATGTTTTATTTTCACAAAGCAGAGCTTGGACCATATTGCCCCTGCCCTCCTACCATCACCAATGTTAATGTTTTCCCACTACCTGCAAACTCTTCATCCCAGCCCTCAGCGATATGGCCCCAGGTTCCCTTTCCATTTTCTGCTCTTCCTTCTCTACAGGATGCCTACCCTTCCATCAGATTGGATTACTCACTGCTGGAGCACATTCCTCCTACCTTTGTAAAGCTTCTTCACATGGGACTCCCTTTCCCTGGAAGACCCTTTGTATTCCCAGTCTCAACCTCTTAGAAGCCACCTGCAATGTCAATTTCTTGAACACTGTTCTAACTTTCTCCCAAACATATGTGAAATTTTCCTCCTTTAAATCTCCCTCACATTTGCTATGTTTCTGAGACACATACCATCTCTCTACTTTTTATTAGCAATGGGTCTACTTGTTTTGTCCTTATGCTGGACTGCAAGTGCCTTGAAGGAGTACAGATTATGTTTCAAAAGTATTTTTATGCCTTGCAGTGTCAGGGATGCAAAGTGCCTTAGACACACACACACACAAAGTATTTAAAAGTAGCAACAGATTCAATTTAACTTCTTCCAGTTTAAATGCCTTTTATTTCTTTTTCTTGCCTACTTGTTCTCTGGCAAGGACTTCCAATGCTATGTTGAATAGAAGTGGCAAAAATGGATATATTTGTGTTTTTTCTGATCCTAGAGGAAAAGCTTTCAATTTTTCCTTTTTGAGTCAGATTTTAGCTGTGGGCTTTCATACATGATTTTATTCTGTTGAGGAACATTCCTTCTACACCTAATTTGTTGAGAATTTTTATCATGAATGAATGTTGAATTTTGTCAAATGCTTTTTCTTCATCTATTGAGATGATTATTTTGTTTTTACTCTCTATTGTAATACATGTATATTTTTCATATTTTATTTGTACTTTTATTTATATAGTTACATTGGAAAAATTCTGCAAAAACATAACACCAGTTTTCATCTAGTGATTATTTCTGGGTAATTTCAGACTGTTATTTCTTGTTACTTTTTGCAAATTTGTATTTCCAAATACATATTTCTTGAAACCTTGTCTAAATTCTTAAATCGTGAGCCCAGAGAACAGTATATCATATATGGCAATGTATATTAGAGGAAACAAATTTTATGAAGGAAATAGGATTGAGATAAAACACACAGACTCAAATACTAAAAACAGCTATTGATTGTTACGTACAAATCACTCTGCTAAGAAGTTTTCATGAATTAATTATTATTTTTGTTTTATTTAATCTTTTTAGGAACCCATTTTACAGGTAAAAAAATGAGGCTCAGAGATTTAAGCATGGCATTGAAAATTACAGCAAATAAGTTTCTTAGCCAATATTTGAACTGTTCCAGTTTGTCTACAGGATTTGGATGACTACAAAAAAAGAAAAAAGAAAGAAAAAGAACAGGAAAGAAAAGCAGGCAAAGGTGGAGTGAGATTAGGATTTGTAGCAAAATCAAATTTACATATAATCAGAGAAGATGGTACAAATCTAAATTAGTGAGTTCAATCCCCGCACTGATGCCCAGGATCCAGCTGAGGTGAGGCTCCCCAAATTCATGAGAGCTCAAGGTGAACATGAGGGAGACTATTTTGGGGCTAATCATATTTTGGAAATTTGGGTTTTTCTAAATTCAATGACCATACCAATTCTGAATATACATTATACACATTTACAGGCTCACAACAGAATAATACTTTCCAAGTCTGTACTTGTAAAGAAATGTACTTACTTGAAAATTTCACAGCTCTATTTCCATCTCCCCCTCATACCTAAAAAAAAAAAAAAAAAATCCAGAGTTAGTTACTGCAACTGTGCGAATACTTTATAAGTTGTGATTTAAATTGAATACAAAAAATCTCCTAGATATACCAAATATATATACTTCCCTGAGTCTTTGCACAAGCATTTATCAATTTCTAGACATGTATTTGCCCTCTTATTGAACTCTAATTGGCATTTCTCTATTTTGAATATTTTTAGATAAACCAATCTGACAGAAGTGTTTCTTCTGTCTATTAACTACAAGTGTGTGTATGTATGTATGTGTGTTTGTGTGCATTATAAATTAGGCATTCGATTAGTCAGTCTTTGCTGAACTTGTCTGACAAAACACCTGCTGTAGGAAATGATAAATGTCTTTCTTTGAGAGCATATCTGAACAGATACCATGACACCTGTTCATAAGCTAGCTATCTTGTTATGTCATTAGTACCTTGTGAAGCCCATAGTAGAGCTAGCTAAAGGCAAACCACCAAAGCTTTGTAGTTTTTGAAATGTTTTTATCTTATCAGATCATGGTTGTAATATCCCACCAAACTAAGTCATTGTCAACTTGCAGACTACAAAATATCTCCTGGGAATGGTTACACTATTCATTCATCAGGGGACCAAGATAATTAAGTCATTCATCAGTGCTGATGCTTGCTTGGATGTGTGCTGTTTCCTTGTTGTCCTGACCCTGGTGTGCCTGGTGCTCAGATAAAGCCTGTGATGGATATGTGAGCCATCATAACTACCTCAAGGCTTGAACACCCCGGTGTGCTCAAAGTGAGAAGAACAGTATATTTATCCTCTGTTTTCAATCATCTCGACTTTCTCCTACAATGTGCCACTTCAGTCCAACCACTCAAGCTGAGTTAGTTATTTCTTCTTGACATTCTTATAGTCCTTTCCAATTACTCCTATTAAAGTCCTTAGCACAGTGCATTATGAAGGTTTGTCTCATCTACTCTAGTGTGATCATTTCAAAGGGTTGAATTACATCTTATTGAGTATTGTTTCCCTTGTGCCACACCTACTGACTGTCATATAAAATTCAATTAATAGAGAATAGGTAAATTAATAATTTTATTTGTGTTTTAACACCGTTTGTTATAGAAATTGCTAGAAGAATGATATTCTATAAAAGAAAAAGAAAAATGAAGTAAGAATAATATATCGAGTAGCAACCATGTACCACAAAATATTTTAGAAAAGATGTTATCTCACCAGATTTAGAACAATGTATATTTGTTTAAACACGAACGATGCCATTTGAGAACAGAATAATTTTTGGAAAAATAATTTCATTTTTCTAAAAGAAGATTCACAATGTCTACAACTAAGGTTTGCTGTGAAAATAAAATGAGAAAAATTATTTTAAAATGATTTGTGAACTGCAACCATGGTAAAAAGCAGTATCCAAAGGAATGAATTTCTCTAAATTTATTATAAATTTTTACCAGATAACCTTAATGAAAACATCAAACTTAAAAGACAGATAAAACGTATAATTAAGGTAATATGAGTCATTATAATTTCATGACTGTTGTGCCTAAAAATTAGGTGACTATGATAAACAGCACATGTAAATAGCTACTTTTATATCACTCTTGTTGAACCAGACTGAATATGCGCAGATTTCCTTTTCTTCAGTAAATTCTTTAGTATCTATAAGTAGTATCAATAATTATATTTTCCCTTGATAACAAATACAATGTGGTTTTTATTATACATTTTATTATGGACTGCCTTTAGATTTATAAAAACAATCATGAGAATAATTCAGTTTTTTCCTGACATCTTTTCTCTGTTTTATGATCCCATTCAGTATATCATATTACACTTAGCAGTCATGTGTCTCCTTAGGCTCCTCTTAACTGTGGCAGTTTCTCAGACTTTCCTTGTTTTTATATTCTGAAACAGACTAAAGTCAAGTCTGTATTCTTTTGTAGGGGGGATGGCTGACTGGTACAGGGGTCAAACCCTGGACCTTGGAGTTATCAGTACCATGCTCTCACCAACTGAAGTAACTGGCCAGCCTGACCTTCCTTGTTTTTGAAGACCTAAATACTATTGATGATTATTGGGCATGTATTTTATAACATGTCTTTCAATTGGGATTTTATTTATTTATTTATTACATTCTAAGATATTGTTGTGGAACAGTCAGGAGAGGGGCAGAAGGGAAGGGAGAGGGGAATGGGGTCGGATGAAGAGGAAGGCAGAGTGTGGTCAAGGCCAATGGCACCCCCCTCATTCTGGCAGGGGAGCCCAGGGGGCTTCTGATGATGGCTTGGTTGTGGCTCGGCTGCATGTAGACTTGGGGGAGGGGAGCATGGCTGAGGCCCTAGGTCTCCCCCAACCCAGGAGTCTGGGGCACTTCCAACTTCTAGTGGCCTGGTGGTTGTCACTGGCTGGATTTGAATGTGGGGAGAGGGGAGTGTCTGAGGCCCTCGGCCCCCAACTGCCCTGTCAATTGGAATTTGTATAACGTTTTTCTCATGATTAGGGTGGGTTTATGGGTGTTTGAAAGGAAGACCACAGAGATAAAGTGCCCTTTCATCATCACACTATATCAGCTGTAAATAATATCAACACGACTTATCGCTGTTGATGTTATTAACCTTGATCACTTGGCTGATGTAGTGCTTGTCAGGTTTCTGCACTATACAGTTATTTTTTCCCTGTTCCACAATATACTCTTTGGAATGGAGTTATTATTGTATCCATACTGAAGGAGTGGATAGTTATGCTAACTTCATTGAGGGTGGAGAATTTATGCAAATTATGTGAAATTATTTTCCATGAAAAACGTGTCTATTTTTTTCTCATTGATTTATTTATTCAATTATTTATAAAAAGTTGTAAGCATCATTTATTCAAAGATTATTCTTTCTCCATTGGATTGCCTTTGCTCCTTTGTCAAATATCAATTGAGTATATTTGCATGGATCTATTTCTGCATTCTCTATTTTGTTCCTTTCATCAACAGCATGCCACCTTGATTACTATAGATATATAATATGTCTTGAAATCAAGTAGTGTGTGAGTCCTCAAACTTTGTTCTTCTTTTTCAGTATTGTGTTGTCCATTCTAAGTCTTCTGCCTTTCCATATTAACACTTCAGAATCTTTTTTTTTTTTTTTTTTTGGTTTTTGTTTTTTGGGGGGTTTTTTGATATCTATACATAGCTTTCTGGAATTTTGATAGAGATTGCATTGAATTTATGAATCAAATTAGAAAGAATTGATTGACTTCTTTCCAATACTTAGTGTTCCAATTCATAAACACTTCATATGTTCATTCATGGAATATCTTTCCCTTTATTTAGATCTTTGATTTCTTTTATCAGTGATTTGTGGTTTTTTGAACACAATTTGTAAGAGTTATATGTAACTGCTTTGGTTTAGAAAAAGTTATCTTACTTTGTAAATTAAACTTGTAAATATAAATTTATGGGAGCCTTCCATTTACATTTATATTTATGGGAAACCTCTGTCTTAATTATGTTTATATTTTATTTCTAATTATACACAACTTATATTTAAATTAAAAGTCTTTAAGGTGGTATATAGCACTAAGTAAGTACGTCTGGCTGTAGTTCAAGAAACACTAGCATAGAAGTGTAAAGACTTGAAGACTTGGTGGGAAGAGGTAGAGTAGAAGTCTCTAATAATGGTCCGGCCACTTACTAGAGGTTTACCTGACCTGACTACCTCTCAGATCATCATAGGTGTTACATGAGATCAGTAAAAGCATTTTGCAAACTTTAACCTCTATAACATATAGTGTATGAATAAGCAACACAAACATCATTTTATCATTTGCAACTCTTGCCAATTTAAGGTAGAATACCATAAAAGTAAATTTTAGAGAACACTGAACATTACATATTAAACTCAAGACCACACCCAGTCTACCTCCCTCTGTTTTAAACCAACTTCCAAAATTATCTTTTAAATTTTTACCAGACATAATAATGTGTTTGAACAGGAATTAAAAATACATATTTATAAGCACTTGGTGTGAAGAACAGCTGGTGCACCCTTAAAATAGTATATTATATGCATTGCTCCTCATAAATATTTTAAAATGCTCATTAAAGGGGAAAACTTTCATCCAAAAATCTTATTTCAACGTTGTAGTATATCTGTAGCATCATATGTCATAAATATATATTGAAATTCTATATAACAAAATAGGAGAGTTACAAATGAGATCCAAGAGGAAACAAATCTTTTCAATTGCCATTCATTTTTCACTTTAGAATTATAATGATCAACAATGATCCTTAACAGATCATTACCCCAAACTGTAATAAATTCTCTGCCCTCATCTTATAAGCACTTAAGAAAGACTTGGGGCAGCAGTGGCAAGGCTTATATTTCACCTTGTCTTCAAATCATCTAGGATATACATCTATGAGCCTGAAATATGCTTAACGCATATTTCTATGCATGGCTGCAACTAAAATCTATTGCCAGGGGGCTCAAAAATTCAATAACAATTGTTCTCCATACTCCAAGAGAATTGAAATGGCCAAAGGAATCATCAAATACAGATATAGTATTAGTGACAACAGATAACTTTTCACCTTTACCACTAAGGAGAGACAAGCCGTGGAATCTGCAGCCTTTTAAAGTGGATCCTGATGTTTATCTTCATTTATGTGCAATGCATTGAGTTTCCTCTGTGTTCCACCACTTATATATCCAAACATTCTTCCTTGAAAGAGAGAGGCCAGAAAGTGCCTGGAGATTAATCTTACTCTACTTTTCAGCACATATGTAAAATTTACTCTTATGCAGTTTTATAACATAAACATTATTATACTCATGAATATATTAATTGAATTGAGTCCAACAACATAATTTCTCATTGAAATAGAAAATGAGAGAAAGAGAGAGACAGAGACATTTTGGAAGGCCAGATCAAAAGAACGAATTGAAAAAAATAAGACTAACGAATCAAAATAGAAAGTACATACGCATAGAACAAATTAAACTCTGCTGAAAACTTTGATCTCTGTTCTGGTGTGATATTATAGTTTTACAGTTTTACTACATATTAAAATTCAGAAATACTAGTACTACCATTCATGCATCATAAAGAAATATACAAGCCATATGGGATGGTAACTTTTTATTCCTCCACATATGATTAATCTAGGCAATACAAAAAATGTTATGGTTTGAACATAAACTAATTTTGGAATATACTATAGATAATTTTTTTAGACTTTGTAATTAGTATTTTTTACTTTTATTATTGTTAATATTGTTATTAATAGCTAACATGTATTGAATAATTTACCACATGTCAGGAACCATGCTAATTGTGCATCAGTTCATTTAATATTAAGAATGACATTGCTGAGGTTGGTGCAATTATTTTCCCCATTTTACAGTTGACAAAACTGATATTTAAAGAGATTAAGAAACTTGGTCAAGATCTTACATCTCACATATTTGTAGCCAGGACTGGCACACGGGTCAGACGGTCCCGAAACCCCAAACTTTGAACCACTATTGCCATACTGTGTTTATTGAAAGTCAACCTTATGCCAGGCACTGTAGTAGGTGACAAGGAAATAAAAGTTAATAAGGCACTCTCCCTTTACTTGAGGAGGTCATAACCCACAAAGGAAACATGGAACCAGTGTATAATATGTAATGACTTGTGTCTGAAGATGGAATTGTAGATCTCATAAGGTATGAGAAAGTACGGCACAGAGAGGCTAATATTATGGTGATAAGTTCAAGGATGTGTAAGAATTTTCTAGAGACACAAAGAGCCCATGAGAAGTTTCTAGAATCCTAAATATGACCAACAAACACAGAGTTAAGAAAAGAGAAAATTTTTTACCTCTGTAGCTGGAGGGTCAGGATGAAAATGAGGCTGCCTCTGTTTGTGGCAGTTGGCAGAGAATGCATATATATTGGTTGCAATAAAAGGGTATAAAAATAGGAATGTGATGAAGGATGTAAGCAGACATTCTGCTAAAATTAAGCAAGCATTCTCAGTTTTCAGAATGATATGGCCTAAAGGTAAACAAGTCTGGGAAAGCACATTCTGCTGTTTTAGGAAGAAAGATGGGTAGTTTGGGCTTGAGATTTGTGATTCTTTGGCATACAAAGGTTACAGAAAGCAACCCTGAGTTATTTAGGTATTGCAGAAATCAATATCTTTTGCAGTCCTTCCTGTTCATCAAAAGGAAGTTTTTCCCTTATCATACCCAGGCCTACACTATCCAGAATTTTTGTCAACGCATGGTGTCTGCAGTCTTTATCTAGGTTATGAAGTATTCTTTGAGTACTTTAAGTTGCAGAATTATTTGCTATGTGGCCTGTAAAGTGACAGCATATAAGACTCTGGGCATGGATAAGGGGATGAGGAGATGAACAAAGGAAATAATTCTTTGGAAATTTTTTTTTTTTTTTTTTTAATTTTATTTTGTCGATATACATTGTGGCTGATTATTGCTCCCCATCACCAAAACCTCCCTCCCTTCTCCCTCCCCCCCTCCCCCCCAACAATGTCCTTTCTGTTTGCTTGTCGTATCAACTTCAAATAATCGTGGTTGTTATATCTTCTTCCCCCCCCCCCCGGTTTGTGTGCGTGTGTGTGTGTGTGTGTGTGTGTCTGTGTGTGTGTGTGTGTGTGTGTGAATTTATATATTAATTTTTAGCTCCCACCAATAAGTGAGAACATGTGGTATTTCTCTTTCTGTGCCTGACTTGTTTCACTTAATATAATTCTCTCAAGGTCCATCCATGTTGTTGCAAATGGCAGTATTTCATTCGTTTTTATAGCTGAGTAGTATTCCATTGTGTAGATGTACCACATTTTCCGTATCCACTCATCCGATGATGGGCATTTGGGCTGGTTCCAACTCTTGGCTATTGTAAAGAGGGCTGCGATGAACATTGGGAAACAGGTATACCTTCGACTTGATGATTTCCATTCTTCTGGGTATATTCCCAACAGTGGGATAGCTGGGTCGTATGGTAGATCTATCTGCAATTGTTTGAGGAACCTCCATACCATTTTCCATAGAGGCTGCACCATTTTGCAGTCCCACCAACAATGTATGAGAGTTCCTTTCTCTCCGCAACCTCGCCAGCATTTATCGTTCAGAGTCTTTTGGATTTTAGCCATCCTAACTGGGGTTAGATGGTATCTCAATGTGGTTTTGATTTGCATTTCCCGGATGCTGAGTGATGTTGAGCATTTTTTCATATGTCTGTTGGCCATTTGGATATCTTCCTTAGAGAAATGCCTACTTAGCTCTTTTGCCCATTTTTTAATTGGGTTGCTTGTTTTCTTCTTGTACAGTTGTTTGAGTTCCTTATATATTCTGGATATTAATCCTTTGTCAGATGTATATTTTGCAAATATTTTCTCCCACTCTGTTGGTTGTCTTTTAACTCTTTTAATTGTTTCTTTTGCTGTGCACAAGCTTTTTAGTTTGATATAATCCCATTTGTTTATTTTTCCTTTGGTTGCCCGTGCTTTTGGGGTCATATTCATGAAGTCTGTGCCCAGTCCTATTTCCTGAAGTGTTTCTCCTATGTTTTCTTTAAGAAGTTTTATTGTTTCAGGGTGTATATTTAAATCCTTAATCCATTTTGAGTTGATTTTAGTATACGGCGAGAGGTATGGATCAAGTTTCATTCTCCTGCATATGGATATCCAGTTGTCCCAGCACCATTTGCTGAAGAGGCAGTCCCTTCGCCACTGAATAGGCTTGATGCCTTTGTCAAAGATCAGCTGACAGTAAGTGTGTGGGTTGATTTCTGGATTCTCTATTCTATTCCATTGGTCAGTGTGTCTGTTTTTATGCCAGTACCATACTGTTTTGGTTATTATAGCTTTGTAGTATAGCTTAAAGTCAGGTAGTGTTATGCCTCCAGCTTTATTTTTTTTGCTCAGCATTGCTTTGGCTATGCGTGGTCTTTTATTGTTCCATATAAATGTCTGGATAGTTTTTTCCATTTCTGAGAAAAATGTCTTTGGAATTTTGATGGGGATTGCATTGAATTTGTATATCACTTTGGGTAGTATGGACATTTTCACTATGTTGATTCTTCCAATCCAAGAGCATGGGATATCTTTCCATCTTCTTGTATCCTCTCTAATTTCTCTCAGCAGTGTTTTGTAGTTCTCATTATAGAGATTTTTCACCTCCTTGGTTAACTCAATTCCTAAGTATTTTATTTTTTTGGTGGCTATTGTAAATGGGCAGGCTTTCTTGATTTCTCTTTCTGCATGTTCACTATTGGAGAAAAGAAATGCTACTGATTTTTGAGTGTTGATTTTGTATCCTGCTACTGTGCTGAAATCATTTATCAATTCTAGCAGTTTTTTTGTAGAGGTTTTAGGCTGTTCGATATATAAGATCATGTCATCTGCAAACAGGGACAGTTTGACTTCATCTTTTCCAATCTGGATGCCCTTTATTTCCTTCTCTTCTCTGATTGCTCTGGCTAGTACTTCCAACACTATGTTGAATAGGAGTGGTGAGAGTGGGCATCCTTGTCTAGTTCCTGTTCTTAAAGGAAAAGCTTTCAGCTTTTCCCCATTCAGGATGATATTGGCTGTGGGTTTGGCATATATGGCTTTAATTATGTTGAGATACTTTCCCTCTATACCTAACTTATAGAGGGTCTTTGTCATGAATGAGTGCTGAACTTTATCAAATGCTTTTTCAGCATCCATAGAGATGACCATATGGTCTTTGTGTTTGAGTTTATTAATATGGTGTATCACATTTATTGATTTGCGTATGTTGAACCAACCTTGCATCCCTGGGATGAATCCTACTTGATCGTGATGAATAATTTTTCGTATGTGTTGCTGTATTCTGTTTGCTAGTAATTTAGTGAGGATTTTTGCATCTATATTCATCAGGGATATTGGCCTGTAGGTTTCTTTTTTGGTTATATCTTTACCAGGTTTTGGTATCAGGATGATGTTTGCTTCATAGAATGAGTTTGGGAGATTTGCGTCCGTTTCAATCTTTTGGAATAGTTTGTAAAGAATCGGTGTCAATTCCTCTTCGAATGTTTGGTAAAATTCTGCTGTGAATCCATCTGGTCCTGGGCTTTTCTTTGTTGGGAGCCTTCTGATAACAGCTTCAATCTCCTTTATTGTTATTGGTCTGTTCAAATTTTCTACGTCTTCACGGTTCAGTTTTGGGAGCTTGTGTGTGTCCAGAAATTTATCCATTTCCTCCAGATTTTCAAATTTGTTGGCGTATAGTTGTTTATAGTAGTCTCGAATGATTCCTTGTATTTCAGATGAATCAGTTGTAATATCGCCTTTTTCATTTCTAATTTTTGTTATTTGAGTCTTCTCTCTTCTTTTTTTTGTTAGCCATGCTAATGGTTTGTCAATTTTATTTATCTTTTCAAAAAACCAACTTTTTGATTCATTGATCTTTTGAATTGTTTTTTGGTTTTCAATTTCATTCAGTTCTGCTCTGATCTTAATGATTTCTTTCCGTCTGCTAACTTTTGGTTTGGATTGTTCTTGTTTTTCTAGTTCTTTAAGGTGAAGTGTTAGGTTGTTCACTTGCCATCTTTCTATTCTTCTGAAGTGAGCGTTTAATGCAATAAATTTTCCCCTCAATACTGCTTTTGCAGTATCCCACAGGTTTTGGTATGATGTATCATTGTTTTCATTAGTTTCAATAAATTTTTTGATTTCCTGCTTGATTTCTTCTTGGACCCATATGTCATTAAGTAGAATGCTGTTTAATTTCCACGTGTTTGTATGGTTTCCAGAGTTTCGTTTGTTATTAATTTCTAGTTTTAATCCATTTTTGTTTGAGAAAATACATGGGATAATTCCAATTTTTTTGAATTTATTGAGACTTGATTTTTGACCTAAGATGTGATCTATCCTGGAGAATGATCCCTGTGCTGATGAGAAGAATGAATATTCTGAGGTTGTTGGGTGGAATGTTCTGTAGATATCTGCCAATTCCAATTGGTCTAGAGTCTTGTTTAGATCTTGTGTTTCTCTACTGATTCTTTGCCTAGATGATCTGTCTAATATTGACAGTGGGGTGTTCAGGTCCCCTGCTATTATGGTATTAGTGTCTATTTCCTTCTTTAGGTCTAATAGCATTTGTTTTATAAATCTGGCTGCTCCAACATTGGGTGCGTACATATTTATGATTGTTATGTCTTCTTGATGGATCAGTCCTTTTATCATTACGTAGTGTCCCTCATTGTCTCTTTTTATGGTTTTTAGTTTAAAGTCTATTTTGTCAGATATAAGAATAGCTACTCCAGCTCGTTTTTCTTTTCTGTTTGCATGGTAAATCTTTTTCCATCCTTTCACTCTTACTCTGTGTGAATCTTTATGGGTGAGGTGGGTCTCTTGTAGACAGCATATAGTTGGGTCCTGCTTTTTAATCCAGTCAGCCAGTCTGTGTCTTTTAATTGGGGAATTTAAGCCTTTTACATTAAGAGTTGTTATTGAAAGGTGTTGATTTATTCCTAGCATTTTATTGGTTGTTTGGTTGTCTTAGGTGTCTTTTGTTCCTTGCTTTCTGATTTACTGTTTGTTTTCTGTGTTTGTTGGTTTCTTAGGTTGTAGATAGTGTTTTTGTTAGCTTGTTTTCTCTTCATGAATGCCATTTTTATTGTACTAGCGGGTTTAGATTTTTCTTGGGTTTTTATGGCAGTGGTAGTTATTTTTCAGGAACCAAACCCAGTACTCCCTTGAGGATTTCTTGTAAGGGTGAACTCCCGCAGTTTTTGTTTGTCTGAGAAATATACTATTTGCCCCTCATTTCGGAAGGATAGCCTTGCAGGGTAGAGTATTCTTGACTGGCAATCTTTGTCTTTTAGTATTTTGAAAATATCATCCCATTCCTTTCTAGCTTTTACGGTTTGTGATGAAAAGTCTGATGTTAACCTGATTGGGGCTCCCTTATAGGTGATTTGACGCTTCTCTCTTGCAGCTTTTAAGATTCTCTCTTTGTCTCTGAGTTTTGCCAATTTGACTATGACATGTCTTGGAGAAGGCCTTTTTGGGTTGAATACGTTTGGAGATTGTTGAGCTTCCTGGATCTGAAAATCTGTGATTTTTCCTATACCTGGGAAGTTTTCTGCCACTATTTTGTTGAATATGTTTTCAATGGAATCTCCATTTTCCTCCCCTTCTGGAATACCCATGACTCGGATATTTGAGCGCTTATGGTTGTCTGATATCTCTCTCAGATCTTCTTCAATGTCCTTGATTCTTTTTTCTTTCTTTTTGTCTGCTTGTGTTATTTCAAACAGCCCATCTTCAAGTTCAGAGGTTCTCTATTCAACTTCGACAAGCCTGCTGGTTAAACTCTCCGTTGTGTGTTTTATTTCGTTGAACAACTTCTTCAGTTCAGCAAGTTCTGCTACATTTTTTTTCAGGACATTGATTTCCTTGTACATTTCCTCTTTCAGATCCTGTATACTTTTCCTCATTTCATCATGATGTCTAGCTGAGTTTTCTTGTATCTCATTCAGTTTCTTTAGAATTATCACTCGAAATTCCTTGTCAGTCATTTCAAGGGCTTCTTGTTCTATAGGATCTAGAGTTTGAGATTTATTAACTTTTGGTGGTGTACTTTCTTGATTTTTTGTATTTCTGGTATCTTTTTTTTGGTGTTTATTCATTGTGGCCGGGGGTTTCACAGTCCACCGGTTTGAGACTAATGACTAACTAGGATGTTGCTGTGGTCGCCAATTTCGTATGGCTCCCTCCGTGACTGCTCAGTTGGCCTCTAGTGCCTTGTGTGTGTGGTTGCCTCGGGTATGGGCTTCTCCGGGGAGGCACCTTTCTGGTCAGCTTGGACTCTGCTGGGCTGGTGGGTCACGTACCACAGGGTGTGTGATCTCTGTTGAGCTTTCACTTCCTGTGCAGGACTTCTCCCTGTTCCGTGTGCTCTGGCCCAGGCTGTTAGATCGTGCAGTAGCGACCCCACCGGGTGTGTGGTTTTTGTCGAGTCTCCGCCTCCCTGGCCGCATGTCTCCCCACTCTGTGCGCACTGTGCTGGGCTGGGGCGTGTCTTCTGCACCCCTTGTCTAACAGCTGGGCCTTCAAGACCCTGCTCGGTACCGCCTCGCCCAGGAAGTCTACCAGGTTTCTGCTGGGCACAGACGACCGGTCTCTCCTGGTGTCTTTGTGGCACTATGTAGATCTTTCTCGGGTCTTGTTCACCTTTGTATCCCCCCAGTATAAACCGAGTCTAGCGCCCACCTGCAGCCTGGTCTCCGGCAGGTTCAAGCGGACCTGGGAACTCTCCTACCACACTATTCCCAACCAGAAATTCGTTAGGCTTTTTTCCAAACTGGTGGCCGCAGAGATGGTATCTGCCTCCCAGTAACAGGTAGTTTACCTGGGGCCGGAGTCCAGGGTATGGTGGAGTGACAGTCGGCCCGCCCGTACTTCCTTGCCCTCCTGAAACTGGCCTTGGACGCCCTCCGCCACCAGCCCCGCCAGAGAACCGCGGAGGGAGTGGGAGCCAAGGCTGGTCCGCAGGCTCCGGAAAGCCTGGCGCCAGGCCAGCAAGTGGGAGGGCTCAGTGATGGCCGAGCAGGGCGGAGCTGCCCGCACCTGGGAAAATGGAGGCAGCACCGGCGGTGAGTGGGCTGGTGGTGCAGGCGGGGGCCGCTTGGGCATCCACCCCCCGAACAGAGCTGTGCCAGGGATCACTCACAGTGCTGTGCCAGGTCGGGTGCTCGCTCTCTGTCTCTGGTTTGCCGCCTTTCCCAGTTCTCGGCCGCTGCTGCCTCGGGCTGTTCAGTCGCGGCGCGGCTCGGGCGCTCCCAGGAATCTTCTTTAATGCCGGCCTGAAACCTCGAATCCTGAATAGGGCAGCTGGCCGCCTTCAGCGCGGCCCCGGCCTCCGGGATCCTGGCTGCATCCACAGCAGCCCTGGCGCCGTGTTCCCTGTTTCGAGACTCACTTTTGCAGCTAAGAAACAGTTCTTTTCCTGCTCCACACTTTAAAGCTGTTGTCTGTAAATGAGGCAGCCTCTCCTGCCGGGGGCAAAGTGGCGGTCACCCCCCACGACCGGTCAGCAGCAGCAGTCCTCCCTTAAGAGATGGCGAGAGGAAGGACCACAAGTTTTCCGGCTGCCTGAGTCCCAGTGGCCGCCTTTTCCACCTCAGCTACTCCGCGCCAGCCACCGCAGCCGCCGCCATCTTGAAAAGCCCCTTCTTTGGAAATTTTTATACAATTTCTCTTAACCGTATTTTGAGAATTCCAAGATTTAGCCAGGAGAAGTAATCCCATCCTCTGCCAGAAGATTTTACAAACAATTTTCTAACGTAATCACACAATCATAGTAGTGTGTTAAGCTTTCTGGTTTTTTGTACTGATTTTCCAGATCATTTTGGTGATATTAAAGTGCCAGGACAAATCTCTAGGCATATAAGAACAGGTTTTTACTTAGGACTGCACAGGTGCCGTATCTTCTGGTGAAACATTGTCTATTGCTGCTTTTGTGTACTCCAACTTGATTTTTTTTTCAGTTTCTTCTCAGGGTATATGTTTATGATTCCTGTGACATTGTCCATCCAATTGAAATTCTTTTAACAATAGCATGGAAGATTTGACCAGCAGATAAAGAACAAATTAAGCATCTTTAAAATCAGTCATCACAGGTGCACTGAGACAAAAGGCTGCAATGTAATAGTCTTATTGAATGGCTAATTTATCTAAAATAATTGCAAATTTTTTATGTTTCTTTTATAATTTTGAGATTGTCAAATATGAAAAGAGTATTACCTATACGTGGAAGCTCTCGTGCTATGCTGTAAGCCTGGTATTACTTTCTAAAGCCCTCTCTTCCAAGTATTACAGTGTAAATTGAGAGTCATCAAAGAGGCTATTTTCAACTACTGAATACAAGAGTAAAACATCAACATACTGGGTAATGGTCAAATATCCAGGACTTATTCTTTAGGTATTGGTTCAATATTTGTGAGAAATATGAGGGGGTTTCAGTGAAGTCCTGGGACATAATTGTCTAGGCGTATTGTTGAATCTCCTATATGAATGCAAACATATATTGGCCATCAAAGTGCGCAGTTTCCAAAGAAGGCTGAACTTAAGTCAATCAAGTGAAATAATTAGCTTTCAGTTGGGGAGGCAAAACAGTCCTGGGATATGAAATGATGAAGAAGTGATGTTAATGGCCTAAAGTTACTGAACAAAGCAATATCTCTGGCTATTAAAAGTTGTTGTTGTGTTTTTGTTAGCAGGCAAAACATAAGACATCGATAATCAACCCCTCTCTATTAGGTATAACACTCTGGGTCATAGGTTGGTAAACTTTTTCCATAAATGGCAGGATAGTGAATATTTTAGGCTTTGCAGGGCACAGAGTCAGTTTTAATTATTCAGCTCTGCTGTTGTAATGTGAAAGCAGCCATAGACAATATCTAAATAAATGGGTATGGCCATATTCTAATAAAAGTTTATTTACAGAAACAGGCATTTGGCTGGATTTGGCTCATGGGCCATAGTTTCCCACCCGTTCTATAGTGAAAGTCCTCTTGCAAGCTCTAAGTAAAATTCTAAGACACCTTATTACCCTCATCTTTTTATAATCCTCTCCTCCTTTGAATGTAGGTGGAAACTTACGCAATATGATAAAATAGTTTACTTGCCATTATGTCACATTATATGGAAAAAGGGAAATTAGTTGGATATGCCAATCCAAACCCATGAGCCCTTTAAAATGAAAGACTTTTCTTCAGCTAGTAGCAGAAGAGAAAGTCGAAGAGATTTGAAGTGTGAGAGAAATTCAACATAGGAAATTTTCCATTACTTAGGTGGAGAAGGCCTGTGAGCAAGAACTTCAGTCTCTAAGCCCTGAGAGCAGTTCCCAGATGACAGCCAGCAAGAAAACAGAGATCTGTATTCTATAATTGCAATGAATTGAAATAAGCTAATAATCTAAATGAGCTGGAAAGCAGATTCTTCCCCACAACTTTTAAGAGCCCAGCCTGGCCAACACCTTGATTTTGGTCCTGTTAACCCTAAGCAGAAGACACAGGTAAAAATATCTGGATTTTGACTTATGTAAATAAGAGATAATAACTTTGTGATAATTTTTACACAGAAATAGAAAACTAATACAATTTACTTCCTTATGGATATGGTAGAGAGGCAGTGTAGGAAGTAGTTTTGCGGATTCAGTGGTAAGCTTAGTCATTTTTCACTTGATATACATCAAATATCTATCACAGCTTTGAACTCCCAGGTTTTCAGGGACCTCCCCAAGATCTGGCTAGAACATAGTAAAATATCCTGACATTGGATTTAGGATGAAAATAAGAATTAGGTAACTAAGTTTCATTCCTCTGGAAAATCTAAAAATAGGCCATGATAATATATGTAATTATAGGATTCCATTTTACAGTAAATATTTCCTCAACAGGTTCAAGGTGCTGAATTATTGAGTACATAGCATGAGTACATAGATCCTAATGAGATAGTTAAGGGTTGGGGAGCAGTATATGTTGAAAGGTTTACACATATCCACCATGGAAACATATTTTTGATTCAGAGGAAGATGTGATAGGGAAGTTGTGGTAATAGTATTTGATGTGGTAGCCTCTATATTTACAACAAAAAAAATTCTGTCCTCTAAGATAAAAATTGAGAGTTGAAGAACAGCACTGGACAAAGACAGACCAAGTCCATTAGAGGGTAATTATAGGGATGCAGTCATAGGTAGTATTCTTAATTGTTGCTCTTTTCTGCTGGTGAGAGCTGGCCAGTCATTTTTCCAGTGCCCCTTAGTTTTCAATATCTAGTGTCCCTGGCAATGGGATTTCTTTCTTTGGCCTTTTAATTGCCATGAGTTTTGTCTGGATTATACCTTTCTTTTATTATAAAATCTCTTCTAAAATCTCAGCTAAGAGCTGTAATTCCTGAAGGGTGATGAGTTACCATTCTACTTTTTTCTTTTGTTCCTAAGTTAGCTATTTCTGGTCTAAATCCAGCTACAAATATATGGGACAAAGCAGTTGGTGTGAGAGTTTCGGGTCTAAGACTCTACTCTTTGAAGGTCATAAGACAATACTTGAAGTCTAAAAGAGATTCTTCTTTTTGTGCTCATACAATTGAGTCAATGCTCATTGCATTTTGGCAAAAAACTTTGAGTGATGGCAATCAAGGGCACTATTCTTACCCTATAGGCCTCTAATGTATTCTAAGGATGTAAGTTTTAACTAGTTTTTTTCAGTGTTCTTAATAATGTACCAATTTGATCTTTTCAATTTATGTTTTGGCATCCCTAGGACCAAAAATAAAGATGGGATAATTGACATAAATTAGGTAACCTAGGGGCATAAATCCTTAAGACTGTTTTGAATTATTCCATAATAATCTCCCTCTTATTTTGTGGAAAATGTTTAATGATATTCCAGAACTGTGAGAACTGTTGATTTAGAGCAAGTATCAGCAAACTATGACCCATGAGCCAAATCATCCCTGCTGTCTCATTTTGTAAATAAAGTTTTATTGGAACACAGCCATGAGCATTTTTTTAATGTATTGTTTATGGCTGCTTTCACACCATAGGATTAGAGTTGAACAGTTTCAATGGAGAGAATATGACCCACAGACCTAAAGTATTTTTTATTTGGCCCTTTACATAAAAATAGTGTGGGCTCTGCAGTCACTTTCTTGGATCCAAATTCTGTTTCTGCTACTCATCCTCTGTGTGATTGTGAATAAAGTACTTAATCTTTTTGTGCCTTTATTTTCTCAACTGTAAAATTTGGTAATGTTCATGCAGTGTTCTATAATATGCATAGCATATATTAAGTGCCCTAACCTCATGTATTGTTTTTAGTGTTTTATTCAAAGTGAGTATACTGTCCCCCAGAAAGATTTTTTACAATATTAGGTGTTGTCTGAAATGTAACCAAATTAACCACCATAGTTGGCATTTACTCTGTTCCAAAGAGTATATGGAATGCCTTATGAAAATCTCATTTAATTCTTAAAATATGCTTATGAAGTATTGTTGTGGATTGACTATCATCCCAATACTCACTGGAGTTGACCCCTATTATAACAGTGCTACAGGGGTGGGAAATACAATTTTGGTATTTGAAAGGTGGGGCATTTAAGAAGTGCTTAGATTGTGATGACTGTGACCTCGTGAATGGATTGATCCACTCATGGAGTAATGGGTGTGGTTCTGACAGCTTATAAGGATGGCAAGTGAAGAAGTTAGTTCTCTCTTGCTCAAGAGATTTCTCACCATGTGATACCCTAGGTTACAACAGAGCATTAACATCCAGAAGGCCCTCACCACATGTGTTCCCTGGACTTTGGAATTCCCAACCTCCACAGTATAAGAAATAAATTTTGTTTCTTTATAAATCACCTAGTTTCAGGTATTCTGTTATAAGCAACAGGAAACAGACTAATATAGATATTAATTGCTACATTATAGCGAAGTAAAGGTGAAGGCCAGCAAACACCTTTCTGATTATATCCATAAATCTCATATGTCTTGAAAGTCTTACATGTTCAGATGCTACATTGCAGGTTTTCTTTTGCCCCAGATACTACAGAAAGGAGGAAAAAAGACTGTGTAGTTACTATGCCCATATAGATCTTCTGCCTGGTCTTTCCCCTTAGGAGAAACTGAACTGGAATTTAATATGTAAACTTTATTTTGTATACCTTTGTGAAATGTCTGTCATTCTGTGACATGTACTTAAAATTAGAGCAATGTTCTTAACCCACTTTAGAGGGAAATTATGAGTCAGATCCAGTGGCCCTGTAGGTCTCCTTTATAGAGAGCTGCCCTAGATGCCAAGGCAGAGAATCATTGAGGACATTGCAAAGTGTGTTGAGCAGGTGAAGATTTCAGAGGCAGAATGAAATAAGGTCACAGACTATGAACTGTGACCCATTTTAAAATACTATCCCTATTTCAAAGATATGAAAACTTTGGCAGCTTACTTAATGTTTCCAATGTCATATAAGATTATCAGAGCCACTGTTTTAACTCAGGTTTTCTGTTTCTTAACTGTTTCTCTGTATTGCCCTCCAAAATGTGCACAAGTATGAAATTCTAAATAAAAATAGTTTATTAGTTTCACCTATTCCTCATGGCATTGGAAAGGATGGTCCCACATGAAGGTAACAATCAGTTTTACTCCATTCAACACACATTTAACGAGTAGAAAGTGTATGACATCATTTTGCACAGAGCTGTGAAGATACAGAAATACTAGCATGGCCTTATAGGAGTTTAAGATCTAGGAGAAAAGGAAGACAAAACAAATACAGAGGATGACAGCACTAAAGTACAAACAGTACGTACTGAAAATCCTTTCACTGAGGATAAGATAAAGATCTTTCCCATGGCTATTTCAACTTGCTGTTTTTCAAAGTAATTTTAAAACTGCAGCTAGCTCTGATACATGATTCTAGGAATTCTGCTAGTTTATCCATGCAACTATGATATATCAAAAGTTCATTTGGATTTTTATAAGAATGTTATTTTGTCCATATTTGCTACATGACTTCTGGTTCTAAGCCATAGATGTACACTGCAAGAATGGGATATATAGCCTCCAAGTAGGATGAAAAATTATAAAATTATCAAATATTAATAAATTATGAACATGGCTTACCCCACCAAAGATAATCTGACCAAAATGCATGAACATGACTGGTTCTCAAAACAGTATCTATAAATTATCAATAAAAAAGTTCCCAATTAGATTATAGATGTTGTACTTTGTAATTCCTTACATTTTTCCTCATTTTATGTTCAACATAAGGAAATCAATCATGACATCCTTATCTAGAGGCAAGCCAAAATGTAATTTAGTATGAAAACGTTAATCTTTGTAGTTAGTACAAATGCTATAAATTCTCTGTTATAATATCATAATTCATTTTATGGTAAAAGGGAGAAAAATCATCTGTGTGGAAAAATTAAATTTTACCCCAAATGGTAACTAGCATTGAGATGCATCCTTTAAAATAGTGAAATTGATATGTATGAATATAATAATTCACCTGTATTTGTAAACTAAAATAACCTGTAAATAGACTAAAAAGTTTAGAAACATCCTCTATAACCATTTAAGTAATCTGGAAGTAATCTCGAGAGTTGGAAAACTGGAATATCATGATTTAACGAGAGAAATTCTAATCAATTGTATTATATACCATTAGGGCAAAGATGGTGGCAATAGTAATTTTATTTAAGAAAAAAGTGAAAGAAAAATTGAGAAAAAATGAGAAACAGATTGGAAAATATGGAGAAGAAAATATTCCCCTGGGAGAAAGAGTCTCTATTGAAAATATTGTGGGCTTGGCTATTTTTATCCTGATGAGATTCTTTTTCTATAGACCCCTTTGAGAATTTAACTATTTCGGGAATATGCACTCTTTTAGACAGGTTATAGACTCTCTAAATTCCATTAATGGTCCTCAGGTTTAAAAGACAGGTTGTAGAAGCTGAAAATTTCTTAAGCCTCCTTTGTTGACAATGTTTACAATCACACACCCCCTCTCACCCACTCTCAGCACACCAGGATAGTCGGGTTTCTGAGGACCAGACCATGATTTGTGGTCAATTTATCAATATTCATGTCACTGAGTGGGGTCGTTTCTACACTGTTACCAGATTTGTTTTCAGACTGCCTTCTGTTTTGCCATGAACCTCATATATGAACACTGAATCTATAAAAACAACAATAAAAAAAAGAAAACTACTAAATTTATTATCTACCAATACTACTCACGTGGACTCTTCTTTATTATAGAACACACAAGCTGTCTATATTTTCAATAAGAATGTTTTCCACTTAAATATCAAGAACAATATTCTGAAGTGTCACCTATCTCAGTGGTACTTCTGAAATTTATTGTTTGGGTGTTTTGTTTTTTGTTTTTTGTTTTTTTCTGAAAAGAGCTCTTCATCTCTAAAGAATTTTGAGTAATTTCTTAATTAAAGCCTGATATTCTCACCACTGACTTAAAGAGGATATGCTTTCAATCCATAAGTGTTGTTCATGTTGGTGAGCTTTATTTTCTCATCAGAAAAAAAATATTTTTCAATGTACAGAAAAACATATAGAAATATGCAGTCATATTATTGTGGATAACATCTCTCTCACTCAAGGAGAACTTTTAGGTTGGATAGACAATATGTATAATTTATAATATGATATATATTACTTAATTTAACAAAAAATATATGTGTATATATACACTCACATATATTACATTGATAATGTATAATCGGTGCAATATATATGTGTTGATAATGTATAATCAATATGGAGTCAGTATCACTATTTCTACCATGTGTTATTTCATGGTACATGAACACACTCATATGCATGATCCAGGTAGGCATATATATCTTGAACCCAACAGTTCAGCACTGGTAAAAGCAAGAGTAAGTCTACTTATGGAATTACTCTTATGGAAAAGTAACCAAGGTGAAATGTAAATATGTCCATTTAGTCTGTCATAACAAGTAGTGCTAGTCAGATTTAATACTTCTGTTGGGACTTATACCACAGTAATATAATGTTTTTATTCCAAATTGCTACCCAGAATAGGTGAAAAACAAGAATATCAGGGCATCGGCTAAGCCGATGAGAAATGACAGTGCCCTGGTATGACTCTCAAAGGGTCTTTTTCTTATACCAACAATATACGACATTGAATTTATGCTGATAATAAGATGAAGTCCTGAGAGAAGGAAAGAAATACCTAGATAAGGATAAAACCAATATAGTTTGGAGAGGAAAGAAATTTAACCCCTTTCTAGGAAAACTGCAAAGCTAAGAGTAAAAGAGAGGTTGCATGGCCAAGACTTTCATGTGAAGCCAGAATAATCATCTTTGATCATTAGTGATTAGCAAATTGATGTGTATGATTTAAGATTACTCAAGAATATTCTATGTCCATATATAGCTTGCATGTTTAATATTTGCCACATATTCTATATGGTATTGTATCTAAATAAAATTTTTTAGAATACCTTGGCCAGAGTGTCTGCATGTAGAATAGAAGAAACTGTCTGGTTAGTACAGTCCATGAATGTTACCAGGTAGAATTTATATACCTAACAAAAAGAGATCATCTTAAGCAATCTATATCATTTACCTGGACCACATACCTCTCTCAAAACACAATAACCCATACCTAATAATATCACCTTTTTATTGCCCCTCAGGCATCTCACAGTCAATTCATCAATTTTTTTCTCTTTCCAGTTCCTAAAATGGAGTTCTCTGTTATCAGTAATGTAAACAACATCTACTCTGAAGTCCCCAACTTCAGAAAAGTTAAAAGAAAAGTTATCCATTCTCTCATTCACCTATCAGTTTAAGGCATTATCAAATTCTTCATATTTTAACTTCTGAATATTGCCTAAATCAACCTCCGTTATTCCAAAACTTACTGTGACATTCATCATGTCTCACATGAATTACTATACAGACTGCCATAAGGTCAACCTACCTCATTCCTGCAGGAATAAGAACCTTGATAGCTTATAGGGTCGAGCTTTTAGGATCCAGTTCAAAATCCACAGATTAGCAGTGAAAATTAATCCGCATATTATATATACTTCCCCCATTTTATTATTCCAACAACACTTTACATGTATGCAAACCATTTACATTTGCTTATCTGTGCTAACCCACATGCTGTTACTTTCTGCCTAGAATTCTCTATGCTGCTTTTTAACTAAGTCTGTATATCACTCAATATTGCTAAATTATAGATTCCATGATGTCAAGGACCAAGTCTGTCTTCTTGGTTGCTTTCTTGTCAGAGCCTGCTAGAACTATTTTTGAATAAATGAATGAATGAACTTCAGCATCACCTTCTCCAAGAAGCCTTTTCTGCAGGATTTAGATGTCCCTTCCTGTCCCAGCATCTGGGCACATCTTTACCATAACCTATGACATTGCATATTCATGTTTTTCTGTTCCAATGACTGAATTTTGAGTCACAGGGTGTGCTCATTAAAATTTGTACAAATAGGAATGAGGAAGGAGATAAACAGGATTTATTGTTTCAGTGGTACTTAGGGTAGAAGCCATAGGAACAACACATGTATTTGCTCTTCAGAACGAACATTATTATTATTATAAATATTTAACCTCTGAAATTTTTATTGTTCAGACTACACTTGCAAACCTTTGAGAGTGATCTCTTCACAGGAAAAGCCTTTTTGTTGTAATACAGACCAGTCCTCAAATGCTGAACAGAAATGAGTCCCAGCGGGTTTAAGCAGTGATTCTTAAACATTGTTGCACAATAAAATCACCTAACATTGTGGTTTAAGTGATCAGGCATCACTAATTTCTAAGACTTCCCTAAGTGATTTTATGGTATATCAGGGGATAATAACCACTGACTTGGAAGGACAGACTGAATAAGGCAAAATTGAAACAAAAAATATCATGTCCAAGATACCCACTTTCTTGAATTTTGTGATTACAAGTTTTCTTTAGTTTTCCCCTTAAAAAAAAAAAAATATATATATATATATATTTACTTTTTAAATTGACATGTGAAAATTGTACATATTTATGGGGTACAGAGTTATATTTCAACATATGCATACAATGTATGACGATCAAATCATGATAATTATCATGTCCATCATGGCCAAAATGTATCATTTCTTTGTGATGAGAAGATTTTAGCTTCTCTCTTCTAGCAATTCAAAAACATACAATAAATTATTGTTGATTATAGATGCCTAGCACTACTCTAGACCACTAGAACTTTTTCCTATCTAGCTGTAATTTTATATCTGTTAGACAAGCTCTCGCCTCCCCTTCCCCCTGCCCTACCCACCCACTAGTAACCACAATTCTACTCTCTACTTTTACAAACTCAACATTTTTTTAGCTCCCACGTATGAGTGCAAACACGCAGTACTTATCTGATTATGCCTGACATTTCACTTAACATAATGTCTTTCAGGCTTATCCATGTTGCCACAAATGACAGGATTTTTTCTTTTTTTATGTCTGATGTAGTATTTAATTGTGTATACATACCATATTTGTTTTATCCATTTATCTGTCTATGGACACCTAGGATGACTCTGTATATTGGCTATTGTGAATAGGGCTGCAATAAACGTAAGGTTGCAGATAACTCTTTGGTATGCTAATTTTCTATCCTTTGGATAAATACCCAGCAGTGGGATTGCTGGATTATATAGTAGTTCTATTTCTAGTTTTTTGAGGAGTCTCCATACTGTTTCCCATAATGGCTATGCTAATTTATGTTCCCAATAGTGTGTAAGAGTTCTCTTTTCTCTGCATACTCACCGGCATTTGTTATTTTTTGTCTTTTAATCAGAGACATTCTAACTGGGATATCTCATTGTGGTTTTGATTCACATTTCCCTGATGATTAGTAATGTTGAGCCATTTTTCATATACCTGTTTCCATTTATATGTTTTCTTTTGAGAAATGTCTATTTGGCTCTCTTTTAAGTTGGAAATCAGATTATTTGTTTTTCTGCTATTGAGTTGTTTAAGTTCCTTGTATATTCTGGATATTAATCCCTTGTCATATGAATCGTTTGCAAATACTGAAACTAGGAAACAAAGCCTGATCTCTCTAAGCTATCCCTCTGACCCCAGTCTAGGAGGGGGAAGAGAATAGCTAAAGGAAAAAAAAAAAAAAGCTACTTGACCCAGAAGGACTGGCTGGATTCCTAGGAGTAACAATGTTTGTTCCTTAAATAAATGTCTTATGGTTTAGGATAACATCTATAATGCCAATCTCTAGTTGCTTTTGCAGACAATAAACAACTACAGACCTGCTTTGATGTGCACACACTCTGGACCCTAAGGTGATATGGAAAATATCAGTCAAGATGACAGAAATAATTATGCTGAGCTCACCACTGAGGAACCAGATCCATACACTACTCCTGGGAACTCCTACCCAAGATTTTGCTCTATAGCTACTTGTGATTCTAAGCTATTGAGGAGTCTGGGGTCTTAAAAGCTCCCTTAGCTACTACCATGAGTTCCTTTGAATGGCACTCAAATAAATGCTAATCTTTAACACTGCAAACTTCAGAGTGAGATATTTCTTAGTTATTTGGGCAGCAGATGACAGCTCCTTCTTGGTTTCTCCCATTCTGCAGTTGCCTCTTCACTCTGTTAATTGTTTCCTTTGCTGTACAGATCCTTTTTAGTTTGATGTAATCCCATTTATCCATTTTTACATTTGTTACCTGTGCTTTAGAAGTCTTCTCTATGCAATTTTTGCCCAGACCAATGTCTTGGAGTGTTTCTTTTATGTTTTCTTCTCATAGTTCTAGGTCTTACATTTAAGTTTTTAATCCACTTTAAGTTGATTGTTATATGGTTAGAGAAAGGGATCTAGGTTCATTCTTTTTCATAGGATATTCCGTTTTCCCAACACCATTTATTAAAAAGGCTGTCCTTTCCCCAATGTACGTTCTTGGCACCTTTGTTAAAGATCATTTGGCTGTGGACACATGGATTTATTTCTGGGTTCTCTATTCTGTTCCATCAGTCCATGTATCTGTTTTTATGCCAGTACCATGTTGCTCTGGTTACTATAGCTTTGTAGTATATTTTGAAGTCAGGTAGTATGATGCCTCCAGCTTTGTTCTTTTTGCTCAGGATTGCTTTGGATAGTCAGGGTCTTTTGTGGCTCCTTATAGATTTTAGTATTGTTTTCTCTATTTCTGTGAAGAATGTCATTGGCATTTTGATAGGGATTGCATTGAATCTATAGATCGCTGTGGGTAGTATGGTCATTTTGACAATATTAATTGTTCCATCCATGAGCATGGGATGGCTTTCCTTTTTTTTTTTTTTTTTTTTGTCCTTTTTAATTTCTTTCATCAGTGTTTTATCATTTTCATTGTAGAGATCTTTCACCTCCTTAGTTAAATTCATCTCATTTCACTTTTTGTAGCTATTGTAAATGCGATTGCTTTCTTGATCTCATGACTGGTGGATCAGTCTAATGATTGCAACAGCTAGCATTCACTCACTGTACTGAGCAACTTATAAATATTATCTCACTTCTCAAAGCAATAATATGATTATGTATTATTATTCTAATTTTGTAGATGAGAAAAATGAGTCTCAGTAAAATTAAGCAACTTTTCCATGCAAAAAATAAGAGAGTCTGGAGCATAGCCAGATCCGGCTGACTCCAAAGTTCATGCTGGTAGCTAACTATTCCATTTCTCTATTTTAAGAACACACTGTGAATTGTTGCATTCAGGGAGTAAAAGAGGGTTAGGCTACATTTTATTCTGTTTAAAGGCCAGATGTGTTAAAGAAAGGATATAGCAATCCAATAATACCCAGACAATCAGCGATGGATGATGTGACATTCCTTGTCCCATCAGTTTCTGCATTAACACATCTAAATGTGAGGTCTCCCATACTTTCCAGTTCCCATCTGGGTTCCTATCTCCTGCAGAGGTGATCTCAAGACAAATTCAAAGATTAATGTTCTCTCTACTTTCCTCAGGTCTTTCCTTCTAATTATGTAACAGAGGTTAATTTGCAAGACCCTCCTTGCATTCTTAATACTTGTATAGCTTGGAATTTGGCAGCAAATCTGAAATCAGGAGACTTGGGGGTGCTATTCAATTTTAAATGTTTCCCATGGTCTAATTTCTCTATCTGAATATCATGTGCTAGTGTCCTGTATATAGCACATACTCAACACCAAAGGACATAATTTCTCTATTCAATACTATTAACTTCATACCAATGTTCCTGATTTTGTCATGGATTTTGTGAAGTTTTTGCTTAAAATTTTGGTTCTGTTTGGAAGATTCCTCTTGCTTGCTCATTAAATAGGCTCAAATTAAAATATAAATATAACTGAGATTTGTTTTATTTTCAAATGGCCCTTGAAAATTCCAGAAGAACTAAGTCTTCGATGAGACTTGCGTCATCACAGTCGGTATTCACCAGTTGCTCAAATGGTTTGAGTTCATCTTTCTTAAGCACAGAAATATTAAGCAAATAGCCAAAAAAAAGTCAGCACGTTTTTAGAAAAGGTAGATTAAAGGGCAAGCCAACTAGACAGGTTCTCTGAGCACTGACCTATAAGGGGCCTGAAAATATCACCTAATCTCAAATTACCAAGAAAAAGAAGTGTAGGAATAGAGTAAAATATATGACTGGAAAGCACATTTCAGCAGAAAATTGAGGTAGGAGACTAGGCTAATAATTTAACTGCTAGCAAAACAATTTGTGTCAGCTAAACTCACTTAGAACTAAGTGTTCTGAAATGATATAGCTTTGGTTTTCCTGAATTGCAGAGAAGAGTTTGAGTGCTATCCCTAAAGTCATCTTCATTCTCTATTTCTCACATTATTCTCATCTAATTCCCTAATAAATATTGAATAAATATTTGATGATTATGTTTTCAAAGTGAAAGGGGATGCCAGGGAAAATTACTAGCCAACTTAGGACATCCATAGGTTTCTTTCTGTTTCTCCAGAAAGCATGGAATGCCAAGGATATGACAAATGCCTACTCTCTGTTGGTAGAGAGGGAGAAAATTATGTGTATTATTAAGGTCCTTCAAATCAAGAGCACCTTACCCATTAGGAATAAGAGCATATAGTTCATTTTACCATCCCAACCTTATTAAATCTATTGATTTTCTACTTTGGTAGGAACTACTCTTATCCGAAATGTATGATTATTTTTACCTAATTCCTAAGGGAATATTAAAAGATGAGAAGAGGAAGAAAAGTAAATTTGAGCTGCTACCACCCTAGATCAAACCATTTCATTCATTATAGTCATTATTATATTCATTATAATCTCCTGACATATCCCTGCTTTTATTCTACCTAATACTTCATTTGCATGCAGTGGCCAGAATGATCTCAAGCTAAATCATGCTTACTCTTTCTGAAAAGCAAAACAGAACAAAAAATTCTGTATCTCTCTGAGATAGGAGGTGCTCAGTTTCCCTGGGCTCAGGTTACAGGACACACCTCTGGGTTTCAAGCTGTTCCCCAAGGTTTCAGGCAACTCCTCTAGGCCCTCCCCTGGAGGAAAGTTACTGTTACTAGCACCAACACCCACCAGGAAGTTGAGACACCAAGGGGCCGGCTTATGCAAATCAAGTGGTTGGGCATTCTTAGTGGAGAGGAGGTTATCCCCCTGAATGACCTTCCACTAGATGTGCTAAAGAGCACAGAATATTCTTGAATTTGTTCAGTGAATGTGATAGGATCTGACCAATGAACATGCTCCAAAAAGAGACCAATTGAGCATGTGCAAGACTGTGTTATATAACTGGGACCAACCCCTAAATTGTTTATTAAACGTGTTTGAACTTTCTACTTTCACTCTGCTCTTGAATTCTTTCGTATGACAGAGTCAAGAACTTGACTTGAGTGGGGTGGGTTGAGGTAGGTCAGCTATTGGGACTCCCAGACCCTTTCTGAAGCATCATCTCCCTTTTCCTTGAATGCAATCAAAATCCTTACTTTGAAATATTGTGCCCTACATGGTCTGCTCCAACTATTTTGAAAGTGGAAGCTAGCTGGAACTTTTCAAAGGATAAACAGATACCAGTCTGTTTTTAGATGTGACCTACATTGTATGTTCCTGTGTGCTTCTAGCATATGTGAATATCGTCAAAGAACTCTCACTGAATTCCAATGATTTCCTATGCCTCAGTAGGCATCCTGCTGGAGATATGTCTTTCAGACAATCACTCCTCATCTCTACAGACTATCTCATTTGCTTGAAGGAGAGGGACAAAAGCCATAAAACTTTCTCTCTAGGCTTTTGAGTCACTCTTCTAGGATTCCCCCATTTGTAGTCTCTGCTTATAGAGACTTAATGGACATTAGTGGTTAAACACATGTGCACACACATACATACACACACGTATACACCTTGTCTATCTCCTAGTAAGGAGTATCTAGCAGCTGTGTTTGGAATACAGTAGTACCGACTTTTGTTTTATGCTTTGTGAAATCAGCCAATAGGAAACTTTTATTCTACATTCTTCAACAGTAACAATATAATTGTATATAGAGAGTCTTATTTATCTTATTAAGAGTCTTATTAAGTTTTATCTTGTTTAATAAGAATTTTGTTAAATTTCTACAAGCAATACAATTTCGTACTTGGCCAGGAAAAGCAGTCTATCCAAGTGACACATAAATCACCCCAGGCTCAAAGACATTAAACAATTTTTTTAAATCACAATTCATTTGTGCCTCAGAAAGTAAGACTTGAGTTCAAATTGTGACTCTTCCATTTACAGATTATGTGACCTTGGGTAAGTCCTTTACCATTGCTGAGGCTGCTTTTCTCCAATGTGAATTGGACATCTGAGACAGCCTTACATGTGGATTGTGAAGATGAAACAGTATCAGCCTGGTAAAGTTCCTGGCCCTTGCATGTTAATAGTGACAGTAGAAACTTCTAATTATTGAATGTTTGTTATGTACAAGACATAGTACTCAGGACTTTATATGTTACTTCATAAACTTATAAATTTATTTAATAAGTAACTTAAACCTTAACATCTACATTTATACAAATATGATTATACTAGGGAGTTTAAAGAATTCATTTTCAAACCCACAATGAAAGACTTCACTGACATTTTATTCTGTACTCTACTTGAGGCTGTTTTTCTACCCTGACAGGTAGGAATTAATTCTCTATTCAAAATAAGGACTTGTGCTGAAAAGGCTTAAAAGCAATGCTTTCCAGCAATCACTAAGGTAAAGAGCCTATGAACAACCTCGTGAAAAAAGTTTTTATTCTCCCCATTTTACAGACCACATAAGTTGCAAGTTTAGAGTGACTTCTCTCAAAGACCTGCAGCTAGAAGACAGATCATAAGCTCACGTCTTCTCACACTAAATCCTTATCCTTTTTGAAATATGTCTTGTGAAAACTGGACAGTAGCATAAGCTGCCTCTTCTTTTTATTAATACCTATTTCAACAGTGAACTTTTGTTGAGCTATCTAAAAAGTCATATATTTGGCTTTTTGTTATAGTACTATGCTTATTGATCAATGTCCAGAGTTAAGCAAACTGTGGACTATAACTCAGACCTTATTCTTTCTTACAGGCAGCACAGGGCTGCCATCTACCAGTAATAAAGGAATTTGCAGTTTTCCTAATTGTGACAACACAATAGAAAAAGAAATGCTTTTCACTAGTCTGCTTTTGGTCTAAATTTCTACAATGGTGTTGAAATGTTAAAGCTGTAAACACACACCCAAAGTTTAGAATCTCAAAAGAATCAGACTTGGAGGACATTTTTACCTAAACCAGGCCCTAGAAATCTGAGAACAAAACTTGTTTTCTACATGATTATGATCTTGAAAAAGGTTACCCTGGAAAGTTCATATATGAAGGGAAAACTGAAAAAAAGAAGATTTCTGAAGAAAGTATTCAAAAAAATTGACTGTACCAAGCATACACTGGTCTAAGAGAACCAGATGAAAATCCAGAACTTCCCAAGTGAAATGTCCCCCAAGATGGCTGTATTAAACTGCTCAGGCTACCCTAACAAAGTACCACAGACTGGGTGGCTTAAACAACAAAGATTTATTTTGTTACAGTTCTGGAGGCAAGAAGTCGAAGACCAAGGTGCCAGCAAATTCGACTTCCTATGAAGACTCTATTCCTGGCTTATAGAAGGCTGACTTCTCACTGTGTCCTCACACGGCCTTTCCTTTGTGCACACTCAGATGGGAGAGATTTCTGGCATCTCTTCCTCTTATAAGGAAACCAATCCTATTGGATTAAGGCCTCACTCTTTTGACCTCATTTAACCTTTATTACTTTTATATAGTCTTTATCTCTAAAGATTCAGTTACATTGAAGGTAAGCCTCCAAAATATGGATTTGAGGGGTAGGGGGGACAAAATTCAATCCATAACAATGTCATAAATTGATGTCTATGTATTCTGATGCTAACAAGAAATACCTATATAGTGTTGAATAGGAGCCAAGCTCAGTTTTAAATGCTTTACATATATTAATTCATTTAATCCTAATGAAAATACTGTGAGGCAGTTAAAATTCTTACCATCTCTATTTTATAGACAGTAACCTGATATTGTAGATATAAAGTAGTTTTCTAAGAGCCGATGTTCAAATCCAGGCAGTCTGGATGGAGTTCATGTTCTTAAATTCTTTATGTAGTGCTTTTCTGTCCCTAGATGGTTTTGATGTGAACAAATGAAAATGATCAGAGAGAGAGTACCTTGGCTATATCCTCCAAGAAGCAAACTCCAAAGGAGAGTGATGTTTTACAAATACTCACCTGTTTAACAGAACTGAAGCCTATTCCTAGATCTCTCACACTGCTTATGATTTTCAGAAAGTCAATTTACTTCTCTGGGACTTAGTTCTTCATTAGTAAAAGGAGAAAATGGAATAAATAATAATTAAACACCCTGGCAAGTCAAAGGTGATGGTGACTGGAGAGGTATGTGTCTTAGATAATGAGAGAAACAATCAAAGTGATACTAATTCACCTAAACTAGTGTGTTCCATCTCAGAGGTTTATCCTTCCAGGTCAGCCCTACACAACACCCTTTTTGGATTTTAAGTTTGCACACCTCCATGAACTGTAAAGCAAGATTCCACTAAGAATTGTCTAATCGCACTCTTCCATTTATAGTCCAGAAAAGTCCTCATCGGGTGTGGCAAGACACAAGACAACAGGAAATCTAATTCGAAAGCTCTTATGTGTTCACTGGAAATGTAATTACAAAATCTCATTTTATCCTATATATCCTACAACATTGTAAGAAAAAAAATGAGTTAATATAGTGCTATGAAGGGAAAGGCAGTGCATAAAATCCAGGGGTGAGAGATAAGAGCTTTTCTGATACGGTGCTAGATCCAGGTTTGTGTTATTTGTTTCTTGTTGAGATTTTGTTTTGTTTTTGTTCTATATATACCACACAAAGATAATCCAACAAAGAAAACAAAACGCTGTTAATATGCTGACTTCTTCCATATCTAAATCTTCTTAGCTTCCACTTCCATAAATAAATGTTATTATTTAATGTTTCCAGACCTTTCTTCTAAAAGCAGCAAACAGCAAAGCTTTATCTCTTTAACATACAAATAAAGTCTGTGTTTGAAAAAATCAATCAAAATCAGGGCCCAAGGAGAAAGGAAGTAAATCATCAATCCATCTGTCACTGTGAGCGGTACAGTCCCTTTAATCTGTTTGATTAACCTTTTGGTGCCACCATGTCTGAAACCCCATCATTATGACTAATTTACTTTGCATTAGTGTTCCAACAAGTAAACCCAAACCTTGGGCTAGGAGAGGTTAAAATAAATCCAATACAGTATTGTGAAATTATCTTTAGAGTAGAAAAGAATTCATTGGGATATCAAAGTATAGATAAAAATGTACAAAATCTGTCTAATCTAAATTAGATTACAAACCAAACTTTAAATCTTGTTTTTACACAATGGCAGTGCAAATGGCAAAAGTATATGTTAAAAGGGTATCATAAATATTCCACAATGCTTGTCACTTACATTTCTCAACACATTTTTATTAATTTGCATTTATTTTATACAAATATATACAAATAGGAACCAACATGGTCAAAGGGCAAATAACAATAAGAATAACTAACAGAAGCAGAGAGTAGAAGGGTGTTTGCCAGAGGCTGGGGTGGGGGTGAGGTGTGAGAAACAGAGAGATGCTGGTCAAAGTTTACAAACTTTCAGTTATAAGATGAATAAGTTCTGAGGATCTAATGTTCAGCAAGGTGACTGTAGTTAATAATACTGTACCGTATACTTGAAATTTGCTAACAGAGTAGATTTTAAGTGTTCTCACCACTAAAAAAGAAAAAGTAACTAAGTGAGGTGATGGAGGTGTTAATTAACTCAACTGTGGCAATCATTTTACAGTGTGTACATATATCAAATCATCACATTGTATCCCTTAAATATATACAATTTTTATTTGTCAGTTATGCCTCATAAAGCTGGAGGGGGAATAAAGTAATACTACAGCTAAAATATGAAGATTCATGTCTATGAAGCTACATAATGATTTCAAGATCAAGTAAGGCTTTTTACAATTGTCACTGGTACAGGAGGTCAAGTTACTTTGTGACATTCCTGAATTTTTGGTATTTAAACTAAGCTTATCTTGAAACTTGATAGATTAGCTCTTCAGGCTGTATGTACTTGCAGGACATTCAATAAGTGGATAGATCTCCTGTCTAAGACAACCAGTGGTGATTTGGGAGGTGTATCGCATTGCCCCTCCAAGATCAAAGCAATCAGAGGAATAACTTGAAGAAAGCCCATGCTTGTTCTCAAGCAGCCTTTCTCTGCTCTATTTTCTAATGTAAATGCTAGAGATGATTGCACTAGAGGAAAGTAAGACAAAAGTGCAGCTCATGTCCTTCACTGACATTTCTATTATGGGCTCAGCATGAAAATATGCAGATAAGATAAAATTATGAATACAATACTGAGGACAAAGGATATCCTTCATCCATCAGGTGAAATACATATTAAGCAGCTAACCTATATCTACACTTTAAGTACAACAATAGCCATAGGTACATGGTTATGTATATAAGAGATAAATGAATTTTGCTGGTGGTGGTCAGGAGGACCTTACAAAGGAATGGACATTTGAGAGTGCTTGAAAAGATAAGTAGAATTTTGGGTGGCAAAAAAATTGTGGTGCTAAGATATCCCAAACAGAGGGAATATTATGGAGGCAAGAAAGTCTGTTTTATATTGTAGGATGGCAAATAGTCCAATGTTTGAGAATACAGGGTGAACAAAGTAGAGGAAATGCTAGGATGTAATGTGAGATTGAGAAAAGCCACACTAATAAGTTTGAAATGCATCCTGTAGGCAACAAGGTGTTCCCCATGTTTCCATGTTCTGGTGCTTCTCAGCAGTATATGGATCTGGAAAATGTTTTTCCTCTTATTTGTACATGGTAATTTATTCTTTTAGAAAGCATTTGTTGAGGAAATATTCTGGGCATAATATAAAGATAAGCAAAGATGTGCAATATTTCATTACTGCTCTCAAGCAGTTTAATGTCCATCTGGGAAAACAAGACTTAACAGGAATGAAAAGTTAGGCACAAAACAAGGTACCTTACGAATAAGTGTCAAATCAGAAACGAAAGCAAATAAATGAAGTTTGGCTCATGTGATTTCTAATCTTCACCTCTTCCAGCATTATTCCAACATAGTGATACTGTGAGATCCAAGAGGCAGCAGAAGATGTAAAACACTTGGGAGAGGTAATTCAGTCTACAGAATAGACTCTCGTCCCTACCTTCACACTACTTCATATGTAGAGATATTCTGAAATTTGATGAAAACTCAGTATCGATTATTATGACCTGCTCACATTAAGTAGTGACAGAAGTAAGCTATGTATGAACATTTTGCATTTTAGAGCAATGATCTCGATGCCAAATGTAAAACAAAATTTTTATCTCTCTTCCTTCCAATGAGTCACTTATTCACTGCCCATTTTCCATAGATACAGTGTCATATTTATATCAACTCAAGTTTGTAGCATTTCTATCTTTCCACATGGATTATCAAGATCCACTCATTTGTTTTCTAGTTCTTCCGTCCCTCATTTTGCCATTGCTTAGGACCTCCTTTCCTAGTCCATTAGTACAAGAGTGAACTTATATTTTATATTTTCTAGTAACACCCTTTTGAATTTTTTTCCTTTTAAAGACAGCTAGCAGTATTAAAGAGTGATGAAATTTTCACATTCAATCCTCAAAATAAATAAATAAATAAATAACCCGCTGAGGAAAATTTGATGTGGTAGTCTAGTTTTGTAGAGAGACGGAAACTCTGTAATGGGATAAATGAGCATAAACAGTCAAAGGTAGGGTCAATGAATATTCAGATGCCATTAGTGGTCCACAAGTCAGAGCCTGGCTGTCAGATAACTCATGATGAGCTGGCCCAAGATTTGGGTCCAGGGAAATACATTATTGTTAAAGTATATTTGGAAATGTTACAAGTGACATTATATCAACTATATGTACTGTCTTATGATTTACATTATGTTACACTTCTGCTCGGAGATGTGTCATACTGGTGGTTTTGTACATTAATTATTTCTGTTACTAAGATGTAACAAAATGTAGACAAAAATTTGCATTTGGAGGAATTTCAGAAAAGTTGCAGTTTGTAAAATTCAAGAGAAGTTATATCAAAATTAGTTCTGTGCAATTTTCCTTAGAAATATGTAACCAGATATACAATCATCATGGAGTCATGAAGGGTCATTAAGCATCCAGTTCGTGAAGTTTCAGAATGCCTGGACCAAACTTTCAAAGAAAAGTACACATACATACATATGTGCATGTGCATCAAGAAAAAAGCAGGTGTGCCAAATCGAAAACACTTGTGAACCTGTTGAAAGTATGGTGGTTGTTCATCATAAAATCATTTCAGCTTTCTTGCAGGTTTGATTTTTTTTTTTTAATAAAAAGTAGGAAAGGAGAGAAAGAAGAAGGAAGAAATGAGGCAAGGAAGGAGGGAGGGATGGATGGAGAGAGGGAGGGAGGGAAGAGGCAGACAATGTGCCTTTTCTGCCCACAAGTGAAGCCTCCAAGGCCAGTTAGATGAGTTGAACCCCTGCCCTGGCAAACTTCAAGCTATTCAGTGGTAGTTTGCTTGAACACCTGTCCCAGAAAGGAACTAACAGGCAGCCTTAGAATTAAGAAATATGGTTGAGTTCAACAACCAGGAGACCAGCTGAGAGACTGGCAAAATGTGAAAAGTAAAGATGCGTACACCACTCAAGTAGCTGGAAGAATATAATTATAATGTGATGGAAGTGTTCGTTAGAATCGAAGCTTGTTCCAGAGTGACTGCAGAAATATGTTTTTCACATGCACAAGACGAAGACAAGAACCATGCTTCAATCTACAAAACTTGCAGTAAATTTGCATTCTGTAGTCATGGCAGGTCACCACATCATTATGGACTTACATACTCTTCAGACCTAAAGCTTCTTTGATATTCCTGTGGATAATTTGCTTTCAGAATTAATATTCTGCAGAGCACTGGAATAAATATTGAAGAACAGAGAAACTGTAGCATGTTTTCCTCTCATGCAGGATAACCAAATGGTTTTATTAAATGTGAACTGACTAAACGTAGTGTGCATTGATCCACAAAGACTAAAGAAAATCTAGTGAAGTTGAAGGGATGGTTTTGGTTAAGTGATATTATTATTCAATTTCTTAGTTGTGCTTATTCTTAGAGGATGCATGATAAAGTACTTAGAAGTGAAGATGCCAAATTTACTGTAAACAGCTAGAAATAACGAATAAGGAGAAAGCAAATATTCAGAATATTTATATTTTTTAATCTAGAATGTATATTTATATTTTTAAATAGAATTTTGAATCTAAAATTTATAATTTTTAAATATAGTTGGTGGACATATACAGGTTCATTGTACTGTCCTTTCATATTCCTTTTATGTTTGAAAATGTTTATGCTAATATTTTTTTAAAAACAAAAGTAATGTTTTTATGGAGATAACTTGGCATCTGCATAATTCATGAATACATAAAAACTGACTTAGATTAGCTCGTGCTTCAATCTATCTATATTTGGTTATTTTTTCCTATTTCCAACAGGGTTTTCAATGATTCATGTGCCCCTACATCACTTTCAAATCATATTTGTTAACCTCTGATTTGATCAAGAACTGAAGTATTTTTGTCTATTTCTATAGCCTTTTGGGTTATTTTGTTCCCTGGTGGCTCATAAAGCCAGCTCTTCTTAAAAAGTTTCCCCCCTGCTGCTATTTAAACTGATTTTTATGTTACTTCAAATTAAATCCATTATTTCTAGTCTATCAATTTTCCAACTTGAATCAGCACCCTTTAAAATTCCCATCTGCTATCTATTGTAAAGCCAGTTTTCAAATCTGTCTTTTTGTCCTCTTTACCCTGGCCTCCTCAGGTGCCTTGGAAGCTCCATTCATAGACATTCTGGATACTGATCTCTGCCTGGCAGAGATGTCTTGGCCATTCTGTGCAAAATCCAGCACCAAGCATCCTTCCGCTCCCACAGATTTACTGTCAAACTTATAAATGTTCAAATATCAAAGAACTTTTAAGCCATGAGTAAAAGTTAACTTCCAAGAGAGACATGAAAAGTCCCTGGGATATAGAAACAACAGAGTACAGTGCAATGATATAAGAGAGTGCTAACTGAAAAATCCCTGGATCAAGAGCCAAGAGAAGTAGAATCAGTCTATCTGTGGCCAGATACACTGTGCAACCTAAGCCAAGCCACTACACATTACCCTGATCAACTATAAAATAAAAGAAACGGATTGAATAGAAGAGGTGGTCCATTTCAACTTGATTTTAAAATAATTTTTTATGTTTATAAAATCTATTCACTAATTATAGAAAATTTAGAAACTATTTAAACGTTTAGAAAAGAAAATAAATGTCACTCATCATAACATCACTTAGAATTACCCACTTCTAAATTATTGATGTGTATCCTTCTAACGTTGTGTGTGTGTGTGCAAGAATTTATGTGTATGTGCGTGTAGATATAAACTTAATTACAAAATTGGTACATACAGTACACAGAGCTTCGTATTCCAATTTATTAACATGATAATATTGTATGATTATTTTCCTGTGTCATTAAATATCATTTGAAAACTTGTCTTTTAGTGACTATATTGCATAATATAGATGTGATAATGTATACCCATCAACTCTAAAATTCTATTGTTTTTCAAATTTAAAACAACATGCTAAAGAAATATCTTCATTAGTATACAATATTGCTCCCTTCTTCATGGCTAGTGATTTTATCAAAGTTTAATACCCCCAACAACAGGGTTCCATTATTTCTTATAGCAGATCAAAGAATAAATGATTCTTTTTCTGAAAGTGTCATTCTCTTACAGAGAATACATTGGTAATCCTGACTAGATCTTGGAAAGCAGTAAAATGAAATTTTATGTGGTTTTTAACAGCATTATTATTTTTTTTCTAAACGAATAATCACGCCATTTTTATACTCCTTTTATTTAGCTTTTGGGAAACAATTCTCTGTGACTTCTCACATTTGTGAACATCTCGTGAGAAGAGACACTAATGGCCTTTGTTCTGGACAATCTATTCAAGGTTGTTTAGATAATGAGCAGCATTCAAAGAACAGGAATTGGTTTGTTTTTGGTTGGTTTTTGTTTGTTTGCTTTTACTGTCCATGTCTTTCTCAAGGGCAAAGTTCAGCATATTTGCTTGCAACATGTTATAATAAAATATTTGGATTCCTAAGCTTGACATTTTTCATCTGTGATGTAGCCTCTATGAAGACCTGTCCACTTTGCCCTCGTGGGACTTGTGAGACAAGGGACAGAAGTGAGCATAACTCCCATATTGATCCTGTGTCATGAATAATACAGTCCTTTTTCTCTGATCCAGAAGTTTTTGTCTCTGCCAGCATCCATAAAATTGTGGCAAGCTAACCTATTAGCTAGCAAGTAAAATGTCAGACCCTTCACAGTTCTTAACTGTTGCCAAATAAAGAAAAGTATAGTCATGATGAAAAGTAAGCTTCTAAGAATAAAGAAAATTAAGGTCATTTAAAACATTTTAAAGAACAAAGTATTTATTTTGTACTGACTTGTGGCATTATGGTCTTGCTACTAAGTATTATAATCAATTACCAGAAAGTAGTAATTGTTCAGGTCTGCCCACATAATATTTGTGGATATGAAAAAACATTTTTTTTTCATTTTCTGCATTCTGTATAAGTTATTACAGAGGCCCTACAAAGAAAAATAAATCTAACTTTCAGCCAATGGTCAACAAATTTAAAAACCTTTTTTTTTTTGTAATTCACATGCAGTTTCCTCAACATATTCCAGAGATGCCACTTTTGTTTTCAACATAAAGGAATGAAGCTTTCCATGAAAAACCTATCTTCTACCACATTAAACTATTCTTATAAAGATTCTGAATATAAAGAATCTATTTCCCTAAATCTAACCTATTTGTGTGTGTGTGTCCGTAGACTGCTCATTTCATCCAGCATTTATACTTATTAAGTATTTGTAATTATCATGATCTTTGTAAGTTATTAGATAGCTAGTTTATTTAAAATTATGTTATTTTCTCTCTTCTGTAGAATTTTAAATTTCACCATTATCTTTCTTATCTATAAATATTTTTCCTTGGGATTAAGCATGTGTGAACTTTTACCCCAGTGACCTTACAATCCTCAGCCAGAGCATCGGTATCAGTCAAGCAAAGACTTATGGGTTCACTGTTTATAGCAACCTATTTAGAGCTTGATTGAACTTGAAAGCCCATCTGTCCTAGCATCTTCAGTGAAAGGTAATGAAGCTGAATCTCTTGAGCTTAAATGACTTGTTTAACTCTCAAATGACTATTTCAGGATTACCTCCACTATTTGATGGCAACAATTGAAGGAAAAATAACACTCTTATATTAAAAGGAAAATTCAGGAAATGTCAGCTCCATGAAACGTACAAAGAAGTAGAACATGAGTAACAATTGCCATGATCATTGCATTTGGAATTTAACTGTATGTTAATGATGTACAAACCCTTTCCAAAACAAAAGGAAATCCAAAGGAGTGAAAAAGTCACAAGATATAATATATGAAAACCCAATATAAGAACTAAATTTTTGTGAAAATATCTTTCAATTACAAATTATTACAGCAAAAGGGAGATTTGCTCCTAAATATTTCTGTTATTTTTGCAAAGACAACAAACTTTTAAAAATACATTTGCAGATTCCAGCAGTTAGACCACAGATCCCAATTTGGGAGACACGGAATGAGGGACATCTAGACATGTGAAAACAAGAAGAGCAATCATAGGGTACATCTGCTGAAATAAAAGTCTATACAGGGAAAAAACCAAGAACTGTCAGTTCCATCCATGTCTGAAGGGCTCAAGAAAGGTCTGGTAGAGAAGTTGATTTTTAAGCTAAATTCTGAAAGATGAGACAGTATTGACAGACCATTAGCATGTCTGAGTAGGGGCCCTCTAGAGATAGGAAGCATCGAAATAAATATCCAATGGCATAAAGTCTTGGAACAGCAGCACATTTAGTGAACATGTGATACTTCTGTTTGGCTGAGCATAGGTGCTGAGCAGTAAAACATGAAAGAAGTAGGAAGAGAAGGAGGCAAACTGGAGAAAGATGACACTGAATTTGAAGGTGACAAAAAGATGTAGATAGTTTATTAAGGAATATCAACCCACTGGAATGAGAGTGACCAAATGTACTGGTTGACCTGGGACTTAGGGGTTTCCAGGACACAGAACATCAATATTAAAATAGGGACAGCCCCAGGCAAACTGAAGCAGTTGGTCATCTTAACTAGAATATTAAAAAAAAATCTGTTTGATTGTCATGGATGCTGTTGCTTTCTCCAACCCTGTTTTAATATATCCTATATTAAATTCTCCTTAATGATATTTCATATTTCATAGCTTGCCTTCCTATTTCATTGATGCAATGGACTAAGTTAAATTTCTAAATGCTGGTCCATTTATTGTCTTGAAAATTGTTTTTTAAGTCTTTAATCTGAAACTTGACCCAGAGTTCTCCTTCCCCTTCTCCCAATCTAGATAGATACTACTCCAGAAATTGGAGTCTTCTTTCCACAAGGTTCTTCATCCCCCCACCCACCACCACCTTTTAGAGACTAGCTCCTCTAGTACATTGGGCAAGAAGGAAGGGCAAGCCAGAAAAAAAAGTCTGCTTGTTTGGTTTAGATTGAAGTCTTTCCCCTAATTAGTGGTTTCATTGCCCAAGGATTTCTACTTCTTATCTATCAACAGCTTCTCTAAGTCAACAAGGGTAGCTTCAAAAAGCAGCTGCAATAGGTTATTTCACTAGTTTCTACACAATGTGATAACTGTGTATTGATCCAGCTACTCCCTCTGGATCGGCCATGTTGCATTATCACCTGCAAATCTCTTAGCCAGATCCCACACAGATTTGTGGTTGCAAGCATAGCAAGTAGTTGAAAAACAGTCTCTGTCATCAGACTGCATGGATTCAAAAACTTTTTTGTCTAGTTTCAATCTTCTGTATGTGGATATCCATTTTTCCCAGCACCACTTGTTGAAGTGGCTCTCATTTCCCCACTGTACATTTTTGGCACCTTTGCCAAAAATCAGTGCACCGTAAGTGCATGGTTTTATTTCTGGTCTCTATTTTATTCTATTGGTCAGTTTGTCTGTTTTTATGCCAGTACCATGCTGTTTTAGTTACTACAGCTTTACAGCACATTTTGAAGTCAGGAAGTGTGAAGCCTCCAACTTTTTTCTTTTTGTTCAAGATTGCTTTTGATATATGGAGTCTTTTGTGGTTTCATACAAATTTTAAGATTGTTTTTTCTATTTCTGTGAAGAATGTCACTGTTATTTTCATAGGGTCTGTGTTTAATGAGTAGATTGCTTTGGGTAATATAGACATTTTGATGATGTTAATTCATCTGATCAATGAGCATGGAATATCTTTCCATTTATTTGTGTCCTTTTCAATTTTTCTTTACCAATATTTTATAGTTTTCATTATAGAGGTCTTTCATCTCCTTGCTTAAATTTATTCCCAGGATTTAATTTTTTTGGTAGCTATTATGAATGGGATTACATTCTTGATTTCTTCTACAGCTATTTTGTTGTTAGTGTATAGGAAGGCTATTGATTTTTGAGGGTTGATTTTGAATCCTGCCCCTTTACTGAATTCATTTATTAGCTTAGTAATTTTCTGATGGAGTCTTTAGGGTATTCTATGTATAGGATCAGGTCATCTCCAAACAGGGATAGTTTGACTTCCTCCTTTATGATTTGAATGGCCTTTATTGCTTTGTCTTGCCTTATTGGGCTGGCTAGAACTTCTAGTACCTTATTGATTAAGAGAGGGGAAAGTGGACATCCTTGCAGGCATTAGAAGTAAATCCTCCAATTTTTGTACATTCAGCATGATATTAGCTATGGGTTTGTCATATATAGCCTTCATTGTGTTGAGGTATATTCTTTCTATACCTAATTTGTTGAGTCATTTTATCATGAAGGGGTATTAGATTTTATCAAATGACTTTTCCGCATCTGTTGAAATGATCATGGGTTTTTTTGATGCATCACGTTTACAGACATGGAAATGTTGAAACATCCTTGCTTCAGTGAGATGAATCCCACTTGATCATGGTGTATGATCTTTCTAATGTATTGTTGGATTCTGTTTGCTAGTATTTTGTTGAGGATCTTCATGTCTGTGTTCATTAGGGATATTGGTCTGTAGTTTTCTTTCCTCGTATATTTTTCCAGTTTTGGTATGAGGGTAATGCTGGCCTCATAGAATTAATTTGGAAGTACTCCTTCCTCTTCAATTTTTTGAAAGAATTTGAGAAGGATTGGCATTAGTTCTTTAAATGTTTGATGGAATTGGGCAGTGAAGTCATCTGGTCCTGGGGTTTTTTGGTTGTTGTTCAAAGACTTTTTATTACTGCTTCAATCACATTACTCACTATTGGTCTGTTTAGGTTTACTGGTTTTTCATTGTTCACCCTTGGTAAATTGCATGTGTCCAGGAATTAATCCATTTGTTCTAGGTTTTCCAGTTTGTTCACATATAGGTGTTCATAATAGTCTCATGATCCTCTGTATTTCTGTGGTATCAGCTGTAAAGTCCTTTTATAACTTCTGATTTTAATTATTGAAATTAAATAATTTCTTTTTTTCTTTTTTTTTCTTTGTTAGTCTAGCTAAGGGTTTATCGAATTTTATCTTTTTGAAAACCAACTCTTTGTTTCATGGATCTTTTGTACTGTTTTCTTAATCTCTAATTCATTTAGTTCTGCTCTAATCTTTGTTATTTTTTTCTTTCTACTGTTTTTGGGTTTGGTTTGCTTTTGTTTTTTCAGCCCCTTGAGGTGTAACATTAGGTTGTTTATTTGCAGTCTTTCCTCCTTTTTGATGTAGGCATTTATTGCTATAAACTTCCCTCTTAGAACTGCTTTCACTGTATCCCATAGGTCCTGGTATGTTGTGTTTTCATTTTCATTTGTCTCCAGGAATAGTTCAATTGCCTTCTTGATTTCTTCTTTGACCTGTTCATTGTTTAGGAGTATAATGTTTAATTTCCATGTATTTGTATGGTTTCTAGTATCTCTTTTGTTGTTCATTTCTAGTTATAGTCTACTGTTGTCAGAAAAGGTGGTCGATATGATTTGTATATTTTTAAATTTGTTGAGACTTGTTTTGTGTCCTAACATATGGTCTATTCTAGAGAATGTTCCATGTGCTGCTGAGAAGAATATGTATTCTGCAGCTGTTGACTATCTCTCACCATATACAAAAATCAACCTGAAATGGATCAAACACTTAAATTTAAGACCTGAAATTATGAAACTACTAGAAGAAATCACTGGGGAAATGATACACAAAATGGGAGTGGGCAGCACTTTTTAGAGCAAGACTACAAAGGCACAGGCAACTAAAGAAAAAATACATAAACAGGACTATATCAAATTAAAAAGCTTCTGAACAGCAAGGAACACTGTCAGCAAAGTAAAGAGACAGCGGAATGGGAGCCAACCACATGTCAGACAAGGGGAATATATAAGGAACTTAAATATATAAGGAACTTAAATAACTCAACAGCAAAAAACCAAATAACCCAATTTTAAAAAATGGGCAAAGGACCTGAACAGACATTTCTCAAAAGAAGATATACAGATGGTCAACAGGCACATGTAAAAATGCTCAACATCACTAATCATCAAGGAAATGCAAATTAAAACCACAAGGAGATATCATCTCATTCCAGTTAGAATAATGGCTATTATCAACAAGGCAAAAAATATCAAATGCTAGAGAGGAACTCTCCTACATTGTTGGTGGGAATGTAAATTGGTCCAGCCATTGTGGAAAACAGTATGGAGGTTCCTCAAAGAACTAAAAATAGATCTACCTTATGACCCAGCTGTCCCACTACTGGATATATACCCAAAGGAAGTGAAATCAATATATCAAAATGACACCTGCATTCCCACGTTCATTACAGCACTGTTCACAACAGCCAAGATTTAGATAGATTTAACCTAAATGTCCATCAGTGGATGAGTGGATTAAAAAACTGTAGTATATATACACAATGGAATACTATTCAGCTATTTAAAAAATGACAACATCATGTGCATTGACATGGATGAAACAGGAAACCATCATGTTAAGTAAAGTGAGTCAGGCACAAAAAGACAAATACCACATGATATCATTCATATGTGGAATCTTAAAAAGAAAAAAGTGGTTCTCATAGAAGTAGAGAGTAGAATAATGGTTGCTAGAGGTATAGGCAGGGGAAGTGGTGGACTAATGGGTACAAAATTATGCTATCTTGTAAAAGCTCATTTGATTAATTAGCAATTGAGGAATTTACTTTATAAACTTTGTGCCTCAGTTTCCTCAACTATAAAATGGGGATAATACTAGAGTCTTTTAGTGTTAATTAAAGTAGTACAAAATTCCATACCAAATAGAACTACATGTGTGAGAGCCCAAACACAATAAAAGTTCATTTCTCACTCACATAGCAGCCCAGGGCAGGGATTAAGATTGTGAACCACAGTTCTCATTGTGATGATTCAGAAAGTTTGTTTCTTCCAACATGTAGCCCACCATCCTCCTTGGACTTTTCTTTGGTATACCAGGAGGCAAAGGGCAAAAGCAATTGAGGAGAATACACACCAGCTTCTGAAAGGCTTTGGCCCAGAAGTAGCATATATTTCTTTCTCTCACATTCCTTTGGCAATAACTTGTCCCAAGACCACATCTAGCTTTATGGGTGGCTGGGAAATGGCATGTATATGATTTTTTCGAAGAATAAGTAATATAATATACATAAAGGGCTTTGAAGAATGCCTGGTACAGCCTAAGTGCTCACTAAATAATAATTATTATTATCACCTGTGACTTTGTTCATCTTAAAAGCCCTTTTCCCTAGTAATGCACATGAGAAGGTATCAGTTTGAAATCTCAACAGCAGAAATGATATTAAATAGAGAAGAGAAAATGATGTCTGTTTTCTTTATGAATTCTAAAAGAAAAAAAAACCTTGAGAAATTTAATATTCATGTATTCACACTCTAAAAGTAACTTCAGCATCTTTTAAAATAAAATCTTGCTGGTAATTGAAGGAGTCCATGCAAATTGTTCTTAAAGCAGTGACACTCCCCACATGGAACCTGTGTAGTACAGTGCAGTCTTGGATTTAAGATCATTTCTTTTGATAGCTGTATATGACTGTTTTTCTTCCCTGGCTGTGCAAGATTAATTGACACTGATCACTTCCTCTTAACAGTGAACTAAAGTGGTTTGGGGATAACACTGCTGGACTCTCCACTCTTTCACTATGACCTTCAACAGAGTTAAAGCCAACTCCTCTAAAACTCTTTCATTAATGAGCTGATGTTTCCATTTTGAGCGTATTCTTGCAAACTCATCATGAAACTTCTGCCTGACAGTTTTAGAAGTTAATGGACTTAAATTACTATTCAGCAAGGTGTGTACATTCACAAATCACCAGGTAGCCACTGTTATGGCTTATATTTGATTAATAAAATTATATTCCCAAGTAAACAAAATGTGTAAGCATGCTAATTATATTATCTGTTAGCTGAAGCTAGTAATTGTCTCCCCACTGGGCACCTCCCCACTTTTATTTTAATAATACTCTTTCTTGACAGAAAATAATCTTTTACAAAATTATCAGTTACTATATAACAACTACAAAGCTAAACCTACACAATCTACTTCACCCCACCCCACTTCTATGACTAAAATTTTCAGACAAAGAAGAAGCTGAAAGAAGACTTTTTCTGAGTTCTTAAATTTTATATCATGAATTTTATTAAGTGCTCAAAATAGACATGCTATTTTCCAGGATCCATATGGTAGATATCAAGTTAAATACTAGAATCCCCAAGTCTTACTAATGTCATCTGGAATAGGGAGCAGAACCTCTCTCTTTCAGGATAACCATTATCTTAATCTCTAACACCATAGATTAGTTTTACCATTTTTGAATCTTATGTATATGGAACCATGTGTTTATCATCCTCTATCTGGCTTCTACTATTCAGGTTGATTGTAGTCTCATTACAACAGTAGTCCATTATGTGAGTATACCATAGTTTATGTTTGTTTTCTACCGCTGAAGGACATTTGTGTTAGTCCAATTTGGGGATAATTCAAATAGTACTGTTACAAACATTCTTGTATATATTCTTTAGTAAGTACACGTATTTTTATGCCCTCTTATTTTGGAATATATACCTAAGACTGGAATTTCTGGATTATTGGGTACTTATGCTTAGCTTTGGTGGATATTGACAAAACATACTCCAAAGTAGTTTTTTCGTACCAACAGTGGATGAGAGTTCCTATTGATCCACATCCTTGCCAATAAGCAGCACTGTCGGTCCTTATATTTTTAACTATTCTGGTGGGTTTGAGGCAGAATCACTTTGTGGTGCATTTGTCTTAAGTTTTTTTTGTTTGTTTGTTTGTTTGTTTTTTTTTTTTATTTAAACATAACTGATTATACATAGTTGTGGGATACAGAGTTGACCACCGGTATTTGTGTACAATATGTGACGATCTAATCAGGATAATTAGCATATTCATCATTGTAAAATGTAATCGTTCTTTGTATCCATTTTTTGATAACTAATGACGTAGAACCTACCTAATCAAAGCGCGGCCCCATGAACAGCTACATCTACATCACCTGAGAGCTTGTCAGAAATGCAGACTCTCAAGTCCTATCTCAGACTCAATAAACTAGAATATTCGCTTTAAAAAGATCTCCAGTTGATTCATATTCATGTTCATCTTTGAAAAACACTGATCTAGAACACCTTTTTTACACTTAGTGACAAACTGAATAACACATTTCATTAATGTTTTTTAAGTCCAGTTTCTGTGTGGGGATCTAGAAAGCTGGAAAGAGCATAGCACAAATTTTCATCAAGAAAAAGCTAGACAAAATGCAAGTTCACAACTTTTCTTGAACCAAAGAATGGAACCAAAGAACTGAAGTCTCAGGATTACCAATTAACTCAAAATTTGGAGGAAGAAGGCTGCCTGCAGGATATGAGCACTTGTTTACCTAGGGGTCAGGCAAAACCAGACACTGGTGAAAAAAATTTCAGCTAAAATAGTTGATGAATTGCCGAAGCCTAATGTAGATTGGCAAGAGAGAATGAACTTGGTAACTACTTGTGGCACCTGCTAGGAACTCCATTTCAATAGAAATGATTATGGCAGGCACCTTTTTCTCATCCAAAGCAAAAACTTTTCATAATTCACCATTAAGTATGTTTGATGTTGAATTTTTCGTATATACGTTACATTAGATTGAGGAAATTCTCTTTTAATCCTAGTTTGCTAATTTGTTTTTGTTTTTACATAAATGACCCCTGAATCTTATCAAAGGTGTGTTTAGTGTATATCTAAATATTATGTATAATTGTTCTTTTTATGTTAATGCAGTAAATTACAGTATAGATTTTCAAAAGTTAAATGACAATTGCATTCTTGGACTACCTACTAGCAAATCAAATTCAGTAATATATAAAAATGATAACATGGCATTTCATGGCAGTCCAAGAATGCTGTTATCATTTTTATCTATTATCAAATTTGATTTGCTAATATATTGTTTAACAATTTAATGCAAATACTAATGAAAAATATTGGCATACAATTTTCTTTTCTGATAATAATCTTGTGGAGGTTTGATATGAAGATTATGATAGCCTCAAAAAAAAACAAGATGAAAGTGTCTCATTCTTTTTTCTTGAGAATTTTTATGTTCCTTAAGTCTTAGGAAGACTTTATCTTTTAAGGTGCCTGGAATCTGAGTTTAAAACTAAATTTAAGGTATTTAATAAATATAAAAGATTCAGATATTCTTCTTGTGTCAGTGCTAAGTTGTACTTCATTGAGTTTTTCCATTTCAACAAAATTTTCAAAACTCTTAAATTTATTCGTAACATTCTCTTATTATCTATGTAATGTCTGCACTTTCTGTTGAAATTTTCCTTTTTGATTCCTGATGGTGCTAATTTTTGTGATGCCCTATTTTTTTCTTTATCAACTTTGCTAAACTATAAATTACTTTTATTAATTTTTTTAAAGAACCAATTTGGGGCTTTTTACGTTTTGTCTATATTCATTTTCAGTTTCTTTGAGTTCTGTTTCTAATTTCTTATTTTCCACTTTAGCAATTTGGCTTTAATTTGCTCTGGTTTTTCTACCTTTAGAAGTAAAATTCAACATAATTGACTTTTAGCCTTTCTGTCTTTATATTTCATACATTTAAAATACCACATTTTCTTTAAGTACTGCTTTTGCAGCATCGCCCTGGTTTTGACACATCAAATCTTCATTATCCATCATTTAAAGCTGTTGTCTCATTGTCATATTGATTCCTTCTGCCACCTGGAGTTAATTCAAAGCATATTGTTTAATTGCAGAGAAACTGGGGACTTTCCAGTTATCTTTAAGTCCTTGATTTCTCTCGTATTCCATTGTGGTAGAAAAAACGGAATTGTGTTGAGGATTATTTTTATGTCTTAGCATATGATTAATTTTGGTAAACGTTTCACTGTTTACTTAAAAATAAATTAAAACATGTTGTTAGGTTTAAAATGTGTTGTTTTATATATGTCACTTAGGTAGAGTGTATTAATTACTTTCAGTTCTGTGATGGCAATACTTCATATCTGGGCCGTCAAATACAATAGCCACTTGGCACATGTGGCTATTGAGAAATTGAAACATGGTTAGTTAAACTGAGGAACTGAAATTTTAGCTAAAATAAATCAAACTTTAATATAAATGTGATAAACAATATAATCTTAAATACATTTACATCCTATGTACATATATTTATAAAGTAAATATAAATATAATAACCAGCTACTTTTAGTTAGCATTTTGATATTTGATCTTTATCCTTTAACTTTCTGGTTCCTCTATATTCTTGAACTTACTAGTCTTAATTTTTTAATACTCTTGTCAGCTAACGCTAGTATCTGTATCACCTACGTACCTATTTCCATGGTTTGTTATTTTTCTCTCCACTATTCAGTCCTATGGTCTTTTCTTTTGGCATACCTTGTAATTTTTTTTATGGATTTCTAGATGATGTATAAAATCACTTAAAGGCTAAGATTATGTTATCATCTATGAGAGAAGATTTACAATTTTTTTCCTGTGCTTCTAGACTGGGGAGTTGATCACCTTAATCCAATAAGGAACTGAGTTGAAGTAAGTCTCACATTCAGGTATTTTTTTTTTTTTTTTTGTCTTTTTGTGACTGCCTGTACCACGCTCAGCCAGTGAGCGCACTGGCCATCCTTATTGAGCGCACTGGCCATCCTTATATAGGATCCGAACCTGCGGCGGGAGCACTGCTGCGCTCCCAGCGCCGCACTCTCCCGAGTGGGCCACGGGGTCAGCCCCATTCAGGTATTTTTTAAAAGAGTATCCTACCTCTGGTTCACCCCTGTTTCTAAGCTAGCACTTCAGGACTTTAAACTGAGAGCCTATCTATCTCTTTACCATGATCTCTTCCCTGACTTAAATTTATCTTGGAAGATGCTCTGCCCTTCATATGCTTTTCTCTTATTTTCTAGCCTCCCTCACACATGCAGCTTCTGATCTCAGCAAATGTTTTGAGTGAGATAGCCATGTGCATGAGGAAACTCAAGCCTCTAGTTTTTGTTACTCTAGTGTTGAGGAATGTCCAAAGTTTGGCTGAAATGTTCTCCAAAAATGGGACTCTCCACAGGATAAACCTATATTTTAAGCTTATTTGTCATACCCCAAATTATAAAATGTCCCTAAATGAAAAGCTGATGAAGATTATTAGCTAGTTACTCTGAGCCTGAACCCTCCTAAAAATCTTAGTGCATCTAATTCTGATTGATTCTCCGGCTCTCTGATACCTTCCATCTCACAATTTTTCATTTCATCAGTGTCTTACAATTGTTCTCAGCAGGAATGTTGAGATACCAAAAACCATTCAATCCTATTACATTGATGGAGTTTGGATGTATTGTCCTCCCAGAACTCATGTGGAAATCTGGTCTCCAATGTGGCAGTGTTGGAAACTGTTTGAGTCATGGATCCCTCATGAATGGATTCATGCTCTCCCTGAGGGGTGGGGGTAGTTAGTGAGTGAGTTCTTGGTCTATTAGTTCCTACAAGAGCTGGTTGTTTAAAAGACCCCGGCACCTCCCCCCTCCCCTCACCTCTTGCTTCCTCTTGCCCTGTGATCTGCTTGTAACTGCTGCCTGCCTGCTGCTTTCCACCATGAGTAAAAGCAGCCTGAGGCCTGCACCAGATGCAGCTGTCCCAGAATAGTAAGACCAATAAACCTGTGAGTTACCCAGTCTCAGGCATTCTGTTATAGCAACACAAAAACAGAATACATACATGAACGTAATACTTGCTGTTTCTTTTTTTAGATTACTATTTTGCATACAATTTGAGGGGATGAAGTTAAAGTCTTGTTGCCTTAAATTTATTACAGAATATCTTTGTCGTATCTAATTATATCCAAAACAATTGCCTATAAAAATATTTATTTCCAAGATGGTAAAATAGAAAATTAAGCTAGAGCATAGAATCTGCTTAACCTGTAATAATTTGGTAATTTTTAAAAATTATAGATTTTATAGAAGCTGAACAAAACCCAATAGCACCTATAGTATGGATGAAATATGTATAGTGACTTGCTATGTGTAAATAGCAGGTCTCAATTTTCCCAAAAGCAGTATTATCACCAGAAAAAATAATATAAGTTAACAAGTCCACCAATAGTCTTCTAAAGACCTCCTCAAAGACATCTTTGTTCTTGAGTGTTTTCATTCTCTACTGAGTTATGATTAATTTAGTTACCTTGCTTTTTTGATTAAATTATTATCTTCATGTTCAAACTTCTTGTAGCACCCATATATTTTATTCATTGTTATTTTGATTACATACCTGATTCCCAAGAATTTTAAAGACATATTTTTACCTCCAGGTACCAGTACCAGTACCAGTACATCACAGGTTCTCTGTAAATATTATTTTCTACTTGCTGCCATCCCTGGTCATGTATGCATTTTTTGTATCAAACTGATTAGACATTTTTTTTTCTCAGATGTCTCTATATTTATTCTTCATGGTTAGCAATAATGCTGATTTTTTTTCTGGGAAGTATGACTTCTGATACATGCTACTCAGATGTACTAAGATCTAGATTCACATCTGAGGGTGCCCAGGAGATTAATAGGCCCTAATGCTGCCACAGCCTGTTAAACTATGCTAGTCTAATTAAGGCTCTCAGGGAAATACTAAGAGATTAGAGATTTGGAATCAGGGAACTTTAACATCAATAATCCATTTCTTATAAACTGCTTGATCTATAATGATCACTACTTGATATGTTTAAAATACATATTAAATAATATCCATATGTCTTTACAGTCAAAGCTCTATAAAAGCTGATTCCAACCTATATCAATAATGTTAGCTTTCATTACATACATTCTAAATTTAATCACAGTAAAATAGTTATGATTACCCAAATCTAGTCCTACACTTTTCTGCCTCTGACTATACTTAGGCCTTTGCATCGTCAATAATAATGCTTCTTGACATCTCTGGCTCTCAATCTTCATCTTTTAACTCAAAAACTTCTTCCATAAAGGCTTCCCTGATCTGCCATTGAGGATGAATTTCTCTTCTTCCTCTAAAGTTATAGTCCATTGCATAAATATTTTGTCTTACATTTTAGTCATTTGTACTTATATCTGATTCTTCCTATGAGCTTTTAATTTCCTCCAGGATGAGAACATGCTTAGTTATTTATTGCTGTGTAAAAAATTACTTTAAAATTTAGCGTCTTTAAACAATAAATATTTACTGGTAAGGAATTAGACAGTAGCTTAGTTGTATGGTTTTACTCAGAGTCTTTCATGAGGTTGCAGTCAAAATTTGACCACAGCTGGTCATCTGAAGGCTTGACTGGGGCTGGAGGATCTGCTTCCAAGTTAGCTCCCTCACACAACTATTGACAGGAGGCCTCAGTTACTCACTGGCTGTTAGTGGGAGCTCTCAGTTACTTGTTAAGCTGCTTGTGTGTTCTTAAACATGGCAGGTAGCTTCTTTCAGAATGAATGATCCAAGAGGGATAGAGAGCAAGATGAAGACACAATGCTTCTATGACCAAGTCTCAGAAGTCACACACCATCACTGCTGCCACATTTTCTTTGTTAGAAATTAAATATAGCCCAAACTCAAGTGGAGGAGGATTAGTCTCCACTTTTCAAAATGAAGAGTAGTGAATAATCTGTGGTTATATTTTAAAATGACCACAAAAATAATATTTAACTAATATCCATATAATTGCATTATAGTGCCTTGTGCATTTTGTGCATTTTGAATGAATACATGGATGGATGAATGAACAGTGTAGTAATCTATATAAAGTGTACTTGTGAATTTAATTTTTGTACATTCTTTATAGTCACTAGGTATCCTAAGTTGGGGGTGGAATGGAGGAAGTATTTATATACATGTTTACATTTACAGTCAACATACATTCTAATTTGCCAGGGGCAATTCCAATTACTGCCTGTTGTCCCAGCATCCCATGCCATTTAATAATTCTCCTAGGGGTTTTCTTTAAATGAACTATTGCTATCAACAGTGGCATTAAAATAAGTTGGGATGTTTGATCTCTCTACTTTCAGCCTCTGCCATGGTTTCATCTAGAAGTTTGTGAGAGACCCTTGTAGTTAAGGAAGTTATCTTTGTAACCCATGTTTAAAACATAAAAGGTGCCTTTGACAATCCTAACCATATACAACATAATCCATACTTCCACTGAAGGACAAATGGAGAGTACTAGTGAATAAAATAAAGTATCCTCAAGCAGGACTCCATCTAGTCCCTGGCAGTAGTTGGAAAAGTATTCAATGCTATTGCACCTGCCAAACCACTTCATTGCTAATCAGTTGTGCTATGTCCTGTGCAATATTGCAAAGTCACCAGAGAGCTGTTTCAGTGAAAATTGTAGCAAATTATCAGCTAGTTGCAAGTAAAATATGAGCAGGAAATAGAGGTTCAGTAGATAGACTATGTAGTCTGAACATGCTTGCCAGAAATGTTCTTGCCATATATTGCATTATACTTTAAATATTTAACTACATGTCTTAATATTTTTTAATTATTCTATTTTTCACAGTAAATTCTATGGCAGAAATAAGCTAAAAATATGACTTTATAATGAAAAATTATTTAATAAATTTCCATTTCTGAAAAAAGTTGACAATAAAGGTGTAAGATTCAAAATGTGTTTTGAAATTTACTATCCATCAGGGAGGCTGTAGCAAAATCCCTGATCACGTGGCCATGAGAAGATATAACTTTGTTGAAAAAGTATCAGTATTAACTTCAAAATTAGTATTTTAATAAGACTGTAAAAAAGATCACAAATAACACGGACAAGTGCAGAAAGTACATTAATATATTATTTGGTGAAGCATGGTTTTTTTATTTCATATAAATTAACATTACTGTTTTTTTTATTCCAAGTATTCTTGCAGAGATTTGAAAAGCGAAGTGATACCTCTTAATACTGGCTCCTTCTGCAAAGAACTTTCAAGATATTTGAATGATGCTGTTGTTATTTTTGTGTTACCAGATGCTTGAAACAGAGTTTAAATTGCAATCATTACAATAATTGTTCAATATTTTATACAGTTCATGAAATAAAAATAATACTTTTGAAAGTTTATTCTGTTGATGATTGAACAACTGATATTAAGTGCTGTTGTAGATTCAGTTTAAAAGATCAATATTGAAGATAAGATTATTTTAAATATTAAAATGCAAATATAAATATTGGTGGAATATAGCATCATGGTAGAGCCAATGTTCTATCTAAATTAACAAATGTATGCAACAGAAATATACTTGAAATTCTTTGTAAGATACACATAATTCTTCTTAATCATTTTGTACATTTCAGTTATGTTAAGTACATTCACATTGCTGTGCAACCAATCTCCAGAATAGTTTTCATCTTGCAAAACCAAAAATCTATGTCATTGAACAACAGTTCCCTATTCTCCTGCAAGCCCTCGGTAGCTACCATTCTACTTTCTATCTTTATATTTTACACAATTCTTTATTTTATTCAAACAAGCTCTGATATTCTACCTAGCTAAACAGATGCTAATGTTGATAAAGATATACAATTTTTTTTTCCTTTTTTGTGACTGGTACGGGGATCGCAACCCTTGGCTTGGTGTGGTCTGCACCACGCTCAGCCAGTGAATGCACAGGCCATCCCTATATAGGATCCGAACCCACGGCAGCAGCTGTTGCACTCCCAGTGCCACACTCTCCCGAGTGAGCCACGGGGTCGGCCCAAGATACACAATTTTACACACACAAAGAGTAACTGAACTTCAATATTTTGATGATCAGGGAGAGGTTGAATACAAATTCTTAAAAGTACTCCTGTTTAGTGTCCTTTATCAATAGGATTTTAGAAATGTTGAGCTTTTAATTAGTCACTTTGTAAATCAGTCTAGGTGTTCTATAACGGTATTGGATTCAGAAGGGGAAGAAATTAATTCTTCAATATATTAGATTTATTTTGTTAGAAATCAATGGGAAATCTGTAAATAAAATATTCAAGAAGTAGAATGCTATAAAAACTTCAGCTCTTTAAGCTTTTAGCCACTTTGAATTATTGAAAACTATGTTTGTAAACAGAAAAGCAAAAATTTTGTCCTTATAAAAGCAACAGAAAAACTGAACAAAAAATAATAAGAGCTCAATTTCATAAGTGGGTTTTGGCTAGCCCAACTGTGGAAAGACTCCTCAATATTCTGTAGAAGTAAAATTAAATTGAGATCTATTATTTTAGAGTATCTACACTTAATAAAATGTTCAAAAGAATCGTAAAATAATTTTCTTTTAAATTTTTTAAAAGAAAATTAGATGAATTTTCTTTTAAAAAATTTGATCAGGAAATTTACTCTAAATGAAGGCAAAGAAGATATCTGTGAAAATATTTGGACTATAATATTTATACATTTCAATACAAAGAATTATAACTAAGAAGTTTGCTATGTGGCAGAATTTGTTCAGAGCTTATTAGATAAATTGTGTTTCCTCAATTAGAAATATTAAGTGTATAGGGTGGTTAATTGAAAGTGTCAAGAATTTAATTTTTTTTAACCATTTGCAATAAAAATAATTCAGGCAATTTTGTTAAATATAGAATTATAATATCAGGTTAAAAAATACATTTTTTAGAAAAATACCTGTCCTGTAACATGATATTAGAAACATTTCATAAGTTAATATACTTATAAAGTATACATCAAAAATTAATTATACAGTTCATGTTCTTTTTAATTGTTCAGATAACCAACATAAAGTTTTTTTAATTGGTATAAAGTATAGGGATTTATTCTATATTTTATATTTTAGAAACAATTTTATTTTTGAAAGTACTTGTTGAATAGAATTTTTTGATATGTGCACTGACATAAAAAAACAAATTTTTTGGTCAGTCAATATTTCAACATATTAGAACTAAATAAATATCGTTCTAAATATTTTATTAGTCCTTCTTTACTCTCGAAAGGATCATGGATAAACAATTAATTATATGGCCAGTCTACTTTTATTATTTTTATGATTCTATTATTCTCTCTAGGCTTTGGCTTTATCCCTCTCAAATTACAAATTTTTATAATCTTTGACATATTCAGAATGAATAACTTCCTGTTATTTCCTCGGAAACTAGTGTCTTTATTTTTCAGTTGACGTGAACTATCACTGTGAAATTTCATGATGACCACTTTCCAAAAAGACTGAATTTTGTTTCATTTTAATAAAATAATGGTTTGCAAGTCTGATATATGGTTGAATCCAATTTCCACTAATTATTTATGGAATCTTAGAAAGTTATATAATCTCTTTGCAGCCCTCTTTCCTTATCTGTATTATGATGATAATAATGCTTACTTCCTAAGTTTTCTGTAAAGATAGTACCATAAACACCAAATTGGCAATGATTCAAAAGCTTAACAGCGTATTAGGTGAAAACAAAGGAAAACACGAACTCTCATAAACTGCTGGTGGGATTGCAAATTGATACAACCCCTATGGAGAGGTGTTTGGCAACCTTTTACAAAACTACAAACACATTTACCTTTTGACTCAGCAATCCCACTTCTATGAATAACCCAGAAGATACACCTCCAAAAATAGAAAAATACACACACACAAAATAAGTCATTGCAGCATAATTTATCCTTGCAAAATACTGGAAAGTAGCTAAATATTCAGGTATAGAAGATTAATTGAATAAACTATGGTACATACATGCAATGTAATACTATAAAACCTTTTAAAAAATAAAATGAGGAAGAGTTCTATGAATAACTAAAGAGAGAATTCCAGGAGATATTGTAAAATATAAAAAGTAAAGTGTAAAGTAATATATATATTATGCCATGTTTTATGGGGAAAAAAGAGGGGGAGAATAAAATATACATAAATTTGCTTATCTTTCCAAAAAGAAATACAGGAAAGATAAACAAACAAAAAAGCAATAAAATTAATTACCTTCAAAGGGGTAGGGGAAACAGAGTAAAATGGATATGTCAGTGTCATAAAAGACAATTCAAGATGTGGTAATTCATGTTCCAAAATGCAAGAAGACTAAATAGACAAGACAACTTATCTCAATACCTATACCCTGTACTGGATCAAAAATAAACACAATGAAAGAGGTTATTTATTCAAGTGAAAACACTGAAATACAGACTACAGATTAGATAAAACTATTGGGTCACTGTTAAATTTATTATAGTTATTGACTGTTCTGCGGCTACGTAAGAGAATATTCTTAGGAAATACACAGAAATATCTGGTAGTAAGGGACCGTATTTTACTCTACTTATTCAAATGGGCGAAAATGTTCATATGTGAATCATATAAAAGGGTGTTTTTGTACATTTTTTTAAATTTATTTTTTCATTGCACTCGTTTATGGGTACAGTTTGTTATTTCAATACTGTTTTTATTCTTAAACCATCCCGGTAAGGTTGAAATACTTTTAATATATACTTTTAATATATATTAAATTATAACAAAAACAAAATTATAACAAAAACATCAGTAATTAACATTATTGAGTACTTGCTATATGACAGAGTAAGTACAGGTGCATAAAGAATATTATCTAATTAATCATTAAAATTACCCTTTTAGTTAGGGTTTCCTGCCATTTTCTTTTTATAAATCAAGACACTGAGTTTAGGGAGACATTGAGTGGAAAATGACTAGCAAATACTAAACACTTAGGAATAGAATTAGTTTTCTTAAATTTACACATTGCAACTTAAAATTATTTTTCTTAAATTATATAACCTAACTGCTTTAAATCATTTATTTCAGTCACACATACACACCCCCCACACCCACACACATATACATAATCTGTTTTATACGTTTATTAAATTCTGTTATGTAAAAAATCTGCAGATTAGAATAAAAAGACCCTGAAAGGACCAAAAGGCTACAGCGAGTCTTCTATTTGTTATTTTTTCCTTCAAATGCCTCACTATGAATTGTTTATTTCATTGCCAATGTGAGTAAGCCAAGGATATTTCTTGTTCTAAATTTCATTTCACTGGTATTTTTAGAAATCCTTGTGAGCAAGCAGTCATGAAGATACCCTCTAAAGACATGAATGAAAAGCAAATGCTTAGCATAAACTTCAGATCATCCTTGTTGAGCTCAACAATGTTTTCACAAAGCTATTTTAGAATCAATATAGTTGAAGAGCATCAAGGTCTCCTTGCTTTGTATTTGCATGACTTTGATAGAAGCCAATCTTTATATAAAAATAAAATATTTTTAGGAGAAAAGAAAGCTGCAAAATGATTGCATTTTTTCTGAGGTGCAAGAAAATAGTTATTCAAAAGCATTTAAACCACCAGAAAAATATACACTCCTCAGAATGCCATCCTCTAACCAAGTAATATATCCAAAAACAAGACTTGGAATAATCTTCCGTGCTTCTCCTAAATGCAAACAATGGGGAATTACCTTGAAGAAATCGCTATTTGGATAAGTTGAATGCTGTATCACAACGTTCTGAATTTACTCACCTACCCCACAGATCAATCTCCATACCTCAGTAATTAATTCAAATTTAAGTCTCTCCATTTCATCTCTCTTGCATATGATTGCAAAAAATAATAATCTAATGATCTTATCATTGCTTTCTCCAAGTATAATATGAAATAACACTGAGATAAATAAACCTTAAATATGCATATGATTTTTGCAAACCAGGGTTAGAGCATAGCTCAGGGACAAGGGCTTTGGGAAAGAGATATGCTCATCATGTTGCATTATAATCTTGTCAACATTTTAATCCTTCCAAGCACATATAGAGATTCACTCTCCATCTTCTGCTTTGTTTTTCAATTCGCCACACAAATCAGGCAACTAGCTATTTCCTAAATGCCTTGAGTTATTGTGGAATTTCGTGATTTCAACTATTTCTTTTGATTGACATTTGGTTTATTATTTTCTTGGTATTTTATTCACGCTTTTATTTTCAAGTTTTCTATGTCTTTTTCCTTATTGTATATCTTATATAAGTTGCTGATTATTTAAATATTCATAATGAGTTGCTCTTTTTCTTTTCTTTTTTTTAGATAATTTCTCCTCTGATGTATAATCACTTCTATAATAGGATTTCTCTTGCCATTTTTATTTCATAGTGTTCACTTATTACACACAATTTTGATTCTTTTTTTTTCTTACTTTCCAGACATTGACAGTTTTCTAACAAGTAAATGAAAAGTACCAGCCTCCAAAGATGCATACCAGTGTACTTACAATAAATTTGCGGAAAAATAGAATTAAAAGATAATATGAATCTTTCCACGAACTTCTTGAAGTACACTCATAAGTTAAGTATCAGTAGCCCTGTTTTTGGCCCAGTATCTGCATGTCACACGTTCAAACAAACAGCAGTCTGATTCTGGCAGCCTCGAAAAATAATGCAGCTCTTCATGGCACCCCTGTGGGTAAACAACCAATTTCCCCAGACAGCTTCATAAATTCCTCTTTGAACACCTCTCCCTATTCCTTAAGTATGCCATATACAGAAACTTCTAGAAATTCTCTGTCTTATTTTTTCTCTTTGCCTCCCCAGGCTCTATCCCACTTCCCATACATAAAAACATCAATACCAGTCAGCAAGTACCTTTGAGTGACATTGTCCTTCTGTTCACTTTCCTTTCCCCATTGGACTACCCAAACACACTGCACTTCTAGCATGTCCTCACAGACATTCATACTTTGTACAGCCTTCCAAGAAAGGATAGTGCATTGTGGAAGACTGAGTTATTGTTTCTAAATATTTGCTGCCCCCTGAGTGGAAGATTATATTTCCTTGCCCTATTGAGAACAGGTTTGGTCATGCATTTTCTTTAACCAATGAAACATTTGCAAATATGGTGTGTCATTTTAAGGCAGAAGTTTAAGAGCCCTGTCGAGGAATGGATTTCTGTGCTCGTTATTCCTTTTTTTCACAGCTATGCGCAGGCAATGTTTCCATGATGGACAGTTAGCATGAAGGAGAAATAAACTTTGTCAGTTGTAAGCTACTAAGATTTGGGGGTCAGTAGTTTACACAGTGTAACCAAGCACAGCTTAATCAATACATTCATCTTTCTCTCTGCAGAGTGGTATTGCAAGCATTAGTATCTCTGAGATATTGGTAGAGTCAATTAATCCACAAAATATATGACTGACTGTGAAAAGTACTACTACAAACAGTTTCAGTCAAGATGGCAGAATAGACAGTCATCAGCATCGCTCTCTCCCACAAATCAACCAATTTACACCTATTAAAAAGCAATGACAGCCAAGCTGGGGCTGCTAGAGCTCAGGGGAAGAGAAGGCAAGACCTACAGAGTGTACGAAGGTGGGGGAAAACACGATGAAAGAAAAAAAGAACCACTCTGACCATTTCAAGCCCCAACCATGTCAAGGCTACAGCTGGTGAGTGCACAGAGGAGGAGCTAGCAAAAGCCCCAGCTGTGCTCTTCCTATGAAGTTGTTTGGAGGCTGCAGGGGAGAAGAGGGCCTTGGCAGCCCCAGGCAAGCAAGACCACTAACAGGGTTCCTGTGGACACACATAGGAGCAAGGAGCCACAACTGAAAAAAAGGAGCCACTCAGAGGCTGGTGAGTCATTGCAAGGGACAAGTGCATGGCCTGTCCCATGGAAAGTGTTTGGAGTGCAGGCAGTGCAGGAGATGGACTCACTGGGGGAACACTGGGGCACAGCATGGACAGCTGATCTGCCCCCCAATCAGCACAGGATCACCCAGTGGAGACTGGTCAGGAATACAGAATTGCGGGAGGTGCAGTTTGCTGAAAAGACTCAGGTCCAGACAAGTTTCTACACAACCCAGGTGCACCAGATCTCACGAGAGCCAGAATTACCTATAAAGTCAACTGTTAAAACCTGAGCTGCACAAAAAACCTCCCCCAGGGAATCAGCAGTAAAGCAACAATTTAGCTCAACCACAGAGCTCAAGTGCTGGTCCCCACAGGAAGTTCCCCCACTTTAGAAGTAAGCAAAGGGCAACAAATTAGTTCCAGTGCAGAGTTTAAATAGTGGGAACAGCAAATAATCCAACACAAAACTGGAAGAAAAAACAAAATACCCACAGACCAGGGACAAAGTTTGATATTAACTATTAAAGGTCTCATATCACCAAAGAACACCTATAAAACCTAGAAGGACAGGAATTACCCTGGGCTACCAAGCCAAAGAGGAGGGAGGGCTGGGGGCCTCAGCCATGCCCCCTGACACCCACAAACAGTCCATTGATGACCACTGAGCCACCACAGGAAGTGCCCTGGGCTCCTGAGCTGGGGCAGTGGGGGGCTAGGGCTTCAGCCACACCCCCCTAACATTTGCACCCAGACCAGCAATGACCAAGACACCACTGGAAGCCCCCTGGTCTCCCCTACAGGAATGAGGGGGGTGCCACAGGCCTCAACCCCATCCCTCCTCCTTCTCCCACCCTATTTTCTTCCCCCTTCCCCTCCTCCCCACCAACTGCTCCGCAACAACATCATAGTATGTAAAAGAATAACATTAATAAATAAACTTAAAAAAAAGAAATGTAAACAAATAAAATAGTAGGGGAGTATATAATTAATTCTAATAAATTTATTTTATTATCTACTAGAGTTGTTTGGTATTAACACCCTTGTAACCTACCACAAATATTTTTTTAATGCTTATAAGCCCTTTTTGGATTAGGGTTTGATTAAAGTGGGCAGATTATAGAAAGACATAAAAGACAGTAAGATGATTCATAGAGTGAGTCAGAAATATACACAGCAAAAATCAGCCAAAAAAGGCTAAAAAGGGTGATGCAACCAAAGGTGGGCTCTTTCAAAGAAAAATGTCTGGGTGGGAAATTCCAAATCGAACACTTTTTATCACTGACATAAAAAACAAAAATAAGGAAGAGGAAAAAAATCTCAAATTTTTAGAAACTAGCTTCCATATCAAGATCAATGAAACATGGCTAGTTGGACCCAATTCAATTAATTCCCAAATAAAATTGAAATATATCCTGTGTATCAGCACAAATTCCTCCCTTGACCATTGTAAATACTCCCTTGTTTCTCACATAGGCATCTTTAGGACCCTGTCCATCTACCTTGTATTATACCTTTACAGACAATTACATCTTTCTTGAGGTATCATGTGCACTGTATTTTATAGTACTCCAGGTGAAGTCTAACTACTTCGTATACAGTAAGAACATCTCTTTGATTTATACTGTGTTTCTCTATCCTGTGTGCCTCTTTCAATATAGAATTATAGTGGATTTCAAGCCATGGGGAATAGTTTTATAATAACTTCCAAATTTATTTGCAACTCTTGATTATTTGCTGCAGAATCTTTCATTTTTTTTCTATTAGGGCTTTTCAGAATTTATTTTTGTTTGAACTAAATCTTAGTCACATCTTAACCAGTGCATGGAAAAAAAGCTTTTTCACAAACTTTTGTACCTTTTTACTCATTAAATCTCCTATCTGCAGTCATCTTCAAACCACAGTTGCACATATTGAGCAGAGATTAGTGAAAGGTTCTATGTATATTTTACTCCTTGATAAAAATAAAGGTGGTACAAAAGCAACTGAAGAAGAGCTTTTGATTTACAAAAAAAAATTAATTGATTGATTAATAAATAAAAGCAAGTACATGAACAATACCTGAAAGGACAATAGGAAAACAAATGCACTTTTTTCCTTCCTTTATTTCTGCTTTCCCCAACATCCCTAAGCTTGCAGAAGGTATTGTTCCATTACTTTCCCCTGATCACTGTTAATTTCTCTCCCAATGCTCACCTTTAGTTTGCCTCATAACTCTTTTGTCACCAAAGAGGAGATAACCAATATGCTTAAATAACATTAAAAATATATATTTATCTTAACTGGATCTGTATTTACATGAATAATAAATCTACATAGCTATTTCATAGATCGAAGACTGCAAAGTAATCAGAAGCAAGAAAATTATACACACAAAGACATATACTCATATATCTTCTATAAAATGTAAGCTATTACTCCTTCTCTTACCTTTTGACCCTAGTGCTATATTGGACATGTTAATAAAAAATGATGCTTTTGATTTTGGAGTTCCTGTAGTCCAGGGAAGGAAGATAACAAGAGGCCTTGGAAAGAGAGAGGTCGGTGGAGCCCAAACTTGAAAAGGCCATGTATGCAGGAACGGAGGCAGCTTTGCTAGACTGCTCAGTTCCACATTAGTAAACACTGTGTGTCTCAGTGGTCAAAGAGCTGTGGAGAGTCATACAGCACTGAGAGATCACTCAGGCAGTTGAGTAAGGACTGTGTGTTACCAGAGAAGAGTTCTTTTAAGAACTGTCTGTCTTGTTTTTGTCCTGTGAATACCTCCCATGCAAATCAATACATCACTGTTTATGTGTCCAGGAAGTCTACAGGCTATCTGTAACCTGAAACTTTGCTTGGCCCTAACAAAATTGCCCCCTTGAAAACAACTTCCTTCTTTATCAATGATTAAGTTCTCAAGACAAAGATTAGATACATGTACATATAACTTTATACATGCAGGACTGAATGGAATCAGTTTGAGATATCCTCCCAAATATGCCCAGTTGTGAAAACACAACCTGAAACATGAATTAATACCTGTGAGCTACTAATGAAATATTGAAAGTATCATATGGAAGGTGCCATTCTCTAAAAAGGGAATCAATTGCTAGCAAGACCCCTAACAGAAGGGATTGAAATGTCCTTTCTGTCACTCAAGACCCAACTATGCCAAATAGAAAACAAGCAAGAATTGCTCAGATCAGGAAACTATCCTTATTTTTGAGAGTATCACCAAATCAGTGTATTCATCATAATATCAGTCATTCTCAATGAGTCCTTATTCATTATAAAGCCCTAAGCTAACCCCGTTAAACATTATCATACAAAGATATTCAGGCTAGTTTCAGTGAGAATCTTGACAAATACATTAAAATGTCAGTAGCAAAAAGATGTTAATAATATTATGTATAGTCAGGGCAAAAGGTATAACATGGCATGATGTTTAAAACAACAGGCTCTAAAGTCAGAACACGGCCTGAAGTCATGATCTGAGTAAGAATTCCAGCTCTGTGATATACACTGCTGGTATGTTTATGTAAATGATAACATTAATAAAATGTGCAGTACTATGTTCCAGGCATTGCATTTGCTGTTTTGCAAATATTATCTACAACCTAAAAATGTACTTTGCTCATGTTGTTTTCTTTATCTGTTATGTCTTCCCACTCTCTGCCACATACAAGTATCTCATCTCACTGCCTAAACTTTAAGGGAAAATCAAATGAGATAATCTCTGGAATTTTATAAATCTACATGCTATAACCCCTTCTTCCACCAATATACCCAGGCGTAATTAATTAATCCCTTCTTCTATTGTGCTCCCGTGATACTCTTTACATAATTCTGTTGTTTCACTTATTCATGTGCCTGTATACCGAAAAGAAATATGAACTTCACAAGATGCCTTGTATACGTTTATCTTCCATTGTTCCTCTCCTATTGTTCCACATTCAGCATAACCTGAAAAATACCGGCTCACTGAAGATGAGGGTACATGAAAGTGAATTCCAAACAGTAAACACATGAGAAAAACTGATTCTGGAATTGTATAATATGGTTCACAATGGTTCAAGGTTGAAAAGGAAGAAATAAACACATCGTTCAGTAAGTGCACTGGAGAGAACAATACTGACAAAGAACATCAGCAGCCCGAAGAATCAGGCAATGTTTTTCAGATAGGGCAGAGATGCTTTTTCATTAAGATAATTAATAATTCAGCAAGTGGATGCTTGCAAATTTCCTGTAACTAAAATATGAAAACATAAGAACCAAGACAAAAAATAAAACACTGACCCATTCACCTGTGAACAAATGGAGCTTGGCAGGTCTCTATGGATTGGAGAAGTAAGACGAAAATCAGAATGACATCTCTTCATGTAATGCTAGTTGACTCTAGTGCTTAAGAAAATATTTTTTTCATTTTACAGAGAGCGTTTTAACTCTTGTTAAACCACATAAACCTATGGTTCAAATTTAAACAGCATTCCAAGTATTTACCATAATATGATAGTAGAAATAGACAATTCCATATAAGTTTGATCAGTGCTGGAAAAAATGATGTATTTATTCATTTTTTTCCAATGATTTTTTTTTTTATGTCTACTATGAGCCAGGCACAGTTTTAGGCACTAAAAATATAGCAATTATTAAAACAAAGTCCCTGCCCTCCCAGACTGTATAGTGTGTTGGAAAGATAGACAATGATCAAATAACATGTAAAAATGAATTGTGTTAAGTGGTGACAAATGCTATGGATAAAAAGGAAGCATGTGAGGGGATCTGAGGGAGGCTATTTTGTACAACGTAATCAAAGAAGCTCACACTGTCAGAATGATGTTTGAGTGGCAATCTGAAGATGGAAGGGAGCAAGCTATTCAGATTCTTGGAAAGCAAATTCAGAGCCATGCGATTTGAAGCAAAGTCTGACCCTAGAGACTATGCTCCTAATCAGTACTCTGCACTCCCTTGTAGGGCTGTCATGAAAAATAAATTAGACGTTATATACTGGGAATTTATTAAGGTGTTTTCAAAAAATTCTAATTATTATTAAAAAATTTTAAATGCTTACATAGACCAAAGCAGATATAGGCCTTTTAATCTTGAAGTAATTTAACAGTGACACTCTTCATCAGCTTTAAAAATATGGCAGAACTGCAAAATGATGACTTAATAAGACCAAAAAATCATACGTTAAAAATAAATACTATTTGACTGTGAAATATTGGCAATATTAAATGAATTTTTTCTACCAGACTCTGTGACTTAGGGATAAAAATAAGAGTCAAGAACCAATGTAGTTTCCTAAGCAGTCACTGGTGAATATTTTTCTAGGTTTACTGCTAGAAGATTTTATCCAACTGTGTTTTACCATGAAACTTTTGATACAACGTAAATAAAAATCTTATCCCATAAAATCTCTCCTTACTTGTAGAATCTGTACATGCTGGAACTACTCATGCCCCTCAGTGTCCTTCAATACATTCCCAAAACCAAGTGGCAGATGTAGCACGCTGATTGAGAATGCCTCGCCTGCCTGTGTGACTGCACATCGTGACCTTGTTTGCAACACCCCATCAGTTACAAAATGCTCTGTTGGCACAGCCTCTTCTGGCAGTGGCCACATGGATGTTCCTGAATTCATACTTACAGGAAGGCCAGGCAGCCTTTTTCACAAGATGGCATAACTCACAGGCAAGCTCAGATAAGCTCAGAGGTACTATATTTTCACGAACATCACGGGCTTCAAGTAAGTGTTAATTCTGTTATTAGATGGAGAAATTTGTGAGTTGTTATGGTCACTAGCCTCCATAAGTTGACTGTTTCTGAGTCAACACTGTCAGGTAAATGGCCCTCATCAGCTTCTGACCATGGGATTCAAATACAGCATCAATCATTTCAGCATTCCCTCACCATGTACACCTCTGAACAATATCTTCTGTTTCCCTAGAGACATTCCCTTCTTCTGCACCTCAGTGTAAGCAGGTCATGCTGACTTGCAATATTTTCCCTTTCCATTAAGTTCTTTTTAAGAGACTTATCAACCTCTTTTATTTCTCAAGGTTCCCTCTCTGTGAGACTTAGAGAAAGTTACAGAGGTTTCAGAAATCCTTCCAGGTTATTACCGTCTCCACTCCTTGTTGGTAGAGCCTATTCTCCTAAAAGCCGAAGTACTTATGTTGCACATGTTATTTCTCAGTGAACTCTTTAAATAGCAATGTAGGTATAATTTAACATAAATTGTCATATTTAATTCTCTCTCTCACACACACAAATAAGTCCTATAAGACAGCTACTATCTCCTTTTAATATGAGACTGAGGTTCAAAAACTTAAGGTAATAAACTGATTTCAAAACCCTTCTTCACTCTGCTGTGCCTACCTACACTTTCTTTACGATATGTGAGAACACAGGAAAATGATTAGGAATGAAAACGTTCAAGAAGTCAGAGGTGGGTTTTGTCCAGTGCTAGAGCTGTTTCAGTTGCAAGTTAGAGCTGACTCCTCTTTTACCTATGTGGCCCCGATTTTTATGTTTTCACAACCTGCTTCAAATTATCTGCCAGTTTCTCTTTTCTTTTCCTCTTCTGCTCACAGGCATTTTTGTGATAGGTATAATTACCAACAGTAAAAAAAAATCCCTCTTTCAGTTACTGCATATTGCTTATAAAATGCCACATCAGGGCCAAGCCCGTGGCACACTCGGGAGAGTGCGGCGCTGGGAGCGCAGCAACGCTCCCGCCGCGGGTTCGGATCCTATATAGGAATGGCCGGTGCACTCACTGGCTGAGTGCCGGTCACAAAAAAGACAAAAAAATAAAATAAAATGCCACATCAACTATTGCTGCAATTTGATTCTGCAAGCTTGTTAGTGGAAGACGATTAAAACAATGCTGAGTCCTGATTTTTGATTGTTTGAATTAATTTGTGGCCCAGTTGTTCAAAATGATGGTCAGCAGTGCCATTGTGCACTTAATGACTCTGTCAATTGCAAACTATTATTGCTAGCAATTTTATATTTTATATAGTAATAATATTTATATTTTAGTAAATATTTGAATTGTCCTGATTGATATGCTCTGAAGATAAAATATATCAAAATAAAAATGTAAATTTATAAACTCACATTTATGTTTGTAGTAAGACCTAATGCCTTCTTTTAGGAAAATAAAAATATTTTGAAATCTCCCCTTTACTTCTTGAAATGAAATGGATAGCTAAGGTAAATTGCAGACATATATAAAAATAAATGTAATGCATTAACTGTAATAGAAGAGATGAATAAAAAATTAATGTGTTAGGTCAGGTTCCCTGGAGGCAGAGTCTGGCACAGGGACTCAGGCATGTAATTTATTAAGGGAGTACTTTCAGGAGAAAGGGAGAGAGAGAGATGCAAGAAAGGGCACAAGTAGAAAATAGATAAGGATGTGCTCTAAGTGCTGAAGTCTAGCTTTAACCTCACACTACAAGGAGCTCTAGAACTGCGTTGTCTAATAGTATCCACTAGACTTTTGTGCCTGTTGCACACTTGAACATAGTTAGAGTGACTTAGGAAATGAATTATTTTATTTTAATTAATTTACATTTTAAAACCGACTTTATTCAGTTATTGGAAAATTTTTTAGTATGTTTAGAACAACGTAAGTATGTGAATCTACTTTCTCAACTGTAAATTTTATGAAATCTAAATCTGGATCAATATTTCCAGTAAAAATTTAGTTGCCAAATTAGTAAGTTTAAAATACACACCTGAGTTTGAAGGTTCACAATGAACAAATAGTGGGAAATATATCAATAATAATTTTAATATTGACTTTGCATTAAAACAATACTGTTTTGGGTGTATTAGGTAAACAAAATATATTATTAAAGTGTATTTCACCCGTTTTATTTTTGAAATTTTTTTTTAAGTGGCTATTAGGAAATTCAAAATTGCAGGTATGACCAGCATTATATTTCTATTAGACAGCAGTGTTCTAGAGTAATGCTATTCAGTAGAACGTTTTGTGTGATGAAGAAAATGTGCTGTACCTGAATGGCCTAATATAGTAACCATTACTACATGTGGCTCCTGTGTCCATGAAATGTAGCTAGGGAGACCCGGGAGCTGATATTTTAATTTTAAATAGTTTACGTATAAACTTAAATAGCCACATGTGGCTACTGGCTACCATTTTAGATAGTGTAGTTAGACCATAACACTGAAGAACTGGTCACACCTTAAAGCTGGTTTTTTAACTTTGATGGCAGCCAGTTATTGGCTGAGGATTTTTTTTTTTTTTTTTGATGGGTTGAGAGAGCTCAGAATCCAGCCAAAGGTAATTCTCTGAAGGACCATCTTTGAACAGTTAGCGGTTAACTTTTATAGCAGCTAAGGTGTAGGGGTAAAGTCCAGGTAAAGGGAAGACAGATAGGACAGCATCCACTGTAGAAAAAAAGTATAATAAAATAACACACACTTCAATATATAAATCTTCAGGTACAGCTATACTTGAAAGCAAAAATATTTAGATGTTTGAACCTATGTATAGAGTTATTATGAATGTGACAGCCACTGAGGTAGGATGATATAGCTAGGTCATGTGGAGGTTCAAGTACCACAAACACTGTGGCTTTCAGTAACATGATTTTCTAAAACATAGCTAGATCTTAGAAAAATTTTGAATGAGAGGAAGACAATCTCTTATCAAATGACACAGTAAATTGCATATCTAAAAATTTAGTCTACACTAAAACTGTTCAAAAAATGTACTTATAATAAAACAGAATTAGGTTCTATAATTGGATAATGATAAACAAGGCATTCACTTTCAGAGTATCTAGAGGGATATTTGAAAGTTGTAAATAACTTTAGTATTCTTCATTTTAGGATCCTGTCTACACATTGACAGTTAGTTCTCCTGACTCACACACTAATGCAGGTAACACCCTCTCCCTATCATTAGGATAGACAAAATTCCCCTGTTAGAAATTTCCAACCGTTCCTGAAATTTCCAAAATGTCCCCAAGGTATAGTATAGTAAAACCCCACTAAGAACTATAAGCACAGGCAAATTAATCTTGGGTAAGTGAATAAAGACATGCTTAAAATTCTCCAGTTAAATTCCAAAAATACTCTAGAAAGACACTGAAACACACACACACACACACACACGAGATGATTATTAAGAAATGTGTGAAACTAGTTTAATGATATAAGAGCTGCCAAAATACTAAATAGAAATAAGTAAATGCATGTTGTTTCATCAGTCTAAAATGAAACATAAAGTTCTATTTACTTGTATAATTCTTATACTTTCGACCATATTTATAATAGAATTGTGGAGTTCATGGTTGTAAAAATTCCAGATAGCATTCAAGAAAAGTGCCAATTAGAACATACTGACATTCTAACATTGTGGACAGAAATTACAATAATTAACAGAGAGGAGAAAGGTCAAAATAAATTTAGAGAAAGAAATGCTTTTCTTATACTACATTTGCAATGTGAGTTTCAATAGTTGGCCTCCTTTGGACTATGGAGTGTAGTCATTTGGATTGTTCTTTCATTTAATAATTGCAATAAGAAGGTAAAAACTCCCTATATTGAGCACTCGTACTACATCAAAAAGGGTCCATGAAAACTCTCACAGTCTTAGAGTAAAAAATAATCTTGCTTTCCCCTTTTGTTTCATCCAGGTTATCATACACATCTTAAGGAACATAATTTGAACAACTCTGAAATTCCTTACCTTTGAGTATATCCTGTAATAAAACAAAGATTGAAAAAGACAGGCATAGAAGGAAAAGAAGATCAACACCTCTTTAGGCAGATGATGGAAGAAAAATGTATTGGAATGTGTCCATCACGCCTAACTGCCTTCACAGGCTGCTTATATGTGCCCTATAGCCTGAACATGCTGAAACAGGCTTTTAGCTACTGCATAAAATACTTTTCTTTGGGAGGAAGCAATAAGGAACCAGAGGAGTCTCAGCAGGCTGAGTATCCAGAGAAAACTAGATTTATGGAGAAATAATTGTTACTAATAATCATAATAATTACTACTCAGAGGAAAAGATATCTTTCATTAAAATCACCTCTTTTTCTTATGCTCTGAACTTCATCATTTCCTTTACCTTCTTGAAATACATTTCCACAATTTTATTCAACCTCCTACAATTATTTAACTTGTTTCTGTCCTCTGTCTTCCCTTCCCTTCCTATTTTTCCTTCATGTTCTTTCCAGGTTGGTTCTAAGAGCACTCTTTAGTTACTCCAGGGGAAAAACTGTAAAATATGCATCATACCAAGTTTAAATCATCTGGTTGGCTTTCAAAGTCACTAACACTTTTGCTCTACCCAATATTTTCATCTGTAGTTTTTACTACACCCTGAAATGCTTCCTTCTCATTGTTCTACTCAAGCCTCTGGACTTACTGTCATTTCCAAATTTGAATGAGGCAACTTCAAGGGCAGTGGAGGAATATTCTGGATCATCTACTTAGGAATCTAATGTCAAATTCATTCATTATTTTGTTCCCAAATTACAGTATTATCATGCCATTTTACTATGAAACATCATTTGGACAGAACAACCTGGAATACCCAGTAATGTCTTGAGCCCTTACTGGGTAGGATCAATACAATTTACATACTGTGTCATTGATGCCCAATGGAGCATGGGTGGAAAATTACTCAGGTGTCAAGAGGTTGCACTGAATGTCACGAGGAAATGGATGTTCAAAAGGGAGGGGTGTTCCAGGTGAAACATTTAAAAGTTAAAGGTGAAAATTGTAGAAACAAGCCTAATTCTCCCATTTTTCCTGAAAATGATTTATACAATTATGATCAGGTAATGTTGGATATTAGTATGTTACACTATAGTTAAGTTTAATAAAATACTCTGAAAAGTTGCCTAAGAAGAAATCTTTAACTCTTTGTATGTAAACCTTAATCATACCATCTTACTCTGAAGCTAGTCTGAAGATATCAACACTTCAGTTCTCATATAGCAGCCAAAAAAGCTTCATAAAATCTTCCAAATATCTTGAGCCAGACAGGTCATTTTTTTTCTTTTGAGTTTTCTCCAGAGCTCCAAAGAGACACTATTACAGTACTAGAGTAATAAGAAATCTTAGGAACTGTCACACATTTCATATCAACTGAACTACTGAATCTTAGTATGTTTACTCATGTTATTTGCCTCTATCTGAAATATTCCTGGGACTCCTAAATACCAATCAGAGCCCTAAAATTTATTTGATAATCATCTCAGTCCTGCTTTTGTTTATTGTTTGTTTGTTTTAAGGAAAAAATGAGTTTCTACTAAACAAAAGGGATAATTTGATTGCAAGAAATGAAAACCAAAAATGTAGGAGTGTATTTTTTTTACTTGTTGGATATCTAATGTCAAAAAATAAAGAGCTGAATTCCATGAGAGATTCAAACCCAAAGGTTAAGTATTGAGCCTACCCCTCTTTCTCTCTGCTTGTCTTTGAGATCTTTTTTCTGCTTTTCTGTGAAAATCTACCCAGTCTCCTTTTTTATAATAAAGAATTTGTCAATGTTTGTCTCTGATTCCTGAGAAATAACTTTAAATCCTTGGAATTTCCCAATTGATATGTGTTTTTGTTATTCATAGTTGGTCCTTAGACCATACCTGAGTCTATTCTAAGGAGATAACTCAGAACTGGGACTGGTTATGCCAGAAAGATGAGCCATGTATTAGGGGTTTAGGTCTTTGAGCCACTTGATATTAGCCCAGCCTCCCAACCTCTGAAAGGTTGAGTTTAATCACATGGTCAAGGATTCAGTCAGTCATACCTACATAATAAAGCCCAAATAAAAAGTCTAGGCACTGAACTCAATGGAGCTTCATGGTTCATGAACATACTGAGGATAGTGATGCACCCTGATTCCATGGGGAAAAGGCACAGAAGCTCTTCATTCTGGATCTTCCCAGACCTTGCCCTATGTGTCTATTCATTTGGCTGGCCCTGATTTGTTCCCTTTATAACAAAACTGCCATCATAAGTAGAGTGCTTTGCTGAGTCCTGTGAGTCACTCTAGTGAATTATCAAACCTGAGGGATCATTTGTGGGAATCTCCAAATTTGTAGCCAGTTGGTCAGAAGTGTTGCTGGTCTAAGGACCCCTTAATGCAGCAGGTACCTGAAGTGGGGACAGTCTTCTGGAAAACTGATTCCTTAATTCATGTAGTCTGTGCTAATTCCAGGTGGCTGGTGCCAGCACTGAATTGCAGTATACCAGGTAGTACCAGGATACTCATTTTTCTCTTTGCAGATACGATTTTTCTGTCTGTATATTGTTTCTTGACTCTCCCATAACTCTGATTTGCATAAGACTTTGACTTCACAGGCACTCTTGTAATATTTTAGCCCCTTTTGTTGACACATAAAAATGACCAAAGCCTACTTTGTATCCATACATTGGAATTCAAGGCAAACCTCACAGACAACTGTTTGCTAAATTTTGACTAAGAAGTGGATTTAGACTAAGTAAAGAATTACTTTCCTGCTTAAGGCACCTGCTTAGTGATGAAAGGTATTCCCTAAGCCTCCCCAAAGTTTCAACGTCTAATGCAAATATTTTCTTTGTCCATGTGGTGAGTCAATTTTTATCCTTTAGTGTTCTGAATATGAAAGCAATGAATTTTTTTTTTTTTTGGTGAAAATTAATTTATCCATCCCATCAAAAACCTAAAATATATTATTAAATTTGTACTTTTAGGTGACAATCAGTAACCATTTTCTACAGCAATAAATTTACTAATACTGTTCCTTCTGAATCTGAACCTTCTTCCTATAGAAGATTCAAGTCCTTCCCCTTCACAAATTTGCCTTGTGTAGCAGATACCTACTTCCAAGTACTCAACTGAGCCAAAGTAGAATAATTTTCTCATCAATAAAATAATAGACAGACCAAAACTTTTGGTTTAGTGAATCACAAAGGAAAATGCTCCTTAGTCTAGTTCATATATCTCAGATTTTAACTCAAATTGTCTTATGGCTGTTTGAATGCCTGACTAGATCCTAAGACAAAATCTCATTGAAAAGTGAATATGTCTGTACTTTGAGCAAGGAGCCAGAAGAAAGACAAACACACCTGATCGGATATGTACTTTGACAAAACGTTATTTTGGAGATCAGTTATTTATTATTAAGTGGTTCATTCTCTTAGTATCCCTGAGTTTGATTTTGAGAGAGAAAAAATACGATGGGCCCAAGTTGGGTCAGAAGAATACTCTTGGTCCAACGAGTTGTGAACAAGAAGCTTGGACCAATACGGTCACTTCCCCTTTACCAGAGATTTTAATGTGGGAACTCAAAAGGATACTACTTAGGAGACAAAAACTATGAATGTTACTTTACAAAGACCTACATCAAAATGCATTTGTTTGTTGTTGTTGTTATTGTTATTTTCTAGTTTTCTTATAAGAATTGACTCTGATGTAATTGGGAATGTTTTGCACTTACCCCCCAGGACTGACACAGTGCAGGGTCCACAATAAATGATTAATAATTCATTGGTTATGGATTATTATTAGAAAATGACTTATTGATTAAATATCTCTGTTCATGGTTAGGGTTTGGGAGATAATTATGAAAAAGGAATCTTAAAATAAAGAAAATTAGTATTAAAATATTTGAAAATTCATATCAAAATATCTGAACTGCTTAATGTACAGGAACTGAGAACTGGCTTGATTTAGTGGAAAGTGTTGTCAGTCAACAAGGCAGAAGACTGAGGTTCAATTCCTGAGTCAGTCTCAACTATTTTTATATCTATTATCAAGTTAGTCTCTGATCTTCAGTTTCTTTATTGTAAATAAAAGATTTGGGGAAAATGGATTTTAAGTTGTGCTTACTGATTTAATTTTCTATAGAAACAAAAATTTATGTTGTCTATGAGTGATAATTTCAATGGCCTAAGTTAATATAGAAAAAATATCATTGTTCTGGGAGCCTAGTGAAGGAAGGCATTAAGAAAAAAATGAAAAAAGGAAAACAAAGATTTATTGTGCCCCATAGTTTGTTATATACATTTTAAAGCTTTCTTAGTCATATTACTTCATTTTATCCTCATAAATATTCCATCAATAGTGACTTAAGCATTCAAGTGAATACATTGGCTTATATAATTGAAAAGTCCTTCAGGCATGGCTCAGATTCAGGGTCTAACGAATAGCATCCTTGTTGTATTGATCAGCTAGCTATGCTCTTCCATGGGTTGCCTTCATTCTCAGAAAGACATTTCCCTTCAAATTGACATGATCACTGTAGCAGATCCTGTCTACCATCCTACAGGTTCACAATGTGGAAAAAATAAAAATAAATAAAAAAAACAGCTTAAAATCAAGATCGAGGGCCCAAGTCAGGCCCCATATTCATCCTTGAACTAACCACAGTTGCCCAATTAATGGAATACTTTAAGCTCAATCTTCCTGCTGCAGCTCTAGTAATACAAAATATGTAAAAGAGAGCGGAGAAAGTGCAGAAAATTCCAGGCAGTATTTTTGGAATTAGACTTACTGGAAGTTGGGCAGCAGAATAGTGGATTCATTCATTCAATAAATGTTTATTGACCACTGCCCATGAGCTAGACACTGTGCTTGGGAATACAGCACTAAATAATCAGACAGTGTCTTTAGCTTTCATGCAGATTATGTTGATAGGATGGGGAAATAAACAGTCTATTTTGAGAACAGAGTTCTATTTCTATTCCTCCAGGATCCCAGGTAAAAGGAAAATGTGTTGAAGTAAACCCCACAATCTATGCCACATTTCCCATCAGATTTCCCACATTTCAAATTCATAGGTGGCATGGGGCCAAGAGGCTAAAAGCTGTACTGAAAGTGGTGCAGTGCCTGAAATATGTAGAATTGAAATGTAGACAGAATTCAAAATGCAGAATGAGGCTAAACAGAGTTAAAATATTTAAAGTTTCTAGTTTTATTGAGGTGTTAAAAGTAGTACTGGACTGAAAGCACTTCAAATTTCTACATAGAAGCTATAATGTTCTTTACACTATTTAGATGAATAGTCCAAATTGCTGCTTCTTACTCTTTATCCTTAATATCATTTATTCTGCTTTCTAAATTAGCTATGTGCATAGTTTTGTTTTTGCTTTTGTTTTTTTGCTATCTACCATACAACTTAGTGACATGACTTTACTATTCAGCTACCCTCACTAATACATCTTTTCTATTCCAGGGAATTCTTGCCCAGTAGGATAAAAGTTGCAGATAACTTTATTGTTTATTCCAGGAACCTTCCAGGAAACCATTTAATGAACATCAAATTGTTCAACTTTTTAATAGGCAACATGAAAGAACCGTTTATTCCCAAGGATCACAAACTATTTACATTCTTGACTTAAAACTCCCACCTTGCTGTGTTCATCAGTCCTTAACTATTATATCATGAAGCTTACCTTAATAAAGCGCCTGCCTCAAAACATTCCCCTAAAACTAGACTCCAAAACCTTGTAACTGTTTAGATTTTGCCCTCCCTACTTAGAGATGCTACTAAGATTCTGTCAAGGGTGTGATCTCCCCTACCAGCATTGCCTCAAAAGGTGGTTTCAGTGGCGTTTTTTGAACCAGAATTCAACAGCCATGAGAAAGATTAACCACTACAATTCTAACATGGAGTGCCAGCACATACTTGCTGAATGGATTGATGAATGATTACAGGTTGATTAAGATTCCAATCTGAGATCGCACTTCATAATATTCTACTTAAACTATAAAAACTGTGTAATGAATTATCAAGAATCAGTTTAATAAAGCTCTCAAGGCTGTATCATTTTTCTGTTGTCTTCTGAAAGAATAGTTCAAAAAATTCTGAAAAGAGAAATATGGACAAGTCTAGAAAGAACTGTGCAAATCATCTGCAGACAAAAAAAGGAATTAAAATTGACCAATTTGACTATTGATTGATACTTGATGAGAAGCACTGTATCTAGGATTACGCATTTATGTCTTTGATAAAGTGTTTTCTAATGAAGTGTAAAAAGCCAATCCTCAAAAATTCCTCAAAAGCTTTTGTGCAGTCCTTTCTTTTTTCTTTCTTTCTTTCTTTCTTTCTTTTTTTTTTTTTTTTGTGACTGGCAAAGTTGCTGGAACGCTTGGCTTGGTGTCGCCCACACCGCGCTCAGCCAGTGAGCGCACCGGCCATCCCTATATAGGATCCAAACCGGCAGCCTCGGCGCTCCCGCCGCACTCTCCCGAGTGAGCCACAGGGTCGGCCCGTCATTTCCTTTTTCTAATCAGCTGTAAGTAAGAAAACTCTTGTTGAAATTCATGCAAGATAAAGAGGTATCAGAAATATAACCTAGTATGCAAGGAATATTTATTTTAAGCATTTAAGCCCATTTAAGTAACTTCAAATAATGGCTTGTCTCACTGCCTCTTTAAAAAAAATTGCCTTCCTAAAATGTAAGCTAAATTTTGTCTGTGTGTGGTTAAAATATCAATTTTCCATGATTACATTAATCTAAGTGCCAGGATTAGAACTCAAGATTTAGAGTCCCAGCCCAGGGTTGATTAGACAAGAGTAGAATAATAGCATTGACTATCCTGTCTTACAGAGAGAAATAATGCAAATAGGTACAGCCTTAGGGTAGCAAATGTTATACATTTGGCCTGTCAGCGTTCTGATATCCTGGGGGACTCTCAGTGTGGAGAGAAGGTGAATTCAATGAACAGTAGGCAAAATAAGTGGCAATTCCTAAAATCCAGGTCAATCTCTGCTTTTGAGAGAAAAAGACTTTCCTCACACACAAAGAGGGGAATCCCACAATTGCATCGTAAGGTAAGGTATTCCTTTAGACAAGAATAGTTCAGATGAAAATTGAGGACAAAAGGTAGCCTGGTGATTTGGGACTTGCTCCTACTGGGCAGTTAGACAAAATAGATTGTGAAATGCTTTTGCAGACAACAAAGCCCTATAAAAAATGCCAGCTCATTAATCATGGGTGATTTTAATTACCGTGATATTGATTAGTATAGCAACTATGCAAAATCTAAGTCAGGCACTGCACTTTCCTGAGTTTGCTCATTTTTTCTCTCAGTTTCATAAACAGCTGGCTTAACCAGTCTATTTTAAGACTCCAAAAAGAGCAAACATGAATAAAGTAAAGTTGAAGGTTGTAGAGGGCTATAATGAGAAGTTATTGAAGACAATGGAATTTTAGTTTCTCTTAGCATATTTGGATTCTTCAAAGTATTCTCTACAAAATATTATGCCTCCACAGAATGATTCAGTCAATTTCTTATAGTAAATGCATGATTGGTTCTGTTTGATTTTATGCCCTGGATTGAATATTAGTAGTTATTTTAAAACACATATGTTTGATGTACTTTTAAAAATATATATATGTACATCCTACATTTTTAGGCCTATCTTATCTGTTTTTATGTAAATATCGCTTTCCTACACATGATCATTGTTCACACAAATAGCAGTAAAATGTATTATTTTACATTAAAATAATATGTCTGGTAATATCACATCGGATTCACGTATTTAGACACACTAAGCTCTGACTCACACAGAATCATATCTTCTTTTCTTTTCTATAACTGATCTAATGGTCTTCACAAACCCTTAACGTGCTGTCTAATAAATTTAAATTTAAAAACTTCAAACTTTCCATTTAGAGTCCTTAATTTCTTTTGGTTTTAAATACTTTTTTGACAAATGGACAAAAGACATGAAAAAATGCTCAATATCACTAGGGAAATGCAAATCAAAACCACATTGAGATACCATCTCACCCCAGTTAGACTGGCTATTAGCAAAAAGATAGGGAATAAATTCTGGGGAGGATATGGAGAAAGGGGAACTCTCCTACTCTGTTGGTGAGACAGTAAATTAGTGCAGCTATTATGGAAAATAGTATGGGGGTTCCTCAAACAAGTACAGCTAGAACTGCCATATGGTCCAGCAATCCCATTGCAGGGTATATATCCAGAGGAATGGAAATGGTCATGTGGAAGGTATATCTGCACTCCCATGTTTAGTGCAGCTCTATTTACCATGGCCAAGAGTTGGGACCAGCCTTAACATCCATTGAAGGATGACTGGATAAGGAAAATGTGGTATATCTACACAATGGAATACTTCTCTGTCATAAAATAAGAATGAAATTCTGCCATTTGCAGTATTATGGGTGAACTCAGGAAAAATTAAGTGAAAGAAGCCAGACACAGAAAGAGAAATACCACATGTCCTCACTCATAAGTGGGAGATAAACATAAAGAAACAGAGCAAAAAAGAAAGAAAGGAAGAAAGAAAGAAAGGTCACAATAATTTGTTGAACTTTCAAAAGAAGAGAACAGAACTTAAGGTCACCAGGGGTGGGAAAGGGAGAGGGAGGAATAAGGGAGAAATTGGTAAAGGGCCATAAAAAATGATTATGTTGTGTAATGATAAACATAGTAATTATTATGATTTGAGGATCACATATTACATACAGGTATTGATATTCAACACTGTACCCCACAGATATGTACAATCAATTATGTTTCAATTAAAAATAATAAATAAATAAATACTTTATTGATTAAAGTTTTGGGGTAAATGCTCAGGAATTCAGATTTTCTTTTCTGTAGCCTAGCCAATTTAACACATTAACAGAACATTATAACTCTCTATTTTTACTTTCATATTGAGGTAAAATTCACATAACATAAAATTAACCATTTTAAAGTATACAATTCAGTGGAATTTAGGACAACCACAATGTTATGCATTATTTCTATCTAGCTCCAAAACATTTTTATCACCAACAAAGCAGATTCTGTACCCACCAGTCACTCCTCATCCCTCCCCCACAACCAAGTCCATGGTAACCACTAATCTGTTTTCTGTCTCAATTGATCTGCTTATTCAGGATATTTTATATAAATGGAATCATACAATCTGTGACTTTTTTGTCTGATTTAATTCCCTTCCTAGGTATATACCCAAGAGAATTAAAAACAGGTACTTGAATACATGTACACATATGCTCATAGCAGCCCTATTTACAATATCCAAAGAGTAGAAACAACCCAATGTCTATCAATAGATTTTAAAAGCACCCTAGTATATGCATATAACATAATATTGATTGGCCATAGAAAGAAATTTAGTACTGATACACACTTCAATACTACGAACCTCAAAACTATGCTAAGTGAAACAAGTCAGACACGAAAATGTCATAAATCATATGGTTCCAGTTATATTTCCCTGCCACCCCAGGCCCTTAAGATGACCTCTGTGTGTCCAGGGTGGGGATCTTAATAGACTTCCTGGAGTGTGAGGGACGCAGATGGCAGGGAGGCCAAAGAAAACTTGATGTTTTCCCATGTAGGTCCTCACTCTGTCTATCCAAGTACAGTGTTTAATCAGTTGGTTCTCATCATTTTTGGGTCCCTGAATCAGTGTCTCTTGAGATGCTTCAGGTCCTAATGATCATTAAGCTGCTATCTTATGAAGAATTAACATTTTTTTTTTTTTGGTCATAAAACCTCTATACACTGCAACCTCCTCATCCTCAGCCCAGGCTAAAGTCTATTTATGAGTCTACTCAGTGTATCTTTGGTTCTCCGTGGGAACATGAGGAAATCTGTGTCCTCTGCCTTCTCTAGTGGGCCATGGAGGCCCCGAAGCCCTGTCTTAGGCTCATCAGCCCAGCCTCCTTCCCTGTGCTCATCCACACACCAGTCTCATCTCTTCTCCCATGATCAGACTGGCACTGAGATGAGAGAGGAGATTTTCATTCAGGATTGCAGCCTCTCTGGGGCTCTACTGTGAAAAACCAGCTTCTCAAGATGGTAGTGAGGTAGGACTGGAAAAAAAAAGCATTGATGTGAAATTTGACTAACCCTTTTCTGTCTTCACCTTTTCTCTGACAGATAGTACATTCAAAGCAGCAAGCTTAACAGTATATACAAATGCACCTGAAAAACTTATAAAATGCTTATAAAGTGCTAAATGCCTCATTTAATCTTTGTAAACTTGTAAATAGATATCAATATATTATTGATTATAATGAGAGATTTCAGGGTTCAGGAAACTTAAATAAGTTCTCTAATGTCACACAGTATGTGGTAAAATTGTTATTCACATCCAAGTACGTCTGACTCCCGATTGATATCCTTAACTTCTGTGATCAATGAAGAGGGAGAAGAACTTACTCACCTATATCTATTCTCCTTCCCCTGTGAAAAAACAAATATCCAGAAAACAAAAGAAAAGAAAACCAAACCAAGCAAACATAAAAACTGAAAACGTAAAGAGTCTGTAGGTTGTAGTATGATACAATAATTGTCTGTTAAAATTTGTAATGCATGTATTGGACTAATAATAGTAGAGAAGATTAGCAACTACAGGAAATTAATGCTCTTCTTAGATATAAATAAATCCCATGACCTTGAATAAAAATGTGTATTGATATTAAGTTACTTTGTACTTGAGATATCTAGAGTGTTTTTTGTTTCTCACTCTAAACCTTAATTAATAAAATATATAGAACTGGAAGTGGTTCCAGGGAAAGGCCCTTAAGATGGATATTTTGAATTGACTATGTGACCTGCTTTGAAGGGAATGATTACCTCATTGCCAGGGAAGAATGGATTGCAGGTGGCCCACGATATGTGGTCTTTTATAGTATGCAGTTTCTTATCACTGGTTGGGTTTTAGAGTTCAAGTGTTTGTTGCAAATGAACACTATGTTAGCAATGAGGAATACAGAGACTGTGAGGAAGGCTGGCTTCTTCTGATTGAACTGATAGCATAAAGCAAGAAAATTGTAGCTCAGGGCCTTAAGTACGTGGCCTTACCTCTATCTTTCTTCCTCTACTCTGCTTCCTAAACTTACCTGTGCCAACAGGTGTAGTCTTCTTTGATTCCTTTAAAAGAATCTCTTCTCTCATAGCGACTGACTGAGATAATAAATCGGACACAGAAACCAATTCAAAGAGTTACAGAATTACAAAGTAATTTGAATTCCCAACCTTGCCAGGTCTCTTATGTGAAAATCAGGGCACTGATTGGGAAAGAGTGAGCCTCTTAGAAGGGTAATGGAACATTCGTGTGAGTTGCAATCAATATAAGCCTCATAAATACCAGAAGCCCATTGATATTCTCCTGCTATAGAAGTAGCTGCTCTTCACCTTTCTATAAAAGAAAGGCATGCCTCGCTTAAAGGTACTAAAATGATCTTACCTGCATCAGTTCGGGTCCAGCAGGAAATAGACACCATAGCAATTATTAGTAGAAAGAGAGAATTTAATATGAGGACTTCCTAGCTGGGAATAAAGATGTTAGCCAGGTAACCAAAAAAATAAAATAGAACTCTAAGGTACTATAAAGGCAGGGACTATAGAATACAGCCACTGTTCCTAATTCTGAGGGAACAAAGGAAGAGGTTGCAATTATTAAAACTTAGAAACCTACAGGAGGGGGCCTGAACAGCTGGGACCAAGACCTCTGAAGAGGGGACACTGGCCGACTGACGCTGATAAGGTGCATAATAAAGCTGGTTATACCAATGTCAGAAAAATTGCTAACTAGTTACAGCTGCTGCTACTGGAAGGACCTTCTACTGATAGAGTAAGGAACCATCACTGGGGTTACCCTGACAATAAACAGAATATGTAGGGAAAATACAGTAAAATGGTCAGGGACCCTCAGATGTTTAGAATCTTGCCGAGCATTTGATGTAAATATGCACATGTGCCCAGGTGTTCTTTGGTTATTGTCTAATGTAATTGCAATGTGCACCCAGGTGTCCGGGGTTATGGCCTTAAGCATAAAAGACTAGTGGCTCTGATCCACAGGGCCCCCCTGCCCCTGGGATGTTCCCAGGGTGCCACAGGGAGGCTGCTACTGGAGGCTGTTGCTGCCAGGGTCTTCAAGATGCCCCCAGAGGCCAAAACGGCTGCTGCTTCTGCTGTAAGCTGCTCCTGCAAGCTGCTGCTGCTGCTGAGGACTGAGCTTGTGTCATCTGCCAGTGGCTTCCGAGATCTTTCCCAATTACCTAGCATGGACCTGTGTTTGAGGGGTCTATGATCCAGTCTGCACAATGGGTTTGAAGGGTCTGTGGGCCCTAGCCCCTAGCCCTGACAATACAAATGGAAAACTTAGTATAACTAAAATAATTAAACATTTTGGCTTTAGTTATGAATTGCTTTAACAATACAACTGTCATACTCACGTAGCAATACAATTAGCGTAGCTATTACCTCAACCATACAGAAGCAAACAGGGAACTTACAAGGAAAAAACTGAAAGATGCCAGTTCCTTCTAGTGTCCCTTATTGCAGATACTAACACAGAGCCTGTTGGCCATGCAGAAATGTATTTTCAAAAACCCAGCTCCAGCATCATAAAGAACATAGAAGGTTGGAAGCTGAGAGACAATAACTTAGTAACTGGCAGTTACCTTAAAGGGACTTGCTGATTATCCTCATTCCCTGCTCCTGCCACCCCAGGTGGCTTTCAAATCCATAACCAGAGCCATACGCTAACATTCCTCTGGAGGACAAATGCACACTCTAACTTGAGAGGAGAGGGTGTACTTAATCAGAAAACAAGAACAAAAATAGCTGCAAGATTTTGCTTATTTATATTGTCACAAACATAGGCAATATGTGTATGAATGGATTCTATGATTTCTGAATAGGAAAGAATGAACACAACATTAGAGAAACTGAGTTTACCAATAAGTATACACATACTTGAAATTTTGGATTCAATTTCATCTCTGCTACTTACAAGCTTTATGACCCTGGACAAGATGATTAAGTGCTCTTTTCTTAATTTTGCTTATCTATAAAATGAGGATAATAATTGTATTGACCTCAGGTGATTATTGTGAAGATTAAATTAATATATGTATCTGCTTAGAGAAGTAGCAGGAACATAGTATTATGAGAGTGTTAAATAGAAGGGACTCAGGCAGTGAGAAGTGACTCAAATTGTTTAGATGTTTAAATGAAATGAATTTTGTACTCACCTGAATTAAAGTTAAGATATAAGAAATTCCTTAGGAAGAAATCCAACACTTTAGGCAGATAGAAATGCTGGAATACATTTTTCATGCATGACCTGTTCATATATTCCCATTTATATCACCTAGATAGCTACCAAATAAATATTATTCCAGGATTCTCAAAAGGATTTGTGGCCATTTACCAGAATGAGTATACATTTTACACTGAGGCAAAAGAACAAGCTTGACTTTTTGAGGATTATTACAAAGTGGCTCCTAGTTAACAGTAATACTTGGAGTCTCCTACATTACTGAGGCTTACCAGTCAGAATAAGTGTGCATATGGACTGGAGGATAAATGAAGTTTGGCCTGAGTTCAGCTCTCACAGCAGGTCTGTAAAACAACCCTCTCTTTATTTCTATCATTCTTGATTACATAATTGGAACCAACATGTCAGTACATGGCAGCTAACAGAATTTCCACATTATCTCCCTCACTTATAGAATGAGGACTATTCTGCTTAGAAGGCCTAGGTAAAAGCCCTCAAAATTTTCCTCTATACCAAAATAATAAACCAAATTCAATCTTGTATCCTGGTGAGCCACAAGTATTATTGCCACCAGAAATCTTGAAGGATGCCAAGGTGGTGATTTCTATCATGTCTGCATTTAAGTATCAAAAGACAAATCTTGTGAAGAGAAGATGAATTGGTCTTGGAGAATGAGAGTGAATTATTTTAAACTTGATCAGATGGTTATATGCAATTGGGGCTGTTGTTTCTCCTGTGAGCTGTTTATTTCAGCTAATGAACATTCTACTGACAACTGGTAAGCAGTTTTCAATGTGATTTTTTTTCTTCCTCTGTTTTTATAAGCAGATGTAGTTTACTTTCAGATCAGCAGTACACCTTTGCTCTTCTACCTCCTGTTCTCTGACTAAACTGGCTTCAAGAATCTTGATCATCCGACCATCCTACAGGATATTATTCTGATCCACTGCATTGATAACATTGAGTTGACTGAACTTGATAGGCAGAAATACTCTAAATATCTATATATACATACATATACATGCCAGAGAATAGGACGTAAACCTCATATAAACTCAGGATGCTACCTCGATGATGGGTACTCATCTGGGGATGTTGAGATAACCCTTCAAAATAAAAAAACAATTGACTTCAATTTACACAACTATTACTGCCAACTCACCAGCTTCCTCAGTGCAGGGTGTCAGGATATTGGCAATGGTGGGAGTTGACATTATATAATTTTGAAACGAAGAGTCCAATGACATTACCTTATTCAGTTCTCATCCTTCCAATAGTTTTGCAATCATTTAAATCTCGTATTAAATTTCTTTCTGCTTAAAAAACAGTGGTTTCTGTTACTATGCAGAACCATGATGGATACTGAGTTAGTTTCATATGAATGCTGTAACAATTTACCAGAAATTTGGCAGATTAGAACAAAACCCATTTATTATCTTAAAGTTCTGGAGAGCAGACATTTGAAAATGGGTCTTGCTGGGATAAGATCAAGGCATCCACAGCTGCATTCCCTTTTGAAGGCCCTAGAAGAAAATTTGCTTTCTTGCCTTTTTTTCTAAAGACTGCCACATTCCTTGACTAATGTCCCCCATCCATCCTCAAGGCCAGCCATAGCTAGTCCAGGCTGTCGCACACTGCATCACTCTGACTTTAACTCTCCAGCCTCTCTTTCATTTATAAGGATACTTGTAATTACATCAAGACCATCCAGATAACCCAGGATAATCTTTCCATCTCAGGGCCATCTGGTAAACTAATTTAATTCCACCTGCAACTGTAATTTCCCCTTGCCGTGTAACATAATACTCTTATAAACTCCAGGGATAAAGACATGAACATCTCTGAGTAACTATATTCTATATACTAGAGATACATTGTCTTTCTTCTTGACCTCATGTTTCCATGAAAAAGAAGTTCCACTGAGTAACTTTCTTGATCCCTCTCCATCTCCCAGAGTAGTAACAGTGACCTTCCCTGAACCTGGAAGATATAAATGAGCACACAACGCTCATCTCCTTCCATACTCTCCTAGGGCTCTGCAGGGGTACAGTGAGTATGCAGGGTGCTATCTGTGCAAGATGGCACCTAGGGAGGCAGGAAGCTGCCTTTATTGGCTGAGTGGATTATCCTGGTGTGCCTAATCCAGGGTGAAGTGTTAACCGGATTTTTATCAATATATCTAAGGTTCATTGCCTAAAAGTCACTATCGTTAGTTAAGTATTTTGTCTTCAACTCTCTGTCTCCGGTATCTACATCTCAATTGGTTGCCAACTCTGACAAAGAAAATAGGGGTGTAATATATTAACTTCATAGTATACCAAAAGAAAATAATAATACCTGCTATACGGGTGATGATAAGCATTAGAAGTTATATGTTTTAAAATGCTTAAAATAAAATAAGTCCTTAATAAATAATAGTTACATCAATACTAACATTGTCTAGGCTAGTGAAAGTGGATAAGCAGAAATTACAAAAGGTTTTAGGTTTCAAATAAAGTGGGATATGTAAAACTATTTTATGAAATGCTGAACAGAAGTGTTTTAAAAATAAAATCATGATTACTTACACATTCACTTCCAATATATCCATTTATTGTCACTAAATATGCAAAGGTGAATAGGTAATATTTTTTCTGGAATGCCTCTTCCTTATACTTCTTTATAAAAATGTTTTCAATTCTTCAAGGCCAGTCTAAATTACTAGTTCATTATGAAAGACTTTGTATTGGTCTTTCGAGGTAAATGTAATGAACTAATATTGCCATAACATGAGGTATATATAAATATCTCTAGTTATCTGGTATGTCTATCATCTACACATAAATTTTTGTTCTATTTCTTTTAGAATAAAAACTGCTGAAAATTTATGGCATAATTCTGTTCTTAATAAAATAAGATAATATGAAGTTTACTATGACTTTCCTTCATCCATTTTTTTCATAAGTATGATCAGATAATTTATGAAGTAAGTCTGTAGAGGGCCACTGAATGACTTCTTTACTGATCTATATACATAATTTTTAAAATAAATTAGCTGTATTTTTTTGTTTGGTCAATTTTTAGATTTTATAAAAACAGAGTAGACTTCTTTTTTGTGAAACAAAATTATTAAATAAAAGAGGGGGGTTGGCACTTCTAAAGTTACGTTCTTATCCAATCTCGATGCCCTTTATTTCTTTCTCTTGCCAGATTGCTCTGGCTAGGACTTCCAGTACTGTGTTACATAGCAGTGTTGAGAGAGGGCATCCTTGTCTTGTTCTTGTTCTTAAGGGAAAAGCTTTTGGCTTTTCTCCATTCAGGATCACTCCTGTTTGCAGATGACATGATCCTATATATAGAAAAACCTAAAGACTATACAAAAAAAAAAAAAAAACCTATAGATCTCATAAACAGTTTTAGTAAAGTTGCAGTATGCAAAATCAACACGCAAAAATCAGTAGCATTTTAACACTCCAATAACCAACTAACAGAAGAAGAAATCAAGAAAGCAAGCCCATTTACAATAGTCACCATAAAAACAAACAAACACTAAGAATCGATTTAACCAAGGAGGTGAAAGAGCTCTACAATAACTACAAATCACTGCTGAAAGAAATTAAAAAGAACACAAAAAGATGGAAAGACATTCCATGCACTTGAATTGGAAAAATTGACATTGTGAAAATGTCCAGATTACACAGTGTTCTGCAGATTCAATGCAAACCCCATCAAAATACCGATGACGTTCTTCACAGTAATAGGAAAAACAATCCTAACATTCATATGAAACAACAAAAGATCACAAATAGCCAAAGTAATCCTGAGCAAAAAATATAAAGCCAGAGGCCTAACACTACCTGACTTCAAATTATACTACAAAGCTCCAGTAATCAAAACAACATGGTACTGGCATAAAAATAGACACTTGGACCAATGGAACAGAACAGAGAACCCAGAAATCAACCCACATGCTTACAGTCAACTGATCTTTGACAAAGTCACCAAGAATATACATTGGAGAAAAGACTGTCTCTTCAATTAATAGTGCTGGGAAACTGGACATCCATATGTAGAAGAATGAAACTAGACCTAGATCTCTTGCCATATACCAAAATCAACTCAAAATGTATTAGAGACTTAAACATACATCTGAAACTATAAAACTCCTAGAAGAAAACAGGGTAAACACTTCAGGAAGTTGGACTGGGCAATGACTTTATGAATAAGACCCCAAAAGCACAGGAAACAAAAGAAAAAAATAAACCAATGGGATTATGTAAAACTAAAATTCATCTGCACAGCAAAAGAAATAATCAACAGAGTGAAAAGACAACCTACAGAATGGGAGAAAATATTTGCAAACTATGCATTTGACAAGGGATTATTATTCAGAATATACAAGGGATGCAAACAACTTAGGAAAAAAATAAGTAACATGATTAAAAAATGGGCAAAAGACCTGCATAGGCATTTCTCAAAGGAAGATATACAAATGACCAACAGACACATGAAAAAACGGTCAACATCATAAGCATCAGGGAAATAGAAATCAAAACCACACTGAGATATCATCTCTCCCGATTTAGACTGGCAACTATCAAAAAGACAAACAATAACAAGTGGAAAGGATGTGGAGAAAGGGGAACCTTCCTACACTGTTGATGGTACTGTAAATTAGTACAGCCATTGTGGAAAACAGTACGAAGTTTCTCAAACAACTACGGATAGAGCTGCCATGTGATCCAGCAATCCCACTGCTGGGTACATACCTGAAGGAACGGAAGTCATCATGTCAAAGTGATACCTGCACTTCCGTGTTTAGTGCAGCTCTGTTTACAATAACCAAGAGGTTGGAACCAACCTAAATGTTCATCTAAGGATGACTGGATAAGGAAAATATGGTATGTATACACAATGGAATCCTACTCTGTCATAAAAAGAATGAAATTCTGCCATTGACAGCAACATTGGTGAACTTAGAGAAAATCATATTAAGTGAAATAAGCCAGACACAGAAAGAGAAACACAGTATGTAAGTGGGAGCTAAAAAATAAATAAACAAAGATACAAAATCACAATAATATGCTGAATTTTCAAAAGGAGAGAACAGAAACAAGGCTACCAGAGGTGGGAAAGGGTGAGGGGAGAAATTGATAAAGGGCCACAAGAAGTGATTACATTGTGTAATGCTAAATATGCTAATGTTCCTGATTTGAACATTGTGTATTGCACACAGGTATTGATATTCAATGCTGTACCCCATAGATATGTACAGCCAATTATGTTTCAATAAAATAAAGTTATGTTCTTATACTAAATAATATTTCTAAATTATATTTATTATCACTTTCTGACTTTTCAGCTGCATTCATGTAATTTCATCCTTTTTTTGGCATCAGTAACCATTTTAAGTGTAGTACGTTTTATTTAAAGCGCCATAAAATTTGTTGTTTAACCATGCCAGAACCTCTAACTACCTCCCACCCACAAAAGCTGGCTAAATCCCACTACATCCTTAGTATAAACTTATACACATCTTCATCTAAGTAGTTTTCTGAGTATTTGTTAAACTTTCTTGAGTACTCCTTTTGTGCAACTACACAATATTTCCCTTATCAATTGCTCTTGTTTTCTACCCCTTGTTTATTTATCTGTCTCTCTCACTAGAAAGTAATTTTTTCCAGAGCAAAAAAGCATGTAAATTTGCTCACCATTTTATCAAAAGTGCTTAACACAGTGATTTACAGATTATGTTGCATTTATACAAATAGATGCATGAGATTTATTATTTATTTTCCAAAGCTTCTCAAATATTCATCACTGATTTAGTGATTCATAATGGAAATATGCACTACTAAGGTTGTATCATAGCAACACAACTGGTACATTTTAGTGTATGAATTGCATGGACAACCTACAAGGTTTATTTCTTTTTTATTTTTATTGATTATGAACATTCATGAGATACAATGCTGATTGTCAACCCTCATGTCCAGGATATGAAGGGCAGATCCATACTGGCAGCATGCACATGACCACAAATTGTGTTCGTACCCCATGACCCCCACACAATTATCCCCAACCTCCCTCCCCCTTCCCCTTTCCACTTTGTATCCCAAGGTATGTTCTCTCCCTCTGCAAGTTCAATGCACCGCTGTAGACTTTCTTTCCTTCCTTCTTGCTCTCTTAGCTCTCACTTCTGACTGAGTACATGTGGTATTTATCCCTCTATGCTTTGCTTATTTCACTCAACGTAAGTTTCTCCAAGCTCATCCATGTTGTTGCAAATGGGAGTATTTCATTCTTTTTTATGGCAGAGTAGTATTCCATGGTGTATATATATACCACAGTTTCCTTATCCAGTTGTCTATCTATGGACATTTAGGTTGGCTCCATGTCTTGGCTATAGTAAACAGAGCTGCAACAAACATGGGAGTGCAGGTATCCCTTCAACATGATGATTTCCATTCCTCTGGGTATATACCTAGAAGTGAGATTGCTGGATCATATGGAAGACCTATCCATAGTTGTTTGAGAAATCTCCATACTGTTTTCCATAGTCGTTGTACTAATTTACAGTCCCACCAACAGTGTAGGTGTGCTCCCTTCTCTCCACACCCTCACCAGCATTTGTTATTCACATATTTTTGGTTATAGCCAGTGTAACTGGGGTGAGATGGTATCTCAGTGTAGTTTTAATTTGCATTTCCCTGATGACTAGTGATGTTGAGCATTTTTTCATGTACCTGTTGGCCATTTATATGTCTTCCTTTGAAAAACTGAATATTCAGTTCCTTTACCCATTTTTAATTGGGTTATTTGTATTTTTTACTGTGTAATTGCTTGAGTTCCTTGTGTACTATGGATATTAATCACTTGTCAGATGTATAGTTAGCAAAAATCTTCTCCCACTCTGTAGGTAGTCATTTCACTCTGTTGAATGTTTCTTTTGCTGTTCAGAAGCTTTTTAATTTGATGTAGTCCCGTTTGTTTATTTTTTCTTTTGCTGCTTGTGCTTTGGGGCTCATGTTCATAAAGTCTGTGCCCAGAACTAGTTCCTGAAGTGTTTCACGTATGTTTTCCCTTAGTAATTTTACAGTTTTAGGTCTTATATTTAAGACTTTAATCCATCTTGAGTTGATCTTAGTATATGGTGAGAGGTGCATATCTAGTTTCATTATTCTGCATATGTATCCAATTTTGCCAGCAGCACTTGTTGAAGAGGCAATCTTTTCCCTGATGTAGATTTTTGTTGCCTTTGTCCAATATCAGATGGCCGTAAGCCTGACGGGTGATTTCTGGGTTCTCAATTCTGATCCACTGGTCTGGGTGTCTATTTTTATGCCAGTACCATGCTGCTTTGGTTATAATAGCTTTGTAGTATAATTTCAAGTCAGGTAGTGTTATGCCTCTGGCTTTATTTTATTTTATTTTATTATTATTATTTTTTTTTTTTGCTCGGGATTGCTGTGGCTATTTAGGGTCTTTTGTTGTTCCATATGAAAGTTAAGATTTTTTTTTTCTTTTTCTGTGAAGAATGTCATTGGTGTTTTGATGGGGATTTCATTGAATCTGTAGATTGCTTCAGGTATTACACACATTTTCACAATGTTAATTCTTCCAATCTAAGAGCATGGAAAATCTTTCCATCTTTTTTGTGTCTTCTTTAATTTCTTTCAGTAGTGGTTTGTTGTTCTCATTGTAGAGGTCTTTCACCTCCTTGGTTAAATTGATCCCTAGGTATTTTATTTTTCGTGTGACAATTGTAAACAGGCTTACTTTCTTTATTTCTCTTTCTGTTTGTTCATTATTTGAGTATATAAATGCAACTGATTTGGGGGCATTTATTTTGTATACTGCAATGTTACTGAAGGTATGGTTTTTCTGTATGTAGTATCAAGTCATATGTAAATAAAAACAGTTTGACTTCATCTTTTCCAATCTGGATTCCTTTTATTTCGTTCTCTTGCCTGCTTGCTCTGGCTACTACTTCCAGTACTATGTTAAATAGAAGTGGTGAGAGTGAGCATCCTTGTCTTGTTCCTGTTCTTAAGGGAAAGGCCTTCAGTTTTTCCCCATTCATAATGATATTGGTGGTAGACTTGTCATAGATTGCTTTTATTGTGTTGAGATACTTTCCTTCTAAGCCTAATTTGTTGAGAGTTTTTATCATGAAGGGATGTTGAATTTTGTCAAATGCTCTTTCAACATCTATTAAGATAATCATATGGTCTTTGTCCTTGAGTTTGTTGATGTGATATATCACACATTTATTGACTTTCATATGTTGAACCATCCTTGCATCCCTGGGATGAATCCCACTTGATCATGGTGTATAATTTTTTTGATGTGTTGCTGTAATCTGATTGCTAGTATTTTGTTGAGGATTTTTGCATCTATATTCGTCAAGGATATTGGCCTGTAGTTTTCTTTTTTCATTGTGTCTTTATCTGCTTTTGGTATTAGAGTTATGTAGGCCTAATAGAATGAGTTTAGGTGAGTAGATTCTGCTTCAATTTTTTAGAATAGTTCGAGGAGAATTGGTATTAACTCCTCTTTAAAAGTTTGATAGAATTCAGCTGTAAAGCCATCTGGACCTGGACTTACTTTGTTGGAAGATTGCTGATTACCACTTCTCATTGTTTGTTATTGGTCTGTTCAGGCTTTATATCTCTTCTTGGTTCAGTCTGGGTAGTTTGTATGTGTGTAGAAACTTATCCATATCATCCAGATTTTCATATTTGTCATCATACAGTTGTTTATAATATTTTCTAATGGTTCATTGTATTTCTGTGGTGTTTGTTATAATGTCTCCCTTTGCATTTCTGACTTTTGTCATTTGGATCTTCTCTCTTCTCTCTTTTTTTTTTTTTTTTGTTAATCTAACTAATGGCTTCTCTATTTTATATATCTTCTCAAAAACCAACTTTTTGTTTCATTAATCTTCTCTATTGTTTTTGGGGTCTCTATTTCATTTAGTTCTTCTTTTATCTTAATTATTTCTTTCTGTCTACTACCTTTAGGTTTGGATAGTTGTTGTTTTTCAAGTTCTTTGAGGCACTGTGTTAGGTCATTTATTTGAAGTCTTTCTGTTCTTTGGATAGAAGCATTTATTGCAATAAATTTGCCTCTTAGTACTGCTTTTACAGTGTCTCACAGGTTTTGGTATGATGTATTTTTATTTTCATTAGTTTCAAGAATTTTTTGATTTCCTGTTTAATTTCTGCTTGGACCCATAGGTCATTCAGGAGCCTATTGTTCAGTTTCCATGTATTTGCATAGTTTTCAGAGTTTTGCTTATTATTAATTTCGAGTTTTAGTCCATTGTGGTCTAAAAAGATACTTGGTATGATTTCAGTTTTATAAAATTTGCTATGACTAGATTTGTAGTCTATTGTGGAGAACATTCCATGAGCTGATGAGAAGAAAGTATATTCTTTAGTTGTTGGGTGAAATGTTCTGTATATATCTGTCAGGTCCATTTGGTCTAAGGTGTAGATTAAATCCTGTGTCTCTTTGTTGATTTGTTGCCTGGAAGATCTGTCCCATACTGAGAGAGGGGTGATCACCCACTATTAATGTATTAGAGCCTATTTCTTTCTTTAGGTATAAGAGTGTTTGCTTTACATATTTGAGTGTTCCAGTACTGGGTGCATATATATTTATGATTATTATGTCCTCTTGCTGGATATATCCTTTTATCATTATACAGTGGCCTTCTTTGTCTCTTTTTATGTTTTTTGGTTTAAAGTCTATTTTGTACGATATAAGAATAGCTGCTCCTCCTCATTTTTTGTTTCCATTTGCATGGTATATCTTTTCCCATCCCTTCACTTTTAGTCTGTGTGTGTCTCTACAAGTGAGGTTGGTCTCTTGAAGACAGCATATACTTGGGTCTAGCATTTTAATCCAGTCAGTCAGTCTATGTCCTTTGAATGATGAGTTTATTCCATTCACATTTAGGGTAGTTATTGATAAGTATTTTTTCATTGTTGTCATTTAATGCCTTTTTATTTAGATGATTTAAATATCCTTTGATCATTACTTCCCCTTTTATTTCTCTTCTTCAATGTTTGTTTGAAATTTAATGTGGCATGATTTAGCTTCTTTCTCTTTCTCATTGGCAGATTTGTTTCAACAGTGGGTTTTGCTGATTCTTGCGTATTTCTGATAGTGGTCTTCATTATTCAGATTCCAGATGAAGGACTCCCTTGAGAATTTCTTGCAGGGCTGGTTATGTGGTGTTTGTATGGGAAATACACCATTTCTCTGTCATTTCTGAAAGAGAGCCTTGCTGGGTAAAGAATTCTTGGCTGGCAATTTTTTTTCTTTTAGTATTTTGAATATATCATTCCAGTTTTTTATGGCCTGCAGGGTTTCAATTGAGAAGTCTGCTGTTAGTCTGATGGAGGCTCCACTATATGTGACTTGATGCTTTTCTCTTGCTACTTTTAGAATTTTCTCCTTGTCTTTGAGCTTTGCAGATTTAACTATAAAGTGTCTTGTTGAGGATCTTTTTGAATTGAATCTGCTTGGGGACCTTTGTGCTTCCTGGATCTGAAGGTCTGTATCTCTCCCTACACGTGGGATGTATTCTGTTACTATTTCCTTGACTGGGTTTTCAATACCTTTTCCTTTCTCCTCCCCTTCTGAAATACCCACAATTTGGATATTAGAACACTTGAAGTTGTCTGCTGTCTCTCTTAAATTTTCCCCATTGTTCTTAATTCTTTTTTTCCTTCTTTTTGTCTGTCTGGATTATTTTGAAAAGACCATCTTCGAGATCTGAAATTCTTTCTTCTGCTTGCTCTACCCTGCTGCTCAAACTCTCTGTTGTGTTTTTTATTTCACTGAGTGAATCTTTCATTTCTAGGAGTTCTGCTACACTCTTTTTCAAGGTTAATCTCTTTGTAGATTTCCTCCTTCATATTCTGGATATCTTTTCTTATTTCATTGTGTTCCCCAATTAAGTCTTCTTTTATTTCTTCAAGTTTTCTTAAGATCATTGCTCTGAATTCTTTTTCAGACATTTCAAGGATTCCCTGTTCCATGGAATCTGATATTACAGCATTACTGTATTCTTTCGTGGTGTCATATCTTCTTGTTTATTTGTAGTTCTAGTATTTTTTCATTGATGTTTGGTCATTTTTGTAGAGGGTTTTCTTCTTCTATTACACTGAGTTTGGCCATGAAGATAAAGATTTCTTCCTCTATTTGCAGGCTTTACTGGTGACTCTTCTTATATCAGTGTAGTCAATTGAGTAGTAGATTACCTGTAGAGTGGCACTGGCTGCTACTGTCGTGGTGAATGGTCCTTGCATGACAGTAGGTGTGGTAGTGGCTATATTACACCACCTTGAGTCATGTTCCAGAATCTGTGGCCATAGGATGAGCCACATGACTCATCTCTTGGCAGGGCATGCCATGGGTGCTGGCACTTCCCTCTGGGTCCAAGGAGGGTGGGAGGCCCACACACAGGTCTTGTCAGCTTGGCTGACCTCCCAGCGGGGCATCCACAAGGTTTATTTCTAGTGGATACATATATATTAATGTTAAAACAGAAAACGAAAATGTTCATTAATTTCTTCTCACTTTTAGTAGTAATTTGAATATGGCATGGTGGTAGGTTCTCTAGCCAGGAACCAAAGGACATAGCTTTCTGATTACAATGGACCAGCCAAAGTAGCAAATGGAGAGATAAGACGCTCTTTCTTCAGTTTACAATTCTTATTGTAACAAAATGATGACTCACTAACTCCTGATCATTTCTAAATAGAGTACCCATTTGCAATTCCTAATCTTTAACAAACAGTTTAAAATTGTGTTTGCTTCCAAATGAAGTTAATTAATTTTGGTAAAATATTCAGCAACTTTATCAATTGTGATATCACTCATTTTTCTTTAAAAAAGCATACTACTTATTGTATAATTTCTGTAGTATAGTAGCATTTTTCCTGTGACCTACTATTAAGGTTATTCTTGTGGTAGAATAAATAAGGCCAGCCATTGGCTCAATTATAAAATAAGAAATTTATCTTAAGTAACTTGCATTCCCCTTAAGTGTCTCCTTTTCCCAATATTCTCCTAATGTACAATAACTTAAATTCCTGTGGGAATAGGCCATGTTCAGAACCTTTCTAAGCATACATACACATAATTAAATATACATACTGTTTCTGTCTTATGCCCATTTATTTTAAATTTGTCTGGTTAAATATGAAGTTAATTTTTTTTTAAATGCCAATCTCTCTAGCTACATATTCTGTGTACTCACCACATTAGAGGTTACAATTATGAATTTAGAGGCCAGATAAACATCAAGGTTCTTTAATGTAACATTTATTCTTTCAATAAATGTATATTAAGCTATTATCATATAAGCCAGGGACAATTCTGGGCACTGAGTATACAGTAAAAAACAAAATAAACAAAACTCTCTTCAAAGTTAATGTTACCCCTAAACAAAGCAGCAAACACCTTGTTTTATTTTGTTTTATTATTTTCAATTTATCTTGTTGTCTTAATAACTTGCCCTGATATTCAGTCCCTCTTACTTTCAATTCCCATCAGGTCTTCAGTCCCCATCGCCCTACACCTTTACTCCCTATATCCACACTTGTCAGTTAATCCTATTCTGCATCCCATTCATTCACAGTCCAGATAGGTAGATGATTGGAGGCAGTTAATCCTATTCTGCATCCCATTCATTCACAGTCCAGATAGGTAGATGATTGGAGGCCTCAAGGATTTTAGTGCTGATAATGAACCAAAATGTAAACCATACAATAGCCAACACACCCTAGCATATTAGCATTGCAAACAAAGGAATTAAGAGAAAAGAGAAAAAGAAGAAAAGGGAGAGAGAGAGAAAGAGAGTAAGCATTTAAACAAGCGAGGGAGGGAGGGAGGGAGGGAAGGAAGGAAGAAAGGAAGGAAAATACATAATGATAATAACAGTACAGGCAAATATTAGTTGATTGTCAATGATACCCAAAACTATGACAGTCATTTGTAAACATAAGCCCTACTTTTTTCAGTTTTTATCATTCATGAATAGAACTCAGCACACACTTATTTGTTTTCTAAAGCTGTTGGATGGTTTTATTGGCCAAAGGCCATAGATACTATTTCTGAATGATAGTTTAAGCCCTAGAATTTATGGGCAAAATTTATGGAAATGATCTATATTCTATTGCTGTGTAGAATATTTCCACAAACTTAGCAGTTTCAAACAACATATATTCATTATCTGACAGTTTCCATGGATCAGAAGTTAGCGGGGTCCTCTACTTAAGGCCTCACAATGCTGAAATGAAGATGCCAGCCAGAGCTAAATCTCACATGAGGCTCCTGGTTCTCTTCAAAGCTTATCCAGCTTGTTGGCAGAATTCAGTTCGTTATGTTATAGGACTGAGGTCCCATTAAATTGCAGGCTGTCAGCCAGGGATCACTCTCAGCTCCTAGGCCTCGCTCAGGTCTTTGCCATGACGCTGTCACATCATGGTGGCTTACTTCTACAAAACCAGCAGGGTAGTATCACTCAAATCTGCTAAGACAGAATCTGAAATATCATAACATAATCACAGTCCACACTCAAGGATGAGGAATGTATAAGGCATTTACACCAGTGGGCACAGATATTGGAAGCCATACCCCAATATCTTAAAGTTTGCTTTTAATCTTTTTTTTTTTTTTCTTTCTTCTGACTGGTAAGGGGATCGCAACCCTTGGCATGGTGTGGTCTGCACCACGCTCAGCCAGTGAGCACACCAGCCATCCCTATATAGGATCCAAACCCGCAGCCTCGGCACTATCAGTGCAGCACTCTCCCAAGTGAGCTACGGAGCTGGCCCTGTTTTTAATCTTTTAGAAGTAGCATTGCTTTTCAAAAGACTTGCTTGTGAATAAATAATGTGAAACTTGTATGTATTCTATAATTCAGAAACCATTTAGCTCAATTCAGAGAAAACTGCCCATTTTCCCAGATTTTTTATTTTATTTTATTTTATTTTATTTTTGCTTCTGGAAAAGCATTTTTGCTTGTTTTCTTTTCTAACAATGGTAGCAAACTCTTTCATAAATAGCAATCTATGAAATGTTATTTAGGATTATGTTTATACTACCAAAATCAAACTGTTTCAATGATGATGGCTTATAGTCCTAAGACATGAGTTTAGGTCAATGGTTTCTATGGAATTGAGTGTGTTTTTCTTGCTCCCTTCCCAATACTATGATTCAAAGAATCTTCTAGACTAAAACATGCTACCAAATTCCCATTTATTTTTCTTATTTCAGAATTGCAAAATATGCCAACTATAGAAAATTCTGTGAATCTTTAAAATACTCTCTTATCTTAAATATAAATAAAGTATAGGAAAAAAAGATTTAAAATGTTCAGCAAAGCAGAAATGGAGTTGTTCAGACCTAAATCATATAAAAACCTGTTCAAAATCAAAATATGTTGAATTCTGTGTATACCTAATAAGGAGAGATTTTTTTTTCATTTCAAACACATACACTGTGTGCTCAAATACATTGATATAATATTCAAAGAATATTGTATTCTGAGTGGAGAAAAAAGTAACTGTAAGTCACTCACACACACTGAACCATGACAAAATCATCTTTTTTATTAAACTGGGTGGTTTCTTTCCACAGAAGTGATATCATTAACAAAAGGGATTTGAGTATTACATTTTGAAATATATATCATAATGTAAAATAAAGCACAAGTAATATCATGATTTATTTTGTATCTCGTGAAGTAGAGAATTATGATTTATGTCTTTTATTAGGGATAGGGGAGGTTTGGGCATGTATATACCTGGGAAAAAAATGAATAATCATTATCATGAAGTTAAAATAATGCAAAGTAGCATATAAGAGGTTTTACTAGATATCTGGTGTATTTAAAACAAAATCAGAATTTTTTTCTGTTTAAATATGCAACCATGTAAAAAAAGTTTTCATTTAAAAAAAATCTGACACGAAAGTTAATATTGCAGACTAGGATACATTCTAGTGTGAGTAGAATTGAAATAAAATGGGAAAGTAAACTTTTCTGGCATTGGATGGATTTGTGATTAGCTTGGCTGGTAAAAAGCAAACCAAGGAAGCAGAACCATGAGGTAGATGATTTAATTTAATGACAAGCATTTCTCTATATGACAGAATCAGGACTGTATTCTTACCTTTCTCACTGGCTAAATAAAAGCCTAGTCCCTCCCTCCTGAATTGAAAATAGTGAAAATGTTTAATTCTGAATTTATAAATGAGGAAGCTAATTCGATAACCTGAGTGCTTCCTCTGTAAGATGTTTGAGTTATTTTAAGCTCTTCTAAATACTTCTTTAGTCATGTCCTGCTGAATTTATATATTCTTTGCCCCTCCTTCTACTAATCAATTCTAAAAGCCTTTTAGCTTTCTCCTGTATCTAGGTGTGGTCATAGCCATGAACAGAGATTAACATGAACAATTACTTATTTATTTACTCATTCATTCACCTATGTAAACATCCATTCATTCAATATTCAGAGAGTATCTTTATCAGTCAGGGTGTTACCAGAGAAACAGTACTAGAAGTAGGAGATATCAGGAGATATTAGAAGTAGGAGATATCAGGAGATATTAGAAGTAGGAGATATCAGGAAATACACACACACACACACACACACACACACACATTGTAAATTAATTGCAAATAATTGCCTTGCATGATTGTGAGGACTAGTTAGGCAAGTCTGAAATATGAAGGCAAGCCAGGTAGAAAATTCTTGGGGAGGACATGAAGCTGCAATCCACAGGCAGAATTTCTTCTTCCTCAGGGAAACCTTAGTTCTGCTCTTAAAGCCAATCAACTGATTGCATTAAGCCCACCCAGGTTAATGATAGTACTTTCCTATATTTAAAGTCAACAGATTGTAGACATCAATCACATCTATAAAATACTTTCGTAGTAACACCTAGATAGTGTTTGACCAAAAAACTGGAGACAATAGCTTAGCCAAGTTGATATACCAAACTGATCATCACAGTTTACTCCTGGCAACTTAGCACTGTATACATCTCCTTAAAACATGTTTAATTTCCAAATGAAGACAATAGCAAAGTCATTCTTTCACCTAACATGACACAACTATCCTGCATACCACTGAAAATGCATTAGCCCTTTCCATGGAAAAGAATGCAAATACTTGAGTAGTGTTCAGTCTTTTCCTTGATATCCTGTAACCTAATACAGGAATGTAAAGTTAACTATGATTAATTCATCCTACATTAGACAATAAGGGATAAGATGGGGAAGAAAACGAAAACAATTGATATATACACAAAAACATATTCATAACAAAATAAGAAATATGCTTAATGATTATAGTCCTCATTCTACAACTGGTTACATAGCTGGTGTATAAAACTATCTTCTTCCACTAGCCATTTTATATTCCCTTTACCAAAAAAGTTGGTGTTATAAACTGAATTGTGTCCTACCAAATTTACATATTGAAGCCTTAACCCCAATGTGATTCTATTTGTAAATATGGACTTTAAGGGGGTAATTAAAGTTAAATAAGGTCATAAGAGTCTGACCTTAATCCAATAGGACTAATGTCCTTATAGAAGGAGAAAGAGACACCAGGGATGCATTTGCACAGAGGAAAGCCTATGTACAAACACAGCAAGAAGAAAGCCATCTGCAAATGAGAATAGAAGCCTCAGGAGACACCAAACTTGCTGACACTTTGACCTTGAACTTCCAGCGACCAGAACTGTGAGAAAATAAATTTCTGTTGTTTAAGTCACCCAGTCTGTGATATTCTGCTATGGCAGCCCTAGCAGACATACAACTGGTCATACCTTCATTACTGAAAGTTCTATGCCATTAGCAGTCTTGACTAAATTGAGTTGTTGTAGTTTTCCATTGACTTTAATCATCACAAGACATGGTAGCACTAACAGACTCCCTAAACGATATTCTGTATTCCTCATACTTTTCCTGACCTCCATTATTTAATCACAGCTCAACATCCTCTTGGTAATCAGGATCAATCACCCCCGCCAGTATGGTAACTCCCATTTTTACCTGTTGATTCAGAGGAACAAGGAGCCTAAAGTGACCAGATGGAAGCCTTAACTTTCAGCTGAATAGAATAATTATTGGTAGAAGCATTCTTCTTTTGGAAGTAAGAGCTGTACACCAAAAGAGCAGAACATCATGTGGGTGAGAAGCAAATATCGCAAATGACTCACTAGTGGTAATAGTGAGAAATACCCGACCCAGGTCCATCCTTGACTCCTGTACCCATGAATCCTAGCTATAAGAGAAACAGCATCATATATTAGACATTTATACAGAGAATATAGTCTTTTGGAAGATAGTGCCCCAGGCCTGTAAGTCATTGCCACCTAGCTAGTGCTGTAACTGAATCTTCAAAAGGTCATTCTACCATTCTATCAAGCCAGCTACTTCTAAGTGATGGAAACATGGTAAGATTAGTGAATTCAAAGAGCTGGGTCCAGAGCTAAATTTTATTCACCGTGGAGTGAGTTTCTTGATCAAAAGTAATGCTATAAGGAATACCAAAACAGATAAGACATGATAATGTCCACAAATGGTAGTTTTGGCAGAAACATTGCATACAGGAAAGTCAAACACATATCTAGAGTAAATGTGTATAGCAAATAGAACAAAGCACTGCCCCTTCCATGATGGAAGCAGTCCAGTGCAATTGACCTGCCACTAGGTAATTCACTAATCACCCCAGGGAGTTGTGCCATATTTTGGGAATTCAGGGTTGGTCTGTACTACTTGAAGAAAAGGTACTCAGCAGTGGAAAGGTTGGCACTGGTAAGTGGAAGTCCATGTTGCTGAGACCATGCGTAACCTTCATCCCTGCCACGATGTTCATGAGTCCAGTGGGCATGACAGAACTGTCTAGGGAAAGAAGCTCACTGGAAACCATAGAATGGGTTGTCCTAACCACTCGATTATTAAAGTCCTTCTCTGCTAAAATCACCTTTTGGTAAATATTGACATGGGGCAAAAATAACTTCATGGTTTTTGCTCATGCAGAGAGGTCTATCTGTATACTTCTCATACCCAGACCTCATATACCCACACCTCAATTTGTTATCAATTTTCTAATCATGTTCCTTCCAAGTTCCTCATCTCTAGCCAAACCATTCACCACAGCCCACTGATATAGACTTATATCTTTAAGCATTTCTCTTTTCAAGCTAAATGAATGACCAGGAGTACTGCTCAAAGTTTTGTCCATGGGGAGGATTTCCTTTAACTACTCTCCTTCAGAGATGTCTCAATGTGGCAGCTATATTCCAATTTCAGGTGGCTCCTGTATATCATGCAGGGTCATCTGCAAACCAAGACTCAGTTTTTCTTTTCTTCAGTCAACTGATTGTGGGGAACTCCCTGTGAGGCCATTAGTGTGAGCTGGGAGAGAGTAGGTAATATAGAAGAGTAGGTTCCAAGGCATTTATATGATTTCCTCATGTAGCTTATTTGTACCTTCAGGGTCTACTCAAGCCCAAGCTTGTATATAATTTTTCCATTTGATAATAGAGTACTGCTCTGTATGCCTGAAACTTTTTTACTTAATAGGTCAGACAACTCCTGATTCATAATAGGTAGCTCAAGAGGCATGGTAACCTGATGGCCCATGGTTAACCATTTAGCCTCTACCAAGGCCCAGAGAATGGGTATCCACAGCAGATTGCAGGGCTTTGCTCTAGCATGCTAAGGGTCCATGTGTGATTCACCTAATGAGGCCTGTCAAAGGCTACAAACAGTATCTTATCTGCCACCAACACTTTGAGCACCATCAGATTTGATGGTCATATGGACCAAATAGCAGAATAGCTTGCATCAACCTGGGCCTATTACAGAGACTTCTCTTATTCTGAGCCCAACCCAAAATTAGTAGCTTCTTGGTCACTCAGTAAATAGAATAGAATAGCACACCCAAATGGGAAATATGTTGCCTCTAAAATCCAAAGAGGCTCACTAGGCATTGTGTCTATATTTTTTGTAGGAAGAGCCACATGCAGCAACATATCCTTCACCTTAGAAGGGATATTTCTACATGTTCCCTACCACTGTACCCCTAGAAATTTCACTTGAGGTAGAAGGCCCCTGAATTTTTGTTGGATTTATTTTCTACCCTCTAACACACAAAATTCTTACTAATATGTCTAGAGTAGATTCTATTTCTTGCTCTATATCCAATCAGCATAATATCATTTACATAATGGACCAGTATAATGTCTTCTGGAAGAGGTATGTGATATAGCTTATCTATAGGTAGGACAGTGGAAGTGTATTATTTTCCTTGCCAGGTAAAAGAAAATTGCTTTTTGGTGATCTTTACAAAGTGGTGTAGAGCAAAAAGCATTTGCCAGATCAATAGCTGCATACCAGGTACCAAAGGATATGTTAATTTGCTCAAGCAAATATAGCATTCGTGTATTAGTCCATTTCTGTTGCTTATAACAAAATATATGGAACGGGGTATTTTATAAAGAAAACAAAATTTATTGCTTATAGTATCTGAGGCTACAGAGTTCAAAGTCCAAGGAACACATCTGGTGGTGGTGACAGTGACCCCTCACATTGCAAGATGGCAGAAGCAGAGAGAGCAACCTCTTCATTGACTCTCCTTTTAAAACCCTCAGAAACCCTCTTACCACCATTATTGATCCATTCACTATTGCACAGTCCTACAATCTAATCACTTCTTCAAAGCCCCACCTTTCAATATACCATAATGGAATTTCCCACCCTCAACAGTTACAGTGGGATTAAGTTTGGGGGGGACATTCAACCCACAGAAATTCCAAAAGGGATTGCAAAAGTTAATGCCATCATCACGGACTTGACAAAGGCAAGACTGGTGATTCCCGCAATATTCCCATTCAACTTTCCTATTTGGCCTGTGAAGAAAAGAGATGGATCATGGAGAATAACAGTGGATCATCCTAAACTTAACCATGTCATGACTCCAATTGCAGCTGCTCTTTTAGATGCAGTTTTACTGCTTGAGCACACTTAGGAGCAACCAGTCAATCTCTATAAATTTTAGTTTGACTAAAATGTTCTATGGTATCAAATGCATGGTCACCTAGAATATCGACTTTTATAATTATTTCATTAGGAGTATCCAATGGTGATATTTTATGTGTCTCTATTGTCACATTATGCCATGGACTACCAGTGCCCTCTTTACCACTGGAAATAGAGTCACTAATTCCTGTGAATGTAATCAGATTAGAGAACCTATTCCAGAAAACCCAAAGCCAATTCAGAAAACTCATCCTTAAGATTCTAGAACCACTTTTGTGGACCAAAATCAGTCAGGGTTCTACCATAAAAGCAGAGCTAGTAGGATGAATAAATATGCACATGTATATGTACATAGAGAAAGAGACAGAGAGAGATAGACAGGGACAGAGAGAGACAGGAAAATAGATTTACTGAAAGAAATTGCTTACATGCTTGTATGGAATCTAGGGAGGAGAGTCCAAAACCTGTAGGAAAGGCCATGCGGAAGGCCAAGCTGAAAATGCTCTGGCAGGAGATGAAGCTGCACCCCGTGGGTGGAATTTTATCTAAGCCCAGGGAAACCTCAGTTCTCTTCTTAAGGCTTTTCAACATATTGTATCAGGTCCAACGATATTAATAAGGCCCACCATATAGTTAAAGTCAACTGATAATTGACTTAATATTAATCATGTCTTATATTAGTGTTTAATTGAATAGCTGGTAACTGTACCCTAGTCAAATCGGCATATAAACCTGACGCCCACAATATCAGATATATGCTAAGTCTTGTGATAGGCACAATGGGAAATATCTACATTGATGAAACTGTGTTCATCTGAGAATGTACTTCCTCAAGTAGGAATTCCTATTATGGACAACATTTCTGTCTATTCTGTAAAGTGAGTACATAATGAAAATCACTTTAATGTACTGAGAAAAATAACCCCACATCATTCATGGATCGAGACCTTTCTTTTGTGACCTTCCCTGACGACTTCATTGACTACTACCTCTGGTATCTATTATCTCTCCTACAGAATTCATATAAGGAATTTTTTGTGTGTGTTTAACCAAAAGTATTAATTTGTCACACTAAGCAATTTCATGAGTACTCTTGCTCTCCATCTAGTAATTAAGCTCCTTCAATGAAGAAAATATAGAGTGCTAAGGTACTCCTCCCACATCCTACATGCTTTGGACATGTGATAGATTTGTTGACACGAAGTAAAAGGCTCTGTTGACTACTGAGTTAAACCACATTTAACATTTAAAATTCCTGAAAAATCATAAGTAGGGGATATGGGTTATGTTAATCTGAAAAGAGAAATTAAAAGAAATCCCACTCTATTCCCATAACTTCACTGACTTTTTCATAGAAACTCTTCTCGCTGAGAATGAGCCGCCATACAACACTGTGAAAAGCTAAACTGAGACTCCTAATCTCAATTTCCTAGTGCATCTTCCCAAGAATGTCATTGCTAATCCAAAGAGCTCAACTAATGGAGTTTAAAGTGACAGAGTCTTTTATAGAGTAATAAAATCTTTTAAGATGTACTTCAGGGGCTTCTAATTCTCCCCATAACATAGTAAATATAATGAAAATAAAAATTATCTTTGCAGCTGTTGTATGTGTCAGTAACAATAACAATCTCTGAGAACTGCAGAAGACCAAAATAGCATCTGGTATTTTGATTCACCCAATTTAATCACATGGAGTTTGAACATTTACCATTTTACAAGTTTTGTTTGTTGATTTACAAGATTTTTCTAAGATTATGTGAAATCCTATTGAGCATATATTTAACACAGGCCCATTACCCTCACCCCATGGGCACTCTACACATTACCAAAAGGGCTTTCATGTGTAGCCTCAATGGAATACTTAGCATTACACAATGAAGCGCTGTGTGAAAGAAAGAAATCAGATTATAGATTCTTAAAATATGTTAGGGTATAATGATTTCTATCAAAATATTAGCAAGGAAAATTAATGAACTTACTAGCCTCAGACTTTCAGATCTTCATGCATTATTTTGATAATACCTACAGAAATTTACTAATAAGTTCACCAATAATGCCTTTTCCCTACACAATAGATCTTGAATCAAAACTTAAGAATACTTTTTTTTTTATGTCACAATCTTCTTGGAGGTTTTTTTTTTTTTTTTCAACAGAGACAAAAATAAATCAATTATAAAACTTGTAGTCTGAAGAACACCTTCTGGAAATAATGACAATCCATTTCTGCAGTCTGGATTCCTTGTCTGTAGATTTTTGTGTCCTGCTTCCACATTGCTACTTACAACACTGGAAACCATGAGACAGGACTGGCTTCCACATCGTGAATTTCAATATGGTCTATTAGTCATTATTTAATATAAAATAGCTCTTATGACGTTTATATTTTGGTGTCTAGAAAATATTCACAGGTTAAACATAAATGCTTATTTTTTCTTTAAATCTTTATTTATTTTATATGCTCCTGTTACATTAAAAAAAAATTTTTTTGACCAAAAGTGTTTGTGTTTTACATGCTAGCACTGTACTAAGCATAAGAATTTGAAAATCAAAGAAGACATGGTTTCAGATCTAAAAGAGCATGGTGCTTTTGCATGAAAGGGTGAATGAACAAGATGGAACCCTTTCTTTGCCAACCCTTTCTTTTAACAAGAATCCTCATTAGCATTTGCTTAAGGTTGTTGATAAGAGATAAAGTTTCTATAGTTGATGTCTACAAAGATACCACAAAATTTTATTTTAAGCCCAGAGGAAACATTTAAAAAGAGAGATATAAAAAACTGAATAAAGAATTAAAGAACTTATTTTCTCCTTGCTATTAAAAAAGACATGTACTATGCTCAATACCCACCCCACAGCTCCCCAAAGAAAGCTAAAATCAAAACACATTTGCCTCTTGGAGTTCATTTGTTTTTTTATTGATGTCCTGGCTTTGAAGATAATGTTCTGCAGCAATGTGTTTGTGCTTGGTGTGTTCCAACTGCTATTTTGGTAGCACTTATGTTATGTGCCCAAAGATAAAAAATTGTTCTAAAATAAATCTCTCTGCATGATGTATCTACTATTGATATTGTTGCTCCTTGTTGAGATTTACCACTCTGGAATATTTTTGTTAAGAAGAAATAGAAAAATTTGATATCTAAAGTAAATTAGTCTCTGGGCCTCCAGTAGATGTCTTATATGTCTTTTCTTTTCCCATACAAGGATTGATTATTTTCTCTGGAAAAGAAGGAGCTAAAACATGACCAAAAATGATTTCCAAGTGTTTATAGAGCAGGGAGGAATAACAATTGACTAAAATGAAGATGCCACCTTTCTTGAGGTCATGTAGGATTGGAAATGAGCTTTGAAATACAGTAGGAGAGTTTTATGTTTGCATGTGAAGGGAAGTTTACTGTAGAGACAAGAGACTCTGTTCTTCCTGACTGTCCAACTACTACTACTCAGTAGATGACAAATGAATAGGAACATAACATATAGAATGTTCCACAACTTGGTATAGATTTGTGTGAATCCCTTACCCCTACACAAGCCAAGTAATTGATAATCTTTATTTTGAGATTGAAGAGCATCTGGTTAACGTGCCACCTCAAAACATGTACATAGCAAAGTAACCACTTTAAGAGACTTGCTAGAAATATATGTGATGTTCAACATAATTGGCTACTTCTGGCAGAATTCAGTAAGTTCTGTAAAAAAAGAGACAAACTGCTTGCCTGACTTAATGTACAAAAAAGGCAGAACTTTAATAAAAGATTATTTTGCCTACAGCCAGAAATCCAAGAATACAGATCATCTGATAATCATAAATTTTGAAGGACTGCAATGTCAAAATTATTTGTCCCATTTTCCATAGAGGCTGCACCATTTTGCAGTCCCACCAACAATGTATGAGAGTTCCTTTTTCTCCGCAGCCTCGCCAGCATTTATCGTTCATAGTCTTTTTTTTCCCCAATGTTCATCGCAGCACTCTTTACAATAGCCAAGAGTTGGAACCAGCCCAAATGCCCATCATCAGATGAGTGGATACGGAAAATGTGGTACATCTACACAATGGAATACTACTCAGCTATAAAAACGAATGAAATACTGCCATTTGCAACAACATGGATGGACCTCGAGAGAATTACATTAAGTGAAACAAGTCAGGCACAGAAAGAGAAATACCACATGTTCTCACTTATTGGAGGGAGCTAAAAATTAATATATAAATTCACACACACACACACACAAACCGGGGGGGGGGGAGAAGATATAACAACCACAATTATTTGAAGTTGATACAACAAACAAACAGAAAGGACATGGTTGGGGGGAGGGGGGGAGGGAGAAGGGAGGGAGGTTTTGGTGATGGGGAGCATTAATCAGCTACAATGTATATCGACAAAATAAAATTAAAAAAAAAAAAAATTACTTGTCCCATAGTAAAGTTAGTGCATGAAAAATGTAAGAGGCAAGAAACAGGATAACAACTAGAATCAAGGAGTCTGATAGAAATGGGTCTGACCTACCAGGCATCTCTCAAATTCTTTACTGCCCAAAAGAAGTAGTTTGTTTCACCATCAAGGATATCGTTAGTAGGGGCTGATTTGTTATGCATCATCATCTTAGAGTGAGGGACTGGGGAGAACCGTGAGGTCTCTCATTAAAAGATAGAAGCTATAAGAGCAAATGCAGTTTTAGTGCCCCCTTCTCTGTAAGATACCTGATTTGGTTTCTTGCACAAGTTATGACCAAAAATTGTTAGCTAGCTAGTAACTCAATGGTAGTAGTAACTAGTAACCTAATGGTAAATCCCAGGATTTTAATTGCCCATTAAAGTTGTCTATGCCCAGATCTCCATAGCCACCAATATTGAAGTGGACTCTTAATATGGTAGCATACATCTCTAGCTCCACTGAGGCAAGGTCATGGAGAACAAGAAATAATGGATATTCTCCCTGGAGGCAGGACTTGATCAAGCAATGGAAGACCAGGGACTAACTCCACGGTGGGCAAGTTAGTCCTTGTTATTTTTGCCCCAAAGAATTTAAAATATGCTATAGAATGATGTTATCTTGTAGTTAGTCTCCAAAATTGTTCCCCAGTGAACCACTTTTAATGTTCATGCTCTTGTGTGGTCCCTTCCATATTTAATCTGGGCTGTCCCTGGGACCAGCCTCAACTAAAATAATGCAGTGGAAATGATTCTGTGACAGTTCAGAACCTAAGCTTTAAGAAAGCCTAGAAGAGACTTCTAGAAAGCCCTCAATCACTATGTAAGAATTCCATCTACCCCACTGGAGAGACCACAGAGGGGGATCTGTGTGCAGAGACTATGTGAATAAAGAGAGGCCCTGCTACATGGAAAGGAAGAGAGCCCAGCTATCCAAGCACACCAGTGCAGCCTCCAGATGATACCAGCCAGCTCCAGCTGCAACCACAAGAAGAAAACAAGTGAGATCCACAGATCCATAAGGGATAATAAAGTGGTTGTTTTAAGCCACTAAGTTTTGGGTGGTTTTGTAAGCAGCAATAGATAACTAGAAGTCTTTCACTGTTCTACAGTTTTCAATGAATGTTATTACTGTGGTTAGCCCATTTTCATCCCATACTGTATGGAAGTTCTCGGAATTAGTTTAAATTAATCCTTTAGGCATAGACTATGGACTGTGTAAAGCCACATTTACACAGGACTAATTTAAGTGCTCACCACTCATCGATCCTGGATCTGGGGCTGAATGCAGCATCTACACGAGTTGGGGTTATGAGGAATATTATGAACATTTTCACTTTTATGTGAAACCGTTGTAATATGTTAGGAGGAAACACACTGGAAATAATTTGTATGAAGTAAAGAGTGCATATTACGGACGGGGGGAGGACATTTATTTGATGGCTTTTTCTAGTATCACTTCCTTACTTTTTCTAGTAACATAACCTTCTTTGGTGAGGAACCTATTATATGGGGTTTGGGGGTAGAGATGTCATCCTAACACTACCACAAGATGCTGAACTTCTGGAGAAGACTATCTATGTAGGTGTTGCTTAACTGGAAAAATGTGAGTCTGAGACTGCTGCCCATCTGCTTGCCTACCACGTAAACAAAATCTTTCGGAGAGAGAAACCAAACCAGACAGAGGAAAACATGTCATAAAGAAAGATGGAAGCAGAAAAAGAGAGAGAGAGGGAAAGGGTGAGGGAGAGAGAGAGTCTTGACAACATATTAAGTCACCCACATGGGTGATAGCCATTCCAGGAATATAAGCCAATAAATTCTTTCTTCATTTTGTTTCTTTTATTATTATGATTATTATTGTTATTATTTCCTTTTATTTTATTGCTGTTTCAAGAAAGGTATATGACTAATATAATTTCCACAAAGTTTTATTACAATTTTTCTCAAGAATCAACTGCAATTGTTATGCCTGACAAGTGAACTGCAAATTCTCTGCACGATATCCTTTTCCTGGGAGAGGCATCACAAGAGGGTCATATCTTGTGATGTTGCCAGATGTTGTAATGACCCCTATGAATCCTCTTCAGCAGAATTTTTTACAGTATTATTTCCCCTGGAATATGTCTCAGAGTATGACTTCCTGGTTGTGTTTCATCGCAGTACCAGGTAGGGTGTCTGGAGGCATGTGCAACAGGAACAGCATTATCATACAACCTGGAAGACCTGGACAACAGAGCCCATGTGCAGGAACGTGTCTGGTTTAAAAACAGGAAGTTAGGTGAGGTGACATAGGCTATAGTCTGGCAGTGAAATCATTGTGAACCTGAAAAAATAATAGCAAAGGCTTTTTCCAAACTCCAAGGGGGTTAAACTTAGTTAAGAACTTGTGGCCTAAAGCCATAATAAGAAGCAGAGCTCTAGAACCTGAATAGCAAAGACTAGTCATGAAATAAAGGGTAGTAAATCACCATAATAGGATCAGAGTATGCAAGGGTCCTACCCAAAGGAATCTTGCTGAAGACATACCTGTTGCTCAGCTGGTGTGTGTGGGGGGTGGGGGTGGCAGGGTATGCCCGTACACATAGATTGAAGAAAGACATCACAAAGATGGTCACAACAAGAAGCTGGACCTCAAATGCATTACTAAAATAAGAACCCTTTGATTTTACTTTTTAAATAAGTATTTTCCAAAGTGTGTTCAATGGAACACTATTCTCACAACATGCCCCATAGTTAATAAGTTCGAGAAACAACACACATTAATGAGGTTGGGAAACAAAACAAATTAGATGCTTCTTTTAGAAATACCCACTAGAGATAACAACATTACTACTTGTAAGAAATTCTGCAGTACAGAGACAATTTAACATTTATTAACCTAAGATTATTCAATTCGTTCAGCAGATAGTAAAATCTCAGTGGATCAGTCCATTAGCACTTTGTCCAGGAAAAGATCGTTCTATTGAAGGCTTCCCATGAAATCACCATGCCCTTTAGCATGGTATCAAGGTTCTACAATTTACTGAAAATTATTTTTACAGACTTTCCACCCACTCTATGCCTGCAGAAAAATAGTACCAGCCTTAAGTCCTAAATGAGACGTACATTTTTAGGCCACCATGCCTTTCTTACGTCCAATAACAGTCTTTACCCATCTTTTCTTTTTGTTGGCTGGCTGCGATGGGAATCTGAACCCTTGACCTTGGTATCATCAGCACCATGCTCTAACCAACTGAGCTAATAGCCAGTCCTACTCATCATTTAATTGAGCCCGAAATTCTATGATATCTCTTAATATGATATGATAATTAATATGATAATTCTTCTATGATATCACTCTCAATTCCCCATTCAAAATGTGATGTTTCTCCCTCTAAATTTTCACAGCAGTGTTTAAGTCTCTTTTAAGCACTAGTTTGACTTAACATTAGTATTATTTTTTAAGTTATAAAGTCATAGGCAGTATTACAATTTATCTCCTCATACCCTGATACCTAGCAGAGTAATATGAATATATGAAAAACGCCAAAAATAGGTTAAATTAAATTAAATCATGTGAAGTCATATTTAGGAATTTACTAAATGGGAGCATTGCTCAATGGCGATGTAAGAAAGAAATCATATGTGGGAAAGATACAATAATGTATAGCTATATCCAAGCATAGGAGCTTTTCACTATTTCATATCAGATAAAAAAATATGATGCCATGGACTTCTCAAGGTTAATCAAGCTGGCTCACTGCTACTACCTTGAGATAATCCAGCATCGTCTCTTCATATTGCACCTTTTCAAGCCAGAAAAACTGGAAATGACATTTTTCTATGTGTTTAAATATCAGAAATTCCCTAGTGCAATCTCTGTCTCTCATATTCTTTACTTCATAATGTTCTTCATGAAATAATGAGGAACCCAATCCTCCTATGTAACTCATCCCTTCCCATCAATATAGAGAAAAATTTCCACTTCAAAATTAATGGGGAATCTCATATTCATTTGCATGCAAAAATCCAGTGGGAATTATTATGCCTGTACCTGGGAAGAGGCAATGTTATAGCAGGGTGGCATAGAAAAAAAAAAAAATCACCGGGCTTTGGAGGCAAACAGTCCTGGACTGAAGTTGTGTCCCACTACATATCAGCTGTATGACATTAGGGTAGTTACACAACTCTCTAAACTTACTTTCCTAATTCATAGAATAAGAATAGCAGCACCTCTTTTGCAGTGCTGTTATTTGAATTAAATGAGAGAGTATATGTACAGTGCCTTACATGTAGTCTACCTTATGCCAGATATGTTCATATATGGAAGCTGATATTCTTGGCCCTTTATAACATAATCCCATGTCATATAGAGCCTAAGCTTTTGTGGAAGAATCAGACACATGTTTGTTCTTTAAATAATAATTTCTTGATAACCTGTCTATGGTGGGCCAGGCACTATGAATAGGAAATGAACATATGTTTTTCCAATTCTTAAGTTGTAGGCAGATAAGATACATAATCAGATAATTATCAAATTATCAAAATATTAAATAGATGTAATAATAGATCTATTCTTAGAGTAATATGAGGATGCGAAGAACTGGCTCATAGAGGGTAAATAGCACTGATCTTCTCTACTTGTCTCCTGAATTAATTAAAAAATATGATGAGGAATAAAATAAATAGACCTGAAAAGTATCCCTTTTGGTATTGATAAAGTGTGTGGCTATGGTACACAGTTCAATACGAGGGCAAAATGGATTTACAGACACCTACATTTAGACAGCATTACTCAGTCATAAAAGCTGTGAGCCACCCCAAAGGAAGGGACCTCAATACTCTGCTTATGAAATGGCCCACAGCATTGATGACTGCAAGCTCTCAGATGGCAGGCTGAATCCTAGAAAAGGAAGGGAAACATGGACTTCACCAGCCACACTCATTCTTTGGAAACTTACCAAGCAAGAAAAACTCTCCCCTTCCTAGGGTGGAATGAGTAGAGAGAAGGTCAAGGCTAGAATAACTCACTAGAATTATCTTCACATTGGAGTGAGGGAAAAAGAAATTTGTCTTAGTCCATTGCTGTTGCTTATAACAAAATACCCAGAACTGGGAGCTTTGTAAGAAAACCAAAATTTATTGCTTACAGTTTTGGAAACTGGGAGGTCCACAGTCCAGGGAACACATTCAGTGAGGTGCCTCTACAGCAATGCAGGGTGTCACATGGCAAGAATGGAAGAGCAGAGAGAGACTTTTGTCTTTTAAAGCACTCAGAAACATGCCTGTGGCCACCATTTTTAATCCATTCACTAGGCATGGTCCTGAGAATCTAATCACCTTTTTAGGCCCCACTTTTCAATTACCATAATAGGATTTCCTACCCTCTTTACACTGTCATAGTGGGAGTCAAGTTTGGGGGATACTTAAGCCAAGGCACTCCCTAATGGTACCTAATCTATTTTAGGTAGGATGATTGTGTATTTGTGTTTGCCAGCACTTTCCTTGTTTACGCCTTTTCCCCCTGTGAAATTATAAATTGTGTTCCTTTTCACACTCAAAATAGTTCAAGTTTGCGTGACAAATCATGTGGCCATAATATGAGGAGACAAAGCAGGTAGATTGGAGGTAGAGATTGTGGAGGTAGAGATTTCTAGAGGTAGAGATTGTGGCATAGTCATTCAGAATGAATGAAAGTTATTGAGGCTAAGAGAGAAGTAATGGGGTATAGGGAAGAGGAATGTGAAGGGATAGGAGAGAGAGAAATACGAATCTCAAGAAAGCATGGAGAAATAACTGAACAAAGAAACTGTGGTTTGTGCAGAAATTACAAAAATTTATATGCATCTAGGGCATCAAATGTAAAGCAGAAATGTTTAAAAAGGCTAAATTCAGGTTCCTATTGGGAAGAATAGACGGTAGGATTCTTTGCTACTTATGGGTTTTTTATAGCACAGCTTAAATATTATTTATTTTTATATTCAACATAACTCCACTGTCTGACTTCTAAAGATCTCCACAAAAATATAGCTAAAGACGGATATATCAACTGATTTCCCCTATTATCTCCCTATTATTGCAGAGAGAAATAAAGAGCGAGTGAGTGAGCAAGCTTGTTTTCCAGATAAACTAAAAGAATATTTTAAGACTCTTAAAACATACTTGCAAACACTTAGCCCTGTTTGAAGTACTTTTCTTTTTTTTCTAGAACAATTTTATAATTCATAATGTATTTAAACATAATATATTCAACTGAGGAGTTTATTCAATGTTATAGAAAATCGTTTTTTATAGGAAAAAACACAAAGATACGCAAGCACATGTATTTACATTCTTAAACATATTGTCATGTGTTTAGATAATTTGGGATATTTATTTTTTGGAATGTTTATAAATTGAATTATAAACTAAATATAAATTATTTAGTGAGTTTTTTCTATGCTTAATGGTGAAAGAATTTTCCATGAAATACAAAAAACAAAAAAATATATAATTTTTATTTTCAGACAAAATTGTGTATTTTAATCAAATTTCACCTTTCCTATTTACCGAATAGCACCAAATTCCACTGTAAAAATATTTAATAGCTTAATAGTTAGAAATGGGAGGGCACTACTTCCTTTCACAGCATTCTGCAGTCTCAATTTACATCCATTGAGCATCTTTTAATCTCCCACGGGTTTCAAATATGTTATTTTATTATCCACAACACCCCTATGAGATACAAGTCCTAAATTTATAACAAGCAATTGAAGACTCAGAGATGAATGAGATAATATTTAACAAAAACCATGCCACCAGTAATTAACAGAACTCAATTTTAAATCTGAATCTGTTTGCCACAAAATTGAACAGTCTTTTGACTACACCACATTTCCTCTCTGGCATTTCCATGATTTTTATTAGACTCAAAAAAGGTCTTATACTGTTTCATTTAACTATCTAAACTTCAGCTATTTTTAAATTATTCAACTTGTAGGACAGTCGTATCAATCAAAAGAAATCAAGGGACGATTTAAAGATAATGACATTAAAAATTAGTTGTGCACCAATGAAGACGAAACAAAGCAAAACTTCCTGTTCTCAGAAAACTGTCTACCTGTCATAATTTTTGAGATCAGGGACAGAAACAAAAAGAGGAGAAAGTGTTTCCACTGCCTATTTTCTTTTACCCTAAAGTATTGTCTTTTTCATGTCTTTCAGTGTCTATTGTTACCTTCACTACTAATTCACTATTTAGAGTAGTATAAAATTATTCCTCTTTGCTACTCACTCTTTCTCACTTTCACCACATTTTTGCCCATATATCTTTTTTTTTTAATTTTTAATTTATTTTTTATTTTATTTTTATTTCTTTTTTTTGACTGGTAAGGGGATCGCAACCCTCAGCACAGTGTGGTCTGCACGACACTCAGCCAGTGAGCGCACAGGCCATCCCTATATAGGATCCAAACCCGCAGCCTCGGCGCTACCAGCACCGCACTCTCCCGAGTGAGCCATGGGGTGTCCCTGAGAAATCTTTTGATTGAAGGGAAACGAAAGCATTTCATATGTAAATTGTCCCCTAGCACTTCCGAGACTGCTTCAAACTTCAAGCTAATCTGTTTATATTTTGCCATTAACTTTACAATCTTTGGAATTTCCAGCTCTTTTTCATATGAAAAGATTCCACATGGACCTTTTTTTTTAAAAAAAAAAAAAAAGTTCTTATGAGCCAGACAGAAAGTATTTTTATTTTGACACAGACAACATCTATATATTACCAAGAACAGTAACAATTTAGAAAGCATGCATTCATTCTGAGACCTGACTCTTACACAAGAACAAACAAATATAAGAAGCTGTAATCCTCAAACTATAGAAAAAGAATCCTAAATTTTTGTTTTTGTAATCTGTGAGCAATTGTATCTAAGCATACTATGTGAAAATGTTGGAGAGAAAATGGAAAACAATGTATGCAGGGCTAAAAAGTAGTTGATCAATGTTATTTTGTTGGGCTCATTTGTTCATGGATAGAGTCCCTGGTATTCCAGAAAAGTAAACTGTCACACGAGACTTTTCAATATTTCCCATCTTTAAACCAAAATGTTTCTTATGTTTATGTAAAATGGTTGTATGGTAAACATTTTCAGGATGTACGTATGGGGCTGTTGGCTCATTCCAGACACCACAGGTGTTAGGAATTCAGTTGATCTGAGTCAGAGTGGATTTCTGGTTTATCACTGGCATGCAATGAAAACAACAGAATTATTCATAAGCATCCAGAAATGGAACAGAATTGTGAAGCTATTGTTGAGAAAAATATAACTTTAACATGTGCAATTTGCTTCTGTACTAATACTTGCTAAAAACGAGAAAATATAACTAATGCCATTTTAAGTAGGCAGCTTCTCAGGGGTTAAGCAGAGGCCAAAGCAGAGTCAAGGCGGGCCCAGGCATGCTAGATTCCAGGAAGGGAGAAAATACCACCTGGTTCCAGGGACCAGCTCCTTATCTAGAGGCCGCCTGGCCTGACCACAAGAAAGATAAACGATTGGGAAATATACTGTTTTTTATCGGTGTGCCAGCCTGCTAAAGACCACCAATAAATCTTAAGGTCATCACAGATAACCCATAAGCAGTATACAACTCATCCTGCCACAAAAGTCTGTCTAAAAAACTGTATAAAAAGCGCCTTTGTTAAGGGCTCAGGGTCGCTTTTGTTTTGAAGACTGAGTGATCCCAGCATGCTGGAATAAACTCCTCTTGCTTGATTGCAACGGTCTCTGTTTCATGGTCTTCATGAGGTGAGCCATCCCGACATGTGGGATTTGTGCACGGTGCGCAGGTCTTACACTATCTAGGCAGTTCAATGAAAAAAAAAAAGGGGAGGGACGTCCTTAACAGAGTCTCATAAGATATTGAATGAAGACCAAGCAACCATCCTCCAAGCACCTTACGTATATAAATCTCCCCAAAATGTAGATGCATCCCTGCGAACATGGAGAAAGACATTGTTTTTACACCCACAGAATGGGAACATTAAGAAGGATAAATGTAGGGAAAGTGAAGAATAATAGTCAGAGTCCCTCGATGGTTTGGAGTCTTGCTGAGCATTTGATGTAAATATGCACGTGCACCCAAGGTGTTCCTTGGTTATTGTCTAATGTAATTTCGTATGTGCCCTCCAGTGTCCTGGGTTATCGGACTTGAGTATAAAGGACAAGTGGCTCTGATCCACAGTGCCCCCCAACCCTTGGGATGCCCCCAACCACGGGGTTGGGGGCCACAGGGAGGTTGCCACCGCCACCGCCCCCACCACTGCTGCTGGATCTGCTATAAGCTGTTGCTGCCACTGAGGAAGCTGAGGACTGAGCTCCTGTCATCTGCCAATAGCTCCCGGGATCTTTCCCAATTATCTAGCATGGACCTGCATGTGAGGGGTCTGGGGACCCAGTCTGTACAATGGGTTTGAAGGTTCTGTGGGCCCTAACACCTAGCCCTGACAATACAAATGGAAAACAGTGTAACTAAAATAATGAAACATTTTGGCTTTAGTTATGAATTTCCTAGCCATACATTTGGCATAGTCATTTAGCACTACAATTGGCTATGTGGGTGGGATTCTGACAATGGTCCTAACCCAGGAAAAGGTTACAGAAAAAAAATCACAAAATGTGTATCTGTTTTGTTTTATATCAGGGTTTATATTTAAAATTGATACGTGCAATAAAGTATTTATCAAGTTTTATATTAATCATCCCTATAACTTTTTAACTAAGTTTGGGTTTAACAAAAGTAGATGATATTCATTGTGCATATATGTTGCTTTGCGTTGCTTTGCCCCCCACATATTTGTCACTCCACTTCCGCTGGGTGACGGAGATGCAAAGGATTACTCAAAGCCCATCTCTACTGAGCAGTGAGAGGCCCCAAAGTGGTTAATCTCCCTTTGGGACGCTCAAGCGAGAGCCATCCCTTCCTTGGGAAATTAACACTGAATTGGGGTTCTCTTCCTGCATTTATTTTCCAGACCAGAAAGTTACAGGAAGAGAAGAAAGGTGGAGTTATAGTTTAACAATATAGGCTTGTAACTTTCAGTGAAGTAAGCCAGATGACATTCCAGTAAGGCAATTAAGTGGTCCTATCAACAATAGTTTGATCCTAGCAAACATTCCTTCTTAACAGCAATTTCTCAGTATCTTTACATAACGATCAGTAACTAGTCTGTCCTTTGAGCAAGCAACCTGCTGTGCCACAATCCTTATCTTTCCAGTCCTCTGCAAGGTCAATATTTGAAACTGCAGGACTTTGGAAAACCAGGCCCTGTGAAGTACATATGCTTTATAGTATATTCCACACATATACTCTTAATTAGTTACTAGGTTAAACACTTTACATGCATTCACAAAAACTATTAAGATAAGTATTATAATTTGTAGCTTACCGATGATGATGATGATGATGATGATGATGATGATGATGATGTATTAAGAGGATTAGTAAATTGTCTAAGGTCACAGAGCTAGTAAGTGGCAGAGCTAGGGCTCAAATCCACCTGTTTGCATTCAACATCAACACCTTTAACCCATGAGCTATGCCAACTTAGGACAAAAAGAAGACACTCACTAGAAATTGTCTAGAGACATAAAACTTTTTTATTCCTTCACAGAATGCAGCCACTTAGAATAAATCTCTCACCAAAGGAGAATTTTTTTTGATGCTTAACTATCCTTTTCTTCCACTTTTAAATGTGGCCCCCACACACATCACACTCTTGTTTTTCATTTAATGGTTAAAGACATTTCACCTCATTCTTTTTTTATGCAGTTTTATTTACTTTTTAAAATAATTAATTTGGGGTTACCTTTTTATATTCATGTGCTTTTTCTCCCTGAATGTTCTTCAGGGTTCGCTATAATGTTAGGAATTTATTATTAAACTGTTATCCCAAGTAATTTTAATAATCACTGTCTTTGTTCCATCACAAAAGGCATTTGATTTTGGAAAAAAATCTTTCTTATTAAATGCACCTTGACATCATGATTACTGTTCTAGCCCAACTGTCTGAGTAGGAATTCAAGGAATATTTATAATACGAATATAATTGAGTAAAGAGGATATTCAAACATAATCAGCTGGGAGAAAAGTAATTAACAAGATTCAAGACAAGAGAAGGAAAGAGGGATTTGGGAAAAAGTTGGATATTTCCATGTAGTGCATATTAAGTATGGTGGTAATTTAGAGATTTTCAATAGGCTTAGAGAAATTCAGCTTTAGCTCTCCAGAAAAAGGTCAAACCAGAGGCAAATATAAAAAGGAAGAAATTGGCAGATGGCTGGAGTCCAAAGTAAAGAAAAATCTTCTGACGCTCAAGTATGCTGACAGGAAGATTTTGGAAACTCCAAGGCCACTAAAATAATTTTCTATCATTTCTTCTACCAGTATTCTTGATCCATTTTTCTCCCAACATCTTCAAAAATCCATCTCCTCTATATCACACATATGGGGAACATTTCCAAGCAAATAGTATTAGTATCAACTGGTCTTGAAGCAAAAAACAAAAATCTTGTGAGCATAAAAATATTAGAATAGGGTTGGACGAAAATCCTAAAAAATCCTGAAATATACTAAACTAGACTTCAACACTTTTTTTTTTCTGTAAAGAGCAGAAACATTTAATATCTGTTGTGTTTTAAAGAACAGCTTCGCATGGAAGGTCTTTCCTTTTCATGTGTTTAAAATACGATTACTTGACAAGCAGTTTACATTGATAAATTAAGCATTTTCTTTCTGCTTTCCAAACTACTAAACTGACAATTATTACACTTATACGTCCATGTTTTAAGGTTTAATGCTCAAAGCAAAACATCATTTGTTATATTACTATACTTGACAAACTGCTGCCAGCTGAGATTATTCCCACCACTGTACTTTTAGGTTTCTGTCTCTAATAAAGAAATACAAGTTGGCTTCACAATGATTTAGCAAAGATGCCAATAACAATAGTATTCAATTAATGCTAAAATTTTCAATTTGTCTCATACCTAAAATCTTAATGATTCCTTCTTAAATATTAATAACATTAGGCGCCATTGTAATAGCTGCTATAGAAATGCAAAGGGAGGTGTTAGCTATTATTAGTTTAAATTATAACACTAAAGAAACTCAGGATTTCCAATTAAAACTCTCCACCTTCTTCCAACTAATATAGAGAAGAAATCAAGACAAGAACATCTGGTGGTGTACTATCAAAAAGTTATAAAAGTCATAAAGAAATCTTAGGATTTGATTGCTATCTATCAAAAACAAAATAAAAATAGCCTAAAATATTAAGAAAACTGTCTTGGGACATAACCCCTACATTGTTCTCTAATCTGATGAAGGTCCTCTCTTACTCATCACTTCACCTCTGCCCAAAATGTTATTCCCACCTGAAAATCTCTTAATACACACTTATCTTCCCAAAGGACAGGTGTAATTCATGTTACCTCTCTTGGAACGTACTAATTCAGGCAGAAGGTAGGACCCCATGCCACCAACACTGGCCAATTCCCAGACAGGCAGAAAACTTGGCCAGCCATCCCCACCACACTGGCCCACCCATGCAGAAGGTAGGATCCCATGCTGCCAACACCAGGGAGACCTCACACAGCTTCTGCAGAGGTGGTCTACAACAGCAAACACCACAGTTTCTACTGCCACAAGGACAGCTCTCTGCCATACTAACATCCACAACCACCATGCAGGAGACCCACTGCCTATTTGACTTCACTGACACAAGGAGAGTCACTTGAGAAGCTTGGAAAATGAAGAAATCTTTCTACTGAAAGTCCACTGCAGAGGAATAGAAGAAGCAACAGATCTACCAGAGATAAAGAAATATGAAAAAAAATCTTAAAAAAACAGAAAATATGACACAGCCAAAGGAATTTATTAACTCTCAAGTACCAGACGCTACAAAAAAGGAAACCCTTGAAATGAATGAAAAAGTAATTCCAAATAACTATCTTAAGGAGACCCAATGAGATCAGAGAGGACTTGGTTAGTAAACACAATGAAACACAAAAATATCCAGGATATGAAGGAGGAAATTACAAAGGGATTAGTATCTTAATACACACAAACTACCAAGACTGAGCCAATAAGAAATAGAAAAGCTGAACAAACCAATACCAAGCAAAAGACTGAAGTAATAATCAGCAGTCTCCAACAAAGAAAATCCCAGGACTGCATGGCAATACTGCTAAAATCTATCAAATATTTAAAAAGAAATTAATACCAGTTCTCTTCAAATATTCCAAAAAATTGAAATGGAGACTACTCTCCCAAACTCATTCTATGAGGCCAGCATCACCTTGATACCAAAACCAGACAAAGATATAACAAAAAAGAAAACTACAGGTCAATATATCTGATGAACTTAGATGTAAAAACCCTCAACACATCAAAAAAATTACACACCATGACCCAGTGGGATTCATCCCAGGGATGCAAGGATGGTTCAACATATGCAAGCCAATAAATGTGATACACCACAACAACAAAATCAAGGACAATGCCATATAATTATCTCAATAGATGCAGAAAAAGCATTTGACAACAACATACCTTAATGATAAGGTCTCTCATCAAATTAGATATAGAAGGAAAGTATCTCAACACAATAAAAGCCATTTGAGATAAGCCCACCACCAATATCATCCTAAATGGAAAACAATTTAAGGCTGTTCCTTAAAAACAGGAACAAGACAAGACTTTCCACTCTTACTACTCCTATTTAACATAGTACTGGAAGTACTAGCCAATGCAATCTGGCAAGAGAAAGAAGTAAAGGGTATTCAGATAGGAAAAGATGGAGTCAAACTATCCCTGTTTCCAAATGGCATGATCCTATATATAGAAAAACCTAAAGACTCTACCAAAAATATCTCTTAGAGCTGATTAATAATTTCAGTAATGTTGCAGGATATAAAATTGATGCCCCCAAATCAGTTGTGTTTATATTCTCCAATAACAAACTGAAATAGAAATCAAGAAAGTAAGTACATAGTCACCAGAAATTAAAATACCTAGGAATCTATTTAACAAAGGAGGTGAATGATCTCTATGATAAGAACTACAAATCACTACTAAGGGAAATTAAGGAAGATATAAAAAGATGGAAAAACTTTCCATGCTTTTGTATTGGAAGAATCAACATTGTAAACATGTCATACTACATAATGTGATATACAGATTCAACACAATCCCCATCAATATACCAGTGACATTCTTCACAGAAATAGAAAAAACAATTCTAACATTCATATGAAACAAAAAAAGAGCCTAACTAGCCTAAGTAATTCTGAGCAAAAATAAAAAATAAAGCTGGAGGCACAACACTACCTGAATTCAAATTATACCATAAAGCTACAGTCAACAAAACAGCATGATACTGGCATAAAAACAGACATGTGGACCAATGGAACAGAATAGAGAGCTCAGAAATCAACCCCTAGACTTACAGCCAACTGATCATTGACAAAAGCATCAAGAACATACACTGAGAAAAGATTGCCTCTTTAATAATTGGTGCTGGGAAAATTGAATATCCATATGAGGAATGAAACTAGACAAGCACATCTCACCATATATCAAAATCAACTCAAAATGGATCAAAGACTTAAGTATAACACCTGAAACTATAAAACTCCTAGAAGAAAACATAGGGGGAACACTTCAGGATATAGGATTGAGCAAAGACTTTATGAATAAGACCACAAAAATACAGGCAACAAAAGAAAACATATATAAATGGGATTATATCAACTTAAAAAGCTTCTGCACAGCAAAGGAAACAATCAGCAGACTGAAATGACAAACTACAGAACAGGAGAAAATATTTGCAAACTATACATCTGAAAAGAGATTTAAAAATGGGTAAAGGAGCTGAATAGACATTTTTTCAAAAGAAGACATACAAATGGCCAACAAGTATCTAAATAAATGCTCTACATCATTAATCATCAGGGAAATGCAAATTAAAACCACATTGAGATATCATCTTACCCCAGTTAGACTGGCCGTAATCAAAAAGATTGAAAGTAACAAATGCTGGGAAGGATGTGGAGAGAAAGGAACTCTCCTTCACTGTTAGTGGGACTATGGAAAACAGTATGGAGGTGTCACAAACAACTACACATACTACGCATGGATCTACTATATGATCCAGCAATCCCACTTCTAGGTATATACCCAAAGGAATGGAAAATATCATGTCGAAGGGATACCTGCACTCCCATGTTCATCACAGGTCTGCTTACGATAGCCATGGAACCAACCTAAATGTCCATCGATGGATGATTGTATAAGGAAACTGTGGTATATATACACCATGGAATACTACTCTGCCATACAAAAGAATGAAATACTCCCATTCCCAACAACATGGATGAGCCTGGAGAAACTTATACAGAAACAGAGGCCCTTCTCCCAGGCTCATTTTATGACACCAACATCACCTGATACCAAAATCAAAGATACAAAAAGAGAAAACTACAGGCCATTATCCTTAATGAACATAGACACAAATACATGAAATAAGCAAAGAGTGAAATAAGCAAAGCACAGAGGTATAAATACCGCATGTACTCACTCAGATGTGAAAGCTAAGAAAGAAAGAAAGAAGGAAAGAAAGACCACAGTAGTGTGTTGGACTTGCAGAGGGAAAGAACATTCCTTGGGCTTCAAAATGGAGCGGGGGGAGGAGAGAGGGGGAGTGAGGTTCGAGATAATTGGGTGGGGGACACGGGGTACAAATGCAATTTGTGGTAATGGGTATGCAGCCAGTATGAATCTGGCTCCCACATCATGGGCACGATGGGTGATAATCAGCTTTGTATCTCATGAATATTCATAACCAATAAAAAAATAAAATAAATACAAATAAACAAAAAAGAAAGAAGACCACAGTAGTATGTTGGACATGAAGAGGGAAAGACCAGACCTAGGGTTGCAGGGGTGTGGAGGAGGAGGAAGGAGGAGGAAAGTCAGGGAGATGTTGGGTGCGGATCTCAGGGAATAATTGCAATCTGTGGTAATGGGCATGCTGATAATATTGATCTGATCATCACATCTTGGGCACAAGTGGTGATGGTCAGCTTTGTACCCCAAAATGTGCATAATCAACAAAAATAAATTTAAGAAAAATAAAAGAATGTACTAATTTAACAATTCTAACCTCAAAAAGACATTCTTGCCCTTTCACACACTGCTATCTTGTGTAAAACTTGGCTTGTATTTTTTTGTTGTTGTTTAAATTGCCCCTCAACTACCACATGTATACTTTAGAGCACATGATTGCATCAGTGTCATAAACATTATGATCTCTGTAGCTCTGAATACTGTCATAGAGGAATCTGTGGGTACCTAAACTGGCTACACACTGAGCTTAGAATCTTGGCTCCTCACTTACCCACTACATGATTTGGAACGAATATCCAAATGTTATTTGTTTCAGTGTCTTAGTTTCAAGGACTAAGCAGGATCTTACATGTAAGGTACTTAGAACATGCCTAGCACCCAATAAGAACCTAATGAATGTTAAGAATGTATGATTCACTCAATTATTAAGGAAAGCACAGAGGTACCAATTCGTAGAACTCCAGGGGGCACCGTTTATATTTCAGTACATGTGAATAGAATCACATAGACTTCTATTGTGTAGGTTTATCATATTCACTATATTTTTTTGTTTTCAGTGGTATTTGTTTGGCTCTGTGCTAATCCTTATGAATACAATAATGAAAAACACAATTTCTCTGCTCTCCTGTAAATTACCATCTATTATAAATGAGAGTCTCATTTTATTACTGTGAAAATAGTAGTTGTTAGGTTCCTCCAACATTTAGTGTGGGAGTTGAGTTCTTTATCTCGATGGCACTTTGTGACATTACTGCCAACTACCAAGTTCAAAGTTTTCATAGAATGTGTCAGACAGACATGATCTGCCAGCATGTCTCATTCCTCCCTACTGATTAGTCACTAAAGATAAAATGAACATTTAAAGCCATGGGATTCTCTAAGCTTAAAAGTGAATAAGACTTCAAAAAGTTAAAACAACCTTCAATTGTGTTTCAAACTTCTCTCTCTCTCAGCTGTGCCTTACAAGTTGTGAGACATGCCTCTTGCTGACTAAAATTTGAGAATTCATCTCTGCTTTAGTGGCTCTTTTGTCACTTTCTCTTTCTTTGCCCTATGCCATCTCCTTCTAGTGGTCCTTTATCTCCAAATGGTAGCTTTCTTTAAACTAAGATCAGTATCTCAGGTGTGGTAACCAGCAACAGATTGCTGGTAGCAAATCCTCTTGTGCGAGCATAAATGGACATAAAACACCCCTGCTCATCACTGTTCTGTGCAAACAGCTAACTTTGAGTTTATTCTTTTGAAACTATCCCCTAGATGTTACATATATCCAAACATCAATAACTTTGCCCTATTGAAATTTAGTAGAGATATCATGCACCTATTGTACTCAGAGTTTAGAATCTACCAAGGCAACCAAGTGGATGGGAAACTACCAACAATGTGCTTTGCTTGAGTAGTAGTCTAGTAATAAATGCATCTGAGTTTTTACTGGGGAAATATTCAACAGGGACACTGGAGCTATGTGAAATCAGAGTAAGACAGTTCTCCATGCCCCACACCATCCCCTCTTGCTTTAGCAGGAGTCAAATCTGAGCTCTGTATTCTATGTCACCCTGGAGGGATCCTCTCTTCTTTTCTCCTCCTACACCCTAGCCTGGCCACCAAACTATTCCTTTGAGACCATTAACATGAATCATAATACTCCTTTATTCCTATTTTTATTAGTCACTTTACAAAACAAAACAAAACAAAAAAAACTTGTTCTCCCAAATCATACCTTACCACTCATACTTTAATCCTGACATGGGTTACTAGAGTACCTTTTTTTAATCTGTCTCCCGCCACTATCTTTCCTAAAACACCCCGACTATGCTCAGTGGAGCCCACTGTTGTTCATCAGAAAAAAGTCCTGTATATCTTCAACCTCTTTTCTGAATGTCTCTGCTTTCTTGCTTTCGCAGAAATCTGGTTCTCTCAGAGGACTTTTCTGTCTTGTCAGCCTTCTCAAGTGGAGAATGTCTATACACCTGTTCTCTACATGGGAGACGGGTGTGTGTTCTCCAAGGTCTTCATTGCCATTGTCAGGCCATTCTTACTCAATCCTCCCTGAAAAACCCCAACCTTTGCATCTTATGCCATAAGCCCATAATACTCACCACTCCTCTTGCTGCACTTATCTATAAACCCCTGGTTCTCACCTCCTTGTGCCTAGAAGATTTGAGATCCTGACCCACTATCACTTTCTCTAATACTACTCCTGTCACATTTTTGGTGCTTACTGTATTAAAATGTACCTAGGATTTTTGTTTTATTCAGGTATAATGAGGACAACAGATCAGGAGAGACTGCCACTGCAAAGACAGTTTGTTGCTTCCAGTTCCCAGGGGTGGGGGGCACTCCTCACCATGCAGGGCGACATGGAAAAGTACTAGAGTCAGTCAGGAGGCAGAAGGGGACAAGAGAATGCATGGACCAGAGCACTTTATTGGAAAGAATGAGCAAGGCAGGGTAGGTACACTTAGTAGGTTAAGGATTGGATAGTTTGAATGATTTTGGTGGATTCTGGGTTATAGGTGTGATCCTTAGTTGTCTAGTACCTGGCCCTGGGGTGATTTAGGGCAAGGGAAATTTGGCTTAGTGTGTGAGAGTTTGATAAAGGAGGTGGTTGGGGGTATGGGCTATATATTGCTTGGTTTGCATAATAAGATGTGTTCTCGGGCAAGTCGTTTGCTGTCTCTAGGAATTAGCTAAGCCTGGGAGGATCAATCACCCCCGGGTCTGCAAGGCCACCAGGATGTCAAAGCAATGTACAATATGGAAAATAAAAAATGTGATTACATATTCACAATACCCATGTTGATGATTCATCCAACATCCCGGCCTCTTGGGTCCTTGGTGTACAGAGAATGGTTGTGCACACTGATTTTTGAGTTTCTACTCTTTGACCTGTGCACTCTAGCAGCGCATTTCCCAGCCTCTTGTAGTTAGGTGGGCCCTAGTGACTAAGTTTTGGCCAATGGACTTTGACACTCCAAGCCTGGCTCCTAAAATTTCTCAGACTGTACTCTATTTGCTCTTCACTAGTCTGAGGCCAGATGCAGATGATCCTTTGGAGGACTCTGAAACCACTTTAAAAATGGAAACTGCGATCCAAGATCGCACTTCCACCTCCCCCTTTCCTGACACACTCTTAATGAAAGCTAGAAAGAAAACTTTAGTAAATAAATGTACTGAGTTGTTCTGTTTTGATATTTTTCCTACAGAATAAAATATATCTAATATACTTGGTCTCCTCTAATCCACAGAATTTATTCTCCACTTAGCCACTCACAGTAATAATCATATGCTAAGCCTAAACATTTTTTTATAGCTCTTCAGTAATCTCAACAATCTCAACTTAAAGCACCCATTCTCTCACCACCATCTCCTATATTCTAGCTCAGCCCTTCTAATAATGCACCAGCCCTCTAGAATCTGCTACACATTGACCCCAATATCAACTCACTGTGTGTTCCCAATCCCCGTTCTATATTCATTTCCTTTCTTAATCAGCTTAAATTTCACTGTTCATCATTCAAATCACTTTCTTGCCTATATCATCAATTCCCTTTGCTTTCTTTTACTCTTTTTACTTCCTTGGCAAAATCCCTACTCCAGATACAACTATCTATCCACACTACACAACTGTGCCTCTTCAGCTGGACATAGTGGGTGGAAAAGACATCCACGTACTAATATCCTTTTAAATTCATGATCTGAAGACTATTTATTCTATTGCTATCAAGCTATCATGCTATATTTCTCTAATCTACTCTCCCAGGTCCTGAGCAACTATTTCATAGCTTCTCTCTTCTTGAATCTCCTAAACCTTCTTCCTATAGTCACTCTTAACTGATGATTTTGTTTTCAGTTTCACACATTCCTAACACCACATCTATGCAATTTCCCTACATCTGTGCCCACGGACTCTGCCTTCCCTCATGCTATTATAAATGACCCAGATCCTAGGAAAGGCCACCACTTCCACTTTTGAACTCTATCCCATCCCCTCTCCTGTATTTAAAGCCACTGCTCTCAAAATTTTCCCTTTTTCTCCTGCATTACCAGTTCCTTTTATCACTACACAGCACATTATAATTTCTGCTCCTCTCCCCCATCCCCCCAAAAACCCTCTCTTTCAATTCCATTTCCTCTCATGCTAAGTTCATAATTTTGTGACTTCATGTAACACAAGGCCTTTGACTACACTTATTTTCTTCCAATTCGGCAGCTCTTGCTTTTTTCTTTTTTGTTGTTTTTTGGGATTTTTTTTGGGGGGGGGGATTTCTTTTATTATTCTTTTTTTTTTTTTTTTTTTTTTTTTTTTTGCATAGTACGTTTTTCTTATGCCTACCTAATTTAGACTTTTCCCTCCTACCACTCCATTGGAATTTCTATTGTTCAAGATAGGCAATAATTTTCGATTTGCTTAACCCAGGCTTAAATCTGTTTTTATTTTATTTGACCTATTAGCAACATTTGACACAATTGATCACTCCTTCCCATGGGAAAAAAAAACAAAAGTGAACTAAACTTTCTTTTTTCAGTTTTTCTAAATTTTACACTGTCCTGATTTTTTTTTTTTTTCTCCTACCTGATTGGCTCTTTCATATCACACTTGTTTGCTTGTTCTTTCTCATCTTCAACTTTGGATGTCAGGATCCTCTAGGTCTGAGAACTTGGACAATTTCTTCTTTTTATACTTTTTTTTTACTGATCTTACCCAATTTTATGGTCTTGAATACCATCTAATGATGATATCTGAGCCAGAGTTCTCCCTGATCTCCAAATTTATATATGTAAAAAAAACCATACAAGTAAAAATAATGTTGGCATGTTCATTTGGGGGTCCAATAGGCTTCTCAAACTTAACACTTGCAAAACCATAATCCTGATCTCTCCATCAAAACTTCTTCTAGTGTAGTTGATCCCATCTAAGTAAACGGAAGCATCATCTTCCAGTAATATAAAAAACAAAAACAGTTTTTTCTTTTATATTCCACATGCACCCCGACAACATCACTTTTCCAAATACATCCAGGATCTGACCACAGTTCTCCAACCTCCACCATTACCTCTCATCTGGATAAGGCAACAACCTCCTAATTTAACTCCCTCTTCCTGTTCTTTTCCCCCACAATCTATTTTCAACACATAAGCCTACCTTCCTGTGTCTCAAAATAAAAGCAAATTCTGTACAGAAGCCTACAAAGTCTTAAAGAAGTTTGTCTCTCCTCTTTGGTTCTTTGATCTCATTTTTTACTATTTGCCCTATCATTCACTCTGCTCCAGCCACACTGTCCTTGCTGCTCCTCAAATATATCGGGCCTCCTTCTGCCTGCCTCCAGGATTTGCATATGGCTTTCCATAAACCTAAAATACTCTTTCCAAGATGTCCACATGACTCATTCCTTTGTCTATTCTTGGTCTTTGCTCAAATTTTCCCTTTTCGGTGAAGCCCAAACACCCTATTTAAAATTGCGGACCTCCCACCAACATTACCTCCCCTTCTCCTTCCATTGATTTTTGGAATCATGCTTTGAAACATCTGTCATATTTTATATTTTAATTACTTATTTGACTCATTTTATGTCTCTCTGAACCCTCCTCTCCCCTCCCCAAAGACTCCACCAGAATGCAAACCCTGAATCTCCAAGTGCCTGGTATAATGGCTGGTATACAGTAGGTGTTCAATTAACATATTGAATAAATGAATATAAATAAAACGAAGTATGGAAGATCCACACACTTTCCCCCCTTCAGACATTCAGAGGTTTTTTTTTTTTTTTTATCTTTCCTTTACGTATCTTGTAAGCAATTCCTTATTTTATGAAATATTTTCTACTAATTATTAGCATCTCATTAGGAATTTTAGTCAATTTCTGTTTCCATGACATTTTTCTCCTGAATGCTTAGTTTTACCTACAAATATCAAGAGTGTGTGCCATCTGAAACAGATATCAGGTGATAGAAGAATGTTAGTGCCCCCTTTCTGTGCCCCTAAATTTATAGTCTTACTCTGTCCCCCTTTGAATCATCTCTACTGTCTGTCCCTGTGAACTTGCTAACATTGGGAGCTTGCATGGTATAACTGAGAGAAAAATGCGGTGAGTGCATCATATTTAAACCCAGTTATGTAGGCACAGTTTTGCCATTGCTGGATAAGACTGGCCAGACTTACAGCTAGCTATTACCAGCTTGACTGATTTAGTCTTCTCTCTCAGCCACATAAAAGTGCCACCTACTATTCATTTGATTGAAGATGGAACGATGTACCTAGTAAAGAAGACAGAAAAACAACACAGCATTTGTGATTCATGCATTCATATTAATTCTCATTTTCTCCTCTTCCTTCTTTTTATTTCTCTCAGTCATCTTTTTCACAATAGACTATGTTTACCCCAATATTGAGCACACTATCTTATTGTATTTCTGCTTTCATTCTGGACTATTTGTTCTCAAAATATATCTGTCTATTCAATTGGCTCTTCTACAAAAGCATTATTGATATCAAAGTCACATCAGAAATTTTCAGCGAGTTGGAGCATATTCTTCCAACAGTCTAAAGAAAGGATTTATAATGTCATTGTTGAATATCGTTCAAATACCTTGGCCCATTAAGTTGCAATTGATGCTTAACTAATGTGCTTTCTCTTGAAGTGCCTATCTTTTCACAGCACTAGATAGCAATATGCCGACGAGATGGAGATATGACAGGTGAGAGTTCAACTTGAGATTGCTGAATAGGAGAAAGGCTAACTAGAGTTCAAAGAAAATTGTATATTTATATACAATCATATCTGAGGAAGAAGATGTCCTTTAATCATATTTTTAAATCCTTATCTCCCTAGACTAAATTTTGTATTTTCCTTGCTATTTTTAACTAAGTTAAAGAAACAGAAGAGAAAATATCATTTGGATTTATAAAAATATAAATCAATTACCTAGCAATAGAAAAAGGTCAACACATATTCTTCCCATTTTCAGATCAAGTTTAAAAAAATAAACACTTTGCAGTTCTGGTTCATTTTTAATATAACTGTGTCTTCAGTTTTCAGAGATGGCACAATTGATGAGTCCAATTGTAATCATTTTCTTAAATGGAAAACTCTAATTTCCACAAAGTGGTTGCAAGACATTCACACATCAATGCCTAGACCATACTGCAAACTTAGCACATTAAAAACTCAACTTCTTCCCTACCCCAGGTTGTGTGTATTCTTTCTTTCAGGGAAACAGAATGGCATGGTGGACTCAGGCATGCGACTTCACGGGTTTGGGTCCAAGTTCTCACACTACCCGTCTTTTACTTTGTTCAAGTTTCTTAACCTCCTTGGTGCTTAATTTTTCTTCTAAAAAAAATGGGAATAGCAAGAGCATAAATGCCTCAGAGGTGTGTTGTGAGGCTTAAAAACTGATCTTCGTTTCTTATCTCAAGAAATCATCTTTCAAGTTACCCAAGCTAAAAATTCAAAGTCTTATTTAATACCTCTCCACTGAAAATAATTTAGTTATAAAGTACTATTTCTATCACAGTAAGAGCTCTCTTATCCATTCCTCCCCTTTTCCTTATTTTGTCCTTATGGTAGTTCTTATCTAAATTATATTTTCCTGGATTACCAAAATAGACTCAGCTGTTCTTCCTCTTTCTAACCTACCTGCCATACTGTCTCCTGACTTCCCTTGCTAAAAAGTGAACCAAGATCTCGTCCCTCTCTCATTCTCTAAATCTTGAATATCTTCCATTACCTACAGAAAAGTCCCAAACTTTTTAGAATGGTATTCTAGGTTTTCTACAGTCTAGTTGTAAGCTACCCTTCCAAGTTTCATGTTCTGCAGTGAAGTCGATCCTCTTCATACCTGGCTTCCAACAAACAAGTCCATACCTCTGTGTCCTTCAGCCTTCCCCACTTCTTTACATACCCAAATCCTATTCATTCTTTAAGCCGTATCACAAATTTTCTTTGGGAAATTCTTTCTAATCCAGACTAATTAATGTATTCTTTCTTCTCTTTCCCCAAGATTTGCCATTATTAAAGCACTTAGCACATTCTTCCTCGCATACATTATTAATTTATGTCTGTCCCCATGTCCAATTCTAAGCTCCCTGAGAGCAGAAATTGTATCCTTTTCCAGTTTTTTCCCTTAGCACTTTTCATAGTACCTATCATGGAAACACCCAATCAGTGTTTGTTAAATAAAACAACTGAATTTAACTAAAGAGATACTTATGAAGTACATTCATTTGTCAAGCATTCTCCTAAACAATAGAAACAAACCTAGAAAGAAGACAGAGCTTTTGCTCTGAAGAACTCCGAGTAAATTAAACTCAATTTGGCAAGGTCTCTGAAAAGCAATTCAGATGTATGTGATTCTTAGTTTCTGAGATTATTTCATGCAGACAAACCTGACAATTGAAAAAGTCCAAGGCAACCTCTGAGGAAGAAAAAGAGTCCACATCTGACCTAGCATAGAAAAAAATCCAGTCATATTAAAGACAGGCTTCTATGTTTTTCTGCACCAGCACCTGAAGACTCTGAGTCCTCTAGCAGTCTTCCATTGACCTAACAGCCAAGTTCTAGGAAGAATTGGAGAACTCGTAGGGAATCTCAAGAAGAAAACAATTTCAGAGCTGTTCAAACTGAGATTTCCAAACCAGAGCAACCTAACCATTTATCCTGTTCGCATGGCTCCTTGTCCGTAATATTAGAAAAATACTGGAAAACACAAAAATAAGTATTTACCCATTATACCATTGCTTTCCATTTCAAAGTAAATTTCCTCCCATCTATTGCTCTCACCTCCATTCCTCAGAAATAAATGTATGAGTACTCAGTTTTTCCTAAGCTTATATTTTTCAAGCAATTATTATACATATATTTTTACATGTGTGTGTGTGTGTGTGTGTGTGTGTGTGTGTGTATCTCTTCTTCCATTATCCTGAGAATTTTTAGTGTATCTCTTTGTCCACCATATCTAGTATGGTGCCTCATAGGTATGTGGTGCTTATTATTAATTGCTACATCTATTCAGTCTTTACTAAGTGTTTGGACCTGTGCTAAATACGTTAAACATATAAATTTAGCCTTACAAATACTGAAAGATAAATGCTACTTAATTCTGTACATATTACTATGTATATGAATTACTATATACATGAAATATGTATATACATATATACAATTACAATGGTTAAGAGTTATGGGTAGCTAAAGGGCTAAGGAGCTTGCTTTACCACTCTTGAGTGGGTAGTCCTGAAGTGAACAATGAATCGAATTCAAGAACATGGGTCTGATGAGTACTATATTACATCATTTTGTCAACTACTTCTTTAAGTGAACGACTACATAAACCTCATGTAAAGATGGTTTTAGGACATAAAATTCTGTTTAGTTTAGTTATTCTGGTTTATGTATCCACTTCAGATCTGTTAAACTTATAGAGAAAATTGATATTGAAAGTGCAATGAAAATGAAAGAAGGCTAATTCTTAATAATTCTTGTGAATGGTGATAAGCTATGGGAAAAAAAAGCGTATCACCCAAAATTAATTTGTTTGGAGCTATGGAATTGATCATATGACTTTTGTGCAGCAAGTTTACCTTCCTAATGACATATTAGCTAGGCTGATATTATAATAACTTTCTTTTGAGTACCTCGTGATAGGAAATAGAATGGCAAATTCAGGTTTTACTAAGTATCCTAAAATTAAATATTTTCAGCACATAATTTATAACATGGTATATCTACTTCAGGGTAACTGAGAGATTTAGACCTAGCCTCCAAGAATGATTGGAATATGCTTTGGTGCTATGTGTGTATTAATCAAGAGCCTCTTCCCCCTGAAACCAAGCAGCACGTATGACCTTTTCCGCACACTGGCACTTAATTATTCCTGACCTCAGATCTGCTAATTACTAGTAAGCGCCTTTGCAATACTAATATCAACTCAGTTTCTCTATAAAATGGAAGAATGAGGGCATCTAGATGAGGTTGGCCTTTTTCTTGTGTAGTATGAAATTCTTAATGTACCTCCCTGAAACTCCAGGTCTTAAGAATATCACAGGAAAACTACTAAACTAGAGAACCACTGAAGTCCATTTCCAATGCCAACAATTCTAAACTCCATGACACACTGTCTTAATTGAATAATTTATTTTGGTGTGTGCATGTCTTAGTTCTTCAATTACTCTGAAGTTTCCCTTGAGGTCAGGTACCTCATTTTATATATTTTACTGAATCCATGTTAAATGTCCAATACACATTTGCTAAAATAATGAATAAAAAAACACTACTTCACAATGACCACATTTAATATACCCCCAAAGAAGAGGAACAAAGACTTACATACCTCAGGGGCATCTGGTTCACTACTGTGAAGGGTCAACAAGGAATGCCTCCTAGCAGATTTCTTCTGAACTCTAGTAATTTCTCCTGAGGAAAAAAAAAGTTATGGCTCCTATACACGCCCTATTTGTGCATGAATTTTCCTTGTATAGCTGACTAAAAGAACTTTCATTGTGTATGCCTCTGGTTGTACTCAGCATACTTTTCTCTAGTTACTGTATACCTCTTAGGCTGCATCCATTCATGTGCGATAACAGGTGTGAGCTACTCACACACAGCATCCCTTTCCATGGCCCACGGGGCACTGGTGCCTGCACCTGCACTGCAGTTGGGTGTGTATTTGGCCATGAATGTAGTTGTAAGCAGAGTTATCAAAAACAAGGGGGTGGGTGAGCAGAAAAGTGTCTTTTGTAAACTATTAGGTAGGACACAAGATGGTGGGGCTGAGAGGGACAGGTGATACCAAGGGAGAATGAATTTGCCTGAGGCAAGTTAATTAAATGAAATAAACACAGAAGTTTTCCCTTTGAGGGAACACTATGTTTAATATTTTGTCAAATTAAGTACATGTTTTTAATTTTTAATGTAGTATGTAATACATGTTTCTGTTTTGTGCCGTGTGTGCACGTGTGCGTGTATGTGTTTTAACAAGTTGATTTGCCTATATTTTATTTGCTTAAATTGGAACCACTTGTACCTTTTCTGGAGCCCCAGCTGTGGCCAGGTGTATCATGAATTTTTTTTTAAAGAGCCACTTATATAAAACTCTCTAAGACTGAGTGATTTACTACATTATTTGTTTTATTCATACCCTTTCTTTTTTCACACAGAAGCATTTATCCCTTCCCTGTGTTTGTAATCCCCCTATAAATGGATCTAGGAGTTAATTGGTCTATGTAGGATATACACTTCATTGTGTGTGTGTGTGTATGTGTGTGTGTGTGTGTGTGTGTGTGTGTGTGTGTGTGTGCGCTTATCTGCCTGCAGACATTACCTCCTACACTTCAATCTTCAAAAGCTAATAACAAAGAAGTGTGTGTGAGTGTGTGTGTGTGTGTGTGCTTGTGCAAACAACTAACTGTATGATTTGTGCTTCATTTCTTTTTGATAGTCAAAGTTTTCTTTTGCTCTTTCAATAACTAACCAAGGGAATAGGAGGATATTTATAAAGCAGATTGTAGTTCACTAAAAACAAAGATACGAACAACAAAAATAATAAATATATGTTAAGGATTTTTTTTCAACCTACAAAAGTATTCATTAAAAGATCCCTTCAGTATATTTCAAATTTCAAATTGAAACCAATGTATTTAACCTGTGTCTTTTCAGGAAAACATGAATGTATAAAGTGAACTTTACAGTATCGTTAAGGTAAGAACACAATATATGAATCCCTGGGAAGTAATGAGAAAGAGAAAGAAAATTTGGAACATGTAATATTTTCTTTGGCTCTATCTGATTTATTTGAGATCCTGGTAATGTCATCCAATGTTTATATTCTTGCTGATAACCATAGGTCACTCATTCATTCATTTATTCAGTGATTCCCTCAAAAAAATGAGTCCCTACTGTAACCTAATTAATTTTTAAACTGGCTTACAGTCCAAGCAAGCGACACTGGCAATGAATAGAATCACTTCCACAAACAATAGCAGCAAAGAAAATACATACATGTACAATAACAGAGGGAAAATATTATTGGACATTACTAGTCAATAGCAATGTGGCCTCTTGAGTAGTTTGAAGGGGTTTGGGCTTTACTATCCATTTGGAACCCACGGTAAATGTGTTATCGCCTCTAGGTGTGTTTCTTCATCTTTAAATTTGAAATTGCGATGTTTACCTCAGAGTATTGTTGTGAGGGTGAATCAAGCTAATGTATGTTAATCATTTAACATATTGCGTGGACAGAGTAGGTTCTCAATAATCATTAACTCTGTTGTGTGATCATTATGATTTTATTATTATTTTTGCTATTACAGCTTGCCTTATCTTGAATAATTTAGTCTTTGACAGGTATAAAGCAACCTTCTTATTCTCAGTCATTAGCCTTCCCAACTCAGTGGTCAGCATTTTCAGTTAGATAATTCTTCATGCTATAAATGGAGCCATTTATCAAAACTCACCAAATTTCTTCCTCATGTACAAGAAGCCATCCTTGAATATTCTCTGTCCACGGAAATGTGCACTCAGGCGGTGACATGAAAATCACTACAGCAGGAGCTAATGATCTGGTTCTATTAACAATTGCTCATTTGGGTGGTAAGTGACCTGAGACGAACAAAATGCAATCTTGCCTGCCAATACAGTAAAAAGTGGTTACCATTACAGTTCTATAGAGATTATAATCAATGACACTTTTTGTTGGATCAATTGAACTACATTGTAGCCGATTAAATCTCTGTTCTGATGACATACAGCAAAATGAAAGAGTCTAGCATCTTTCATGGCTTGCACAAAATGAGCTGGTATACAACAGCTTTCACCTTAATGCCTTTTAATGGCAGGAGGTCACCTTGTGCACCTGACAAATGGATCTTCTCCTTAACCAAACAATTTTGATGGCTGCATTAAAAAAATATTTAAAAGCGCTCACATCATTGAAGAAGAAAATGGTTATCCTTCTGTTTCTAACTAAAGATTTTTGTTGTATCTTTTTATAAAAGTGTGTTGGAATTTTGTTTCATATGGAAAGTGACAACTTTAACTGATTTTTTTTCTGACTGATTGTACGACATACAAATTATTGACAGCTTTAAAACGGTCATACCCCTTTACTATTTAGAAAATTATATTAGTAAATATCCATGCAATATTTTGTCTAATATTGTTATTTGGATATAATCAAGCCAAAGTATGATTTTCCTTTTACAAAAATCATTATGGAACACAAGTGTGTAGAATAAAACTTTTGGTTTAAGTTCAGTTTTTCAATCATTCAGGCTTCACCTGATAATTATGATGTCTTCAAATCAAACCACAATTTTGCTTCTTTTGATTCTCTAAACGTAGTTAATTTGAAGTCACACATGATGATTTTGTTTTCTCGGCTTCTACATCCTCAGAAATCCTTCATAGCATTAAACAGGGCATATGTCACTAAATTATGAAGCTAGATTTATTCTCATCTCAAACTTACTGAAAAGAAAAGTTGGCATAAGAGAGAATCCTGTGTCTTCTATACCCCTTTCCAATTGTTTAAAATTATTTGTTTCAAGCATTGTTAAGTACTTAGTTTGTGACAGACACTATACTAAAAGCTAGATATACAAAAATGAAAATGACACAATAATTTCCTTTCAATTTTTCACAATCCTGTCTTTCCATATGCAAATAAGGCAACTTCTCCTTTGACTGGATATTGCTGAAGTGGGGGAGCGGAGTTGGGCGTGCTATGTGACAGGAGGTGGATTGAGCCTTTTGGATAGCTATAAACATCCTGTCACTGACATGAACACTGTGGCTATTTTGTTCAGCACAAGTTATGTCTACTTTGAAGGAACATAAGCCAAATCCTTCTATCGGAATATCTGGTAGGACACTGACAGTCAGGATCCTATTTAATTACAGATAGAGGAAACTGTTCTGGTCTAGGGAAGAAACTGAGAAATGGGTGAAGAATAAAAATATTTTTTTAAAAACTTTTGTCTCATAAAGAGATGTGTAGCTTTAAATATCTTTAATTACTTATTTCAAGTTGTAAGCACCAGGAAAAACACATGATAGTTTTTTGTTATCATAGGATGGTTGGTTCATTTGATTATTTTATTTAAGTAAATATAAAAGTCAGTATCTAATTTAAAATAGAATTTGGATAAAAGACCCTGGTGAAATAGGTGCCAAAAGGACATTCTGCACTCCAAAGTGGAAAGATCCTTTGTTGTTCCTTTACAATATCCTGAATCAGAAAGTCAAAGTCTTTATCAAGCAGAAGACATCCCTATAAAAATAAATTGCCAAAATTGAGCTAAGAAGTCATGTAACACTGAGGTCAAGATTTCAGATCCCTATAGCAGCCGGTTGCAAAGAAAAAAAAAAAAAGAGAGAGAGAGACTGTGTATTTTAAAGTAATTGACACTGAAGCAATGAAGCTAAACGTCTTCCCAAAAGAATATGCCAGAACCTGAGAATTTCAAAGAGAAACAAGTTCTTAAGTCTACTAAAAGATATTCAAGAAGGTTTACAGCACTTTCATCAGTGCCCATGAACATTAAAACAGGTAAATAAACTGAGAATGGGTTAGGTGTTCTAGGCAGAGAAATCATGAGAAATGAGAATGAATGTGGTACCTTCAAGAGTACAAAAGGATTATTTTTTACTAGAATCTCAAGTATCAGGAAGAGAATAGAAAATGAAGGAGCAAATAGCTGGAGAGTTGGGAAGGGGGCTTCTGGTCAAGACGGTGGAATAGACTGTCCCCAGGATCACCCTCTTCCACAAATCAACCAATTTACAACTATTAAAAAGCTAGGACAGCCAAGTTGGCGTCGCTAGAGCTCAGGACAAGAGCATGGAGTGCATGAAAGCAGGAGAAGCCACAATGAGAGAAAGAATGGACTGCTTCAACCACTTTGAGCCCTTACTGCCTCAAGTCTGGAGCTGGTGAATACACAGAGCAAGATCTGGCAAAAGCCACATCTGTGCCCTTCAGATGAAGTTGCTTGGAGATGGCAGGGGAGAGGAGGGCCTTGGTGGCCCCCAGGCCAGCAGGACCATTAAGAGGGTACCTGTGGACTCACATAGGAGTGAGGTGCCAGAACAACTGAAAAAAAGGAGCCACTCCGAGGCTGGTGAGTCATTGCAAGGGACTGACATGCGGTCCATCCCATAGAAAGTGTTTGGAGCACAGGTGGTGGGGGAGACAGACCCACCATGGGAACACTGGGGCATAGCAAGGACAGCTGATCTGCCCCCCCAATCAGCACAGGACCACTCGGTGGAGACTGGTCAGCAATATAGAACTGCAGGGGGAGACGTTTGCTGAAAATACACAGGTCCAGACCAGAGTTTCTACATAACCCAGCTGTACCAGATCTCACAAGACCCAGAAGTACCTACAAAGTCAATCATTAAAGCCAGAGCTGCACAAAAAGGCATCCACAGGGAATCAGCAGCAAAGCAGCAATTTAGCTCAACTATACAGCTCAAATGCTGATCCCCTCAGGAAGTTCCCCCATTTTACAAGAAGGCAAAGGACAACAAATTAGTTCTAGTGCAGAGTTTAAGTGGTAGGAACAGCAAATAATCTGTTTAGAACTGAAAGAAAATGCAGAATATCCACAGACCAGAGACAAAGTTTGATATCAACTAGTAAGGGTCTAACACCACCAAAGAACACCTATAAAACCTAGAAGGACTGTAAGCCTCTTGGGCTCCCAAGCTGGGGAGGGGAGAGGGCTGGGGGCCTCAGCCATGCCCCCTGACACCCACAACCAGCCCAGCAATGACTGCCTGAGCTGCCCCAGAAAGCACGCCAGGCTCCCAAACCAGGACAGTTGGGGACCGAGGGCCCCAGCCATGCACCCCTGACACCCACAACAGCCCTGTGATGACCACTGAACCACCACAGGAAGCCCTCTGGTCTCCCAAGACAGGGTGGTGGGGGGCCAAGGGATGGAGAGAGATTGGATAAGGGGCATAAAGAATAAGAATATATGCTAATAATATTGAGTTGATCAACATTCATCAACAGTGAACCCCCAAAATATGTATAATCAATTATGATTTTTTTAAAAAAAGAAAGAAAATATAAAAGTATTCAGAGGTGATGGGCATTATGTCAGAAACTGACTATCAAATGGAAGAAAATATGTTTTTTTACTGTACTTATAACTTTTCTCTGTTTATAATTATTTCACATTTTTGAAAAAATTTAAATCAAGGTAGAAAAAAGTATGTATTGTGTTCTATCATTTACCTGAGACAGGGAACTATAAATAAAAAAAAGAGAGACAGAGTTGAAAAGGACACAAAGTGTATATTAAGGAGTTTGGAGTTGTTACCAAAAAAAGACATTTATAAGTTTTAAGAAAAGAAGTACTATGATCAGATGGATTTGTAGTTTAGAGGGAGATTATGGCTGCAGAGAGCAAAATGGATTACGGAGAAAGTGCTACTGTGGATACAACTCTATTGGCATTATTGGTTCCTACATAGCATTCAGAAGTCTACTTAAATTTAACTTCTTACAGGAGCTTTCCTTAATCTTTCTTTCTAAAATTATACCACTCTTACATGCAGTTTGGTTCTATATGTTTCTTATACTATTGATTTTTACAATTTTTTGTTCTATTTTGAAATTTAATTTTTTGTATGTTTGTTTTCTGCTTTCTTTGCTAAAATGGTGCTGATAACACCAAGGCCACAGGTTTGGATCCCTGTATAGGGATGGCCGGTTATCTCACTTGGTACCTGAAAAACAACCATCACTGCCATGAGTACTCAAGAAAGAACAGAACCTACCAGTGAAATGAAAATGCTAACAATAAAGAGAAAAAATAGTTAATCTACCACCCCAAGAAACCACCAAATACAGAAGACAAACAGAAAATCAGAAAGAAAGGAATGAAAGATACTTAAGACATCTAAACAAAAATAAATAAAATGCTAGGAGTAAATCAAAGGGATTAAATTCCACACTCAAAAGACACAGACTGACTGACTGGATTAAAAAGATGGACCCAACAATATGCTGCCTTCAAGAGACTTACCTCACCTGTAAAGACACACATAGACTAAGAGTGAAAGGATAGAAAAAGATATACCATGCAAACAGAAATGAAAAACAAGCTGGAATAGCCATTCTTATATCAGATAAAATAGACTTTAAAGCAAAAACCATAAAAAGAGATAAAGAAGGCCACTATATAATTATAAAAGGATCTGTCCATCAAGAAGACATAACAATCATCTATACACACACACACACGTATCCAATATCAGAGCAGCCAGATTTATGAAGCAAACACTATTAAATCTAAAGAATGAAATAGACACTAACACCATAATAGCGGGGGACCTGAACACTCCACTCTCAACATTGGACAGAACACCTAGGCAAAAAATCAATTGAGAAGCACAAGATCTAAACTATACTTTAGATCAATTGGACTTGGCAGAAGAACATTCCATCCAACAACCTCAGAATATTCATTCTTCTCATCAGCTCATGGAACATTCTCCAGGATAGGACCACATGTTAGGTCACAAAGCAAGTCTCAACAATTTCAAAAAAATTGGAATTATTCCATGTGTTTTTTCAGATCACAATGAATTAAAATTAGAAATCAATAAAAACAGAACTCTGGAAACTATACAAACACATGGAAATTAAACAACATTCTACTTAATGACATACGGTTCCAAGAAGAAATTAAACAGGAAATCAAAAAATTTCTTGAAACTAATAAAAATAATGACATATCATACCAACACCTATGGGATACTGCAAAAGCAGTACTAAGGGGGAAATTTATCACATTAAATGCTTACTTCAGAAGAATGAAAAGATGGCAAATAAACAACCTAACAATTCATCTTAAAGATCAAGAAAAACAAGAACAATCCAAACCCAAAGTTAGTAGACAAAAAGAAATAATTTAAGATCAGAGCAGAACTAAATGAAATAGAAACCCAAAAAATGATACAAAAGATAAATGAAACAAAAAGTTGGTTTTTTGAAAAGATAAATAAAATTGACAAACCTTAGCAAGGCTAACTAAAAAAATAATAGAGAAGACCCAAATAAAATGAAAAAGGTGATATTACAACTGATACCTCAGAAATACAAGGAATCATTAGAGATTACTATAAACAACTCTATGCCAATGAATTTGAAAATCTGGAGGAAATGGATAAATTTCTGGACACATACAAACTACCAAAACTGAGCCAAGAAGATATAGAAAATCTGAACTGACCAATAACAATAAAAGATTAAAGCTGTCATCAGAAGGCTCCCAACAAAGAAAAGCTCAGGAACAGACAGGTTTACTGCAGAGTTCTACCAAACCTTCAAAGAAGAACTGATACCAATTCTCTACAAACTATTCCAAAAGATTGAAACAGAGGCCATTCTCTCAAACTCATTCTGTGAGGCAAAAATCACACTGATACCAAAACCAGACAAAGATACATCAAAAATAGAAAACTATAGGCCAATATCCTTGATGAATATAGAAGTAAAAATCCTCAATAAAATACTAGCTAACAGAATACAGCAACATATACACAAAATTATACCCCATGATCAAGTGGGATTCATCCCAGGGATACAAGATTGGTTCAATATATACAAATCCATAAATGTGATACACCACATCAATAAAAGCAAAGACAAAAAACCATATGATCATCTCTATAGATGTTGAAAAAGCATTTGACAAAATTCATCATTTGTTCATGATAAAGACTCTCTACAAGTTAGGTTAGATGGAAAGTATCTTGACACAATTAAAGCCATATATGATAAGCCCACCGCCAATATCATCCTGAATGGGGAAAGCTAAAAGCTTTTCCCTTAAGAACATGAACTGGACAAGGATGCCCACTCTCACCACTCCTATTCAACATAGTGTTGGAAGTACTAGACAGAGCAATCAGAGAGGAGAAGGAAATAAAGGGCATCCAGATTGGAAAAGACAAAGTCAAACTGTCCCTGTTTGCAGATGATATGATCCTATATATTGAACAGACTAAAGCCTCTACAAAAAAAAAAACTCTTAGAGTTAATAAATGGTTTCAGCATAGTTGCAGGATACAAAATGAACACACAAAAATCAATAGCATTTCTATACTCCAACAGTGAACGTGCAGAAAAAGAAATCAAGAAAGCTGGCCCATTTTCAATAGCCACTAATAAAATAAAATACTTAGGAATAAAGTTAACCAAGGATGTGAAAAGTCTCTATGAAGAGTACTACAAACCACTGTTGAAAGAAATTAAAGAGGACACAAGAAGATGGAAAGATATCCCATGCTCTTGGATCATGATGGAGTTTGGATGTGTTGTCCCCTCCAAAACTCATGTGAAAATCTGATCCCCAATGCGGCAATGTTTGAAACTGATTGAGTCATGGAGGCAGATCCCTCATGAATGGATTAATGCTCTCCTGGGGGAGGAGGCATTAATGAGTGAGTTCTTGCTCTATTAGTTCCCGTTAGAACTCGTTGCTTTAAAAGACCCTGGCACCTTCTCTTTCTCTCTTGCTTCCTCTCGCCATGTGATCTGCTTGTACCTGCCGGCTGCCTGCCACTTTTCCACCACGAGTAGAAGCAGTTTGAGGCCTGTGCCAGAGTCAGCTGTCCCAGACAGAAGCCAAATAAACCTCTTTCCTTTATAAATTACCCAGTCTCACGTATTTCTGTTATAGCAACACGGACTAAAACAGATTGGAAGAATTAACATAGTGAAAATATCCATATTACCCAAAGTGATCTACAGATTCAATGCAATCCCCATCAAAATTCCAATGACAATTTTTCTCTGAGATGGAAAAGCTATCCAGACATTTATATGGAATAACAAAAGACCATGCATAGCCAAAGCAATCCTGAGCAAAACAAAAAAAGAAAGCTAGAGGTATAACACTACCTGACTTTAAACTGTATTACAAAGCTATAATAACCAAAACAGCATGGTACTGGCATAAAAACAGACACACAGATCAATGGAATAGAATAGAGAACCCAGAAATCAACCCATACACCTACAGCCATCTAATCTTTAACAAAAACACCAAGTCTACACACTGGGGGAAGAGACTGCCTCTTCAACAAATGGTGCTGTGAAAACTGGATATTCATCTGTAGGAGAATGAAACTAGACCCATGCCTCTCGCCATATACCAAAATCAACTCAAAATTGATTAAAGAACTTAAAATATATCCTGAAACAATAAAACTCCTTAAAGAAAACATAGGGGAAACACTCCAGGAAGTAGGAGTTGGTACAGACTCATGAATATAACCCCAAAAGCACAGGCAACTAAAGGAAAAATAAATAGGATTATATCAAACTAAAAAGCTTCTGCACAGCAAAAGAAACTATCAACAGAGTGAAAAGACAACTAACAGAGTGGGAGAAAATACTTGCAAAATATGCATCTGACAAAGGTTTAATATCCAGAATATACAATGCACTCAAACAACTTTTCAGCAAAAAACCCCCAAATAACCCAATTAAAAAATGGACAAAGGAACTGAATAGGCTTTTCTCAAAGGAAGATATACGAATGGCCAACAGACACATGAAAAAATGCTCAACATCACTCAACATTCGGGAAATGCAAATTAAAACTACTTTGAGATACCATCTCCCTCCAGTTAGGATGGCTAATATCTGAAAGACTGAGAGTGATAAATGCTGAGGAGGTTGCAGAAAAAACAGAACTTCCATACACTGTTGGTGGGACTGAAAAATGGTGCAACCTTTATGGAAAATGGTACGGAGGTTCCTCAAACAATTACACATATATCTATCACACGACCCAGCTATTCCACTGCTTGGAATATACCCAGAAGAATGGAAATCATCATGCCAAATGGCTACCTGTACTCTAATGTTTACTGCAGCACTATTTACAATAGCCAAGAGTTAGAACCAGCCCAAATGTCCATCATCAGATAAGTGGATAAGGAATCTGTGGTATATCTATACAATGGAATTCTACTCTGCTATAAACCATTTGCAACATGGATGGACTTAGAGAAAATATATTAAGTGAAACAAGTCAGACACAGAAAGAGAAATACCACATGTTCTCACTTATTTGTGGGAGCTAAAAATAAATAAATAAATAAACCCACAAACAAATAAAGGGAGGGAAGAAGACACAACAATCACAAGAGTTCCTTGAACTTGTTAAGACAAGTGAACAGATACATGTGGGGAGTGGGAGGGAGAACGGGTAAAGGGTCACGAAAATCAACTACAATGTATATTGAGAAGTTAAAATTAAAAAATAATAAATAAATAATAAATAAATAAATAATAAAAATAAAGATAAATTTTTAAATGATCATTTCATTTTAAAGACTGTGGTAGGGAGCAAAAGTTGGCTAAAGGCATATAAGATTCCTAGTATTTCGGATAGCAGGGTCTCATAAATTCATATCAAAGGCAGAGATGATTTTTTTTTAGTATGAGTTTCCAAAAAAAAGATAGGTGGCATTAGAAGTCTCTCATAACTGCAACCCTGACTATTTGTTAATAATACACTGCAAATTGTATCAAAGAAGAGTTGGGGTATATGGATAAAGCACCGTGTTTTCTCCATTCATTCAGTAAATATTTCAGCGACTGCTACATGACAGACAGTATGTTTGGTGCTGTTGACAGAGTGTCTCTCCTTGAAGAGCTTATGATGTAATGGGGAATACAGAGAAGAATCTAGACCTGTAAAAACAGTGTCACAAGTGCTGGCTGGGGGCTGGGGGCAGGGTTGGTTTATGATAGCATGGTGCATGCATGCAGACCACTTATTCTGGACTTGAAGGGAAGATGTCATCAGGAAGTTAAGCCCATATGGGGGCTTGAGAAATGAGTAGGAGTTAGTTAGAAAAAGTCTGGGCAAAGAAAGTTCTAAGAAAAGGAAACAACTGAAGCTCATACCAAAAGAACCAGTTTGTAAGTGATCTTTCCAAAGATTTCAGATTGTTCTAAAACATGTATAAGTGATGGAATAAGGGACATTAAAAGGTGTGATGTAAATACAAATTTTACAGTAGAAAAAAATAAAATGAACTGGTTGTGTAAAAAAATTCTAAGAATGATCAAATGCTAATCTCCTCCAGAAAAAAAAAATAAATGAATTAAATATTTTTTTTTTAATTCTAAGAACGGCCCAAAGAGAATGTTTTTTATATAGTTAGAATCAGAAAAAGATAAGAGAATGGAAAAGCCATCAAATATTGACAAGTAATACAGAGAAGGCTAAACTTTAGTTTCTATTTCAAAGAAATAGTCTTCATAGTGGAAAGGGTAGAATAAACTGCCATTGGCCAGGGAAAATGAAACACACAATGGGTGAAAACACTTTATGGAACCTTTTAGACTTAACAAATACTTTCGAATCTCCTGGCCCATTCTATATTCTTGTCAGTGCCACTAAGATTCAACAGAGCAAGAGTTATACCATGTGTGACTGCTCATTAAAAAATAACCTTCGGCTAGAAAGACACCCCACTCAGCAAAATTAATCAGATTGCTCTTGAGAATGATCACATACTTCTGTCTTTTGGTACATTAACTAGGACTCCTGGCAGGGATACGTGGGTCAGGGAAAACTTGGCAGTTAGGGGAAGAGTAATTGAAGTAACTTGGACATAGTATCGGCAGATCTTTCTTTGAGAATATGCAGACATTTTTCATTGTCTTTTTTGTATTGAGTAAAAGTTGGCAATTTTACAGTTTAGAACAACAAATAAATCTGTGACAGTATTTACAATTTGGTAGTCAATTTCATAGACTTTGGAGACTTTACAGGTAGGAGTACAGCATGATGGTTAAGTGTGTAAACTCTGGAACCAGACTGCTGAAGTTCAAAATCAAACTCTTCACTTTCTGTGTGACCTTAAATTAGTAACTACAGCTTCTTCAAGTGGAAAAATACACTTGATGATGACCATTATCAAGAATTTTAAAGGGTCTGATGTTTTACCCTGCTTTCAAGATAAAAAGTGAAAATGCCTCATTTTCTGAAGTGCTTCCAGAAGACATGAGACTCCTGAGCCAGAGACAAAAGACTCTTACTCACAGCACAGCAGGTAGTATGAACTTTATGTTCACATAATTTTCCTTGGTCCCTAAGTACCTTAGGGGCAATGTAGGGATAGGTCCAGGTAAATGGTGTGTACACATCAGAATGTGTCATAGCTGAGGAAATCTAAACTTAGGAAGCTCTTCAATCTTATAAAGCGGTGGCTAGCAAACCTGACGAACCTTTGTCCAAATGCAGACATTATACTTATTAACTTGGAAAGCAAACAAATCAATCCTCTGCCTGTGGGGGAGATATTACCTCCATGTTCCAAAGCTGTTTTCTATATTAACATGCATGAAAAGATAGTCTGGAACAAAAGCTGTCAAAAGACAGGGAGAAATGTGAGAGAAGCATAGAAAATTGCCTCCCAACAATAATAGTAGTGCCTATTTCCATAGGCTTTTTAAAAGGATTATATGAGTTAATGGTTGTAAAGCATCTAGAACAGTGTCTGACATAGCCAATTGTGTGTAAATAACACTATAATTGCAATAACCCAGATTTCTCTGGATATTACTTTGAGACACTAGGAAAGACAGAGCACTGTTAAACATTCCCAAAACTGCATATGCTATTGGATTTCTGATATACAATTTTACTCCAGAATATGACTTCTTGTATTTCTTTTGTTCAGATCACAGCTTCTGTAAGAGAATCTCCAAAATCGATCTTGGGGGCCGGCCTGTGGCTCACTCGGGAGAGTGCGGTGCTGATAACACCAAGGCCACGGGTTCGGATCCCATATAGGGATGGCCGGTTCGCTCACTGGCTGAGCGTGGTGCTGACAACACCAAGTCAAGGGTTAAGATCCCCTTACCGGTCTTTAAAGATAAAAAAAAAAAAAAAAAAAGACAAAATCGATCTTGGAAACAAAACTGTGAACTTACTAATAATAATAATGAAAAGATGTATACTATTTTAGTCTAGAACTTATTTTAAGAAATTTACATAATCAACACATTTCATGCTTATAAAAACCCCTTGAGATAAATTCTGCTATTGTTTCCACTTTCCAGATGATGAAACTGAATCACAGAGAAGATAAATGACTTTCCCTTAATTATACCATTCTGGATGTTAACCTTGGTGTCTGTCAGGTTTATCCACTATAAAGTTATTCTTTTTTATCCTGCCTTCCCATACTATACTCTTTAGAATAAAGTCACAATGCACAGCCCACACTTAACAATGGTGGAGTTGTGCTCCACTTCCTTAAAGGCAGGTTATCTATATAAATTATTTGGAATTCTTTGTATGGAAGATTTGTCTATTCTCACTCCTTTATTTATTCAAAAATTTATATAAGTATGGTACATAAATACGTATTTTATATACTCCGGTTTGTAATTCAATACTACTTTATTTATTGCATTTGTCAAATTGTTCCAGCTTTGGTCATTGAGAGCTCTTTTAGTTGGCTCCTGTATCACTTTGACATACCCCCATCATTGTGGCGGGTTTTTAAAGCACTTTCTTACTTTATAGAACTACAAGATACCCCAGGATTGTCTTGTACACCTCTTCTGCAGTCATATAATCAGCCATTTCTCCAAGGAGGCCTTGTTACCTTTATGGGAGAATGGTATTAGAAACCAGGATTTGGGTGTTAAGTGTACTTGTCATTACTGAGACATTAATATTTCTAGGCTCTCTCAGCTAACAGAACGAGAAGGTATATGTATGTATACTAACCCATGTGCAAGAATATATGCGCATTTCTAAATATTCTTGTACATAACCACCTGTATCTATATTAAGCCAAACATGAGTTCATATTGATGTCTTTCATGATAGTCATTAAATGAGTCCTTCCAGCTTCCCCTTGTTCTTCTATAACCTCCCACTCCAACAGTGAGAAACCTGGCTTCCTTAATCTAACATCAATTCACTTCATAGTTCAACTCCAATATACATAAATAGTGGTTTAAGAATCATTTGTTTACACCTCATCGAAAACAACTTTATCAACTAGAGGACAGTACTTATGCACAATTTCTTTTGCTTTTAGTCTTACAGTCTCCACACATTTCCAGTTACTCCACACATTTCCAAAGTTATAGCACCTGATTCCTCCACCCACTTTGCTGAGGTGTTTTTGTTTTTGTTTTTTGTTTTTTTCTGTATTTGTAATAAGTTTAGATTCTTTTGTCATGTTCTGCATTCTATCCTGGGATCCACCTACCTCCTAAATTATTTTCTTTAATTTGCATACATTATGGTCACTTATTTTGCTGTACAGCTCTATGATATCTGACAAATGTTTTAATGTGTGCATTCAGAGCACACATGATCATACAGGATAGTTTCATTATCCTGAAAAAATAGCATGTGCTTTTCCTATTCAACCAATGATCTCTTTATTATCTGTGTATAACTACAGAGATGTGGGTATTCCATAATATAATTGAAATCATGCATTTTGTATATTTTTCAAACTGGATTTTTTTCACTTAGTAATAGGCATTTAAGCTTTATCCATGTCTTTCCATGTTTTAATGACTCATTTCTGTTTATATCTGAATAACCTTTCATTATATGGCTATACAACAATTTATTCATTCGCAATCTAAGAGCAAAAGCATTCAGCTTTTCATCATTAAATATGATGTTAGTTTTCATATAAGCTCTTTATTAATTTGAAGGTGTTTTCTTGTTATTTTATTCCCAGTTTCCCAAAAGTTTTCATCAGAGATGAACATTAGATTTTTCAGATGCTTTTTCTGCATCTATTGAGATAATCAAATGGTTTTTCTTTTTCAGTCTGTTAATGATGAATTATATTGATTGACTTTAATGTATTAATTCAATTTTGCATCTTTGGGATAAACTCGCTTTAGTCATTATATTAGTCAGGGTCCTCCTGAGAAACAGAACCAATAGGATATATTTTTATATATATTTATATATATACATATATATATATATATAAGTTTATGAGAGGGGATTTATTAGGAGAATTGGCTTATGCAGTGATGAAGGCTGAGGAGTCCAATAGGCCATCTCCAAACTGGATGCCAGTACCATGGCTCAGTCCAATTCCAGAAGCCTCAGAACCAGAGATACCAGTGGTGTGATACTCAGTCTGAGGCCAAAAGCCTGAGAGCAAGGGGTGCCACTGATGTAATTCCTGGAAAACAAAGGCTGAAGAGTCTCAAGTTGAGATGTCTACAGACAGGAAAGAAAAGTGTACCCCCACTCCAGACAAAATAGAGCCAGAGATCGGGTTTTTCCCCTATTTTTATTCTCTCTAGGTCCCCAGTGGATTGGATGGTACTTACCCATATTGAGAGTGGATCTTTTCCACCCAGTCCATTCAAGCCCACATGCTAATCTCTTCTGGAAACATCCTCATAGACACACCCAAAAAGATTGCTTTACCAGGTTTCTAGGTATCCCTTAATCTAATCAAGTTGACACCTAAAATTAACCATCACTGTCATGATGTATTTCTTTTTAATATATTTTGGTATTAAATTTGCTACATATTTTAAGGAATTTTTGTATCTATGGTCAAGAGGGATATCACTATGTAGATCACTTGTAATATTTTTGTCTGGTTCAGCTATCAGAATAACACTGGTCTTATAGATTGTGTTAAGAAGTATTTCTTTCCTCTAATTTTATGGATGAGTTTGTACAAAACTGATAATTTTCCTATGTATATCTTTCATACCAATTACCAATGATGTCATCTCAATCTGGCTTTTAATGGAGGGGATGAAAGAAGAGATTTTGTTTTTTTACGTGTCATTTTCTTTAATATGTTTTATGCTGATTTTTCTAAATAATTTCTTTAATGTTATTAATCAATGAATTTTCATATAAACATTTAAATTCAGAATTTCAGCCAGGTAGATGAGAGATTAACTTATAGCTGTTTCATTTTAATGAATTAAACTTAATTCTGAACCAAGAATGATGAATTATGTCTTAGAGATAGGCTTTATGCGGATTTTTCTGATTTTTTTTTTTTGAAACATAGTTTATTGTATATATCTGTGGGGTACAGAATTGAATATCAATACCTGTGTGCAATTTGTGATGCAAAAAACAGATAATTAGTATATTCAACATTATACAATGTAATTGTTTTTCATGGCCCTTTACCAATTCCTCCCTTACCACCATCCCACTCCACCTTTCCCATCTCTGTTAACCTCAATTCTGTTCTCCCCTTCTGAAAGTTCAATATACTATCATGATTATTGTATTTTTCTTTCTTTCCTTTTTTATTCATTTGTTTTTTAATCTCCCACTTATGAGTGAGGACATGCAGTATTTCTCTTTCTGTGCCTGGTTATTTCACTAAACACAATTTTCTCTAAGTTCATCCATGTTTCTGTGAATGGGAAAATTCCATTCTTCTTTATGGCAGAGTAGTATTCCATTGTGTTTATACAACACATTTACCTTATCCAGTCTCCATCAATGGAAATTTAGGTTGTTCCAACTCTTGGCTATTATAAATAGAGCTCCACTGAATATGGGAGTGCAGGTATCTCTTTAACATGATGATTTCCATTCCTTTTGATACAGTTTGTGCTCAGTTTCCCCGCACTCCTGTTTCAGGACATGCCTCTGGGTTTCCAGCCACTCCCTGAGGTCTCTGCTGGTCCTCTAAGCTCTCCCCTGGAGGAAAGCCAGTTAGAATGAGGAATATGAGACAACAGGAGGGTAGCTTATACAATCCAGTGGCTGGGCATGATCAATAGACAGCACAGAACATTCTGGTACATACAGCTGGGAACCACCCCCTTAACTGAATATTCATTAGATAGTGAAACTATAAAAGCTGAATCCCAGCCAAAGGCAAGGTTGTTGCTCCTTTCTTGAGGCAACCAGCACTTTACTGGCTGAGGTGTGTATATGTTACTTTGTATCTAGCTTACTTTCAGCAAGCAGCTGCTCATTCTCTTGAGCCAGCCTGCACTTTGTACTGAACTTTAAGTACATTTTTCTTGCTTTTGTGTTAGACTTGATGCCTGTACTGAACTTACTTTTGTGGTAAACTTGGTGTGGGACCTGCTCAGTCTCCGGAGCATGCCACACTCTCTCCGTGGAATTCGTATTTCTTATCTATTTTATTAAACTTGATCTCACTTTCTACTGTGACTCTGCCCTTGAATTCTTTCCTGTGGTGGAGTCAAGAACCTGGTAAGAGGCCTAGGTGGGTTGAGGCTGACTGTTGGGCCCCCTGGATCCTACCTCTGACATCAGTTTGGGTAAATATGGAGCAGTGGAACAGCTGGGTCATATGGTAGATCTATCTGTAGTTGATTGAGGAACCTCTATACCATTTTCAATAGTGACTGCACCAATTTACAGTACCACAAACAGTGTAGGAAGTTTCCACTTTCCCCACATCCTCACCGACATTTGTTATTCTGTCTTTTTGATAGTAGCCAGTCTAACTAGGGTGAGATGATATCACAATGTTGTTTTGATTTACATTTCTCGGATGATGACTGATGTTGAGCATTTTTTTGTGTATCTGCTGGTCATTTTTATATCTTCCTTTGATACATGCCTATTTACCTCCTTTGCCCATTTTTAAAAGTGGTTATTTGGGTTTTTTGCTGTTAAGTTGTTTCAATTCCTTGTATATTCTGGATATTTATCCTTTGTCAGATGCATGGCTTGCAAATATTTTCTCCCATGATGTAGGTTGTTTTTTTCACTCTGTTTACTGTTTCTTTTGCTGCAGACGCTTTTTTAGTTTGATATAATCCCATGTGTTTATTCTTCCTTTTGTTGCCTGTGCTTTTGTGGTCATATTCATAAAATTTTTTCCCAGTTCTAGATTCTGAAATGTTTTCCCTGTGTTTTCTTTTAGTAGCTTTGTAGTTTCAGGTGTTACCTTTAAGTTTTTAATCCGTTTCGAGTTGATTTTGGTAAATGGAAAGAGGTACAGGTCTAGTTTCACTCTTCTACATATGGATGTCCAGTTTCCTAGCACCGTTTATTGAAGAGGCAATCTTTTCCCTAATGTAAGTTTTTGGTACCTTTTCTGGGTTAGCTATTGTGTTCCATTGGTCGAAGTGTCTATTTTTATGCCACTATCATGTTGTTTTGGTTACTATAGCTTTGTAGTATAATTTGAAGTATAATGCCTCTGGCTGTATTTTATTTTATTTTATTTTTTTATCCAGGATTGCTGTGGCTGCTTGGGGTTTTCTGTTGTTCCATATGAATGTTAGGATTGTTTTTCTATTTCTTTGAAGAATGCTATTGATATTTTGATGGGGATTGCATTGAATCTATAGATCACTTTGGGTAGTATGGACATTTCCACAGCGTTAATTCTTCCAATCCAAGAACAGGGAATGTCTTTCCATCTTTTTGTGTCCTCTTTAATTTCTTTCAGCAGTAATTTGTAGTTCTTATTGTAGAGGTCTTTTAGCTCCTTGGTTAAATTTATTCGTAGGTTTTTTGTTTGTTTGTTTGGTGACTATTATAAGTGGGGGAGCTTTCTTGACATTTTTTTCTGCAAGTTCATTATTGTGGTATAAAAATGCTACTGGTTGATTTTGTATCCTGCAACTTTATTGAAATTGTTTATCAACCCTGAGAGGTTTTTCATAGAATCTTTAGGCTCTTCTACATATACAATCACGTTATCTGCAAACAAGGACAATTTGACTTTGTCTTTTCCAATTCAGACGGTCTTTATTTCTTTTTCTTGCGTGATTGTTCCTTTTAGAACTTCCAATTACTATGTTATATAGGAGTGGTGAAAGTGGGAATCCTTGTCTTTTTCCCACTCTTAAAGGAAAAGGTTTTAGCTTTTCCCCATTCAGTATTATATTGACGGTGGGTTTGTCATATGTGGTTTTTATTGTGTTGAGATACTTTCCTTCTGTATCTAAATTGCTGAGAGTCTTCATCATAAAGTGATGTTGAATTTTGTCAAATGCTTTTCCAGCATCTAAGCAGATAATCTTGTGGTTTTTGTCCTTTATTTTGTTGATGTGGTGAATCACATTTATTGATTTGCATAGGTTGAACCATTCTTGCATTTCTGGGATGAATCCGACTTAATCATCATGTATAATTTTTTTGATGTGTTACTGTATTCTGATTGCTAATATTTTATTGAGAATTTTTGTGTCTTTGTTCTTCAAAGATACCAGCCTGTAGCTTTCTTTTCTTGTTGCACCTTTATCTGGTTTAGGTTTAAGGGTGATGCTGTCCTCATAGAATGAGTTTGGGAGAATAGTCTCTGCTTCAATTTTCTGGAACTGTTTGAAGAGAATTGGTATTACTTCCTCTTTAAATGTTTGGTAGAATTCAGCAGTAAAGCCATCCTGTCCTGGCCTTTTCTTTCTTGGGAGACTGCTGATTACTGCTTCAATCCCATTGCTTGTTATTGGTCTGGTCAGGTTTTCTGTGTCTTTTTGGTTTAGTCTTGGTAGTTTGTATGTATCCAGAAATTTGTCTATTTCCTCCAGGTTTTCAAATTTATTTGGCATATAGTTGTTTATAATTAGACTTTAATGATTCTTTGTATTTCTCTGGTATTGGTTGTAATGTCTCCTTTTTCATTTCTGATTTTTGTTATTTAGTTCTTTTCTCTTCTTTTTTTTAGTTAGCCTAGCTAAATGTTTATTTTTTTGTCTTTTCAAAAAAACTTTTTTTTTCATTGATAAAAGTGATAAAAGCCTCTATTTCATTTAGTTCTGCTCTGATGTTAGTTATTTCTTTCTGTCTACTGATTTTGGTATTGGATTGTTCTTATTTTTCTAGCTCTTTGAGTTATGGCATTAAGTTGTTTATTTGAAATCTTTATATTCTTTTGGTGTAAGCATTTACTGCAATAAACTTCCCACTTAGTACTGGTTTTTCAGTGTCTCACAGGTTTTGGTATGATGTGTCTTTATTTTCATTAGTTTCCAGAAATGTTTTGATTTCCTGTTTAATTTTTTCTTGGGCTCATAGGTCATTTGGGAGCATGTAGTTTAATTTCTATGTGTTTGTATAGTTTCTAAAGTTTTGCTTGCTATCAATTTCTAATTTTAATCCTTTGTGGTGTGAAATGATACTTGAAATGATTTCAATTTTTCTTAAATTTGTTGAGACTTAATTTTGACCTAATATGTGGTCTATCCTTGAGAATCCCATGTGCTGACGAGGAGAATGAAGCAGCTGTTGGATGAAATGTTCTGTAGATACCTGCCAAGTCCAATTGGTCTAAAGTGTGGTTTAAATCCTGTGTTTTTCTTGCTTTCTTGCCTAGTTTCCAATGTTGAGAGATGGGTATTCAGCTCCCCTACTACTATTGGATTTGGGTCTATCTCTTTCTTTAGGTCTAATAGTGTTGACTTTATAAATCTGGATGTTCCTGTGTTGGTGCATTTATATTTATGATTGTTATGTCTTCTTGCTGGATAGATCCTTTAATCATTATACAATGTCCTTCTTTGTCTCTTTTTATGGTTTTCAGTTTAAAGTCTATTTTATCCTATATAAGAATAGCTACTACTCCTCAGTTTTTATTTCCATTTGTATGATATATCAGTTTTCATCCCTTCACTATTAGTCTCTCTGTGTGTTTACAGGTGAGGTGAGTCTCTTGCAGATAGCATATAGTTGGGACTAGCTTTTTAATCCAATCAGTCAGTGTGTGTCTTTTGAGTGGGGAATTTAATCTAGTTACATTTAAGGATTTTACTGAAAGGTATTGTCCTATTCCTTGCATTTTACTCCTTTTCCTTTGGATGTTTAAATATCTTTTGTTCCTTTTTTTCCCTTTCATTGTATATCTTCGGTGTTTGGTTTTTCCTGAGGAGGTAAGATATAGTTTTTTTTTCTCTTTATCGTTTACATTATTCTTCTACCAGCAGGTTTTGTTCTTTCTTGTGTATTCATAGTAGTGATTATTGTTTTTTGGATTTTAGATGCAGGACTCCGTTGAGTATTTCTTGTAGGGCTGGTCATATGGTGGTGAACTCCCATAGTTTTTGTTTGCCTGGGAAGTATTTTAAATATATGATCCCATTTTCTTCAGGCATTTATTATTTCTATTGAGAAGTCTGTTGTTAGTCTGATGGGGGCTCCCTTACAGGTGATTTGATGCTTTTCTCTTGCTATTTTTAAGATTCTATCTTTGTCTTCATGTTTTAGCAGTTTGAGTATAATGTGTCTCAGAGAGGACCTTTTGGGGTTGAAACTGTTTGGGGATCTTTGAGCCTCCTGAATATGGAGGTCCATATCTCTTGCTATACCTGGGAAGTTTTCTGCTATTATTTCATGAATAAGGTTTCAATGCCTTTTCCTTTCTCCTCCCTTTCCAGAACACTCATTATTCGAATGTTTGTGTGCTTAAGGTTGTCTGTTATCTCTTACATTTTCTTCATTTTTAAAATATTTTTTCTTCTTTTTTTTTTGTCCACCTGAATTATTTGTAAAAGTCTGTCTTCAAGAGCAGAAATTCTTTCTCTGCTTGCTCTAGCCTGTTGCTTAAGCTCTCAGTTGTATTTTTTATTTCATTGAATGACTCCTTCAGTTACAGGAGTGATGCTACATTGTTTTATAAAGTATTAATCTCTTTGTAAATTTCCTCCTTCATAACTTGGATAATTTTGCTTAATTCATTGTGTTGTCTGACTGAGTCTTCTTATATCTTACCGAGTTTCCTTAAGATTGTTTTTCATAGTTCCTTTTTAGTCATTTCAAGGTTTTCCTACTGTTTAAAGTCTGGTACTAGAGAATTATTCTATTCCGTTGGTGGTGTCATTTATTTTTTTCTTATTTCTAGTATCTCTAAGTTGATTTCTGGGCATTTAGTGGAGCAGTTGAGTCTGTATTACTCTGGAGTGGGCTTTGAGGAGAGAAACTTTCTCCTGTAGATGTGTTTTATATTGACCATTGAGTAGAATGTTTTAGTATTGGTTCTGAGTAGATGCAGTAGTGTAGTCTCCCTTGTGGGTACCTCAGCTGTATTAAATGTGGGAGTTGCAAGTAAGTGCCTCTGTGGCCTAGGCACTGGAGCACTTTGTGATTCTTTGCTGAGGTTATTGGCACTCTTTCCTTAGGCACCTCTGTTAACTCTTGCTTGTCTATGCAGTTGAGTGGACTGTGGACCACATGTACAGCAGTGCTGGCTGCTGCTGTGGCAGTCATTTATCCTTGCAGTGGAAGTGGCTGTGGTGGTGGTTGTGGTGTACCAACTGTGTGACAATGGTTCAGCTGTTGGGGTGCTGCTCATGGCTGCTGAGGTCCCTGGGTGTGATTCCTGCCTTCTGCTGGTCTTGTGGAGGGCTCAGAAAAGATTGTAAAGTACAAATAAAATTTCTATAACAGATATAGAAAACTTCAAGCTATCTATTATACTTTGAATTAGCATTGACACTTTGCATCTTTTAAGAAATTTGTTCATTTCACCTAAGTTACAATTCGTTGCCATAAAGTTTTTCATCATATTTCCCTATTATCCATTTAATATATGTCTATATTAAATGTCACTACTCTTGTTCCTCATGTTGGTAATTTGTGTCTCTCCCTTTTTCCTCCAATCAGTCTGGGTAATATGGATATTTATTAATTTTACTGGTTTTCCAAAAAAATTAGCTTTCGGTTTATACTTTGGGTTTAATTGTACTTCTTTTTCTGTTTTCTTAAGGTGGAAGTGTGAACATTAATTTTAGGCTTTTATCCTTTTCTAATATTAACAATACATGCTGTAAATTTTCCTGTAAGTACAGTTTTAGCAGCACCCCATATTTTTTGGATTCAGTTTCATTTCTATTCACTTGCAAATGCATCCTAATTTACTTTCTGATTTTTTGTTTGTCTCATGTGTTACTCAGCAATATGGTAATTAATTCCCAAGTATTTAGAAATTGTTAAAATATATTCCTCATATTGATTTATAATTTAATTTCCTTGTAGTCAGAGAACACATCTGTTATGGCTTGAATCTCTTTAAATTTATGACTTGCTTTATAGCCCACTATAATGTCTATATTGGCAAATACATCATGTTCACTTGAAAACAATTTGTATTCTGCTCTTGTTGGTCAATAGTGTTGTTCGTGTCTTCTATGTCCTTAGTGATTTTCTGTCAACTCATTCTATAAATTGTTAAAAGGGGGTGTTGAGATCTCTGACTACAATTGTGTATGTGTCTATTTCTCCTTACATTCCTGTCAGTTTTAGCTTCATGTACTTTAAAATTGTTTTAGGCATATAAACATCTAAACATTTAGATGTGACTTCTTTATCCTTATGAAATGACCTTAAAATTATAATATCTATTTATCAGATAATAATATAGACACTACAACTATCTTTTTATTAGAATTAATATAGTATATTTTCTGTCCTTTTACTTTTTAAAAAATTAACAAATTTTGTTCTAGCACAGCTTTAGTTTTAAAACTGAGAAGAAAGTACAGAGAGCTTTTATTTACTCTTTCTTCTCCCACACACAGTTTCCTGTATCACCAACTTCTTGCCTTAGTGTGGTACAGTATTAGGACTAGTGAATCAATATCAATACCTGAGTATTAACTAAAGTCCACAGTTTGCATTAGGGCTCACTTTTTGTGTTGTACAGTACTATGGGTTTTGACAAATGTGCAATATCCTGTGTCTGCCAGTACACTATCATGCAAAATAGCTTCAGTGTCCTAAAAACCTTCTGTGCTCTATCTGTTCAGACTTCCTTCTATATCCTTTTACTTTTAACCAATTTATGTTTATATTTAAGTACTTTTCTGGTGGGAAATACATAGCTGAGTCTTTTTTTCTTTTGTTATATCCACTTTGAAATGTATGCCTTTTAATTAGTACATTCAATTTACATATAATATGACTATAGATATATTTGGCTTTAACTACCATATTGCTATTTATTTTCTATTTGTACCATCTGTTATTTCTGCCTTGTCTTTCTTCTCTTTTCTCTTCTTTTCTGTCCGCTTTTGAACTGAATATGTTTTTTATTCTATTTTATCTCCACTGTCATTTTGCCAGCTGTAACTCCTGTGTTATCTTAGTGATTGTTGTAGGGTTGGTACTTTACATCTTTCACCCATCAGTGTCTCCCTTAAAATGATATAACAGCACTTTGGATATAGTATAAGAACCTGAAAATAGTACACCTCCATTTCTGCTCTCCTAGTCTTTATTCTATTTGTATCACACATGGTACTTCTAGGTACACTGTACTTCTAATAATACTATATATGTCATCTTTCATTTAAATAGTCAAATATCACTTAAAGAGATTTAAATATTAAAATAATTTTGTTTGTACCCATGTGGTTACCATTTCTAGGGTTCTCCATTAATATCTATTGATCTAGATTTCCATCTAGTATTATTTTCCTTCTGCTTGGAAGACTGCTGTTGATATTTCTTGAAGTGAAATTATGCAGTTGATGAATATTTTAGCTTTTGTATCTCCGAAAATGTTTTTATTTCTACTTCATTCTTCAAAGAATATTTTTAGAGTTTGGAATTATAGGTTGGCTTTTTCACCCTTTTCAATACATTCGAGATAGTGTATTGCTGTCTGCTGGCTTTTATTTCAAACAAGAAGTATGCTGGCATTATTGTATTTGTAACAGTATGTAATGTGTTCCTTATATCTGTCTGCTCTACATATTTTCTCTTAATCCTAACTTCAGACAATTTATTTATAATATACTTTCATGTGTTTTTTTTTCTTTGTGTATGTTCATGTGCTTAAGTTTCATTAGTTTTCTTGTATCTGTAGGCTCAAAATTTTTATCAATTTTGGAAGTTATTGGGCTGTTACTTTCTGAAATAATTTTTTAGAAGCCCGCTCTGACTTTTTGACTTCGGTCCACCAGTTATGCATATATTAGACCAATGGCTCACTGAAGCTCTTTTTGTTTTTTATGCTTTGTTTTGTTTTTGTCTTTTTCTTTTTCTATTTCATTTTAGTTGTTTTTTCAATTTCTATGCCTTCAAGTTCACTAATTATGTCCTCCATAGTGTATAATCTGCTGTTAATTCCATCCAATGTAATTTTCATCTCAAACATGTAGTTTTCATCTATAAGAGTTTAATTGGTCTTTTTAAATATTTTATCTGTATCTCTAACTGATATGTTCATGCTTTACTTTAACTTAATGAATATATGGAGTAGAGTTATAGTGACTGTTCTAATTTCCTTATATATTAATTCCATTATCTGTTATTATTTGAGTCCGTTGTAGTTGATTTTTTCTCATGATAGGTTTTATTTTTTTCACTTCTTTGCATGCTTAGTAATTTTTTTTAATGTAAATGAGTCTTGTAAATTTTACCTTGTTAAATGTTAAATAGTTTTTTAATTGCATAACTATTCTTGAGCTTTATTCTATAGCATAGTTAAATTACCTGCGAACATGTCTTGCTTTTAATCTTTGTTAGGTGGGACTAAAGTAGTGCTTAGTCTAGGACTATATTTTCTACTACTAAGGCAAAACTTTTCTGAAATATTTAACGCAAGTTTCATAAATTATGTGGTTTTTCATTCTAGCTGGTAGAAACTGAACTATTCCTAGCCTGGCCTTGAATAGTTTCTTCACACTGACGAATTCTGAATTTAAGATATTATGGTGACCCTTCCCAGATCTCTGAAGTTCTCTCCCTTGGCAGCTTTCTCAGCTTTGATGCTATGCTTTGAGAACTCTAGCCACTTTGACTTTCCTGGTCTCTTAGTTCCATCTTCTCAACTGAGGGAGACCACTGGACTCTGCCTGAGTTTTCTCTCCTGATGCAATGGCCTGGAAACTCTCTCTCCAGGTAGTAAGCTAGATAATTAAAGAGTCTTACTCATTAGTTTCCCATCTTTTAGGGAATATTACCCTTCATTGCTTGATGCCCAATATCTTTACATTTGTTGTTTTATATATTTTATTTGAATTTTTAGTTGTTCTGAGTAGGAAGGGGTATCTGGACCCTATTAATTCTATCTTGGCTGAAAGTAAAAGTAATAAATGTCATTTTTCATATTGCATAATGAAATGCTTCATCACTTAGAAATCTCCATAACTCTATAAACCAATGTTTTCCCAATGACCAAAGCATAATTTTTCAAAATTATTCATTCAAATTACAGGAGAGAAGAGTTTTATGTAGTGAGGTATGAAATATTAATTAATATGTTTTCAGAGCCTAAATCTAAAAAACATCCAAAATTATCTGAAAAGACTATTAAAATGCTTCTCTTTTTTCCAACTACATGTACATGTAAGGCCAGATTTTCTTTGTCCACTTCAATTAAAAAAATGTATATCAATAGATTGAATATAGAAGCAGATATGGTAATTCTGCTATGTTCTATGAAACAAGGTATTAAATGAGTCAGCAAAAGTACAAAACGATGCCACGCTTCTTGCTTCTTTGTGTATGTTTTGGAAAATAGAGGTAATTTTTTATAAAAGTATTTTATTTAGGTTAACATTAAGGAGTTTAGTATTATTTTAAATAAATTATTAAGTATAATTTATTTTAGGATTTCTGTTTCAGTCTTTTAATATGGTGAATATCAATAGATATAACATTTTTTATAAGCCCTTTGGGATCCTCAATAGTATTTAAGAGGTTAAAGGATTCTGGAATCTCCAAATTTGAGAATTAGTATATTAGAAAAATAAGAGCCTCTTTTGAGTCCCTTTCCCTAAGGCTGAAAAGAGAAGCAGGCAGCTTACCTTTTGTTGGCTTATTTCCTATTAAGGACCTGTTAGAGCAGTATATCTGTGTAGGGAGGGGAATCCAGTCCTACAGATATTCATTCAATTATCTATAAGCTTATGTGACAAAGAAAGGCAAAATTCAGTAATGCCACATATAAAAATAGTTCTAGGAAGGTACATTATCTGTTACCATTGTTTTATTGTATATTTCAAGTCAAAACATAATTACTACCTGAACTCTGAATATAACAGTATTACTTTGTGCTCCTGTGTTCTAAGAGTGAGGGAAAAATAACAATATTTGAGTGATGATAAATCCCTGAAATAGGGCTGCTGGTTTGCTCGGTTAGTTAGAGTGTGGTGTTGATAACACCAAAGTGTCAGGGGTTCAGATCCCTGGACTGGCCAGCCACAAAAAAACAAACAAAAAAAAGCCCTGAAATTCTGAAATATACTCAGACTCACTTTTACTTTTCTACTTAACTTTTCTTCACTATAACAATGTTAAAGTATCACAAACTGCAATACCTTTAGAAGAAGAACTCTACTCCAGCGATTCAGGAAGTATTTTATTTAGTATTACTGATGGTAAGAATGCCAAGACAGAGTCCCAGCATTCAAGAAATTTAAAATCTCATCGACCTTCAAAAAATTGTTGTAAAAAGTAATATAAAGTAGTATACTATATGAAATTATGGTATAGAAAAGCAGGAAGTTTTAAAATTTAGATTAGTTATAAAAAATATGCCAAGAATAAACTCTCATTTGATCAGTCTTTACAAATCAGTAGAATAACAAAAAAATCTGTCTTTTAATGATTTTAGAGTTACACATAAAAAGAGGGTTGAAAATTGGCCTACTGGGAGTTGACCTCTTTTAGTTCTTAAGAAGGGTAAAATCTAGAGAATATTCCCATCTTTCCAATTTAAATACTGTCCTCTGCTTCTAAAAAAAAATTATTAAAATGATGTATTCTAAGTCAACAATGATATTTAACCAAAATCTGAAATTTGGGGAAAAAAAAGAATAAAAATATTTAGAAAGCAAAATGTTATTTCACTTTTTTCTCTTTAGATCACAGCCCAGTTCAGAGTATTTATTCTGCCCGTTAGCTAATCAGGAAGAAAAGTTAAGTGTACCTGTCAGCAAAGCCAAGGGAATGAGCTCTGCATCTTATTGTTTTGTTAGTTTCTCTGGTTTTAAAATAGAAAGGATGCCATTGTACTCTTAGGGCTATCTTTAGCTCACTCAAATGATTTATTCCTCTCCTCCTTAGGAAATAGCATACATCAGGTAATTCCCCCGGGGACCTTAAAGAAATAAGAAAGCATTTATTTAAGTTTATTCTTCATCCCATCATCTAGGAAATGAGACTCTGTTCCATCTCAGCCTCTAGGCTAATAGGTTTGTGAGTGTCATTCATGTCATTCACCTTTTGTTTTATTTATGTCACTTGTATATTTTAATGGCATAAGCAATAGGATTTTTTTAAATTACCCGACCATTTTTTGATATTTTAAAGATGCTGTTGATTTTATTTGCTCTGAATATATTTGAGATTTGTGTGTGTGTGTGTGTGTGTGTGTGTGTGTGTGTGTGTGTCTCTGTGTGTGTGTGTGTGTGTGTGTGTGTGTGTGTTTGTGGCTGGTGCAGGATCTGAACCCTTGACCTTGGTTTATCAGCACCACACTCTAACCAAGTGGGCTACCCAGCCAGCCCCTATATTTGTGATTTTAATCATAATGTGGCTTGGATGCTGAAGATTTTAGGCTCTAATATCATTTGGGAAGATAATATCTTCATATTAGCTTTAACATAACTTCATATTAGCTTTAACATAAAGCTAATATTCTTTAATATTGACATTAGGTTCAATGTTTTCAGTGTTCTATACTTTATACACATAGCCAGATCCCTGTCGCTCAATAGCTTTATTCTAACACAGAAAGCACAGATAGCACAGAAAGACAAATACTGCATGACAAATACTTACTCATATGTGGAATCTTAAAAAGTTGATTTCATACAGGTAGAGAGTAGAATAGTGGTTATCAGAGTCTGAGAAGGGTAGTGGGGAGGGGGAAATGAGGAGAGGCTGGTCAATGTTACAAGGATATAGTTAGATAGGAGGAATAAGCTCTAATGTTCCATTGTACAGCAAGGTGACTTTCGTTAACAATAACATATCGTATATTTCGAAATGGCTAGAAGAGACAAGTTTGAATGTTCTCACTGCAAAGAAATAATATACGTTTGAAGTGATGGATATGCCAATTACCCTAATTTGATCATTACACATTTGATACAGATATGTATCAAAACATATAATGGTATCCCATAAATATGTACAATTGTTATGTATCAATTAAAAATAAAATTAAAAAATAAAATGATAGCCTACATACACAATATGATCAAACATACCCCATACACCTATTGATCTTATTGTAGTAAAATATTCTGCATTTGTTTGTTTCTAATTTTTTAAAAAATAAAGAGATGTAGGCCCTACTAATTAACTAAACTACCCTTGAAATTTATTTTATACAAGAAAGGTGTTTTTACTTCACATAAAAAGTTATTCAGTAACATGAGACAAGAAAAATATTCTAGGCCAGTGATAGCGATGAAGAAGTTAGATGACCTGAATTTACAGGAACTGGCTGGATTGAACATTTTCATCTTGAATCATGAAATTTTAGACTATGAAGGGGCTTTAGAGAGTATGTATTACAATTCTTGTGTTCAACAAATGAAGTAATTAAGATTCAGAAAAATTAGTGACTTGCTCAGTAACATATAGCTAGTCTTTGACAGGGTTAGTACTAGACACTGCTTTCTATGCCAATTTTCGCTACTTAGTAAATTAATTGGGCAATTCGTATAAATAAATTATCTTGCCTTATTTAAATAAAAAGGAACGTAAAGAGAGGTGGACAGCATTTAGAGAAGTTTTCCTATATAATAAAGTTTTCATATATAATATTATTAAATTAGAATATTATAATTGAGTGGTTGGAAACATGAAAATTTGTCACAGTTTCATTATATGAATGAATGAGAATATGGTAGTAGGAAAATATAAAGCCATTTTCCATATCCATTGAGTTTAACATATCTGATATTAGTAAATAACTTTGGGAATAATCTGGAAGAACATGAGGAAAGCGAAAGCCAAGGTAATAAAGAGAGAGAGATAAATAAAAGGAAAAGAACTTGAGATGAACATATCTGTACAAGGAAGTTAAACTGTAATTCAAACCTAGTATTTCACGTCCTGCCAGAGTATAATATCTACAAAACACCACATTAGCACTTAGGAGGTCTAAATATAGAATAATTATATTCAGATTAACTGTCTTCACAGGCCAGCTATAATGACAGAAAAATGCAATTATAGTTTAAAGAAACAATAGATGAGATGTCATTAAGATATACGTGGTTAATTGTAAGATGACCTGAACAGACAATGAGTAATTTTGAAGAACGAAATATAAATTTGGCCACCATAGATAAGAAATATTATGAGGATGTGAGATTTCAAATGTATAATTGGTAATAAGAATGCTTTTAATAGTGGCATAGACAGGAATCACATCTCAAGTACTCAAAACAAGAGCAAAAGGAGGTGAATGTTATTAAAGGACTACTGTATCTTTTCTGCTTCTAGAAGACCAGGAAATTAGTCTGAAAAGTTATCCCATCTAAAAAACACACACAAAGTGCTGAATAAATTGCCAAAATAAAAAACCTACAAAAACATATTTTAAACACATGATGTCATTGAACTGTCAAAAAATAGAGAAAATCACCAATGCCCAAAAATTTTACCCAACATGAACTTAAATCAGAATGTTAAACCAAATGGATATCAAAGGTGGTCCTGGAGGGAAAAATGTATTACAAGGAAAATAGAATTTGAGAGATTAACAGCAGCCTGAACTACTGGCTTTTAGGCCATGAGTCTGTACAAAATCGCAGAGCCAAATCTGAGATCCCCACATAAAGATCCCAAAAGGAACTAAAGAGTCAGTGGAAGTGTAAATTATAAAAAAAAATGTCAACCAGCAAAGTGAAACTACAGGGCATATTAGCCCTACTTCAGTTCCAGGAAGGGAAAATAATTAATAATAATAATGACAATAATAATACAATTTCCCCCCTGAAAATTTGTAACCATAGGGCTGTACTTAGGAGGATCTCAGATGTAGAACTGGTATACAGAAAATCCCAAGATGAAAAATTGTATAACGGAGGGTTGTATTTCCTCCCATAAAGGGAGGCTCAGAAAAGCTTTCAGTGAATACCAAATTAGAGGTAAAATAGTAGACACTTTCTGTTTAAAAGAAGGATAAGACAAGGATGCACACTAGTAGTCAGCATTTTCTGAGAAGTCTTTGATAGCCCAGAAAGACCAGTAAATATGTTACTATCATAAGGTTACGTATAATTACAGATAGATTGATAGATCAATAGACCTATAATAAATAAATGAGATGCAAATAGATATCGATGTAGAACTAGGTATACAGAAAGAGCATAGAATCTACCATCTAATTATTATAATTAATTCCAAGTTTGGCCGAGTAATTAGATATGAGAGTAATGTACCAAAATCTGTTGCATTTTCCTAGAGGCAACACACTTTAAAACAGTGTAATTTTAGAAAAAATAACATTTACATTCCATATGTGTATGCATATTTATATGATATTTCTTGATGAACTAGTAAAAGATGGACACAAACTTTACAGAGAAAAATCTTAAACCTTATTGAAAAGCACTCAGTTGACCTAATGAAATGGAGAGATCTGTTGTGATCACTGAAAGGAAGATACAGCATTATAAATTCTCAGTTACCTTCATGGTAGCCTATAGATTCAATGCTATTACAAAAAAATTAATTTCTTTGTAAAAATTGATAAGTGGATTCAAACTTTATACAGAAAGGCTAAAGGCCAATTGCAATTTTTAAATAATATTGAGGAAATATAATCTCAAATATTTTTATAAACTATTAAAAATTAAGTAAAAGGCAAAGAGACACAAGGATAAATAGCATATGGAAAAGAAAGAGAGAGAGAGAGACCAGAAAGAGAACCAAGCACATATGAAAATGTGATATCTGAAAAAGCGACATTGGAGATCTCTGGGTGGTTTATTATATAAATAGCATTGGAAAATTGTTTTTGTTTGTGAAAAAAGATTATATTGCTTTCTTACTTGACACCATTCACAGAAATTAACTCCAGATTTTTTTCTGAAGTTAATGTACATATAAAAATCCAAAACTTATAATATAAAGTAGGGAAACACCTATATGTTCTTGATATTGAAAATGTTTTTAAAAAGACACAAAAAGCACAAACCAAAAAGGGGGGAAATATTTAAAAGTTCAACCATATTAAGACATTTCAAGGCTACCCAAAGGACATCCTAAAAAGTGAAAGTCAGTTTATAAACCAGAGAAGGTATTTGAGGTGATAATTGACATTAAGTGTTTAGAACATATAAAATCTCAAATGTTATTTAAGAAAAATACACAGGAAAAGAAAAGAATGGGCATTTCATAGAACAGGACATATGAATAGCCAAATAACATTTTTTGATGTGTTCAATTTCATTAGTTATCAAGAAAATTTAAAACCAAAATTACAGTGAGATATTTCACAACCTCCAAATTGGCAAAAATGTAAAAATCTAACAATACAAATATCACAAGCATATGGAGCAAAGGTACCACATCCATTAGTTGTGAAAGTGTAACTGGCAAAAAACAATTTGGAAAACAATTTTGCATTTGCAAATAAATGCGCCATAGCTACAGGCATATACATGGATGAATTTCAAAAACATAATTTTGAAGGAAAAAAGCAGGTCACAGACAAATGTATATTGAAGTAACACATAGAATTCAAAACATAAAAAAGCAGTATATTCTTTGGTGGTTATACGCATACAGTAAAACTATAACTAAAGCAAGGGAATGATAAACATATGTCTTAGAAATGCACTTACTTTGCATGAAAGTTTGGGAAAAAACAAACAGACAGTAGATGGGGGTCTTCAAAAGGTACTATTAATATCTTGTCCCTTTAAGTAAATGGTGGGTTGTATTTAGATAGTCAGTGCAGAATCCAATCAGGCAATAAACAGGTCAGCAAAATTCAACCCGATGGGTAAAGAAGACCATCACTGGAAGGTGTGCAAAATTACACCTACCAAAATCAAGTTATGAAAATAGGAAGAGGTTACGGAAGAGCTGGATAAAGATATAATTGCCCAAGGGCCAGAGGTTATAAAGAGAAATACTGGTTGAAGAAGGTGGTTTCAGTGTCTCAGTTTATGTAGAGGAAATAAGAAAGACTCAGCAAATCTACCTGTGACTCAAGTTGACTCAATAGGAGCTATAGAGCTTAGGACCTGTGGCCAGTTTTTGTTCTAAAAATAACCTGACCGATGTCCAAAATTCTTCTTCCAATAAGCTCAGCCCTCCTAAGATGATAAACCTGCCTCCCCAGAGTTATATAAACAATTAAATGGAAAGGTAATGATGTTAATCAGATCCACAGCATTCATGGTCTTATGATAACTTTAGGAAAACTCTTTGTTTGGTCATTAAACTGTTTGTATTGTTAACCTAAGAGAATATGACATATTAAGTATTCTTAAAATTAGCCTTGCAATTTAAATTTGAAATTTATAATTGACTTAATACTTGTGATTTCAGGATTAAAACATAAGAGGTTTTGAATGTTGGAGCATTTAAGAGGACTTGATTCACTAAAAGTTTAATTTGATAGCTTAACAAGAATTATTTAAGTAATTAAGAAGATTTTGCCTGATAGTGTTGTCTGTACTATCAAGCATACGAAAAGATTCTTATGAAAAATTAAATATATACTTCATTTAAAATATTTATGTGACTTTAACTAAGTTCTAGATGGGAATGTAATTAATGTAGAGTTTAATCTATTAAGCTTTATTTTAGTGTGATTGTTCAGATTTCTTGATGAAAATTACTTTATTTATAATACTGTTAAAAATAATTTATAGGACTAAATTCTATATTTCTAATCTGCAATTTTAAAATATTTAATGCTAAGTTAATTGAGGTAATTGTAAGTAGTTGTATTAGTCCATTTCTGTTGCTTATAACAAAATACATGGAACTGGATAATTTGTAAGAAAACAAAATTTATTGCTTACAGTTTCTCAGGCTGGGAAGTCCAAAGTCCAGGGAACAGAGCTGGTGAAGGCCTTGGTGGTGGCAACAGTGATGGCATGGTATCACATTGTAGAAAATGGTAAAGCAGAGCAACCAGAGCAGAAAGAGAAAGAGACAGTCTCACCTCTCTCTTCTTTTAAAGCCCTCAGAACCATGTCTCCGACCACCATTTTTAATCCATTCACTACGTTGTGGTCCTACCATCTAATCACCTCTTCAAGGTGCCACCTTTCAATTACCATAATAGGATTTCCCACCCTCTTAGCAGTCACAGTGGAGGCCAAGTTTCTAATACATAAGACCCGAGGGACACAATTCAATCTTCAGGAGTTTTGTGAGGACATAATTTAACCCACTACAGTAGTCTTGGTCATATGCAGAAATATACCTTGGGCATTAAAATAAAGGAAAAAAATTGATAGGAAACCGTGAGAAATTAGAAACATGCAAAGCAAGTCAAAAAGGAAATAAATCACTTGAGATGGTCATGGTATAATTTGAAGGGTAATTCCAAAATAACAAGATTTATTCACCATGGACTCTGCAGTCAGACATCCATTATCATTCAGTTTAGCTCAGCCCTTTGTAACTTTGTGACTATGGAAACTCAATCCTTATTTAATGTCACTAATCCTCTACTGCCTCAGATACTAAAGTACTAAAGTATGTCTCTCTTGTTCGAAGGTTTTCTGTGAAAAATCAATGATTTGATGTATGTAAAGCACACAGAACACAAATACAATGCCTGACACATAGTATATATTTAATGAATGCTATTTATTATTGCTGGTGTTACTACTACTATTACTATTCAAGAAGTTAATGCAACTCAAATATTTGGTTAAATTATGGGAAACAAGACCATAGAATGATCAATTCAAATATTGTTAATATGACAATAGGTTTTTATCAAGTTGATACTGATTCAAACACTTTGAATTTATGAACATAGGTATGAATTCACAAAAATGTGATTTTTTTATGCACACATAAGGAGAAGCTAACCTATCTATTATTTTTCCCCAACTTCTACATCAGTGTTATTTTCTAGTTCAAATTAAACAGGGGTAGCAATCAACAGTGGAGAAAAAGCCTACAAGATGAGAGAAAATGTTTGCAAATTAGACATCTGACAACGGGTTAATATCTAGAATTTATAAGGAACTCAAACAATTCAAGAGCATAAAAACAAATAATCCACCTTAAAAATGGGCAAAAGAAAAGGCATTTAAAAATGAGCAAAAGACCTAAAAGACATTTCTCCAAAGAAGACATATAAACGGCCAACAGGTATATGAAAAAATTCTCATCATCACTAAACATCTGGGAAATGCAAATCAAAAGCACGGGGAGCTGTCATCTTACCCTAGCTAGAACAGCTATTATCAAAAAGACAAAAAATAACAAATGCTGACAAGGATGTGGAGAACAGGGAACTCTCATATACTGTAGGGATATAAGCTAGAACAGCAACTATGATAAACAGTATGGAATTCCTCAAAATGTTAAAAATAAATCTACCATATGATATGACCCAGCAATCTTACTAGTAGGTATATATCCAAAAGAAAGGAAGTCAGAATGTCGAAGATATATCTGTACTTCCATGTTTATTGCAGCATTGCTTGCAGTAACAAAGATTTGGATTTAAGTGCCCATTATCAGATAAATGGATAAAGAAAATACAGTATATATACACAGTGGAAAACTATTTAGCCATGAAAGATGAAATCCCACCATTTGCAGCAACATAGATAGGCCTAGAGGACATTATGTTAAGTAAAATAAGCCAGGCACAGAAAGACAAATACCACATGATCTCACTCACATGTGTAATCTATAAAAATTGATCTCATAGAAGTTGAGAATAGAATAGTGGTTACCAGAGACTGCAGAGAATGGGGAGAGGAACAGATGGGGAACTGTTGGTCAACAGGTACATTGTTATAGTCTGGAGGAATAAGTTCTAATATCTATTGCACAGTAGGGTGACTACAGCTAACAATAATGCATTGTATACCTCAAATAGCTAGAAGAGAGGATTTTAAATAGTCTCACAATAAAAAAAATGATAAATATGTAAGGTAATAGATATGCTAATTACCATGATTTGATCATTACACAATGTATACATGTATTCGAAAATCACATTGTACTCCATAGTTTTGTGCATTATGTGTCAATAAAAAAAACTGGAGGGGGGAAGAGAGATGATACTAAAGAAATGTGTTTATCATCTTTAACCCTCTATTCATGCTTCAAATCACTATTATTATGTGCATCTTAAATATGAAGAAAATAAGGCATAGAAAAATCAAGAAATTTACCTAAGGTTCTATAGTTAATGAGTGACAGACCTAAAATAAACTCCTTGTTCCTTGAACATCACTCGCAGTCTTATCATAATTACTAAATTTCGAAAGCAACCTAAAAATGCAGATCACCTAATCAGTACAACTCTTCTATTCTTCCTCAGAACTGTATTTTATTTAAATGTATTTAAACTGTATTTTATTTGCATTCTATTCTGTTCTAAAGTTGCTACAAGCAGAAATATCTTTATCCCCCCCCATAATCCCTATGTTACTTAATATAATGTTTTGCCATAAATGCTTAATATATTTCTGCCAATTGGATGCTCTTAGGCCAAACTTGGAAGGCAGAAGTGAGTCAAAAGTGTTATTTTCTTGCTTTTTGTTCTTTGTTGGTGACAGACAAGATCAAGGAGACGGCACTGCCCACTCTCCAACTTTGTAAGCATTGAAAGGTTGTTGCAGTAGCAGTGGCAGCTTTACTCATTGTTTTACTGCCTGGGCACCAGCTTTGTGGATGCCAAAAATCACTGGGTTGCAGTGGCAGCCAGACTCCACATTCCCATGTTCAGCAAGTTGCGGTAATGGCTAACTGCTCCTAGCACAGTGATACTGGATCATAGTTACAGAGCTTTTCAACTTAGTATTTCTTGTGTCAGCCTTCTTTTCTCCACTTTCCTGTTGGGAAACAGATAGTATCACTGGAATGTCAGTTCTGTGGTATTCTGAGGGTAGTTCCTGAAATCACAGTGTAGTCTGCTCTTCCAGCCTTTCTGCCGATTTTATAGGCACCTAATTCCCTGTATTAAATAGCTTTATGCTTAAAATCTTTAGATTGGTTTTCATTTCTTGCACTTGACTGATACATTCTATCACACAGACAAACTGCTTTCTACAATTATGACTTGTCTGGGAGAATTCATCCTATGTCTTCTCTTTTCCAGGTTGAAATCATATCCAGAGAACCTGTCTCCACCAACTCATACATCTGGTCCAGTTTTTACAAACAAGAGATTTTGGTTTTGAAACTCAAGGTGTGTCCCTCACATTTATAAAGTATGTCCAATGGTCTCTTCTCAAATGTACATGTATACATATCTTCTCTGCTTTTTCTTACACCATGGCTCTATCTTCTTGATTTTGGCATGTTTTCCATTTATTTGGGGAATAAGATTCCAGATGTTTCCTATTTGCACTGAAGAGGAAGTTTGCATTTCTGTTTCTCATCCTCTGTTTCTTTCAGGAGATTTCTAAGAGGTAATTAGCATATTTATCATTGTAAAACATTATCATTTCTTTGTGATGAGGACATTTGATCTCCTCTCTTCTAGCCATTTGAGTACAATAAATTACTGTTGATTATAGATGCCTGGAACTACTGTACACCACTAGAATTTGCTTTTCCTATCTAGGTATAATTTTGTGTCCATTAACTAATCTCTCTTATCCCTCTTCTCCTCTTCCCCAACCCCTTCCCAGCCTCAAGTAACCACAATTCTACTCTGTACCTCTATAGGCTCAACTTCTCAACTTATTTTTTAGCTTGCACATATGAGTGAGAACATGCTGTACTTGTCTTTCTGTGCCTGACTTAGTTCACTTAACATAATGTCTTCCAGGCTCATCCATGTTGCTATAAATGACAGGATTTCATTCTTTTTACGGCTAAGTAGTATTCCAGTGTGTATATACACACATTTTCTTTATCTGTTCATCTGTGGATGGACATCTAAGTTGATTCCATATCTTGGCTATTGTGAATAGAGCTGCAATAAACATGGGGGTGCAAATATCTCTTCAGTATGTTAATTTCTCTTCCTTTGGATAAATACCCAGCAGTGGGATTGCTAGATCATATGGTAGTTCTGTTTTTAATTTTTTGAGGAACCTCCGTACTGTTTTCCATAATGACTGTACTAATTTACATTCCCACTAAGAGGTCCCTTTTCTTCACATCCTCACCAGCATTGGTTATTTTTGTCTTTTTGATAATAGCCATTCTCACTTTCATCAATTTTTTAAGAATGTCAGCATACTAATTCTATACATGTTTTGTTAAGTAGCAAATACATAAGTATTTTATTTTCTTTGGGGCAATTATATTTGACATTGTATTTTTATTTTTGGTTCCTGCATGAACATTGTTAGCATATGAAATGTGATTGGTTTTGTGTGTGTGTTTGTGTGTTGATCTTGTATCCTGTGTTCTTGCTTGACTCACTTTACAATCCCACAAGTTTTTTGTTGTTGTTGTTTAGAGTCTTTGGGATGGCCTACGTGTCTTCTGCAAATAAGGTCCCCATCTATCCTTTCTCCCACCTTCACTTTTACTATCTTCACTTCTCTAATCTAGAGCATTTATTTCTTATTCCCTGTCATGCAGAGCTCCCTCACCCTCTTTTGACACCTTGACACTACCTTGTGCTCAGCCCTTGGAGACTGAATTCAAATAAGCTTATCAAGGAATTTTCAACTGAAAATTTATCCCTGCCTAAGAAAAATTATTTTCTAATAAATAAATTAATTAATTAGATGTCCTCCATTTTCTTATGTATATAATTTTACATGTAATTTTGCATTTATAATTTTCTTACATGTATTATTTTTGTGATAATCAACAAATTGTAAAAATGTACTGAGTGGAAAAAATGTGGGATCGTGTCTAAAAAAATTACTCTGAGGCATCTGAGAAGACCTGTCTTTCTCCGTATCACACTAGTAAAGAACAGTAATTACTCTATATCCCATTGTACAAAATTCACCAATGAAGTTTTCCTGGATTTCCAGGAATAAGATTTTGGAAGCATAGAGGTATTTGGTCATGTTTTATATATTATCCCTCTAAAAATTTCTGAAGCCAGAAAATAAAGGCTATTTCTTTTTTTTTTTCCTTTTTCTTTTTTCTTTCTTTTTTTTTTTTTTTTTTTTTTTTTTTGGTGGGGTGGTAGGTTGGGAGGGAGAGATACAGAACTCAAAGAACCTAATAGTTACAATTATAAAGACCACATTTCTGAAAGTATCTATAGCCCTATGAAGGAAAAATTGCTCCCAGATACATGCTACCCTGATTAGTACTAGAAAATTGTACTTATCGCACATAACTAAGGCAGTATGGAACTCATGTTTTTGTTTGTCTGTTTTAATTTTTGTTCTGTTTTAATTTGTTTTTAACTGAGGTAACAATAGGAATACCAGATTGTAGAATCTGTCAGACAATTGAGCCTTAGCTCAAAGACAGTACTATGTATCCCTTCTCTATGCCTACATCCCACGCTACCTGGCCCATCAGCAGCGAGAGTCTAATAAGTACTCTTAGGAGCCACTACTTGTTATCATTCTATTGCTGAGTCAATGAAATGAAGAGGTAAGTTAAAATTTAATTTAGTACTGTGGGTGGAAGGAGAACATAATAGGGCCTTAACTTTCATATTCTAAACAGATTTTCCAAAAAAAAAAAATAAAGGTTTATCCATGAGTCATTTTAAATGGTGGTGGGGCAGACAACAGAAAAAAGAGTGGGGCCGAGCCGGTGGCGCACTCGGGAGAGTACGGCCCTGGGAGCGCAGCAACGCTCCCGCCGCGGGTTCGGATCCTATACAGGAATGGCCCGTGCACTCACTGGCTGAGTGCCGGTCACGAAAAAGACAAAAAAAAAAAAGAGAGAAAAAAGAGTGATAGGCATCATGATCTAAATATGTTTCTGTATGGCCTCTCTTTATACTATGAAGAATAACTAGGTCCTTGCCACATATTCATTTATAATGTCAGCTAATGGCTAGCCTGATGAAACAACCACCTTATGAATTATGAATTATTTCCACTTCGTAAGGCTCCTCTACTTCTTGATGTTTGAGGTCTTTAAAAATTAATATTCATAATAGTTGATTTTACATATGGTGACATGAGCACCTAAAATTTAGTGTTAAAGTTGTTTTCAAATACTAAAATACAAGATAATATTAACAAAATAAGAAGCTTGCACAATATACAACAGAGTAAGTAAAAATTTACATAGTTCCCCTCTCTGAAGCCCTTTGAGATGAAGAAAAATAGGCACAGGAAAAGAATAACAAAACAATGGAATACATACAAACTTATTGCTCCAACTTCAAGGAAAACCATCCTTTATAGTAATAATTGTATAGTAATAACTGGGGCAAATAGTTCCCAACTGAGTAAGAATGCTGGAAAATGGTATGCATCTCTTTTAACTGATATTACATGATAATGGGGAGAAATTAAAAGGAGGAAATTCAGAATGGCCTTACTCAAAAATGCAAAAGAAAACAAAATCCTATTTAGGAATGAGGGCTCAAAATATGGGTGGGAATAAGGAGACTTAGCAAACTTCTTTGCTTCTTTCTTAGGGGTCTGTTGACTAAAATGTCTGAATAAATCCACACATTTTCTATTGTCCTGATATTGAGTCTACCCTGCAAAGGCAAAGACCTGGAGATGATCCTGGACAAGATGGGAGACATAAAACAAGAGCTTGGAGAACCAAAATGAGCTACTGAATCCCAACTAGAATGGTGAGAGCCAAGGGCCTTTATGTCACCTGACCTTTCACTGGTGTGTGCAATCCCCTCAACACAGAGGTAAGCCCAAGCAAAAGGAATCTTCATCATCATATTCAAGATCACCACTATCATAATTAATGGTATAACTACCAGCCACAACCTAGAGAAAGAGAAAAAGAGAGTCAAAAATGTTTACTTATGCTAATTTTCAAAATGTCATGAGATGCAAATAGAGGTCAAAATTCAACTTAAGGCAGAAAGGAAAATAAGATGAAATAATTATAAAATATCACTAAATAATAAGTCCTAGTATAGGAAATACAATTAGAATTCATACATATACATACATAACACACACACACACATATCTTGCGCCTTCTAAACACTAAGCAAAAATATACATCCTAGTTTATAGAAGAGAACAATGTAAGCCAAGTTATTCACTCGGGAAACCTGAAAACCTAGATTGGATGAAAACAAAGTAATGCAGAAAGTTTATCAGTAAAGTGCTAGATTAAAATGTATCAGGAAAATGGGGAAAAAGGAAATACCTGTAGCATTGATAAAATATAAAATGTATTCTAAATACAAATATTTCATTAATATAAGGATGTAACATTATAATAATGAAAAAAAAACAATCTATAATAATGTATTTAAGTGAACACATTACAGAGTTAGATGGCCAGGATTTAAATTAAGGTTTTCGTATGTCCTAGCTTTGGCAAATTATTTAATCTCTTTACACCTCAATTTTCTCATTTGTAAATAGGGACAATAATGATATCTATTGATAGGTAATTTTATGAAGCACCTAGAAGAGTGTCTGGCTCATAATAAGTAAAATGTAAATGTTTGGGAATAAATAACATTATTTAAATGTTCAAGGCCAAAACTATAGAAAGTACCAATATATTATAAGGATGAAAAACAGAGCACTGCAATGATATTGGTAGACTTTAACATGCCCTGTGCTGAAAACAAAATATTCTTTATTTTCAATAATCCCAAGAATATTTGAAAACTTGTACATATATTAGACTCTGAAAAAAACTCAAAAAAAATGCAGAAATAGCACAAGGATTTTATTAATCATAATGCAATAATATTAATTAAGTAAAAGTACTAACAACAATAAAATTAGAAATTTTTTTTTTAAGAAACTATTGTCAAGATAAAAATCAAATAAAAATTTCAGGATAAATATAAAATAACTACATCCAACAAGGGATTAATATCCAGAATATACAAGGAACTCAAACTATTACACAGTAAAAAACCAAATAACCCAATTAAAAAATGGGCAAAGGCGCTGAATAGACATTTTTCAAAGGAAGACATGCAAATAGCCAACAGGTAAATGAAAAAATGCTTAACATCACTAATCATCAGGGAAGTGCAAATTAAAGCCACACTGAGATATCACCTCACCCGAGTTAGACTGGCTATAATGTAAAGGACAGAGAATAACAAATGCTGGCAAGGATGTGGAGAGAAGGGAACATTCCTACACTGCGGGTGGGACTGTAAATTAGTACAACCCACTATGGAAAACAGTATGGCGGTTTCTCAAACAAGTACAGATAGATCTTCCATAGCATCCAGCAATCCCATTTTTGGGTATATACGCAAAGAAATGGAAATTGTCATGTTGAAGGGATACCTGCACTCCCATGTTCATCGCAGCTCTGTTCACAATAGCCAAGACATGGAACCAACTTAAATGTCCTTCGACAGATGACTGGATAAGGAAAATGTGGTATATATACACCATGGAATACCACTCTGCCATAAAAAAAGAATGAAATTGTTCCATTTGCAACAACATGGATGAGCTTGGAGAAACTTATGTTGAGTGAAATAAGCAAAGCACAGAGGGAAAAATACCACATATACTCACTCATAAGTGGGAGCTAAGAGAGAATGAAGGAAGGAAAGAAAGACCACAGTGGTGCATTGGACTTGCAGAGAGAGAGAACATACCTTAGTATACAAAGTGGAGTGGGAGGGGGGAAAAGGGGAGGGGGGAGGATAATTTGGTGGGGGACACAGAGTACAAACGCAATTTGAGGTAATGGGCTAGCTGCCAGTGTGAATCTGGCCTTCACATCTTGGATACTAGGGGTGACAACCAGCTCTATATCTCATGAATATTTGTAACCAATAGAAAGAAAGAAAGGGAGAGGGAGAGGGAAAATAAATAAAAATGTTCCCCATATTTTCTTGAATCTACTGCCATGAAAACAGTGATGTTACAGATTTTCAGATAAGGTCACATTCTAAGGTTCCAGATGGACATGAATTTTGGGGGTATACTATTCAATGCACTACATTGCACATACAGTGTGAGCAAAAAATAAACTTGTTATTTTAAGCCACCGATAATTTGGGATTGTTTGTTATTACAGGAAAACCTAAACCATCCTAAATTCTTACTCTCTTTTTTTTTGACAGATAGTTCCCAAATTGAACTGGTAAAGTTTTCTTTAAAAGTAGGGGTTCATGGGAGGGTATAAGTTAACTATGCAACATATAATATTAGTTGCATTTGCTATCATTAAACAATTCTTACATTAAAAAATACTAAATGTCTTTGGTATAAGTATAATTAATTAAAATTCACACAAAGGGAAATTACTGAGCTTGTTCCCATACCGAGCCACTTTGACTATTTTAAGCTTACTTAGCCAGTAAATTAATTAAACAGAAGTTTAGTCAAATAACTTCTGTGCATGTGTGTGTGCACACGTGAGCATGTGTGTTGAAGAATGGGATCTAGTACAAAGCAAAGGGGAAACAAACTAACATCTGTTTACCATCCAATAAGTACCCAGCATTGTTATATATCCATCTCACATATTTTATCTTTTTGTCCTCCTAACACAGCTGTTAAGTATTACAATTCCCATTTCATACATGATGCAACTGCAGCTCAGAGAGTTTAAGTAATTTGGCTAAGGCTATAAAGTCAACAAGGAGCAAAGTCTGATTACTGATTAACGAAGACCATTTTCTTTCCATTATACTGTTACATTAATAGAATGAACTAATTTGATTTAATTGTGCAGTGATTTTAGAGACTAGTCAAACCTTTTACAACTGACAGACCTGTTTATAGATACACCTAGAACAAGTAGCCCAAATTAGAAGCTATCCAATCTTCTTTGCGTGATGAGGTTTGACTTGATTTTACAAGAGAGTGAGACTGCATTATAGAACACAGAAGGTGAGTAAAGCAAAATCTATTTGAGTCATTTGATTCTAAGCATAGCAACCTACCAACAAAAGAAAATAATAAAATAGTGGCATGAATATCAACCCACTTTGATTACTGGGTATTTGTCTTAGACTAATTCTGCTATACCTTTTTACAATGTAGTTAAAGACTCAGTTCAATCTTTCATTAACAGGAATGCTCCACTGAAGAACCTATATGAATGCATTGAAAATTAGGTACAAAATAACTTACATATCAGAAATCAAAATGTTAAAACAGGTCTCTATGCATTTGCCTAAAATCCCACATCTAATTTCACTTACCTTTACTCTTGCTTACATGAGCTGGGGGTTATCAAGGAGTAGATAAATTACTTACATTTATTTTCTGGCAGATGGCTATGAGCACTAGTTCATCCTCCTAGTTATGTCTTTAAAAATCTGAGGGTCACCATCACTTATAATTTAAGAAAAGGAAATCCATTTATCTTGCTGAGAAATTAAAACTTTTGCAAATTACATATTAAAACACTTGGAAGGTAATGTTTCACTTTTATTTTACTCTTTGCTAAGTCTGGAAAGCAGAAGAAATGACAAATGGATAATCCTAGTAAATCATGGACTCTAAATGCTTAACATTAGAACACAAAGAATCCATGAATACTTTTCTGCTATACAAAACAGACATGACTCATTTTTTCTAGTACTGGCATAAAAGTTCAATCATAGAAGCCTACCTATTAAGAAAGCATTTTGTAAAATCTTATGAGAGTCATAACAGTCTTGTCTGTTCTCATTTGTACTATATGCTAGCTGTACTTGTTCTATTTGACCCTTATCCACTACTTTGTAATTTGTAGCTCCTGTGCCTTAAAAATAAGCTAATATAATAGCAATTTTGTTATGACTTTAAATGATTTTCAATATTTCAAGTTTTTTGAATGTTTCAGTTCTATATCACAGCCAATTTACTCAAAAATTTAGCCTGAGTTGTCGTCAGTTAAGTTGCAGTTAATCTTAAAATAGAAATTCTTCTTAGATTAAAGGTGAGTTTAGAGAACTACAATTCAAAGATGTCTCTTGCACAGCAAGGAATTTTATTCTCCTCAGCAATTTTAGAAGTGCCAAGGCTTAAAGGAAGAACCCATGTATAGCTGGCTAAAAGTCATACTCAAGCATTCAACTTCAATGGTATGTCTCTGCATATAACCAGTTTTTCTGAATGAGCTATAGTGACTAACTAGCTAGTAGATAATGCATAGGAAATGACTGTATAGGTAAATGCTTTTTAAAATAGTGAGAATTAAATGGTTAAATTATAAATCTGAGGAGCCCGAGGCAGAACATTTGTATGATGGTGAAAGAATTATAGAGTTCAATGGCTCCTATAACAATGACAGAGTTTTTCAGATCATAGATAGCACAGAACCAGCTTTCTCATCACCTGAAAGCTAGAAGTTTAGAAAACCCTCCTGTCACTGTAGTATACCTCAAAGGCAGTTGAACAACAGAAAGAGGCATAAAGGGTGCATAGAAAGTTACACATGAAAGTTTTAGATATGAAGAAAGGGTGCATAGACACATCAAAAGGAATGCAATAGCTAAGATAGATGTTTCTAGGCACTAAGAAGCTGCAGATGGTTTTCTGTGATGGTAGTTACATTATATTCAATGAAAAGTCATAATTAGAACTACAGAAATAAAACCAATTAAGATTTAACATCTGAACATTGTAAAGTTTCAGGAAAAGAATATACAATGCTCACCTGCAAGGGTTTATTAATCTAAGCAGTAGTGACTGCTCATGAAACTACTTTTCAGGAAGAAATATCCTGGGACCTGAATCCAGCCAGGAGATTTTACTTTGAAAATAAAACATCGAGTGCTGAAGAAAGAAAAGAGGAGTTTTCAAAACGAAAAGAATTAAATCAATAGCCTAGATGGACTCAAGGATCAAGACTGAGATAAATCCTGAGCTAACTGGAAGCACGTATGGAAAGCGAGCTGAAATGGGGTCATTAGAGATTGAAAGTGACTAGCCATGACACAATGTGTGGGCGGGTTAGGCCAGGCATTTAAGATCTAAGCCTGCTCAGCTCCTTTGCCCATTTTTAAATTGGATTATTTGGTTTTTTGCTGTAAAGTTGTCTGAGATCTTTGTATATTTAGGATATTAGTCCCTTGTTGGATGCGCAGTTTGAAAATATTTTCTCCCATTCTGTAGGATGTCTTTTCATGCTGTTGATTGTTTCCTTTGCTGTGCGAAAGCTTTTTAGTTTGATATAATCCCATTTGTTTATTTTTTTCTTTTGTTGCCTGTGCTTCTGGGGTATTATTCATAAAGTTATTGCCTACTTCTTAATCCTGCAGCAGTTCCCCTATGTTTTCTTCTAGGAGTTTTAAAGTTTCAGGCCTTATATTTAAGTCTCTAATCCATTTTGAGTTGATTTTGGTATATGGTGATAGGTATGAATCAATTTTCATTCTTCTACAAATGGATATCCAGTTTTCACAGCACCATTTATTGAAGAGACAGTCTTTTCCCCAATATATGTTCTTGGTGCCTCAAAGGAAGACATACAAATGGCCAACAGGTATATGAAAAAATGCTCTACATCACTAATCATCAGGGAAATGCAAATCAAAAACACTTTGAGATATCACCTCACCCCAATCAGACTGGCTATTTTAAAAAAGAGAATAACAAATGCTGGTGAGGATGTGGAGAAAGAGGAAAGTGCTGCACTGTTGGTGGGACTGTAAATTAGAACAGCCATTAAGGAGAAAAGTATGGAGTTTCCTTAAACAACTACACATAGAACTTCCGTATGATCCAGAGATCCCACTACTGGGGATATATCCAGAGGATTGGAAAATATCAGGTCAAAGGTCTACCTGCACTCCCATGTTTATTGCAGTTCTATTTACAATAGCTAGGTGATGGAACCAACCTAAATGTCCATCAATGGATGACTGGATAAGGAAAATGTGGTACATATACACAGTGGAATACTACTCAGCCATAAAAAGAATGAAATTCTACCATTTGCAGGAAAGTGGATGAGCCTAGAGAAAATCATTCCAAGTGAAACAACCCAGGTATAGGAAGAGAAATACCACATGTTCTCACTCATAACCAGGAGCTGAATCCATAAATAAACAAATGAAGAGAAATTTATTTATTAAGAGACAGAGAGAGAGAAAGGAAGGAAGGAAGGAAGGAAGGAAGGAAGGAAGGAAGGAAGGGAGAGAGGGAGGGAGGGAGAGGGAGAGAGAGAGAAAGAAAAGAAAGAAAGAAAGAAAGAAAGAAAGAAAGAAAGAAAGAAAGAAAGAAAGAAAGAAAGAAAGAAAGAAAGAAAGAAAGAAAGAAAGAAAGAAAGAAAGAAAGGAAAGAAAGAACAATCACAGTAATATGTTGAACTTTTAGAAAACTAGAGGTGAAAAAGGGTGGGGAGAAGGGAGGGAAAAGGGCTAATGAGGAATTGGTCAACAGACACAAAGAATGACTGCGTATTTTAATGATGAATAAGCTAACTCTACTGATCTAATCACACATGTTTTACATAATTATTGAACCTCAATGTTGTACCTCACATGTATGTACAATAAATTATCTTAAAAAAGAAAAAGATCTAAGCCTGAGAATTTTTGGCAGGTGCTGGAGATTTCCTTTTATCACTGCTCTGTACATGTTAACTGGCCAAGGTGGACTCTTAAAGCAATCAGAGAGAGAGGTTAATAATACTCTGCAATTAGTATTATTTACCCTAATATGAGGAGGAGATAACACAGTACAAATTCCCATAAAGTGAGGATGAAATAGACTGTATAAAAGTGTATCAAAACATAACACAGGACCAAGACTATTTAGGAAAAAGCAGATTAAAAATTAGACTAAGTATATTTTCTTATGTACATCCAAATATGAGTTTCTCCAGTTTTTAAGAGAGAAGAAATTGCTTGCATAATTATGAAACTCATTGTACTATATGTAAGTTAACTTATCAAGAAATTACAAATTTTTCTGACCATACAATGTGGTTCAAACAAAATTTTTATATTTGTTGCCTTTAAAATACGTCAAATATTTGTATATTTATTGACTCAGCAACATTCGACAAATATGTCTGGGCCCCTACTAAGTTGTAAACCCCGTTCTAAGTCTTATGAATATGGCAATAAGCAAAAGAGATAAAAATTACTTTCCCTCATAGAGCTTACGTTATATTTTAGAATGGGAAGAAGTAGAAAAAAATAAAGCAAGCAAGAGGTAAGTAGTGCCAAGGAGGGTAAAATTTTAAATAGGAAAGTCAAGGACACTATGTCTTTAGTAAAAAGACCTGATGAATGTGGAGGAATTAATCAAGACGATTTTGGTTGGAAGAGAGTTACCAGAAATAACAAGTGCAAAGATCCAGAGGTCAGAGTAAGCCTGGTGCATTTCAGGGATGGAAAGCTAGCCAGTATGGCTGGAGCACAGTGATGTGGGCCTTAGAGGCAGTGAAAGGATATATTCTGTACAGAGTGCACACAACTGTATCTGAAGAGAATGTTCTGATGCCCAGGGTGGAAGAATAAGTAATGGGCCCATGTAACAAAATACAACCTTGGCCAGGTTTATTTTTCACTTATTTTGGTATGTTTATGATGCAAGTGTTTTCTCCTGTTTTTAAATGGAGCATGCAAGTGCATAAACAAAATGGAGAGGAAAATTACTAAACTTGTAATTTCACACACTTTTTCTCACACATCTAACAGATAACCCGGTATATGAAATATTTTCAAAACAAAAACAGACTTACATTTTAAATTGCTTAAAGAAAGAATCTAGCAATTTTCAGCAAAATATGACCACCAGAGAGAAGGCATGATTTCTAGTCTACTTCACATTTATTATATTCATGACATGGGTAAGAAGGACAATATTCATGACCTCAATTCTCCACATTTTTGATCTATAATATTTTGCCATATTTTACTTCAAACTGAGACATTATCACCAGTTTTAACAGGTTTAAGTTTTGCCTCACCTCTGGCAGTTTATAAAATTTTAGGTCTTTGTGGTGAGATATTTTTAGAGAAAGATATTTAAATAATTTTTAACACAGAATATTTTTGTTTACCATTAGATATAATTCATCTTGGGGAAGGGAAAGGATGACTGTTTCTATAGCCTACCTTTCTATTTTTCCCCAAATCGATACTGCATTAGTTTTCCAGAAAATCAGAAATTAACTTGGAAATATATTAAATTGGTTTCTTATATAAAGTTAGCTACTTTTATTTACATGTCTTCTCCCAATTTTCCACATGATTTACAATGTGCTAACAAATTGTACAAAACTTGTATGAGATCCTTCCTAAGATTTCCATAAACATAGTCTACTTTTCTTTCCCTAGATGAGTCTCTCCCTTTCCTATAGACCTGTAAGACAAATAATATATTGATCAGATGTTTAGCAATTAGTTTTTAAGCATTTGACTTAGGGCACAAACACTGAAAAACAAAACAAAACAAACAAACAAAAAAAAAAGTGGCATAATTTACATCACTGAAACAGTGTCTTCATTTAAATGTTTGAAAAGAAATCCAATGTCCAAGGTACTTTCTTGATTACACTTACTGAAGATGAAGTAGTTAATAGATTAATGAAATTTGTTAAATCTGCAATATATTTTTGCTGCACTAAGAAAATTCACAGAGAGAGAGAGAGAGAGAGATAAAGGAAAAGGTGACATAGTCTCATTAAGACATAAGTCACTACACTGCAAGCGAGCACTTGGGATGGAATAAAAGGGAAGAAGACTTAGTTTTAAAACTAGAGATTTTATTTTTTATTTCTGAGATCATTAAAAAGAAAAAAAGAAAAAGTTGATTCCTAACAAGGGTATGAGCACTAACCTTCACAACTTCATCCAGTTTGTGAACACTTGGTTCTGACTTTTCAAGATGTCCTGAAATCTTTGCTGCCGCGTTGCCAGTGAACAAGAAGGCTGGACTTACCCTGAGCTCACTTAGAGTGTGTCTAGTATTTTAACCTGAGATTTCAGAATGATATTTTCCTATATGAGGGAGAGAACATTCCTTGGGCTACCAAGTGGAGTGGGGAGGAAAAGCGGAGGGAGTGGGAGGTTGGGGATAATAGGGTGGGGGACATGGGGTACCAATGCAATTTGTGGTAATGGGTATGCTGCCATTATGAATCTGGCCCTCACATCATGGGCACAAGGGGTGACAATCAGCTTTGTATCTCATGAATATTCATAACCAATAAAAAAAGATTATCATGCTTAAAAAATAAATAAATAAATAGGACCCTAGAGTGTTAAAAAAGTAGAATGAACCTGACAAAGTATTTCTGGAAAAAAAAGGTATTTTTGTACAAGAATCCCTTGCTCACAAGTGTCCATATTCAAACTGTAATTGGCTCCTGGAAACCTCTGTGTAGAATAATTCACATTGAAGAACTTACAGGAAAAATAGAATTGGAGGAACAAGATTACAAGTGTTAATGTGAAAGCCTCGCAAATACATTTCATTTTTATAAAAAATAAAGACAGCATTCATTATAAAGCAAACATTTATGTTATACATATCTTAATTAGTACTGATTGGCAAAGTACATTTAATTTTCATCATCTCTTGTCTTCACTTTCAGAAAGAGCAAGATAATTTTGTAAATTAGTTTTACTCTGTTGTGGTTAATATGGTTGGGAGTGTCTAAAAATAACAGCCCCCTGACACACAGTAGATGTCCTATAAATAATGGTTAAATGAATAAAATTTATGAATGAGCCTCCACTCAAATGCACAATGCTTTTCTGAGTTTATAACTCCAAGAGTCTAACTGCCCCCCCCAGAAACATATATTGAAACAAAGCACAGGTCAACAGATCCCTTGATGTGGCTTAGATTCCTCACTCCTAAGAGACACAACAGTGTAGTTCTAAAGGGCATCTTGACTTTCCTTCAGTTTCCTTTGCCTCTCCAGGGGTGTCATTTCTATAACCTTTACTCAGGCTTTGCTTTTGTTTTATCTCCCTTCTCTAATCACAGTTTACCAGTTTCTTCTTTTTCTAATGTTCCAGTACTGTGACTCAAAGTTAACCTATACTGAAATCAAATTATCAATGTAGTAGAAAAAAACATAAAGACGTAACATCACGGATAGTCTATTCAAATTCTGCCTATAAATTAATCACAATCAGAGAAGATGTAATACTGACTACTATATAGGAACTAAAATATTTATAGATTTTCTAAAGAAGCTTTGAAAATTCAGTCTATCTTCCTACATCCTGACTGCCCCATTTGGGCCATCTCTTTTAACTGGTGTGTTCTCAAGGAACACAAACTAATTTCAATTTGGCCAGACGTAATTAAAATGACAATTACGCCCTGCCTTCCCCCCAATATATAATGTATTTTTAATTGATTTTGGATAATTCGTGCCACTAATTTTCCCTTGAGTAGATAATGTGGAGGTAAGTTTATATGTTAATATAAGAAAGGAAGTGTACAATATTCAGACACAGCCTGAACTATTTGCAGAAAGTTGAATTTCCTCTTCTGTTTGCTCATTGTGGCCCAGATTTGCCTTTTGCCCATACCAGTAAGGAGCTCTAAATTCTTAAGTAAAGAAAGCAATATAATTAGTACTCAACCTCAAAAGTAAGTTTTAGGCATTGTAACATCTGCTTTGCTCTCTTCTTAGATCCCTTGCTATAGAGGAGGCCACTGCCATGTCTACAAGACACTCAAGCAGCTCCAAGCAGAGGTCCATATGGCAAAGAACTATGGCCTCTGAAAACAACCAGCATTACCTTTACAGGTGCACGATTGAGCCACCTTGGAAGTGGAGACCCTAACGCCAATAAAGTGTGCAGATTACTACAGCACCAAATGACATCTTCTTGACTATGATTTCCTAAGAAACCCTGAGCCCAAACCATCAAACTAATCCATTCCCAAATTCCTGACCCACAGATACTATGAGATATAAATGTTTTTGTTTAAGCCACTATGGTTTAGGGTAGCACAGCCACAGGGAACTAATACAGGTTTTGTTTGAGGCAGGAGAACTGTCCTGCCTCTTGTCCTCCTGGACCTCAGCTTGCCTTCCTACATCATACTAATGTGGGGAGGCCATACAAATATGAGTGTCCCTGACAATAAGGGGACAGCACTTGCTTTGTTCCCTCCCTCACTGTTTTTGACCATTCCAAGAGATCAACTTCAGACAAATGTATATCTCTACAATTTTTATGCTGTTATATTCCTCCCAATAATAACCTTCCAAATCTCTTATTTTCAACAAAACCCATAAAATGATATACTTAAGGAGTTCTTCCATATTTCCAAAAATTGTTGTAAATATATCATGAAAGTTACATTTCTTTATTCCTATGCCAGGAATAAAGCCATGCATAGGAATAAAGAACAGCCATGGGAAAAAGAACAGCTCATTGGATAAAAGGAAAATCCTTTCTGTTCAATCTAATAAATGCTTATACTCCTTTAGACAGTGGCCTTGGGTCATTACATTTACTTCTTCAGAGAGCAACTTTGTACAGCCTTGAAGAGGGCAAATAAATCAGTTAAGTGAATGGGTATTTAATCTCTTTCTAGATTCAGGAAAAACGGGAGAGATTAGGATTCATGGTTACTTCATTGAAAAGATCTTGACCATCTACATTTGTAATTTCCTGGTGATGGTGCCATTTAGGTATTGTTACATGAAAATAGCTAAGTTTACTAATAAAAGGTGGTTTAAAATATAATTTCAAAGGCTAAATTATCTTCATTTAATCTCTTATTTCAGATATTCATCAAGCAATAATTACACTAGATAAAATACATGTATTTTTTTCTGTTTACAAGTTTTCTCCTGCCACTAGTTTACCACCACTCCACCAACCTCCCAGAAGAAAGCTGATGTCCCATCTTTCCAGGTATGACTAGCACTTACATACAGTTTTGAGTCCATTGGTTAATGGACACAAAGAATGCTTACATTTTATAATGATGAATATACTAATTAGCCTGATTTGATCATCACATATTGTACACAGGTAGTGATATTCAACTCTATACTCCACAAACATGTATAATCAATAATGTTTCAATAAAAAAAATTAACAAACAGCAACAACAACAAAAAAAAAAACAGATGATAAAGAAAGTAGTGAGAGAAATTTGGCTCTTTCAGGAGAAACATCTAAATTTATGTAGTACATACCCAGGTAATGAGGGAAACAAGCAGGGACTTAGCTCACAAAGAAGCTCAGAGCAATAAGAACACAAAAGGAGGTGAGAAAGACCTGTAAGAGACTGCATTTTTAAGTCTCTTTTTTCCCATGTTAAACTGATGGATGTGAAACGTGGTCATTTTCACAGCAGGCCACACTTGCCAGTTACTTCCCAGTTACTAACTCCATGAATCAACTTAATGAGAGGAGGCAGAGCTTAGAATTTCATTAAATGCCACTGCACAGCACTTCTGAACATGCCTTATTACCCATTTAAACTGTGCTGAGACCCACTTCCTCTCCTTCCTTTCCCCTCCCCAAAGACAAGAATACCACCTCCTTTAAGTTCCCTTTTTAATTCTGCTGCTATTTACTCTTTTACTAATCAGTCATTTTAAGATCTACACTTATTTTTATACTTCTCTCATCCCCTAATGAATCTATTACTCAGAAATCAAGAGACTCGTACAGAATTTTGCTACTTTGCATGTGTTGAAGTTTCATTCAATAGCATTGTCATTTTGGGGAAAAAACATTTATACTTCTCCTTATTAGCAAACCAGCAATGTTTTAACCTACTTTCCATCACTAATACTGCTTTGCTTTTGAAAAATGCTAAGAGCCAATGAAATTAAACCAAGGCAGCCTGTCATCTGTCTCTTAAGTCCACCCCCCCTTTCACTCATGAAATGCATAATACTAAAGCTGATTGCCTGGCTGACTCCATTATTAGATAACCCCAAAATGTCAAATGATACTATTTAAATTAGGTGAGCAAAGCATAATTACTAGTCCTACACAGGAACATTGTGAACCATTATAAAATCAGTGAAAGGAAGAAAAGAAGCTTATAGGAATTTAACAGTTTGAAATTAATAATCAGATTTTAGCTCCTATATTCACCATTTTATTTTTCCTACTTCATTTCTGTTTGGGAACTAGAAACCAATACATTCAGAAAGAGCAATTGAACTCTCTTGACACCATGAACTTTCTTGCGTTTGGGTCATGACACTGAGCAATTAGATGGCCCAGTGTGGGTCGTTCAAAATATACTCAGCTTCCTTCTATTTTCTTACAAGAGATAGTGAGTGCTCAAAGTTAATCACTAACATTACTTGGTTGAGTTTTTGTTTACTTATTCGTGGTTGTTTTCAAATCCTCTGAAGGCACATTTCTATTCTTATTAACTTCACTTGGGAAATAAAATTTAGTTCTGATCTTTCTATGCACATATGAGTGAGGCAAAACTTGTGTAAACATCATAAAACTAGAACCTTATTATTAATGGTATACTATTGCTGAGTTTATGGAACTTTTACAAAGAAAATAAAATGTTCTAATCAAAACTACTGCTCATTCAAAAGAGTGATGTTACATCAGACATATTCTATTCCAGGTGATTCTAAAAATGCCTGCAGGTAACTGGCCCAGCTAATAATAGAAAGTAAATTAGTGAAGTAAGCTTCAAGAGTTTAGTGACTGTGCAGCCATGAGTAAGTGCAACTTTGCACCTGAAATAGTCTTCTAAACAATAAAAATCATTAAGGTAGGAAAGAAGAAGTTGGCTAGTATAAAAAGCCTTAAAAATGTCGCTTCAACATGACCATAAATTTTCCAAAGGAGCTACTCTAAAGTCATTTGTCTTTTGGCAATGCTTCCAAATAGAGAACATCCTTTCATAGACACCAAATTAAGGAACATCCTAATGTGAATTTTGGCATTTTACATTCACTAGGCATGAAGTAATTGATTCTCTGAAGAAATTCAATGTTTGTGGTGGGGTTGGGGTGGGAGGGTGAACTTTGATTCAAATGAACCCTTTCTGGGAAATCTTTCCAAATGCCTCTCTCTACTCAGGGTTAGTTTCCTCCCTCTCTGGGTTTCCTTAGCACTGTTCTCAAAACTCTTCAAAGGTATTCCTAATGATGTATAATTAGTAATTTATGAGTTTGCCTTACCCACTAGATAGGCACTCAGCTCTGTAAGTACAGGAATCAGGTATTAATCAATTTGGTGTTTTCAGAAGCCGATTCCATATCTAGCACTTAAGCTTAATGACACATACACACATATATGTGATATATATATATATATATGTGTGTGTGTATGTATATATATAATAAAACCTTATATATAATATCACCTTATTAGGAACTCATAATCCAGTAGAAAATCCCCCAAAATGCTTTATTTTTTTCAATTCCATACAAAAAGTACTGGCCTACACATGATTTTAGGACATGGATTTTTTAAAAATCATTCTCTATAATAGTAATTTATCAAAGTATGAAAGTCAAGTAGCAATATAGTAATTCAGCTGGACCAACATAAAAAATCAAGGGAACTGCCCAAGATGAGGGTAAACTTTTCTCTCATATCTAAAGTGCTCACCATGCTGAAACTGAATATTTAATACGTAAACTATTTTCCCTTATGATCAATGTTAGAAACATATCAAGTATTTATTTCCATTTGATACATAAGGATAATTCCCAATAGAGATTTCTGAGTTTCGGTTCATAACAATAAAGGTTATGAACTAGGCTGTAAGAGACTAAATTAATTTATATATTTTCCTTTGAAATAGTTATATCATAAATGGTTCAAGGTACATGGAAGTTATTTGAAAATTGTAAGGTACCACATTCACTGGACCCTCAAAATAGAATGGAAGAGCTAAGTTTTAAGTTCCTGAAACTGGACAGAATAATAAAGTTTCAGATGTCAAATCCCAGAGGATTATCATCTATAAGAGCTTATCTATCACTTCAATTCATTTCTCATATACTGCTATAGATCTTTCACTAAAAATACAGCATATTGGCCTGAGTTACTGCAGTTGTGAGCTCTTGCTTTTCATAAAAGAAATGGCTTACAGTCTAGAAACCACTGTAACATCTCTGGGGAAATCAAAGAAGATCCCAGCTATGAGGAAAAGTAATCTATACATGATGTAAAGAAAAATAAATATTGTTAATGATGGGTCAGGTAAGATTGGTACTAAGTTAGGGATCATCAGTATACAATGAATAAGGGATCTATGGTATTGGTTTTTCTTTTGTAATTAAACAATCTCACAATTTTTATCAATCAATGACTTTCTAATCAGTAAAAATATTCCACTTGTTCTATTAAATTGGAAGCTGGTCGAAATTTTTTTTAAGGCCCCAAAAATGTGGAGTGTTTTTGAGGACTTAAGCCAGAATAGAAATTTTACAATGTCACTTCTTAAGTACATGGTGCATGTACCCAAAATTTCTAATTTTCACAAAGTAAAAAAATCATGCATCAAGGTAAAAAAATGAAAAGAAATAGAAAAATTTTACAAAGCAGTTTTTCAAGTGGTTTATTTCTAAGTTCGAAAGATATCTTACTATGCAGCAGTAAACAAGTTTTAGCTTTTCCTTATTAGTTTTTTGAGAGTTTAAATTTTTAGAGGAAAACTCTAGCTTTTCCTTCAGCTGGAGTAACTTGATTGTGATCATACAGCAACTATCCAATATTGCAAGGCAGGACAGGACATGAGCTCATTAATTATTTCTCTTCCCTATACCTCAGAGTAAGAAAAAGAAGATGAGAAATTTCACACTCATGCTTTTCTGATTCAAGAGGCTTATGACATTAAAGGTAAAAAGGAGCAATTAAGGCTGGTCACTTAAGGTTAAATTTTATCAAAAACATTTTAAGAGATTGTTGGATAGGCATAGATTTATTAGGTTAGCACAGGATCTTTTCAATAAAAATAGTGCGTGTTCTTATTTTAAAGTAAAGCTGGAATGCTGAAATCTCTTTGAGTGTTTAACTTAGTAGTCCTATTAAAATCATTTATTTTCCAATATAGATGTAATATGCTCAAACAAGTGTATAGTCATGTGCCCAATAATGACAGTTTTGGTCAATGACCAACCAACTGCATATATGATGGTGGTCCCCTAAGATTAGAATACTATTTTTACCACATTTTTTCATGTTTTGATATGTTTACATGCACAAACACCATTGTGTTACAATTGCCTAAAATATTCAGTACAGTAACATGCTGTACAAATTTAGTTTAGGAGCAATAGGCTATATCATACAGCCTGGGTGTGTGTAGGCTGTACTTCTAGGATTGTATGAGTACACTCTGTGATGTTTGAACAATGACAAAATCCCCTAAGGACACATTTCTTAGAACGTATCTCAGTCAGTAAGTGACAGATGACTGTACTTCTGATTCTTGTGTGTGTTGCTTACATATGATTTTGTATGCTCTCTAGATAGCTATGCACATAAAATTTATATGTCTATACTTCTTTTGTATATATGTACTGGGTACATTATATATTTGAATACATGAATATACGCATAATTATTTAATTATATCTTTTTAGCCTGTGTCCTACTATCTTGTTCACCATCATTACTCTTAGCATTTATACTTCATAATTCTGCTTCCTCTCTTACCATTCTCTTTTTAAACTCAATTCAGTTAAGTTTTGACCTTATTATTTTGCTGAATATGCTGTCTGCAAGATCACCATACACTGTTGTAGTCGATCATTGATTATCCCTTATTTAAAACGCTTGTTTCATTTGCCTTCAAGAAATCCCATAATTCTTGTGATTGTTCCTGTTTCTCTCCCCACTGGCCACTCCTTTTCAGAGTCCTTTGTAGAAAATTCCACCTCTTCTCAATCTCTAAATGTTGGCATGCCCTAGAGCCTGGTCTTTAAATGAGATCGTTTCTCTCCAAATGATCTCATCCAGGCCTGGCTTTTAATACAACCTATAACTGGATGATCACCAAGTGTAAATCTCCTGCCCTAACCTCTCCTTTGAATTTTAGACTAAGATAGAAGTATTTACATAACATTACCATTTGGTATCTAAAGGGATCTCAAACTTAACATGTATATAATTGAATTGATCTTATAAATGATGTTATAATATATTTAGTAAATTTTAATAAACGACGTTATAATTTATCAGTTTCTCTCATCTCATAATTCACACTCAGTGCATTAGCACATCCTGTTGGCTCTAACAAACCCACATTTAACTACATGTCAATAAACCGCATTCTCCATAGACCCACATTTAACCATATGTCCCCCAAAGAGTTTCAGGGATTGCTTTGGATTGAGTGTCCTCCCAAAACTTGACCCCCACTGTGACAGTATTATGAGGGTGGGAAATCCTGTTACGGTAATTGAAAGATGGGGCCTTGAAGAGGTGATTAGATTGTAGGACCATACCATAGTGAATGGATTAAAAATGATGGTCAAGGGCCTGATTTGGAGGGCTTTAAAGGGAGAGTGAATGAGGAGGTTAGTTTCTCTGCTTCCACCACCTTGCGACGTGAGAAACCCTTGGGTCATTGTTGCCACTAGCAGACGTGTTCCTTGGACTTTGGACTCAGAAACTGTAGGCAATAAATTACATTTTCTTTATAAATCACCCAGTTACAAGTATTTTGTTATAAACTACAGAAACGGACTAATACAAGGATCTTGAGATCCAGTGTCACTACAAGGCTCGTTAACTTTGGGGAACACTTGTTCCCCTAGATCACAATATCAGGGAGCTATATAAAATAACAGCAGGATGAGATGACTTCCTCTTGACAGGTGAGCTACTGGCAGTTGCCACCTTCTCTCTCCCCTTATTTCCTATCTTGCTATCTTATCCCACTTGTGAAGGACGTAATAAATGAGTGACACAAACCTAGTAAATGAGTATAACAGGGTTTCAGGATGCAAAATTAATATATAAGATTCAATTGCTTTCATATATGCCAGCAGCAAACAGCTGTAATTTGAAATTTTTAAAAAGAATCACTTATAATAGCACTCAAAATTAAGAAGTACTTAGGTGTAAATATAACCAAATATTTATGGACCTATATGCTAAAACTACAAACACTGATAATAAAAAAAAAATCATAGAGGACCTAAATAAATGGAGAGATATCTCATAATCATAAGTAGGAAGACTCATATGGTACTGAAACAACTGTCATCCATATGCAAAACAATATAGTAAAATAAACCTAGACAAACACTTCACACATTTAACAAAAATTATCTCAAAATGATCATGGTACTAAATGTAAAATAGAAAACTAAAAATCTTCTAAAGAAAAACACAGAGAAAATATATATAACTTTAGGATCATTGATGAATTTTTAGATAAAATAACTAAAAGCACAGTACCTAAAAAAATCAATAAGTTGGATTTCATTAAAATAAAAATTTTATTCTCCGTGAAATACAATGTAAAGAGAATAAAAAGACAAGCCAGTGACTGGGAGAAAATATTTGCACAATATATGTCTGATAAAGGACTTATATCCAAAATATACAAAGAACTCTTAAAACTCCACATTAAATGAACAAATAAATAAAGCAATTGAAAAGCAGACAAGAGATCTGAATATACATCTCACCAAAGATACACAAATGGCAAATAAGCATATGGAAAGATTTTCCAACAAAACTTGACAGAAAGTTGCAAATTAAAACAATGATGAAATACCCCTACCCACCTACTGGAATGGCTAAAATCCAGAAAACTGACCAAACTAACAGGAATTTTCATTTGCTGCTGTTGGGAATTCAAAATGATAAAGCCACTTTGGAAGACAGTTTGGCAATTTCTTACAAGCTTTAAATAGTTTTATCGAAATATCTAGCAATCTCACCTGTAGTTATTTATGCAACAGATTTGAAAACTTATATCAACCCCAAAGCCTACATGTTTATAGCATTTTTATTTCTAATAGCCAAAACTCGAGACCAAAATGTTATGTACAGATGAATAGATATATAGATTACAGTACATACATGCAATGAAAAATTATTCAGGAATCAAAAGAAATGAGCCACAAAAAACACAAAAAGACATGGATGGATTTTTGCATATTGCTAATTGAAAAAAACCAGTCTGAAAATGCCACATACCTATACCATTTAGATTCCAATTATACATTCTAAAAAAGTAAAACAAGAGAGACAGGGAGGGGAAAGTTTCAACTGGTAAAGCACAGGGGAGTTTTTAAAGCAGAGAATCTATTCTGTATGATACTGTAATCATTAATACATAATACTATGCACTTGTCATAAATCATAGAATTTTACATCACAAAAGGTGAACCTTAATATATACAAATTAAAAAAAATAATTTTTGAGGACACAGAATCCCTGGGTAGAAAGAAGACTGCCAGAACAATCTAACTGTACTACAAACATATGAAACAATCTCACTAAAAGAGGTAAAGGAATAAGTTGCTCACCTATGTAATGCTGGAAAACAGTGGAGTTTGCAAGACTCAAGGCAAAAGATGCAGTACCCAAGCACTGTATTCTAGCTGATACAGTTATTTCACATGTGGGTATATATAGCAATTCTGATACTGCTATACATTTATACTGAAATTAAACAGTTAAGAAAATGTTGGTGGGTGGTGGGAGCCAGGTTCACTCACTGTTTTGAAAGGGAGGTCACAGACAAGCAGTGGTCTATGTCATACTGGATTAGCATTGGAGACATCAGCATAAACTTGTGTTTCGCTAAGTATAGGTATAGATGATTACATCTAGAAATATTTATAAATCTGTATTTATACATGTGTTAGTATACATATGTATATATCTCCTTGCTCTGTCAGTGGAGAAGGCCTAAAAACAAGGACACCTTAGTTGAAGGAGCATAACTGCCCACATATTGACTTCTAATATTATTCTCCAATAAAAGGAACCAGAGATTCCTAGATGGGAATGGCACTTTACATTTGTGATCTTCTTCCCCAAAACACGTAATTCTAGTCTAACACACCAAAGTTGCAACTGAGGGACATTCTAAACATAGTTGTCCAGTACTCCTCAAATCTCTCACAACCATTAAAAACTAGACATCTGAGAAAGTTGTCATACCCAAGGTCACTTAAGGAGAACTGACTACTAAATGGAATATTCCTAGTTGGAATCCAGGAACAGAAAAAGGACATTAGATATAAACTAAGGAAATCTTAATATATGGACTTTATCTAATAATAATAATGTATCAATTGTGGTTCGTTAATCTAAGAAATGTGCCATACTAGTGTAACCTGTTAATAATAGCAAAAACTGGATGGTAGGATTTGAGAATTCTTTATACTACCTTCACAATTTTTATGTATTCATAAAATGTCTTTTTGTAATCTAAAACTGCTCTAACATAAAAAGATTATTTTAGCAAAAATTATTAAATAATGTTATGGGATAAGAACAATATGTACTTAGCTATAAAATTATACAGAACAATTTACGTCATCTGTATGGAACTCGAATAAAACTTTCAGTTTCTCCTCAGTAAAGTGTTGATTAAGGCAGAGTCCACTTCTGGTTCAGCAAGTGTTGCCCAGGATCTGCTAGGCATTTGGATTTCCCAAGCCCCGTTTGCCACACAGTAGTCTGCATAGGATATATTGCTTTCCTGTGCCATTGCCTATGATCTTCATCAAAAAATATAGAAAATAAAGTTATAGTTTTTAGCATTCTACCCTAGCAACCACATCTGACTGTATACCCTGAACTTGCACAATGGTGCCTGGTTAAGAGGGTAAAGGAAGTGATAATTCAGCCAAGCATTGCGCCCAGTCTTGGTGTTGTATCTGCCCCATGGAATGCAGTGCAATTTTCTAATTGACATGAAGGCTTTATGTTGACAAGTAATGACTTAGTACTATCTGAGTGAACATAGTCTGGAAAATTATGGTACTTTGCTTTATTTATTGTGCAAATTTATTTTTTATTAATCTATTTATTTATTGTGCAAATGATCTTTGTTCAATAATGCAGATATATTCTTAAACTGACCACTCTGTGCTCCCTCTTTTAATTAAAAAAAGTTTGTTTTATTAATTTCATATGTAAAAAGAATATGTAAGGCATATTTGTCAAGAATAAAGAATAACAAAATTAACCACTCACTAACCAGTATAATAAACCAAAATTTATCAGCAATTTTGAAAACTACTATGTGCTATTTACCAATAGAATCCATTCCCTCTTCACAGAAGAAACTGCTATCCTGAATGCTGTATTTCTCATTCACTTGATTTTTTTTCAGAGTTATACTGCCGTATGTATGTACTTGTACATATGTATAATCAATATATTGTTTTCCCTATTAGAACATGTTGGGAAAATAGAAAAATTTAATCAGGCCCCCTCGCTTTAGGTCTGGTTGGGGGTGGTGCAGCACATTCTTTGTAAATAAGTTGTGTGTGGGTGGAGTTAGGGTGCGTGGGCAGTGCTGCCACCTTGACTGCCTTGGGCGTCTGCCCTGCACAGCCATGCTTTTGAACCTCCGGCTCCAAGGACCTTTTGGCCAGTTACCTAGCTCATAGAACTGCATGTGAGTGGTCTGGAGACCCAGGCTGGCATGTGAAGGGTTTGTGACCCAGTCTGGACAACAGGCTTGAGGGGTCTGTCAGCCCCAGACCTAGACCTAGCAAGACAGAACATTATAAATTTTATCCTACTACCTATATTATTTTGCAACTAGCTTTATTTGTATAGGTATCTGAGGTACATTACTTTTAGTGTGTGCAGCAGATTTATTTGTACTACTGAGTCAATTTCATTGTATAATAGTGCCACAATTTTTTCATTCAATCTCTGCCAATGGATATTTTCCCCTATGCTGTTTCTTTTTTTTTTTTTTTTTTTGGTCCCAACCAAGGCTATTATAAAATTTCTTTTGTGTTTCTTGCTGTATATGTGAAAAAATTTCTATTAACCACATGTTCATGATGGAATTATAACATCTTATACTAGGTAGAATTTCAACTTTATTAGATGATGGTAAATTGTGTTCCCAAGTGGTTTGGAAAGAGAATAAGACACTATGTTTTTGCCAACCTTATTAGAGTCAAACTTCTTAATTTTTGAGAGTAAGGTATGTGTAAAATGGTGTCTCATTGTGACTTCCTCAATTACTAATGAAGCTAAGAATATTTATATTTGTTTATTGGACATCCAACAGTAAAACGCCTGTTCATAATTTTGATCTGTTTTCATCGGGGTTGTTCATCTTTACTTACCATTAGTAGAAAAAAATACAGATATGTGTATAGATGTATATGTAATTTGTGTGCGTATAAATACTATACACACAGATATATATTAGAACCTATTATCTGTTAGATATACACATTGAAAATCTATTCTTCAAATTCTGGCTTGTCATACCACCTTAATAATATTGTCTTTTGAGTAACAGAAATTACTGTTTTTAATGTAATATCATTTTCAAACTTTTCATTTATAGTTTGTGCTGATTGAGTTCTGTTAAAAATACTTTACTATCATGATATCATAATTCTCCTATGTTATTTTCTACGATTTACATAGTCTTGATATTCGTATTTATGTCTTTCATCTTCCTGGAATTGATATCTCCTTTATTATTTAAGATAATCAATTGCCCTATTACCATTTATTAAGGGAGTATCTCTCTCCATATTTGTCACATTTAGATTAGATTGATGCTTCTGAGATCACTATTCTGGATCTACTGCCTATATATATCCACACTTGTGCTAATAATACATTTAGTTCACCTTTAAAATAAGTCTAGATATTTAGTAGCCAGGCTCCTAAGTTTGTTAATTTTTGTCAGCTGTGTCTTGGAAATTCTTTTGCTCTTCTGTACAATTTTAAGAATTAGCATGATCATAATATTCCAAAAGTAATTGAAATTCAATACTAAGCATTCTAAGGGCAGAAGCCTGCTTTTGGTGTACTTTTTATGCTTGACTTGGCCTATGTTCCTCTTCTTATCTTTCCACTCAGGAGTGCATTTGAGCTCCAACAGACTGCAGTTCCTTATCTATGACTTGTGGTATCTGATGACATTCCCTTTATCTTAAACTATTTTTAGTCTCCTTTTGTGATTAGAGAATATCTAAAGTTGATTGTTTAAACCTTCCTCTTTCTTGTAGCTGAGACTGTCCTTTAACCTCTCCTTGTTTTCATGTTAGATTTATTTAGATTTTGTGTCTGTGTTATCTATGACCTGTGCATGTATGCCAAGGCAGAGGATGTGAGTGGACGGAAGCATATCTCTGTCATCAGGGGCTAAAGTTATAGTACCAATAAGAGTGTTTTCAGTTACTAATATTTGAGCCAGTTTTATCAAAACATGTCAAGAGCCTTTGAAAATAAGATGTTACCTGGGATTGCTAGAAAAAACACCTTCAAATTAGAGGTGATAGATTGGCAGCTTGGAATTTCAAACTCTCCTGGAATCACACTCTTTACTGATTATGGTATATAGATTGGTTTGGGGACAGGAGAGGACTGAATTGAAAGACCATAAAAATGTTGCTACTTGACAAAAGGCTTTATTTTTTAGGCTGTATTTGAGGTATTGCATCACATGCTCTCATAATTCTAGACAGTATCATTAACTGTTAAGTTTCCTAAGATTCTTTCACCCAGACCTTTCTCTGTTTATTATGTTATTCTAAGACTCCGGGGAGGCTACAACTACCCACTGGAAGAGGCAAGGAGGAAACAGGAAAAGCAAAACAGTAGTAGTACTCTAGCAATGTGTGATACATTAAATATGTGCATAACTTATTTAATGAGAGAAAATAAAAAAGTGTTAGTTGTTTTTCATGGCTCAAATTTGTGCCTTTTTTTTTTTTTTTTTTTGCATGTTTATTATGCAATGAAAATTTGGCTTGGAAAATTAATGTTATTCATTTCAGAAACAGAGGGATGTAGGGAGGAAGAGAGACAGAGTTCAAAGCCCTGTTGTACTATTTATGATGTTTTATTGTGGAGAGTCTGTCTTGACAGATGTTTGTCAATTTTATTGATCTTTTCAAAGAATCATCATTTAGTATTTTTATCATTTTTATTGTTTATTTTTATTTTCACTCATTCTATTCTCTTTTATCTCCTACTTTATGTTTTTGTTATTGTTCTAGTTTCTTGAAATAGATGTTTAGCTTATAAATTTTTAAACTTTCTTTTTTCTAAAATACATATATACCAATGTAAGTTCTATTCTGCATATTTTAACTGCATTTCACAAATTTAGATATGTCAGGTTTTGATATATTCAATTCAAAATAGTTTTCTAAATTCAATTATTATTTCCTCTTTGATATATATGTTCCTTGTAAGTATATTTATTCATTTCTAAACATGGGGACTTAAATATTTTTGTTACTGACTTTTAGCTTAAATCCATTATAGTTAGTGAATACACTTTTATAATTTTAATTATTTGTATTTTATTGTGGCTGCTTTCTGACCCAGGATATAATCAGTTTTGCAAAACTTCTGTGTGTACTTAAAGTAATGGGTGGTCTGCAATTGGGGGGTGCACAGTTGCATATATGTCAATTATGTTAAAATTGTTCAATATGATGGTCAAATTTTCTGTATTCTCATAGCTTTGCTGTATGCATTTTTCAGTCAGTTCCTGAGAGAGGTGGTTAAATTCACTCACCATGATTATAGGTTTTTCTGCGGTTCCTCTAATTCTGTCAGTGTTTACTTTGTAAATTTTGAGGCTATGAAACTAGATAAATAAAATTTTAGAAAATTATACTTTCCTGGTGAACTTAGTTGGTGATCATTATAAAGTGTTCCTCTGTATCTCTAATAATACTTTTTGCTGTAAAGTCTGCATTTTTTTCTGATATTGATACAGCAACATCAGCTTTCTTTTGGTTAGTATTTTTATAGTATAACTTTTTTATCTTTTACTTATAAACTATATTTTAGATGTGACTCTTAAAAACACAGAATAAATGAATTTTTTTCAATTATATTTTCAGGGAATTGACAGAAACTACCTGGATTGAAATAAATTTTTCAAATTTATTTATCATATTTATTAATAACATTAGGAACTATTTACATAGAATGCACTGCATTATGAAAATGTAATGAACTGTTAATCACATTTGTTTTTAAAACTCTGAATTTTATTTAGTTCTTCAATCAGATTTTATTTTTAGACAAACAAATTTACCTCACTAGCTTATTTTACAACTTTGATAGTTCTTAAATGGCCTCTGCTGATCTATACAGAACGTTAAATTCAGCACTGGGTCTATATAACATAGAGGTGGCAGTGACTTGTAGTCTCAATGTAGCACAGATTCCAGAGTCAAATTCTGTTTGTTCCATTTAGTTCTGTGTCATTGGGTGAATTATTTGGCATCCTTATGTTTTAGTTTCTTCATTTATCAATGGGGTAGGTGACAAATGATACTTACCTCATAGGGTTATTGCAAAGATTAAACAAGCTAATATGTAAAAAGTACTTAGAACATTACCAGACAAGTAATAAGCATTCAATAAATATTTGTATAAATCAAAAAATAATAATATTATAATGAGTGCTTAGCTATTAAACCTAGTCTTATTAGGTCTTCAAGTATAATTGAAAGGCTTTGGCCTCAACTTGTTTTTCCTTGGTTAATGCCCTGTTATGCCTACACATATGGAACTTCTGCTAACCCATTTGGATGTCTCTGTGCCTTTGCATAGGCTATTCCCATACCATGGATATCCCGTCCTATCTTTTAATCTAAGAATTCCTCTCCACTTCCAAAACCTAACTCACTATCAAATTAGCTAAAATTTTCTCTTTCAATTCCTGGATCTGTGTTGTCCAATATGATAGCCACTAGCCACATGTTAGTATTAAGCATTCAGGGCGTCTAATCTGAATTGAAGCGGACTAGATGTATAAAATGCACCCAGATTTCAAAGGTTTAGTTAAAAAAAAAGAATATAAACTATCCCATTAATAATATTTATATTGATTACATATTTAAAAGATAATATTTTGCCTATACTGGATCAAATAAAATGTATTATGAAAATTATATTCACCTACTCCTTTTTACTTTTTGACATGACTACTAGAAAATTTAAAAACATGTGCAGCTCACATGTATGTGCCAAAAATATAACTGCCCCATATAACCAGAAAGCACAGAATGGAGGACTGTCCTTGGCCATTCAGCCCCAGATCATAAGGAAATTTCTGGAAATAGTTGGTAAGCACCTCATTCCAATACCACCTCTCATTTCCTCCACCAGGGATATAAAAACTTTATTGATTTGTAGACTCTTAGAATAGCATTTGATCTTTTGTTTAAGATAAAAAAAAAAAGTCTGTGTTCTTTTAATCTTTCCTAAAGCATCCTATTTCCCAGCCTTTGTGATCACTATCAATGTAACTCAATTTAACAAGCTTTCTCATATCTATGCGGCACTGTGCTAAGTGCCATGGAGGACACACAATGAAGACAGGTGTCTGGCTTCAACCAGTTAATAACAGGTAATGTGAAATGGATACATAAATTAACCTTAACCCAAAGCAGAAAAAAGAATGATAGCTTTGCAGTGCAAGTTAACAGTTACAAGCATGCTAGAGAGAAAAAAAGGTGGAGTAAAGACTAGGGCAGAAGTCTGATCGCCTACAATTTGTGGACTTTGTACAAAATAGAGGTAGGTTTTAGAAACATTTCTGTCCATCCTGCAGAGATTTTCTCTCAACAGAGCATGGAAATCAGCTCACTTTAAAGTATGTCAGGAAATAAGTAGCACCCGTAAATACAAGCAATTGTCTCATTCTACGGAGAGGCTCCCATTCAAACATATTGAACACCTATTATAAGACAGACACAATGCAAGGCACAAGGATGTGAAAATGAGCAAGACACGAACTGTACCTTCAAGAACACAAACCCAAACCTGAGGTAGATGAATCTGTAAAAGCTAGAATTTTATATAAGAAGTGTAAGTGTAGAGATCAAATGTATAACAGTAGGACTGTAGTTAATATTGTATGTTAAAAGTTTGCTAAGAGAGTAGATTTTAGGTGCTGTTACCACACATACATAAAAAGGTAACTAATGAAGGTGATGGAAGTGTTAAATTGCTCACCTGTAATAATTATTTAACTATGGATACACTTATCAAAACACCATGTTGTGCACCTTAAATCTATACAATGAAAACAAAAGAAATATGATAACCAATATATTTATAAAAGTAAGCCATGTGTGTAAATACTTCTACCTGAGTCCAGGACAACCTAAGGTGGTCTAATGAATAATTTAAATACTTGAGGTTTTCTATTCAATCATTTTTGCTTCTCATGTGTTTGCCGAGCCTTCACTATGTGTCTTTAAGCTCCTTAAAGTCAAGAAGTGTATCTACTATTTCTCTAAATCAAATCCCATGCTTCTGTTTTGTGCTCATTGACTACTCAACTGCCAACCCTGTTTAGACTCCTAACACAAAAATAATTCTCACTAGAATCTGCTTAGTATTAAGTAACACAATTATTGAAAAAGAGGAAAACTTATGTCTGGGATCCCTCCCTCCTTCAAAGCACTTTTTTGGATCCTTAGATTGTACATTGTTATCTGCTTTGGTGACCTCTCTGGCTTTGTCCATTGCCAGGCATTATGACTCCTATGAAAGCCTTAGAAAACAGAGCCATTTAAAACATGTTTAAGTGCCAACAGATACCTGTTGATTACAAGACACTATATTTGAAAATAGACTCTCACCTAGGTTCTTCTAAAAATGAGTTTTACCTTTGATAAAATAACCAAAAAGACTGTGAGTTTCTCTGAATGCATTGTTTTGGCAATTGTCAAAATAATAGCTCCTTTAACATTCCTGATCTTAGATTGAAGGTTTCCATCAACTGCAGTAGCAAAGAAACATTCAAAACACAGACTGCACACTAAAGAGGAGTGATGGAAAACCAACTGTTTTCCATCCTCTGTGTAATATTGTGCTAATTCAGGTCTGAATGCCTTCTAGATCTCTTTATTTGAGCAATATATGGAGGTAGTATATTTCCAAGTCTGCCAGGAAGAGTATTGGTTCCTATAAGAATGCAAGCTTGTGATGGTTTGCCTGCTTTTAAAAGGGGATTGTAGCGGACTGAACATTTACATCCTCCCAAGATTCATTTGTTAAACCCTACCCCCCGCCCCCCGTGTGATAGTATTTGGAGGTGGGGCCTTTGTCAGGTAATTAGATTTAGATGAGGTCATGAGGTTGGGGCCCTATGATGGGATCACTGTTCTTATAAGAAGACACAAAGAGAGAATTCCCTCTTTCTCTGAGAACATAGTGAGAAGGCAGCTGTCTGCAAGCCAAGAAGCAGTCCTCACCAGGAACTGAATCTGCTGGCACTTTGATCTTGGACTTTTCAGCCTCCAGAACTGTGAGAAATAAATGTCTGTTGTTTAAGCCACTAAGTCTACAGTACATTGTTATATAGCCCAAGTAGACTAACACAAGGACAAAAAACACAAAGCCCTGTACTTGTGCTGTTCATGTAAACTAGGGAAATTTGCAAAACAGATTATCTAGCAGAAGAACTTCTAATCATTTAAATCCACTATTTAAACATTTAATCAGCTATGTGCCTTTTTCTTTCTTGCAGCAGTGTAGCTTTTTGAAGCTAGGAGCCTTACTGGTGATACACACTAGACTCCTTCAATCCAGGACGTATCAGTATTACACACCTAAGAATTAAGTTTATGATTTATCCTGGGAAAATTCATGTAAAAGTTATGCAATTGTTTACCATAGCTTCTTCTGGGGGTTAGAGTTATTAAGAAGATGTGGAGAGGGGAATTAAATGATATGATCACTCTGTTTGACAGCACAACTCATGAAGAGTGCTTCGCACAATGCCAAGCAGTAAGTAAGGAGCAGATCAAGGGAATTTATTCTTATCTCTTACCTCTGGTCCAGGTTGACTACACAACAGCTGCCATAGCAATGTTAAAGCTACCCTTCCACCTTGCTTATACACACACAGGTGCACACACATGCACGCACACACATACCTACACACCCCCAATACCTTACAACATACACACAATCATTAAGCCAGACACTGCTGTTTCAGAGATGATGGGATGACTGGTGCCCTGCCTTTGAACAGATTAGGAGGTGTCAGATTAGTAGAAGAAAAGGAGCTTTAAGGAGAAACAGTACAATCTCATATGAATGTAGAAAACAATTATTTCAAGAAATGCCATAAGAACCAAGAAAGGGCATGAGACCCATTGCACACACCGCTTTGTGTTCTAGTGATTGTGATGATCTGGCTCCTCCACTGTATAATGACACCCTCAGAAAAAGTCATCGTGCTTTATTTATGTAGTTATTCAGTGAAGTTATATGTAACATCGATCTTGCTGGGTGCTTGGTATGAGTTAAACTATATCCCTATAATAGAGCGGCACACAGCCTAGCAGGGGAGAGAAACAAAAAGTTTCTCATTTCAGTACAGTGATTAAACATAGAGCACTTTTAACATAGGAGACAGGACACTGTAGCATTAACAGTTATAGACAGGCACTATTCTAGCAGGTTCACCTCGATTTATATAATTTTCAACAACCCTTGAGGTGGCTCTAATTATTATCCTCATTTTACCAATAAGAACACTGAGGCACAGAGAACTTAAACATGTTGTCTAATGTCACAGAACTAATACATAGAAGAGCTGGGATTTTATCGTTAAAAAAATAGCAGGGCTCAAGACCCACATTTCTAACTATGAAAATGCACTGCCTTTTGCAACATATTAGCTAACACTGGCCCATAACATTTTTGTGCCACAGTTTCCCATCCATAAAATAACAAATGAAAATATTATCTCTTTTTTTAGGGAGATATTATTTTCGAATTGGTATTTTACAAGCAAAGAGTAGAACAGCGGTTAACAGACTGGAGAGGAAAGAGAGGAGGGAGGGGAAAGGTGGATCAATAGGTACAAAGTTACAATTAAATGGGAGAAATAAGTTCTGGTGTTCTATTGCACTGTAGGGTAATGATGGTTAATAGTAAAGTATTGTATATTACAAAAGATCTAGAAGAGCAGCTTTTTTTCTCCCCATAAAGAAATAATAAATGCATGAAGCAATGAATACACTAAATATCCTGATTTGATTATAATACAACATATGTATCTATTAAAACATCAGACTGTACCCCATAAATATGTACAATTACAATGTGTTAATTTTTTTAAAGTATTTAATTTTTTAAAAACGGAATCTTTCTATTAAAGCCATTGTAAGAATTAGTTAAAATTATGAATATAAAGTTCTTGGAACAATGTCTGGAATGTACAGTGTGGGCCAATAAGTGGTAATTATTATAGTAAATATTTTGTGAATATATGAATAGTCATCTTAGGAAATCTTTTTAAAAAGTATATCTTATCATCTCACCACGATTACTTGTCTAAGGCAGTGGAGATGGATCAAATATGTGTGTAAGGTTTCATCTAGCCCAAAGAAGCTTGTTGAATTTGGGGAGCTTTTGATGTCATGCAATAAACTAGGCACAAGCACTCAGTAGGAAAGCCCCTGGGCTTTACCCTGTGCAGATTACAACAAGATTAAGTGCCATGTCTCTGCATCTGAAAAATATTATAGGTGCCCTAGCCATTATTTATAGCTTTAGAAAGTTTTCAATGTGATTATCTATGACAAATATGTCAATTCCAATGCTGTGATTATGCAGGCACCTAGCAGAGAGGGTTGTACAGTGTGTAATATTAGTGCCTCTAAATTCCCTTGGGGATACATTTAGAATAGTGAATTCTGTCATCTTGCAATACTTTTCACACATCAGCTATACTTCCTGTGCATGGATTCTAGGTAGCAGCAGACATTTTAATCAGAACCAATGCATGTGAACAATATTCTCATTAGTCTGCAAGATGGGGAATGAAGACCAAAAATACATTTGAGTCAAAAATTTATTCTCAGAAGGGGTTAAATACTCAGGACAGATTGAACTCAGTTTATTTAATCTTAGAAAGATAAATTAAGATGTCCAGATTATCTCCTTCTAACACAAAGGAAAAAATCTTTCCTTTTTCCCTATAGTTTCTTTTTTTTGTCTCCTGTCACCCCTTTTTTCAATGGGTATGTTCAAGTTGTTAGAGATAAAACAAGAGGAAGATTTCCCATAAAAGGAGCCAACATTAGCATTGGAAATAGCTCTAGCAGCTGCAGAAAGAGATTGATGGCCCTGTAACTCCGATCTGGGTGTCAGGATTAAGGCCAAGAAATGAAGGGTCTCACATGAACATTTGTTATCAGTAATATTTCACATGTTCTTTGCTGAAACTAAGTGTGTGACTGTAATCAATATGTTCCAACATTCTATTTACAATAATCTTTACTACTGATCTCAATCTGAAGAACATTTACTTGACCACCCAAACTGGAAAAAAAAATTTAATCCACCTGATCCAGCTCTTTTTACATTTCTCATTGTAGTCAAGAAAATGTATCTATCGACCATCTGATTCTGAACCTCATTATAGAGCCAGTGATTGAATTCAGATATCTTGACTCTAGCCACTACCCTTCCCAAATATATTATCTCCTTAATTTATAAAGTCTTAAAATAAGGTCTTGGTAATGCAGAGAGAAAAATTCAAAAGATAATGAGAGATAATCATGACATGTATCAATGCTGCCTTGTAACATGCCAATTAAACTAGTGGAATTAGTACGAATGATGGATAATGACATGGAAATACTTCAAGAAACTCATAGTCACAGATTAAGTCAACAATGTGAATTTTAAAAGACTAATAAGGGTATTATTTTTAAAAGAGGAAGAAATTGTACAGACTTAAAATCCTTCAGTCAAGAATCAGTGGGAGATCTGAAACATCACTCATGCCTACTGTTGAGAGTTATTTTACTATTCAATCAGCTTTGTAGGTAATTAGAAATACTTGACTCTCTCTGCTTACTTGTGGAAGTGAGGGGAAGAAGGCAATCAGAAATACTTTGAAGACATGGCAGGATATATAGGTGAAAACAGAAATCCAGAAGCTCATAGCTCTGACAGCTATTCTCAGTTAAAAATTGTTAAAACCAACTCAAACCATACACCAAAAAAAAAAAAAAAAGCCTCCACTAACAGTATAGCAATTTTTTTTAGAAATTTTGTGAAACAGTGAGAGAATCTGTATTGAAATGAACAAATAAATAAAAGACTGAGCCTTAGACGAATTAAGTTTTGCTAATGAATATTTTTCAATAAGCCATAAAAACACTTATTCCTTTCGGCCTGGATTAAGAAACTACCCAGAAAGCAAAGAGAAAAAACTTTATGGATATAAGTGCTTATTGTAGAATTATACTAATTTTTAAAGGAGGTGTCATATGTACACTGCAAAAGATATACATCTTAAGTGTACAGTTCAATGAATTCTTACTTATGCATATACTCCTGTTATCAACACTTAGATCAAGATATAGAACATTCCTAACACCGCAGCAGATTCCCTAGTCTTTAATGTTAATAGCACCATCATCCCCAGCCCCACCCTCTCATCCCCAGGTAGCTACTATTCTCATTTCTATCACCATACATTAGTTTTGCCTGTTCCAGAATTTTGTATAACATGAATAATATATAATTTTTGTGCCTGCTCCTTTTACTCCATAGTATAAGATCTATAAGATCTGTTACATTTAATAGGATTTTTGTTTTCTGTTTGGCATTTTATTAATATTCTATAATTTATCCACTCTTTGATGGACCTTTGAGTTATTTCCAGTTCTTAGATATTATAAGTTAAACTGCTATCTGTACCTGTCTTTTGATGTACAAATGCACTTATTTCTCTTTAGTGTATATCTAGGAGTGAAACTGTTAGATGCACATTTATTTTTGACAGAAAAAAATTACAGAGTAATCTATACATCAGACAATAGTGAAGTCATTATGTAAATTACAATGTTTGCTTTCCAAACTTTTTATAATATATAATTAAAATATATTCTAGATAATATGTAGCAATAATTTAATGCTTATGATGCAACTTTAAATAAAGTCATCAGAAAGCAAAATGCTATAATATCTTTGATATGATTATGCTCACAAATCTGATGGGATCCAAAGTTTACTCTAGTCACAATCCCAGTCTTCGAAATATGTTGTACATTGGAAAAACTTGTTCGTTTGGGGAAGGAATGGAGAATATTTCAAATTTTAATTAATATGTGATATTCCAAACATACGTTAATCCCTCTGCCTCAAGCATGTGGAGTCATGAAGGGTCTGTAAGGTCAATGACAGAACTAAATGAAAATCAACCTTACGAGGACTCCCAATATAAGAGAATACTTGGGGAAACTGAGTTAAAGCTTCTTATTGGGGTAATACCTATAGACACTATTTGGCCATGAAAGGAAATGAATTTTCCCTTTGAAAAATTAAACATTAAATTAAGCCTGTCCATCAACACATATTAAAAGTTTCCAATAACAGTGAATGATAGAACAAAAAGATTAACTGAGATAACAAAATATAAGATCCCTGAAGGAATAACACCATTAATATACTTTATAGAGGTGATTTCTACCCCATTGCATAGTTCAAATTCTTGTGGGCATTGAGCTATTAATATGTTCAACTTTTTATTAGATATTGCAAAAAAAAAAGTTATTAGAGGAAAAATGAAAAAACATCACTGAAAAATATGTGACAACCATTTATTGACTGAAGTCTGAGGGTGGACAGAGAAGAAAGGGGTTACAGCAATTGCCTTGAAATTCATTTTTCTATCAATAACGGAGGACAATTGGGGGAGGGGGGCAAGTGTTCTATCTGAATTTCTTTGCAAACATGCTAATAACTGACCATCTGGTAAGACACTAACAATATTTTCTAGAAGGAGAATGCTTATCTGTAAAATGCTCTTAGAAAGATGCCCCTGGCTTAGGATTTCTTATGGTTAAGAAATCTAGAATCTATGAAATTACAAGGCACAAGCCCCTGAAAACTGTCATGAAAAACTTTTAATAATCTGGGTATAAAACAAACATTTTATAATGTAAATGCTCTCAGCATAAGATGATATGCACATCTCCTTTAAAAATATTTCTATTACTGTAGGCCATAGAATGTGTCTGATGCAGGAAAGAAGGATCTAGGAAGCCATATGGGATATCTAAGACCCCTCCCTGCCTTGCTTATGGCATTTGGTTGCTTGCATCCTTGATAGTAAGAGCTCAGACTCATATGAGGGTTATTTGACAATCAGATCCTTTGTGTTATCTCATAGTGAATGAACCATGAATTCAACCACTAACCTTCATAAAATACCAGATGAAAAAAATACCTTTCTAGAATGTAAAGAAAAGTTATCCCTGATAGAAAATTGTAGCCAAATTTCTGATATCACAATTTTAAATGATAATATCTACCTATCTATCTACTTATTTGTCTTTCTATCTATCTATATCTATGTATGTATCTATCTGTCAGTAATGAAATTATGAAGACAGTTTTGGCCCAAGGCCATAAACAGAAACCTAAAATATTAATTAAGAAGTCAGAGACTATATGTAAGTATTGATTGTAAGTAATATGAGGTTTGTTTGTTTTTCTAGTTATATTTTTATCTCAAAATGATTCACTAGGAAGGATTGATTGATGAAAATGGAAACATTAAACCCAGGGGCTAGCACATATGTATAAGAGTAAAGTAGCCAGTACTATTGTGTTTCCCCTCTTAGGGAAGAGTTTTTGCTGAGTTGCAAACCATTCATTGAATCAATACACGTGTTCAGTAGTATCTTCTGTGCACCAGCTACCATGCTTGATTCTGGGTCAAAAAAAGAAAAAGACAAAAGTTGTTTCCATTAAGGGGATACTATTATAATAGTAGTGGAATGTAGGAAAATCATATGAATCATATGATAATACAGTACAGAAAATGCTATGAGCAAAAGTACCTAGGGATAACAGACATACACAAGAAGAGGATCAAAGGCAGACTGGGGTGGGTGTATGGGAAGGTGTGAGTAGTGAAGAAGAGCTCTTTTGCATGGCACAAAATCAGAAGTGTAAGTTGCTTTACCATTTCTACCTCAAAAGAATAATTTTTCTTTAAAAGATAATTTACATCAAAAGGCTGTATATAGCAGTAACAAAATGTAATGAAGGTACCTGCCGAAATCCACTGCCTAGGAGTTCTTCAGCATTGCTTCCCTGAAGAAAAAATAAATAGAATTAAACAAATTTACCAGCATTTTATCAAATATAAAAATCGTATTAGTACTTAGTAGAAATGTTTACAGAATCAAAATATAAAATCATAACAGAATGCAGTACTTTGCTTTTTCTCATCTGCCCTAATGAGTATGCCACATGGAGCTATTTCAATCAGAATCCTTGGCAGGGAAAAATCTCTAACCTTAGCACAAAAGGGAGCCTGATGTTTTTAGAAAATACATAAACACAGTTGGCCCTCTGTACCATGGCTTCAACCAACTGCAGAACAAAAATATTTGAAAAATAAAATTGCGTCAGAAATAAACCTGTACAGACTTTTTTCTTATTATTCTTTAAACAATACAGTATAATAACTACTTACCTAGCATTTACATTATATTTGGTATTATAAGTAATCTAGAGATGATTTAAAATATACAGGAGGATATGAACAGGTGATATGCAAATAAACTTTTTTTTATTGAATCATAATTGATTATACATATTTTGGGGATTTAATGTTGACATATGTTGATCAAATTAATATTACTAGTATGTATATTGCTACAAATTGTACTTGTTCTTTACGGCCCTTGTCCAATCTCTCCCTATTCCTCTCTCTCTCCCCTACTCCCACCACTGATAACACTAGATTTCTTCTCTCCTTCTGAAAGAGTAATGGTTACTCTGTTGATTTGTTGCCTAGATGACCTGTCCAATGCTGAGAGGTGTGATCAGGTCCCCCAATATTATCATAGAGCAGATGCCTCTTCTGTCACTCTGAAATGGGCTTTGTGGAGAGAGACATCCTCTTCTTTTCTTTGGACTCTGCTGGTGACTCTCCTTGTGTCAATGCACTGCAGTGGCTCACAGACCATCTGTGTGGTGGTTGTGATGTCTAGCCACTTTCGTAGCAGCCATGGTGACTGTGGTAGCTGTGGCAGGCCACCAACATGGAGGTGATTTTTTGGCATGCTCCCTGGCACTGGTGGTATGCCCGGTTGGGGTGGGCATTTGGTCCCTGGCTCCATACCCTGGGCCCCTGGGAGGGTCCCTGAGGCACTGGCAGTGTGCCTGGTCCGGAACTAATTTTTTGTCCTTTGCTCACTTCTAAAATGGGGGGACTTCCTGTGGGGACCAGCACTTGAGCTGTGTGGTTGAGCTAAATAGATGCTTTGCTGCTATTTCCCTAGGGAAGGATTTTTGTGTAGTTCGGGGTTTAATGGTTGACCTTATAGGTACTTACAGCTCTCCAGAGACCCAGTGCACCTGGATTGTGTAGAAACTCTGTTCTGGGCCTCAGTCTTTTCATCAAAGTGTGCCTGATGCAATTCTGCATTCCCGGCCAGTCTCCTCTGAGTGGTGCTGTGCCGATTGGGGGGCAGATCGGCTGTCCTTGCTGTAGTGTTCTCCCAGTGGGCCCTTCTGCCCCACTGCCCATGCTGCAAACACTTCCTATGGGACGGGCCCTGCACAAGTCCTTTGAGATGACTCACCAGCTTCTGAATGACTCCCCTTTTTCAGCTGTTCTGGCTCCTCATTCCTGCGTGGGTCACCAGGAAACCATTTAGTGGTCTTGCTGTCCTGGGGGCCACCAAGGCCCCCTTCTCCCCTGCCGCCTCCAAGCAACTCTCCATCCGAAGGGCACAGCTACAGCTTCTGCTGGCCCCTGCTCCATGCGCTCAGCAGCTCTAGCCTTAAAGCAGCCACAGCCTGAAACGCTCTAAGGAGTTTTTTCTTCTTTTATCATGACTTCTCCAGACTTCATGAACTCCGTAGCTCTCTCCTCCTCTTCCTCTGAACTCCAGCGGCCCCAGCTTGGCTTTTGTTACATTTTTGTAGTTGTAAATTGGTTGATTTGTGGGAGAGAGTGACAATGGGGACTGTCTATTCCACGATCTTGACTGGAACCTGCAAATACACTATTTTAGATGAGGGACTTGAGTATCTGTGGATTTTGGTATCCACAGGAGGTGCTGGAAACAAACGGGTATTGAGGGACAATTGAATTTTTAAGAATAAGGAAGATAAAATGCAATCTGATAAAACATATATATTAGTCCATTTCTGTTGCTTATAACAAAATACAAGGAATCGGGTAATTTAGAAAGAAAACGAAATTTATTGCTTATAGTTTCTGAGGCTTGAAGTCCAAAGTCCATCTGGTGGTGGTGACAGCGACCCATGGGTCTCACATTGCAAGATGATGGAAGCAGAGAGAGAGAGAGAGACTTTCCCCTCTCTTCTTTTAAAGCCCTCAGAACCAACACCTCTGACCACCATTTTTAATCCATTCACTAGGCATGGTCCCACAATCTAATAACCTCTTCAAGGCCCTACCTTTAATCACCATAATAAGATTTTCTATCTTCTTAACAGTCACAGTGGGGGCCAAGTTTCTAATACATAACACTTGAGGGACACAATTCAAGCTTCAGTGAGTTTTGGGGGGACATAATTCAATCCACTAAAACATGCATAACCATAGTCAACTAATACTGAAATTTTAGGCTGCTCAATATCCAAGCCCCTTATTTCATGACATGATCCTTCTCTTCTATAAATTCCTAATTTTGCTCTCATCTATTGGGATGAAAAGAAATGAATGAGAAAATTATGCAATCAAGATATATGAGTGTCCAGTTGAATCTTTTCATCTAAGGGAAGGCAGGTGCTACTAGTCTGTGAACTGTAACATTCACATGTATAAAATAACGATTTCCTGGATCCTCTCTGCGATCTACTGCAATCTGTTTCCTGGATCTCTTTATTCAGTTATAAATAGCTTAAGATGTAAGTTATAACTCTGTTTCCACTATAAAAACTACCAGTTGCTTTATCCAACCGTGAAAAACTGGTGGATTTAGTGAAAAAAACAAAAATCTTGACCTCTAACTGAAGTTGATTATTTGAAGGACTTTCTGGCTTACTAACACATTTGGTAAGTGCAGAGGTACTAGGAATTTAAGAGCATGTTTGAACTACTAGATTAGCCATTGATTTAGCTTTTCTCTCTTCAATGATAGTTGTCAATTCCTCAAAATAGAGAGGGTTCATGAAAAAGTAAAAGAAATCTTTTGAGTATCTATTTATGGCAGGTATAACACTACACACAATACATATGTTATCCCATTTAATCCTTTAAAAACTATAATATTATTTCACTTTTCACAAATGGGCAGGCTGAAAACCTGAGAAGATAACTTAGCTATTAAAAGTGGTAAAGCTGAGATTTAAACTTAGGCCCACAATCCCCCCTCAGAAAAGCAATAGCTATTTCCCAAAATAGCTATTAGTCAATCACACAGGGAACCAACTGAGAAATATAATGTGTCCACATAAACATACTTATGATGCTGGGAAAATATAGATAGATGTTACATATATACATATATAGATTGATAGATCAATCACAACGCTAAGGCTATTGTTAAGGTAGCACTCTTTTTACATAATATGTATACATACATATGTGCATGTATCTATATATGTATATATACACACATATAAGTGTATGTGTGGATGTATACCTTAGTTTATGCTTATCAAATAAGTATTTTAAATACATTCTAAATTCTACCCAACATAAAAGTAATTGCTAAAGAGGACTTTAATGCTATTTGGTGATTAAGATGATGACAAGACATTCTCAAAGAAAACCAAAGTAATAGTACTTCCTAGCAAGTACTTGTAAAATAATCTCAGAGATTTAAGTTAAGCTGCTATTTAAAGTTTTTAAAGCATAGTTTCTCTATGTAACTTTTTTCATACCATGTAATGTCCATGAATCTTGAGGGGGTGAAATATTTGATACCCAAATAACAAAATTCTCACAAATGTGTTAACCAGATAGTATGAGTGAAATAAAAAGTAGAGTATTTATCTCAAACAAGTTGGAGTGAGATATTTTAAAACTAAGTATAGAAAGACATAGATGATCAATCTCTTTTCCTAGTTATCCAAATCAGCTCAAGATAAATGATGCTGTATAATTAAACAGAGGAAAGTTTACTTTGCTCAGATCCATGGGGAACAGTAAATCTTTAACACTTACTGATTTTGTGTTAATTAGGTATCTACGAAAGTCACTGTTGTTATTAAAAATGTTTGTAGGGCTTTAAAAAGGATTAGAAAAAATATTCAGGTAAATTTATGATGTTTTTGAGTCAAGTATCAAAGAAAAAGAAGAAAATGGCATGTGTTTCTACACCTAACCAAATAAGAATAGGTAATAAAGATACATCTGTGTCCAGCTGAATTGACAAGAAGAAAAAGCCAAACAACCCTATGCTAGTGTTATGTGGGATGAAAGAGATTTAAAATACACCCCTTATCCACCAAGAAACACAATTTAGCTATCAGGATACTTGTAATGAGGAAAAGAGGAATTGTATGTTTTTTAGCATTTGGGTCGTGTAGAGAATTGCTCTAACTCACTTGTCTTTTCTGAAGCTGCCTTTTTTTCTTTTGTGAAAAATCAGATAGCTCCAGACTGCCTCACAGATCAGTCTAGCTCCGTGATGTGGTCCTCAGCAGCATGACACAGATGGTATGTGAGTCCCTACCCTATTTTCTCTAACTCATCATTCAATGGGCTGAGCCACTCAGGAAAATGAAGAGAGAAGCAAATGAAAAGGCTGTTCAGATGCTGTCATGTCTGGTTTTGAATCTGTATAGACTTTGCTTCATCCTAAAAAATGGAAGGCCAAGGTTCCTTAATCCTCCAAACCCCAAAATAGACATAGTCTGCTGAGGACAGAATTACACTAACAGTGGGTCTGTTTATGACCTTGAGAGCTTGTTTGGAGGTTCTAGCAGGGGAGCACAGCTACTCGTATACCCTTGACCGAAGAACGGTCCTCTCCTCTAGCGGGGAAGGTCGTCCTCTTCGACCGAGCGCGCAGCTTCGGGAGGGACGCACATGGAGCAGTGAGGGAGGAAGGGGACACCCGCCTAGCCAGCCAGATCAGCCGAATCAACCCTGGCGATCAATGGGGTGACAGATGTCGCAGCCAGATCGCCCTCACATCCAGTGGGTCTGTTTAGGACAATGACATTGACTACAATTTGTAAGAGGGACATTTCACCCTTAGCCATAGATGGCATACTCCAAGGAGCCCATAGTATCTTCCCCATCTCCAGTCAATCCCTGACCTAAGTCTCATGCTGATTCTGCCTCTGTCCACACCCAAAGGAATGATCACTTGTGACCTCAACATAACAAGGACAAGCAGCAATCATCAAGGAAATACAGTAAGGTAGGAGTGGAATTTAGAAAGCACTACACAAATATACTTTTTATAATTCTACTATCTGCCACACACTGTGATCGTAATTTGACTAAGGTTTTCCTTTTAATCACTACAACAGTCCTGCATGTATGTATGTGTGTATATATAGGAATATGTACATGAATTAAACTGCTCAGGTAAAGTTGCTTAACCTTAACATGTCAACAGAATAATACTTCTTAGAGTTTGTGAGTTCTTTGTGTACATTTTATGTTTCGGTTTTTGGGTTTTTTTTGTAATACAGGGGAACACTTTCATCAAACAAAATCTCACAGAGAAACTCAAATGTAAAACAGATGTAAGTGTGGTCAATGTGGCTGAGAGGGAGGCCACGAAGAGGGAATAATCCCCAACATCCATGCTGTGGCCCATGACACTCTTTCTAAAGCTTTGCCTCTCTCCAGATCTCAGAAAATCACTCACCTCACCAAGCTAATGCGTGCTGTTTCTCCAGAAATTGTTCTTGGTGGGTGCAGATGGAGGTGTAGGGGATGGCATTGAATGAGACTACTACAGGGAAGAGGACAGCCATAGAAAGGAGACAAAAATGGGACCACAAATTCAATTTGCCTATTTCACAATTCAGCCTAAGATCAGTCCTGGCTGTAATAGAGTCAATGTCAGACTACAAATCAGACTAATGATTTGAATGCAAATGTATTTTGATCAGCATTCTCTCAGATTATAAATCATACATTTTCCTAGTCACACCTTATATTAAAGAAATGTCTGACTTATAATTGCTTCATTTGTTTTTTGAAGATGAAAGATGAGTAGATGCATTTTAAAGGCACCTTTAATGAGTTAAATAGCATTGTAATTAATGTGACTTTAATTAAACAAAATAAATTTTCTTCATAAGATCCTAAGTGATTTTTTTTTCCACCCCCTCTAGGAGAAAGAACAGCATCAAATGTTTCAGCTCATTAGGTTTTAAAGTTTTAAGCAACTAAAAACTTGAATTCCTGAATCCGTATCAAAACTCATTCACAATGGGAAATTAATAGGTCATAAATGGAATTTCTCTTAAGAGTAAATCATATCAGATATTTTTCTGAGATAAGCGTTTTTTAAAACAGTACTTATTTTAACTTCTGTCTTCTGCCCCAGATGGACACAGCCCAACAAAGGAACAAGGCAGCTGCAAGGGACAAGAGTAACTTGGGAACCAAAGTGCACACGACTGCAGCTTCAGCTTCTCATTCACCATGTATTTTTTCTCCTAGCATATGGCAAAAGGCCTTTTAAATTATTGCTGGTTTTTATTTACATGCAGACATGCAGACTGAGCAAATGTGACATAGAAGCCCACAGAACTGGGTGTGGAAAATCTCTTAATAAATAGACAAATAATAAGCAAATAATAGCTTCAAAAAAGATACCTTCTCTGAAATGTCAAGTTTCTCTTTATGCAGCTGGAATCAGAACATACACTGTATACAACTGAAAAATATAGGAAAGCAGATTAGATTTAATATTGGGGAGCTGATCTAAAGTTCAGGATCCCAAGCCCCATGTCCAAAGTTTCTAGTTCAATAGGCCTGGGAAAGAGCTTCAATAATTCTATTTATTTTATGTGATTCCAAAGAAAGTAGTCTGATGACCATGAAGAAACACAGATGTCCAGTTTGTTGTTGTTGTTGTTTTCCTGAATATATATTTTGTAGAAAATTGGGATATACAAAAGAAAAAACTGCTGAGAAGAAAACTTAATCACCCCTAGTCCCACCACTCCAATATATTACTGCTTAATCAGTACAATGACCTCTAGGTATATATATAATTATCCACAGTTTTCTTCCTACTGTATGTATTTTCTGTAATATTGCATATATAATATAATATTATATCACAGGAACTTTTCTCAACTCATTAAAAAGTGCCTACGTATAAAATTCTGTGCTGAATGTAATTTTTTTCTCAAGATTTTGAATGCATTATTTCACGGTTTTCTAATGCACAGTATTGCCAGTGAAAAGTTTAATAATAAATTTTCAGTTGCTTTATAGATGATTTTATTTTTTAATCTCTGAAAACTGATAAATAGATTTTATCTCTATGCTTGATACTCTGAAATTTCATCAGCCTCTGTTATATAAATAAAAATTAACCTACAAGAGTAGAGGATTTAAACAAATGCAACTTCACTAAACATATTTTCTATATTTTCTTTTATTCATTTAATAGTAGACCTTAGAGATTTTTTTTTTTCCCAAGTTAGTATTTTAAGATCTTATTTCTTTCCATGGCTAAGTAGCATTCAGTTTATTTTTTTGTTTTGTTTTGTTTTGTTTTGTTTTGTTTTGTTTGGTACACCATAATGTGTTTAACCACTTCCAAAATGAAGGACATTTAAATATACCAAATTTTAACCAATTAAAATCAATACTGCAATGAACATGCTCAGGCGTATATGTTGGATACACAGTCAAGTCTTTCTGTAACATGAATTCCTGAGCATAAAATTTTTTGTAAAAAGAATATGTATACTAATTTCACTTATAATGTTAGACTGCTATTGCAAATCTGGAAGTCTGATACTGAGATAAAGATCAGTGTGTAAGAAATTTGTTGGGGGATACTCTAAGGATTGATATCTATGAGTGAGTGACAAGGAAAGATGAATTTGCAATAAAATTGCAAAAACAGGTTTCAGGTAAACCCAACAAGGAGCTGAGATACCCTGAGTTCCTCAGTGGGGAAAGTGGGGCTGAGCCTTTATGGTTTTATGTCATTAGCTGCCCCAAAGAAAGAGCATAGTTTTGGCAACGTGGCTCCCTCCAGTCCCCAGAGGCATCCAAATGGAAGACGTCAGAAGCAAACTCTCAGCCGCTGGGATAATAAGTGCTTCAGTGCTTGGGGGAGTAGAGAACTGGCCAGTGAGCAAAAGCATACGCTACCATCCACCACTTTGTGCTCATCATATCTACCTGCCAGGTATAAATTCTGGTAGCAATTCCTAATTTGGTGTTCCTCTTTTGTTCAGGAACATTCGTGCAATAAAGATTAGTGGAATAAAGTATAATCCCTTGGGTCCACAAATAATCCACATTATCTCATTCTTCTGCTTTATTCTAGATACCCCTCACCTTTGATGATCACCTCTGCTGGTCAAGGTGACTTACCTGGTACTGTGACCCAGACCTTTATCCATGAAGAATCAAAGGCCCTAGTCTTCTAAAATAACAAAGTAAAAAATTTAATAAAAGCATTTCTCTTCTAAACTTCTAAGACCCCTAAATTTCCAAAGCCAAGAACTGTAGTGATGGCAAGCATGAGTGGGTCACAGGGAATGATGGTAAGTGGAGCCACTCCTTTATCTACCCCTTTGTTTCTGGACTCATTTATTCTACCTACTGAAAGCACAGTACCACATACTTGTCATTGATTTGGAATATACATGGCATTCTGGAAAATGTCACCCATGTTCTCAGGATATAATCTCCAAACTGGTACCACCTCTGCACTTTCACCAGAACTCCTCTGTAAGCCCAGAAGTTTATAAGTGGTATAGCATGTGACTGAACCAGTGGATCCCACATTTATGTACTTACTCCCAAATCTGCTTTGCTCTGAAGTAGAATTACAGCTTAGGGCCTCTAAATATTCCATAAGACCTCAAATAGTGCTGGCTGCAGTACCATAGGCAGAACAGGAAAACTCACACTCAAAATATATGTCAATTCTAGAAAAGAGGAATAGCTGCTGTTCCTAGGATGGAAAGCATTTGATGATACCCACATGAAACCAAGTGGCTGGTTGATCTTTTTGAGAAAGGGTGCCATACTGGGTGCTCAGCGTTGGACTTTGTTATTGAAATTTAGACCAAGGCTTTATCAACCATGGTGAAAGGGAGCCCATATTTTGGGGCATATGCATAGCCTTCATCCCTGCTCCAGTGGCTATTTAATTCATTTGCCCATTGTGCCAGCACTGGAGTAGTCAATGACAGATGTTGGCTGATATCAATAGATTGTATCATGTTGTCTACCTGTATTTTTAGAGCTGCTTTCATGGTAATATTATCTGAAAAATATTAACATACAATACAAATATCTTCATACTACATGCCTTCTCCTGTAGGTAAATCTTTAAATCTAAAGCTTCTTCACCAGACCTCCTCAAATCAAACATTCTAATCTTTTTTATTCTATGCCACTGACCAACCAAAAATGTTATTTATCATTTTCTATATGCCATTTCGTATTCCAACCTCAGGCTACTTCTCCTTTCACACTAACTGGTTAACCAAGTGCAACTGCAGAGTCCAGCTCCAGATCAAATTCCTACATGTTATCTTTCATGCTCTACTGAAGGCTTTTCCTGGCAGGCCTCATGGAGGAAAAGTTGCCCTCCCCACACCAGATGTGGTACACAGCCAGTGAATTGTAGGCTCCGGAGGAAACTGCAGTCAGGAACTTAGGCCATCTCAAGCCAGCCATGCTCATATGCATATCCTCATTCTTAGCCTAGGCACCTCCACTCAGAGGTCTCCTTATCAGGAGGCTTTATCTGAAAGATCAATAACAAGATGCAGGTTAAAGGGGAGTGTGGTACCAGCACTGAGTTGACACACTATATTATCTAAAATATGCAGTTTCCAACAAAAATTACAAGACCTGAAAAGAAAGAAACTGTGACCTATACAAAAGGGTGGGGGGAGCATGCAACAGAAACTGCTTGCTAGAGCAACCAGATGTTGGATTTAACAAACAAAAAACTTCAGTGATGCCCTTATAAATATGATCAAAGAACAAACCATGATTAAAGAAGTAAAGGAAGTTATGACAATAATGTTACATCAAATAGAGAATATCAAAAAAGTTGTAAATTATGAAAAAAAAACCAAATGGAAATTTTGGAGTTAAAAAAGAAAAAGAATTGAAATGATAAATTTTTGCCATTTGAACTGGCAAACTTGAAGAAAAATCAATAGAAATTATGCAATTTGAAGAACAGAGAGAAAAGAATAAAGAAAAATGAACAATGTCTCAAAAAAATATGGATACCAGTTAGCACACCAACATACATGTAATGGAATACCAAAAGGAGAGAAGACAGAGAAAAAGGAACAGAAAAAATATTTTTAAAAATAATGGCTGACAGTTTCTCACATTCTGTAGGTTGTCTCTTCACGTTGTTGATAGTGCCCCTTGCTGTGCAGAAGCTTTTTAGTTTGATGTAGTCCCATTTATGTGTTTTTGCTTTACTTGCCTGTGCCTTTATAGTCTCATTCAAAAAACTGCTGCCTACTCCCATTTTGTGTAGCATTTCCCCTATGTTTTCTTCTAGTGGTTTCATAGTTTCAGGTCTTACTTTCAGGTCTTTAATCCATTTTGAGCTGATTTGAGTGTATCATTTGGTGAGAGATAGGGGTCTAATTTCAGTCTTCTGCCTGTGGATATCCAGTTTTCCCAGTGTGATTTACTAAAGAGTCTATCCTTTCCCCGCTGTATATTTTTGGCACGATTTTGTTCAAGATTGCTTTAGCTATGTGGGGTCTTTTGTAGTTCCATACAAATCTTAAGATCACTTTCTCTCTACAAATCTTAAGATTGCTTTCTCTATTTCTGTGGAAAATGTCACTGATATTTTGATCTGGATTGTGTTAAACTTGATGTGGATTGCCTTGGATAATAGGGACATTTTCATGATGTTAATTCTTCTGACCCAGGGACATAGGATATTTTTTCATTTATTTGTGTCCTCTTCAATTTTTTTCACCAATGTTTTATAGTTTTCATTGTAGATGTCTTTCACCTCCTTCATTAAATTTACTCCTAAGTATTTCAGGGTTTTTTTGGTAGCCACTGTAAATGGGATTACTTTTTTCTTCAGTGAACCATTTTATTTATTTATTCATTCTAAATTTTTTATTTATTGAAACATAATTGATTGTACATATCTGTGGGTTACACCATTTAATATCCATACCTGTGTGCAATATGTAATGCTCAAATCAGGATAATTAGTATATTCTACATCACACAATGTAATCATTTTTTGTGGTCCTTTACCAATTTCTTGCTAACTTACCCCCACCTCCCTCTTTCCCACCTCTGGTGGCCTCAGTTCTATTTTCTCCTTTTGAAAATTCAATGAATTATTGTGGTGGTTGTACCTTTCTTTCTTTTTTTAAAATTTATTTGTTTTGTGTTCTTTTGTTTTGTTTTTAGCTCCCACTTATGAGTGAGGGAATGCAATGTTTCTCTTTCTGTGCCTGACTAACTTCACTGAACATAATTTTCTCTAAGTTCATCTATGTTGCTGCAAATGGAAGAATTTCATTCTGTTTTATGTCAGAGTAGTGTTCCATTGTGTATATATATGACCATATTTTTTAATTCATTCTTATGTTGATGGACATATATGGTGATTTGATTTCTTGGCTGTTGTGAATAGTGCTGTAATGAACATGGGAGTGTAGGTGTCTATTTTTTTAAAAAAGGTATCCAATGTCATGCTCTGATAGCCCTTCCTTCTGTTGACTTAGTAATACCTCTATTTTTATGGTTGCCATAGGAAAGAGGCAAGGAACAGATTCGCCTTCATAGCTCTCAGAAGAAACCAACCCTGCTAAACCTTGATTTCAAACTCTTAGCCTCCAGAACTGTGAGAATAAATTTCTGTTGTTTAAGCTAAAAAATAAATAAATAAAATAATAATAATAATAATAATAATAATAATGGCTGAAAACATCCCCAATCTATTGAAAAACATTAATCTACATGTTCAGGAAGCTCAACAAATTCATTGATAAAACATTAATCTTTACATTTAGGAAGCTTAGCAAACTTATTTTTACATCATAGTAAAAATACTGAAAGCCAAATTCTTGAATGCAGCAAGCAAAATATGACTCATCTCTTACAAGGGAATTCCAATATGACTAACAGCTGAATTCTCATCACAAACAATGGAGGCCAAAATGAAGTAGAAAAAGATATTCAAAGTGCTCAAAGAAAAAACTGCCAAAAAATAATTCTATATCCAGTATAGCTGTGTTTCACAAGTGAAGGAAAAATATCACATTCCTAAAGAGACAAAAACAAAGAGTATTTGTTGCTAGCATACTCACCTTGTAAGAAATACTAAAGTATGTCCTTCAGGATGAAAGCAAGTGACCCCAGACAGTGATTTGTACACACACACACACACAAATAGCACCATAAAGGTAATTATATAATTATAAAAGACAATATAATGCCTAATTCTTCTTTATTTTCTTAACTGATTTAAAAAGCAATTGTACAAGGCAATATGCATATAATGTATTGCTGGGTCTATAACAAATAGAAAGTTAATGTATTTGCCAATAACAGCACAAAGGAGGTGGGTGGGAGCAAAGCTGTGCTGGGCTAAGAAAATGACTCCAGATGGTAACTTGAATCCATGGGAAAAAAATAACAAAAACCAAAAATAATAAATAAGAAAGTTAATATCACAAAAGCTTTATATACCTGTTCTTCCTTTTTCACCCAGACCTCCACTTTCTGCCCCATCAAAGGTGATGTCTCCTGTCTACATCACTGTTTCCCAAAGGCAATAATTTCCTCAGTTTCCAGTCTGTACACTCATCATATTTTCATTAATGGTTCAGACTTTAATTAAATAATGAAAAACCCAAAAAGAGAAATATCTTGCTGGCAACTCTGCTTTTAGGTTTGGGGCACAAATTTTTTCTGAGGGAATATTTCTCAAAAGAAATTGAGTAATTGTGAGGAACAGGGGAGAGGAAAATACAAGAAGGAATACATATATTTCAATAAATTTTCTATCTACTCAACCTTGTAAATTTGTGGTCTTTACAATATTTGTATCCTTACCTTTTATTTTCTTCTGAATCTATCAATTCCTGAAAGAGGTATGTTAAAATATGACATTATGATTGCTCTTCTGACAGTTTCTTTTTGTATTTTATTAATATTACATTACATCTTCCTATGATGATAATTTTGCTGCATAAATGTTTATGACCCTTACTTCTCCAGAGACTGAAACTTTTATTACTACTTAACATAACTGTCCCATTTAATATTTTAGTCTTAAAATTCTATTTTATCTGACTTGATACTACTTCTTGCATCTTATTATTTGTTAGTATTATCTATCACATGTTTTCCATTGCTTTTTTTTTTTTTTTTTTTTTTTTTTTTTCCTCTCAGGCATGTTCTATTAAATAGCATATGTCTTCAAGGTAGGATAATTTTCAAGAGTTCATCCAGAAGACTAGCTCCTACCTGTATCTGTTTTCTGTGTTCTGGTTGCTCGATAAATCTAATCCTTTTGGATAATACCTTCTAAAACTTTTAAAAATGCCTGGTCTTTTAATGGCACACTGTCTTGTTTCTGGCTTCCTTATATATTTATTCTAGAAGGATAGACAGACAGGTGGATATAAATATATATCTATACTAGATATAAATATGTAGAGACATATTTTCTCTGCTGTTTCATAATGATTTGAATGAGAAAGGAAGAAAATGGATATGTGATTCTGCCCTCTTCCTTTTAAATATGATGAACTTAGGTTCAAAGAGAGTAAATGATTTGTCCAAACTCACAGAACTAATTAATAGCAGAAAGAAAACTAAAGCACTGGACTCTTAATTTCTATTCAAGAGCCCTTTCCATGACAGTGTGTCTTCAACATACATGTTTTAAAAAATTTATAGCACATAAAAATTAAATGAAAACATAATAGTTTTGAGAATGTACTACTAAATAACTTTTATAAGTAATACTCAGAATTGAAATGTAGCAATTGTTACAAAAGCTCTCTACTGATAAAACTAGAAACATTCCTTTTTAATAAAACCAATGCATTACAAAGTCAATGTATACCCTACTGATGTGCTCATTAGAAGTAGAGACTGAATTACAAGAATCAATCAACAACTATTCAATGCAGGATTTCAAGTGGACATCACTGCACGTCCTCAGCACACCAATCTATAGGTTTTCCACCTCTAAATCATCCACAGTGTTCAGACCTTTATTTCTTCCTGAATTAGCTAACCTTTCCACAGCATTTTATATTATTTTTAATCAAAAATTTCTCTTCTGTTTATCTCTAACCTGTTTATTGACCCTGAGTTTATAGGCAGGACTCAGATATGATTGAAATTGAAAACAATGGGAGGCTGCAAAGTTGGATCGTTTTTATTGAAGCACTCAGGAGATTAACCACATGACCCTGTGATTTATAATAGCAGTTATAAGCTAAGGAGTTTCATACAATTGGATAGATTTCACAAATACCCTCCACATCAGGACTCACAAAGGCTGCCTTTTTCTACTAATCATTTTTACTAGCGTTGTTATTGTTAATGGACAAATAAAAGAAAAATTACATTGAGATTAACATGCCAGATTTTAACTCTAAACATTTTATGTCCGAGAGAATAAATTCACATTATAAAAATAGGTCCAGCTTCAAATTAGAAACAGTGTACATAGTGAATAAATAAATAAGCAGAGTTATTTTCCAAAGGAGCATCTAAAGTGGGAATAAAGTGAAAATGACCTTGAGAAATTGAAAAATACCCTGCAAAAGAAGAATGCACTTTTGAAGGGAAAAATGCCAACAAATTATTTAAAAATAATAATAAAATCATTTTTAATTATAAATATAATCAAAGTACAACATTATATCAGTGTCCTTCCCATATACTACTGACTGTCGAAATATATAAAGGATATACTTTTCTGTAATAATAAAAGAATGTCAGTTCACAAAGACATGGAACTCATAATAAAGCCAAAGTTACTTTACATGTATACATAAAGTAAAAACATAAAAGCAGTACAAAGTTATTTTTATTTTCTTTTAAATATTAAAAAATTATTTGTTTATACTATATAAGAAAAGAAAAAGGGAAATACAAAGTTTTTAAAGCATTAACCGACATTGATTTGTTGTTCTTACTTGTTACCAATTAACATCTGACCTTCTTGCAAAATAATTGAGCCAATTTATAAATCACATGTAACAAAAAAAAGTGTAAAAAACTGATGAAATCATTTTTTACTCAATACTCTTCCTCCCTCACCCTTCCCAGAGATACACACCCTATAGTGCAGGGATTTCATTGTTTGTATACTATGTAGTGCCAGGACAGCAAACTATTTAGAACAAAGTGATTACATTCCCACTGACAATGTTCAAAGAGGCCCACTTATTTCTATGAGACACCCACCCTGTCTCTGGGTTCTCTAGAGGCTAGACATTGATTTCTCTTTTTAATGTTAGATATAAAAGAGAGAAGATTAAGAAAAGGCTTTGAGAAAAAAAGCATATAGGGGACTAGAAAGATAGCTCTTCGTCCTCTTTTGCCTTCCTTTCATCTCTCTGGAGAATGGGAGAATAGGATCAGATATATGTCTCCTGATAGATGCAGTGGAGTGATAGATGGATTAAATATAGAAACTGGGACTTGCTTCCCCTTCAGTGGTTTCTAAATGTGGAAAAGCTAGTATTCCATGAATGTTAGCATAGAACCATGGTACTGCCTAGACAGCTACTTAGCCTAGTAGAGGAAGAACAACCCAGAGAAGAGGCTAAGGGTGTATGTTGCTGGCAGGGTTGAGATAGACACACTTGTTCTTTTATTTTTCTGTAGTGAAGAGGGCCAAGTTGAAGCTGCTCATAACAAACATGCAAAAAGGCCTATGCCAAGACCGCATCCATAGGACCAAAACAGTCTGAGAAGGAGGATTCTCTTCCCAAATCAGACACCCTTTCCTCCTGCCACCCCTCTACAAGGAAGTGAGATCCATGAATACAGAGACTCAAAATGGAAAAGTGTAGGGGAAGGAAGTTCAGAAAAGAGAGATCCTGCACTCTGAAGTATGATTGAAATAATGACTATATCAAACATCTTACTGACTACTCGATCCCAAGAGAAACAAAAATTTCAATAACTAGATTAATCATGGATGTTACTGAGATGGATGAAGATATAACCAAGAATGGGGAAAAGTTAAGATTCTTGCTCTTGGCAAATCTGGGGATCCAGACTCCAGAATCATATGTGCAGATCTCAAAATAAAGCAAGTTTTATATTTGAACACATCTGCACTAGGAGTCATCAGGCAAACAGAATACGCATAGTAGATAAATACACAGTTGATTGATCTGTAGGTATGCACTTCCAAGCTGGGATCATCAAAGTCCCTACCCAAACATGAAGATCTGAAATTACGCTAAGGAAATTCCGGCTTAGTCTCCCATGTCTCTTGCTTTTCAAACTTCTCTTGTTGTTCCTGATGTTGCTGTGTCTTTTGGTGTCTAGTTGCGTTGGTCGGTTGTTTGAGGTCAGCAATGAGCTCTACCAAGCCTTGTCCTAGAGGGTACGAGACTACGAGACACTCTGGGTCACACGCCCATCTCTGTCACAAAGGGGAAAAGGATACTATAGATGAATGGTGAATGGTTCAAGCAGGATCATGTGTGTAGGGAAGAAGACATTCCCAGAAGGAAAAGATGCAGAAAGAATAAAAATTTTTTTTAAATGCTTACCATTGTGTAAAACAACAAGAAGACAAGAGCAGAACACATGAAAGAGACAATAGCTATGTGAAAAAACCTAGACTAAGAATTCCTACTGAACTTCTTCACAGCCAAAGAAAGAAGAGAATAATAACAATAACAATAATAATAATAATAATAATAATAATAATAATGTAATTGTTCCTGACAGATAAGAAGAGGCAGAATAGATATTCAGGAGGAAGAAACCTAACTGCATGGTGTGTAGTGCTTTCTTCATCAGGCTTATATAGCAATCCTCAATTTAAAAAAGAAAAATAAGTCTTGGAGAGGACAGAGACAAAGAGTAGGCACCATATGCTGAATTATAATTATGTGATGCCTTATTTTGGATAATTAAAGAAAAACTGCTTACTACTTACATTTTGATAATCTGATTCAGTGAGTACTCGGAAGAATTAAAGGCTATTATGTGACCTTTTTTTAGTGGTTCCCAAAACATAGCTGCACACCAGAATCACCAGAAGTGCTTATAAAAAACAAGGATTTCACTGGTCTAAGTTAAAGCTTCAGAAGCTACATTAAAATAACACCTCCAGCAGTTGATTTAGGTTTCCATGCTTGAGAAGCACAGCTTTATACTATGCTATACTTTGAAATATTGACTCTCTTAACCACATGTCCAATAGGACTTTGAATATTTGTCCATAGTTCCACCCATCACCCTTTCCCTGTTCTCCTCTGTCTCTTGTCAGTGTAGATGAGGAGTGGGGTGAAAGGGTGGGGACGGGTTAAATTCGTAAGTTGTTTTTCCCAGGCTACTATATTAAATCTGACTTCTAGATGGGTCTAGTCAATGGGAAGTACTGGTAGGGTTTTAAATAGCAGGGAAAGGAAGAAAGACCAGGGTATTCCCACCATCACTACCACCACCGTTCCTACACTTCCACCACAGCCCTGTACCTCCACTTCTGCTGCATTTAAGGTTGTGGTCTTGTCTCTTCCATGGCTTCCCCTCTACTAGACAACACTTCCTCCATGGTTCTAGCCCCAGATGGGCATATCCTACTAGAAAGCCCTAACTTCTGGGCTCTCGCAACCCCAAACCTTTTCTTTCCTTGGGCTTTGGAGAGCCCTGGAAGTGGAAGTAGTTTTTGGCTGCTGATGATCAGTGGGTTGCCTCACAGACCTGTGTTTGGCTTCCCAGTCTCCCATCATCCATGTAAACAATTCTCTGTATTAAATTCTTTCAATGTAAAAGCATACAGTGGAATTTAACCAGACCATGTCTGAGGCTGTGTGGTTAGTTAAAAGGAGACCAATATATTTCAGATACCAGCCACATATATAATAAAGTAGATATTTCAGATGATAGTTGAATAAGTAGCAAAGGTGCCTATAAATATGTAGAAATATGATTTGCATCTTTCACCTTCAGAGGGCCAACACAGTGGTGCATTAGAGTAGAAGTAAGTTTCATTATTGCCTAGAGACACAACATACTATTCTCAGAAAATAGCTTTAGACTGACAAATATTTTAACATGTTTGATTGAAAGCCTATGTTCTCCATAATAATACATGAAAAAGTTAGTTTTGGTCTAAACTTCTGATCAGAGAAGTTACTGATCATTCTATCTTCAAAGAAGCTTCATGTGGCACCTCCAGGTTGGAAAAGTTAGGATCTACAAAATATAATCACAGATTACTAAAAGAGTTTTCTAGTATTGTTTGATTTGGGTATAGTTGATATCATTGCTATCACCAAGAGGTAATTATCTATTAGATTTGGTTGTATCCTAAATGTATTCCTAGAATGTGAGAGGAAGCATAATATAATTGAGACACTACTGATAACAAAATATTTTTATTTACTTTGAACACAGGCACTTAAAGAATACCTTTCATGAGAGGAGAAATGGAATATTTATGAAAACTTACTTATGTGGAAATTCTAAGAGATTATCTCTTCTATATTCTAAATATTCCTGTGGTTTATGTCACTGGTTATTATAGAGGGTTGGGTGAGATTTTTAGCTAATTACACTAAAAAATTGACTCTCTCTCTATATATATGTATATATATATATATCCTCATCAACTGCTAGAAACTTCTGAACTTAGAACTTTTTACCAATTAACAAGAAGTAATTTGGGACTTTGAACATTTACCAATTAGCAGGAATAACTAGGTAAAACAAATTCACCGAGTCATTTTCTTGAAAGAATGTTTATTACGTCTCACTATATTTATAAGTAATTACTCCTTCCCTGTTAGACTGAATACGCCATGAAAGCAGGAATCTTTGTGATCTTGTTGATCTCTATCCACAGTACTTAGGAGGGTGCCCGGCACAGAACAAATGCTAAGAAGATATTGGTAGTGTTGAAATAGGTTAAACATAACTGAATTGAATTGAATTGAATTAATTAAGAGGATTGAGTTTTTAATTTAGAATTTGTATGGGAATCTTTGTAGGGCATCATGAAAGTTCCTAATATAAACAATGTTCTCTACTTCCCTGTCCTGGAAAAAAAAAGAGAGAAAGAATATGAGATTTTTCAGCTATCTAGCCAAAGTCAAGAGACCAGGAACGGAATGATAGCAAGGCTTGTTTGTGTGGCTTACCCAGTGGTTACTGAATTGATTCTTTGCTATTCGCACCTTTGACCACCATGACCAAGAAGAAAAACTATTCTTAAAATGGATTCCTCTTTAAGATACCAAATTATTTTTCACAAAGTGCGAGAAAGTAAATGATGAGTAAAAAAAAAAAAAAAAAAAAAAGAGGTTACAGTATTAATATTATTAATATATTACAGTATTAGAAATATACATACACCTGACAGCTATGCACACACAAGTATCCTTTAGATAAAAAAGTACAACAAACTATTGAAATGTCGCAGCTGTAGATAAGGTCGACAAAATAAGATAATACGTAGGCATGCGTGTACTGGATCATTCTATTGTCAATTTCATAAAGCTGGGAACTATGTGTTCCAGAATGCCCTCCCATATATGTTTCCAGGTTAGAGTTGTGCAAAAGAGAAGGCTGTGTTAGATCTGAGAAGCAAAAATTGAGCAATGCTGTCTTATTCCATTCAGGCTGCTCTAATAAAATACCATGGACTGGGAGGCTTATAAACAACAGAAATTTATGTCTCAGAGTTCTGAAGACTGGGAAGTCTAAGATCAAGGCACCAGCAGCTCTGGTGTCTGATGAGGGCCCACTTCCTCAGAGACAGCCATCTTCTTGCTATGTCTTCACGTGGCAGAAGAGGTGAGGGATCTCTCTGGAGTCTCTTCTACGGCACCAATCTCATCATGAGGGCTTCACTCTCGTGACCTAATCACCTTCTGCCTTGGGTTGAATGTCCCCCCAAAACTTAGTTCCCACTGTGACAGTGTGAAGAGGCTGAGAAATCCTATTATGGTAACTGAAAAGTGGGGCCTTTAAGAGGTGATTAGGTTGTAGGACCTTGCCTTAGTGAATGGATTAAAAATGGGGGTCAGGGGTGTGGTCCTGAGGGCTTTAAAAAGAAGAGCACATGAAAGGTTAGTCTCTCTCTGCTCCTCCATTTTCTACCATGTGAGATCCCTGGGTCACTGTTGCCACCACCAAGAACCTCACCAGATGTGTTCCCTGGACTTTGGACTTCCTAGCCTCTGAAACTGTAAGCAATAAATTTCATTTTCTTATAAATTACCCAGTTCTAGGTATTTTGTTATAAGTAACAGAAACAGACTAATACACTTTCCAAACATCTCACCTCCTAATACTATCACCTTTGTGGTTAGGATTTAAAATATGACTTTGGGTGGGACATTCAGTTTATTGCACATGGCCATCGTGCTCTGAAGGACTTCAAGGTCTGATACTGTAGTGGACAGACCCAGAGGTGCCCATCTGGGTCCGTTTTGTCATCCTTTTTTCATCCCACCACCAGTTGCTTACCTGTGCACCCACAGAGGTGTTATCTGTGCAAAAGGAACAGCTACGCATAGACCAATGCCCCCTTTGGTGACCTCATGAAGCAGCTCATTTGTCAAATATCCTGAAAGTTTCTACTTGCCCCCCTGTGCTAGTGCATTAGGAGATGGATTATTAACTTCTCTCTAATCCTCCAGCTCCCCCATCTGGATTTTACTTTTTCAGCTCCTCTTGCAATTGCATAATAAATATTTTATCACACATCACTCATAGTGGTTCTGCTTTTCTAACTGAACCTGACACAATGGATTTCTGATGCCAGACACTATTGTTAGCATGTATGTCTACTCCAGTTTCATCTAATTAGAAATCAATAGCTGTTGATAATAGTAATTTTATCTTCATTTTAAAGGATTTGTAAAATAAAATTTGCTATCCTTTCAGTAAAATACCACTTTATTTAAATTCAGATACTAAATAATTTCTAAATAACCTTTATACTTTTAAATACTAATAATAAATAAATTGAAATTAAAAGTGATTCTAATTATTTATATGTCAATATCAAATGTCATTTTAGACATTTCATTTTCATTTTTTAAATATTTGCCTTTGTAATGAATGTATATTTGTTTAATATATATTAAGTAATATAACTGATATTGGGGGGGAAGTGTACATTTTATCTCTTTCTCTTTTTAATGTCTCACTACAAAAAAAAAAAACTATATCCAAAAACAAAGAAAAAGTGGACAAAGAATCAGAGATCATTTAACCTAAAAGAGGCTCAAAGTTAATTTACCATATCTGTTTTCCCATTCCTATAATTGCACTCACCCATTGTGTATAGATACTTGATACTTATTAGACTGTAATATTCTTAAGAATTTAGTTGAGAATAAGAATTGCATCTTATCAATAATGCTATCCCCAGTCTCTACCGTAGTACCTGACACATAGTTGGTATAACATATTTTGAATAAATGAATGAAAAGGTTGGCCAACCCCTGCCTTCTGTCAGATTCTCCTTTACAGTTACTATCGCTGCATAACTAATTATTCCAAAACTTAGCAGCTAAAAACAAAAAGTGATTTAATGTCTTTGATTGTTTCTGTGGTTCAGAAATTAATTAGTACCACAGCTGACTGGACGGTTCCAGCTTGGGATCTCTCATGATATTATAGTAAGATGGTAGCTGAGAATGGGATCATCTCAAAAGTTTCTTCATATCTTTGTCTCGTACAGTGTTGGGAATATTCAAACAGCTGGGGCTGGATTATTTGTGGCTCCTTATGCACCTTGCTGCTATATCTTCACAGTCTCCCCATATGATCTCTCATGGTGGCTTAAGTTGTAGTCAGACTCCTTAATGATGTCCAGTACTCCCAAGGTATATAACCTGAAAGAGATATAGGAAGGTGCTGTATCACCTTTAATCATCTAGCTCAGGAATTATATCACATGTTGTTATCCCCACCCCTTTCTATTCATTAGAACTGAGTCACTCAATCTATTAGAACAAATATTGAGTCCAATCTATGTTTAAGGCAAGAAGAAGTAGGTTCTGCCTTTTATGGAAAGAGTATCGAGAAACTTGAATAGTGGTTTTAAAACCACTACATACCTTATACATTTTAATTCAGGCAAAAAGCTGATGCTTTCTTAAATCACACTGTCCTTCAATTTTCATTCTTTATTATAAAATCAAAACTGAAAGCTTTCCAATATATTTACAAACACAGAAAATGGTTATCAACAATATGAGTGCATTTCACTTGCATTTAGTCCCAAATTTCCATTTAAGTCCATCAATATACTTCTTAATGTTAAGGTTCTAACCTTCTGTGTTGGGAGTCTTATAATATGCAGGGCCATTGAATAGTAAGGTGTCTGCAAAGGACAGACAGTTCAGATGGGGCCCAGCAAAGTTTTAAGGCATGGACATACATCACTTCTGCTGGATGGTTCATGAGCATAATGCAAGTTTCTGCTAAAGCCTTCACCAGAGAGCAAAAAGAAGATTTTAAGGTAACCTCAGGAGCTTACTCCAATGGCTAAGAGTAGTTGTCAGTTATTGACTCCACCCAGCGTGCTTCCTTAAATCTGTCAAGAGACAATGTTGGGCTGTCTCTCAACACTTGCTTTCAGATTTCCATGTGGTCCATCTTCCCAGTTTAGCCTCTGCTTAGTTCAACCAATTCTCCATATTGTACATATGACTTACTGTGTAAGCCTGAAGTGAAATTCTCAGAGTGAAACAATCTGGATCTTCCAACATTCTCTTTTCTGTTTGTTTTCGTAGCATCAACTCTATGCCCTACTGACTTCAATGACTTTTCTTTTGATAGTCAAGAGCCTTTTCATTCATTAAACAAATCCATATTAATTGCCTTCTGTACACCAGGCATTATTTTACATATTTGGGATATAGTAATAAACAAAGCAAATATCTTTGCTCTTAACTCTACAATTAACATAACAAATAAGTAAATTATGTAGTGAGAAGTGATGTGTATAAAATGTAAAATAGAGCAGAGTAAGGCTGATCAGAGTGGGAGAGGGGAGGGTAGGTTGCATACCAAAAGCTCTGCTCTCAAAACTATTTTCTTTGATACATGCTTCAAGACAAGAATATTTCAGGAGTAAAAAACCTAAACTTTTGTTCTTTCTTTCTCATTCTCACAACTCCTCTAATGTTCCTCAAGGCAATGTATTATCTCCGCCTGCTAAAGGCAAGAGTGTTTTGCAGAGGTGTGGAAAAGAAAGGCACACAGATTAATATTTCAGCATGCTCTCTCACTATACCAATGTTACAGCCAACGAATACCAAAAACAAGGATCTTTTTACAGCTAGTACATTCCTCACTCATACTCACTAAGATATAACTTATTTAGTTATTTTTAAATAATTCACTTCAAGAAGGAAAAATCATAAAAGTGTGCAAAATGACCACCAACCCTTTGGAAATGAAAAACTGTCCTGCTAATAAGGTGACTACATGTCTACATTAACACAATCACTTGAAATTGCAACAATGCTACATTGAACACATCAACATATATAATAATCTATAAGAAAAATCTGCCCTGAGTTTCTGTCATAAAATCATTCTGAAAAATAAAAATAAAAGCACAGAAAAACCATGAGCAATATAAAAAAAAATCAAAGATTGATTTTTCCATTTAGCTCTTTCTTTACAGATTACTGTAAGCTACAGTGCTGTGGAAGAAAAATTTATTGAAATAATTAAATGTTTTTCCCCCATTTTCACACTCCACCCTATTTCATTCTTTGTAAATCTTTGTCTCAGACACAGGGAGTGATAGAAAAGCATAAAGAACCTGAAATCAAAATACTGGCTGTGTTTTTAAAAACTCAGTCTTTTGACAAGGCAAAACTAAGTGTGTATCTATGAGTGAGTCTGTGGATGGGCAAAGAGAGGAGAAGAAAATGTTGTTGGAGGCAAGGGGAGAGAATGAAAGAGAATACACCAAGCTGGAAAGGGAAGAGAGGTCTATGGATGGCGTTGCGAGAGTAACAAGAACCCATATAGCACCATGTTTTGACAATACACTGATAAGGGCATAGAAGTCAGAGGGAATGGTTGTATAATGTGCATTGGAGCCAGGTTTAAGGGAAAGGGTGTCAATATCATCACAGATGTTATACCACCAATGTGCATTGTGGCAAAATAAAAATTTTAAATTGTTAAGAAAGATAATTCTCATACAAATAAATAGTGAGCACATGTCAAAGACTGTAACTTAGCTCATTAATGAGGTATCATCAGGATGACAAAGTTGGTTCAAAAGGTAATGAAACTCATACACACATAGTCAATAAAAAACAAATAGTGAATTCAGGAATAAAATTACTGAATTACAAAACCAGTTAATATTGTCTTACTGGACAATGAAAAAAAACCTCTGGAATTACATTATTTTTGGAACAGAAATAACTTATCTCTCCTCACAATAAAACATTTCCATCGTATCATTTGTTTGTTTTTATAATATCTATTTTTATAGAGTTTATAAAAGATCTTGGTCAATAGTAAATACTAAACCAAATAAATATACCTCCTTCTAGAGGGTCAGAAAGCCCTTTTTACACAGAGCCCCAGCATAACAATGAAGATCACATAGTCCTTTTTTTTTTTTTTTTTGCATTTCTTCCAAATTTTGAGATGTGTGTGTGTGTGTGTGTGTGTGTGTTTTATAGGTAGAAGCTATAGACCCACCTAGATTAAGGGAAGAGCTAAAGGATTAGAAACAATGGATAGGTCAGCAGGAAGTATTTGAATAATTATACAGGTGGATACCTGGAAACCTTGGTACACTCCTAGGAGGAAAGACAAATCCAAATGACTACAGTTAATTTTTTCATCAACTAGGCAGGAAAGGGATCTGGATACGGCCTTAGCAAAGAGTAATAATGAATAAATATGATACTTTTGCACAACCTAATATGCTGCTTAAGATTCATTCTCCATAACTAATAGCACAATTACATCATGAGATGTCAAAGACTGACAAGAGAAACACAAGAACACAGAAGAAAATCAATATAAATGACCTCCTTCTGTCTCTCTTAAAAATGGCTGTACTTGCTATTGGTTGTGTTGTTACAGTAACAATGTAGACCAAATGAGAATTAATTGGAAAAAGGATCATAATATGATAAAAGATGCCCAGCCTAACAGAGATTGTAAAACGTTTGCATCTCTGATTTTGGCTTAAGAAATCAAATATCCTGACCCTATGAGAGTCACCAGGCTGACCTACATTTTCCATGTTTCCAGACCACACCAGCTTAACACCCCTCAATCTGAAGCTGAAGTCAAGGTGGGAAGGGGAACATGGCTACAAATGGTGTCCTGGTATGACAAAAGAGCAAATTGTTATACTTTTCTCTTGTTATCGTTGATTGTGTTGTATCAAGGGGCCCTCTCACAACTCTTCTCTTCCTTACTCAACTGTGATACCCCAGCAAGTTATTTAACTCTAAAGGCCAGAGTTTTCCTATCTATGAAACAAAGGATCAGCCTCCAGCTCTTTCCAGCTCTTACACCTGGCCACTAAATTCTTTATTGGAGCAGGGCTAGCTAGCATTTGAAAGCCAAACTGTTGATGAAGCAGCCAAAACCTAGAGCAATACTGAGAAATGTCTATTTTTTAGAACCATTCCCTAAATATCAAAATAAACTAGAATAACTTTTAATTATACAAAGTGAAATTAAATTTAAGTGTTCAAAAGCATAACTTTGAAGAAACCAAAAGTTGGTTGCAAAAAGAAAATTATCTTAATAGTCTTTAAAAATTCACTGCATTCAAGGGAGAGAGTGTTTTAAAAACTAAACAAATACACTTACACATACAAATCCCATTTTAAAACTCATTTAAAGGCAAATTAATAAACTATACAAATGACAAAAAGAAAAAAACAAGAAGAAGGAGGAGAAGGAGGACGAGAAGAAGAAGAAGAAGAAGAAGAAGAAGAAGAAGAAGAAGAAGAAGAAGAAGAAGAAGAAGAAGAAGAAGAAGAAGAAGAAGAAGAAGAAGAAGAAGAAGAAGAAGAAGAAGAAGAAGAAGAAGAAGAAGAAAAAGAAAAAGAAACATTTGGATACAACTCAAGAACTTCTAGACTAATATAGACAGGTAGGTAAATGGAGAGAATTAGATTTTTTTCATCCAGCCTGACTTGAACTTCTCTTTTAATAAGTCCGTTGTGTTATACAGAAATCATAGTATTCTGGATACCTTGTTTATTGGCAGAAACTTCTGTAGCAAGTGCTTATTTTTTTCCCCAGTATTTCATTTGCAGTAAATACAAATTCTCTTCCCATTGGAGTTGAGAGGCAAAAGGTCAGATAGCCTGGTCACCTTTCAATATTCTTAAGTACGGACGGTCTTCTGTAAACATCAAAAGCAAAGCCTTCACAGCATTCGGCAAAAAATAAACAATGAAGCTCATACTTATTCTACAAATCCTGGAGAATTTCCAAGAACTCGGTGATCTCAGTCATCAAAGGAACTGCAGGCGTATGGAGACAGGCCTCAGGAGTACAGACCTTCCATGAAGGAACATGAGATTAAATGATAATTTTCCATAGACACAGGTGCTCCAGAAAAATCCAGCCAGTACAAAAACTTGTAAGTTCTCAGAGGTACATTTTCAATGTTGTGTGCAAGCCATTTAGCTGCCTGTCTTCCATTGACGTTAATGGTGGCTATGGCAGTTAAATACTAATTTGCCACTTTTGAGCTGGACCCTACAGGCTTCTTTTCTTGCTATCAGAGTTCATTTTGTTGCTGATGGGGAATGTGTGGGGGGGGGCGTGGGGTAAAGGAGTCATTTGGCTTGTAATATCAGGCATAAATTCATTCAACCAATGCCCATTTAAAAAGTTTGAGATGCCAGTTGCCTAAATTTTTGCAGAGACTGAACTGTATATAAATGTACATGGTTTTGTTAGAGCAGCAATAGAATGCTTACTTATTTTCTCAGAATCACAAAACTTTAGAAACATTTTCTAATATTTAATCCACTAATAGTTTGGGCAACATCTATATTAATATTTATTTCAGTGCATTTTCCATTAATCCTTTTCGGGTTCTTTGCTTCTTGTACGTCAACTAAAAGCAGTAAACTCTCTTCCCAGAAAGAAGCACATCTATTCAAATTTATTACCACAATTTCATGGGGTTTTCAGATTCCCTGAAACCCACCCATGGATATAATCCCCATTTTAAGAATCCCTAATCTAACAGACGCACCTAAGTATCATAAACCATTCTTCGTGTTTGCGGTGTAAGAGAAGTAAATAAAATTGGAATAAATGGCTTAAATAAAGCTATTTTATTTTTCCATTGCTACTGCTTTATTCATATAACGAAAAGAACCTCTCAAGTTTACCATGTTGCCTATTGTGTGGTATAGGATATATTCATATACAAAATAATGTGGCCACTTTAATGAAACCGATTAGTCTGCCAGTGAATTCAGTAAAAACAATTAGCAACCAATAAGTTAGCAAGTATTCATTTTCTCTAGTTAACTTACCAATGCTATCTGTTCAGTACAACTTATGTTTGATGAAGCTAATTCACATTTTTTGACAATTCACTGCAAAAATCATTGTCAGGATTTTAATCTCTTATGAAACAGTAAACAGGTCATGCTTCCCTTCAGCAGCTCTAGAAACCATTTACTGAAATGACAATAGCAATAAATTACATACTTCCCAACTTGTATATTATGCTATGTCAAAGTCAAGGCTTTAATATCTGGTTAACATTTGCCTTTGATTGAATTCCTACCATGTTCAGGACACTCCATGGAGTAAGAAACAGAAGTAGAAAACTTGATTTCTGTCCTCAAGAGTCTTTACAATCTGGTTAGCAGATGGGGGAGGAAAGGACAGAACCTGTGGAAATACAAAAACACATCTACAAATGTAGAAACACTATCACAGCACAATATACTGCTGCTGTACAGAGTATTACACAAATGTTAAGGAACAAATGATCTGGGAACTATGACAGAAAAATATTTTCATTCAGAACAAGTATAATGAGCTTTGGAGGGGATGGGAAGCACGATTTGGAGAGTAGCAATTTTGAAAGCATTCTATTTCTAATTTAATGTGAAATTCCTCACAGTTAGAAATGCTAAGTGACTGGACAATGTGTATTTGAATGCATTTGAAAATATAACTGAGAATGCCTCTAGAAATTAGGACATTTAGAGTCTACCAATGTGAAAGGTCACATATCTGAACAGGAATTGTCCTGTCTAGCTACTATCTTCTGTGTGCTGTTTGCTCTGACCACACTGAGTTCTAAGACGGTGAGAGCAAACATTGAAAGGGTCTCCTAGGTCAAACACCCCTACTGATGTCAGAAGGAATTTTTACTTGAGACTTTATGTAAAAAACTAAATGATTAGTAAATCAGAACTTAGCCCACATTGTTAATTATATACATCAGGTTATTTTAATATATGTTAATAGTAATATACAGATAGATAGCTATAGAGATATTGACATAGACAAAGACATAGACATAGATATAGACATATACTTGGTCACAGTGGTCAATCTGTTAATGACACCCTAAACTAGATGTGGCTAAGGAATTTTTGTTTAGATTCTGATAAAATACTGATTACAAACATGAAAGTGTCAGGTTCCCAAACTGGAAAGATTCTAATATAGAGAATCTGAGTATCCTCTCGCTCTCTCTTTTTTCTGAACTCCCAGTGCTACTTCTTGCCCTGAATGTTGTTACTTTCTTTGCCTCTACTACCAAAAGATGAAGGGAAGATTGTCCAAAAATACGAGATAGGACCCCAGGAAAGAGGCTGTGTGCAATAGTAGTGAGCTTCCCATCAAGTAGTTGTGATATTTACTGTTCTTATGACAGTCGGGGCTGTACCCACAGTGAGTAATAACCACTATATAAACAAAAGTTCTTCCAACAGAGGGTTTAAAAAGCAGTTAGATGTTCTCAAGGGGAGAAGTGCTTAAAAGTAAGGAAATCACTTTTCATTACTAAACCCTATGTGTAATATGTTCTTTGCTATGCAAGAAAGTATTAATTCTTAGCTCTACAAAGAATCTTAATACCAGTTCAAATGACACCAACACCAAAGGTATGTGTTAATAATGTCATTACAAGAAATGGATAAGTAAAGAAAAATTACAGTTAGGCAATTTCCCAAATATTATTATGAAACATCCACAATGATTTTCCAAAGGTAATTGATTTGCTTTTTTTTTAAATGATGGTCATAAAATGTTTCATGCTACTTCAGATTTATATTAAAAGGATGAAGCAATATCTTTATTACTGATTAGGAAGCAATACACAGTTCATTTTCTCTTCAGGAATTTTCTCTGCTCTGGTCTTCATTCAATAGAAGACACAGAAATTTGACATATCAAATTCATTCATCAGAATATAAATTGCCTCATAAATGCTCTCACTGATCTTTTGATTGGCAGATAGTACCATGCAAGGTGGGAGGAACTGGTGATCATCAAATGTCAGGAAATTGAATGATATTTGATGAAGTCTAGATTCTTTAATTTTATTAAATTCCCAGAGGTAGAGACCACCTTTTATTCATCTCCTAAGAAACCCATCCCTGTGCTGTGTCCCTTAAATATTCTTTTAAGAATTTTCTTCTCAAGGAATACTAACAAGGCTAACCATTTTACTAGACCACATTTCCAGTGAAAATAGTGTTACTTTATCCCAAGAAAGACGTGAAGCCAGCTACCCATTGTAAAATAAATATAATCCGAGAGTTGTTAAAGTGATCATTTATAATGATAATAATGATAAAACATTTGCCACACGTCAAGATTTATTTGGCTATAAACAAATTAGAGTCACAGAAGTCAAGATTTATTTGACTGTACATAAATTAGAGTCACAGAACAGTGTAAAACAGGGTATAAAGGGCACAACCAGTATTCTATTAATCATTAACAGAAACAAAATGTTAAGTTTTAGCCTTGACCCAAATTTACTATCATTTTCCCCACGGGAATTAAAGGATTAAACATTATTAAAAGCTAATTAAAATTTGTATCGCCCTCTGACCTGTGCTTTTATACTTGTTTCCTGGTGGACCATTGACTGAAGCTAATTGGCAAGTATTTCAATGAAAGACAAATCCTTTACAAACACTAGTATCCATAAAAATCAACTGAGGTGCTTGTTAAGAATATGGCTTGTTGAAGTCCACCTTCAGAGATTCTGATTTGGTTGTCTAAGGCACAGGTCTGGAAAATTTTTAAAGCAGTTCTCTCTAAGTAGGTATCCACGATGAACGCACTGAAAAACATTTTACGAAGAGCAGCTCTTAGGTAACGGCTATGTTTAAATACATAACTTGATGCAAATAACTACAATAGCTTCTTTTCAGGATTTCCTATGCTTAGACTATCTCCAAAACTCCACAAACACCTCAACACACAGAAATAAAGAATAAAATCCAATCTGTACAAGAATCCATATACAATTCTATTTACCTTCATGAAAAAATGTTATTTTGAATTTGTCCTCTTAGTGTAGTAGTACCCAAAGGATGGTAATTCAATGTTATCACATAAACATCCTCCAAAAAAATAGATGAGCCATATACGTATATATATCCATTGCTTTTAGGAAACTTTCCATCATTCTGCACCCACTCTCACTAGGAAAGATGATATAATTTGCGTAAAAGTGGAGCCATGGACTATAAAACATCTAGGACTAAAGTCTACTACCCACATTCTTTCTAATAGGCTATAAAAAGCACTTAAAGAAAAAGAAGTGTTCCATTTAAATTAGCATAAAACAGTAGGCAATAATAGTCTTGAAAGATCCAAAATGAAGGCAATAACAATCTAAACAGATTTCCAAAGAACAAGAGCTATAAATACTATTTGTGCAGTGGGTATTATTATGTATGACATTATTTGAGTCTCACAATAATTGTGCAAGAATAGAAATATTTGTATTTTATTCTATCAATAAACTGAAGCTTATAAAGATCAGGGGCTTTGCTCATTAGCACATTATTTGTAAACAGAAGAACAGGGAATTGCATCTAGATTTCCTAGGTTCAAATTTTATAGCAAAATCCCAATTTAAGGTCTTGAAGTTTCTGAAACTTCTAATGCAATAATTCTTAAACTCAGTTATGCAAGCCACCAGTAATGTATTACACAAATAATTGAGAATAATTTTTTTAAAAAGTATGTAAGATTTTATGTTATTTCTATTTTAAGGGTATCCTTGATTACATACATGGGTATTTTTTTTAATTGGCAGAAGAAAAGATGGATATGCAGTTAGAGTAAATCACAGATAACCCACATCAAACCTATCCTGATAGGTTTTCCACATGTATGTCACAATAAGGTAGCGAACGGTTGTCCTGATATAGCCACATATGTCCACTTAATGTTTAGACTTCAGCACTTATAAAACTACAAGAAAAATAGCTCAAAGCTATGCCTTTTGATAGAAAGAACAAATTACTGAATAATAGTACTAATAACCAGCTTATTTAAAGAGGAAAAGGAAGTCTCTCCTCCTCATTCCAAGTTACCATCTGTCTTTGAAAACTTGGACTAGACTCTGGCAGCATTTTTCTTCTCCAAATTTTCTCTTCCAGGTCTCCAATAAAAACGTAGAGCATCTAGAAGAATCTTAGCCACATAGTAGTTCTTCAATACATATGGGCTGAATTCTTGACAGAAAGATTTCATTGGCACCTTAAGGAATAGGAAGAGGAGAATGAGGAGATAGTTGTTATTATTATCTTCAGTTTACACATGAAGACCCTAAGGCTTGAAGAAGTTAAGTAAGGCAACATAGCTTTAAGGAATGGAGTAGAAATCTAGGTACTGGTGGCCACACTACAGAGCTCACACCCTAAACACTGCATCACATCATCTTGCTGTTTACTTTTTCCTTGCTCTCCAAATTGTTTAAACAAGCACGGCGCCCCCTAAGGGAAAAGATGAGAGATGATTCTAAAGGGTTTCAAGTGATTTTCCAAGAGCAAAGTCTAGCCAGAGAATTACAGAATGTTGAAAAGGATTTCAGATAGCATCAAGTCCAGGCCCACCAATAGTCATTTTGGAGCTATTACATAAAAGAGCAAATATCCTCAGAGAAGTTAAGCTGCTTGTTCAATATCTTAGAGCAAATTAGTAGCTCACAACTCAGGTCTCCTGACAATTAATTCAAATCACTATTCCCACCTCTCCAGAGGCCTTGATTTATATGGACTGTAATGGATCCAGTACGGTGTTTAGATATATATCAATGACCCTACAGTTTCCAAACTAATCTTTAGTTGCTCCTATTTTCCTGGGACCAAACTAGGTGGGCTTCTCACCCACTCCATTGGGCAAAAATTTGTAAGATGTATTCTTTGTTTCCTTCACCCCTAGTTTATTGTACAATTTCATGATGCAGTCTCTCAGGATTAGTTCTTGATATATTTATAGAAGCAAAATGAATTTAGAAAGTCCTCTTCTCTCTCCAACTCAACTCATTTTCATGAATATAACCCTGATGACTCAAAATGCTACCCTGTATGTTAAGAGTTGAATATTAGCTTTGCTTAGCATCTGCTATGGATTGAATGTGTCCCCCAAAGATTCATGTGTTGAAATTTTAATCTACATTGTAACAGTGTTAAGAGGCTGAGAAATCCCATTACAGTAATTGAGAGATAGCACCTTTAAGAGGTGATTAGATTGTGAGGACTGTACCCTTGAAAATGGATTAATCCATTAATGTTTTAATGGGTGGTAATGGGCATGGTTCTGATGGCTTTGAAAGGAGAGCAAGTGAGGAGGTGAGCTCTCTTTTGATCAGCCCATTCGCACCATGTCACAACCTGCGTCACTGTACAGAGTCACCACCAAAGAGGCCCTCACCAAGATGTATTCCCTGGACTTTGGACTTCCTAGCCTCCAAAACTGTAAGAAATAAATCTCATTTCTTTATAAATTAGTCAGTTTCAGATATTCTGTTACAAGCAACAGATACAGAGTAATACAGTTTTCTTGCTAATATAGTCCCAATCATCCCTCAAGTTAGACAATGCCCCTGGCTGAAGACAGGGAAATCAGAAACAAATAAATGGAAATAAAGTACATTACTGTATTTCAGAAATAGTAGCACTTTCACCACAAAGAATTAGCTTAAATTTCAGGCTGTAGTCAGTCAATATGAAGAAAAATCATGGCTTACCCTCAACTTCATGCAGGTTTCTCTAAAAAGCCATGAACTCACTCAATAGCTAAGTTTCCAGTGTCTAAGAAAGTGTGTATAAATTTAGAGACCAGCTGGACATTTCCTTGTCTCCTGACCTCACTGGACCCCAAATAAGAAGAATAAAATCCTTACTTTGAACCTTTGCTGAATCTCCTAAACCTAAAAGGGGATTTTACAAATAGGTCCTAGGAATGAATAATCTGCAGATAGCCAATTTGTTATTCTTCAGGTCTTCAATGGAATGTAAAATTTCTACTCTGATCATGCAAAAGATAAAGATATGTATAAGTCCCTTTATGAAAGATCCCCTTTACCCAGACTGTTTTTGCAATCAATTAGCACATTTCAGTTAGGGCAATTGCAGTTTAAATAAGTTCAGGCACCAAGAAATTCCTTCAGCTGATTTTTTTTTTTAAGCCAAATTTTGTGCCATTACAAAATGAGGAGTTGATGTGGTATATCACATTTATTGATTTGCATATGTTTAATCATCCTTGCACCCCTGGAGTGAATTACACTTGATTGTGGTGCGTAACCTTTTTGATTTGCTGTTGAATTCTGATTGCTAATATTCCGTTGAGAATTTTTGCATCTATGTTAATCTTGGATATTGGTCTGTAGTCGTCGTCGTCGTCTTCTTCCTCCTCCTCCTCCTCCTCCTCCTCCTCCTCCTCCTCCTCCTCCTCCTCCTCCTCCTTCGTTACTTCTTTGTCTGATTTTGGTATCAGGATGATTTTGGCCTCATAGAATGAATTTGGGAGAATGGCCTCTGTTTCAATTTTCTGGAATAGTTTGAAAAGGATTGGTGTTAATTCTTCTTTAAAGATTTGGTATAATTCAGCAGTGAAGCCATCCAGTCCTGGGCTTCTCTTTATTGGGAGACTGCTGATTACTGCTTCAACCTCATTGCTCATTTTTGGTCTGTTCAGGTTTTTTCTTCTTGATTCAGTCTTGGTAGTTTGTATGTATCCAGAAATTACAATTTCATCCAGATTTTTTTTTGTTGGAGTATACTTGTTCATAACAGTCTCTAATGAGTCTTTGTATTTCTGTGGTATCAGTTGTAATGTCTCCTTTTTCACTTGTGAATTTTATCTGGGTCTTCTCTCTTCTTTGTTTAGCCTAGTTAGTGATTTGTATATTTTGTTTACCTTCTAAAAAAAGCAACTTTTTGTTTCATTGATCTTTTGTATCTTTTTATCATCTCTATTCCATTTAGTTCTGTCCTAATCTTTATTATTTCCTTCCATCTACTAATTTTAGGATTGGGATGTACTTGTTTTTCCAGCTCTTTGACATGTGACATTAGATTGTTTATTTGAAATCTTTTTGTTCTTTTGATATATTTAGGCATTTGTTGTGATAAACTTCCTTCTCAGTACTGCTTTTTAATATCCCATAGGTTTTGGTATGATGTGCTTTTATTTTCATTTGTTTCAATTAACTTTTTTATTTCCTACTTAATTTCTTCTTTGACCCATTCTTCATTCAGAAGAATGTTGTTTAATTTCCATATGTTTGTATAGTGTCCAGTGTTTTGCTTGTTATTAATTTCTAGTTTAATTCCATTGTGGTCTGAAAAGATATTTGAAATAATTTCAAATTTAAAAAATTTGTTGAGATTTCATTCATCACCTGTCATGTGGTCTATCCTGCAAAGTATTCCATGTGCTGATAAGAAGAATGTATATTCTGTTGTCAGATAAAATATTCTAAAGATGTTCATCAAATCCAATTGATGTAAAGTGTAGTTTAAATTCTGTGTTTCTCTGCTGATTTGTTGCCTGGATGATCTGTCCAGTATTGAGAAAGGAGTGTTGATGTCCTCAACTATTATTGTATTAGGGTCTCTCTCTCTCTCTCTTTAGGTCTAATAATATTTGCTTTATATTTCTAGGTGCTCCAATGTTGGAGTAAGTCCATATATACTTATGATTGCTTTATCCTCTTGCTGGATAGATCCCTTTATCATTATATAGTTACTTTCTTTGTCTTTTTTAATGGTTTTTGGTTTAAAGTCTATTTTATTTAATAAAAGAATAGTTACTCCTACTCATTTTATGTTTCTATTTCCATAGTATATCTTTTTCAATACCTTCACTATTAGTCTGTGTGAGTCTTTATAGGTGAAGTGAGTTTCTTGAAGGCAGCATAGATTTGGGTATAATTTTTTAATGCATTAAGCCAGTCTATGTCTTTTGAGTAGGGAATTCAATTCATTTACATTTAGGGTTGTAATTGAGAGACATTGCCTTATTTCTGATATTTTATTGGTTTTTTTAATGATTGTTTTATGTATCTTTTGTCCCTTTTTTTCCCTGTTATTGTCTTTGGTGTTTGTTGTTGTCACTGTTGTTTTTGTAGTGGCAAGATGTAGTTTCTTTCTCTTTCTCACTTGCATATCTATCTGCCATATCAGTAAGTTTTGTTCTTTCTCATGTATTCACAGCAGTGATTATCATTTTTGGATTTTAGATGTAGGACTCCCTCGAGGACTTACTGTAGGGCAAGTTGTGTAGTGGTGAACTCCTGCAGTTTTTGTTTGTCTTGGAAATACACAATTTCCCCTTCTTTTCTGAAGGATGGCTTTGCTAACTATAGTATTCTTGGCTGACAGTTTTTTTTTCTTTTATTACTTTGAAAATGTCACCTCATTCTCTTCTGGTCTATAAGGTTTCTGCTAAGAAGTCTACTGTTAGTCTGATGGGGACATGCTTATAGATGATTTGATGCTTTTCTCCAGCTGTTTTTAGGATTCTTTCTTTGTCTGTGACTTTAGACAGTTTGATGACAATGTGTCCCAGGGAGGACATTTTTGGATTAAATCTGTTTAGGTATACCTGAGCCTGCTGGATCTGAAAGTCTGTATCTCTCCCCATATCCAATATTTAGGATGTTCTCCACTATTATTTTGTTGAATAGGTTTCAATGCCTTTTCTTTTCTCCTCCCTTTCCAGAATACCCATGATTCAGATGTTTGTTCACATAAGGTTTTCCAATAGCTCTCTGAGATTTTTCTCATTTTTTAAAATTCTTATATCTTTTTTCCTGTCATCCTGGGTTATTTCAAAAAGATCATCTTTGAGTTCAAAAATGCTTTATTCTTCTTGCTCTAGCCTGTTGCTTAACCTCTCAGTAGTATTTTTTGTTTCACTGAATGAATTTCTCAGTTCCAGAAGTTCTGCTACCTTCTTTTCTAAGGTATCTGTCTCTTTGTATATTTCCTCCTTCATATCCTAGAATTTTTTTTTTCTCATTTCATTGAGTCATCTGAGCCTTCTTGTATTTCATTGAGTTTCCTTAAGATTGTTGCTCAGAATTCCTTTTCTGTCATTTCAAACATTTCCTTCTGTTAAGAGTCTGGTACTAGGGAATTTTTCTATTTCTTTAGTAGTGTCATTTTCTCCTCATTTCGAGAATCCCTGTGTTGATATATGGGCATCTGGTGGAGCAGTTGCTTCTTCTATTACTCTGGAGTGGCTTTTGAGGAGAGAGCCTCCTTGCTGTGGATGTGTTTTATATTGACCACTGGGTAGGGTGTTTTAGTTTTGGTTCTGGGTAGACTCAGTAGTGTAATCTCTGTGTGGTTACTTCTACCATATTCAACGTAAGAGTTGTCTATGTGTGCCTCTGTAGTAGTATGTTTTGTGTTGCTATAACAAAATACCTGAGACTGGGTAATTTATAAAGAACAGAGGTTTATTCAGCTTATGATTCTGGACAGCTGCATCTGGTGCATGCCTCAGGCTGCTTTTACTCATGGCAGAAAATGGCAGCCAGTGGTTGGTACAAGCAGATCACATGGCAAGAGGAAGCAAGAGAAAGAGAGGGGAGATGCCAGAGTGTTTTAAACAACCAGTTCTCATGGGAGCTAATAGAGCGAGATCTCACTCAGGCCTCCTTCCTCCAGGGACAGCATTAATCCATTCATGAGGAATCCACCCCCATGACTAAAACAGCTCCCAACACTGCCACACTGAGGATCAGATTTCCATATGTGTTTTGGTTGGGACAACACACCCAAACGCTATCACTTCACCCCTGGCCCCCTAAAACTCATGTCCCTCTCACATACAAAATAAAATCATTCCATCCCAACAGTTGCAAAAGTCTTAGCTTGTTCCAGCACCAACTTAAAAGTCCAAAGTCTCATCTGAGACCAATGGCAAAACTCCTTCAAGCTGCGTACCTGTAAAAATAAAAACCAAATTTATCTACTTCCCAGATACAATGGTGGAACACACATTGGGTACATATTCCCATTCTAAAAGAGAAAGAGAAAAATAGACTGAAAGAAAGGTGTAACAGGTCCCAAACAAGTCTGAAACCCAGAAGGGCAGGCATTAAATCTCAGAGCTGGCAAATCACATACCTTGCCTCCATGTTTGACCTCTTCTGCACACTTCTGTAGGGGCTGTGTCCCCAAGTCTTCAGGCAGCTCCACTTTTATGGCTTTCCTAATCTCAGGTGATACTTTAACTCTTGCAGGCAGGCATTGCATGCTAGTAGCTCCACAGGTCTAGGGTCTCCATGGTGGTCCCACTCTCATGGCTCCACTAGGCATGGCACTGATGGGGTTTCTTTGCTGTAACTCTGACCCCACATTTCCACTTGGCATTGCTCTAGTGAAGGATCTATGTGGTGACTCCGCCCCTGCAACAGATCTCTTCCTGGGTCCCCAGACTTGTCCAAATGTCCTTTGAAATTGGGGTGGAGGCTCCCAAGCTTCCACAGCTCCAGCATTCTACAAGCCTGCAGACCTAACACCACATGGACTCTGCCAAGCTTTCCAGCTTGTATTTTCCAAACCTGCATGTCCAACCACACCTGGGGTCAATTTACCCACAGCTGGAGTAGCCAAAGCAGCTGGGGTGCTGGTGCTCGAAACAGCTTCCCAAGGTTGTCCTGGGCAGGAGCCTATGGAGGGCTCCTCAGGCCTGTTCCCCAAGGACATTCTGTCTCCCTAGGTCTTTGGGCCTGAAATGGAAAGGCTGGCCCCAAAGGCTTTTGCAAGGTCTTCAGGGTTTCCCTCCACCCCCTTCTCCTGATAATCCTGTTCTTTTGCACTAATCTTCTTAGCTAAGGGTTGCTGGGCTGCACCACTGCATGCTCTCTGCATCTTTACTGCATGTCCAGGCTACAAATTTTCTAAATCTTTGTGCTCTGCTTCCCTTTTAAATTCTGGCTTTATGTCATACCTTTGCTGCCATAACTCAGTGTAGGCTGTCACAAGTAGCCATGCAGCTTCCTGAATGTTCTGCTGCTTGAAATTTCTTCCACCAAATACTCAGGTCCACAACTCTTAAGTTCCAACTTCCTCAAAGTACTATGGACAAAATGCAGCCAAGCTCTTTGCCAGTTCATAGCAAGGGTGATCTTTGCCCCAGTTTCCAATAAACTCCTTATTTAGATCTGATACCTCCTTAGAATGGTCTTTACATTCCATATTTCTATCAGCATTCTGCTCACCACCACATAACCAGTCTCTAAGACATTCCGAACTTGCCCTCCTCTTTTTGGCCTCTTCTGAGTCCTCCAAACTCCTTCAACCTTTGCCTAACATCCAGTTCCAAAGCCACTTTCATGTTATCAAGTATTCATTACAAGCAGCACTCCACTTCTCTGGTACCAGTTTTCTGTATTTGTCCATTTTGTGTTGCTATAACAGAATACTGGAGACTGGGTAATTTATAAAGAACAGAGGTTTATTTGGCTTATGATTCTGGGACAGCTGCATCTGGTGTGGGCCTCAGGCTGCTTCTACTCAAGGCAGAAGATGGCAGCTATCAGCAGATATAAGCGGATCACATAGCAAGAGGAAGCAAGAGAGAGAGGAGGGAGGTTCCAGGGTCTTTTAAACAACCAGCTCTCATGGGAACTAATAGAGTGAAATCTCTCTCAGGCCTCCCTCCCCCAGGGAGAACATTAATCCATTCATGAGGGATCCACCCCCATGACTCAAACAGTTCCCAACACTGCCACACTGGGGACCAGATTTCCATATGAGTTTTGGCAGGGACAACACATCCAAACTCTCTCAGCCTCCATGGCCTAGGAACTGGGGCATTCAGTGGTCTCTTGCTGAAGTGAGTGACACTATGTTGGGTCAGTGTGGATGTGGGTGAGATCTCAAGTTCATTGGAGAAATGACTAGGTGCCTTGTTGCTCCTTGGCTGAGATGGCTGACACTGAGTAGACTTGCTTGCATGACCTGATAGGTGCACTGAAGCTCCTCAGCTTGAATGGGTGACACTGAGCGGGGTTTCTCTTCCTCTTTCCTGCAGGCAGAGGCTGCTCCTGGGTCCTTGCTTTCCTGGTTGGAGGATGGGATAGTGGTGGCTGGGGATTTTCTTCTGCACTCTATTTGGCTCTCCCATGTTTTGGCACTCACTGGTGGTTTCACACATGTCCCTTCCCAGGTCAATGCAGTCATGTGGACTGTGTAAGTAGTTCCCACCATGGGTGCATGAACTCAGGTGTAACTTAATTTCCCATGTGGGTAGGGTGACTGGGTAGAAGTATTGTGCTCACTCACCTCTTTCTGGTGGCTCCACACGTGTCCCTCCCCAGGTCAATTCAGTCATGTGGGCTGTATGAATAGTTCCCACCACTGGTGTGCAGGGCTTTTTCACCACCTTCCTCTTTCCTGCTGCCTGGTAAAACACAGGAACACCTGGATCTGGTGGCACCCAGACTGGACATTGGTGAGGGGCAGGATGGACTGCCAGGTAGAGAGATGGGCAGCAATGGCCACAGAGCTCCAGGGCCGGGTGGCAGTGGCTGCAGCTTTGGCAATGGGGACTGGTATGGAATGCTATGTAGGGAGACAGGTGTCACTGGCCAAAGCACTCTGGGGCCAGCCGATGCTGGCTGGCAGCAGTGGCAGCAGTAGTGGTGGCAGCAGCAAGGAAGAGCAGAGAAGTATGGACTACTCTGTGGGTTGACAACAGCATATCAAAAAGCTTATACTTTATGATCATATGGATTCATCCCAGGGATGCAAGGATGGTTGAACGTATGCAAATCAATAAATATGATACACCACATCAATGAGATTAAGGACAAAAACCATATAATTATCTTCATAGACACAAAAAAGTATTTGACAAAATTCAACATCCCTTCATGATAAAGACTCTCAGTAAATTATATATACAAGGAAAGTATCTCAACACAATAAAAGCCACATAAAATAAATACACTGTGAATATCACCCTGAATGGGGAAAAGCTGAAAGCTTTTGCTTCAAGAACAGGACCAAGACAAGGAAGCCCACTCTCACCACTCCTATTTAACATAGTATTGAAAGTACTAGCCAGAGAAATCAGGCAAGAGAAAGATATAAAGGATACCCAAATTGGAAAAGATGATGACAACTTAGCCTTGTTTGCAGATGATATGATCCTATATACAGAAAAACCTAAAAACTCTACCAAAAAACTCTTAGTGCTGATTAAAAATTCAGTAAAGTTGCAGGATACAAAATCAATACACAAAAATTAGAAGCATTCTTATATACCAAAAACAAACTAGCAGAAAAAGAATTTCAGAAAGCAAGCCCATTTACAATAGCTACAAAAAGAATGAAATACCTAGGAATTAATTTAACCAAGTAAGTGAAATATCTCTACAATGAGAACTACAAAACACTAATGGAAAAAAATTAAACAGGATGCCAAAAGATGGAAAGACATTCCATGTTCATGGCTTAGAAGAATGGTGGTTGTGAAAACAACCATACTACCCAAAATGATCTAGAGATTCAATGCAATTTCCATCAAAATACCAATGACATTCTTTATAGAAATAGAAAAAAACAATCCTAAACACTCATATGGAACAACAAATGACACCAAATAGCCAAAGCAGAGTTTTTTTTTTTTTTTTTTTTAAGCCAGGGGCAATACACTATCTGACTTCAAATTATACTACAAAGCTACAAAGTTACAGTAACCAAAACAGCATGGTACTTGCATAATAACAGACACTTGGATCAATGAAACAGAATAGAGAACACAGAAATCAATACATGTACTTATAGCCAACTGATCTTCTACAAAGTTGTCAAGAACATACATTCGGGAAATGCAACCCCTTCAATATATGGTGCTCGGAAAACTGTATATCCATGTGTAGAAGAATTAAATTATACCCTTACCTCTCCCGTATACCAAAACCAACTCAAAATTGATTAAAGACTTAAATATAAAACCTGAAACTATAAAACTTCTAGAAGAAAACACGGGAAATACTTCAGGAAGTAGAACTGGGCAAAGATTTTATGAATAAAACCCCAAAAGCACAGACAACAACAACAAAATAAACAATTGGGATTATATCAAACTGAAAAGCTTCTGCACAGCAAACAATCAACAGAGTGAAAAGACAACCTACAGAAGGGGAGAAAATATTTGCAAACTATGCATCCAACAAGGGATTAATACCCAGAACACACAAGGAACTCTAACAACACTTAATAGTAAAAAACAAATAATCCAATTTAAAAATGGGCAACGGAAATGAATAGACATCTCAAAAGAAGACATACAAATGGACAACAGGTACATGAAAAAATGCTGAACATCAATAATCATCAGAGAAATGCAAATCAAAACCACATTGCGATATCATCTCACCTCAGTTAAACTGGCTATTATCAAAAACACAGAGAATAAGAAATGCTGTCAAGGACTCAGAGAAAGAGAAACCCTTCTACACCATTATTGGGACTGTAAATTAATACGGCCATTATGGAAAACACTGTGGAGGTTTCTCAAACAAATACAGATAGAACTACCATAAGATCCAGCAAGCCCACTTCTAGGTATACACCCAAAGGAATGGAAATCATCATGTCAAAGCAATACCTGCACTCCCATGTTTAGTGCAGCTCTATTTACAATGGCCAGGAGTTGGAATCAACCTAAACATCCATCGATGGACAACTGGATAAGGAAAATGTGGTTTATATATATATACAATGGAATACTACTCAGCCGTAAAAAGGAATAAAATTCTGTCATTTGCAGCAGCATGGATGAGCTTGGAGATAATTATGTTAAGTGAAATAAGCCAGACATAGAGAGGGAAATACCTCATGCCCTCACTCTTAAGTGGGTGCAAGGGGAAAGAAGGAAGGAAGGAAGGAAGGAAGGAAGGAAGGAAGGAAGGAAGGAAGGAAGGAAGGAAGGAAGGAAGGAAGGAAGGAAGGAAGGAAGGAAGGAGGAAAAGAGGGAGGGATAGAGGGAGGGTAGGAAAGAAAAATCATAATAATACATTGAACTTTCAGAAGGAGAAAACAAAACTGTGGTTTCTAAAGACAGGAAAGGGAGAGGGGGAGGGGAGATACCAAGACAAATAAGCTCTATTGATGTACAGTCAGACACATTATCAAATGATTAGAAGAGAGGAGATCAAATGTCCTCAACACAGAGAAGTAGTTACACTTTGTAATGATGAATATGCTAATTACACAGACTTGATTTTCTCACATTGTACACAGGTATTGATACTCAACTCTGTACCCCACAAATATGTACAATCAATTATGTTTCAATAATAAAAAAATGAGGAATAAGGAAGACTCACTTTTTGTTTTGTGTGAAAGAGAGCAGATTAATGACTTCATTTTACCTACTCTTTTCCTAGAGAATCATCACTGTGGTAACATTTTCTGTAATAAAAATATTCTAATTTTACAAAATAAACTTTTAAGGTAAGAAATAAACTATGTGGGTTTTTCCTGTGTTAATTTTTTTTAAAAAAACACAGAATACACTTAATGAAAATTTTATACTGAATTGTCAAATGTTTGAGCTCAAGTTTGTAATTTCCAGGAGTGAAGGCTATCACCAATCTATTGATCTGACATTTGAGACCTAGTATATATCCTCAGCATTGAATAAAGGTAACACCAGGCTAATTTCAACATAAATGAGTCTTCATAAACTTGTAATAAACTATTTCGAAACATTATTATAACTTTTGATAATAATGGCAATATCTGCTTATTGTAAGAAATTCAGAACTTTAGAAAAATAGAGACTATTTGAAATCCTACCATTCTGCAATACAACTTTTAATATTTTGGTGTATATCCTTCAAGACTGTACATCTAATGTGTGTTTACATATTCATAGTCTTTAAGTAACATAGGTTTGTATAAATTTATTAGTTTTGAGGTAAACAGAGCTCACTCCCCACTCTGCATACCACTAAATCTGGCACAACAAAGTCTGTTTTTATCACAGATGTTAATCTTCCCCAGTCTTTTCTGGACTTCTATGACACGGAGACAGGAAAATAGTGGGGAGAAGAACAATTGGAAGAAAAAAGACCAGTGATTTGTTTCAGAGAAAGCACAAACATAAATCTGGGGCTGAAAGTGCTGGGAAAACAGTCACCACCTACGACCAGTGACCAGGTACCATTTGGTTGGAAACATAAATATGAGACATCGAAGATATTTTCCCATGCATTGAGGATGTTCATTTTACATCATTCTCAAGTATTTGGAATTGAATTATAATTTTTCCACTGGACCTCTGTACTTTCAACCAACAGAGCTCAAAATAGAAAGAACTGATCCCCAACTATTCAGATTATATATCATTTTGAACCCTACTTTTTCCAGTTAACAGTATGACGCCCTGTGTCGATAAGAATAACCCTTATCATTTTTTAAAATTTTCATAGTATTCCACTATGTGTATATCAAGAATTATGTTGATACACTTTTAAGTTGTTTCTAATTTTCAAAAAGTATATATAATGAAAAATTGTATATACAAAATTGTATAGTTTTCCGATAATTCTATTAACATTATTTTCTAGAAGTACAAATTTATGGGTTAAAGGTAATATATTTATTTGGTCTTTTGATACCTGTTTGCTAATCACCCTCCAGAAAGATTGTACATTCCTGTAAACCACAAGTGAAAGGGTTAAATTTCCCACACTCATACCAATACTAATTACCTTCAATTTGGGGTATTTTTGTTTGTTTTTAATTTGCTTGCAAGACTAGAAAACAACAAAAGTGATGGATACTTTTAAATTTCATGGCTTGATAATGACAAAGGACATCTTATCATAAGTTTATTGACCAAGAAATATCATTGATATTAGAATGCTCTGAAGAGGCTAATAACTCTCATTGAAAATCCAGAAATTATCGTTATCATTTGCTTAAATTGTTTAAATGAAAACCTGGTTAAAATAACATAGTTAAAAGAATGTACCAAAGAGCACAATAAAATCTAATAGAATGCTAACCATTCTACATGAAAGCTCTATTAAGAGAATGCTTTTTTATATACTAAATCAATTTTACCAGAATAATAAAAACCCTTTAAATGAATGTCTATGAAGAATGAATAGTATAATAATCACTATCAAAACAGATTCCCTTGAAGGTCAGATAACCACATTTTGAAAAGAAACTAGTTTTTTTCATAAGGGCACAAAATAAATGCTTCCAATATATCCTTTTAGCAAATGACTTTATTTTATTGTTTTTTTTTAAGTCCACTATTTTTCTAACATGGCCACTACATAAAAGTAAATACTTTTCTAATAATTTTATCTAAAAAACCAATTCATCTAATTTTCCCTTTTCTAGAAGTTTTCAGACTTCATCCAGCTTTGGTAAGACAGCAGGACCACACAGCTTGACAATATTGTCTACATATAATGTCACATCCTCAAGGATATTATTATTTCAAGAAGTGAAGAGAAAATATTATGCTTCCATTGTTCTGAAAGCCTTATTACTTGTTTTACTTTTTGTTTTTACAAGAAATGATAATCATACATGTAATATATCAATTTCTAGAAATTAAAATGTGCGATGTGCAATTTTTAAGAATTGAAGCTGTCCCTTAAATGCTGATGTTCTCTGGGATTTCATTCTTGACCTCCTCTGTTCTCTCACTCTGCAGTGACCTTATTATACCCAACAAAAACTCAATATATCCAAAATGAACTCATCATCTCTTTACCATTACCCACCCTTACACACACACACACAAACCTGATCTTCTCTCATTATTGTTTTCTTTAACAGTTGTCCTGTAATAAACAAAAAAGTAATTCTAAGCTTTCTTCTAATCAGTCACCAAGTCCTACTGATTTTACTCCCTAAATATCCTTTTTCCCCCATTCTCATTGACATGCCCTTAATTTAGATCTTGATTAGTATAATGACTTTATAATTTTTTTTTCTCTCCTTCTAATTTTCTGATCTAAACTCTAGAGCTTTTTTAATCAATTGTCCTTAAGGCTATCAGAAGAATTGCCCTAAAATTCAGATCTGATTATATCACCAATCTTCTAAAAAGCCTAACCATACATTTTCAAAACTCCTTCGCTTCACGTTTAGTCTCCACACAATCCAATGCCTGCCTACTCTATGGCTTCATTGCCTACCACTCACCCACACACATCCTACAAGGCAGCAATCAGAAGGGTTCGATATGACCTGAATTTACCTCACTCTTTCTCCCATCCTTTTCTCTACACACATTATTCCCCTCTCCCTAGACTAATTTTTCTACCTCTTGCCTAGACAATCTATATCCTCCAAGAAAATTAAAATTCACATTTCTCAAACAAGCCTATCGTAAAACATGACACTGAATTGGATATCCTTCTCTATAATTCATAGTAAAATGCCATTTACTCTTTTTATTTTATTCAAGGGAGAGGTTCTTGACCAAAAAAAGGCTTCTTTCTTCCATGCGTGTGTCCCCGGTATCTATCATACTGCCTACTCAAATTAAGACCTCAAAAAATGGATGTATAAGATAAGGAACTCCTGTGTTACAGGAATTTAAGCAGGGGCTGGATTTCCACCTATCAAGGATGCCTTAGAAAAGGCTGAATATGATTGAGACTGTTTAGAACACTTAGATTCTACTGTATATAAATCAATTAACAAAATTGTTGAAGTGGTGTGAATGTATTTAGTTATTGCTGGTGCCAAGCGGTTGCTTGGGGGCAGGGCCATTTTGATTTCCTATCCATAACGTCCATTAGGTTTTCAAAATCATCTTAAAGCAAATATAGGTGAAAATATTATGCTTTACAGAAAATATAGCTATTGGAAGACAATTTTCCATGGATCTTTCATGTTTGTACACTTCTTGTGAGCAGAGGCACTGACAATCTTTGCTCCAAACAATCTTTCCAAGGACACTTGTGCGGTAAATAGTCTTGGCGAATAGACATAGTATCTTCCTCCAGAGCAAACAGAGTAGATTTTGTTTACTGTCCAGCGTAATAAAGATAATGTCCCCCTTCGGGACAAAGGGAAGGTTTGCCTGCAACCCATTATAAAGTATTTGAGTTCCCTAAACTTGGATTTCCCTAGCTTTGATGAAACCCACCACATGCACAGCTTCTTCTTTGTCCCTTTCCCATCACTCCCATGGTACTGGGGACACGGGAAATGATATATATCCTATGTGGATAAGAAAGCCCTCTGTGTTGTACTGGGTGTCCTGTTGCTTCTTCAAGTGTCCATAGGATACATTCTCAGGCCTATCACAGTTCTTTTTTTTTAATTTTTAAAGGAATTTGCTTTTTAATTGAAACATATTGATTGTGCATGTTTATGCGGTACAGAGTTATACTTCAATACTTGTATACAATGTGTGGTGATCAAATCAGGGTAGTTAGAGAATTCATCACCACAAAACTTTATCATTTCTTTGTGATGAGAATATTTGATCTCCTCTCTTCTAGCCATTTCAGAACATACAGCAAATTATTGTTAATTATAGGTGCCTCGCCATATGTATACCATTAGAACTTATTTTTCCTATCTAGCTGTAATTCTATGACCATTAACCAACTTCTCCCTATGCCTCCTCCCCCTCTTCCTCCCAGCCTCTAGTAAACACAATTCTACCTTCTACTTCTAAATGTTCACCTTACTATTATTATTATTATTTTAGCTCAAACATATGAGTGAGAACATGCTTTATCTTTCTTTGCCTGACTTATTCCACTTAACATAAAGTCTTCCAGGCTCATCCATGTTGCTACAAATGAAAGGATTTCATTCGTTTTCATGGCCGAGTAGTATTCCATTCATTACAGTTCTTGAGAGTAGTTTTAAGATAAACTCTGTTCTTTGAACAAGACTTCCATTCTAAAGTGCGTCCTGTGAAAAAATTGTGGAATGATTTCCGTCCTCAATTTACCACAGATAACCTTTAGTTAACCAGTAGTATGTGTGGCCCTAACAAACTAAACATCTAAACATACAATACAATCAGGATCAAGCAACTTTTTAAATCAAGAATGATGGTCTTGCTCTACCATCGCTTTGTAAACCAAAACCATGTTTCTTACCCTTGACCAGCCCAAGTTATTTACATTCAGCCTTTTTTGGTTGATTGCAGATGGACTTCCTTTCTTCTGTCTTTCCAAGAATATTTTACAAGTTGCAGCCTATACTCTTGAAGAAGAATATAGCTCATTAGATATACAAATTGTCAATCATATTTAGCATTTGTTCCTCATAACCTTCAACACTAGACCTGATTGAATTATTTTGAAACATGCTTGTGGGCTCACTGATGCCAAAAACATGAGTTTTAGCTACCTTTTAATTTGCTATAGTGCCTAACAATGTTTTACCATTAGAAACTACGGAATGAATCGTCGTTTAAAATAAAAAGCAAAATTAAACCAAAAGACATTTTCACTAAGGAGAATATAAGCTTCTTTGGGGCAAGAAGTAAGTGTTCTTTGCAAACCACTGGACTTCTAATAGAAAAGGAAAACTTATTGATTCATTGATAAGCAGTCTAGCACAGTAGATACCAAACTTAGGTAGACATCAGAATTACTCAGGATGTTACACTTACTAAATCAGAATCACTGGAGGCAGGGAAGAGTAATTTCTAGTTTGGGAAAGCTCCCCAGCAGAATCTGAGTACAGCTGGCCCTCCGTATCCACAGTTCCACATCAGCAGGTTCAACCAACCACGATGGAAAATATGTTGGGGGAAAGACAATAAAAAATAACGCAAATTTTAAAATAAAGTATAACAACAATTTACGTAGCATTTACATTTTATTAGGTATTATAAGTAATCTAGAGATGATTTAAAGTATACAAGAGTGTGCAAGCAGGTTATATGCAGATACTATATCCTTTTATATCAGGGACTTCAGTATGCATGGGGGTCCCAGAACCAATCCCTCAGGAATACCAAGGGATGACTATAATAAGCATTTAGAACTTGTTGCTAGATGATTGTGACCATGAAACCTTTGGGAAATAATCATTATTACCGCCTATTTCCAGTTAGGAGCTTTGCTAAACAAAACAAAAGATGTTTCACAAGTTGGTAACTAATTTCCAAAGCAAAAATAAAATCTTAGAACTATATTCTCAGGTGCAAATGTCAACACTTGACTGAACCTAATAGTTGTGGTTTTCTTGGATATTAATTGAATCATACATAATAAGTTATTAATGTAGTAACTCCTTTTTAAAGTTTTATTTGGTTCCTGTATAGTGTCTACATATATTTGAAAAAGTGTATGTGTATATGGGTATATGTGAAAGAAAAGCACGTCTATAATCTGCAGTTATACTTGTTTGTTCCACCTAGAAATTCTCTGAAAGCCACTTTTACGGAATTTATTGTCCAAGTTTAAAAATTGAGTCTTTTGTCAGTTAAAAACCATGAGGACATTAACTGAAAAGTCATTAGATAACAGTTTGCTTTTCTTACCACAATATTTAAATACTCAAACATTTCATACAGTACCTTTTGATTTGTCCTTATCACATCCCTCTCAGATAAATGCTATTACCCTCATTTTCTAATGTGGATACTGACATACAGAGAGGAGAAGTGTTTTGCTGAGGCTTTCAGAAGAGACAGTTGGAAATTCCCTATCTCCTGACTGGCAGTTTCTTGTCTGATACACGAGACAGCACTGCCCCTCTAAGGCAACTGAAGGTATATAGGGAGGAATCTTACAGGCAGGATTTACCCTTTCTTTCAGCCAAGGTTTCGTAGGAGTCTGAACACTCCAAACAGCTAAGAATTCAACTGCTGAATCATTTTCTTCAAGCATTCAAACAATTTAACATACTTTCTCCTCCATGAATCAGAACATAGATTTCTCATGCCAGAATGGTGAAAGTCTATCTTTTGACAGTGGGGTGTGTGCCTGCTGAATATCTCAAGGTGGTAGAATATATTACTTACTGATGAGATCAAACGGAATGCACATTTAAGAGTTAAGTGCAGTGTAGAAAAAAGAAGATTAAATCACTTCCAGAAGAAAACATTTGGGAGAAGAGGCCTAAGGATCAGAATGGTCAGAAACTTGTTGCAGGACTATAAAAAAGGAGCTAAAAGAAAAGAAAAAAAAGTAAAACAAGTTATTAGAATATACTTCAGGGACTGTCAAACTAATGCATCTGTTATGGGCTGACTAATTTCTCTCCCAGAATTCATATGTTAAATCCATAACGCCCTGCATCTCAGAATGTGACTATATCTGGAGAAAGACATTTAAAGAGATGATTAAAAAGTATATGCTTCCCAGCTTTATAAAAGTTCTAATATTTAAATTATGTCCACCCTGAAGTTATCTCTCTTTGTTTACCTTTTACTCTCCATTCTATAAATATACTCCTATTTGTCTCCTTCAAAAAAAATTAATCCTTCCTTAATTCAGTGGCCTCCTCCAATTTCTGTTGAAGTCACTGCAAATTATCTGGCAAAAAGACCTAGTGGGCATACTGCCATATCTAATGACCTCTTTCAATTCTTACCTTGCACAAGAGAGTTAATGCAGTCAGACTTTTTGTTGTTGTTCTTTCTTTACAGCTTAAGCTTTTTCACATTATTTCCTACCCTAATATCAAAAAATTATTCTCCTATTTTCTTCTTGGGGCTTTAAGATTCATTTCCTACATTTAGATTCTATTCTAGTTTGAATTTATTTTATTTATGGTACAAAAGCCTCCATACATACAATAAAGTTGATCACTCACTTCCAAAACCCCTCCGTCCCACCTTCCTTGACTCTTCTGTCATCTGACTCTCCTCCTACATTTCTAATTACCCATTCATGTCTGCTTCGTGTATTCCTCTTCTGCCCACACTGGGATTTCTCCTGGGGTCTGATCTATGCGCCAGTCTTTTTTTTTTTTTTTTAATTACATTCTCCTCTCAGGTAATCTTATCCCCAGCTTTACAGTTATACTCTTCTTTCGTATTCACACACTTGTTGCACCTTAATATCAACAAATTCAAAATGAGTCTTATATTTTTTGTTCTGTCAATGAAACTTCCTGCTTCTTCAGTATTCTGTCCCAGTCTATTAGTTGTACTACCATCTATCGTAAAAATTATCCATTTCAGAAACCCAAGGGTAGTCCTATATTCTCTTAATTCTCACCTCCAATCACAGTTTAATAAGCTAATCATCAAGTTCCAATAATTTTAATTTCCAAATATTCATATTACCTCCCTTACTCCCATCTGTATCTCTACAATCTGGTCAAGGCATGTCTTGCCGGGATGATTTAGATACCTCCTGTGTTCAGTACTGTGCCATTCAAACCCATCCGCCCCTCTGCCCTCAATGTGGTGCAATAGCGATAGAAATTACCACTATTCAACAACATTTCAAGTTCTTATCCACTTCTGCACATAGAAAAACTGCAGCTTTCTCAGACTTTTTACAGCTGAGTCAGGCCATGTGACTTTTTCGGGCAATGGTTTGTGTAGGGAAGTAATTATTTCCAGGTGGAGGTGATAAAAGTCCACATGTGAGTTTCCAGTCCCTACTCCCCTGTGTCATCAACCAAAAAGAAGGTGCAATTCTGTCAGCCATGGTTTTTAAGTGACTATTGAGATCTGAAGCTCCCACTTCTTCCAGCCAAAGCAAGGAAGATTTGTGGGTTAATTTGTCATCACAGCTTAATGGCCTACCATACTTGATAATGCGCCTAAAACAAAATTTTGAGCTTATCAGTCTCCTACATAAAATCCTTCAGTAATTTGCTGATTATTTTTGAAATATGGTCCAAGCATCTTACACAGCAAAAGAAGGACTTTCATAATTTGTCCTCTGCTCATATTCATCCCTTATGCTTAGCACCTTCACTCTATGTGTTAATATACTGAATCCTTTCTCTTATATGCCATACAATCCATACCTTCACATTTTTGTCCCTACTGTTATCTCTATCTTGAGTTCTCATCCTCTTATTATTTAACTAGATAACTTCTACTCAAACTTTAAGACTCCAGTTAGGTGTCAACACCTCCGAGAAGGCTTTTTTGAACTTTCAAGCTGATTGTAAACTTCTCCAGGGAATGTTTGATATTTACCTTTTTTCTCTCCATCTTCTATCACACTGCCTTCTACTTAAAAGGCAACTCAATAGATGTTTCTTGAACCCCCTCAAAAAATAATCCCAAGATAAATAATTACAAATGAAAGACGTAGTCATTTTAATCAAACTTGTTCTCTTCACAAGACTAAATACATCATTTTTATTCATAAATGTATAGAACTGATCAGTTTTTTTAATAAAATGAAATATACTTAATAACAAAACTTCTTTCAGTGTATTTATGTCTTATTTAACTCTCTTTTTGTTCAAAATACATTTATAAATAAAAGATAATCTTTAAGGAACCTCACTAAGCATTAGGAAAAATGTAATGCTTTGATCTAAGCAACCATAGCTATTTCCTACAGTAAATTCCTTATTTGCTTCCCATTTCTATCTTTTCCCTCTTATTCTCTATCTTTCAAATGGCAGCCGGTTATTCACTAAAAAAAAAAAAAAATTGGTCATGTCTCTTCTCAGTTCAACAGCTTTGAATTTCATTGAAAACAAAATCTAACATCCTTATTATTTGCATGACACCATACATGATTTTAACCTCTTTCACTTAGTTTTTGTTTGTTTGTTTGTTTGTTTTCTTTTTTCCCCTCCTAACTTGACAGGTCTCTCTCATTTTAAATAATATCCAGTTGTATTACCAATGTGCCTTTTGATTATGCTATAATAATTTCACTCTGTAAGCTGAATCTACTATGCTCATAGGAATTGGCATGGGAAAAAAAATAACATTTGCTCTTTCAAAATTTTCCATTATACTCAGTTGCAATTCTTAGCCTTTAAATATATGATAATACATAGGATCATGACATTTTAGACCTAGCGGGATCTTAGACACCCTCTCATTTCATGCTTCTGGAAATATAGTCACACCAATGGAAGGAAAAGTGAGTATTGGGGAATTCTGACTCTGTACCATGCACCATGATAAAAGGACTTTATATACAAACATTTCAGTTATTAATCCTCATAGTAGCCATGCATGTTACATATGGATCCTTCCAGAAATATTTATACTTCTCCCTTTGGGTTACAAGAACAACATGCAAAGAAAAAAGACGTGAGTTTTATTTAGATATACCCTTTTGCATGGCCACAGAAGTAGGTTTTATGGTGGTCCAAAATGAAGGCAACTCTCAAGTCTATTGCCAGAATTTACCTGCCTGCCCTCCCTACTTAGTTGATTTTTTTTTTCCTCCAATAGTCATCAGAGTTCCTAATCTCAAATATTTACTCTCTACATAACCCAATGTCCCAAGACACTATTGATATGAGGGGTATGAAACCACATGTCACGTGGAGGCACAGACCTCTGGCCACTGGACTAGAGCAGACACCAAGGTCCTTACCTGGGGTATAGTGCAGCCCCTCTACATCCCCATTCCCTTTATGAGCAATGTGTGCAGTTTCTCTTGCTGTTACCTCTGGCTTATCCTTTGACCTTCTTATTCTATTTTTTTTTTTTTTTTGGCTTAATATAGCCCCACCCTGTTTTGCTATGCATTTTTTCTAAATATTATATATTATTAATTTCACTATGTCCCAATTCTGTGAAGAAACTGAGACTTTGAGGAGTTAAATAAGTATTCCAAATAACCCAGTTCTTTAAGTGGCAGATCTATGACTCTGCATTTGACTCCACACCATTTTACTCTGCCCAAGATTGGAGATGGACTCTAAACTATAGCCAAGGTTTCCTGGATGCCAGATCAGTGAAAAGAGGTTCATGTACCCACAAATAATTCACAATGAACTAAACAAAGAATTCTGTTCATCCAGACTAGCCTATGTCCATTTCACAAGATTCTAAGCATTAATGTTCATTACTAAAAATGGACCAAATTAATAAATCTCTTTTATTTTCCAATGTTTTAAAAGGGCTATATTTTAGATTGTTAATATGTCAGCTTATAAATCTGGCTATAGCAATAAATCACAAATGTCTGCCTATGTTGAAATATGAGAAGATATTTTTCATAAAAGTAAGATCATGAAATTTTGACACTTATTTTATACATGTGTTTTCCCTGGATCATAGTCTAAGAATGTTGGGTTTCTTTATTAGAGGAGATTAGGAATAAAATGTGACATATCCGTACAATTGATCGATTTAATTTAAGTGATCTACTTATAATCACCCCTAATATCTAATTTATTTCCAAGCTATATTGATAATTCAAAGTATTACAGAAAGCATCTTTTCAACTATTCTGCCATCACCCTGAATTGAGTTCTTATTATCTTATGTGCAGGTCACTGGGCTTGGAGTTATTGCAGAAATTGGACATTGCTATGGTACCAAGCACAGTCCAAAGATTTATAGTTTACATGAGTATATTTCACACCGGAAAACGTGACTATTTTCAAATGTATATAGTCATGACTAATAATACAAACATATAAATTATTACTTAATTTATAACACTTCAATATTATGTACAGTTTCTCAAAATTTTAAAAAGTGCATACTCAAAAGATTTTGAATGACTATTGACGATCATTATAGTCAGTTCCAAAGTGAGCTCTTTACCATTTCCCCATTCTAACAACCCAAAAGTTTATCAACTGCAGAATAAATAAATTGTGGTATATTTGCATAATGGGATACTGTTCAGCAATGAAAATGAACTTCATGCACAAAATCAATAAATATCACAAACATAATGCTGAGCAAAAGATGCAAGACACAAAACAGCAATTTTGAAAAATTTCACATCCTTGGAAATTTGGATAGTGGTTACCTTGATGGAAGGGGTAAGGACTAGGACACAGCATAAAGAGGGCTTCAGAAGTGCTAATAATGTTCTATCTCTTCTTATGGGTGCTACTCACCCACATGTGTCCATTTTGACAAGTTGTATTCTTATGATCTGTGTAGATTTAGGTGTTTTAAGTTTCTATTAAAAGTTTAATGACAAAAGTTACTGACTGGTCTAAACTTAAAGTATCTCTTTGATCATTTTTTTTTTTTCTAAATACAGAGAGACTAATTAATTAGTCTTCCAAGTCAGAACATGTTTGAGAGTGAATGCGGATGCTTTTAATAATTACACCAGTACCATCTCAGGCAAACCAGGGCATGTGGTTATCCTGTCAAATATTTTGAATGGCTCTCTCTTTTCTTTAGTCCTGCCAAATTATTTATGAACACGATTTATCAACTTGTTTCTCACTCCTTTTAAATTTTAGAGGCCTGAGATCATAGCTTCTCTAAATGTCCCAGAATGGCTGGAAGAGTAATAGCTTCTCCAAATTCCCCAGAATGGCTAGGAGAGTAAAATTGATAGTATCAAATTTAGAAATTTAAAACAGTAACCTTTGCTCTATTAAGGTCAAATGAGCCTTTGACACCTGAGAATGTTCAAAAATAAGTTGTTAAAAAATTGATTATGACTACTAAGAATATCGAAAATAATACAGAGCAGAGTTAAGACAGAAAGCAGAAGCGCATGATAAAGCTCATAGAATAAGGGAAGCCCATAGCACAAAGAAAAAGGTAGTCCCACTGTAAAAACATAAAGCTGCTTCTGAAGGAAAAATAAACCATTTTTTTGCATATGATTTTCAAAGAATAAATAAGCCTGTGACAAATTAAAATACTCATAGGAGATTATTAATTCTTAAAGGATTGTAAGTGTGAGAGTCTTTTGCTCAAGAACTGTGTTCACTGTTATGGTGTACCCACTATCAATCTAAAAGAAGCAGGTTATTCAATGTCACAGGGGAGAATAATTTTTTTGCCAGCCTCTCAGTTATTAATTTCTCAGGAATTTTGAAACAAGGTGAGAAGTGGTAGTTGAAAGAAAAATGACAGGAATTCTTTTTTAGTGTTCTAACAGGATAATTCTACAAAAATAAAGGCAAAAATAGATTTAAGTGTTTTGGTTTTCTATTATCTGGCTAATGCACACTGTTAGGATTAAAGGTGGATAAAGGGGTAGGAAGTCTTCAAAAGTAGATGACAGCATGCTGACTTAGGGTGACACACAAACAGCTACCACAGGATTGAGAGAAGCATTAGGACAAGATCTGGCTGGGTCAGGTTTTAAGCTCTTGTTCTTCCTCATTATAGAGCTGGGGCTGGGGTCTGGAGCTCACAGACCCGTCGAGCCCGTTCACAAACCCTTCACATGCAGGTCTATGAGCTAGGTAACTGGCAAAAGGGTCCTTGGAGCCTTGACTGAAGAGGTAATAGTCTTTATTCAGCACACACACACATCTAATACTTACGCAGTCTAAGGAGAAACTCAAAACTCAACTGTTATGGGCAAAGTCCAAAAAAAACTGAGCAGCTGCCAGTAGAGTAAACATGCTCTATTTTTAGACATGAGCTCTGCTGCCAGCCTGCTTCCCAAACTGAAGAATACACAATAGCAACAAACTAAAAAGATACATGGGTGCACATGCACACTAACCCCACCCACACACAACTTGTTTACAAGAAATGTGCTGCTCACCCCCAACCAGACCTGAGTTGAAGGAGCCTGACTAAATTATTCTATTTTCCCCACACTCATCTTTGTACTGGGGCCTCCAATGTGGCCTCTTTGACACCAGTTCCCAAGCAGATGCACCCCTGGAGGGTGCTTCCCTCTCCATATCCTCTTCTGCCTCAACAGTCTCACCATCTCACCCTCAGCACTGAGACTGCTCAAGCACGATTTTAAAAAATAATGGTTCAATTGATCTCTTAATAGTTGATGAGATATTCTGAAGGTGCTTGAAATTATTGTTATGCTGAACCCTTTTTCACACCTGACCTTCAGCAGGCATCGCTTCACATTGATTTTCACCATTTCTGATGTAATGGGAGCAAGACAGAGTCCAGCAGGAGCAAAAGTCCATCCCCAAGAGCAGCTTTTCAAATATCTGTTTACTACTCATCTGTGTAGAGGAGAGATTTGAATCTGATTATGAAGAATCCAGAAAATCCCATCACTTCTTCCCACTTCCCCAAAGTATTACAAAACCCCTCAGGGGAAACCTCCAACATGCCTTATCTGTTCTCACAAACTTTTATCTCTGTTGATCCCAGGCTCAGTTACATCAGAATATTTTACTTTTGGAGACATTGCTTATCAATTCTTTCCAGCATGAAAAGCATGTATTAAAGTGAGCACCTGAGTTATGCCCCAAGGCAATATTAAACATTCCCTTTCCTACAAAATGATTTTCTGTCAGCTAGCGTGTTTGGCACCCTTGGGAAAGGCAGAGACTCATTTATAAAGAATTACGCTGCACAGTCATAAATTTAATGCCCAAATCAATAGCATTTAGATTTTTTAAGAAGATAACCAAGGCACTATCAACAAGGAGAAAAAAACTCTATTCTTTACAGTCTGATTATTTTCACAAAAAATCTAATTTTTTAACCATTGGAACATCACAGTTTGGATATCTTAAAACATGAGAATGTAAAGCTTCAGAAAGCGTCGCACAGAAAATGCCAAGAAGGAGTCATCACCACTCTCAGGATATGATGTGGAGGAGAGTTTATCTCTGTACACCAGATGTGAAGAAAGCAGATAACTGGCTCTCAACTGGCTGCAACAATGATCAGATAACATGGTACATTCACTCCTCTCTGTCATGAATCACAGAGTTTTATACTAGCCACTTAATATCGTCCTGCATTTTACAGCCTAATGTAGGAATGTCAAACATTTTAATTTACCAAAGGACAAATGAATCATAAATGTTACAACCCAGACACAGGTCTCTCTGTTTATAGACATACTGAGGTGGCAGAGACACGACACCTTCATTCATTGAAAATGAAGATTGGATTTCTGACTGATGCAGTTTTTAAGAGAGAACTCATGCATTTCTGTGCTGGAAATGAAAAATTTTTTCTGTCACAGGTGGTTGGGAATGGCCATTTGCAGAGGCCTCTCTTTAAAAGCTATTTCTCTATTCCCAAAGATTTCTTGGCCAGTTGGTTCTCAATCTTAGGAGCACTGACTCAGACACATTATGGTACATGTGGACACATTGACAAGAGTGAGAAAAAAATTGTTTCACAGCTATCAGTAAGGAAAGGTCTTTGCTTGGTGTCTCCGGTCTGTAGCTCTGCACTGAAATTCATGCTCTGCAGCTGCATGTGGAGTGAGGGCGAGCAAAATGGATTGTGCCATTAGAAGAGTTTAGGCAGGAGCCCGTATTACAAATTAAGCCAGGGGAATTTCTGTACAGCCATCTCTAGGTGAATAGTGATAGCAGTCTGCTAGGTTTATAATTTATATCCTCCATTTGGAGTCAGATAGCTCTGGGTTTCCTCCTCAGTTATATGGGGATAGTACTAGCATCTATTTCAAAATATCAGAATTAAATAAGAAAATGTTTAAAAGTGTTTACTTAAAAGAGAATCTGGCACACTTTTTCATATGAGAAATGAAAGTTGCTACCACTGCTGTCATTAGAGGCATTATCCAGCTCAGCTCTCAAGAATCCAATTTCTTATTTCTATAACATCTGTTGTTTGTTTCTCAAAACGTTATTTTAAGAGTGCAAGTGCCAGCAGCAAACAGACAGCACTAAGACTCTGTTCAAAGCTTTTTATTTCCACTGCAAGTGGTCTTTGGACAAACTACATTTAAGTGCAATTAAGAAAACTTTATTTCCTTACCAAAAGTCCAAAGAGCCTACCAAATCTATGTGAAGAAATGTTTTTATAGATAAAGTGAGTACTAATCAAGTTCAAATAATTTTGAGAAGCAGAGATAGAAGTAGAACTTGAGCCTAGAGCTTATGACTGCAAACCCACATTTACTCTAAACTAACTGAACACTTTTAGGCTATTTACTATGGGAAGCATTTTATGGGTTGTTGGGGGGAAGGCATCCTATATGTTTAATACTACAAAAAAAATGTTCATTGGAGATTGAAAGGAAAAAAGAGGAGCTTATATAAAACTTGAAAGTGCAGCTGCAAATGATGATTGCTTGGAAGTAACAAAGTGAAAATTACCAAGGTGGGGCTGGCAGGTTTGCTCAGTTGGTTAGAGCATGGTGCTGATAACACCAAGGTCCAGGGTTTGATCCCTGTACTGACCAGCCACCATAAAAAAATAAAATAAAAGCTATTTTAAAAGAAAGTTACCAAGGTGGCACCAGTTATTGATTTAGTCATTCATCATTCAATAGGTTACATGTGTGGAATGAGCACCTCTAGGCTCCAGACTTTGCTAAACTCTGGTGGAAAAAAGAGAGTTAACCCTTGTTAAGAGGCTATGTTCCATTATTTCTTCAGCCCTAGCCCTCCATCTCTATAAATTAATGTTTTTTCCACTGTGCTTTATTGATGGCTGGCAAATTATGCAAATATTTTTCCTGTAAGAAATTAGATAAAGTAGTCTCATCACTTCTTATAACAAGACATTATAAACAATGGCAAGTTATAGTTTGATTTAAAATATTGTTCTCAATCTAAGTCACTTAAGATCAAATATTTTAACCTTTAAAAAAAAGGCCTATGTTCTTTTACTGAACAGAAATAACAAACTATTATCATAAAGGTAATGGTCTGGTATACAGGTGCAGTGCCGGGAAAATGCAAGTTGGCAAGTATCACTTTCTATGGAGTAATCAGAAAAAGCTTCCTTAAAGGATGGATGGGGTGGGGGTTAGAAGGTGAATGAGGGTTCACTAGAAAAAATGAGTTTGAAAGAGAGAGATGGATAATTAGGCTCCAGCCAAATGCAAAAGGACAGTGTGGCAAGCAGAGTAATGCGTGATTTGGGGTATCTGTATAGTACTGGATGTGAAAGAAAAGAGGAGAATTGGTAAAAGCAGAAAAGGGTGAAGTTGGAAAGGAAAAAAAGTATTTAAATCAAAGCAAACCCCAGCCGAGGCTACAACTAAACACATGCCTGGGAAAAGAAGGATGACAATAGCTGGAAGAGATTGAAAATTATACAGCAATATCACTCTCATTATGTGGCTCAGTTTCACTGAAGACATAAAAATCTCTGTGATCAGGCAGCATAGCAGAGCACACAATTATCTGTCCAATATTTAGATAAAAGAGAGATGTGTAGTAATGAAAACATCTCAAGGAAAATGCAGTTTGAGAGCAAAGATTGCTTAGCTAAGTATTATCTAGGTTTCTGTCAAACACCCAGACTTGGGTACAGGCACATCTAATCTCCCCATATGCACACCATCAATCTCCAACCAGCTCCATCAGCCAAACTACATCAGCACATTATGAAGAAGCACTGACTAAAGAAAAAAAGTAAAACTCAAGTTGTCACTGGAAAAGTTACGTAAAATGAATAACTCTAAAGAGAAAAGTTAAATTTTTCTCCTAAGCGTACAATTTTGGAGAAAGCTTCTGCCAGCACAAATTTAAATTGAATCTTTTGATTTCTGATTTCAGTTCTGATATGTAAGAGCTTGGAAGTCATCACACCCACTCTTAAAACAAGAAAAAGCTGGGCAAAATGAAAATCAATAACTATGTAGCACGATCAGACAACTGAGGTCATAGGACAGAAAAATTCACAAAATCTACAGAGACAGATCCAACCAGAGAGATACAGCAACAGGATTCTGCTCATTGGGAATAGAAGCCACTGGAAACATAAATTGATAGGAACACATGCACAACAACTTTGATAAATTCTAGGAGTCCAAGTATGAACCAACTATAGAACTGCAGTCTTAGAGGTATCCCTATATTTTAGGGGGCATTACCACCAGGAACCCACCAGGTTCTCATGATGGAGATCCAAGAAAGAGCTCCTCTGGACCATGGCAAGGGGATAGAAAAAATATCTGTTTTAAGACATGGCAAGAGCCTTCTCCATAATGAAAGCCTGATATCCTCAGAAAAGTATTTTGCCAGAACACAATTTTGAAACCTTACCTAGTTGGGGGAAGCGAATTCCTCTCCACTAGAGATCCCTTCAACCTCTCTGTCCTCTCTACAGGCAGAAAATACATAGTCAACAAGGGACTGGGTTTCAAGGAAATAGATTTGGAACACTGAACTCAGGGAAAATAGGTAAGGGGCAGGGGGGTAAAGGGAGGGAAATATACCAATGGAGAAAAATTTGTAAAGGTCACAGCCCCAAGAAACAGGCCCACTAAATATCTAACATCATCAAAAACTATAAATGTTTCCTCCTCCCTATACTTTTACATTATACCAAAAAGTATAACATAACACTTTTAAAATAGTGGATTACAGCTAAAAGAATTCCAAGAGACACAAAATCAGAAATCTCTATCACCTACAGCTACAACAAGCATTAAAAATGGCCCAATATCTTTTTTTCTTTTTTTAAGTTTTAAAACAGCTAGGTTTATTGAATACTCATATGCACTTTACACTGGTTAAGGAATTTCACCTCACAGCTTAATTCCTGTATGAAACGAATTGTTATAATCTCCCATTTTACACATCAGGAAACAGAGGTGCTGACAGTTAAATTAAACTTGTTGAGCCAGATACTACTGTTAGCACTGTATATAGACTAAATGATTAAATTTTCACTACCACACTGTGGACAGTACTATCGTTATCACCCCATTTTACTACACAATAATGGAGGCAGTGGTTTCGGAACAAGTAAAGGTGCAGACAATCTAGCTTCGCATTCCAAATGTTTAACCCCCTATTATGCTGTTTTTGTGAACTTGTGACAGAAATGTGCTCTTACTTTGATAATATAGATACAACTGGGAAATAACAAGAACAATTATGCTGGAGTGATGGCTGCAAGAACACAGCAGCAAGAACAGTGTATTGAACACTTAAATGAGGAGCAATGCAGACAGCACCACCAAGAGTGAAGAGACAAAAATTAATGAACCAGGAGATAGACATACATGTGGATAGGGAAAGGGTTTTTTTTTAATTAATTAATTTTTATTGGAACATAGTCAATTGTACACATCTGTGGGGTACAGCACTGAATATCGCTACCTGTGTGCAATATGTGATGTTCAAATCAGGATAATTAGTATAATCAACATTATACAATATAATCGATTTTCATGGCCCTTTACCAATTCTCCCATTACCCCTGTCTTCCTCTTCCTTTTCAACCTCTGGTAACCTCAGTTCTGTTCTCTTCTTTTGAAAGCTAAACATATTACTGTGATTGTTATGTCTTTCTTTTTTTATTATTTTTTTATTTTTTTATTTTTTTTAGCTCCCACTTATAAATGAGGACATAAAGTATTTCTCTTTCTGTGTCTGGCTTATTTCACTTAACATAATTTTCCTAAGTTCATCCATGTTACTGTGAATGGCAGTATTTCATTCTTTTTCATGGGAGAGTAGTATTCCATTGTGTAAATATACCATATTTTCCTCATCCAGTCATCCACTGATGGATATTTAAGTTGGTTCCAACTTTTAGCTATTGTAAATAGAGCTGTAATAAATATGGGAGTACAGGTATCACTTCAACGTGATGATTTCCATTCCTTTAGGTATATACCCAGTAGTGGGATTGCTGGATCATAGGGCAATTCTATCTGTAGTTGTCCAAGGAAACTCCATACCATTTTGTACAGTGGCTGCACCAATTTACAGTCCTACCAACAGTGTAGGAGAGTTCCCCTTTTTCCATACAACCTCACATTCAAGGTCTATTTACCTCAGTTTTTATTGTTAAATACATCATGTCTGACTGTAATTAGAAAAGGCAAGAAAGCAGTCTGAAGAGACAAAACAAGAAACACAACTAGACTCAGATATGACACAGTTTGGGAATAAAAAGAACGGAGATTTAAAATAAATATAACTAATAGATTTGGGCTCTAATGGGAAAAGCAGAGAATGTGCAAGAACTGGTGAGTATTATAAGCAGAAAAAGAAGAACTGAAAAAGAATAAAAATGATATCTAGGAATCCAAAACACTGTAGCAGTCCTCATAAAATGTGTTTGGAAATATTTTTTCTACTTCTATTTTTTAGAAAAGTTTAAGAGGATAGTTATTAATTCTTAGAATGTTTGGTAAAATTCAGCTGTGAAGCCATCTAGTCTTGGGTTTTTCTTTGTTTGAAGGCTTTTTATTACTACTTTGATCTCTTTGTTTGTAATTGGTCTGCTCAGGCTTTCTATTTTTTTGTGATTCAGTCTTGGTAAATTGCATGTTTCTAGGAATTTATCCATTTCCTCTAGGTAATCTAATTTGTTGGTGTGTAATTGTTCACTATAGTCCCTTATGATCCTTTTTATTTCTGAGGCCTCCGTTATAATATCTTCTCTAAATATCTTATCTAAAATCATTTCTGATTATATTTATTTGAGCAACATTAGTCACAATAGGCAAGATCTGGAAACAAGCTAAGTTCCCTTCGATGGATGAATGAATAAAGAAGTCGTAATATATATATATATTAATATATCTACAATGGAATATTATTCAGGATCCTGATGTGTGACAATATTGATGAACCGAGAGGGCAGCATTCTAAGTGAAATAAGCCATATGGAGATAGAAAAATACTCCATGCCCTCACTTATATGTGGAATCTAAAGAAGAAAAAAAAATCTAATACATAGAAACAGAAAATAGGAAGGTGGTTACAGGTTGTGGAGGGAGAAGGATGGAGAGATATAGAGCAAAAAGTATAAAGATGTAGTTATTTTTGTTGAATAATTCTAGAGATCTAATATACAGCATGAGGAGTATATTCAAGAATATTGTATATTATAAATTTGCTAAGAGAGTAGATGTTAGGTACTGTTACACCCTCCTCCCCCCAATAAACAGGTAACTATGTGAGATGATGGATACGTTAATTACTTGACTATAGTAATCACTTTGCTGTGTATATGTACATCAAAACATTATGTTGTATACCTTAAATATATATGAATGTGATAAAAATAAACTGTAACAGAAGGAAAAAAATGCATTTGATGGGCTCATGAGTAGACTGAACATGGCTAAGGAAAGAATCGGTGAGTTGGAAGACAGATCAGCAGAAACTTTTGAAACCAGAATATAAACAGAAACAAAAAAATTTTTAAAGTTCAGAACATTTAAAAACCATGGGACAATTTCAAAAGGTATAATATATGTGTCATTTGAATACAATAAGGAAAAGAGAAAACAGAAGAAATATTTAAATAATGCCTAAGAATTTTTCAAAATTAATGGCAGACACCAAAACACAGATCCAGGAATTTAGAATAAGAAGCAGGATAAATAGGAAAAAGGGGGGAAAAAAAAGTCTTCCCCTAGGTATGTCATAGCAAAAAATCAAAAGAAAAGAGAGGGAGAGAGAGAAAGAAAAAAAAAATCTTCAGAGAAAATGGAGTAAAAAAATACATTACCTACAAAGAAACAAGGGTAAGAATTAGGCAAAATTCTCATCATAAATGATGTAAGCAAGAAGAAAGTAAAAGTGAAATATTTAATGTGTTGAAAGAAAGAATCTACCAGTGTAGAATTCTATATCCAGTAAAATTGCCATTTAAAAGTGAAGGAGATACAACATATTTTACAGATAAAATAACACAGTAAATTCATTGCCAGCAGAGGTGCCCTCAAGAAATTCTTCAGATAAAAAGAAAATTATATAGCTAAAAACTGGTGCCTTGGATAAAAAGAAAGTGTTGGAGAAAGAATAAATTTTTAAAAAGTCTTTTATATACTTTAAAATGATCTGAAAGAAAACGTTTTGTTTAAAGTAATGTATTGGGTGATATAGTATATGAATAAGTGAAATTGCTGACAGCAATGTCACGTTAGACAGAACAGAGAAATTGGAAATATTCCATTATAAGTTACCTGCACTACATCTGATATGGTACTGTATAGAGCTATTTGAGGGTAAAAAAAGATTAGTTGAAATATACTTTGAAAAATCTAGGCTAACACTAAAAATATAAAAAAAGAAGAGGAATTGATATGGTAAGAGAGTAAATAAAATGAAATTATATGAAATACCAGGGTACTTCAAAAAGTTCATGGAAAGATTTATATTATCATTTAATTCTATTTTTCTACAAACTTTTTGAAGTACTCTTTTACTCAATTTAAAGTAGAAAAGAGGAGAAAAAAGAAACAAAGAATAGAAAATATTTATAAACATAGTAGATTTTATTTCAACTATATAAATAGACACATTAAATTTGAATGGTCTAAATACACCATATAAAAGACAGAGTGGTCAGAATGGATTAGGAAAAAAGAAGGATCCCAGGTGCGGGCAGCTCCGCCCTGCTCGGCCATCACTGAGCCCATTTGCTTGGCCTGGCGCGGGGCTTTCCGGACCCTGCGGCCAACCTCCTGCGGCCGACCTCCTCTCCCACTCCCTCCGCGGTTCTCTGGCAGGACTGGGGGTGTGGGGCGTCCCGACCAGTTTTGGGAGGGCTAGGAAGTACGGGCGGGCCGACTGTCACTCCACCACACCCTGGACTCCGGCCCCGGTAAACTTCCTGTTACTGGGAGGCAGATACCATCTCTGCGACCACCAGTTTGGAAAAAAGCCTAACGAATTTCTGGTTGGGAATAGTGCGGTAGGAGAGTTCCCAGGTCCGCTTGAACCTGCCGGAGAGCAGGCTGCAGGCGGGCACTAGACTCGGTTTATACCGGGGGGATACAAAGGTGAACAAGACCCGAGAAAGATCTACATAGTGCTACAAAGGCACCCAGAGAGACCGGTCGTCTGTGCCTAGCAGAAACCTGGTAGACTTCCTGGGCGAGGCGGTGCTGAGCAGGGTCTTGAAGGCCCAGCTGATAGACGAGGGGTGCAGAAGACACGCCCCAGCCCAGCACAGTGTTCACAGAGGGGGGAGACGTGCGGCCAGGGAGGCGGAGTCTCGACAGAAACCACACACCCGGTGGGGTCGCCACTGCACGATCTAACAGCCTGGGCCAGAGCACACGGAAAGGGGAGAAGTCCTGTACAGAAAGTGAAAGCTCAACAGAGATCACACACCCTGTGGTACGTGATCCACCAGCCCAGCAGAGTACAAGCTGACCAGAAAGGTGGATCCCCGGAGAAGCCCAAGACCCGAGGCAACCACACACACAAGACACTAGAGGCCAACTGAGCAGTCACAGCGGGAGCCATACCAAATTGGCAACCACAGCAACATCCTAGTTAGTCATTAGTCTTAAACCGGTGGACTGTGAAACCCCCTGCCACAATGAATAAACACCAAAAAAAAGACACCAGAAATACAAAAAATCAAGAAAGTACACCACCAAAAGTTAATAAATCTCATACTCTAGATCCTATAGAACAAGAAGCCCTTGAAATAACTGACAAGGAATTTCGAGTGATAATTCTAAGGAAACTGAATGAGATACAAGAAAACTCAGCTAGACATCATGATGAAATGAGGAAAAGTATACAGGATCTGAAAGAGGAAATATACAAGGAAATCAATGTCCTGAAAAAAAATGTAGCAGAACTTGCTGAACTGAAGAAGTTATTCAGCGAAATAAAAAACACAACGGAGAGTTTAACCAGCAGGCTTGTCGAAGTTGAAGAGAGAACCTCTGAACTTGAAGATGGGCTGTTTGAAATAACACAAGCAGACAAAAAGAAAGAAAAAAGAATCAAGGACATGGAAGAAAATCTGAGAGAGATATCAGACAACCTCAAGCGCTCAAATATCCGAGTCATGGGTATTCCAGAAGGGGAAGAAAATGGAGATTCCATTGAAAACATATTCAACAAAATAGTGGCAGAAAACTTCCCAGGTATAGGAAAAATCACAGATCTTCAGATCCAGGAAGCTCAACGATCTCCAAACGTATTCAACCCAAAAAGGCCTTCTCCAAGACATGTCATAGTCAAATTGGCAAAACTCAGAGACAAAGAGAGAATCTTAAAAGCTGCAAGAGAGAAGCGTCAAATCACCTATAAGGGAGCCCCAATCAGGTTAACATCAGACTTTTCATCACAAACCCTAAAAGCTAGAAAGGAATGGGATGATATTTTCAAAATACTAAAAGACAAAGATTGCCAGCCAAGAATACTCTATCCTGCAAGGCTATCCTTCCGAAATGAGGGGCAAATAGTATATTTCTCAGACAAACAAAAACTGCGGGAGTTCACTACCACAAGACCACCCTTACAAGAAATCCTCAAGGGAGTACTGGGTTTGGTTCCTGAAAAATAACTACCACTGCCATAAAAACCTAAGAAAAATCTAAACACGCTAGTACAATAAAAATGGCATTCATGAAGAGAAAACAAGCTAACAAAAACACTATCTACAACCTAAGGAACCAACAAACAAAGAAACCAAACAGTAAATCAGAAAGCAAGGAACAAAAGACACCTAAGACAACCAAACAACCAATAAAATGCTAGGAATAAATCAACACCTTTCAATAACAACTCTTAATGTTAAAGGCTTAAATTCCCCAATTAAAAGACACAGACTGGCTGACTGGATCAAAAAACAGGACCCAACTATATGCTGCCTACAAGAGACCCACCTCACCCATAAAGATTCACACAGACTAAGAGTGAAAGGATGGAAAAAGATTTACCATGCAAACAGAAAAGAAAAACGAGCTGGAGTGGCTATTCATATATCTGACAAAATAGACTTTAAACTAAAAACCATAAAAAGAGACAATGAGGGACACTACTTAATGATAAAAGGACTGATCCATCAAGAAGACATAACAATCATAAATATGTACGCACCCAATGTTGGAGCAGCCAGATTTATAAAACAAACTCTATTAGACCTAAAGAAGGAAATAGACACTAATACCATAATAGCAGGGGACCTGAACACTCCACTGTCAATATTAGACAGATCATCTAGGCAAAGAATCAGTAGAGAAACACAAGATCTAAACAAGACTCTAGACCAATTGGAATTGGCAGATATCTACAGAACATTCCACCCAACAACCTCAGAATATTCATTCTTCTCATCAGCACATGGTTCATTCTCCAGGATAGATCACATATTAGGTCACAAATCAAGTCTCAGTAAATTCAAAAAAATTGGAATTATCCCATGTATCTTCTCAGACCACAATGGATTAAAACTAGAAATTAATAACAAACAAAACTCTGGAAACTATACAAACACATGGAAATTAAACAGCATTCTACTTAATGACATATGGGTCCAAGAAGAAATCAAGCAGGAAATCAAAAAGTTTATTGAAACTAATGAAAACAATGATACATCATACCAAAACCTGTGGGATACTGCAAAAGCAGTATTGAGGGGAAAATTTATTGCATTAAATGCTCACTTCAGAAGAATGGAAAGATGGCAAGTGAACAACCTAACACTTCACCTTAAAGAACTAGAAAAACAAGAACAATCCAATCCTAAAGTTAGCAGACGGAAAGAAATCATTAAGATCAGAGCAGAACTGAATGAAATTGAAAACCAAAAAACAATTCAAAAGATCAACGAATCAAAAAGTTGGTTTTTTGAAAAGATAAATAAAATTGACAAACCATTAGCATGGCTAACAAAAAAAAGAAGAGAGAAGACTCAAATAACAAAAATTAGAAATGAAAAAGGCGATATTACAACTGATTCATCTGAAATACAAGGAATCATTCGAGACTACTATAAACAACTGTACGCCAACAAATTTGAAAATCTGGAGGAAATGGATAAATTTCTGGACACACACAAGCTCCCAAAACTGAACCGTGAAGACGTAGAAAATCTGAACAGACCAATAACAATAAAGGAGATTGAAGCTGTTATCAGAAGGCTCCCAACAAAGAAAAGCCCAGGACCAGATGGATTCACAGCAGAATTTTACCAAACATTCAAAGAGGAATTGACACCGATTCTTTACAAACTATTCCAAAAGATTGAAACGGACGCAAATCTCCCAAACTCATTCTATGAAGCAAACATCATCCTGATACCAAAACCAGGTAAAGATATAACCAAAAAAGAAAACTACAGGCCGATATCCTTGATGAACATAGATGCAAAAATCCTCACTAAAATACTAGCAAACAGAATACAGCAACACATACGAAAAATTATTCATCACGATCAAGTGGGATTCATCCCAGGGATGCAAGGTTGGTTCAACATACGCAAATCAATAAATGTGATACACCATATTAATAAACTCAAACACAAGGACCATAAGATCATCTCTATAGATGCTGAAAAAGCATTTGATAAAGTTCAGCACTCATTCATGACAAAGACCCTCAATAAGTTAGGTATAGAGGGAAAGTATCTCAACATAATTAAAGCCATATATGACAAACCCACTGCCAATATCATCCTGAATGGGGAAAAGCTGAAAGCTTTTCCTTTAAGAACAGGCACTAGACAAGGATGCCCACTCTCACCACTCCTATTCAACATAGTGTTGGAAGTACTAGCCAGAGCAATCAGAGAAGAGAAGGAAATAAAGGGCATCCAGATTGGAAAAGATGAAGTCAAACTGTCCCTGTTTGCAGATGACATGATCCTATATATCGAACAGCCTAAAACCTCTACAAAAAAACTGTTGGAATTGATAAATGATTTCAGCACAGTAGCAGGATACAAAATCAACACACAAAAATCAGTAGCATTTATTTTCTCCAATAGTGAACATGCAGAAGGAGAAATCAAGAAAGCCTGCCCATTTACAATAGCCACCAAAAAAATAAAATACTTAGGAATTGAGTTAACCAAGGAGGTGAAAAATCTCTATAATGAGAACTACAAACCACTGCTGAGAGAAATTAGAGAGGATACAAGAAGATGGAAAGATATTCCATGCTCTTGGATTGGAAGAATCAACATAGTGAAAATGTCCATACTACCCAAAGTGATATACAAATTCAATGCAATCCCCATCAAAATTCCAAAGACATTTTTCTCAGAAATGGAAAAAACTATTCAGACATTTATATGGAACAATAAAAGACCACGAATAGCCAAAGCAATGCTCAGCAAAAAAAATAAAGCTGGAGGCATAACACTACCTGACTTTAAGCTATACTACAAAGCTATAATAACCAAAACAGTATGGTACTGGCATAAAAACAGACACACTGACCAATGGAATAGAATAGAGAATCCAGAAATCAACCCACACACTTACTGCCATCTGATCTTTGACAAAGGCACCAAACCTATTCACTGGGGAAGGGACTGCCTCTTCAGCAAGTGGTGCTGGGATAACTGGATATCGATATGCAGGAGAATGAAACTAGATCCATACCTCTCACCGTATACTAAAATCAACTCAAAATGGATTAAGGATTTAAATATACACCCTGAGACAATAAAACTTCTTAAAGAAAACATAGGGGAAACACTTCAGGAAATAGGACTGGGCACAGACTTCATGAATACGACCCCAAAAGCACGGGCAACCAAAGGAAAAATAAACAAATGGGATTATATCAAACTAAAAAGCTTCTGCACAGCAAAAGAAACAATTAAAAGAGTTAAAAGACAACCAACAGAGTGGGAGAAAATATTTGCAAAATATACATCTGACAAAGGATTAATATCCAGAATATATAAGGAACTCAAACAACTTTACAAGAAGAAAACAAGCAACCCAATTAAAAAATGGGCAAAAGAGCTAAGTAGGCATTTCTCTAAGGAAGATATACAAATGGCCAACAGACATATGAAAAAATGCTCAACATCACTCAGCATCCGGGAAATGCAAATCAAAACCACATTGAGATACCATCTAACCCCAGTTAGGATGGCTAAAATCCAAAAGACTATGAACGATAAATGCTGGCGAGGATGCGGAGAAAAAGGAACTCTCATACATTGTTGGTGGGACTGCAAAATGGTGCAGCCTCTATGGAAAATGGTATGGAGGTTCCTTAAACAATTGCAAATAGATCTACCATACGACCCAGCCATCCCACTGTTGGGATATACCCAGAGGAATGGAAATCATCAAGTCGAAGGTATACCTGTTCCCCAATGTTCATCGCAGCACTCTTTACAATAGCCAAGAGTTGGAACCAGCCCAAATGCCCATCATCAGATGAGTGGATACGGAAAATGTGGTACATCTACACAATGGAATACTACTCAGCTATAAAAACGAATGAAATACTGCCATTTGCAACAACATGGATGGACCTTGAGAGAATTATATTAAGTGAAACAAGTCAGGCACAGAAAGAGAAATACCACATGTTCTCACTTATTGGAGGGAGCTAAAAATTAATATATAAATTCACACACACACATACACACATACACACACAAACCAGGGGGCGGGGAGGAAGAAGATATAACAACCACAATTATTTGAAGTTGATACAACAAACAAACAGAAAGGACATTGTTGGGGGGGAGGGGGGGAGGGGGGAGGGAGGGAGGTTTTGGTGATGGGGAGCATTAATCAGCTACAATGTATATCGACAAAATAAAATTAAAAAAAAAAAAAAAAAAAAAAAAAAAAAGAAGGGAAAAAAAGACAAGTACATTGTGTAGAAGAACCAATTTTAAACACAAAAATTCACATAATTTAAAAGTTAGCAAGTGGAGAAATGTATACCATTCTAATTTTAACCACAAGAAAGCTAAAGTACCTATATTAATTTGAGACACAGCAGATTTAACTAAAAGGAAAGTTATCAGGGATAAACAGTGACTAATATACAATGACAAAGGAGTCAATTCTCCAAAAGATATAACAATCCTTAATGTATATAGACCTAACAATAGAGCATCTAAATATGGGAAGCAAAAAACTGTAGAACCACAAGAAAAAGAAAGACCCTCTATTTTGGTTGGAGACATGAACACTGCTCTTCAACAAAACGAACAAACAGGCAGAAAGTCAGTAAGGATATAATTTACCTGTATGCAATCAATCAACTTGATATGTATGCAATACTCTACCCCAAAACAGCAGCATATTTATTCTTCTCAAGATCACAAAGAACATTCACCAAGGTAGATTATATTCTGGCCATAAAGCACAACTTAACAAATTTAAAAGAAGGAAAAGACATACAAATTGTGTGGTCAGACCACAATGGCATAAATAAGAAAACAATAATAGGATGATAGTTAGAAAATCCCAAACATTTGGAAATTTAAAAACACATTTCAAAATTACACATGGACCAAAGAAGATAACTCAAGAGAAATTTTTTAATGTTTTGAATTAAATAAAATGCTAACTGAACTTATCAAATTCTGTGGGATTCAGCAAAAGCAGTTCTTTGAGATAAATTTAAAGCATTAATTGCATATATTAGGAAAGAAGAAAAATCTAAAATGAATAATCTACAATTCTACCTTAGGAAACTAGAGAAAGAAGAACAGTTTGTTTTAAATTCAAATTTAATTTATTTTAAAATTTAATTACTCATAAATTTAAGTTAATTTAAGCCTGAAGCAAGCAAAAGAAATAGAAATTTTAAAAAATTACACTAAAATGTAATAAAATTGAATATAAGAATACAATAGAGCAAAATCCACAAAACACAAATCTGGCTCTATGAAAAGATCAATAAAATTTGAAAGCCTCTACCCAGACTAATCAAGAAATAAAGAGAATTCACAACTTACTAATAGAGGAAACGAAACAGAAGTCATTACTACTGATTTCGTGGCCATTAAAAGACTATAGGGGAATGCTATGAACAACTCTCTGCCCACAAATTTGATAACTTAAATGAAATGGAGAAATGTCTTTATTTCTTTATTTTTTCATTGTTCATGTTTATGGGGTACAGTTTGTTGTTTCAATACATACATATTTGTATAATGACCCAATCAGAATAGTCAGCATATCTATCACCTAAACATTTATCATTTCCTTGTGCATATAACATTCAAGATCCTCTTTCCTAGCTATCTTGAAACATAAAATACAATATTATTAGCTATTGTCACCCTAGAGCACCAGAATTTATTCTTCCTATCTAACTTTGAAACTGAAATTTCTTGAAAGACATAACTACCAACACTTAACCTAAGAAGAAATTGAATAGGATAACCTGAATAGGCCTATATCTATTAAAGAAATTGAAACAATCATTAGTAACCTTCAGAAAAAAGCACTAGGCCCAGATGGTTTCTCTTCTAATTCTATCAATTATTTAATAAAGAAATGATATCAACTCTTCACAATCTATTCTAGAAAATAGTAGCAGAGGGAACACTTCCTAACTCATTCTGTGAGGCCAGCATTACCCTAATACCAAAACAGATAAAGACACCACAAAGAAGAAAATTTACAGATCATTATCTTTCATGAACATAGATGCAAAAACCTCCCACAAAATATTATCAAATCAAATCCAAATATATACAAAAAAATTATAAATCACAACCAAGTGGGATTTATTCAAAGTATACAAGGCTGTATCAATATTTAAAAATCAACATAATTCACTACAATAATAGACTGAATAATATAAATCATGTGAACATCTTAGTTGATACCAAAAAACCCACCCATTTATGATTAAAAAAAAAACTCAAGAAATTAGAGATAAAGGGAATTTCTTCAACTTGATAAGGAACATCCACAAAAAACCTACAGCTGATACCATACTTAATGGTGAGAAGCTAGATGCTTTTCCCTTAAGATCAGGGCAAAGATGTGCTCTCCAAAACACCCCTTTCCAACATTGTACTGGAGGTCAAAAAAAGGAAACAAAAAGCATGCAGAACAAGAAAGAAGAAATATAAAGGGTTTTTGGCTCACAGATGACATGACTCTTTATGTAGAAAATCCCAAAGAATTGACAAAAAAGAAAAAAAGTAATTATAGTAAGGTTGCAAAAGGGATTCAAGTTAATACATAAATGTTAACTGCTTTTCAACAATGACTAAGCAGTAATAAATAATTGGTATTTGAAATTCAAGAACCAATTCGAAATTATAATAGTACCAAAAAAATGAAAACAGTATAAATCTAAAAAAATAAAAAATATTTATAGGATCTAATGGGAAACCTGTAAAACTATGATGAATAATTCAAATAATATCTAAATAAATAGTTTATGTTCATAGGATGGAAAACTCAGATTCAGATTTGAATTCTTCCCTCTTTATGCCTAGATTCAATGCATCCCCAAACAAAATATCAGCAAGCTATTTTATAGTCATCAATAAACTGATTTAAAAATTTATGTGGAAAGGCAAAAAACCTATACTAGGCAAAGCACTACTAAAGAAGAAAAACGAAGTTTAAGGACTAACAGTACATGATTTTAAGACACTATAAAGCTATGTAATCAAGACAGTTTGGTGTTGGTAAAAGAATACACACACAGATATAAAGAGAGCCCAGAAATAAATTCACATGAACATATTTAATTAATTGTTGAAAAAGAGTATAGGCAATTCAAGGGAACAAGCATAGTCTTTTCAACAAATGGTATTCGAACAAATGGATACCTATATATGTGGCACAGAGAATAACTTCCCCCTCACTCAAAGATGTCTATGTCCCAATCCCCAAATCCTATGAATCTTACCTTACATGATAAAAAGGACTTTGCGGATGTGATTAAGTTAAGAATCCTAATATGGGGAGGTTATACTGGATTATGGAGTTGAGACCAAGTAATCACAAGGGTCTTTATAAAAGGGAAACAGAAGAATGAGAATCAGAGAATGAAATGTAACAACAGAAGCAGAGATTTGAAAATTTCATGCTGCTGCTTTGAAGATCAAGGTAGTATCCACAAGCCAAGGAATTCAGGTTGCCTTTAGAAGCTCGAAAGACAAAAAAAAAAAAACAGATTCTCCCCTAGAGCCTCCAGAGGTAAGGCAGTCCCAAAATCTATTTTGGACTTCTGATCTCAAGAACAGTAAGATAATAAATTCTTGTTGTTTTAAGCCACTAAATTTGTGGTAATTTGTTACATCAGTGATGAGGAACCTGTTCAAAATATAATGAACTTGACACAGACTTAATAACTTGATAAATATTGAGTCAAAATGGACAATAAGCCTAAATGGGAAATGGAACATTATAAAACTTATAAAAGAAAACATAGGAGAGAAGCTACATGACTTTTGGCTTGTTAATTTTTAAATTTCACATAGAAAACATAATCCATAAAGAAAAAAAATTGTAAAAAAAACTTTATCAAAACTGAAAACAAAACAAAATACAAAACACTTCTGCTTTGAGAAATATGCTGCCAAGAGAATCAAAGGATAAGTATGATATGTTGAATAATGCCCCCCCAAAGATGTCCACATCCTAATCTCCAGATCCTATGAAAATGTTATGTTACATGGCAGAAGGGATTTTGCAGATGTGATGAAGGATCTTGAGATGGGGAGATTATCCTAGATTTTCTGGGTTGTCCTAAAGTAAACACAAGGTTACTAATAAAAAGAGGGCAGAAGAGTCATACTCAGAGAGAGAGATTGTAAAATGCTATACTGCTGGCTTTGAAGATGGAGGATGGGGCCATGAGCCAAAGAATGCAAACAGACTCCAGATGCTAAAAAAGCAAAGGAAACAAATTCTCCCTTAGAGCCTATAAGAGGAAAACAGCCTTGCCAACATAATGTTTGTAAGACTTCTGACACCCAGAAGTGTTAAAGAACGAATTTTTATTATGTCACTCAGTTCTTAGGAACTTGTTACAACAGCAATAGGAAACTGAAATCACAAGCTGCACACTGGAAGAAAGCATTTGCAAACATATGTCTGATAAAAAATTTGTATCCAAAACACATAAAGAACTTTTAAAACTCCACAGTAAAAAAATAAAAATTCAGTTTTAAAAAATAGGCAAAAATTGTGAACAGCCACCTTACCAAAGAAGATAAACACATAATTTTTTTAAAGGCATACAAAAAGAAGCTCAGCACATTAGTCATCTGGCAATTGCAAATCAAACAAGTTGCCATGAGACATCCTAACAGAATGGATAAATCCCCCCCACCCCCCAAAATGGCATTATCAATTACTGGCAGGGAGTGGAACAAAAGGAACTCTCATTTATTGCTGGTGGGAATGCAGAATGATACAGGCATTTTTCAAGAAAGTTTGTTTTCTACAAAAGTAGTGAGGAGCCTCCTGCAACTGGGGTCTCAGTTGGTAGCCCTGAGCAGCACTCCCACTGCCTGAAGAGAAGGCAAGAGAGCCTTGAACATGCCACAAATACCACTTCTACATAGGAGTCCACCATCGCCACTGCCACAGCTACTGCCACCACAAGATGGCTCATCACCATGGTAGCAGCCAGAATTGTCCTGCAGGCAGCCCTCTGCACACTCAACTGCACTGGCACAAGAAGAGTCACTAGCAGAGCCTGCAAATAGAGGAGGAAGCTTCCTCCTCAAAGCCCACTCCGGAGTAGTAGAAGAAACAATTGCTCTACCAGATGACCAACCAGACATTGATGTAGAGATACTAGAAATACAAACAAACAAGAAAATATGACTCCACCAAAGAAACACAGTAATTCTCAAATATCTGACCCCACAGAGCAAGAAACTCTTGAAAAGAATGAAAAGAAATTCCAAGCAACAATCTTAAGAAAACTCGAGAGATAGAGAAAACTCAAATGTAGAACACAATGAAACAAGAAAAAGTTTCCAGGATATGAAGGAGGAAATTTACAAAGAATTTATGAATAAGACTACAAAAGCATAAGTACCAAAAGAAAAATTAAAAATGGGATTATATCAAACTAAAAAGTTTCTGAACAGCAAAGGAAATAATCAACAGAGCAGAAAGACAACCTACAGAATGGGAGAAAACATTTGCAAACTATATAACTATATATCTTACAAGGGATTTATATTCAGAATATACAAGGAATTCAAACAGCTTCACATTAAAAAAATAAATAATCCAATTAAAAAATCAGCAAAGGTGCTGAATAGACATTTTTCAAAGGAAAACATATAAATGGCCAACAGGTACATGAAAAAATGCTCAGCATCATTTATCATCAGGGAAATGTAAACTGAAATCAAATTTTGATATCTTCTCACCCCAGTTAGACTGGCCATTAGTACAAAGACTGAGAATAACAAACACATGCAAGGATGTGGAGAAGGGCAAACTCTCTACACTGTTGGTGGGACTGTAAATTAATACAGCCATTATGGAAAAAAATATTGAGGTTCCTCAAACCACTATAGATAGAACTACCATATGATCCAGCAATTCCACTTCTGGGTATGTACCCAAAGAAATGGAAATTATCATGTTGAAGGGATACCTGTGCATCCCATGTTCATCATAGCCAAGATATGGAACCAACCTAAATGTCCATTGACGGACAACTGGATAAGGAAAATGTGGTGTATATACACAACGGAATACTACTCAACCATAAAAAAGAATGAAATTCTGCCATTCAAAGCCACATGGATGAGTTTGGAGAAAATTATGTTATGTGAAATAAGCCAGGCACAGAAAGAGAAATACTGCATATCCTCAATCATAAGTGGGTGCTAAGAAGGAAGGAAAGAAGGGAGGGTGGGAGGGAGGGAGGGAGGGAGGAGGCCATAATAATAGGTTGAACTTTCAAAAGGAGAGAACAAATCTATGGCTACTAGAGGTAGAAAAGGAAGAGGGAAAGGGGGTTTATGTAGTAATTGGGTAAGGGGCAAAAAGAATACTACAATCTGCAATAACAAGTATGCTAATAATATTTTTTTGATCATCACATACTGTACACAAAAAAATGATAGTCCACACTATACCCCAATATACGTATAACCAATTATACTTCAATTAAAAAGTTAATTAATAAATAAATTAAATAAAGAAAACATAGTCTTACCATACAACCCATTAATTGTGCTCCTAGTTAATTACCCAACTGACTGGAAAATGTGTGTCCAAAACTGCAAGCAACCAAGATGTCTTTTAATAAGCGAATAGTATAAACAAAACAAGTACATCCATACCAAAAATACGTGAACAAAATACCTGAAAATTACTCCTCAAAATTTTCAACATCTTCAAAAACAGGAAAAGACTGGAAAATTGTCAGGATTTAGAGGAGTCTGAGGAGACATAACAACTAATTATAATGTGCTATCCTTGATATGAATGTGTCTATATGCACATGTAAACAAACACTTCTCAGTTAAAATTTATTCCCTGTTTGAATTGTGCATCTTTTCAGTAAATTTTTATAGCTAACCACTCATTTTGTTTCTTCCTATGTGCCTTTAAAATAATGCCTCTGATGCAAAAGTCAGAGCTGTGTTCCTAAGGTGTTTTACAGAACCATTGGAGTTAGCCTGGCCCAACAGAAACTGGGCTAAATTGGTTGAGCCCACAGACCTCTCTACTAAGCCTGTGCAGAGGTCCAGTAGATAACCTTTGGATGACAGAGGGCCCAAAACTCCACCTCCAGATCCTGCTAATGCAAAGACATGCAGACAACTTGCACTTGGGTAGATGGCTGAAGAACTTTCCCAAACCCTTTAACCAATCACAATCCCACATGCCTGGCACCACACCTAACCACTTCCCCATAAATAGCCCTTTTTTGTCCCACTTCTGACAAGGTGGATTTGATATATATTTCTCCTGTCTTCTCGCTTAGCTGCCTTGTGAATAAACCTTTTTCTCTACTGCAAAGATGGGTGCTGGGCTTTCTGTTGCACATAGGAAAATGAAGTCCATTCAGTGCAGGAACACACACACACACACACATACACGTGCATTTCAAATGGTTAGCATTATATTTAAAAATGAAATAATGTGTTTAAAGCACTATTAAGTTCTAAACAAAACAACAGATCTTATGATCTGTTGGAGTGTCTGGATACAAGAAAATATATAATAACTTTTTTGTGTTTTAGGAAAAAAAAGAAAATATACATGGAAAAATATTTTAGTCACATGAAAATACATAGCATAGTCCTACTAAAAAATGTTTTCATCTACATGAATAAGCAAAGGGAGAGAAGAAAGAAGTTTTTACACTTATTACACGTGTCAAGCAATACACTGAGAATTTTACCTATAATATCTTCAAAATAATCCAGTAAGATAGGCATTATTTATTTTAACTTTACTGATGTGAGTTGTGAGGCCGTCAATAACTATGCACAAGGTCACAGAATCTGAAAGTGTTTGAAAAAGGGTTCAATTCCCGGACTGAGAAATTCCAAGGCCCACGTTGTTTCACTCTACTGTGCTATAAAATTAAAGTTTTACCATAGTCTCTTTATATTAAACTATCAAAACAAATAACAAAATCACTTAATTTTTAATTACATTGGTAGAAAGTAAGGTCTTTGATGCTCTTGTGAACCTCTACTTTCAAGTCTTTGCAGATGTATTCTGCAGTTGAAATCCTGACATCTTACTTACTTTTGTTCACATTGTAAATTTCTAAGAAATTATTTTAATAATAAAATGCATATATTCTTTTGACCCATTACTTCATTGTTCTTATACCTCTCTTCTGGTAGGTATTGAAGAGGGTTACAGAGATTTTTTTTCTTTTTTTACACTGTTTATATGAGAACATTTTTCAGTTGACTTCTTTCATAAGTACAAAGTTTAGAAATACTGAGTTTTGGTTTTTTTCCTAAAGAGCTGTATATATTTTTCTCCCTCTAACATTTAATGTTGTTTCAGAATTGTTGTCACAGGTCAACCTGTTTTTCTTTTGTGTATAAAGTGGGCTTATACTTGTATGATTTTTTATGTATGCAAATTAAATATTTTACCAGATTATACCTAATGGTGTGCTTTTTATTAACATTGCATAAAAATAACATACACTCTATCTCAAAATTAAAGGTTTCCTTTAGATTTGGAAAATTTTTGTTAAGTATTTCACATACTAGCAGCAGTACAAGAAAAGCAAAAACAAGAAAGAAAGAGAAAAAATGAGTAAAATAAAAGATCAAAGGATAAAACAAGAATAAGAAAAAGTTCTGCTCACAGTCCTTTTTTTTTTCTTTTTTAATTTTATTTTATTTTGTCAATATATAATGTGGTTGATTATTGTGGCCCATTACCGAAACCTCCCTCCCTGTACCCTCTCCCCCTCCCTCCCAACAACCTCATATCTGTTCACTTGTCATATTAACTTCAAGGAATTGTAATTGTTGTGTCTTCTTCCCTCACCCCCCCCCCAGTTTATTTGTGTATTTATATATTTATTTTTAACTCCCACGAATAAGTGAGAACATGTGATATTTCTCTTTCTGTGCCTGACTCGTTTCACTTAATAAAATTCTCTCTAGGTCCATTCATATCATTGCAAATGGCACTATTTCGTTCCTTTTTATAGCTGACTAGTATTCCATTGTGTAGATATACCATCTGATGATGGACATTTGGGCTAGTTACGACTCTTAGCTATTGTAAATAGTGCTGCGATGAACATTGGGGAACAGTTATACCTTTGACTTGATGATTTCATATTCCTCTGGGTATATTCCCAGCAGTAGGATAACTGGGTCATATGGTAGATCTATCTGCAATTGTTTGAGAAACCTCCATACCATTTTCCATAGAGGCTGCATCATTTTGCAGTCCCGCCAACAATGTATGAGAGTTCCTTTTTCTCCACAACCTTGCCAGCATTTATCATTCACAGTCTTTTGGATATTAGCCATCCTAACTGGAATGAGATGATATCTCAGTGTGGTTTTGATTTTAATTTCCTGAATGCTGAGTGATGTTGAGCATTTTTTCATGTCTGTTGGCCATGCATATATCTTCCTTTGAGAAATACTTATTCAGCTCCTTTGCCCATTTTTTAATTGGATTACTTGTTTTTTTGCTGTAAAGTTGTTTGAGTTCCTTGTATATTCTGGATATTAATCCTTTGTCAGATGTATATTTTGCAAATATTTTCTCCCACTCTGTTGGTTGTCTTTTAACTCTGTTAATTGTTTCTTTTGCTGTGCAGAAGCTTTTTAGTTTGATATAATCCCATTTATTTATTTTTCCTTTAGTTGCCCATGCTTTTGGGGTCATATTCATGAAGTTTGTGTCCAGTCCTACTTCCTGAAGTGTTTCTCCTATGTTTTCTTTAAGAAGTTTTATTGTTTCAGGGTGTATATTTAATTCTTTCATCCATTTTGAGTTGATTTTAGTATATGATGAGAGGTATGGGTCTAGTTTCATTCTCCTGCATATGGATATCCAGTTATCCCAGCACCATTTGCTGAAGAGGCAGTTTCTTCCCCAGTGAATAGGCTTGGTGCCTTTGTCAAAGATCACATGGCTGTAGGTGTGTGGGTTGATTTCTGGATTCTCTATTCTGTTCCATTCATCAGTGTGTTTGTTCTTATGCCAGTACCATACTGTTGGGGTTATTATAGCTTTGTAGTATAGTTTAAAGTCAGGTAATGTTATGACTCCAGCTTTATTTTTTTTTGCTTAGAATTGCTTTGGCTATGTGTGGTCTCTTGTTATTCCATACAAATGTCTGGATAGATTTTTCCATTTCTGAGAAAAATGTTATTGGAATTTTGATGGGTTTTGCATTGAATTTCTATATCACTTTGGGTAGTATGGATATTTTCATAATGTTGATTCTTCTAATCCAAGAACACGGGATATCTTTCCATCTTCTTGTGTCGTCTTTAATTTCTCTCATCAGTGGTTTGTAGTTCTCATTATAGGGATTTTTCACATCCTTGGTTACCTCTATTCCTAAGGTTTTTTTGGGGGGTGGGGTGGCTATTGTAAATGGGCAAGCTTTCTTGATTTCTCTTTCTTCATGTTCACTATTGGAGAATAGAAATGCCACTTTTTTGTGTGTGTTTATATCATATCCTGCAACAGTGCTGAAATCATTTATCAACACCAAGATTTTTTTGTAGAGGCTTTAGGCTATGTGGTATATATGATCATTGTCATCTGCAAACAGGGACAGTTTGACTTCATCTTTTCCAATCTGGTTGCTCTTTATTTCCTTCTCTTCTCTGATTTCTCTGGCTCCTACTTCCAACACTATGTTGAATAGGAGTGGTGAGAGTGGGTATCCTTGTCTAGTTCCTGTTCTAAAAGGAAAAGCTTTCAGTTTTTCCCCATTCAGGATGATATTGGCAGTGGGTTTATCATATTTGGCTTTAATTATGTTGAGATACTTTCCATCTTTACATAACCTGTAGAGAGTCTTTATCATGAATGAGTGTTGAATTTTATCAAATGTTTTTTCAGCATCTATAGAGATGATCCTATGGTCCTTTTGTTTGATTTTATTGACATGGTGTATCACATTTATTGATTTGCATATGTTAAACCAACCTTGCATCCCAGGGATGAATCCCACTTGATCATGGTGTATAAGTTTACATATGTGTTGCTGTATTCTGTTAGCTCTTATTTTATTGAGAATTTTTGCATCTAAATTCATCAAGGATATTGGCATGTAGTTTTCTTTTTTAGTTGTACCTTTACCTGGTTTTGGTATCAGGGTGATGTTTGCTTCATAGAATGAGTTTGGGAGAATTGCCTCTGTTTCAATATTTTGGAATACTTTGTAGAGAATTGCTGTCAATTCCTCTTTGAATGATTGGTAGAATTCTGCTGTGAATCCGTCTGGTCCTGGGCTTTTCTTTGTTGGGAGCCTAATCTATTTTAGGGAGCTTCAATCTCTTTTATTGTTATTAGTCTGTTCAAATTTTCTACATCTTCTTGGCTCAGTTTTGGTAGTTTGTTGGTGTCCAGAAATTTATCCATTTCCTCCAGATTTTCAAATTTGTTGGCATATAGTTGTTTATAGTAGTCTCTAATGATTCCTTGTATTTCAGATGTATCAGTTGTATGTCACCTTTTTCATTTCTAATTTTTGTTATTTGGGTCTTCTCTCTTCTTTTTTTAGTTAGCCATGCTAATGGTTTGTCAATTTTATTTATCATTTCAAAAAACCTACTTTTTGATTCATTGATCTTTTGTATCATTTTGGGGGTGTGAATTTCATTATGTTCTGCTCTGATCTTAATGATTTCTTTCCATCTGCTAAATTTGGGTTTGGATTGTTCTTGTTTTTCTAGTTCTTTAAGGTGAAGTATTAGGTTGTTCACTTGCCATCTTTCCATTCTTCTGAAGTAAGCATTTAATGTGATAAATTTCCCCCTTAGTACTGCTTTTGCAGTATCCCACATGTTTTTGTATGAGGTATCATTTTTTTCATTAGTTTCCATAAGTTTTTTGATTTCCTGTTTGATTTCTTCTTGGACCCATATGTCATTAAGTACAATGCTGTTTAATTTCCTTGTGTTCGTATAGTTTCCAGAATTTCATTTGTTATTGATTTCTATTTTTAATCCATTGTGGTCTGAAAAAATACATTGGATAATTCCAATTTTTTTTTAAATTTGCTGAGACTTGATATGTGACCTAACATGTGATCTATCCTGGAGAATGATCCATGTGCTGATGAGAAGAATGAATATTCTGTGGTTGTTGGATGGCATGTTCTGTAGATATCTGCGAAGTCCAATTGGTCTAGAGTGTTGTTTAGATCTTGTGTCTCTCTGCTGATTCTTTGCCTAGATGATCTCTCCTATATTGACAGTGGGTGTCCAGGTCCCCTGCTATTGTGGTATTAGTGTCTATCTCCTTCTTTAGGTCTAATAGAGTTTGCTTTATAAATCTGACTGCTCTGACTTTGAGTGTGTATATATTTTTGATTGTTATGTCTTCTTGATGGATGAATCCTTTTATCATTATGTAGTGGCCCTCTTTATCTCTTTTTATGGTTTTTAGTTTAAAGTCTATTTTATCAGATATAAAAATAGCTATTCCAGCTCATTTTTCATTTCTGTTTGCCTGGTAAATCTTTTTCCATCCTTTCATTCTTAGTCTATAAGAGTCTTTATAGGTGAGGTGGGTCTCTTGAAGGCAGCATATAGTTGGGTCCTCCTTTTTAGTCTAGTCAGCCAGTCTGTGTCTTTTGATTGGGGAATTTAATCTTTTTACATTAAAAGTTGTTATTGAAAAGTGTTGATTTACTCCCAGCATTTTATTGATTTTTGTTTGGATGTCTTAAGTGTCTTTTGTTCCTTTCTTTCTGATTTACTGTTTGTCTTCTGTATTAGTTGGTTCCTTGGGTGGTAGATAAACTTTTTTTTTCTCTTCATTGTTGGCATTTTTATTTTACTAGTGGGTTTTGATTTTTCTTGAGTTTTTATGGCAGTGGTAGTTATTTTTCAGGTACCAAACCCAGTACTCCCTTGAGAATTTCTTGTAAGGGTGGTCATGTGGTAGTGAACTCCCACAGTTTTTGGCTGTCTGAGAAATACACTATTTGCCTTTCATTTCGGAAGGATAGCCTTATAGGGTAGAGTATTCTTGGCTGGCAAGCTCTGTCTTTTAGTATTTTGAATATATCATCCCATTACTTTCTGGCTTTTGAGGTTTGTGATGAAAAGTATGTTAGTCTGATTGGGGCTCCCTTATAGGTGATTTTACACTTCTCTCTTGTAGCTTTTAAGATTCTCTCTTTGTCTTGGAGTTTTGCCAATTTGACTATAACATTTCTTGGAGAAGACCTTTTAGGGTTGAATACATTTGGGGATCTTTGAGCTTCCTTAATCTGAAGATCTGTGTCTTTTCCTATACCTGGGAAGTTTTCTGCCACTATTTTGTAGAATATGTTTTCAATGCAATCTCATTTTCCCTCCCCTTCTGGAATACCCATTACTCTGATATTTGAGCACTTAAGGTTGTCTGATATCTCTCTTAGATTTTCTTCAATGTTTTTAATTCTTTTTTTTTTCTTTTCTTTTTTTTTTTTTTTTTGTCTGCCTGTGTTATTGCAATTAGCCCATCTTCAAGGTCAGAAGTTCTCTCTTCTGCTTCTGCTAGCCTGCTGGTTAAACTCTCTGTTGTGTTTTTTATTTTATTGAATGAATTCTTAAGCTTGGCAAGCTCTTCTACATTCTTTTTCAGGGCATTGATTTCCTTGCACATTTCTTCTTTCAGGTCCTGTATACTTTTCCTCATTTCATTGAGTTGTCTAGCTGAGTTTTCTTGTATGTCATTTAGTTTCCATAGAATTATCACTCTAAATTCCTTGTCAGAAATTTCAAGGGCTTCTTGTTCAATAGGATCTAGAGCTTGAGAGTTATTATCCTTTGGTGATGTACTTTCTTGATTTTTCATATTTCTGGTATCTTTCCTTTGATGTTTAGTCATTGTGGCAAGGGATTTCATGGTCCACTGGTTCGACAGTATTGTCTGGCTAGGATGCTTCTGGGGCTGCCAATTTGGCATGGCTGCCTCAGTGTCTGCTCAGTTGCCTGCTGGCATCTTGGGTGCATGGTCACCTCAGGTCTTGGGCCTCTCCGGGGAGGCACCTCTCCAGTCGGTGTGCACTAGGCCGGGCTGGGGATGGAGTCCAGCAGCGGTGCAGCCTACCTGCTTGTTCACATGCTAGCACCACAGGGCATGTGGTCTCCGCAGATCTTGGGACTCTCCAGGGGCCACCTCTCTGATCAGCCAGGCTGGGGATGGAGTTGGGCAGTGGTGAGGCCTACCTGCTCAGTCATGCACCGGCACCGCTTGCTTCCAGTTCTGCTACGTATTAGTTATGTGTTTTAGGACAAATCACATAATTCCTAAACTTTACTTTCCATAGTTATAAATTGAGGATTATAATCCTGGCTTTTTAAAATATGTGGATTAAATGGTAAAACTGATATGATTATGTCTACCACACTGCTGAGTCTGAATGGCCAACTATCAGTGAAAGAGTTGAGGAAAAACATTTGAAGCACAAGTTATAATAAGTGAAAAATTTTATATTAGGAAATTCACTACTGTCAGAAGATTGCTAAAAAATCTGTGAGTAAAACCATACTAGGGTATTGTTGAAAACTCAAGCTTTATTCTGCTGTTTAAGACCAGCTCTCATTTTGTTCTTTGAGATTTTGGCTGGTCCGTGACCATATTTTACCCTCACACTTCAATTATTATATAATCATTTTTAAAAGAATTTTTGCTTTTTTTAAATTAGGGAATAGTAGTTATTTTCTTACCTGAGAAATATTAATTCAAGTGTCCTTCAAGCCTCAAACATGCTGTAATGATTCAAGTCCCAAAGTCGATCTCACCTGTCTACACCTATCAGAGTCTAAGCTGTTTTCATTCAAAACAACAGGAGTACAAATACTGCAATCCGTGTTATCTGGTGCTGTCATTTTACAATGCTGCAGTGTGAATTCACTGCCATTTAATACACCAACTAAATTGATCTCTATTTTTTATAATTCAAAAAATATATACTAACAAGGTTCAAAGCCATGAAGAATTATAGTTCATAATGACCAATTTTAGCATGTTTTATAATCCATCAAAATATGAATATCACCTCAGGGTACAATTTATTTTTCCTTATCATAAAATTCTGCCATAGTTAGAACAGTCATATAAATAAAAAAATGTGTCCCTTGCAGAGGTAATGAAAGGAAACCTATTCAATCTTCCTTCTGATGTTTTATTCTGGCTTTTTGACAGCTGAAGATAGCAAAGTGCAATCAAATGCCTTTAGCACAGTAATGAAAAATGTAAGCATTAAGCAAATTTGTCCACATGCAATAATTGACAGTGGTATAAAAAGATTCAATTCAGTGGTTTACAAAATATAAGAATATGATCTAAATTAATTTTGAATTACAAAGCATGAGAAGCATATGCTACATGGCAAACTAAGGAAATGGATTCATGTGTTCTCTACTTGCATTTGTATTGTCTATACTCATTCCCTTTCAAAAGAAATAAAAACACAAAGCTTATTATAATTTTTTAAGAATGCTTAGTTCTTCAGTATTCTCTAGAACTATGCAAACAATACTGCTCTCTGAGCACAAACAACTTCATACATAGAAGCAGGAGGCCAAAAGAGAAATGAAATACGAAGACATAGAATATAGATTAATTGAATGGATTTAAATCATCCATTCCTGAATATACCTTAATTACAATTCAGCACAAATGCTTATTTGTGCAAAAGGGGAAATGATTCAAATGCAGGAAAGTTTATTCATAAAAAAGTTTGGTGTTTTTTTTCTTAATAGTGATTTTTTAAGATACATTGATACAACAACTCAGAATGAAGATTAAAAAACAATTTCTAAATAATGCACTGAATAACTACAAGTGTGTTCATGAAAGTCACTCTTTGAAGCTTAGGACTCTTATGATGAAAACAACATAAGTTTGTAACATGGGATTTTAGGCAAAATGAATTTTATATATGGGCAGGAGTATGTGCAATGGATCAAGATTATTCCTCTGTCTGCCCAAAATTATACTCGTTGGAAAAGAAGAAGAAATTTCTTAACCAAAATTGATAAACAGTGTAAGTGATTTCTGCTCATTTCAACAAGATAAAAGAAAAAGGCATAAATATTGAATATGATGTTTGAAAATATGTAAATGTTAAAATTAATACTTCATTTGTAGCAGAAAATAAAACACCTGGTTATTTTTATTGTTCACAGTTGAGAAAATAGCAAGTGGCTGACAGGAAAGTCCAATGAGTTCTTTTTCTAGTAACCCACCCATCTGTAGTGCAGCTATTGCCCACCTTTTCCTTTATTGGAATTTATGTCAATGTCAAATATATTCGAGGACTATTTAATCTTTTGTTATAGCAAAGTTTCCCAAGACTTCCTTTATCTGGAATCTTTTGTTTTATAATTTTCATGATTCATTTGTATATCAGTGACATCCTGATTTATTTCATTATGTGGCCCAGGTGTATAACAGATAATTTTTGTTGTTAGTCTTTATTTGTTTTACTGACAGTTCCTTTTGGAATTTATTTAACAAAAATAAAATATTGTAAATACTTGCTTATAATTAAGCGTACCAGAATTTTTAAAATAGTTTTCTCCTGAGGGGTTTATGTCATGAACAAAACTAGGGAAAGTGAACTAATGTTTATTGAAAAAAAAAATTTCTAAGAGCTAGAGATTTTATATGTATTGTAATTCATCCATCACAGTAATATAGCAGTTTTTATTTTATCCGTAATTTACTGATGATGAAACTGAGTTATCAGAGAGGTTAAGAAACTTGCCCAAGTTTACATATAAGAAAGGGTAGGAACCAGATCAATGGCCTACCTAGCTTTAGAGATTACATGCTTAACGTGGGTAGTACCTTAACTGATAATAAGAGAATATCCATATATTTTTATCAGTAGGCACAAAAATATTCAGTAAAAATGAATAGATATTTGTAATTTTTAGAAAAGAACTATTAAGAACTACAAATAGACTGATTATTTTCAAAAGCTAATAAAGTCTACTGGTATTTACCATAAGCCTACAGCAAACATCATATCAAATGGTAATAAACTCTCCTTTTTAAAATCAAGAACAAGAAAAGGTTGTTTATCACCATTTCTGTTAAACTTTGCCCATAAGGTACCACCCAGAGCAATAAGAAAATAAAAACAGGTAATAAATACAAAGATGGAAAAAGAAGAATCAAGTCTCACTGACTATAGATAATATGATTGTCTACAAAAAAATAAAGAACCTACATACAAAATATTAAAATTAGTAAGACAGTTCACGACGTTTATTAATATATGATCAAGAATCAAAAAATCAGTGGCATTTCTATACACTAGCAAAAAAAGAAAATACAATATTTAAATATTCTATTTACTAGGACAATATAAATACAGATATATAATTTACTAGAGAAAAATTGACTAAAACTTTCAACACCTTACATAGAAATTATAGCAGTTTAATGAAATACATCAAAGAAGACTTGATGTATTCATAAATGACTGGGGAGTTATAATCACAGATAAGAAAAGTTGATTTTATATACATGTCAATTCTCCCCAAATTAATCAATACCATTGCAATAAAAATCCAATCATATTCTCACAGAATTGCTAATCTGATTTAAAAATCTAAATGGGAATGCCATAAATCAAGAATAACAAGACAATTTTAAGAAGCAAAATGGGTGAGGGAGGACTTGGCTTAGGAGATATTAAACATTATTAAAAACTAAAATAATTCAAGCAATTTGTCGTTCGTGTATAGACAGACAAATTGAACAAATAGAGCAGGAGTCAGCAAACTACAGCCTGGGGGGAAAATCTGGCCCATTGTCTGTCTTTGTAAATAAATATTTTTTTGGAACACAGCCACACTCATTCATGTACATATTGTATACAATGGCAGAGTCAAACAGTTACAAGAGAAACTGTAGGGTCACAAAAGCCTACAATAATTGCTATGTCATCTTTTAACAGAAAAATTTTGTCAACCCCTGAATTAGAGATTTGCTAATATATAGAGAGCTCAGACCTATCTATATGTAAACATATGAAACAGACCTATGTGTATGTCAACATATGATATATGATAAGTGGAATAAACAGTATTGTAGGTAAGTAAGGGGAAAGTAGAGTTTTTAATAAACACTTCTCAGACCATTTTTCTCATAAGGAAAAATAAAAAAATTGTGTCTGGCCTGCCCATGGCTCACTTGGGAGAGTGTGATGCTGATAACACCAAGGCCACGGGTTCGGATCCCTATACAGGGATGGCCGGTTAGCTCACTTAGAGAGTATGGTGCTGACAACACCAAGTCAAGGGTTAAGATCCCCTTACCAGTCATCTTTTTTTAAAAAAAGAAAGAAAGAAAGAAAGAAATTTGTGTCTGTGACACATTAGTACAATTCCAAGTGGATTGAAGACCTAAATTAAGGGCCTACAATATCCATTTGCTATTCAGGCATGAGGTAGAATGAGATGCCTGGGGACAAACAGCAATCACAAAGTACAGCAAACACCTACAAGATCCCAGTTCAATGATCCTGCATGACTTCATGCTGAGGCAGGCAGCCTGGCACATGGGAAGAACCAAATTTTACAGTCAGGTATTTGCTCGAATCTCAGCCCAGCACTCACCTGCTATGCAGCCTTGTGCAGTCTGGTTAACCTCCTTGTACCTCATTTACAAAATGAGGATGATACCATCTACCATGCAGTGCTGTTGTAATAACGGGGAGTGACAGGTGTAAAGTTCCGAGTACACTGTAGATGCTCAGTACTTAATAAATAATATTATTATACAATATTCAATAAAAGAATATCTTCCTGAAGTCAGAACAGGAAAGAATTCCAAGCAAGCCTTAAAAATCTCGTACCATAAAGGTTAAGATTCCACTGCTAATTTTCATTCTATTAAAATTGGCAATCAGGAAAACCATAATGAGCCTTTGCACATGCTGTACTTTTAACCTGAAATTATCTTCTCACAGCTAAATGGCTAACTTCTATATATTGTGTCAAGTTTCCTCTGAAGCAAATCCCAAGAAATAGATTTCAGAGCAAGTAGTTTATTTCAGAAGTGATCTCAAGAAGCACAGGTAGTTGAGTTCCTTGAACAGGAAAGTGAAGGAAATCAATACAGGTATGTAAATGAATAGATTACTGCTATTGAAAACTGGGGCTTAAGCCTCTCTGAAAGACTGTGTGGAACAAAGAAGCTGAGATGTTACCCACCAATCCTCATCCATCATTATTTGAAGGATAATTCTGTGGATATTATCCTCCTAGTGCTTTTGGTATGACCCATGTGGAGACCAAGCACATTCCTGCAGCCAGAGAGTACAGACAGGCAGAGAGTCCCAGTTGCAGTAAGAAACAAGCAGATGTACATAAACAATAAGTGCTGAGTTGATACTACGGGTTGAACTGTGTCCCCTAAAGGTTCGCATATTAATCCCCACTGTTAACAGTGTTGAAGTAATTGAAAGGTGGGACCTTTAAGAGATGATTAGATGGTGAGAACCATGCCCTACTGAATGGATTGATCCATTCATGGAGTAATAAGTTGATGGTTTAACGGGTGGTGTTGGACATGGTTCTGATGGCTTTATAAGGACAGTGTGAGGTTAGCCCTCTCTTGCTCAAGCCATTTGCCATGTGACACCCTGTGCTGCTGTGCAGAGTCACCACCAAGAAGGCTCTCGCCAGATGTGTTCCCTGGACTTTGGACTTCCCAGCCTCTGAAACTATAAGTAATAAGTTTTATTTCTTTATAAATTACCCAGTTTTAGGTATTTTGTTATAAGCATGAGACAGACTAATACAGTTGACAGATGAAGCACCCTCACCTAGGTTTTCACACAAATATCAGCTCACCAAAGTGGCTTTGCTGACTACTCCCTCTAAAAGAGCATCCCAATTCCCTAAGCACTATCCTCTTACCCTGCTTTATAGTATACATCTTGTTATTTGTTTATTATTTTCCCCCACTCCCACTAGAATACAAAGTTCATAACAACACACATGTCATTTCAAAAACTGCATCTTCAGCACACAATGTTTGACACATAGTAAGCGCTATGGCTGAATGTTTATGTCCTTCCCAAAATTCGTATGTTGAAATCCTACTCTTCAATATAATGGCATTGGGAGGTGGGGCCTGCGGGACATAATTAAGTTTAGATCTGGTCATGAGGGTGAGACTTCCATGATAGGATTGATGCCCTTATAAAAAGAGAAAGAGACAGTAGATCGTGACATTCTCCCCCCCCCACTCTCTCTCTCTCTCCTCTCCCCCCTCCCTCTCTCTCTCTCTCTCTCCCCTCTCCCCCCCCCCCCCTCTCTCTCTCTCTCTCTCTCTCTCTCTCTCGGAAAGGCCACATAAGGACAAAGCAGGAAGAGGGACCTCACTAAGAACTCAACTATGCTGGCACCCTGATCTCCAACTTTCAGCCTCCAGAACCACGAGATATAAATTTTTGTTGTTTAAGCCACCCAGACTATGGTGATTTGTTATAACCACGTGATTTAAGATGGTTATCAATTAAATTTTGTTAAATTTGTGAATGAGATGCCTCTTCATACTTACAAGAATGACAAAAAGTAAAATCTGACAATATCAACTATCGTGAGGTTACATAAAGGAAATTTGCACATATTGTTGGTGGAAGTGTAAATTGATAAAAGAATTTTTTGTGTGTGTGTGTGTGTGTGTCTTTTTTTTTTTTTTTTTTGTGACCGGTAAGGGGATCGCAACCCTTGGCTTGGTGTCGTCCGCACTGCGCTCAGCCAGTGAGCACACAGGCCATCCCTACATAGGATCCAAACCAGCTGCGCGAGCGCCGCTGCGCACCCGAGTGCGCCACGGGGCCAGCCCGGTATAAGAATTTTAAAGACTAGTTGGGCAATATCAAGTACAAAGGAAACTACTCTTATCCTAAGACACAGTTACATTATAACATAGCAAAAATTCCAGTCCTGGTTTATAATTTATAGTAATCTTCTCACATGCAAAAGACATACACATGGATATTTATCACAGAGAAATATTATGAGCATTTTTTATGTTGAAAGTCCTTTTAGAAATTCCAAGCACTCTTGATAGTGCCTACAATTTACAGATTCTGCTTTCTTCTCCACTTAATGGAAATAAATACCATATCAAGAACAACAACTTAAATTTGTAAATTATTTTTGGGTTTGCAATATGCTATTTCACTGGATCTTCATGACAATTTAGTGGCATAATTGGTGCTAAGGACAGAGTGGTAGACAAAACCTAGCCCATGTTATCAAGGAGAGCACTCTACAAGGATGAATAATTTAGGGAAGATTCTAGAATTCCACTTTATAGGCAAGTAAATGCAATCTCAGAAAGATTCACTGCATTGTCCAATGATAGGGCCAGTAGGTGGCATAGTCCGTATTTAAACACACTTTCACTCTAAATTCATACTCTTATTGCTATTTTAAACTAGCTATATTTTTAACAACAACAAAATAAATCCTCAAAGTAAGAAAAAATTAAAAGTAATGAAACAATTTTTAAAATGCTCATGGTTTCTATACAACTGAGGCCAAACCGAAATCGGAAATCTGTCTTATGAAAAATCTTAGAGATGTTCATGTAAAATAAAAGAGTAGAAGCCTGAGTTTTCCACTTATGAAATTAAAAATGCATGAAAAATTATTCTGTACTCCAAAATAATATTTTTTCACTGGTAATATTTATTCAATAGAATTTTCTTTTTGCTTTAGGTGATTACATCCAAATAATTAACAAATATTTTAAAAGGTTAAAGTTAAAAATAATTACATCACTAAAGAAAATAGGTATAACCATTGCTTTTTAAAATTTGTTTAATTCTAAATATGAATGAGAGCAGTGTTATATTGTTGTAAAGGTCATTCAAAATTAGAGGCTTGAGTTGAAAGTGAAAGATTTAATCCAAGACTGAATCTACGATTTTAATTTTTTCTTTCTAAATGCATTGTATAAAAACTTCGCTACAATGATTAGCTCAAGATATCCCAACTGGAGACATTGCCTTGCATTTAATGTCACATAATGAAGTTGCCTTATTGTAATCTTCCAGAAGGATTATTTGGTATTTCTAGGTTTTGAGTCTTGTGATTCTATAGATGTGAAACGCACTAATTTGAAACCACATTGCAGTAGAGAAGCAAGGTGTATTAGTCCGTTTCTCTTGCTTACAACAAAATACTTGGTGATTTGTAATGAAATGAAATTTATTGCTTATGATTTCAGAGGCTAGAAAGAGAATACATCTGGTGAGGCGACTCTACAGCAATGCCGGGTGTCACATGGCGAGAATGGCAGAGCAGGAATAGAGAGACTCTCACACGCTCTTCTTTTAAAGCCCTCAGAACCATGTCCCTGACCACCATTATTAATCCATTCACTATGGCATGATCCTATAGTCCAATCACCACTTAAATGCTCCACTTTCAATTAGCATAATAGGACTTCCCACCCTCTTTACACCATCACAATGGAGATTAAGTTTTGGGGGTATCAATCCACAGCATTCCACCCTTGGCCCCCCAAACCTCTTGTCCTTTTCACATACAAATACATTCATTTCATCCCCATAGCCCCAAAGTCTTAACTTTTTTCAACTCAAAAGTCCAGAGTCTCAAGGTCCCATCAAAATAAGTTATCCACTTCCAAGACACAATGGTGGGACAAGCATAGGGTACATATTCCCATTGAAAAAGAGAGAAATCGGCAAAAAGAAAAGGGTAATAGGTCTTAAGCAAGTCTGAAATCCATCAGGGCAGGCATTAAATCTCAAAGCTGGTGAATTATGTACCTTGACACCATATTCAATGTCCTCTGCATGCTGGTGCAGGGGTTGGGTCCTCAAGTTCTTGGGCAGCTTCACGCTTGTGGCTTTCCTGGTCTCAGGCCACACTTCAACTCTCCCAGGCTGGCATTCCACTCTGATAGCTCTACAGGTCTGGGGTCTGCATGGTGGTTGTACGGCTCCATTAGGCATTGCTCTGGTGGGATTTCTCTGCTGCAGCTCTGACCCTATGTTTCTGCTTGGCATTGCTCTATGGAAAGCTGTCTGCAGTGACTCTGCCCCTGTGATAGATCTCTTCCTGGGCCCCTACGCTTTTCCATACATCCTTTGAAATAGAGGTGGAAGCTCCCAAACCTCCACAGCTCTGGCATTCTGTGAGCCTGCACACTTAACACCATGTGGATGCTGCCAAGGCTTACAGCTTGTATCTTCCAAAGCTGAAGGTCTAGCCACACCTGGGGCCAATTTAGCCACAGCTGGAGCAGACAAAGCAGCTGGTGTGCTGGTGTTGGGAGCAGTATCCCAAGGTGGCCTTGGGCAGTGAGCTCATGGAGGGTGCCTTGGACCTGTTCCTCAAGACCATTCTGTCTCCCTAGGCCTCTGGACCTGTAATAGAAGACACACCCTCCAAGATCTCTGAAATGCCTTTAAGGTCTTTTTTCCTTCTCTTGATAATCCCTTTCTTCTATACTAATCTCCTTAGCAAACAGTTGCTGGGCTACACTGAATTACTCTCCTTAAAATGCTCTCTACTTCTCTACCACATGGCCAGGCTGCAAATTTTCCAAATCTTTACGCTCCCTTTCCTTTTAATTATACGTTCTGGCTTTACGTCATGCCTTTGCTGCCATAATTCAGCATAGGCTGTTGCAGGTAGCCATGCGACTTCCTGAATGTTTTACTGCTTGGAAATTACTTCTGCTCAATGACTTGGTTCAGCATCTTTAAGTTTCACATCCCATAATTTGGGGCATGAACAGAATGCAGCCATGTTTCTTGCCAGTTCACAGCAAGGGTGATCTTTGCCCCAGTTTCCAATAAACTTCTTATTTCTATCTGAGACCTCCTTAGAATGATCGTTACAGTACATATTTCCATAAGCATTCTGGTTACCACCATTTCATCAGTCTCCACAGCATTCTGAACTTTGCCTGTTTTTCTTGTCTTCTAAAGTTTCACCAGCATCTAGACTTTTCTTAGTCTGTTCCTCCAAATTCTCCAGTCTCTCCTCAACACCCAGTTCCAAAGCCATTTCCATATTTTCAAGTATTTTTTATAAGCAACACCCCACTTCTCTGGTACCAATTTTCTGTATCAGTCTGTTTCTGTTCCTTATAACAAAACACCTGGAACTGGGTAATTTATAAGAACATGAAATTTATTGCTTACAGTTTCAGAGGCTGGGAAGTCTGCAGTCCAGGGAACACATCTGGTGAGGGTCTTCTTGGTGGTGCCTTTACAGCAATGCAGGGGTCTCTCATGGCAGAAAATGGCAGAGCAGAGAGAGAGAGAGGCTCTCAAATGCTCTCCTTTTTAAGCCTTCAGAACTATGCCCCCTGACCACCATTATTAATCCATTCACTGTAACATGGTCCTACAGTCCAATCACCTCTTCATAGCCCCACCTTTCAATTACCATAATAGGATTTCCCGTCCTCTTTACGTGTCACAGTGGGGACTAAGTTTGAGGGGGACATCAATTCACAACACAAGGGTAAAGAGGAAGTAGGGAAAAATAAAATCATTCCTTGGACATGAAAAAAATCGATTTTGGTCTAGAATCTTTCCCCAACCAGTTCTGTACCTTTGGACAAATTTACTTAAATTAGCTGAGTTTTATTTTCTCATTTATAAAATTGAAATGATAATATCTATCTTATCTATAAGTAAGGTATGCTATTAGAATTGGGTGTGCCACTGTATTTGAATGCAATTTTAATTCATATAAAGCTTTCAATATGCAGTGAAAAAGTTATAATAATATGGTTGGCTTACCTCACAGAACTTCTTATAAATTTTAAATAAGTTAATGTGTGTGAAATTCTATCATTTATTACAAATACATTTAATACGCAAATATTATTGTGCACCTGTAGTATGTCAAGTCTAATGTAAAACACCAAAAATATATAAACTAGCAAAGTATGGTTTCTTGAACTCAAAATCTATCATGGAAAGAGACAAACAAGCAGATAATAAAAACATAGACTGCTTGTTCTAGAAGCACAACTGGGAGACTTAACAGGTGATAATTGAGCTGGATCCCAAAGAAGGAAGAGTTGTATGTAGGCAGAGAAATAGAGAAAGGTCAACTGAGTTGCAGAAAATAACACAATGCAACACATGTGGCAAGAGAGATGTGGTGTCTTCTAGAGCAACCACACAAAGTTTAGTGGTGCAAAAGCTACGTAGGGAAGGAAAAAGAAATAAATAAGCTGAAACTAGTCTGTAAATCATCTTGTATGTCACAAAAATAATTCTAGGCTTTACCTTGAAATGATGGATTACTACTGAATCATTTACAGAAAGAAATGAAAATTAGATTTTTGTTTGTAGTAATGGTACTCTATATGCAGTAGAAAGGATCAGCTGCGTGTGAAGAGACCTGGAGTTTTAAAGCCAGTTAAAAGAAAACTGCAATAAACAAATCGAAGCATAATGAAGATCTAAACCTAAGGTAGTATTAGCATTGAGAGTAGAGAAAAGAGGTAAAATTATAGAAAAATCAAGAAGAAGAATCAATAAAGAGTAATTGGATTGAGGAAAGAAAAGAACCAAGGGTGACATAAAGCTAATAATGAAAGGGATATATGCATATGATTGAATCCATCTGGATAGAAAGAGCTACATTTAATTTACTGATCACCTAAAACCTAAACACAACTATATGCACAGTTTTAATGACTATGTATTTTGGTTCCAGTGATAACTTCTATTGCCTCCTCACTACAGATTGTTGTACCCAGATTCACAACAATTTTCTTGCCCTGGTCCTATTAGACTCAGTGTAGTTGTTCCCATTGTCCTTTTTCTACCTTATTTTCCAAACTTTTTCTTCTAATACTATGCAAGTCCCATTTGGTTTGCATTAGAAGAGTGACTTCTAAAGACTGACTTACTACATTGTTTAAATTTCTATACATATATCCAAATAAAGTTTAAAAATAAAGATTTGCTTTCCTACAAAGAAATAGTTCTGAAAAATATCAACTCTATCTGTCACACTATTCCAGAAATGGTTCCTGTGCTACCCATGTAATCAGATTGGTTCTGTACCAATTTGATATATAGAACCTCCTTGAAAGGGGTTTTATTTCACATACCTTGACTTTTCTCAGAAAAAGTAGAATTTCCAGTTTGAGTATGACCTTTAAAAATCTCTGCCACTGTCCCAGGCAATGCAGCTCAGCCAACAATATGATTTCAAATGTTCTCCCCAGCTGCAGCCACCTAGACTTTTAAAACTTAACAGTTCACACTATACGTCAGCAGTATTATTAATACTATTTTCTTATGAGTAGTTTCTAGCACAGAAGTACTTCACATAATCAACAGTTTTAAATATATTTAATGCAGTATTTTGGTTACGTTTCCAATCTAGGTTAATAGCTTGATAAAATGGCTGGCACATAAGTGCATGATAAATATATATTGACTAAATTAATCACTGAATAAATGCCAATACTGTAAAACAATTGGCCATTTTCCTTCAGCCAATTTAATATAAGTCCACATGGTACTATGAAGATGAAAAATTTTAGTGGCATTTATCAGTCTCAGTTCTTGGTGATGAGTAATAGACACCAACTCTGATTGGCTTAAGCAGTGTTCACAGAATCCAAGGCAGGCTTAGCAAAGGAGAAGAAACTGAGTCAACTCTGGGGTGAGCCAGCAGGAAGAGTAGCCTGTCACCCTACATAACTCCTGCAACATGAAATTGTCATTGCTTGACACAGCCACTGACACTGGATACCATTGGAGTATCCCATGCTGCTATTGCAGACTACCCCCAAATTTGGTCCATTCCATCCTCTTTGTATCCCTCACTCAGGTCACAAGAGGAAAGGAGAGAGGGAGTGTTCTCTGGGGAGAATTTGATTAGCTGAATGAAGGTCACATGCCCAAACCCTGGCTTGCAGGATTTTCTCTTTCAGGTTCTCTGGTGGGAAGTGAGGCATTGCATCCCACCAGAACTACACACAATAGACATGACTCCACAAGTGGGAAGGAGATAGTATTGCAGGGTGCAAAGGTATAGTAATTAAGGAGACAGTAGTTACATGACGCCTAGTGTATGTACAGGGCACAGGTAGAGTTGCAGAACTTTCACAGGCCATTAAAAAGATTGCATGCCATCATTAAAGTTTATTATTTTTATTATACTCCTTGTCACAGTGGGTCATATTAATGTCTCTATCTCCTCAAGTGAGTTCCCCCAAGTCAGGGAAAATGCATGGAGTCTTTAAAAAGTGATATTAATCATACCAACTAAGATTACCAATCAAAACAACCCATTTCTCTTCTACTTAATGCATAATATGTACCCCATTTTATGTAAGAATTTATATATAGATCTGATTTTAAGATGATCTTTGGTATTTCCTATCTAATTATCTTTTAAGATCCTCTAATGATAACTTCTAATCAAAAGGGACTTAAGAAAATTAAACAATGATTTTATTTTATTCATTCTAAATAATCTACATCCCAAAATGCCTTTGGATCATAAACTTCCAGAAATCTCAACATGCCAACCCCATGTGGGAGTTTTACACAATAATCTCAACACCAGAAACTGATATTTTATTCCCCTAGGTTTGGTAACGCTCCAGCTGGGCTCCTTTGTCTTTATTTATTTTTTTTTTTAATAGAAATGCATCTCCCTTACCTCTCTGGTAACCATCTTTATAAATTGTCTGTTGTTTTATATTGGTTGTCTGTTTAAAAAGAAACACTTGGACTCAGATCATATTTGAGAACTCAATGTTCAGCCAAAAATTCAATGATGAAAATTAGAAAACAAATGCCAGTGAAAAGAAAACTAACTACTCCAGTGTTCCTTAAGTCAGATGGAAGTTCAGGGAAGGGTATAAATAAGGAGAGAAAAAGAGCTTTGCTCTAACATTGAGAGAAGAATAAATATTTTTTTTTACATTCTTATAGTAAGGACCATCATCTACAGTATCTTTCATCCTAAAGGTATCTGTAGCTGTCATTTGAACCATCGAACTGCAAGTGTGCTTTATACTCCCAGGTGGCTGTGTTTCACTAAGGGCCCTTTCTCTCATTTGTGTGGGTATAGATCTGTACTGCTGAACAAACAAAACAAGGCAGAAAGCAGTCAGTCAATGTGCCCTGGAGAGAAGATTTGAAAGACAGACAATTGGATGATGCCTTGGCTTTAGCATACAGGCCAGAGAGTTTACTTTTATGAATGCACACTTTCAGTTTGTAAAAGGTCCTTGGAAAACTGGTTTTGTAAGGAACCTAAGAGGCAGCTAATTTTTGTTTGTTTATTTTGTTTTGTTTTCATACTGGCTTCTATGGATTCTATGAGATTCTCTAAACGTGTCTCAGGGGCTGCTTCAGGGAATGGGAGCAAAGTAGGCTGGACTCAGGGGTCCTTATTGCCTTACCTTAGCCAGCACAGAATTCCTTATATCTATTGAGCGCATCATTTTGCTGATCAATTGAAAAATGTATTCCTCTGCTAAGAAACTGTTTTTAAAATCACTGGCCTAGTTCAAATGAATACTTCATTTCACAGTTGAAGGAAGAAAAACCAGAAAGGCTGTTAGCAGACTAAGGTCACACAACTGGTACTAATAAAGCTGGGACTAAAGTCTTATGCTGCTTTCCCAGCCGATGTGTTCACCAGCAGGTCACATTGCCTTCTCTTCCATTCACAAAGTTCCAGTTATTCCATCCTTGATAATCAACCAAAGCACTCCCAGCACCCAAATTTTAGAAAAGGACTTTGAACTCAGTGATTTTAAATAATCCAAAGAAAATAATAATGAGGATAATTGATAACTGTAAAATTATTAGTAATTTGCAAGGATATATAGATATATATGAAACTCTTCTGTTAAAATAGGTACCCAATGACTCAAATTTGCCTCAGTTACACTTTAGAGAGAACTTTATAAAGAATGAGGTATTTCCAAGTATAAAGAATAATGGGTAATTAAAGGAAAGGAGTTGCAGACAGAAGAAAGAACATACGAAGATAAGTAAGCATATTAAGTGCATTGATGTACATAAATGAGGGAATAAATTACATTCAGTAACTGAACAAAATAAATATGTGTTCAGCTGATATTGACAAACAATGTGGAACACAGACATGATTCATATAAGGTACTATCTTACTATTAAAAGAATGCTGACATACAAGGAAAAGGCAAAGTTTTAGAATGCTTTTTTGACTACAGGTTAATATCTGTGGTCTTGCTGTACATATAAAAGTTCAGGTGAGCTTTTGGAGAGGGTATGTTATTTCCTTACTATACCCATAAGGACTATAAGCCATTTACCACCTGATAGACAGGTGGTGCCTCTGCCATCCCTAAGTGGCATGCATATTTTACTATAAGCTCTTGCCAGTCTGGTTTATCTCAATAACTGATGTGCCTCCGAGCCCAAGCAATCATGCCACTCAATTTTCGTCAATCAGGCTCTATATTTCACCTTGTTTTCAGGTCACTTTTGCTTTCTTTAAAGCAGCTATGCTGAATCAGCTGAAACAAACCATTCAATGGAGGCCCTAAGCATGTGACTAGAGCTTCACATAAATATCTCTGACTCAAAGCTTTACTATAAAGCACTGCACATACACAAACATTCAATCAGCAAGCAGTTCAAAAGCACTGCTCAAGTACATTACAATTGTCCATGTTGTGAGTTAACACTGCATTTCGTTCTTAATAATGTAAAGCCTAGAAAAACCATAGTGTTTTATCATAGATATTCTTTTTTAGGTAAATAATTACAATCTAAAAAATAGCCCTGACAAATATTTTTATAAAGAGGAACTTAACTTTGGGGTCCTTCCATTTTTCCTTCACTATACATAAGCCAAATAACTAATAACCTGAAAATAACTGGGGGAATGAGCATAAAAAACTAATGGCCTATAAGAATATTCCAGTAGTTTAATACATTGCAATTGCTTAAATTATGAATATCTGCTTGTTCTTAGACCATACTATGACATTGAAAAGCACTGTCATTACATGGAGAGTCAAAAAAACCAATGTAACATCGAAGATCTATATGATACTGACTTTTTTTTTGACAAAGCAGTTAGGATTATCAGCCCTCTTATATCACACTGGAGCATCAGCATTAGCAACGTGATGGTGGCACAGCCAAAAAGCAAACTCTAACAGAGAGGAAGACAGATCTGGAGTACAGGACTAACAGGGAACTAATTTAGTAGAAGCCAAGAAGAAACAGCATCCAGGGACTGTGATAAATTTGATATATGTCTAAAAGACAAAAGATAAGAGAGGACTTTGTGGTCTTTGCACTTTGTTATTGATCTGCTTACTGGGCTATTTAATGTGTCTGGTAATAATACATTATTTCCCCAGCTTCAGACTTAAAATGTGATAGTAAAAATTAATAGAGTAAAGACTATTTTTCTCCTTTCTTGTGCATTTTTACTATACTACATTTGTCATGGGAATAGTAAGAGATTACACACATTAAACAGCCCTCTTATGAGCTATGATGATTAGTGGTTTGAGCAGCAGCAAAAGGGTGTGGATAATTCTAACAATTCACTAAAGAGCCTTAATCTGCTCTCTTGAATTCTAAGCATCCTTGACTCTATGAATTTGTGGCATGAACATAGGCTTTGAAGTTGGACAGACCAAGCTTAGGCAAGTTATTTAAACTCAGCTCATCATAAAATGGGAATAGTAAGATATAACTCATAGGGTCATTGGCAGATTATAATAACAGAACGTTGCAGAGAAAGTGCCTAACAAGTACCTGACATAAAATGGTATCCATTGTTACTCCTAAAGAATCAGACCATAAAAAATAAATATATAAAAATCAGTGTTCTAAATCCCGGCTGTGCATCAAAATCACCTGTGGAACGATTTTACACTAGAGATGCCAAACTCTATCTCAAGAGATATTTATTCAGTAGTCACAGCACAGTCTTTTCTATTATTCAAAAACTCCACAGGTTATGCCTATGTCCAGCCAGGACTGATAGCCATGCTTATAAAAGAACTTAAAAAGTTTAAGGGCCACAAAAATGATTACAATTTATAAATCTGAATATACTAAATATCCTGGTTTGAGCATCATATATTGCACACAGGTATTGATATTCAATGCTGTATCCCACAGACATGTACAATCATTTATGTTTCAATTTTAAAAAGTTTAAAATGAAGAGGACTTTAATAAAGAGGCAGCAACTCTTCTGCCTTTCTACCTTTGCTATCCACCGTTGTATATACCATTCAGAAAAGGGTGTGCATATACAGATAGATGCTGACTATGGTGCTGAAATTGATATATAATTGAATGAGGCAAAGGAGATACTTCTAAGCAGAAAACAAATATCTGAACAAACTACCAGCTAACTAGGCAAGTTTATCTCTATGTGACTGTGAATATTACTAGTTCTGGTTGAACTGCTGTCCAATACACAAAAACAATAGCCTGAGTTCAGGCCATCTGGCCTGAGCTTCTGCCTTGAATTCAAGAATTGTAAAATATGATAGGTGCAAATTATTCATGCACTCCCAGCACACACTGCTCCTCTCTTCCTATCATGCCCAACCCTCCGATTATGTTTCAGAATGGCATCTGGAGCCTGACCAAGTTCATAACCATGATCCCAGTAAAAAGTAGCCAAAATGGAAAGGAATCCAACTGTGAATCAATATTAAGCTGAATGCTTCTGTGTCTCTTATACTACAACATTGGAACCATAAGAGCTTAGTGCAGGATGATGGATCATGCACAGAAGTCAGAGCAGCTGAGATCTACCCTGTGACTTAAATCAAGAGATATTCAAACATATTAGAGTAACATTTATGTTTTTGTGTGTGTGTATTCTTTTTTCCACAGAAAATGAAGGAAAATTTCAATTCATTAAATATAACTCTTTGGATGCTGTTAGGAACAATGTTTGATTAAACCAGTACCATAAGTCTCTGTCAGAGACTTATGAATGTTCTCCATTCAATTACTGATAATATGAAAAGTAGCAGCAATCATTTATACAATGCTTAGTATGTGCCAGGTGCTGTTCTAAGTGTTATTCATATGTGATCACATTTAATCTTAATAAGTACTCCTATATGGTGTGCCACCCAGATTCCCCATAAGGAAGGAAGAACATATTCCCCCAGCTGCTGGGAAAATTAGCTTAGCTTCCAGATGGATAGATCAGACAGCCCTGTCCCAATGATTAATTATCATGAAGCATAAAGTCGTGATTTTCTTGCCCCAAGTTGGGAAAACTGTGCAAGGCTAATCCCAGTTCCAGATATCTCCATGGGGCTGTCTGAAAACTTCCTTGGAACTCCATTCCAGCTCAACTTCTCCCTATGCCCAGTCTTGCTTCCTATCCTTTCCATTCACATTCCCAAGAACACTCCATAATAAATATCGTGCACCTGACTTCTGATTACGATGGCAGAACAGAAGGCATCACACTCTCCCACAATCAATCAATTTACAACTATTAAAAAGCAATGACTGCTAACCTGGGGCTGCTAGAGCTCAGGGGAAGTGGAGGAAAGACCCATAGAGTTCATGAAGGCAGGAAAAGCCACGATGAGAGAAAGAAAGGACTGCTCTGACCATTTTGAGCCCCGACCACTTCAAGTCTGGCCTGCTGAGCACATGGAGCAAGAGCTGACAAAAGCCACTGCTGTGCCCTTCATATGAAATTGCTTAGAGAGACCATAGGGCAGAAGAGGGCCTTGGTAGCCCCTAGGCCAGCAAGAACCCTAACAGAGTTCCTGTGGACCCACATAGGAGAAAGGAGCTACTGACAACTGAAAAAAGGAGCCACTCAGAGTCTGGCGAGTCATTGCAAGGGTTCAGCACATGTCCCATCACATTGGAATGCGGTGGGTAGGGAGATTGGCCCACAGGGGGAACACTGGGGTAAAGCATGGATAGCTGATCTGCCCTCCAGTCAGCACAGGCCCACTCAGTGGAGACTGGTCAGGAATATAGAACTGCAGGAGGTGCAGTTTGCTGAAAAGACAGGCCCAGACAAAAGTTGCCACACAACCCAGCTGTACTGGACCTCACAAGACCCAGAATTGCTTACAAGATCAACAATTAAAACCTGACCTGCACAAAAAGCCTTCCCCAGGAAATCAGCAGCAAAGAAGCAATTTAGCTCAACCACAGGGTTCAAATGCTGGTCCCCACAGGAAGTTCCCCTATTTTAGAAGCAATCAGAGAATAACAAATTAGTTCCAGTGCAGAATTTAAGTGGTGAGAATAGGGAATAATTCAACACAGAACTGAAAGAAAAAAAAAAAAAACCCACAGATAAAAGACAAAGTTCTGATAATAACCAGTAAAAGTCTACCACCACCAAAGAACACCTATAAAACTTAAAAGGACCAGAAGCCCCCTGGGCTCCCAAGCTTGGATTGGGGGGATGAGAGCCTCAGTCCTGACATCCACATTCAACCCAACAACGACCACCAGGCCGTGGCAGGAAGTGCCCTGGGCTCCTGAGCTGGGGCAGTGGGGGGCTGAGGGCCCCCCTGAGTCCACATCCAGCCTAGCCATGACTTAGCCACAGCCAGAAGCCCCCTAGGCTCCCCTGCTGGAATGAGTGGAGTGCCGTGCACCCCAGCCACGTCCCCTCCCTCCTTCCTCCTCCCAGCTCTCTCCCCTTTCTCCTCCCCTCCTCCCCCCAACTGCTCCACAACATCTTAATGTAAAAAAAAAAAAAAAAAAAGAAAATTTTTTAAAATAAATAGATGAACTGCACCCTAATCTCTGTCTCAAAGTTTGCTTCCCATGAGATGCAATCTGCAACAAGCCACTTAGGTGATTAAATCATCTTGACAACCTCTCAGAAACAGGTGTCATACTCTAATACGTTAATGATGTACTAGTTATGCTGCAGTGCATGTCACTCAGCTTTTCTCATTGGCTCCTTTTGTCTCTACTTCCCATTCCATTTTAAGGATTTCACTTCATCTTCAACTACATCTGTTTCTATTGGTCTTACATTCAGAAATCCTAAGATCTAGCTAGTTACTTTGTAACCATCCAAAAAAAGTTTTCTCCATAAGAGAGACAGCGTCTTAAAAGAGCCTGGATTTCTTATACCCAGCCTACATTCATGAATAGTTGCTGATGCCTAAAGTTCGTATTGCTCAGTCCAGTAAGCTGTGGCCAGGTTAATAGCAACACAAACGGGACAACTGAGAATTTATGCCTAAGTAAGTTTCTCTAGCTCTTTGGCTCAAAGAAAGACTGCAGTTGTAACAGGCATTTAGATTTTCATGAATTCACTAATTTCCTAATTTCTAGACAGTAATGTCATTTTCACTGCTTCCCACCAATCTTCTGAATTCCAAAGAGTTATAAACTATAAAATTCTGCATCATCTCTTCCATTGACTCCCATTGTATTTTTCTGCCCATTTCTATGCCTTCTGCTGAAGCTTCTTTGGAAAACTACTCACTCATAAGCCAATTATATGGTACTGGTTGAGCCATTATGTTATTATCCCATCTCCCTAGCTGCAGATGATGACTAAGGGGTGAGTATTTGATCTGTGGAATGCCAATAAGATTTCTCCCCAGCCTTTTCCAAACTAGAACTGAGAAGGGACATTATTTCAGCTTTAAGATAGAGCCATCAGCCACAAAATTCTTCAACTCATGGAGCTTGCTGGTTCATTATGAGAAAATATAGCCTATGAAAATGAGAAAAGGACCAAAAATAATGACTACCCTAAATTCTGATGTTCCCTAAGGTCCAGCTATGGCTATCACTTTCCCCAATTTTATTTATTTAAACTTGCTTTTATTAACCCTCTCATTACCTGTAGTAATTATTGTATTAAACCCAAGCTCCTTACTATGAGATGCAAAGTCCCTCACAACATAAACTTAACCTACTAATCTAAGTTCATCCTCACCACCTGCTTGTGATCCAGCCTTCCCTCCACTATTCTCAGTGCTCTGGTAACATCAAGTGCTTAAATGGTGATTCAGGATATAGCACAAACAGTGCCTTCTATGAAAAACACTCCCCAATTCTTCCTGTCAGAATTAGTCATTCATTCCCCAGGTTCTGATGACCCTACCATCATTCATTTGTTGGTCTGTGTCCACTACTATCTTACGGATCATAGAAATTGAGGTGTGAAGATAAAGCTGAATCTGAATGGAAGAAAAATCACAAGGAAAAGATGCCTTGTACATATTATCTCACAGGCTTTTTCTTAAGTATTCACTTACTCACTCAAGAAAAAGATACACGGAGTTTTTTATTTGTGCAAAGTACTAAGAATTGAAAAATACTGGCATAAACCAACATGAAAAGTAGCACGTAGGATGGCTAAAACGTTTCGGCAATGTCAAAGTGGTGGCCCACATCTGCGGTGAAATCTCTAGTTTTTATCAGGGCAGTCATCTGGGACAATTGCTTGTTGATAGCATGCTTTCTCCCAATTGTTCATTTTGTTTTGTTTTCTTTTCGTTTGTTTGTTTCGGGCTTAATTTGTACTTCTTTCTCTGGTTTCCTAAGGTGAAAGCTTAACTTATTGATTTTAGTTCTTTCTTTTTTCTAATATATGCATTTAAGGCTATAAATTTCCCTATAAGCACTTGATTTCTTCTCATTTCACAAATTTTATCTTGTATTTTTATTTTCTGTTATGTTTTTAATTCCACTCGAGACTTCTTATTTGACTCATGTGTTATTTAGAGGTGTTTTAACCTCCAAAGATTTGTAGATTTTCCTACTAATCTTCTGTTATTAATTTCTAGTATAATTTCATTGTGGGCTGAGATTTTCTTTTAAATATATTAAAGTCTATTTATGACCCAGAATGTGGCCTATCTTGGTGAATGTTCTATGCAAACTTCAGAAGTATGTGTATTCTACATTTGTTGAGTTGAGTATTCTATAAATGTCAACTGGAGCGAGTTGATTGATAATGATAATGCTGATTGGGTCATCTGTACACTTCCTGGCTTTCTGCCTACTGATCTATCCATTATGGACAAAGGGATGTTGAAATCTGCAACCATAATAGTAGGTTTTTCTATTTCTTCTTTCAGTTCTATCAGTTTTTACCTCATGTCTTTTGATGCTGTTATTAGGTACAAACACATTTAGAATCATTATGTCTTATTGTGAAACTGACCACTTTATTATTATAATGTCCTCTTTTTCCCTGATAATCTTCCTTGTTCTGAACTTGGTTTTGTCTGAAAATAACATAGCTACTCCATCTTTCTTTTGATTAGTATTAGCATGATATATCTTTCTCCATCTCTTTACTTTTGCCTACTTGAGCTTATATCTAAAGTAGGTTTCTTGTAAACAACATATATTTGGTTTTGATTTTTTAAAATCTGTTTATAATCTTTTAATTTTGACTATTTATATAGAAATCAATTGTTGATATATTGGGATTGATATCTGTCGTGTTTGTAACTATTTTCTATTTGTTAAATTTGTTCTTTTCTTTTATCTCCCCCATTATTCAACCTGGCTTGCTTGAATTGGACATTTCTTTAGATCCCATTATGTATGTATGTATAAATTATACTTCTTTTTAAAAATTTTTTAATATTTTCCCTACAGTTTACACTATTGCTGTGGACTGGTTGAATTGTATCCTCCAAAGTTCATATATTAGAAGCCTAATTCCCACTGTAACTGTTGAGGGTAGGAAATCCTATCACGGTAATTGGAAGGTGGGGTCTTCAAGAGGTGATTGGATTGTAAGACCATACTGTAGTGAATACATTAATAATGGTGGTCAGGGCATGATTCTGAGGGCTTTAAAAGGAGAGCATATGAGAATCTTGTTCCTTCTCTGCTCCGCCATTTTCTGCCATGTGAAACCCCTGATTGCTGTAGAGTCACCACCATAGAAAACCCTCACTAGATGTGTTCCCTGGACTTTGGACTTCTCAGCCTCTAAAACTATAAGATATAAATTTTGTTTTCTTACAAATTACTCAGTTCCAGGTATTTTGTTATGAGCCACATAAATGGACTAATAAAAATATGCATCAAATTCTCCTTCAAATAACACTATACCATCCCACTTGTAGTGCATGTCCTCCCTCCCATCCCTTGTGACTTCACTGGTCTTCATTTCACTTATCTATATGCTATAATCACCCAATATATTGTTACTACTATTGCTTTAAACAATTATCCTTAGAGCAGTTAAGAATAAGAAAAATAATTTTTTTAACCTTCATTTATTTCTGTCACTTTTTCTTTTTTTTTAATTTTTGATTATACATATTTGTGGGGTACAGAGTTGACTCAGTATTTGTATACAGTATGTGATGGTCAAATCAATATTATTAGCATGTTCATCATTACAAATCATTATTATTCTTTGTATCCTTTACCCAATTACTACCTAACCCCCTTCCACCTCCTCCTTTCCCATTTCTAGTAATTATAAGTCTGTTCTCTCCTTCTGAAAGTTCGATGTTCCATTGTAGTCTTTCTTAACTCCCACTTGTGAGTGAGAACATATGGTATTTCTGTGGCTGGCTTATTTCACTTAACATAATTTTCTAATTTTCTCCAAGCTCATCCACGCTGCTGCAAATGGCAGAATTTCATTCCTTTTTATGGCTGAGTAGTATTCCATTGTGTATCTATGTACCACATTTTCCTTATCTAGTCATCTGTTGACAGACATTCTATATATGGGTCTGAGTTTCTGACCTCTATTGTTTTTTCTTAAAGAATTTATTTTAATATATCTTGCAGGGCGTGTCTACTAGGGATGAATTCCCTCAGTTTTTGTTTGTTTATGAAAACCTTTATTTCACCTTCATCATGAAGGACAATTTCATGGGATACAGAATTCTAGGTTTGTGGGCTTTTTCTCTTAACACTTTAAATATTTCACTCTACCCTTTTCATCTTGCATGTTTTCTGACAATAAATCTGCTATAATTCTTATTCTTGTTCCACCACAGATAAATGTTTCCATCACCACCAACATCCAGGCATCTCTCCAGATTTTTTCTTTGTCCTTGGTTTTCTGCAGTTTGAATATGATGTGCCTAGCTGTGACTTTCTTCAGTATTCATCCCATTTGGTATTTTCTGAGCTTCCAGGACCTATGGTTTGATTTCTGTCAGTTTTGGAAAGTTTTCCAGCATTATTACTTCAGATATTTTTTGTAATCCAATCTCTCTTCCTTCTCCTTCTGGTATTCCAATTATGTTTACTTATCTTTAGAAATTGTCTCTTAGTTGTTGAAATTTTGTTGTTTTTCATTCTCTTTCTCTTTGCATTATAGTTTGGCATACTTCTAGTCTTCAAGTTGATTCATTTTTTCCTTAACCACTGTATAGTCTACTAATCAACCAATTGAAAACATTCTTCATTTCTGATGCAGTGTTTTTGATTTGTACATCCTTTTTGATTCTTCTTAGAGTTTCGATCACTATGCTGATGTGGTGTCCAAGCGAAGACATCCCCTTCAACCTTCTGAAGGTTCTCTGAAAAATCAGATTTGATAAACAGATTAATATGAAGAAAAAGCATAACAAATTTTGTTATATCATAGTTTTATGTGACACAGGAGACTTCAGAATGAAGACCCAAATACGTAGAGAAAATTCTCCATATTTATGCTTAGATTCTATGAAGCAGGCATAAACATGTAGAAATGTGATTGGACAAGAAAAGTATGATGTAATGCTAACAGATTAAGAGGAGAAAGCCAGCAAGGCCTATCTGTTCAGACTCTTCTTGGACTTTCTGTGTAGCATTTATTCCTCCAGCAGGACCTTTTCTGGAATGGGGGCCTTATGACCTACAATCCGACAAGGTAGGTCAGAGAATTTCTTTGTTGCCAGATCTAAGACATAAAGGCAGAGGGGGAATATTAGAGTCTATCTATTACCTGCCTCGAGGAAGAGGGATTCTAGTTGCTATGGCTTGCCTCGGGGAGAATGAAACTGAGAGATAGGAGGGCAGGAGAAGGTCAGAGGAAAAATTTGCTTTTGAGGCTGCTTCTGAGATCTTCACTTTGGGTATTGCTTTCTGGACCCCAACACAAACATTACCAATCTCTTCTTGCATGCTGTCTTCTTTTTCTATTAGAATCCTTGATATATTAAGCACTGTTATTTTTAATTGCCTGTCTTCCAATATCTGTGTCATATCTCTGTCTGATTCTGATGATGGCATTGTCTCTTTATACTGTGTTTTTAATTGTCTTTTGGCATGCCTTGCAGTTTTTTTGTTGGTATTGAAAGCCATACATGTTGCATTGAGTAACAGGCACTGAGATAAATAAATCTTTGCTGTGAGGGATTGTGTTAATCTTGGTAGGAGTTGGGCTCTGTTTATATTTGCTGTAGCTGTAGGTTCCAGAGGCTTCAAATTCCTCTAGCACCTTTGTTTTTGTCTCCTCCTTAGACTTTGGGCTTCTTTAAGTCCTTCTTCTGTGGGAGTCTCTATGTTTCAGCTCTTCCCAAAGTTACCCCGTTATACAGTAAAATTGTTGGTGTGGTGGCAATCTTATAATTAAGTATAAGTCTTTTTTTAATCTGTGTCTTGGGACTATGACCTTCATAGTGTTTCTCCCATACTACAGCTTTTTTCCCCTCTTGACTATTCTTATTACTGCCTATAGTGTCCCAAGGCCAGTTCCTTAAATCCTTAACTCCTTTTGACTCTGTTTTTTTTTCTTCATACTTTAGGTAAGAAAGAAAGGCTGAAAGGGGTGGAAGAATCCCCTTCCCTGAACTGCCATAAAGCTTTGACAAAGTCATTTTCCCTGGACAGTGGGCCTTTGTAATGGAGAAGGTTCTGGGTATATTTCACAAGGATTACTCTTCCCATCACCCTCCCAGAGCCAGAGGGGATTTTTCTCTACCTTCAGCCATGAACTGGTATGGTTCCTGGATGTAAAGCCAATGAAAGTGTGAGGCCTATTTGTTATAAACAAGAATAACTAATAAAAGTGTGCTAGAAAAAAACTTCGTACCAGTGGTGTATAATTAATTTATCAAGTGTTGAATAAATGTATTAAATAACTCCTGATTCCACAAAAGGATCAGAGAGAATATTTAAATAAATTTGCCATCTAAAAGGTCCTATAATGTGACAGATTATGAAAAGTTAGATGTGATAAGAAACTTCAGGGGCTATAATTTAATTTTCTTTAAATATCAAATTGCATCCTAAATCACATAACTTAATGCAATGTTGTTCTATAATCAATATTTATTTTATTATTTAATATAAAAATAGGTTTCATTAGGTTTTTTCTTTGTAAAGGAATTTCAGTTTTCAAATTTTTAGAAAACGTTGAGAGCATATCTTGGTTATTTATAATAAAATTTCACCATCTAGTGGTAATAATTTTAAACTGAAGGGAAAATGTCCTATAGGGTCTTGCAATTAACAACTATTTCCTGTATCTCTGCATTCTCTTACAGATAATGTGCTAAGAACTATTGCTAGAAAAAATACATAAAGATCTCTTCCGTTGAGCAATTTAGATTATAAAGATGAGATATATGAAATCATTACACTATGGTAAATCCTATAATAAAAGTTTATAATATAACCTGTTCATTAATTGGTTCAACTGATATTTTTTAGCACCTACTATGTATCAGACATTGCTCTGGATACCAGGAATGCATCATTAAATAAACAAGCTAAAGCCCTACCTTTATGGAGTTTATGTTTTAACATAGAAAAGGGTAGAAAATAGACAAAACATGATGGCATTGTGTGTCAGATGGTAAAATGTGCTATAAAGAAAAAAGAAGCAAGAAAGGGGACAGAGAGTGCTAAAGATAACAGTGGGAAAATAAATACAATAATGACAGAAGCCTATGCTGATGTCTTTGCAGACATCTGAGCAAAGCCTGGAAGGACATTAGAATGTAAGACTTACAGCTACCAGGGAGAAAAATTTTCCAGTAATAGGTAACAGCAAGTGCAGAGGCCTGAGAAAGGGAGTTTCCCTAGCATGTCTGATGAACATAGAGACCCATGTGGCTGCAATGGAGTGAGCAAGGCGGAAAGGGAAAGAAAGAAATTCAGAGAGGTTAAAAAAAAAAAAAAAAAAAAAAAAGAAATTCAGAGAGGTTAAAGGGAAGACAGGATATATAAAGCCATAAAGGCCACTTAAGGACTAGATTTTACTTTAAGTGATATGTAAAGCCAGTGGGAGGTTTTGATATGATCAACTTTATGTCTTTCACTATAGTAACTGTTTTACTATATACACAAGGGTACTTCAAAAAGATCATGGAAAAAATGGAAGTAAAAGATAATACAAAACTTTCCATGAACTTTTTGAAAACTCATATGTACCCCATAACATCATGCTGTATACCGATAACATTTATTTAAAAATAAAATTAAATAAATAAATAATAAAATGGCTGCTTAGGTTACTGTGTTAAGAATAAAATACAATATGGGAAAGGCCATGAGCAAAAAAGACCTTTAGGACAGGGATACCCAAAATGCCAGTTCACAAGTACATGAGAAATTTGTGTCCAGATGTAAATCAAAACACTGCTTCCTGTATCAAGAAAGTCTCACTAAGGAAATATGTTGGCCTAACTAAATTGCATGTGCAATAATATAGTTTATTTACATTATGGTATATGCTCATTATCTCCTCGTAGATCAGGAGGTTATTCAATGGACCATACTTTGAGAAGCACTGCTTTAGGATATAATTGCAATAGGCCAAGCAAGAGATGATGGTGTTTTAGACCACGGTAGTGGTAGTGGCGAAGGGAAATGACCCATTTACATATAAATGTAGACATACATATGGATATAGATACCTATACATACACATCCTCACAGGATTTGTTGATGGATTAAATGTAGAGCATAAAACAACTACAATAACAAAAAAAGTCCAAGGTAACACCAGTTTCTGTGCCTGAGCAATTGTAGGCACATTTACTGAAATGGGGAATACAGGGATGAAACAGACACGTTTGGGGGAAAGATCAGGATTTCAGTGTTTGTCCATATTAATTGTAAATGTCCAAATGGAGATATCAAGCAGTCAGTTAGATACATGATTCTGGAGTTCAGGGGCAAGGTCTGAACTAAGTATATACCCAGATATATACCACCACTAAATATATGGTATTTAAAGCCATAAGATTAGATAAGATCACCAAGTGAATGAATTCTTTCTACTCTATACAGACTAGAGAAGTGATCCAAGGACTGAGATCTGGGGCACTTGAAAATTTAGAGGTCTAGAACAGAAGGTGGAAAACTATAACAGTGGGCATCTTCCCAAGACGGCCAACTAGAGAGGTCTGGTGCTTGTCTCCAACCCCCGTAAAAAGAGACCAAAACAACAGACAAACAAAAATATTTTGACTGGAACAACTGAGGAAACATGCTGCAGAGCACCAGGAGAGTCATGAGATCCTTGTGAAGCACAGAAGATGGGAATGGGGCCATAGAGAGCAGAGTGGTGCATCCAGCTTCTGCTTTGCCACAGGGACCGGCTCAGAATCAGGCAGAGAGAAGGTAAGCTGGAAAGATCCCAGCTGTTTCCACTCCTGACACAAATGTCAGTTATCCCTGCCATAAGAGAGTCCCCCAGTCTTTTCAGGACCCAGGCCCAGCTGGAGAGTAGCTGGGAGTTAGTTTAGCTGAACAGTCTCATAGTGGAAGCCTAAGAAGAGAAAAACTCCTCCTACCCTGAGAGTCTGAGGCAGAGTGCTGTCTTGGAGCTGAACCTGTGGATGGAGTGCATCCTGCCTCAGACCCAGTGAGACTGACTCTCTTTATCTGGAGGCCCTAGACTGACTCTCTTTATCTGGAGGCCCTGCCTACATTCTACTGTGTTCAGATAGGCACCAGCAGGAACAGAGCCCAGGCTGCATGGAGCTTAGGACAGGCAGAAAAACTGAGACCCCAGCATCTGAACCCACTCAGCACCCCCTCCCCACCAGGTAGTAGGCAGACCAGTTAAGTGGTAAAGCTGCCAAGGTACAACAGTTCCCTAGATTTGTGACCCACCTTGAATCTCCTATGGACCCACCTCACCCACAGGTGCCTGCCCCAGTCCACAGCCAACCCAATGGTAGCCCTACGTCCCCATGCAACCCTCCACATGTTTGCATGGGTGCTGGCAGGATCAGAACACCGGCTGCCTGGAGCCCAGACCAGACAGAGGGACTGAGACCTCAGCATCTGAGCCCACATGACACTCTCTCCTCTCCCCAACCCCCTGGGACAGGTAGGCAGGCAGACCAACCAGGAGGGGAAGCCACCAGTAAGTGGTTATTCTCTAGTCCCACATGCAACAGCCCTGCACAACCTGAGGACCCACTGAGTCCACAGGTTCCTGCACTGACAGCCAGCACAGCAGTGTTCCCTCCTCCACTCATAGCCCTCCACCACTCTAGAGAGCTGTTAGGTCCAGCAGCATCCATGCAGACTTGTTCCACACTCAACAGCTGATCCAGTGGCCCTCTATGGACCTGACCTAACAGGTCCCTGCCAGGACCTGTTGCAATAGTGTATATCTGCTCACTGACTGACAGTGGATCACTCACCCCAAAAGGAAAACCACCTGAACAAGAAACTGCACCCCAACAAGAAACTGCTGAGGGCCCCACTGCCTAGGCCACAAATGCAACCATAAACAACTCTAGGGTTGAATACAGATGAAGAAATCACACAAAGACTGCACTACCACACTCACCCAGATCCAAACTTAAAATACTCAACTTGTCAGTATAGAACACTTCTACAGAAAAGAGTCTCTCCCTTCACAAACCACTCCTAGAATTAAAAGAAGTGACTATACCATCAGATGCCTAGACATAAATGCAGAGATACAAGAAGCATAGAAAATGCAGGGAAATAGAACTTCCCCAAATGAAGACTACAATTCTCCAATACCAGACCCAAAACAACAGGGAATCAAAAAAATTGCCCAACCAGGAATCCCAAATGGCAATACTAAAAAAACTCAACATGATAGATGAGAAAATACATAGAAATCACAATGATGTCAAAAGAAAATCCAGGACACATATGAGAAATTCAGCAGAGATAGAAACAACAACAACAACAACAAAAAAAAAAAAAAAAAAAAACACACACACAGAAATCTTGGAATTGAAGAATTCTTTCAACAAAATCAAAGGTACAACTGTGGACATAAGCAGCAGGCTAGAACAAGTGGAAGGAAGAATTTCTGAACTATAAGACAGGCTTTTTCAGTTAACACAGTTAGACCAGAAACAGAAAGAAAGAATTTTTAAAAGTGAAGAAAACCCATGAGATCTTTCTAATAACCTTAAGCATACAAACATCTGTATTACAGTTGTACCAGAAGGGGAAGAGAAATGAAAAGACATTGAAAGCCTATTTAATGAAAAACAGCCAAAAACATTCCAAGTATCGGGAGAGATGCAGTCTTACAGATCTTACTGATCCAAGAAGCTCAAAGATCCCCAAACAGATTCAGTCTAAAAAGAACCTCCTTGAGACACATTATAGTTAAACTATAAAAAGTCAAATACAAAGAAAGAATTTTGAAAAGGATACGAGAATAGAGCTGCAAGAAACACTGGAGTACAGGTATCCCTTCCACGTGATGATTTCCATTCCTCTGGGTATATTCCCAGCAGTGGAATAGCTGGGTCACATGGTAGATCTATCTGCAATTGTTTGAGGAACCTCAAACACAATTTTCCATTAAGGATGAGTTGGAACCAGCCCAAATGTCCATCATCAGATGAGTGGATATGGAAATTGTGGTATATCTACACAATGGAATTCTACCCTGCTGTAAAAAAGAATGAAATACTACCATTCACAGCAACATGGATGGCCTTAGAGAAAATTATATTAAGTGAAATAAGTCAGGCAAAGAAAGAGAAATACCACATGTTCTCACTTACTTGTGGAAGCTAAAAATAAATAAATAAATACAGAAATAAATGGGGGGGGAAGAAGACACAACAATCACAATTCCTTGAACTTGTTAACACAAGTGAACAGATATGATGTTGATGGGTGGGAGGGGGGAGAGGGAGGGGGAGGGAGGAATTGGTAAAGGGACACGAAAATCAACTATATTGTATATTGATAAAATTAAATTAAGTTAAGAAAACAATAAGAGAAAAGCATGAAATCACATATGAGGGAATCCCCATCAGGCTAACAGTAGACTTCTCAATAGAAACCTTACAGACCAAGAGAGAGGGGGATGACATATTCAAAGCACTAAAAGAAAAAACTGCCAACCAGGAATACTATATCCAACAAAGCTTTCCTTCAGAAATGAAGGAGAAATAGTATCTTTCCCAGACAAATAAAAACTGTGGGAATCCACTACCACAGGGTACTCCTATATTTGGAATCAAAAGGGTGATAAATACACGAGAAAGATTAAAAACCACTAGTAGAACAGATACACAAATGAGAAAGAGAAAGAAAATGTATCTTATCACTAAAAAAAAGAAAACCAGCAAAGATAAACAATAAATGAGAAAGAAAGGAACAAAGAATACAAAGCAAACATAAATAAATCCATAAAATGGCAAGAATAAGGTAATATCTTTCAACAACAACCTTGCATGTAAATGGATTAACTTCCTGACTTAAAAGATACAGACTGGCTGAATAAATTAAAAAACTAGACCCAACTATATGCTGCCTATTAGAAACTCACTTCACTGTTAAATAGATAGCCTAATACCGAAGGGATAGAAAAAGATATTCCACGCAAACGGAAACCAAAAATGAGCAGGAGTTGCCATGTTTATAAGAGATAAAATAGACTTCAAGCCAAGAACTATAAACAGAGAGAAAGAAGGATATTATACAATGATAAAAGGATCAATGCAGCAAGAAGATATAAGAATCATAAATATATATCCATTCAGCATCAGAACACCAGATATATAAAGTAACTGGTTTTGGATCTAAGGGGAGAAATAGACCCCCACACAGTAATAGTTGGATACTTTAACATGCTGCTCTTAGCACTGAACAGATCATCTAGATAAAGAATTAGCAGAGAAATAATGGATTTAAACAACACTTTAGACCAAATGGACTTGAGAGACATACAAAACATTTCATTCAACAATTGAAGAACATACATTCTTTTCATCAGCATACAGATTATTCACCATGATAGACCACATGTTAGGCCACAAATTAAATCTCAACAAATTAAAAATGATTTCAATTATATGAATTATATTTTCAGACCACAATGGAATAAAATTACAAACTAACAACAAACGAAACTTTGGAAATTATAAAAATACATGGAAATTAAACAACATGCTCCTGAATGACTAATGGGTCAAAGAAAAAATAAAGTAGGAAATCAAAAAATTCTTTGAAACAAATGAAAATACAAGTACACCTTACCAAAACCTATGGGATACTGCAAAAGCAGTACTGAGGTAAGTGTATTGTGATAAGTGCTTACACCAAAAAAATAGAAAGACATCAAATAAACAACCTAATGTTACACCAAAAAGAGCTAGAAAAACGAGTAATCCAATTCCAAAGCTAATAAATGTAAAGAAATAATTAAGATCAAAGCAGATCTAAATTAAATAGAGAACAAAAGAACAATACAAAAAAACAACAAAACAAAAAGTTGTTTTTTTGAGATGATAAACAAAATAGACAAGCTATTGGTCAGACTAACTATAAAAAGAAGAGAGAAGATCCAAATAACAAAAATCAGAAATGAAAAAGTAGACATTACAACCAATATGACCGAAATACAAAGAATCATTAGAGACCTTTATGAACAATTGTATGCCAACAAATTTGAAAATCTGGATGAAATGCATAAATTTCTGGACACATACAAACTACCAAGACTGAACCAAGAAGAAATTAAAAAATCTGAACAGACCGATATTGAGCCATGAGATTGAAGCAGCAATCAGCAGTCTCCCAGCAAAGAAAAGCCCAGAACCAGATGACTTCACTGCTAAATTCTACCAAACCTTTAAAAAGAATTAATACTAATCCTTTTCAAACTATTTCAAAATATTGAAACAGAGGCCATTCTCCTGAACTCATTCTATGAGCCCAGCATCATGTCTGATACCAAAATCAGAAAAAGGCACAACAACAACAACAAAAAGAAAAATCTGTAAAGTCTACCAAAAAACTCCTAGCACTCATGAACAAATTCAGTAAAGTTGCAGGATACAAAATCAATACATAAAAGTCAGTAGCATTTTTATACACCAACAATAAACAAGGAGACAAACAAGTCAAAAAAGCAAATCCATTTATAATACCTACCAAAAGAATAAAACACCCAAGAGTAAATTTAACCATGGAAGTAAAAGCTCTCTATGATGAGAACTACAAAACACTGCTGAAAGAAATTAAAGGGAACAGCAAAAAATGAAAGAACATTCCATATTCATGGATTGGAAGAATTAATGTTGTGAAAATGTCCACACTACCTAAAGTGATCTACAGATTCAATACAATCCCCGTCAAAATACCAATGACGTTCTTCACAGAAACAGAAAAAACAATCCTAACATTTATGCGGAACAACAAAATACCCCAAACAGCTAAAGCAATCCTGAGCAAAAAAAAAAATAAAGCCAGAGATATTATGATTTCAAAACCATACTACAAAGCTATTGTAACCAACACAGCATGATACTGGCCTAAAAATGGACACATGGACCAATGGAACAGAATAATGAACCCAGAAATCAATCCATGTGCTTACAGCCCATGGATCTTTGACAAAATCACCAAGAACGTACATTGGGGAAAGGACAGCCTTTAAGTAAACGGTACTGGGAAAATTGGATGGCCATGCATAGAAGAATGAAACCAGATCCATATATTTCACCATATACCAAATTCAACTCAAAATGGATTAAAGACTTAAGTATAAGACCTGAAACTATAAAACTCCTAGAAGAAAACGTAGGGGAAATACTACAGGAAGTAGAACTGGGCAAAGACTTTATGAATAAGAATCCAAAAGCATAAACAACAAAAGAGAAAATAAACAATTGGAATTATATAGAACTAAAAAGATTTTGCATAGCAAAGGAAATAATCAACAGAGTGAAAAGACAACCTACAGAATGGGAGAAAATATTTGCAAACTATACATTCAACAAGAGATTAATATCTAGAATACACAAGGAACTCAAACAACTTAATGGTAAAAAAACAAATAATCCTATTAAAAATGGACAAAGGAGCTTAGCAGACATTTCTCAAAAGAAGACATACAAATGGCCAACAGGTACATGAAAAAATGGTCAACATCACTAATTATCAGGGAAATGCAAATCAAAACTACATTCAGATATCATCTCATCTATTAGACTGGCTGTTATCAAAAAGAGGAAGAATAACAAATGCTGGCAAGGATGTGGAAAAAGGGGAACCTTATACACTGTTGGTGGGACTGTAAATTAGTACAGCCATTATTGAAACAGTATGGAGGTTTCTTTAAAAACGACACGTAGAACTACCATATGATCCAGCAATCTCACTAGTAAGTATATACTCAAAGAAATGGAAATTGTCATGTTGAAAGGATACCTGCACTCCCATGTTTATCACAGCTCCATTTACAGTAGCCAAGATATAGAACCAACCTAAATGTCCATCAGCAGACAACCACATAAGGAAAATGTGGTATATATACAAAATGAAATACTACTTGACCATAAAAATGAATGAAATTCTGCTATTTACAGCTACATGGATGAGCTTGGAGAAAATTATTTTAAGTGAAATAAGGCAGGCACAGAAAGAGAAATACTACATGTCCTCACTCACAATTGGGAAAGGAAGGAAGGAAGGGAGGGAAGAAGGGAGGGAGGGAGGGAGGGAGGGAGGGAGGGAGGGAGGGAGGAAGGATCACAATAATGCTTTCTGAAGAAGAGAACAGAGCTGCGGTTTCTAGACGTGGGAAAGGAGGAGAGGGAGAGGGGCTAGCAAGGAACTGGTTAATGGACGCAGGGAATGATTATGTTTTGTAATGATGAACATGCTAATCATGCTAATTACCCTGATTTGTAACATTGCACACAGGTATTGATATTCAACTCTGTACCCCACGAATATTTTTAATCAATTATTTTTCTACAAAAAAGAAAAAGAAAACTGTGACCAGTGGAACAAAGCTAGCCTGCAGTCTGCTTTTGTGTAGCCCACAAGCTAAGAATTTTTTTTTCTTTTTACATATTTTAAGAGTTGTTAAAAGAAGAAGAATATGCCACAGAAATCACAGGTGGTGCACAAAGCATAAACTACTTTCTTGCATGGCCATTTACAGAAATAGTTTACTGACCACTGAACTAGAAGACATGAGAAGGTGTGACCAGTGAGGTAGAAAGAAAACCAGGAGAGCACGGCATCCTGTAAGTCAAGTGAAGCTGGAGGTTCATAGAGAAGGGAATAATACCTTTGTTAAGTGCTGATGACAGAAAGATGGAAATTCACAATTGACTGGTGGGTTTAGCAATATAGAGGGCATTGGCAATACTGACAAGAGTAGTGTTCAATGAGTTATGTGAATCAAAGCCTGACTGGGATAAGGGAGATTGAAAACAGCAACTGAGACTACCCTTCCAAAGAGTTTTTCTGTAAAGAGGATATGAGAAAGGAGGCAGTGGCCAGAGGGGTGAATGGGTTTAAGACACTTAAAAAATATATTTTTTTTTAAGGTGGAATAAATGACAACTTGTTTTTATGCCTGTGAGAAAGACACAAAATCAATGGAAAATTTGATGTTGCAGTGTTGAGAGGAGACAATTACTGCAGAGATTCTCTTCAGAAGGTGATAGGCACGGTCACCTAGTGACAAGTAAAGCCTTTAGATAGGAGCATGGGAAGTCCCTCCTCAGCAACATGAAGAAAAGGCAGGATACAACCTATGGGCAAGGATGCTGACAAGTGTGAACATGTTGTGGCAGGAGCTTGTGAAAATTATTCTGATGTCTTCTTAGCAAGTGGAAGAAGGGTCATCAGCTGAGAATGAGGATGAGAGAAGAGATACTGTTAAATGATAAGAAACAGTAAATGAAAATATATGTCCCCAAGAGTAGGAGAGAGAATGAATAAGAAATATAGTTTTTTTGTCATCCAGCACCAAGGACCAGTTTAAACTAACTTGTCACAAAAGCAGGACAGCCATCACAGTTTATTGCACAGGACAAAGAACTGGATAGGCACAAAGCTTGATATAAACAGGGCTGGTGTTCTGCCAAGTGCACACAATAAATCAAGAGGGAGTAAATTATCTGAGATGTGATAAAAGACAGTGATTGTAATGATGGACCAAGGAATCCAAGCTGAGGAAAGGACATCAGGAAGTATGCAAAAATTTATTGAGTTTTACACATATGCTATATGCGCTTTTCTTTCTTTTTTTTTTTTTTTAATTTTATTTTGTCGATATACATTGTAGCTGATTAATGCTCCCCATCACCAAAACCTCCCTCCCTTCTCCCTCCCCCCCTCCCCCCCAACAATGTCCTTTCTGTTTGTTTGTTGTACCAACTTCAAATAATTGTGGTTGTTATATCTTCTCCCCCCCCCCCCCCCGGTTTGTGTGTGTGTGTGTGTGTGTATGTGTGTGTGTGAATTTATATATTAATTTTTAGCTCCCACCAATAAGTGAGAACATGTGGTATTTCTCTTTCTGTGCCTGACTTGTTTCACTTAATATAATTCTCTCAAGGTCCATCCATGTTGTTACAAATGGCAGTATTTCATTCGTTTTTATAGCTGAGTAGTATTCCATTGTGTAGATGTACCACATTTTCCGTATCCACTCATCTGATGATGGGCATTTGGGCTGGTTCCAACTCTTGGCTATTGTAAAGAGTGCTGCGATGAACATTGGGGAACAGGTATACCTTCGACTTGATGATTTCCATTCCTCTGGGTATATTCCCAACAGTGGGATGGCTGGGTCGTATGGTAGATCTATTTGCAATTGTTTAAGGAACCTCCATACCATTTTCCATAGAGGCTGCACCATTTTGCAGTCCCACCAACAATGTATAAGAGTTCCTTTTTCTCCGCAGCCTCGCCAGCATTTATCTGTGAACGATATATGCGCTTTTCTGAGTGCATGTTATACCTCAGTACACATGTTTGCCTAAGTCTTAATAAAAAGAGGAAGAAGACTCCAGAAGGATAAAATATGACTACAGAAAGAGAAAATATTGAACAGGAGCATATTAGGTAGGTTATTAAAAACAGACTAAGTTAGGGATAAAGGGGCAATGAGAGTGGAGAATAAGTTCTAAGGGAAAACTTGAAAACGTAAGACTAGAAGACCGGTTTCAGAGAGAGATTTAATAGAGAGTGTCTCAGTTTATTCTAGGACTTGTATTTATGATACAGTCAGCAAAGATATTCATATTACCATTGACATCAATGACTCTGAAGTAGTGGAATAGAAATTGATCATGTTTCTTATATTTGCAGAATTCAGAATAATCATAATAATATAATTAAGAATCAGAATTCAAAATAATCAATGTAAGATTGAGATAAACTTTTAAAAAAACAATAAATTCAATTAGGCTAAACATTCTTGGGAAGAAAAGCCAAGTGCACAAATTAAAGGGAAGGAAAAAACGGTTATATGAATATACGGTGAAAATGCTCCTTAGGCTCAAAGCAGATGAAAATTGAGCTTCCAAAGTAGATGAGAGTTGAGTCTTATCTCACATGTAAGATGTCCTTGCACAAATATAAGAACACTCACACTGAATCCAAAGTAAATCTGCAACCTCTGAGTCAGTGCTGTCTGGAGGTCAATCTACGGTGGTAAAGTGGGAGGAAATGAGAAAGTTATATCTTCAGCATTTGCAAGAGTGCACAGACTGTGATAAGCATGAAGGCCTTGTTTTTGGTACCACACAATATGAAGGGGACACTGATGGGTTCAAAGTTGGCCACATGACTGTAAGATAGAGGTCATACGCAAAAGCTCAAGAAGCCTATTTACTCTACCAGGAATTTTTTTCTTTTTAAGTATTACTGAATAATGATGGTTAAATATAGGATTACTTTTTCTAAAGATAGGGGGAAAAAGTGAATTCGAGCTTCAGTTTGCAGAATTAAGTACAGATAGAATCGGGAGAGAAGATAGAACAAGAGCTACCTCCCTTGTTTCTCTCTACTTCAGCTTATAATAGAGTTTCCTATGACTAGAAATGAAAATGGAGAGACTGTTGTGTCACCAGCAAGGCAGAAAGCAGTTCCTCCTGCACCAGCCAAGTTCACAGTCTATTCCAGAAACAATGGCTGCAGCTGCTACCCATCGGGAGTTTATTATGTGGGGCAGCATTTCCTTTCCTGCCAGGCAATGCTGAGCTTCTCCTGCCAGCATAGACTTATTCCTGCTGCTATTTCTCAACTTTGGACACCGTTTCATTGCTTTACTCTCTGCTTCCACATGAATTTGAGACTTTTCTTCTTCCTGTTCCCTATGGCTCACCGAGTCCTCACACATATCTTTGAATACTTACGACATAAACAACACTACAGAGAAGTGTGATGAAGATGCCTAGAGAAAATCTACAGTCCAGCTCTTGCTGTGTGTGAAAACCATCCTACCTAGAGCTGTGAATATCATTAGTTGATAAATTTTTCCTGGGATTAATCAAATAAAATTTGAAAAAGACATAAAAACTCATCTTGAAAATCAGGAAAACTACCATCCACATTTCATAAAGTCAGAGAGATCGCCTGGACCCTTGCTAAGCTGAAGTTTGAAATCATATTAAAGAGGCCATTGTCCCACTTGCACTTGCTTTCTGTCTCTCCTAGTTTGAGTCATGCTGCACAATAGGTTCATTGATTTGTTTGTTTCAGATCCACTTTCTTTCTTACCCAAGAATCTGTGACAGAGGTAAAAGTAGAATCCATGGGACATTATAATTTTTCTATTTCTTGGCATTATTCCCAAAGATCAGGGATGCCTCTTTGTGATACAATCCTGATTAAGCACCAAACTATATCAAATATAAATTCCAGATATCTCCAGAAAAAAAAATATCTATTATAACTCCCAAATAGTTTAAGTTTTAACTTCTCTCCATTGCTGAAACCATCCCCCTAGAATATCCCCCTGGCTTTTCACATTAAATAGGTTCATATTTTAAAACATTTTGTTGAATGCACATTGTTCGTCAGATTCCATGCTAGCACTTCCCCATGAATTATTTTACTTTATCCTTAAGACAACTCTATGTAAAATAACATATACAGTTATAATCAGCTCTTTCAGATGAAAAAATTGAGCCCTTCAGAATGCTTAAATGATTTTCCCAAGGACTCACCAGTGCCAGAACCTGGGTCTTCCCACAAAGGCATGCCTTTCTCCTATAATTTATGTAAATGCTTTATGAATATATTTAAGTTTATTCATGTATTATCACTTGAGATAGCAAGTTCTATTTTTTTTTTCTCATAAAAACATCACACTTTTTCATTTGTTTATAGCTTGCCACCTTTAAGGTTCTATTGTTTTAGCAAAATTATTTTAAACCTATGCCCATTCTTAATGATGTTTCCAAAGTCACAAATGCCAGCATTATAGGTCTTCAATTGCTAAGAAACACTAACCTTTTTGTCTGCTGTGGTCAAAACTGTGTTAGTGAGAATCTGCAAAGAATAACAACTCTCTGCTAGAACACAGCAAAGAGAACTTAGCATAATATCCCATAAGAGGAAGATCATTTTACTAATGACATTAAAAACCAGAGGGTAGTCAATCCAGAGAGGATTGTACAATTTTAGTTGGTGGTTTAATCATTTCACATTATGGCCTATATTATTTCTAAATTTTGAAGGGATATTTTTAGATTCAAGTGGTTCAATAGAATTATTTATTAACCTATTATGTACATAAGAAAACCAACTAATTTAAAGGTGTCAAAATAATAAACAAAATAACATATATTTTTAAAAATATGTGTCATTTATTTGACTGCTGCAATAAATAACGTAGATACACCATTGGTATCTATCTAATGGTGTAACATAGATACACCATTCCTTAGCAATATCCAGCAGGTTACAGTTATTACAAAAATATTTTTCCTTTGTTTTCCAAAATATTCTAAAAGAAGCCAAAATTTTTAAAAAGTGGAATATTCAATCTGAACTAGAATCATGTATAGCAAATGAAAGATATACTCTGAATTGACTATCTTTATTAGAGTTTAATATTATAAATTTTTAATGGTAAATCTAATTATGAAATATAATAACTTTTTTTGTAAAATACATTAACTTAGCTATCTACACAAACAAATCAAACTCAAAATCATAGAATTAAGTACAATTTTAGTAATTTAGATTAATCTCTTTTCGTAAGTAAGGAAAAATGAGGCCCTGAATCATTCAAGTGACTTGCTCAGGTCAAAAGCTAGTTAGTAGTTGAGCACAGATTAGAACAAGTTACCTAACACAAAGTCTAACGATGGTTCATTTCAAGACTATTCTTTACTCATTTATTTATGAATTCACTCAAAAAATATTCATTGAGCAACCAATATCTGCCAGACTTAAAGTCCAGGCACTGGAATTACTACAATAATAAATAAGAAGGCTCAATCTTGCTGTCAAGTAATTTTTAATTTAATGGAAATATAAACATTAAACAGCTAATAATATAAGTAACCTTTAATTAAAATTGTGATGAGTTATTCAAAGGAAACATGTAATTTGTATTGAGAGCAGATACTGCAGGAATCTGAGGTTTCCCTGAGTAAGTCACATTAGGAGCATAATTAAGAATATCCAGGAAAAAAAGCAGGGTGGGGATGAAGAGAGAGGTCAGTAAAAGAGAAAACCCAGACTCACAGTAATAAGGAGACAGAAGAATTTGTCCAAAGAGCCTGAGCCAGTAAGGGGCTTGGTAGTTAAGAAAAAACAGAAAGGCTCATGTGGCTGAAATCCCATGAGAAAGAAGAAATGTAGCATGAGCTGAGGCTAAAGAGGTGGGCAGTGATCTGACCCCAGTTAAGGATTTGGGGAATTTTCCTAAGTGCTCTGAGGAAGCCACCGAATGGTTATCAACAGATTAATAATAGGATCCAATATACATTTTTAGAATAATTTGCCTGTTCTCTTAAACGGGCAAGAAACTATGGAGATTCCAACATTTATGACTAAAGACCAGATTGCAAAATCCAAAATTCAAGGAAGAATGAAAGAGTTTAAGGAGGAAGTAATAGAGCCTTTGACTAGGGGAATGGTTGCAAATGGAGATAAGTGAAGCTCAGAGAACTCTTTGGGATTTAGAATAGATATTCCCTTCTAGAAGTATTTGGAAGTTAGGATGGATATTGCTTGATTTTTAATTAGGGTGTATTAAACATTAATGTGCCAGTTCTGACTTTCACCTCTGAAAGGGTGGTGGTACTATTTATTTGAAGTACAGAAAATTTGGGAAGTAATATTTTCATTTTGTGCATGTTAAATTTGAACTACCTATGAGACACATACATGGAAGTATCAGTTGAATATATGTCTATGCAACTCAAAAGAGAGGTCTAAACTGGAAATGTACATTTGGCATATAGATGGCATTGCAAACATGGAAGTAGAAGAGATTTCCCAAGAAAGTAAATGTAATTGGGAAAGAATGAGCCCTGAGAAAGTCCAGAGTTTAGCATTCAATGAGAGGAAGTAGAGTTAAAAGGAGTCTAGGAATGATCAATCAAAGAGATAGGAGGGAAATTAGAAGAGTGTGGTATCATGAAAGTCAGGTCTAAAGGAGACTTTAAAGTGTTGCAACAGGCAAAGCATGGACAAATACATCTAGCAGTGCTGAGATGAGCTCATTGGTGTCCTTACCTAAAGACATTTCCGCGGTAAACTGGGAGCAGTTATATTGCAATGAATTAACGAGTATATGAGAGAAAGTTACAAAAACTCTACAGAAATTTGATTGTGGCTAGAGGAAAGAAATAGGACAGTAACTGCAGGAAGTTGTAGAGGCCATAAAAGACTGTTTCAGATGAGACATTCTAGAATATCTTTAAACAGTCTTCCTCATTTCCTTAGATTATTCAAAATCAAATCTACATCATTATTAGTTTTGTTCTGTTAGTATCTCAGTTTTAATCTCTAGGCTATTCCTTGATCCTGTGATTAAAAATCACAACTTATACCCCAGTTCTAAAATTGGATACCATTTTGTTTCTAGGTATCATGCCAGAACCTTATTTCATTAGGTTTGTTGTTTTTGTTGCTGTTGTTGTGGTTGGCAGCTAGCCAGTACAGGGATCCAAACATCATTAGGTAATATTTTTAGTAATGGAAACTCGACATCAGATGAATACCAATCCATAAGAAAGATATTTAAAAAGACAATTATGTTTGGTTCCTGAAAAATAACTACCACTGCCATAAAAACCCAAGAAAAATCAAAACCCACTAGTATACTAAAAATGACATTCATGAAGAGAAAACAAGCAAACAAAAACGCTATCTACAACCTAAGGAACCAACAAACACAGAAACCAAACAGTAAATCTGAAAGCAAGGAACAAAAGACACTTAAGACAACCAAACAACCAACAAAATGCTAGGAATATATCAACACCTTTCAATAACAACTCTTAATGTAAAAGGCTTAAATTCCCCAATCAAAAGACACAGACTGGCTGACTGGATCAAAAAGGAGGACCCAACTATATGCTGCCTACAAGAGACCCACCTCACCCATAAAGATTCACACAGACTAAGAGTGAAAGGGTGGAAAAAGATTTACCATGCAAACAGAAAAGAAAAACGAGCTGGAGTAGCTATTCTTATATCTGACAAAATAGACTTTAAACTAAAAACCATAAAAAGAGACAATGAGGGACACTACTTAATGATAAAAGGACTGATACATCAAGAAGAAATAACAATCATAAATATGTACACACCAAATGTTGGAGCAGCCAGATTTATAAAACAAACTCTATTAGACCTAAAGAAGGAAATAGACACTAATACCATAATAGCAGGGGACCTGAACACCCCACTGTCAATATTAGACAGATCATCTAGGCAAAGAATCAGTAGAGAAACACAAGATCTAAACAAGACTCCAGACCAATTGGAATTGGCAGATATCTACAGAACATTCCACCCAACAACCTCAGAATATTCATTCTTCTCATCAGCACATGGATCATTCTCCAGGATAGATCACATATTAGGTCACAAATCAAGTCTCAATAAATTCAAAAAAATTGGAATTATCCCATGTATCTTCTCAGACCACAATGGATTAAAACTAGAAATTAATAACAAACGAAACTCTGGAAACTATATAAACACATGGAAATTAAACAGCATTCTACTCAATGACATATGGGTCCAAGAAGAAATCAAGCAGGAAATCAAAAAATTTATTGAAACTAATGAAAATAATGATACATCATACCAAAACCTGTGGGATACTGCAAAAGCAGTATTAAGGGGGAAATTTATTGCATTAAATGCTCACTTCAGAAGAATGGAAAGATGGCAAGTGAACAACCTAACACTTCACCTTAAAGAACTAGAAAAACAAGAACAATCCAAACCTAAAGTTAGCAGACGGAAAGAAATCATTAAGATCAGAGCATAACTGAATGAAATTGAAAACCAAAAAACAATTCAAAAGATCAGCAAATCAAAAAGTTGGTTTTTTGAAAAGATAAATAAAATTGACAAACCATTAGCATGGCTAACAAAAAAAAAGAAGAGAGAGGACTCAAATAACAAAAATTAGAAATGAAAAAGGGGATATCACAACTGATTCATCTGAAATACAAGGAATCATTCGAGACTACTATAAACAACTATACGCCAACAAATTTGAAAATCTGGAGGAAATGGATGAATTTCTGGACACAAACAAGCTCCCAAAACTGAACCATGAAGACGTAGAAAATTTGAACAGACCAATAATAATAAAGGAGATTGAAGCTGTTATCAGAAGGCTCCCAACAAAGAAAAGCCCAGGACCAGATGGATTCACAGCAGAATTTTACCAAACATTCAAAGAGGAATTGACACCAATTCTTTACAAACTCTTCCAAAAGATTGAAACGGACGCAAATCTCCCAAACTCATTCTATGAAGCAAACATCATCCTGATACCAAAACCAGCTAAAGATATAACCAAAAAAAGAAAACTACAGGCCGTTATCCTTGATGAATATAGATGCAAAAATCCTCACTAAAATACTAGCAAACAGAATACAGCAACACATACGAAAAATTATTCATCACGATCAAGTGGGATTCATCCCAGGGATGCAAGGTTGGTTCAACATACGCAAATCAATAAATGTGATACACCATATTAATAAACTCAAACACAAGGACCATATGATCATCTCTATAGATGCTGAAAAAGCATTTGATAAAGTTCAGCACTCATTCATGACAAAGACCCTCTATAAGTTAAGTATAGAGGGAAAGTATCTCAACATAATTAAAGCCACATATGCCAAACCCACTGCCAACATCATCCTGAATGGGGAAAAGCTGAAAGCTTTTCCTTTAAGAACAGGAACTAGACAAGGATGCCCACTCTCACCACTCCTATTCAACACAGTGTTGGAAGTACTAGCCAGAGCAATCAGAGAAGAGAAGGAAATAAAGGGCATCCAGATTGGAAAAGATGAAGTCAAACTGTCCCTGTTTGCAGATGACATGATCCTATATATCGAACAGCCTAAAACCTCTACAAAAAAACTGCTGGAATTGATAAATGATTTCAGCACAGTAGCAGGATACAAAATCAACACACAATAATCAGTAGTATTTCTTTTCTCCAATAGTGAACATGCAGAATGAGAAATCAAGAAAGCCTGCCCATTTACAATAGCCACCAAAAAAATAAAATACTTAGGAATTGAGTTAACCAAAAAGGTGAAAAATCTCTATAATGAGAACTACAAACCACTGCTGAGAGAAATTAGAGAGGATACAAGAAGATGGAAAGATATTCCATGCTCTTGGATTGGAAGAATCAACATAGTGAAAATGTCCATACTACCCAAAGTGATATACAAATTCAATGCAATCCCCATCAAAATTCCAAAGACATTTTTCTCAGAAATGGAAAAAACTATCCAGTCATTTATATGGAACAATAAAAGACCACGCATAGCCAAAGCAATGCTGAGCAAAAAAAATAAAGCTGGAGGTATAACACTACCTGACTTTGAGCTATACTACAAAGCTATAATAACCAAAACAGTATGGTACTGGCATAAAAACAGACACACTGACCAATGGAATAGAATAGAGAATCCAGAAATCAACCCACACACTTACTGCCATCTGATCTTTGACAAAGGCACCAAGCCTATTCACTGGGGAAGGGACTGCCTCTTCAGCAAATGGTGCTGGGACAACTTGGATATCCATATGCAAGAGAATGAAACTAGATCCATACCTCTCACCGTATACTAAAATCAACTCAAAATGGATTAAGGATTTAAATATACACCCTGAAACAATAAAACTTCTTAAAGAAAACATAGGAGAAACACTTCAGGAAATAGGACTGGACACAGACTTCATGAACACGACCCCAAAAGCACGGGCAACCAAAGGAAAAATAAACAAATGGGATTATATCAAACTAAAAAGCTTCTGCACAGCAAAAGAAACAATTAACAGAGTTAAAAGACAACCAACAGAGTGGGAGAAAATATTTGCAAAATATACATCTGACAAAGGATTAATATCCAGAATATACAAGGAACTCAAACAACTTTACAAGAAGAAAACAAGCAACCCAATTAAAAAATGGGCAAAAGAGCTAAGCAGGCATTTCTCTAAGGAAGATATACAAATGGCCAACAGACATATGAAAAAATGCTCAACATCACTCAGCATCCGGGGAATGCAAATCAAAACCACACTGAGATACCACCTAACCCCAGTTAGGATGGCTAAAATCCAAAAGACTATGAACGATAAATGCTGGCGAGGCTGCGGAGAAAAAGGAACTCTCATACATTGTTGGTGGGACTGCAAAATGGTGCAACCTCTATGGAAAATGGTATGGAGGTTCCTCAAACAACTGCAGATAGATCTACCATACGACCCAGCTATCCCACTGTTGGGAATATACCCAGAGGAATGGAAATCATCAAGTCGAATGTATACCTGTTCCCCAATGTTCATCGCAGCACTCTTTACAATAGCCAAGAGTTGGAACCAGCCCAAATGCCCATCATCGGATGAGTGGATACGGAAAATGTGGTACATCTACACAATGGAATACTACTCAGCTATAAAAACGAATGAAATACTGCCATTTGCAACAACATGGATGGACCTCGAGAGAATTATATTAAGTGAAACAAGTCAGGCACAGAAAGAGAAATACCACATGTTCTCACTTATTGGTGGGAGCTAAAAATTAATATATAAATTCACACACACACACCGGGGGGGGGGGGGAGAAGATATAACAACCACAACTACTTGAAGTTGATCCGACAAGCAAACAGAAAGGACATTGTTGGGGGGAGGGGGCGAGGGGGGAGGGAGAAGGGAGGGAGGTTTTGGTGATGGGGAGCAATAATCAGCCACAATGTATATCGTCAAAATAAAACTTAACAAAATAAATAAATAAATAAATAAATAAAGACAACTATGAAATTTATGCTTAAGTATCCCTACACTCTCAAACTCCTTTCTGATTTGTTATCTCTGTTCACATCCCTCCAGCCTGAGTGGGCCTGAAAAGTTTCTTCATTGAACCTCTAGGATTCTACAAATACTCTTTGAAAACCACAGCCTGATTCCACAAGCTTGAGGCTTTCATTCAAGTGTTCTGCAGGGGTAACTACATCAGTGATCAACAAAGTGGGGAAACACAAGAGGACCCAGAAGATTCAGGGATGAAATTATTGGACCTTCTGTTTTATTTAGATCTAACTTAAAATATAAGAAAAACATAACAACTAATATTTAATAGTAGTTAGACACTGCCACCCTTGTTAGATCCATACATAAGAAATCACTTAGCAAAAAAAAAAAAAGCAGAAGAAGAAAGAAATGATAGCTTAGGGAAAGAGAAGACTTTTAAATTCAAAATTGTTGAGAATGGCATTATCAGAAGTCCATTTTCACTTTTAGCTTGTGTAAAATTTTTCTTTTTCTAATTTTAGAGGCATAGAAGGGACAAAAAAGAAATGGAACTAATCCGTCTGATTTAAAACCACTTCTTCAACATATTTATTTTGCAAGTTTTTAAAAATATAGAAATGTACATAAATTGTAAGTGCACAGCTTACATACATTCCTATTCGTTATAAAGGAAACCCAGATCAAGAAATACAACATTGGGCCAGCCCCGTGGCTCACTCGGGAGAGTGCGGTGCTGGTAGTGCCGAGGCCACAGGTTCAGATCCTATATAGGGATGGCCGGTGTGCTCACTGGCTGAGCATGGTGCAGACCACACCGTGCTAAGGGTTGTGATCCCCTTACCAATCAGAAAAAAAAAAAAAAAAGAGAAATGGAACATTAACAGCCACAAAGAAAGCCCCTACTTGGCCTCTCCCATTGACTACCAACACTTTCCAAAAGGGTAATGCCTAATCTGACTTACTACACTATATATTAGTTTGTTGGTTGTTGAAATTTTTATTAATAAAATCAAATATACATACTTTTCAGTACTTGACTTCCTTTGTTAAGATTTATGTTTGTGAGATTCATCCAGATTTTGAGTAGCAATAGTTCATTTCTTAGTAGTATTAAATTGTACGAATGTAGCACCATTTGTTTATTCTACTGTCGATGGAATTTGGATTGTTTCCAGCTTTGACTCTTACGAGTAATGCCTCTATGAGCATTCTTGTACATGTCTTTTTGTGCACATAGGCATGGGTCTCCATTGAGTATAATGATGGGAGTTGGAACCATGGGTATTGATTACTCATATGTTTAGCAGAAATTGCAAAAAGAAAATTTCCAATAATTGCACTAATGTGCTTACCATCAGCAAATAAGAGCTCTAGTATCAACTCTTGCCATTATCAAAACTTTTCATTTTCTCAATAGTGGAATATGTATAGAGGCATGTCACTGTGGTTTTAATTTTCATTTCCCAGGTGACTACAAAAATTGAGTGATTTTAATAAAATACATGTATTTAATAAAATATTTAATTTAATAAAATAAATTTATACATTTATTGAAATTTGAATGTGAACAGTTAAGTGAACTTATACATTACATTATTTGGCTTAAAGTAACCCTCACAAAAAACGAATTACAAGCAGTCTATGCAAATGAACCAATAATTGAAAATAATATTCATAAAACATCATAGAAAACTAAAAACGCGGCAGACAAATACAAGCTCTTCAACAGCTACACATCACAGGAAAAACAATGATTTCATCATATCTAACAAGAAGTTTGCCAAAACAACCGAATCATCAAGAAGACTGAAAAGTGAATTCACTCTTACTATTTTTAATGATAAACTCCTACCTAGTGTATATCATGCCATTAGATATTAACTAATTTCTGTAAGTCATATATACAGTACATAAACAAATGTATGCATATGGAAAGTGAGTGCTCGTTCTGGTTTTTACTGTTTGAGGTACACATTCAACACATTTTTAGAGATCTCTGGACTGTGGTCCTGTTGGACACCATGGGAAATAGACAGGGCTATCTCTGCTATCAAGCCTCTTTGATGTGGATCACAAATGCTGTATGATTCCCCTTTTCAATATTTCTTGCTTTCAGGATCCTCAGGGTGATGCTCGTTCCTTGACGACATTCCCCTCTTGTTAGCCTGCCCTAGCACCAATCCTCTGTCAAGGCTACCAGCCATCTGTAGCAGGCTACTTTTCAGATACCACACTCCACTGGTATGACTGCACATTGTTCCCAAACCTCCAATGAGTTTACCTCCAACATCTTCATTTCTCAAATAGACATGCCAAATTTCCCAGGTTAATGTTATCCTCATTCAGCCCACCTCACTGAATTCTTCAATTCCCTGTTCTAAAACACAATAATTTAGATAACATTTACAAACTACAGTGAAAATATTGCATTGACATGAAGATGACAGCAAAAGTATCTCTATTATGGATATTTCACTCCACAAATTGAAGTGCTAAAATGGGGAGGTGACCGAATTAGCCTTTATTTTTTCTTCTTTTCACCTCATCAAATGATACATTTCAAAATATTAACTTTTAAATGGGTCAGACCAAAATGCATATTTTAAAATTTAAAACATACTTGTCAAATCAAATTCCCATGTGCTTCCTAAATATTCTACTTGATCTTCTGTTGTCATTCCTTAGTTTTAAATACCCTGTGTGGTAAAACTTCTATAAATGACTTTTTTCTTTATTTTGTAAACTCTAATATATTTTTACCAGTTGGTTATTCCTCCTTTTTTTTCAGTAACAATATATGATTCCATCTCAGAATCCATAGAATAAAATCTCCATTTAGTATAGCTTTTATATTTAATTTCAATTGAAATATTTGCAAAAATAAAATTTGATTTTTACCAAGAATTGAACTTGAAATTAGCACTGGGTCAGAAGTAAGGATATTCTCTACATATTTCACTGAAATGCAGACAAATAAAATATGGTCTAAATGTAGTAATTTAGCTCTGTGCAGAATATAGCAATTTCTCAGTTTAAGATGATCCACCATGTAGACATATATTATTTGTAGCTTTAATCTATAATTATGGCAAAATCAGACTTTCCTCCACAACCAATCTTTTCCTGAAGTAGTTCTGGTTGCAATAGGGAAGGCTATGATAAATTCTAAATGACTTGCTGCTGAACATTCAAGGAATATACACTCAGATCTTTCTGAAAAGACTCTTTTAAAAGTTTTGCTGCATTCTCTTTGTAAATAAGAGATGAATAAGGCATTTTTTCTTTTACAAATACAGAAATAGATTGTAATTCAGTAAACACATTTGTAATATCCTTTATCACACACCAAAAAGCTGATATGTGCAGAGTTGACTCCCTCCCTAGTCCATTATCCACAAAAGACAGGATTGTTGAATTATACTTTTCTTTTTTCAGCCATAAACTCTTAGTTTTCAATTTGGGGCACAATTAGGAGTGCTATAAAAGATTTTTATGGTCTTTGTTCCCCAGTCTCAGAGCCAATTATTGTACTATTTGGGTATGCAGCAAATTATTCAAGTATTAGTCATTTCCCTTGTTATTTGCTTCTTGCTCAAATTGTGTTACAATAAATTGTGGCTGCATTTGCAGTTAGAGTATTTACTTTCACTTTACATAATGTACAAGTAGCCAAACTAAATTGCTTAATTGGATGACAGTATGAGGGTGGAGTATTATTCCTGAGAGAAGGTAGGTCCTAGGTCTGATGTCAAAGGTGTTCGTGATAAGTCTTGAATGGGGCAAAAGTTCCTTTGAGGCAGTCAGTGGATACAGAGAGAAAGCTGCTCTGTCAGATTTCAGATAGCCTTAAATGCCAAAGACAGATGAATACCAAAAGACTTGCAGTTACTGAAGTTCCCCATAGTTGCAGCCCAGGTGATCATGGTATAATTTTGGGAGGCAGCGAATTCAATTATGAATCTCTTTCAATTATCCAGGCATGAAATATATGTATCTAGAGTTGGGTAATTGTGGTTGGAATAGTAAGGGAGGGATGAATGTGAGAAGTATGTTAAACAATTTTGGCCATTGATTCTCCTAGGAAATGTGGTCAAATTTGGCTCCCAGTTTTGGAGGCACAGCACTTAAGAAATTACATAAATAAAAGGGCACTCAGAAGGAAGAGGAATTTAGGGGAGAAGATGGTAAATTTGTTTTAAAAGTGTTGAATTTGAGGAAGCACTAAGACATACAAATAGGAATATCAAACAGGCACTTAAGGGAGCTGAAGGGAACACAAAATAACTGAGAAAATTTCCTCTACCATCTCAATTTTTAGTACACAAAGAACACAACTGTAAAGTAGGAAAACCTTGTGTTTGTGCAAGGCTACCTTCCTTCTTCAAACCTTTCAGTGAATGCCTGAATTAGTCACGGTATTCTCTAACTCATTCACCCCTTGAATCAAAACAGTATTTGTTGATCACATGTTATATGTCAGGAACAAAAATGGTGATTAAGAACCATACTTAAGATGTATTTCAGATGTAGAACCAACAGAAATTATTACAGAATTGATTGTAGGAAAGACTTTCCAAAATTCCAGGCTTCTTGATATAATATGGATAAAAATAAATTTAGGAAGAAACAGGAAAAATACACAGAGAAATTAGCATTTGAGTCCTTGGGGACAAACTTTCCAGATCTGTTCCTCCAATACCATGATACCCTCAGTAGAGCTATTACCTATAGCAGTCCTGTGCTTATCCTGGAGACTAGGGGATTTCATCAAATCAAAACAAAATGACTCCACTTCAGGTCATTTATTTATTTATTCATTCAGCAAATACCTATTTCATACTTACTTTGTGCCAGGCACTGAGCTAGGTGCTAGATGTCAAGCAGTAAGGAAACAGATGGGATCTCTTCTTTGTGGTATTTACAATGTGCAAAAGATCAAATACACTCCTAAGAGTCCTTCCAGACCCAGCTAGTCCTGGGACTATACCAGCCTGCTACTCCTTTTGACTGCCTATTTTGTTTTCATCCCCATTACCTTACCCATTATTTAGACTTTTGCAAACATGTCAACATCCTGTTAGTTAATAATAGTTTAAATCCTTCTGAGGCTAGAAATTCAAAATACTCATTTAAAGTACTTGAGATGGATGAGTATATTCTGCTTAACGTGTTTCTTAGAAGTAAAAAAGAAAGAAGTAAAAAAAAAAAGCATAAATTTTATACTGTTAATTTTTAATAAGATTTTTTTCTCAATAGCTCCTTACACAGAGGTTTTATGTGCTGAAAGTTTTGATTAAAACCAATTTAATCTTTAATCTTTCAAAGTATCAAAACAGCAAGACTTTACAAACATGCAGTTTTATTGCAAGAAGCTTCATTTTTCTACAAAATTGCCGGAAATGTATATTCAGATTCAGAATGAAATTACATTGTAAGGGATTTTTTTTTTTTTCTAATTTCCTTCCTGAAAACTCACTTATGTATCAGAACTAATTTAAGGCAACTGTCCATTGACATTTTGGGCAATGACTTCTCTATCTGTTTTTAGATTTGACCTGAAAATAACTAAAGAAACACAGTAAAACAACTTTTCCATGCCTGTAGGCAATAGATCATCCTGTTCAGGGGAAAAGACCACTGAGTAAATGGCTTTATCTTTTAATTGATTAAATTCCCAACTGTTTTGATGTGCTATACCCTTTGTAAAGGTTAGAACTTCCATCTGCCTGTCCTTTCATATGAGACTCAGGGAAGTCTCAGCTGCAGATGTGGCAGTCCCAGGGCAAAATAAGGGTGAGCTAAAGCTGTTATCTTTATAGTCAAAGAAGAAGACAGTGTTTTCTTTATTTTAAAAAAAAAAAAAAAACATTTTTTAGCTGGTCTTTTAAAGCAGCTCACTGTTTCCATAAATAAAGAGCAACATTCTCTATAGACTGGGCTTTTCCATATGTGACCTTGTGAGAACATCTCAGAACAGCACATTCTCTGATTTGTGTCTCTTGAAATCAATCAAGATCCTATTTTTTCTTCCACTTCACTTTTAACAAAAGTTAAATATGTGAAAATAATGCTTAAATGACATCCAGAGCATTTTGCTGAAATATTTCTTTACTACTTTATTCTCAAACTTTACAAATTGATTTATTTGATTTCAAACTCTGAAATTACAGAACACATAACTTTTAAATTCCAACAGAAATTGTTTGGTTTAGAATTATGAAATGACTAAGCCAGAGCACGTGGTACACAGATCTTGCTTAGATGTCCTCTATGCTGAAGAGGAGAAAGATGAGACAGTGTCAATACTGATTTAGAGAAGAGTTAATCATGATTTAAAATAAAGGAAAGGAAACATGAATGACTTACACTGAAATTTTCTTAGAATAGCGTTTATCAGTTGTAAGGGCCTCAAATAACAGTGACTACAGTAGTAGTGACTTAATCAATGTTAGTGAAAGAGCAAAAGAGGAGAGAGGAGGGAATTATAAGTGCCCTGTAGTCTGGTGAATATGAAAGACACCACCTAATACACTACCAGATAAAGGACCATAGATACTGTACAATGATGGCTATAAAGAGAGGCTATTCCTGGCAAGACTCAAGATCACAAAAATCTAGTATTCTAACAATATGGATACATAAGATATTCCTATTGCAGTCAGTGCACTTTAAGTCAAAACTAATAAATTTCTTGTTGTTTTACCCAGTAACTACAATTGTTAACTTTGCTTTCAGAAATGACTAATAGAAAAAAAATGAGCCCACAGAGTTTGGAAAGATGTAAACCTAATATATGAGTAACCAGGTGGAAGTCAGAATAGGAGAGACGTGATTTTGAAAAAGAGTCACATAGAGATGGATGGTATCTTCATGCAATAGTCTTGATAATCTCACCAAAGTGATGCTGGTGGTTTGAGAAAAAATAGGACATTTGGGGGAATTATATTCAGATTCAATTTATTTGGAACCAATTAAAATAAATAAATATTTTGGGGTATCACTGAGGAACCACATGAAGTTAAATAGCATGAATATACAGAGATTTATTAAGAAAAATTCAACTTTCCAAAGATACATAGACTAAGAAATACAGACTAAAAGAAAATATGGGTTGAGATATTTCTAGGCATAAAAAGTCAAGAATACAAAGGATTCCATGGTACTTGTTAGCAAGCACATTATGAAAATGGATTACCATGAACAGAGAGGCTGTTGAATACAGAGGAGTAGTAAATTGAAACAATAACCAAAAAAGTACTTCAAATGTAGAATATAGCTATTTATTTGCAGCGAGTAAGTGAGAGAAGTGAGAGGCATAGAGGTGGTCCTAAAAAGAATGACAACAAATCATAAAGGCTGAGTGATTCTAAGGACTGAAGAATGTGTGTATGCACATTGTTAGTGCCAACGTTTACAAATGATTTACATAACATGCCAAGCTTTGTGCCATACTCTTAGCAGATAATTTCTCACTTAGTTCTTTTTTTTTTTTTTTTTTTTTTTTTTGTCTTTTTTGTGACCGGTAAGGGGATAGCAACCCTTGGCTTGGTATCCCCCACACCGCGCTCAGCCAGTGAGCGCACCAGCCATCCCTATATAGGATATGAACCCGCTGTGGGAGCGCAGCTGCGCTCCCAGAGCTGCACTCTCCAGAGTGTGCCACGGGGTCGGCCCTCACTTAGTTCTAATAACTGTATTATGAAGATACTCTAAGTAAATCTAAGAAAAATCTTATTAAAACTCAGGTTTATAGAGGGCAACTTTCCCAAAGCTATGCAGCTAGAAGTAACATTTTCTAACCTAGGTTTATCTAACTTCAGAGTTGATATTTTTTACCCCTAAGTTTTGTTGTACCCCTGATGGCCATAATTAGTCCTTTTTCTGTTGCTTATAACAGAATATCTGAAACTGGGTAATTTATAAGAAAATGAAATTAATTTCCTACATTTCAGAGGCTGGGAAGTCCACAGTCCAGAAAGCACATGGGGTGAGAACCTTCTTCTGCATGGGAACTCTACAGGATCCCATGGTGATACAGGGTATCACACAGCAAGGATGGCAAGAGCTCCTTCACATTATGTCCTTATAAAGCCAGCAGTCCACACCCATGAAAACTTATTAAACCATCAACCCATTACTCCATGCATGAACAGATTAATCCGTTCATGAGGGCATAGTTCTCATGATCCAATCACCTGTCAAAGGCCCCACCTTTTAAACACCTCTTAACATTGTTACAATGGGGATCAAGTTTCCAATATATGAATTTGGGGGGGGGATATCTGACCCATAGCAATGACTTCCCAAATGTTAAAGTGGTGAAGAATATTATTAATGATGAGAATTTTGTATAATTGTGAGGCTAAAGGGGGTTAAGTTTTATCAACACAAATGCTAAAGGGTAATGGCAGGAGAAGGAAAAGCAAGAAATTGTGAAAAGGGAGAAAGGGAAGATGTGAGCAAAAAATGATGCTATAAGCAGAGGAATGAAATTCAAAAGATAGTAATTAATACTATGGCAGAACAGTGACCCCAAAATAAACGTAAAGAACAAGGATTATGGGCTTCGGAAGGTATGAAGCAAGTGATCTTTGTTGGAGAAGTTAAGAAGATAGAAGGGAAAAGGAGAACCTGGGGATTTCAAAGAGTCTGTTCACCATAAAAGGGGAGATCGACGGATGCAAACAAGAAGCAGTGGAATGGAAACGTGTGCTGAGAGGAGTGAAGCTGAGCACAATGATGGTGAAACTGTGAGCACATGATGCAGACCTGTGAGCCCCCAACACTACTTCCCAGTCCTGAGACCTTGTGCCAATTGCTGAATCTCTCCTTGCTTCTGTTTCTTCATAAGTAACATGACAATAAACAATAATAATACTACAATCCCACAGAGTAATTGTTTAACCTCTGACTCGGATCTCAGACTTCTCATTAATTTGTAACCATCACATTGTAAGATGGAACTGTACCCTCACCTTTTGATTCTCTGTGTCCCACCACTCAAATTATAGTCCTCTTGTATCCTGTTTCAGCAGGATGATATACATATAATTTTTATACTATAGTCTCTAGTATATGTATGAATTTTTCCAGAATAAAAAGTTTAAAAATATATAATTCTCTAGAATCCTATAAATTAACAACATCCCCTGGATGAAGCTATCTAGAACAGATTTCTCCCCTCTAAGAGAAAGAAAACATAATATTTTATTTTATAGTTTACCAGGAAGGAAAGTTTTGCAAATGCCCTTGTTAATATTTTTGCTCTCAGTAGATCCCACTGTATGAATTATAATGAAAGAAAAATGCTGGGGTGCCAAAAACCTGAAACCAACTGTCCACTGCTGAGATGCTAAGTAGGCAGGATTGCTAATTCATTGTGCTGCCTTTGTCTTTATAGAGGTCACCATAACAGGACAATCTGGAAAGAGGTGATACCTACTAGTGAGTAGTGATTATTCAGTGTCATAGTCAGCAGGAAGGAACACATACACCATGTGAACATGAGCCAAAAGGTGCTGATTATAGGATGGTATAAAAATAAAATGGGTCAGAGCCAAAAATATCTCAGCAACCTAAAGAATAAGACTATACTTCACTTTGACGGTGTGGTCTCTTAGTGCTTTCAAAAGGAAAATGTTATTTTATTCATTCATTCAGAGTCAGCCCAATAAACACAGATGGAGTGCCTTGATACTGTTCTAAGTGCTATACTGAATTACACTGACATGATGTCTAACATTAAAGAAAAAAGAATATATATTTTAGACATAAAGACAGACAACAAACAATGTGCTGATGTGATTTTAAGGAGCCCAAATAATAATAGTGCTTTTCCTAGCACTACTTGTGAAAGATTAGAGAAGTAGGTAAGGACGAGGCAGATGGAGATCAAAATGTCAGCTCTATGCCTGACATCCCAGGTACATGGGAACAGATAACATCTCAATACTGCATCCCAGGTTTAGGCATGTACTTACCCAGCCATAGATATAGTAGGGAACAAACACAGGGTTTCCTAGATGTCCTTCATAGATGGCTTGCCCCGAGAAACTTGTGGCATGGAGCAACAGACGAGAATACTGGAGTTTACTAGGTAATGCAACTTTAATTGCCAAAAAGATTGTATCAATTACATTAACACCAGCAGGGTAGGAGAGCTCCCACTACAGTTCATCCTCCCAAACACTGGGTGTGGTATGCTAATTATAAAAATAGTGCAATTTAGCTCCCTTTCCTGTACCTGTGTTCTTTGCAATGTGACTTTGCAGCTCTGCCTACCCAAAGTCCATTTCTCTGTTCCTTGAATCTAGGCTGGACTTGAGATTTACTTTGGCCAAACGAATGTGGCAGAAATGATGGTGTGCCTTTTCCAAGCCTAGACTTCAAGAAGCCTTGCATGTTTCTGCTTTTGGTTTTTTTTTGTTTGTTTGTTTGTTTTGTTTTTTGTTGCTGCTGCTGCTATTTGTTTGTTTGTTTGTTGTAGGCATCCTAACACTGCGTGAGAACAAGTCCGAGGTAGTCTGTGGAAGGAAGAAAGTTAATTCAGTGCAGAGATGAATTTGTCCTGCTGACGCCTTCCTGATCCAACCAGTTCCAGACAATTTATGAGATGACAGCTGACACATGATGAACCCAGGAGAGAGAGCTCAGCTTGGGCAAGATCAGCAGAAGAGCTAAGGTGACCTCTTAAACTAACATTAAGCCACTAAGATTTTGAGGTGTTTTGTTACACAGCAATAGCATAGACCTTGATACCTTGGTGTCATTAGACTTACTTTCCTCCATTAACTATAATTTGGTAGCTCTGAAGTGGCAATCTTGTACATGTGCACCAGGAAACATAAACAGGAATGTTCATGCCATAATTGTTTTGTAATAGCACAAACTAAACATTTTAAAAAATTAAAACAAGCAAAATGTCAAAAACAAAATCAGTGACTAAAAACGATGTAGTATATTGATACAATTAGAATATCATTTATCATGAGAAATGGATAACTACAGATTCAGGTACCATCGTGGATAAATTTTCAAGTAAATATTGTTGAGTGAAAGGAGCAAGTCACAAAAAATTAATCCTTTTATATGAGATTGATAACAGATAAAACCTGAAAAATACTATTTAGAGTTACATACATGTGCTAGTAAAACTAGTTTTGAAAAGGCAAGGGAATGATTAACACAATATTCAGAATAATGGTTATTTCTAGGAAGAAGAGATTGGAATGGAGCATACCAAGTACCTAAAAAGTACCTATAATAATTTATTATATGTCCTCAAATAGCTAGAAGAGAGGTGCTCAAATTTTGTTATCACAAGAAACAATACATTTTTGTAATAATGAATTAGCTAACTACCCTGATTTGATCATTACACATCATATACATGTATTGAAACATAACTCTTTACCCCATAAATATTTGCAATCAATACATATCAATTAAATAAATTCAGGGCTGGCTCTGTGGCTCACTTGGGAGAGTGAGGTGCTGATAGCGCTGAGGCCGCGGGTTCGTATCCTATATAGGGATGGCCGGTGCACTCACTGGCTGAGCATGGTGCAGACTGCACAGTGTGAAGGGTTGCGATCCCCTTACCAGTCAAAAAATAAATAAATAAATAGATAGATAGATTGATAGATAGATAAATAAATAAATAAATTCAGATAAAAGATACTGAAAATGTTCTATGATGTTTTGTGGCTTATTTTATGATTATCATTAATACTATATCTGGGAAATAGATTTTTTGTATGTGTATTTTATACCAAATAGTTTTTTCCTTTTTTGTTTTTAATTGTACAAATTTGTGGGGTACAGTGTGTGGTTTCAATACATGCATATAGTGTACAATTATTCACTAAGGGAAGACAACATATCCATCATCTGAACATTTAGAGTTTCTTTGTGGTGATTACGTTCAATATTCTCTTTTCTAGCTATTTAGAAATATACAATATAATATTATTGGTTCCAATCAGCCTAGAATACCAGACTATATTCTTCCTATCTACCCATAAATTTATACTCATTAATCCACCAGTTCCCCTCATACCCCCACCCCCATTTCCTTTCCAGCCTCTGATAACCATTGTTCATTCTACTCTCTACTTCTATGAGTACCACTTTTTGGTTTTTGTTTTAGATTCCACGTGTGAGTGAGATCATGCTGTTTTTGTCTTTCTGGGCCTGATTTAGTTCACTTAGCATGATGGTCAACAGTTTCACACGTTGCTGCAAATAATAGGATGCTCAGTTCAGGATAATGAGTATATTCAACATTGACAAATGTAATCAGATTTGCAGCCCGTTACCAGTTTCTTGCTAACACTCCTCCCTTCCCCTTTCCCACCCCTGGAGCCTCAGTTCTGTTCTCTCCTTTGGAAAGCTCAACAAATTATTGTGTCTGTTGTATGGTTTTTTTGTTGACATTGCTATTGTTTTTTAGCTCCCACTTACAAGTGAGAACAAGTGATATTTCTCTTTCTGTGCATGGCTTATTTCGCTCAACAAAATTTTCTCTAAGTTCATCCATGTTGCTGTGAATGGCAGTGTTTCATTCTTTTTTATGGCAGAGTAGTATTCCACTGTGTTTATGTACCACATTTTCCTTTTATGGTCATCTGATGATGGTCATTTAGGTTGGTTCCAACTCTTGCCTATTGTAAATGGAGCTGCAATAGATGTGAGAGTGCAGTTATCCCTTTGACGTGATGATTTCCATTCCTTTGGGTATATACCTAGAAGTGGGATTGCTGGATCGTATAGTAGTTCTGTCTGTAGTTGTTTAAGGAACTTCCCTATGATTATCCATAATGGCTGCGCTAATTTACAGTCCCACCAACAGTGTAGGAGGGTTCTCCTTCCTCCACATCCTCTCCAGTATTTCTTATGCTGTCTTTTTGATAATGACCAGTCTAACTCGGGTGAGATGATACCTCAATATGATTTTGATTTGCATTTCCCTCAAGCTGAGGGACGTTGAACATTTTTTCATGTGTCTGTTGGACATTCATATATCTTCCTTTAAGAAATGCCTATTTTGTTCCTTTACCAATTTTTTAATTGGGTTACTTGTTTTTTGTTTGTTTGTTTGTTTTTTTACTGTAAAGTTGTTTGAGTTACTTGTATATTGTGGTTATCAATCCCCTCTCAGATGTATAGTTTGCAAATATTTTCTCCTATTGTGTAAATGGTCTTTTTTTGCTGTTGTTTCTTTTGCTGTGCAGAAGTTTTTCCATTTGATATAACCCAATTTGTTTATTTTTAGTTTTGTTGCCTGTGGTTTTGAGGTCTTATTAATAAAGACTTTGCACAGGCCTACTTCCTGAGGTGTTACCCCTGTGTTCTCTTTTAGGAATTTTATAGATTCTGGTCTTTTGATTTAAGTCTTTAATCCATTTTGAGTTGATTTTGGTATATGGTAAGAGGTACAGGTCTAGTTTCATTCTTCTAAATATGGATTCTCAGTTTTCCCACAACCATTTATTGAACAGGCAGTATTTTCCTCAATGTATGTTTTGGTGCTTTTGTCAAAGATCAGTTGGCTGTCAGTATGTGGGTTTCTTTCTGGGTCCTCTATTCTGTTCTATTGTGTGACTGCCTACTTTTATACCAATACCATGTTGTTTTGGTTACTGTAGCTTTGTAGCATATTTGAAAGTCAGGTAGTGTTATACCTCCAGCTTTATTTTATTTATTTATTTATTTATTTTTTTGCTCAAGATATCTTTGGCGATTAGGGGTCTATAATATATATATTAGTATATATGAATATTAGGATTATTTTTCTATTTCCATGAAGAGTGTCATTGGTATTTTAATGGGGATTGCAATTAATCTATAGATCACTTTGGGTAGTACAGACATTTTCACAATGTTAATTCTTCCAACCCAAGAGCATGAAATGTCTTTCCATCTTTTGATGTCCTTTATAATTTCTTTCAGCTGTGTTTGTAGTTCTCATTGTAGAGATCTTTCATCTCCTTGGTTAAATTTATTCTTATGTATATTATTGTTTTGGTGACTATTGTAAATGGCTTATTTGCTTGATTTCTTTTTCTGCTAGTCTGCTATTAGAGTATAAAAATGCTAATGATTTTCACATGTTGATTTTTTATCCTACCACTTTACCAAAATCATTTATCAACTCTAAGAGATTTTTTTTGGTAGGATCATGTGATCTACAAATAAGGACAATTTGACTTTGTCTTTTCTAATCTGGATGCCCTTTATTTCTTTCTGTTGCCTGATTTCTCTGGCTTATACTTCCAATACTATGTTAAATAGGAGTGGTGAGAGTGGGCATCCTTGTCTCATTCTCATTCTTGAGAACAGAATGATATTGGAGGAGGGTTTGTAATATATTGCTTTTATCATGTTGAGATACTTTCCTTCTATACCGAATTTTCCGAGAGGCTTTATCATGAAGCAGTGTTGAATTCTGTCAAATTCTTTTTCTACATCTATTGAGATGATCATATGTTTTTTCTCTTTGATTTTGTTGCTGTGGTGTATCACATTTACTGACTTATTTTGTAACATTCTTACATCCCACTTTATCATGGTGAGTAATTCTTTTCATGTGTTGCTGTGTTGTTTGTTGATGTTTTATTGAGGATTTTTGCCTCTATCATCAAAGATATTGGCCTATAGTTTTCCTTTTCTGTTGCATCTTTGTCTGGTTTTGGTTTCAGGGTGATGCTGGCCTCAAAGAATGAGTTTGGGAAATGGCCTCAGTTTCAATTGTTTGGAATTGGTATTAATTCCTCTTTAATGATTTGGTAGAATTCAGCAGTAAAGCCATTTGGTCCTGGGCTTTTCATTGTTGGGAGAATACTGATCACTGCTTCAATCTCGTTGCTCATTATTGGTCTCTTCAGGTTTTCTATTTCTTCTTGGTTCAGTGTTGGTTGATTATTTTTGCCCAGAATTTTATCTATTTCCTCCAGGTTTTCACATTTGTTGGTGTATAGTTGTTTATAGTATTCTTTAATGATATTTCTGTGGTATTGGTTTTAACGTCTCCTTGTTTATTTTTGATTTTTGTTACTTGGGTCTTTTCTCTTCTTTTTTTAGTTAGCCTAGCAAATGGTTTACCTATTTTGTGTATCTTCTCAAAAAAACAACTTTTTGTTTCATTGATCTTTCATAGCTTTTTTTTTTTTTTGCCTCTATTTTATTTAACTCTGCTCTGATCTTCATTATTTCCATATACTACTTTTGGAATTGGATTGTTCTTATTTTTCTAATTCTTTAAGGTGTAACATTAGATTGTTTGTTTGAAATCTTTACTTTTTTTGATGTATGTGTTTATTGCAATAAACTTCCCTCTTATTACTACTTTTGCAGTATCCCATAGGTTTTGATGTGAAGCATCTTCATTTTCAATAATTTCAAGAAATTTTTTGATTTCCTGTTTAATTTCTTCTTGGACCCTTAGGTTGTTCAGGAGCATGTTGTTTAATTTCCATGTATTTGTATAGTTTCCAAAGTTTTTCTTGTTACTGATTTCTAGTTTTAATACATTGTGCTGTGAAAAGATACTGAAATTATTTCAATTTTTTAAATTTGTTGAGCCTTGATTTGAGACATAATATGTGGTCTCTCCTGGAGAATGTTCCATGTGCTGATGAGAAGAATGTATACTCTGTGGATGTTGGATGAAATGCTCTGCAGATACATGCCAAATCTGACTGGTCAAAAGTGTAGCTTAAATCCCATGTTTCTTTCTTGATTTGTTGCCTACATGATCTGGCCAATGCTAGAGAGGGGTATTCAGGTCAACTATTATTGTATTGGGGTCTGTCTCTTTCCTTAAATCTAATAGTGTTTGCTTTTTATATATGGTTGCTCTGGTGTTGGGTATATACATATCTATGATATGTCTTCTTGCTGGATCTATCCCTTTATCATTATGTAATGGCCTTCTTTGTCTCTTTTGATGGCTTTTGGTTTAGTCTAGGTGGGGAAAATAGAATAGTCAGGCTCCCTCAGCTCAGGTCTGGTTGGGGGTCAAGCAGCACATTTCTTGTAAACAAGTTGTGTGTGGGTGGAGTTAGTGCACATGTGCACCAATATATCTTTTTAGTTTTGTTGCTATTGTGTGTTCTTCAGTTTATGAAGCAGAAGCTGGCAAGCAGAGCTCGAGTCTAAAAATAGAACATGTTTACTCTGCTGGCAGCTACTCAGTTTCAGTTTTTCCTTGGACTTTGCTGGTAGCAGTTGAGTTTCAGGGTCTCTCTTTGGACTGACTAGGTATCAGATGTGTGTGTGCTGAATAAAGACTATTCCTACTTCAGCCAAGGCTCCAAGGACCTTTTTGCCAGTTACCTAGCTCATAGACCTGCGTGTGAAGGGTTTGTGAATGGGCTCAAGGGGTCTGTGAGCACCAGACCCTCGCCCAAGCTCTACAGTCTATTTTATCTGATACAATAATAGTTACTCATGTTCATTTTTGGCCTCCATTTGTGCGGTATAACTTTTTCCATCCCTTCACTATTAAGTCTGTGTGTGTCTGTACAGGTGAGGTGAGTCTATTAAAGAGAGCATATAGTATGATCTATCCTTTTAATCCAGTCAGTCTGTCTTTTGAGTGGGGAATATAATTCATTTACATTAAGGGTTGTTAGTGAAAGATATTGTCTTTTGCCTGGCATTTTATCAATTTTTATTTGAATGTTTTAAATATGTTTTCCTTTTGTCCCCTTTTATTGTATGTCTTCACTGTCTGCTGGTTTTTTGGGTGGTAAGATATGTTTTATTTCTACTATTAGTGTGATAGGGACTCCCTTAAGGGTGAATTGATGCTTTACTCTTGCTTCTTAATATACTCTCTTTGTCTTTGAGCTTTGCCAGTTTGACTATAATATGTCTCGGAGAGGACCTTTTTGGATTGAATCTGTTTGGGGATCTTTGAACTTCCTAGATTAGAAGGAGGTTCTCCCTATACCTGGCTATACCTGGGAAGTGTTTTGCTGTTACTTCATTGACTAGGTTTTCAATGATGACTTTTCCTTTCTCTTCCCCTTTTGGAACACTCATGATTCAGATGTTTGTGTGCTTAAAGTTGTCTGCAATCTCTCCCTCTCTGTCTTTTTATTTGTCTTCCTGGGTTATTTCAAAAAGATCATCTTCAAGATCAGAAATTCCTTTTTCTGCTAGCTCTAACATGCTGCTTAAGCTCTCAGTTTTTTATTATTTTGTTGAATGAATCCTTCAGCTCCAGGAGTTCTACTACATTCTTTTTTAAGGCATTAATATCTTTGTAAATTTCCTCCCTCATATCCCAGGTACTTTTTCTCATTTCTTTGTGCTGCCTAACTGAATCTTTCTGTAACTAACTGTGTGTCATTTAGACTGTTGTTCAGAATTCCTTTTCAGTCATTTCAAGGGTGTCCCACTCTATGGCATCTGGTATTTGAGAATTACCATATTTCCTTGTTGTGTCATATTTTCTTGTTTATTGTATTTCTAGTATCTCTACATTAATATCTGGTCATCTGGTAGAGCAGTTGCTTCTATTACTCTGTAGTGGATTTTTAAGAAAAGAGACTTCCTCCTGTAGATGTGTCTTATATTGACCATTGATTAGAGTGTTTTAGTATTGGTTTCAGGTAGATGCAGTAGTGTAGCCTCTGTGTGGGTACTTTGGCCATACTCAATGTTGGAGTTGTGTGTTAGTGTGTTGATGGCCCAGGCACTGGGGTACTCAGCAATTCCTTGTTGAGGTTAGTGACATTGTGTTAGTTTGTCAAAAACATGAATGTGCTCCTGAGTTCTTGGAAGAAGTGCGAGGGTTGCCTGTCATACTTTGGCTATGATGGATGTCCCTTGGTGGGCTTGTTGGTACCATGGCTTGTGTCCCATGACCTGATGGGTGTACTGGGGTGAGCTACTAGAGCTCCTCAGTTTTAATGAGTGACCCTGGGTAAAGTTTCTTTTTTCTTCTTTTCTATAGGCAGAGGCTACTCCTGGGTCCTTGCTTCCCCCAGTTGGGGGATGGGTTTGTGGTGATTGGGAATTTTCTTTCTTACTCTTATTTGGGTATTCTAGGATTCTGCACTCTTGTGAGATTCCACATCTGTCTCTCCTTGGATCAAGGCAGTCACATAGGTTGTACATGTACCTCCCACCCCCAGGTGTGCTACCACATGCAGCAGCATAATTCCCCCATGAGCTGGGCCACTGGTTTGCAGGTCTGTGCTTGCTCACCATTTTCCCTGGGCTCTGCTGGTGACTCTCCTTTTGTCAATGCAGTCAAGTGGCCAGCAGCCCACCTTCAGAGTGGCTGTGGCTGCTGCTGTGCCAGTGAGCTGACCTTGTGGTGGTGGTGGGTGTAGCAGACCACTCACATGGAAGCTGTGTCTGTAGCAGTGATGGGGGCTGCCCATGGCTTCTCCTGAGGTGCCCGGGAGAAATTCTACCCTCTGCTACCACATTTCTTTTATCCATTCATTCACTGATGGACATTTAGGTTGATTCCATCTCTTGGCTGTTGTGAATACTGCTGCAATGATCATGGGATTGCAGATGTCTCTTTGTTTTGTTGATTTCATTTCCTTTGGATATATAACCAGGAATGGAATTGCTGGGTCACAAAGTAGTTCTATTTTTAGTATTTTTGAGGAAAATCAACACTATTTTCAGTCATGGCTGTATTAATTTACATTCCCACCAACAATGTAGGAGAGTCTCTTTTTCTCCTCATCCTTGCCAGCATTTGTTGTTTTCTGTCTTGTTGCTAATTAGCCATTCTAATTAGCAACAAGTGGGATATCTAATTGGAGTGAGATGATATCCCACTGTGATTTTAACTTGAATTTTTATGATTGTTGATGTTGAGCATTTTCTCAATCTTCTCCAAGTAAATATCCAATTTTCCCAACACCATTTGCTAAAGAGGCTATCCTTTCCCAATATACATATTCTTGGCACCTTTGTCAAAAGTCAGTTGACTGTAAATATATAGATTTATTTCTGGGCTCTTTGTTCTGTTTCATTGGTCTATTTTTCTGTTTTTATGCCAGTATAATGCTGCTTTGGTTATTATAGCTTTGTAATGTATTTTGAAGCCAGAGACTGTGATGCCTCCAGCCTTGATTCTTTTTGTTCAGTATTGATTTGACTATACAGGGTATCTTCATTATTAAAAAGATCAAGAATAACAAATGCTGGTGAGGGTGCAGGGAAAGGAGAACTTTTCTACACTGTTGCTGAGACTGTAAATTAGCACAGCCATTATGGAAAACAGTATGGAGGTTTCTCAAACAACTATAGGTAGAGCTACCATATGATCCAGCAATCCCACTAAGGGGTATATATCCAAAGGAATGGAAATCATCATGTCGAAGGGATACCTGCACTCCCATGTTCATTGCAACTCTATTTACAATGGCCGAAATATGGAACTAACCTAAGTGTTCATCAATAGATGACTAGATAAAGAAAATGTGGTATATATACAAAATGGAATACTATTCAGCCATAAAAATAAATGAAATTCTGCCATTTGCAGCAACATTGATGAGTCTGGAGAAAATTATGTAAGTGATATAAGCCAAACAAAGAAACAGAAATACCATATGTTCTCACTCATAACTGGCTGCTAGGAAAGAAAGAAGAGAGGGAGGGAGGGAGGGTAGGAAGGAAGGAAAGAAAAGAAGAACACAACAATACATTGAACTTTCAGAATGAATGAACAAACCTAAGGATACTAGAGAAGTGGTGGGAGAGGGAGGGAGGGAGTTCGGGAAGTGATAGGTTGGGCAAAAGATATAAAGAATTATCATGATTTGTAAGAATGAATATACTAATAATAAATAAAAATTTTAAATAAAAAATATTTCAAGATTTTTTTTTCTATTTCTGTGAAAAATATCATTGGTATTTTAATAGGGATTCTGCTGAATCTATAGACTGCTTGGGGTAGTCATGGTGTTTTTAACAAAATGCATTAAATTGGGACAAAAATGGAAATAAGGGAATGACTTAGGAGGCTACTCTAATAGTTCACATGACATATGATGGTGCCTTGGTGTGTACTAATGGTGTAAATAGAAAATGTAGATAAATTAAAGATATGCAGCTCTACCATTTACTAGCAACGTGACTTTGGACAAGCTACCTAACCTCTCTATTCTTCAGTTTGTCTGTTTCAAAAAAATATATATATATGAAAGTAATATTTTGGAATGTGTGGAATAATTCTGGAAGGATATATAAGAAGCTCAGTACAGTAAGTGCCTCTTGGACAGGTAACAGGGTGACTGGAAGACAGATGAAAGAGAAGGACATTTTGCTTTATACCATTTCAGACAAGGAAAGAGGATGAATGTTGTATCGTGAACCTGTATTATCTAGTTAAAAATAAATAAACAAAATAAAGTTTAAAAATTACAATATCAAAATACTGTCATGCAATTTCATACCTCTCTGCATTTTCTAAATTCTATATAATGACCACGAATTTAGTTAAACATCTTAGCTTACTATGTTATAATATGAGACTGGAGTCACAAAGTCTGTTTCATCACATAGTTACAGGAAGTTATGTAATTTCTATGTCTCAATTAGATCCCTCTGTAATATATCCAATAGCATGTTTTCATTACTCTCATCACACTTGTAGATTATTAGTCTTTTCTATATTATCTCCAGACTATAACCTTTAAGAGGGCAAGAATAGTGTCTGTCTTGTTCATTGCTCAATTCCTAATGACTGTAGAATGTTTGACCATAGTATGCAATTATTACATATGTATCTAATGTAATTGGACAAAAATAACTAAGTCAAGCAACTGAAAAATATTATACTTATTATATCTTAGAAAATAAATCAAATCTTATATAAATATTAGATTTTCAAAAATAAGTTGAAAGTCTCAGAAAATATTTTACAATCTTAGAGGGTAACTATAGAGTAGACTCAAATTTAAGGTTCTGTATAAATTATTTATAGAAGTTGTCTATCCTTCAGGGATAGAGCAGACTGGTTAGGTAAAGATTTTAGGGACTTATTAGTTTGGAAAATTATACCACAGCTACACATTTTTTAAAAGTTACATAAGAAAATAAACTGAAATACCTGTAGACACTCTATGCTGGGAAATCTATTCCTGTGCAGACCTTGGGCTTATTAAGTGACATAATAAATTGCTTCGTGATAATTTATACTTGAATCATATGAACATTGGACATCACGAAATCAGTTTACCATAAAATTATATCATTGGTCACAGAGAAGTTTAAGCCAAAAATAGACTTCCAGTCAGAGGCTACTGATAATTGGAGCATGTATTTCTTTGCCATGGAATAGGACATTTTTCCCTTTGCTCTTCCATCTGAATTCCTTAATAATTTTAAGTCTAGGAGTAGATATAGTACCAGGTATCCACAAGGATGGTTCAATATATGCAAATCAATAAATATGATACACCACGTCAACAAAAGCAAGGACAAAAACCATGTGATTATCTCAATAGATGCAGAAAAAGCATTTGAAAAAATCAGCATCCCTTTATAATAAAGACCATCAACAAGTTAGGTATAGAAGGAAGTATCTCAATACAATGAAAGCCGTATATGACAAACCCAACACCAACATCAACCTGAATGGGGAAAAGTTGAAAGCTTTTCCTTTAAGAACAGAAACAAGACAAGGATGCTCACTCTCACCACTCCTATTCAATATAGTATTGGAAGTATAAGCCAGAGCAATCAGACAACAGAAAGAAATAAAGGACATCCAAATGGGAAAAGGCGAAGTCAAACTGTCGTTGTTTAGAGATGACATTATCCTACATACAGAAAAACCCATAAGCTCTACCAAAAATATCCTAGGGCTCATAAACAAATTGAGTAAGTTGCAGGATACTAAATCAATACACAAAACTCAGTAGCATTCTATTTTTTTTAGTAGCATTCTTATACACCAACAATTAACAAGCAGAAAAAGAAATCAAGAAAGCGAGCCCTTTTACAATAGCTACCAAAAGAATAAAATACTTAAGAAATTTAACCAAAGAGATGAAAGACCTCTACAATGAGAACTACAAAACACTGCTAAAAGAAATTAAAGAGGACAGCAAAAGATACAAAGACATTCCATGTTCATGGATTGGAAGAATTAATATTGTGAAAATGCCCATACCCCCAAAGCAATCTACAGATTCAATGAAATCCCCATCAAAATACTAATGATGTTCTTCTATTTCACAGAAATAGAAAAAGCAATTCTAATATCATATGGAACAAACAAAAGACCCTGAATAGCCAAAGCAATCCTGAGGGGAAAGAAAAGCTGAAGGCATTATACTACCTGACTACAAACTGTACTACAAAGTTATAGTAACCAAACTGGCATAAAAACAGATACATGGACCAATGGAACAGAATACAGAACCCAGAAATCAACTTATGTACTTACAGCCAACTGATATTCAACAAAGACTCCAAGAACATACACTGGAGAAAAAGACAGTCTCTTCAGTAAATGGTGGTGGGAAAAGTGGATATTCATAAGCAGAGGAGTGAAACTAGACACATACATCTCTCCGTATACCAAAATCAACTCAAAATGGATTAAAGATTTAAGTATAAGACCTGAAACTATAAAACTACTAAAAGAAAACATAGAGGAAACACTCCAGGAAGTAAGATTGTGCAAAGACTTTACGAATAAGACCCCAAAAGGACAAGCAACAAAGGAAAAAATAAACAAATGGGACTATATCAAACTAAAAAGCTTCTGCACAGCAAACAATCAACAGAGTGAAAAGAGAGCCTACAAGTGGGAGAAAATATTGGCAAACTCTACATCCAACAGGAAATTAAAATCCAGAATACACAAGAAACTCAAACAACTTCACCATAGAAAAACAATCCAATTAAAAAATGGACAAAGGAAATTAATTAATTAATTAATTAATTAATTAAAAAATGGACAAAGGAGCTGAATAGGCACTTCTCAACAAAAGACATGCAAATGGACAACAGGTACATGAAAAAATGCTCAACATCACTAATCACCAGGGTAATGCAAATCAGATCTACATTAAGATATCTTCTCACCACAGTTAGACCGTTTATTATCAAAAAGACAGAATAATAAATGCTAATGATGATGTGGAGAGACGGGAATCCTTTTACACTGTTGGTAGTACAGCCATTATGGAAAACAGCATGTAGATTGCTCAAACAACTACAAATAGAACCAACATACCATCCAGCAATCTCGCTACTAGGTATATACTCGAAGAACTGGAAAACATCATGTCAACAGGATACGTGCACTCCTATATTTATCACAGCTCTATTTCCAATAGCCAAGATATGGAGCAAACCTAAATGTCCTGGATAAGGGACACTGGATAAGGGACTGGATAAGGGAAATGTACTATATATACACAATGGAATACTACTCTGCCATAAAAAAGAATAAAATTACATCATTCACAACAGCATGGACAAGCTTGGAGAAAATTATGTTTGGCGAAATAAGCCAGGCACAGAGAGACAAATACTACCTGTCCTCACACATAAGTGGGAGTAAGAAAAGAAAGAAAGATAGAAAGAAAAGAAGAATAATCATAATAATACATTAAACTTTCAGAAAAAAATTGAAACTGTGGTTTCTAGATGGGGAAAGGGGGAGAGGGAAGGAGGTTAATAGACACAAAACGGCTAGTTAGAAAAAATAATTTATTGATGTACAAGGGAGGTAGGCACCCATAATTAACAATAATTTACTGCATGTTATCAAACAACCAGAAGAGAGGAAATCAAATGTCAACACAAAGAAATGATTACATTTTGAAATGATGAATATGCTAATTATCCAAACTTGATCATCACACATTGTACAAAGTTATTGATATTCACCTCTGTACCCCACAAATATGTATAATCAGTTATGTTTCAATAAAAAAGAATAATTACATGAGAAATGTAATATAATAGTCCCTTACAGGCTGACAGTAAAAGATTAAATGTTATTACATGTAAAGACATTTACAACTGTGCAAGATATTTAGTAAGTACTTAATAAATATTATATATTTGTATTGATTGAAAATTAAAGATCACTTATACAAAGTGCCTAGTACTATACTTGAGAGATTCTATTAAGTATCAAGCAAGAATGAGCTAGACATGTTTCTATATTTTCTCACATTTAATTTACACAATAGTAGCATGAGATTTGTATTATTATCCCTATATAATAAAAAGAAAAGGTAAGTATATCGCAAGTCACTTCCTAAAAATCAAATAATGAATGCAGCAAAGTCATGATCCAATTACAGATTTTTTTCCAACTCCAATAGTTTACCCTTTAACACCTTAAAATTTTTTCTAAAAATGTATAACGATTATAATAAAGAATAAAACTCTTTCATATGTTTCATAATGGTATTCAAGCTAACTAAAACAGGAAATTGTAAGTGCCTGAAAACTATAAACACCACTAAACTTTTATCCCATCTTGCTCTGATACCATATTCAGAGCTAAAAGATTAGTCCATCTAAAGTAATCTATGACAACTTCTCAATTAAGTCCAAATAATTGTACTTGCTAAAACGTCACAATTATAAAAAGATTTTATATCTTAAAAGTATTCAAAATATATGTGTGTGTCATGTGGTAGTAAATAGCTGAAAACAAACTTCAAACAACACTGAAATACAAAAGTTGTTAAGGGAAATTTTTATTTATTTTGATATAATCAATTTGGCAAATTACAAAACAGATCATAGAAAAATGTCAACTGATTGTCTTTAATATACAAATTGATTTTAAAAATTGTATTCTATTTAATATATCAGGTTCACTTAAAATGCATTTGTCTGCTGACACACCGTGAAATTGTTTGTTGGGGTCGATAATTATAAGAACTGCTAAGAGGCTGAGTTCCTGAAACCTTTGAAATATTCATTTTTTTTTAATCAGCTGTTTAGTTAACCAAGCTTTTACGTTGTGATGGCCAGATTGAATATGTAATTCATGGAATAATAAAATGCAGCCAATGAGTTGCTTATTTAAATACACTGTTTCATTAAAAAGACTCTTTAATGATTGTTTATAAAATTCTAATAGAGACTGTCCTAATCTTCTGTCAACATCTTAATAGCCTTGTATTTGTTCTCCAACAATTATCTTCTCTAATAAATCACTCTTCAAGAGCCCTAGCATCTAATTGCATATTTAAATTTATTTGTTCTAATGAAGATGAAGCTTATTAGAGCAAGCAGTTCATCGCAAGTTCAAATGCTGAGCAACCATAATTCAGGAATTCAGCAGCAGAAGTGACGCTCAGAAAGTGATGAAAGGCAGCGCCCGTTCACACCAATGCATCGCATCTTAATGACAGCTCTGAACGTTCCCACTCAAGCACCAAATCCTCAGCGAGGGTTTCAGGTCTTTTTAATTTCTGTTTTTATCCTCCTTCTGCTAGCAGGAATTCATTATCTACCCACTAAGTAAAAGCAAATAATTGCACAAACCAAACAGGATGATAATTAATTAGCATCATAAACACTAAGTGATTGCCTTAACACTTAAATAACAAGAGAAGCCAGTCTGTCCCTTTACTTCTTTCTAAACGCAGGAGAGAAACGTACTTGCAGTGCCATGAGCACAGATGAGCATATCTGTATGAGGAAATTGGACCCTACTAGGGGGACTGATGACCCACCCCACTGAGTTTACCTCACTGTAATGGGACTATAAGTGACAACATTTTGCTTCTGTTATTATTGTTTATTTCTAAGTAACTGAATGGAAAGACTCTACATCTGGGATGGAGAAAGACCCCATGGATTGAAATGAAATTTTGAACACTGGACTTGAGTGATACAATCTCTGACACCATAACCATGATCCTGACCCAATCTAGTTTTCACTGTCTTTTTTCATAAACCAAGTGACTGGAAATGATAATTTCCAAGGTCCTTTTTTAAAAAAATAAAATAACATAAAATCTTACCATTTATTTGTATATATTTGTGGGGTACAGTGTGTTGTTTCAATACATGCAATGTATTGGACAATGTACAATACATTGCTGTACAATGATTCACTTAGGGTAGATAGCATAATTTTGTACCTGTTAGTCCACCACTTTCAAGGTCTTTTTAATGCTAAAAAAAAAAAAAAAAAAAAAAAAAGTTTAAAATTCTAGTCTAGCTTCTGCAGAAATAAGTGGTTGAAATAAAAAGAAAGTCAAGAGGAAGAAAGCATCAGAGATTAAATTTGGGTGATAAGTACTGGCCACAACAAGGGGAGGATTCCAATTTGAGCTTATGACATTTTCAGAAAAGCTAAAGGGTAAAATAAATCTTACAGGATTCAAGAAGTGTCACCTTCAAAACCAAAGAATGCTGAGTCCTTTGGGGAGAAGAAAAAGTCATTAACACTGAGCCATTGCTAATTTTATATTCTGGACAAACAGCAACATAACTCATATCTGTGTTTTCAAAATCAGCCTCTAGCTCTTAGAAATGATTATGTCCTTATTCTTTAATGGTTTACATAGATAACCCTGCAAAATCTTTAATTTTGCTTTTCTTCCAAATATCATTAATGTTTATAATGTCTTAATACCTACACATACTTTTACAAGCACATTAGCTCAAAGAGATATATTTTTTCCACAAAAGACTACAGATAAGAAAAAAGTTCTGCTACAGTGTATATTCACAGTATAAAGTCCAGGCTTCCAGTTCAGGAATGCCACTATATTCAGATGAGAATATGGAAACATTTTTTAATTATCTATTTAACATGACCTGAAAGAAACAATTTATGAAGAGTCAATGAAATTGCCAACATTAAAAAAAAAAAATCTGGGAAATCTATGGGTTTAAGAAACTTCTTTCTCTGTTCTTTAAAAATGATATGAAGAACACTAGAAATAATAGGAAGAACTTTTGACAGAAATAACTCTCACTATTCTTTGAGATTCTCTGAAGTCTCTAAAAGTATTTGATAAAAGGTTATCTTGTATCTGTGGGAGGAATAGGACAAATACTGAACGTCAAAAGTGAGAAAGGGACAAATATTATGATATTTGTACAATTTGGACAATTGTACAATCAGAGTGACATATATAATAAAGTATTAGAAATAAAGAAAACACTCTGACAAGGATGTCAAGTGTAGACACTTTCATATCAAAAAAGACAACAAAATACAATTACAGTATAGGAAGAAACTTTTTAAAAGGAGGAGAGAGAACAGAAAGGCCTTGGAAAGAAACAAGATTTCAGAGTGACTTTAACAGATAACAAGACTGATATGCCTGGCTAAAACAATGACAGTGACATAACTGACACACTTTTGGGAAAAGAAAAATAATTGGTTTCATCAAGCAGAGGAGAAAAAATGTCATCTGGCAAGCAGTGACAGAAGTCATGGCAGATGTCCCACCAGTGAAGAAGAGCAGGGGCCTCTAGCTGTGTGAGGGCAGGCAATGTGATCACATGCCCCAAGGAGCACCTGACATAAACAAACCCAGAGAACACCATCACCTAACATGTTCCTAGTCCTTTTCACTTTAGAAACTGGGTTTGCATTAATAACTTTATGTCAGATGCACATTGCTGGAAGTTAAGTATCACAGTAGTTCTCAGTCTCAGTCTGTTTCTAGACAGCAACAGTAATGCCAACATTTTGGAAAAGCAGTTTTGTGAGGCCAGTCTACAGATCAGTACCAAAACTGGGTTTTTTGGGGGGTTTTTTTGCGGGGGGGGGAGAGCTGTTCTTAGAAGCTGACATTGAAAACAATAAATACAGGCATTGGGTTTATGAGACTAAATGCATTCTATAATGTGAGACTACTTAAATTTGAATCCAACGCTATACTTACATATGTTAACACTACCCCCCCCTACAAAAATTGTGTGGCTATAATTTTTATGCTGACAATAAGCCATCAGACAAGTTTACTGTCTTCATTGGACTGATAATAACATAGATGACAGATTATATCAATATTAAAACAAATACAATAGTATCACTGGTTATTAGAAAATCATTGAGAATGGTTTTTTCCTGCTGGAAAACATTGTGCGTCTTTACTCAGTTATCTTTCTTAGTAAAATATAAAGCCTAGGTCTCCACTCATTGTGGCTAAACTAGTTTGTTTTAGAGGGTGCTAAGATGGAGAAAATTTCAAATACAATGATCTAGCAAAGTGTTAATGGGAACTTAAAGGAACAAAATTGATAATATATAAAGTCACTGAAAACCCAAGAACAAAATATTTTCATTTACAAGATAGTCATGACCACTATTAGAAAGGCAGCCAAGGCTGCGGATCCTAAGATGGCAGTGGCTGCAGCGGTTGGTGCGGAGTAGCTGAGGTGGAAAAGGCGGCCACTGGGCCTTAGGCAGCCGGGAAACTTGTGGACCTTCCTCTTGCCGTCTCTTAAGGGAGGACCGCTGCTGGTGGCCCGTTGTGGGGGCTGACCGCCACCTTGTTCATGGCAGGAGAGGCTGCCTCATTTACAGGCAACAGCTTTGAAGTATGGAGCAGGAAAAGAACTGTTTCGTAGCTGCAAAAGCGAGTCTCTAAACAGGGAACACGAGGCCGGGGCTGCTGTTGACGCTGCCAGGATCCCGGAGGCCAGGGCCACGCTGAAAGCAGCCAGCTGCCCTATTCAGGATTCGAGGTTTCAGAATGGCATAAAAGAAGATTCCTGGGAGTGCCTGAGCCACGCCACGGGACGGAGTGAGCAGCCCGAGGCAGCGGTGGCCGAGAACGGGACAAAGACAAAGCAGAGGCAGAGAGAGAGGCGCCCGACCCGGCACAGCCCTGTGAGTGACCCCCGGCCCGGCCCTGCTCGGGGGGCAGACGCCCGCCCTCCCAGCTTCTGCCTGCCCCACCAGGCCACTCACCGGCCCCGGGGCTGCCTCCATTTTCTCAGGTGGTGGCAGCTCCGGCCCGGCTCGGCCAAGCCTGTCCTCCTTCCCCAGCTCGGCTCCTCACTGAGCCTTCCCACTTGCTTGCCCCGGCACGGGGCTTCCCAGGGCCTGCGGGCCAGCCTCCCCTCCCACTCTCTCCGTGGTTCTCTGGCGGGGTTGGTGACATGGGGCGTCCCCGGCCAGCGTCAGAAGGGCAAGGAAGTACGGGCTGGGCCGACTGTCACTCAACTGCACCCTGGGCTCCGGCCCCCGGTAAACTTCCTGTTACCGGGAGACAGATTCCATCTCTGTGGCCACCAGTTCATAAAAATGCCTAACCGATTTCTGGTTAGGAATAGTGTGGTCAGAGAGTTCCCGAGTTCGCTTGAACCTGCCAGAGAGCTGACTGCGGGCGAGCACCAGACTCGGTCTGCACCAGGGGGATTCAAAGTTGAACCATGTGCTGCAGGCTCCTCCCCCAAGGAGCTGACACTCTGGTGTGGGAGATAAGACAAGTACACAAATAACCATGATAACAGGAGTAAGGTAATAAGTCCCGAAAAAGATCTACACAGTACTACAAAGGCAACCAGAGCGACCGTTCGTCTGTGCCTAGCAGAAACCTGGTAGACTTCCTGGGCAAGGCGGTGCCGAGCAGGGTCTTGAAGGCCCAGCTGATAGACGAGGGTTGCAGAAGACACAGCCCAGCCCAACCCAGTGAGCACAGAGCGGGGAGACGTCCGGCTAGGGAGGCGGAGACTCGACAGAAACCACACACCCTCTGGGGTCGCCACTGCGTGATCCAACAGCCTGGGCTAGAACGCACGGAACAGGGAGAAGTCCTGCACGGGAAGTGGAAGCTCAGCAGAGACCACACACCCTGTGGTACCGCCGTGTGATCCAGCAGCCCAGCAGAGTCCAAGCTGACCAGAGAGGTGGCTCCCCAGAGAGGCCCAAGACCCGAGGCAACCATACACACAAGGCACTAGAGGCCAACTGAGCAGTCACGGAGGTAGCCATACGAAATTGGCAACCACAGCAACATCTTAGTCAATAGTCTCAAACCACTGGACTGTGACACCCCCTGCCACAATGAATAAACATCAAAAAAAAAAGATACCAGAAATACAAAAAATCAAGAAACTACACCACCAAAAGTTAATAAATCTCAAACTCTAGATCCTATAGAACAAGAAGCCCTTGAAATGACTGACGAGGAATTTCGAGCGATAATTCTAAGGAAACTGAATGAGATACAAGAAAACTCAGCTAGACATCATGATGAAATGAGGAAAAGTATACAGGACCTGAAAGAGGAAATGTACAAGGAAATCAATGTCCTGAAAAAAAATGTAGCAGAACTTGCTGAACTGAAGAAGTTATTCAGCGAAATAAAAAACACAATGGAGAGTTTAACCAGCAGGCTTGTCGAAGTTGAAGAGAGAACCTCTGAACTTGAAGATGGGCTGTCTGAAATAACACAAGCAGACAAAAAGAAAGAAAAAAGAATCAAGGACATGGAAGAAAATCTGAGAGAGATATCAGACAACCTCAAGCGCTCAAATATCTGAGTCATGGGTATTCCAGAAGGGGAGGAAAATGGAGATTCCATTGAAAACATATTCAACAAAATAGTGGCAGAAAACTTCCCAGGTATAGGAAAAATCACAGATCTTCAGATCCAGGAAGCTCAACGATCTCCAAACGTATTCAACCCAAAAAGGCCTTCTCCAAGACATGTCATAGTCAAATTGGCAAAACTCAGAGACAAAGAGAGAATCTTAAAAGCTGCAAGAGAGAAGCGTCAAATCACCTATAAGGGAGCCCCGATCAGGTTAACATCAGACTTTTCGTCACAAACCCTAAAAGCTAGAAAGGAATGGGATGATATATTCAAAATACTAAAAGACAGAGATTGTCAGCCAAGAATACTCTACCCTGCAAGGCTATCCTTCCGAAATGAAGGGCAAATAGTATATTTCTCAGACAAACAAAAACTGCGGGAGTTCACAACCACACGACCACCCTTACAAGAAATCCTCAAGGGAGTACTGGGTTTGGTTCCTGAAAAATAACTACCACTGCCATAAAAACACAAGAAAAATCAAAACCCACTAGAATAATAAAAATGGCATTCATGAAGAGAAAACAAGCAAACAAAAATGCTATCCACAACCTAAGGAACCAACAAACACAGAAACCAAACAGTAAATCAGAGAGCAAGGAACAAAAGACACCTAAGACAACCAAACAACCAGTAAAATGCTAGGAATAAATCAACACCTTTCAATAACAACTCTTAATGTAAAAGGCTGAAATTCCCCAATTGAAAGACACAGACTGGCTGACGGGATTAAAAAGAGGACCCAACTATATGCTGCCTACAAGAGACACACCTTACCCTTAAAGATTCACATAGACTAAGAGTGAAAGGATGGAAAAAGATTTACCATGCAAACAGAAAAGAAAAGTGAGTTGGAGTAGCTATTCTTATATCTGACAAAATAGACTTTAAACTAAAAACCATAAAAAGAGACAATGAGGGACACTACTTAATGATAAAAGGACTGATGCATCAAGAAGACATAACAATCATAAATATGTACACACCCAATGTTGGAGCAGCCAGATTTATAAAACAAATTCTATTAGACCTAAAAAAGGAAATAGACACTAATACCATAATAGCAGGGGACCTGAACACTCCACTGTCAATATTAGACAGATCATCTAGGCAAAGAATCAGTAGAGAAACACAAGATCTAAACAAGACTCTAGACCAATTGGAATTGGCAGATATCTACAGAACATTCCATCCAACAACCTCAGAATATTCATTCTTCTCATCAGCACATGGATCATTCTCCAAGATAGATCACATATTAGGTCACAAATCAAGTCTCAATAAATTCAAAAAAAATGGAATTATCCTCTGTATTTTCTCAGACAACAATGGATTAAAACTAGAAATTAATAACAAACGAAACTCTGGAAACTATACAAACCCATGGAAATTAAACAGCATTCTACTTAAAGACATATGGGTCCAAGAAGAAATCAAGCAGGAAATCAAAAAATTTATTGAAACTAATGAAAACAATGATACATCATACCAAAACCTGTGGGATACTGCAAAAGCAGTATTAAGGGGGAAATTTATTGCATTAAATGCTCACCTCAGAAGAATGGAAAGAAGGCAAGTGAACAACCTAACACTTCACCTTAAAGAACTAGAAAAACAAGAACAATCCAAACCTAAAGTTAGCAGACGGAAAGAAATCATTAAGATCAGAGCAGAACTTAATGAATTTGAAACCTGAAAAACAATACCAAAGATCAATGAATCAAAAAGTTGGTTTTTTGAAAAGATAAATAAAATTGACAAACCATTAGCATGGCTAACAAAAAAAGAAGAGAGAAGATTCAAATAACAAAAATTAGAAATGAAAAAGGCAATATTACAACTGATTCATCTGAAATACAAGGAATCATTCGAGACTACTATAAACAACTATACGCCAACAAATTTGAAAATCTGGAGGAAATGGATGAATTTCTGGACACAAACAAGCTCCCAAAACTGAACCAGAAGACGTAGAAAATTTGAACAGACCAATAACAATAAAGGAGATTGAAGCTGTTATCAGAAGGCTCCCAACAAAGAAAAGCCCAGGACCAGATGGATTCACAGCAGAATTTTATCAAACATTCAAAGAGGAATTGACACCGATTCTTTACAAACTATTCCAAAAGATTGGAACGGACGCAAATCTCCCAAACTCATTCTATGAAGCAAACATCATCCTGATACCAAAACCAGGTAAAGATATAACCAAAAAAGAAACTACAGGCTGATATCCTTTATGAATATAGATGCAAAAATCCTCACTAAAATACTAGCAAATGGAATACAGCAACACATACGAAAAATTATTCATCACGATCAAGTGGGATTCATCCCAGGGATGCAAGGTTGGTTCAACATACGCAAATCAATAAATGTGATACACCATATTAATAAACTCAAGCGCAAGGACCATATGATCATCTCTATAGATGCTGAAAAAGCACTTGATAAAATTCAGCACTCATTCATGACAAAGACCCTCTATAAGTTAGGTATAGAGGGAAAGTATCTCAACATAATTAAAGCCATATATGCCAAACCCACTGCCAATATCATCCTGAATGGGCAAAAGCTGAAAGCTTTTCCTTTAAGAACAGGAACTAGACAAGGATGCCCACTCTCACCACTCCTATTCAACATAGTGTTGGAAGTACTAGCCAGAGCAATCAGAGAAGAGAAGGAAATAAAGGGCATCCCTACTGGAAAAGATGAAGTCAAACTGTCCCTGTTTTTGCAGATGACATGATCCTATATATCAAACAGCCTAAAACCTCTACAAAAAAACTCTTGGAATTGATAAATGATTTCAGCACAGTAGCAGGATACAAAATCAACACACAAAAATCAGTAGCATTTCTTTTCTCCAATAGTGAACATGCAGAATGAGAAATCAAGAAAGCCTACCCATTTACAATAGCCACCAAATAAATAACATACTTAGGAATTGAGTTAACCAAGGAGGTGAAAAATCTCTATAATGAGAACTACAAACCACTATTGAGAGTAATTAGAGAGGATACAAGAAGATGGAAAGATATTCCATGCTCTTGGATTGATAGAATCAACATAGTGAAAATGTCCATACTACCCAAAGTGATATACAAATTCAATGCAATCCCCATCAAAATTCCAAAGACATTTTTCTCAGAAATGGAAAGAACTATGCAGACATTTATATGGAATAATAAAAGACCATGTGTAGCCAAAGCAATGCTGAGCAAAATAAAATAAACCTGGAGGCATAACACTACCCGACTTTAAGCTATACTACAAAGCTATAATAACCAAAACATTATGGTACTGGCAAATAAACAGACACACTGATCAATGGAATAGAATAGAGAATCCAGAAATCAACCCACACACTTACTGCCATCTGATCTTTGACAAAGGCACTAAGCCTATTCACTGGGGAAGGGACTGCCTCTTCAGCAAATGGTGCTGGGATAACTGGATATCCATATGCAGGAGAATGAAACTAGACCCATACCTCTCACCATATACTAAAATCAACTCAAAATGGATTAAGGATTTAAATATACACCCTGAAACAATAAAACTTCTTAAAGAAAACATAGGAGAAACACTTCAGGAAATAGGACTGGACACAGACTTCATGAACACGACCCCAAAAGCATGGGCAACCAAAGGAAAAATAAACAAATGGGATTATATCAAACTGAAAAGCTTCTTCACAGCAAAAGAAACAATTAACAGAGTTAAAAGACAACCAACAGAGTGGGAGAAAATATTTGCAAAATATACATCTGACAAAGGATTAATATCCAGAATATATAAGCAACTCAAACAACTTTACAAGAAAAAAACAAGCAACCCAATTAAAAATGGGCAAAAGAGCTAAGTAGGCATTTCTCTAAGGAAGATATACAAATGGCCAACAGACATATGAAAAAATGCTCAACATCACTCAGCATCTGGGAAATGCAAATCAAAACTACACTGACATACCATCTAACCCCAGTTAGGATGGCTAAAACCCAAAAGACTCTGAACGATAAATGCTAGCAAGGTTGCGGAGGAAAAGGAAGTCTTATACATTGTTGGTGGGACTGCAAAATGGTGCAGCCTCTATGGAAAATGGTATGGAGGTTCCTCAAACAATTGCAGATAGATCTACCATATGACCCAGCTATCCCACTGCTGGGAATATACCCAGAGGAATGGAAATCATCAAGTCGAAGGTATACCTGTACAATAGCCAGAGTTGGAACCAGCCCAAATGTCCATCATCAGATGAGTGGATACAGAAAATGTGGTACATCTACACAATGGAATACTACTCAGCTATAAAAACGAATGAAATACTGCCATTTGCAACAACATGGATGGATCTTGAGAGAATTATATTAAGTGAAACGAGTCAGGCACAGAAAGAGAAATACCTCATGTTCTCACTTATTGGTGGGAGCTAAAAATTAATATATAAATTCACACACACACACACACACACACAAAAAAAATAATAATAATAACAGGGGGGAAGAAGAAATAACAACCATAATTACTTGAAGTTGATATGACAAGCAAACAGAAAGGACATTGTTGGGGGGGAGGGAGGAGAGGTAGGAGGGAGGGAGGTTTTGGTAAGGGGCAACAATAATCAACCACAATGTATATCGACAAAATAAAAGTTAAAAAGAAAGAAAGAAAGAAAGAAATGAACTGGATTGTAAAAAGAAAAAAAAAAAAAAAAAAGAAAGGCAGCCAAAATCAATGGGACATGTGTTTCTCTTCACCTCTGTTCTATTTAGATTCAAATCTGGCCCTCCCTCACCTACACTGTAGTTATCCTGCCTTTTTGCTCCAAGAAATTGGAAAGCCTCAGTCTATCATCAGAAAGAATCTTGCCTTTCTTGGAGCTAATCAGAAAAACTTGAAGTCGAAAGATGAAGATATTTCCTTATTCTTCTTCTCAGGTCACCTCCTTTCCTACCTCTCTCTGCACAGGACAGCACCTCATCTCACTGTTGCTCCCTTTATTTCAACTGGCAAACTCTACTTCAGCCTGGATCCCCACATTCCTTAAAGCGGACTACCTACATGACTAACACGCTTTTCCCTTGTCATTATTAATCAGTTTGCATAAAATTCCTTTGATATGACATAATGCCTTAAACCAGTTGGAGTAAGATTTGGAAGACAAAAAGGAGTGAAATAAGCAGAAAACTTCGTTTACTCTGTCCACCTCTCACTTGGCAGGATGGTGTCAGGATTAAGGCTCTAGACCCTGAAAGCAGCCTTCTTGGGCTTAAATCCAGGCTTACCTTGTGTGTGAATGCTATTTGTCTGTTTTCTATTATTTAATATTTCTTGGCCTCAATTATCTCATCTGTCATATTGAGGTAGTAAAAGCTTCTCCTTCAATTAGGTTACTGCAGAGATTAAATGAGGAATTATGTGCAAAATGCCCAATGCCGTGCCCAGCCCATAAAGAGTCTTTGATAAAAATTAATGTAACAGGAGGTTACATATGACTTTTTCTTACTGTTTTGAAGCTTGAACAAAGGCTTAATAAACTAAGAATATTGCCATCAGTACACCATATCCTAAAATAAGGTGCTAGACCTCAGTAGAGCCTAAATAATTGTGGAACTGGTTCTGCCAGTGTCAATAGCCCATTGCCATCACCTAGGATGTATAAGGAAAGGTAAAGAAAACTTCAGGAAGTTGAAGTGAATTGCAACAAAGATTTTTTAGAAAGAGCATATGGAGGGCTGTGGCAGGGAGAGGAATGCTTGCATACATCAAGCCTCATGAGAGGACCTACAGAGAAACAGATTTTGACACATGCCTGAGAGATAGGATTGTATGCAAGTTATAACTAACTTAGAACTTGAAGAAGCCTAAAAGGTAAGAGATTGGCTGGAGTTAGCAGAAAAAGGGGAGGGGACATGGAAGAGTAAATTGCCCATTAACTGATAGAAGATCCTAAGGTACCAAATGTGGACCAAAAGAGCAAATATGACTGTGATCTGTCCTGAACACAACACCAACCCAAGAGAGCCTCCTGCCTGGCGCGAAGTGAGATCAGCAGAATGAGGCTGGAGGGGAAGCTGAAAAGGCAGATTCTGAGGTGGAAACCATGCCAGCCAGCCAGAGGAGACCCCATCTGTGCCAAGAACTTCAGAGAGAGAGCTCACTGGGGCTGGGCAGGCTGCTCCGAGAAGCCCACAGATGTATTCCACGCAGGAAAAATCCTGCAAGTGTGCATCTACCATGCTAAAAGCCGTAGTGTAAAGCTATAATTATACCCACTGGTTATAAAATAATTTTTATTTTTCTAAATAAAAAAGATGGGCAGGTCAGGAAAAAATAATCCTAGAAAACATCATGGCTCAGTTTTGAGTCAGCTTACAGAGTCAAAATTCTATAAACACTGAATTGATCAGACCAAAATGACAGTCTAACTACACTGGGAGAATGAAAATGGAAAGATTCCTCTGTGAGTACCAGGGTCTGATGAATGAGTATGAAAAAAGAAAAAGACTATCGTCTTTTATGGTGGAAAATGAAGACTAATCTAATTGAAAAAGTAAGATGTCAATATAAGCATGTTATTTAGGGATATAAAAATAAACCAAAACATCAGCCGAAGGAAGTGAGAGTCCTAGCCTGGCTAGAGGAAAGTCCAGAAGTTGTGGGGCAAGAAGTGGGGGCAGGTGGTAGTCAGTGACGGGAGCTGAGACTGAAGATTTTTATAACAAGCCTTGAAAAATTAGTTGACTCTTTAAAGAGTGTGTATGTATAACTTTGGTAAAAACAGAAACCAGAAAAAATAGGGAGGAAGGAAGAAAAAAAGGAAGGAAAGAAGGAAAAAAGGAAGGAAAGCTAGTTCAAAAAGCTGTCTATTTGTGCTATTAATTTTCCAGCACACAACTTAATACATTAAAAAATGATTTAAATGTAAAGCGATAAAATCTCCTTAGTTACCTTCAAAATCCAAAATTCAATCGTTTGATTTTTTTCTCTTTTCCCGATGCTATTAAACATTATCCCCAAAATAAAAACCTTTATCAGCAAACACCATCCCTGAAAGTTAATTCTCATTGCTCATTGTTTTTCTATCCATCTGCTGCATGTCAATTCAAGTTAATAGGACTTGTGCAACTAAAATCTCCATCAGAAATTCTGCCAGCCGGTGTTCCCCATGAAGTGCATGGCTTCACCTCTGATATCAATGCATCTGCCCATCCCTAATCCGGGTACCTTGTGGCAGAGATTTCTTCTAGGAAATGTTTAAGTCCCTGAGGCCTCTGAACTGAGTAGCAAACGGGCATTAACTAATGAAGACACAGCACTCACATCTAAGCTGAAGGCGAACACTGGCAAAAATGAAAAATAAACTGTTTGGGAGCTGCAAAACCTGCAGGTGCATATTTTAAAAGCTGGCGAACGAATGAATGACAACTATCTACTCTGCGTAGCTATGCATTCCATGGACAAGCAAAGAGTATGAAAAGCAACAGTGCCAATGAATGCTCTTCTCAAAGCAAGCAGTTCATGTAATAATTATTGCTCCCAAAGTTTCTACTTTCTAAATTACTTATTTTGTGAGTTCTGCAGAAACAAGCTACTATCCTCAAGTTCACCTTTAGAGTTGGGCTGAAATCCCCAGTGAGCTGGTATAAAATTTAAGAGGGCAGCACTGACAAAAGAGGAAACAAAGATAAATAGTCAAGAATGTTGTTTTGTCTTTAGAGTATTTGTATCAAAAAGGAGAAATCCACAGACTGTAACACCATTTGTTTGCAGCATAAATACCAATGTGGTTCAGTCACATCTACAGCACTCCATCTGCCAACTGAGAGGAGGAAAAGGAGGGCAATTAAACATATTACTAATCAGGTCAGGAAGTGGCAGTTTCAAGCACCACATGATTCATGATACGGGCAGAAAGATCTAGATAACACATTTTCTTCCTTTAAGTGAAAAACAAAAATAATAATTCAAGATTATTTGTTAAACTTTTGACTTATTTATGGGATAGAGTAGTTGGACACCTGATTGGAGAATTACATACCAAATTTATCAAACTGGATCACCTTTCCCATTAACACTCATACACACACGTGTGCCCTTAATAATTCTGCAACTGTCTCCTTCCATACCACCAACTGCATCCTCCTCTTTGCCCCCACCTCCATTACCCTCACAGTGAGAAACCTGGATGAAATATCTAAAGGACAAGGGCTCGAGAGAACACTTTTCTTCTTGTGATTACCAAGCCTAGACTGAGAGGTGGGTGGCTCCCTAGCAGTATGATGTCAGTAAAACCACTTCCAAAATAGCAGCTCTTCTGCTCACATGCCTAAATGGCCTGAGTAAAAGACAATGACTACATCTTAATTTGTTTGGCTTAAACCACACCCAGGCCTGTTTCCTATTATAATACAAAGGTCCATGGGCAATATTATACTTTAGGCCTCTTCAGTCACTCATGAAAAATTTATTTCATCATCTTGCAAGAGCTGGTGTTGAGAGAGGAAGGAGATAAAGGACCTGGAAACATGGAGGGCTGAGGCAGATATTTTATGGAGGAAATACAGGTACAGAAAAAGGGGATCGTAAGATCCAAAATGCAAATATTATCAGGGTCCAGAAAGCCCTGTATTTTCTCATCTCATCCCACACCTCTCCAGTCTCATCTCACACTACGGTCCTGTTTATTCACAGGGATACAGCCACCTGGCATTTTTTTTTTTTTTTTTTTTTTAGCTCTTCAAAGGTTCCAACTTCTAATCCTCTTAGGACCTGCCCAACATGATGTTCTTTGGCTGAAGAGCTGCTCCATATCTTGTCTCTTTCACCTAGCCAACTTCAATTAACCTCTAAGTCTTAATTGTTGCCTTCTTAAGGAACACTTTTCCGATTTCCCCAAACTAAGTCAAGTCCCTTTATTATGCAATCCCATAATTTCCTGTATGTCTCCTTCAGAACATTTATGAAGACTAAAAATTACAATTAAAATTATAATGAAGTATATTTTCATAGCATTTTATGATTAAACATACATTTGCCTATTTTTGGTTTAATACCTATCCTCCAATGAAATGGCTATTTCCATCAAATGAGGATGATTTTATTCCCTGCTTAATCACAGTGATTAGCCCAATGTCAGATATGTGGTATGTAATCAATGGATGGATAAAACATTAACTTTAGAATTTTGTAGAGGTCTCTTTGACTTCCTAAAAGTTGAGGGAAAACCACATGAAAAATTAAAACCCGAGTTCAAAATTTCATGAGAGAAAAACAAACTCTGTTGAAATATTAGTTAGTGGGTTAAGTGGTGATGTGTTTTGAGATTCTACTCTGTGAACAACATATCTCTAGATATGGGACTAATCTGTATAATTTCTGACCTTTGGGCTCTGCCAATCAAATATGGGAGTTAAATGAACAAATGTAACTAAGACATTAAAACTCCACCAAAGAAATGTAATTAGCACCCATGAATGTAAGCTAATGTAGCTATCTTGGAGTTTGGTCATTGCAGTGTATTGAATTATGTCCCCCCAAAACTCATTGAAGCTTGAATTGTGTCCCCCAAGTTTTATGTATTAGAAACTTAGCCCCACTGTGACTGTTAAGAGGGTGGGTAATTGAAAGGAGGAGCCTTGAAGAGATGATTAGATTGCAGGACTGTGCAAGAGTGAATGGATTAAAAATGGTGCTCAGGGGTGTGGTTCTGAGGGCTTTAAAAGAAGAGAGAAAATAGTCTGTCTTCCTCTTTCTCTGCTCTCTCTGCTTCCACCATCTCGCAGTTTGGGTCTCTGGGTCACTGTCACCACCACCAGACGGACTTTGGACTTCCCAGCCTCAGAAACTATAAGCAATAAATTTCATTCTTCTTTATAAACCACCCAGTTTCAGGTATTTCATTATTAGCAACAAAAACGGACTAAAACAGTCATGAAGAGTACATACTCTGAAGCCAGATGGACTGCTTCAAAATCCACCCCCAACACTTACTAGCCAATGTTTTTGGACATGTTATGTTATCTCTCTGTGTCTTTTTTTACTATCGGTAAAATGACAGTAAAGTAAGCACCTCCTTTATAGAGTTGTGTTAATTTTTTTAAACATATGTCAAAAGCTCTTAAAGAGAGCCTAGCATAAAGTAAGTTAAGCACTTGTGTGTGTGCGTGCATGCGTGTGTGTGTGTGTGTTTCAGCCCAGTAGAACTCAATGTAAAAATAAATAAATAAATAAGCTAAGGAAATGCAAAACTAAAGGGATTTACCAGAACAGGGGACTTCGTCAAAGAAAGTGAATGAGAAGGTCAATTTGGAGAAAAATTCTGAAGGTAGATGGGGACACAACTTAATGTAAGAAGAGTACATTTTTAAAGGTAAAGAAGCCCAAAACCTAAGAGACAGGCATGAGCTAGGTGTGTTTAGAAGAAAGGAAGGTTCATTCTATCTGAACATGTGCACCATGGAATAAAATCAGTATAATGAGCAACAGGAGTTGAAGGCCTTGGGGCAGATGCTGAAGAATTTGATTCAAGAGCTAATTAGTAGCTACAATGGTTTCCTGTGCAGGGAGCAATCTGACTAAAATAATTTAAGGAAATGATAATTGTTGCTTTAATTAGAATGGATTAGAAAGGAAGAGAACTTGTCCGGCTATGATTTGATCAGCAGCAGGACTCAAAAAAGATGACTATGAAAATTAAGAAGGTATATTTCTGGGAAAAGATGGGGGCACAGGGTAATTAACAGAAGTGTATTATAGATTCCAAACGTACAATAATAGAAAGCCTATAACCTAACAAAAAGGATCAGGGTGTATTGTTATGCTTGTTTGTAATATAAATACATACCTTATTAACATTTAATACATTTTATCATTTAATGTTCTGATATATCTTATTAATATTTAATACATTTTATAATTTGGTATTCTGATATTTTCTTAAGAGAAGAAAAATCTCTTCAAACCAGTGTTTGAACAGAACCCCATGCCCAAATTCTTTTTTTAGCCAAATTGCTAGACTAGCTGCAATAGCTGGTGACAACTCAAACCTATCAGACTTACCCGCTACTTTGAAGACATTACCATTAGGATCTCAGCTGACTCACCAAATTCCTTTTACATAGCTTACCAAAGAGCTGTCAGTCTTCGATTGATTTTGTGTCACTTGAAAACCAAGAATTTAGAAGTTAAAAGAACCATATCACAAGGTTGACACCTTAATCTTCCTCACCTCTGGTTCTGTGACTGACATTATTAAGAGATTAATGAGTACTTGTTCAGTGATATTCCTATGCCTTATGAACACTGTTCACTATAAATTCTGGTTTATCATCTGTACATTTGGCCATTTTCAATTATCAAGTGACCTATATTCATAAAGAACAATGCATGCTTTGAATATCTTATCTATAAGATGAATAAGAATCTATTCTTTTGGTGATAAATTATACCTACACACCTCTCAGAAGAAAAGACAGAAAAAGTAACTTGTATCCAGTACAATGTATTCAGTACCAAGGTCTGCTCAAGTTGCTTCATATTTTATCTCATTTAATCCTTTATTGAATCCTAGGAGGTAAAAATAACTATTCTTTTTCTCAAGTGAAGAAACAGAGGCTCAGGAAGGCTGAGAAACATATTTAAGGTCACACCGCTAATAAATGTCAGTTAAAACATGAAATCTGCCTTGTAAGTCTTGGATGCTTTCATATCGCTCCCTCTCTCCTACTCGTCTCATGCAGTCTACTTGCAATATCCCTAGCCCTCAGAGCAAGGTCATGTGCTCTGTCAATACTGTATCCTCTACCCAGCACAACCGGGTAGCAGAGACAACCAGCCAAACAGTTAACTAAGAAAACTTGATGAAAGGGGTAGCAAAGAGACAGTGAAGCAGAGATGAACCATCCTCTTCATCTAGAGAGAAAAAGAACTTGCTCTTTTTACAAATTGTATTTGCTATTTGTTACTATTTGCAAAGCACTGTCCCAGTGCTTGTGTGATACACAGATAAAAGGTGACACAGTCCATGATCCTAGAAGCTTACAATTTAATAGCTAAGAGAAATTTCTGACCAGTGAACCTATGCAAGAATGAATGAGAAAATTGCTATTTTGGAGACTGGAAGTATTTTTTATGAGATGCCTTGATGGAAAAGTAAGATTTTATTAAAATAGCAACAGACGTAAGGGGTTTTTTTTATGATAAAAGTTTTCTTAATAGATGGAGGAAACAGTAGAAACAACTATCACAGAGGTACAAAAAGACTTGACATGTTTAAGAAGGATGAGAAATCCAATGCAGATGTACTATAGTGTGTGCGTGTGCGTGTGCGTGTGCGTGTGTGTGTGCGTGTGCGTGTACATGTGTGTGTTGTAATCTGGGAGTGACTAATTCTATGACTGTGATTCCATACTATTGAGCTTTAACTTTCTTTAATGAGCAGAGTGAAATCTTCATAAAGACTATTACAAAAGCAATACCTCCTTCATTCTTACCTCTGTTAGTGAGAGTCAAAGAGCAACATCCCTGACTAAAGAATGCTACTCTTATTAACTATATCATTTCAGTGTCTGAAAGAAGGCATAAGCCAAAAGATGCTTTAAAGGATGATGAAAATCAATGATACCAATCTGGAAAGTAGGGTCTTGGGGCCGGATAGTGGCCTCAACCCACCCAGGCCTCTTACCAGGTTCTTGACTCTGCCACAGGAAAGAATTCGAGGGCAGAGTCACAGTAGAAAGTGAAAACAAGTTTAATAAAGTAGTTAAGAAATACGGTTTCCATGGAAAGAGTGTGGCATAGCTCCAGAGACTGAGCAGGGCCCATGCCAAGTTTAACACAAAAGTAAGTTTATTACAGACATCAAGTCTAATGCAAAAGCAAGAAAAACTTAAAGTTCAGTACAAAGTGCAGGCTGGCTCAAGAGAATGAGCAGCTGTTTGTTGAAAATTAGTTAGATACAAAGTAAAATATGCATACCTCAGCAAGCAAAGTGTGGGTTGCATCCAGAAAAGCGAGCAACAACCCTGCCTTCGGCTGGGATTTGACTTTTATAGTTTCTCTATCTAATGAATATTCAGTAAAGGGTCTCCCAGTTATATGCACCAGAATGTTCTGCACTCTCTATTGAGTATGACCAGCCACTGGATTGCATAAGCCAGCACCCTGTGATCTCATTTTCCTTTGTTGGTGTGAAAAATAGGTCTAACTGGCAACAGTACTTTCTTCCAGGGGAAAGAGCTTAGAGGAGGGGAGCTGAGACCTCAGGAAATAGCTAGAAACCCAGAGGCATGTCCTGAAACCCAAGCCCAGGGAAACTGAGCACCTCTTGTAGCAATACTGTGGATTTTAAAATCCAGGGACAGCAAATTTTTAGCCAGCACTTTGACTTGTTTGATAATACATAGGAAAAAATGTCTAGGTTGAAAAAGAAAACACTGAAGTCATGTTCTGCTCAATTTCTAAAGAGTGCAGTTTTATTTTTATAAGCTTTCACTTTGGTCTACATGTTTTCTTGAACCTAGATACTGAAGAGAGTGTCAGGATGAGAGTAGAAGTAGCCATGTAGACTGTGGTGATGTTATTAAGCATAGACTGAAGAAAAGCTTCAATTTTAACCACATCTCTGCCACTTATTGGTTGTGTGATCTTGAGAAAGTTGTTATTTACTTTTACCAATGTTAGGACAGCCCTGGTCTTAGGGCTCAAAGCTAAATAAAGGCATGGAGGCCAATTATTTCAAAGTTCCTTTTTAGATCCAATGTTCATTATATCCATTATGCTATAAATTGCTTTTATAGAAAAATGACTAACAATCTCCTTTCTCATTCAAATTCAAGAAACATGCATCCAATAGGTCTGTGTTCTAAAATGCCTGCAGGAGCAATGCATTTAACATAAATGAATGTTTTGAGATGGATAAAATATAATAGGGAATTCATGATCTCCCCTCCAGACATTCAAGGTCACATTTTTTAAAAAGAATATAATGTTAGTCAAAGAGAGGACATCTGCAACAAAACATGTTCGAGATTTTTCTATACAAATGTAATATATTTCATTTGACCATTCAACTGCCATTTGCACCATGCCTCCAGTTTACTGTGTCATGTCTATCTTTTTTTTCTCAAACTTCTTGAAATTATTATATATCTCTCCAAACAAAACTTGGATTCATCTTATCCTAGACTGCTTTTAATCAGGAATATGTATTTCCTTTGCTCATGTCTTTTCTTGCTAGTTCCTTCTGCTAAATTTGACACTGTGACCATTCTCACTTTCTTGAACCTCTACTCTTTGAGTTTCTATGAAACCTATCACCTTTGTCTGTCCTACTCTGACTTTTTCTTCTAGTCCTCTTTTGGGGGCTTCTCATCCCCTCTGACCAACCCTTAAATAACGGTGTTTCCTCTGGCTCTTGTTGTAGCCCATTAGCCTTATCTTCATATGCTCTCCTTGGAGATCTAACACTCTTATGTATATAAGAACTACACCTATATAAAAAGCCCTGAAATCTTAAGGAACACCATGTCTAAAGATGTGCTAGGTTCCTACATCAATGTCTTACAGGTACCTCAATCCCAATATCCAAAACTGTTCTTGTTATCTTTTCTACAATAGTATCAGTATATTTATCTCAGCTCCAAATCCACCCTTCTTTTCCTTGCTCTATGATACTACATCAGAATCCAATAAACATCTCTCCTTTGCTAGCCAGCTTGTTGTTAGGCTTTGTCAGTAGAGAGTAATAAAGGGACACTCTAAAGCCATAGTAGAAGAAAATAACTTCCCTTCCTGATCACAGGGTGCTTGCTGTCTTTGTTTTGCTGTCAGCAGAATGATGTGTGAGTGTCCAAGTAGCACTCACCTTAGTGATCTTCACAGAACTATGGACTGCACTCTCTGGAAAGTTTTTCCAACCACCTATCTGGCTGTTCCTATATACCAGCTCCAACCAGCAGCCTCTGCAAAGTATTTCCAGCCACAAGAAGGACTACATTTATAAACTACCTCTTACCTGCAGTCTCTGGTAAATTTCTTGGCCACCATCAGGCTGAATTTTCCTGTTTCAGCCACCCATTCCAAAAGGGATTGAATCTCAGTCTTGGGGTAAGAAAGATTTGTTAAGTTCTTAGTTTTTCTTAGTTCTCTGTCCTTCAGTCCTAGAGGAAATAACTGCTTTCTGAATTTGCTACTTCTATACCACTTAGAGTTCTCTGTTATACTTTTAACTAAATTAACCATTATTTTTTTCTTATATTGAATTATCTTTCTCTAAATTAGTGGTGTGATTTGTCCCGAGTGGACCCTGACTGATGCAGAATTGGCACCAGAAGTAGTTTCAGACAGACACTCAAATATGAGATTTAGGGGTAGGTTTGGTCCTTTCCTTGGAGTTGAATGCAGTGCTGAGCTACATGCCAATGCAAAGGGGTACGCTGGTAATCCATGCCAGGCAGTGGCATCACAATTAGTCATGCTATCACTATACTTCACTGGGATGAAGTTCCAACTGAAGTAAGTACCTTGGATGCCTATGTGGCTGGGCACTTATCTATGATAATGATGACTATGAAGACTGTAGTATGGAATAGAATATCCTGAGCATATTCAAGTGCTTACAGGAAAACAAATAAACAAAAATCCCCAAAATAAACAAAACAAACAATAAACAGAGATCTTCCATGGATTGTTGCTGTTGAAAAATCAGATACTAAACTTAGTTGTGCAGAATTAAAGAATCAGTTAAATTCACACTCTTCCCAAGTTTCACATATGAGCACTAGGACATTGATTAGAAAATAACAGGCTACTAAAACTTTGAATGAGAACATCTAGTTGGACTCAAATGAAACTGAGCATCTTGAATCACTAAGGCACACTGAACCTCCCTTCCCAATGGAAATAGGTGTACTCTTGTGTCTGAGGAAACTAGTCTTTTCTTGAAAACTGTGATAACCTCACCTGGAGAAGATGCCTTGCAAGGGTATTCTCCAGGTGTCAGTAAAATAGTTTGACCCAGGAGGAAATAGCATAAACTGTAAGGAATTGCAAGATTGTGTTAGTATCTGTCAGCAAAATCTTGGGACATATGGGTAGGAGTTGATTTTATAACCATTCAACAAAGGAGGGTGGAATATAACAACAGATCAAGCAAAATGTATATATGTAAATGCACTTACTAGATAATCTGGACTTAACAAATTGGCTCATGCACCTAGAAGTGGTTCTGATGTTCTACTTGTTTGGTTGACTGAAACTAGGACTCAATGGTGAAATATGTTTAATGAGGATGAGATGTTAGTGCTTCCCTGGAATGATGAGCAGGAAGAAATTCAAAGTTTAAGGAGAAGGGAATGATGGAGTGGATTAATGTGTGATCGACACAGCCACCCACCAAGAAGACCCAGGAGACATTTCCTTTACTATGCATTGTCAAAAACATTACTAAGGATAGCACCCTCACCTTTGAAAATCTATGTGTTTCCACTCCTTAGTTGGCCAGATATGACAATGGGGGATACAAAAAGTGAGACAGGCTCCTGATTTCAATGAGAATGATGGAATTCCCAGAGAAGCAGAGACCAAGTGGTAGCACTTAGTTGCTAAAGACAAGGTGATCACATTTGTCATAAAGGGCAGCAGGAATATACCAATAATCACAATGTTTTAATCCTCTGGGATCGCTAATAGTGACCAATTGATCACAGTTTCCCTAGGAATAAGACAGATGGGAAGTCTACAAAAATACTATTCAAACCAGATAACAGAAAAAAAATCAAGTGTAATGGACCAAAAACCTGAGTTGAGTTACCATAATGCTAAGTCATGACTTCTCATCCTCTTTCCATATCTAAGAAAGTTCTAAGATACAGAACCTGTTAATTGAAGAGGAATTTGGGTCTTTTTGTGGAAGGACCCTTCAGCTATTCCACTAGTATAGACCATAATTATTCCTCCAAACCTGTTCCAAAGGGTACTGCAGCCAGTTGAATGACGGTGTACAGAGAAAAAGTAAATACCTAGACTCTCTGGGCATTACTAGACTTTGGTAAATTGTTAGTAGTAACTGAGGGCCCAAAATGCCATTGAACCCCACCAATCAAATTGAGGGTTTTTGATGGTCAGGAGATAATGAAGCCCAAATTTGAATGACAGTGGATCCATAAGTACATAGATCTACACTGTATATTTTTTTTTCAACAGTTCCTGATTGTATAGCTAAAATAGGCATACTTGGAAACTGGTAGAATACCTAAATTGGCTTAATAATAATAAGAAAGACCAAATGGAAGCATATGGAACTTGCACACTTACTAAAATAGTAAATCAGAAGTAACATTACATTCCTGGGGGAATTTCAGAGATTACTGCCAACATTACATACTTGTAAGATGCCAGAGTAGTGATATCTATTATATTCTCACTTAAGTCGCATGAAGAAGTTGGATGGAAACACGAGATGACTGGATTATCACAAACTTAATCAGGTAGTGACTCTAATTACAGGTGCAATCACATTTGTTCCAGAAGCAATATCTTTACTAGAGTAAATCAACATAGCCTGTGGCACTTGGTATCCAGCTATTGACCTGGCTAATGCTTTTTCTACCTACTAATGTGCAAGGACCACCAAAAGTAGTTTTATTTTACATTGAAGGGCCAAAAATATACCTTCACAGTCTCATCTCAGTGCTAAGATAATCCTTGTGCCCTCTACCATAGTATGATTCATAGACATCTTGACATGCTGCAGATATCCCATCGGCCCACTATAGTGATGATTGGCTCTAACAAACAGAAAGTAGCAAGCACTTTAGATGCCTCAGTAAAATATGAGAACCTGAGAGTGAGCATTTCCACAGACAGTTAATGGAGGAAAAAACCAGGTGGATGGAAGCAGTAACAGAGGCCCATTCAAAGGTGACTGTGAATGACAGCAGTAAAGCAAGTATTCCCCACGGGCACAAGTTCAAATAGTACATTTGGTTGTCCACTTTGTCTAACTGAGAGAGGCTGACTCATAGACAATGACTAATGGTTTGGCTGGATGGTCATAGACATGGAAGGAACACAGCTGGGAGATCAGTGACAAGAAAGTCTGGGACAGACATTGTGGATGGACCTCTCACAATGGGCACTTACTATGAAGATACTTCTGTCCCATGTGAATGTTCACCAAAGGAGGTTGTTGATAGTCCAGTGGACAAAATTACACACATGTCAGTCATTCCTTTTCCCGATCCACTCATGACAAGATCAATGGGCCCATATACAAAGTGTACCTGGTGACAGGGATGGAGGCTATCCTTTGGTTCAAAACTGAGACTTACTCTTACCAAATCTGACCTAGTTACTGCTACTTCTGAGTATCCAATCTGCCAACAGAAAAAAACAATCTTGAACCCTTGTATTTTTTTCCTACCAAATCTATAGCTGGAATTGCCCCAAAAGCAGTGGCAGGGGAGTTCCCACAAGGGAGTGCCCCAAGCCATTTCAGTATGGGGCCAGCTGGAATTCCAAAGAAAGAAGCACTAAACACCAAGGTGATTGGTCCAAAGCATTTACCAGGGGAACTTACCTACAGAGTGTTCTGCCTAGGTAAGTTCGCATTGAGGGGATCAGGATGTGAAATTTATATCAGGGATTAAGGAATTTGGCTCAGAGATGGGGCCAGTTTCTTTCAGTGTTTTGGGCAACAGCTTAATACCTTTATCAGTGCCTTCGAATGTTCAAAGCCCTGGTTTGTTTCTCCTGCTAGAAGAAACCTGCAGCTGGATGAGTCCCTGAGGGATCAAGGTACTCCATGATGTTTGGTCAGGACACAGAAAAAAAGCATATGTGGGGGCAGAACTGGGGAACCCTATACCCTGATAAAACACCATTTCCCAGTGTGGGGTAGAATCAGCAGCCAATTGGTAGCAGGTTGGTTATACTGGACTTTTTCAATCATGAAGGGTCAGAATTTTATCCTCACTGAAAAAGATGCAAATATTCTTGGTATGGATTAACCTGTCCTTGCATAATGCTCTTTCCAGCACCACCATTCACAAACATGTAGACTGTGCTATTTTGCAGAATGTCAGTAAGGATTATCCACTGTGATAGTATTGCAAAGAGCATTGCTTCTGATCAAGTAATCTTTTCAAAGCAAAAGAAGTACATAAATGGACACAAGCCCATGGAATTACTGGTCTTTTCTCTTGTTATGTATATATGTTTGTTTATATGTTGACTATTCTCTTCTTGTCTCTCTTTCCCTTATTGTTTATACACAAATTGTTGGAAGTCAACTTTAAAATGCAATCTTTGCAACTGAACAAGATGTTCTTCATGTTCCCCTCAGCTTGACAAAATTTTAAACAGGCTTCCTCTTGACTCTAGTCTCCCATCTCCCCTTTCTTGAACATTTACTCTAGAAAACTTTTAACTATAAATCCTTTCTTTTCCTCTTTGACATGTAAATCTTTTTAAAGCTTCTTGCCTATTTTACAACCCAGGAATCTTTCTGGAGGACCTGGGTGCCATCCCTTTGAAGTGTAGTCATCAAGGAAGATAGAGCCCCCTATCTCCCAGTCTCTATAGGAGGAAAAGGAGCCCACCTTCTTTAACTCTTGAACTATTGCAGTGGCTTTCTGTTTCCACTGTTGTCTCTTCCAAATTCATCCTCCTTTCTACCACCTGAATATTCTATTTAAAGAAGAAACATGACCATGTCACTATCTTCTACTCTCCTTAAATTCTTCTCATAACATAAAGCCATACTTACCTCTCAAACACAGGCAAACTTATTACCAGAGATACAGAGATGTAACAAGAGAAACTCAAAGCATACATATGGCATGTCTTTCAAAACCATCAACTTTACTCAAATATCTTGGGAGCAATTTAATTAGCAAGTAATTTTTAAATTATTACATTAATATGCAGATATACAATTGAGTAGAATCCAAAATTGACATGAAATTTTAAGGTAAATGATAAAATAACCATGCAGTATTACAGCAGTCTCTGTTGTTAGGGCTATTTTAGTGAGAAAGATTAAGAAGCACTGATGAACAGAATAAAGTCCACACTCTATAACATCATATATATGGACCTCTGTGACTTGTCTTCCATGAAAGCCAACCTTATCTCCCAGAACACTGTCCCTTCAAGCCTACCTCTTAGACATTTAGAATTGCTTTTGATTTGGCAAATGGCACATAACTAACAGTTTCCTGTTGCCATTACACATGCTGCTCCCCTCACCTAGACTGTTCTTCTGTCCTCATGTATCATGACATCTCTTCCAGACTCATTCATTTTTTAAGATGAAATGTATCTATCTCCATTCTTCTTTGACTCATGGGAAAACTAAGCAAAGATCCCTCTTCTTTGCCCACTGCTACAACTGTACTTGCCATATTGTATTAAAATCATCTGCCTACCTGTTTCCCTACCTATTTATTCTGTAGTTTTTTTTTGTAAGAACCAAATCTTCTCAATGCACTATTCAACTATATATCCCTAGCACCTACCATCATATCTAACACATGGTTAATACTCAAAAATACTGCTCAAACTAATAATAAACTACATGACCGAGCACTGCATTTATGTACTTCCACATATTTAAACCTGAGTTTGATGATTTCATCTCTATTTTTCTAATTGAAAATCCAAGGCTCTCAACATCAATGACCTTGCCTTAAACAATGTATTTTTCAATGAGGGTGATACAGCCTTCTAGGGGATGAAAATTGGTTCCTGGGGAGAGAAAAATATCTTATCAATTACAATGGTTTCCCTACCTGACAAAATGTTAATCTGTCATTGGGTTGTCTTGGGTATCACATGAGCACCAATGACACTGAGTTCATGAAACATGCACAAAACATATATAATGTCAATGCTACCAAATTATGGTGAGGGATTAGGAGACTTTCTCTACACTGATTTTCCTCAATGTCAAAGTCATATCATAGAAGCCTACTGACTACCATTGGCTGCCATGTGGATGTTACTTGATCCTGAGTGCTTTTGTGTGACTTGAGTTTTGAAAATTAAATGGATAATAGGATATATTATATTACTTAATTTTATAAAAGTTATTTAACCAAATGTTATTTTATCCAGTACTAAAAAGAAAAATGTTGACAATATCTTAATGAATATCTAGCAAGTAGTTAAAAGTTATCTTCTCACATCAAGCAAAGTTGAAAGTTATGTTCAGTAAAAATAATTCTAGGAAATCAATTTATTTTTTTATTGTTTTACTTTTACCAGAAAAGAAACTGTTTTGAATGATTTTTAAATTTTGTTTACATTGCTATTATGTATTTACATAAATTGCTAAATTGGGTACACAATCTGATGCTTTACTTTTAAGTAAATAAATTATATTAAAAATAACTCAATGAATGCAATTATAAAGCTAACTTACACATTAATAGCTTTTGAATTTTTAAGTTAACTTTAACTGAAAATGTGATTTAGTCATTCTTCACCCTACATTGAATAGAGTAAGCAGAAGACTTACTCTTTTTTGTGTATAAAGCAGAGATATACATACAGTAGATAAGCATATACATTATATCTTGCATTACTAAAATTTCATGCAGGTACAATTAGGAAGACATGTCTAAGAAGGCTTCTTAGTGATGCAATAAAGAAAAACAAGTCTGAGAAACATTGCTTTAAATTGCACTTTCAGGAAGTGGAGAAGCCAGAACTCAATCCTGTCTTATTGCTGCAAAGTCAATTTTTTAAAAAATTCATCCTAACTGGCTTCTAGTGATCAGAAATGTGATGGAAAAGTCATTCTGTTACATGAACTTGTTGATTTTTCCACCTCTGCCTGTGGTCTCCAGTGCCCTCTCAATGGCTTATGATTCTTTGCTCAACAGAAAAGCATTTTTTCCCCTATACATTCTGGAAAATCCTCTTCTCAAAGCTAAATACACTGCAAATCACTACAGACCTAGAGCTTGACCTTGATGTAAAATTCTGTAAGGTGCTCTCCTGCCATCTGTGCCAAACAGGAGCTGATTAAAAGACAGTTTAAGTAAAGTGAGCCTATATTAAAAGGGGGATTGCCTACAAGTGGGCCAATGCACTATTTCAATTCATGTCTAAGCCTGGCAAGCTGCCCACTGGACAGGCATCACAAAACATTCACCAACCACACAGGTAAACATGGTTGAATTCCCCTCAGGAAAAAAAAATCCTTTATCTCTTAAATAGAGCCCAGCAATGTCCTCCTATGTTCCTAATCACCCATTCTACTTCCAAAAATCTTTGGTGTATAATTAAATATGTCCTGATACTTTTTCAAAGTCAAAACAACAAATCTTAAGCCCCAGTTAGTCATTCTACCACAACCTACACAAAACCATAGAAATGCAACAGAACCATTTATCCTTTTCTAAATTGAAGGTAAAATTACTGAACAATGAGAGGTCATCTAATTAACACAATGAGAAAGACTCATAAAATATGAAATTGCAATCAATGGGCATTCCAGAAAGCTGACAACTAACAACCAAGAGTAAAAATCAGTGACTTCACACCAGTGGTTGACACAGAGTATTCAACCAATCTGATCAAACATAATAAAGTTACCATCATGTTCTATTTGCAAACACCCTGGCAAGTAGAGATTTGTAGTGGGCTCTCTGAAACAGAGCCCCCCGGAAACTAGATGGAGGAGACACATTGTTTTAAATAAAGCATGTCTGTGTTTCCCAGATAAAGTAAGGAAAATAGAGTTTGAAGAAAACAGTTGAGTTGACTATCTATAGCCTCCACTGTAGTAGAATTAATTAGGAAAACAATGTACTACAAAGTGGTTTCTACCAATGATTTTCTTCACAAGAGTATAGCAGTGATCAAAATATACGTGTTTCAAGAACGGTCACAGTATCCTTCAGTTTGGTTTATATTAATCTTTATGCAAATTTGATACAAAATTTGGTTTCAGATACTCTTCTAGGCACAGGGGCTGTTGTATAGAATAAAATCTAGTTACTATATTGGTGAAACACAACCAAATGTGATACAGAGTCACATAAATCTATAATTGCAGTAAAACTTAATAAGTACTATAAAAAGAGGTTATATGAAAAGTGTTTTCAGAGCAAAGAGCAGCAGAAGACTAAACATTTGGGGATGTTGCATAAAGTTTCAGAGACAAGATCACATTTAAACTGCATTTTGAAAAATGAATGAGTGAAATTTTTCTAGATGAAAGCAAAGACTCTTTCTTGTAGAGATTTGCTGATATAAAAAGCAGTGAATGTTGTGAAGTAACTAAAAGACAGTTCAGTCTCTCCAAACCAATGGATGTGACTCTGTGGATATTAGATGAAGCTGGAAAGGGAATTTGAGCTCTGTTAGATTGGAACTGTTATAAACCAAGCATGGGTATATAAGACTTCACTTAAAAATGTGAAGTAGGGCCGACCCCGTAGCTCACTCGGGAGAGTGCGGCGCTGGGAGCACAGTGGCACTCCCGCCGCGGGTTCGGATCCTATATAGGGATGGCCCGTGCGCTCACTGGCTGAGTGCAGTGTGGGCGACACCAAGCCAAGGGTTGTGATCCCCTTACCGGTCAAAAAAAAAAATGTGAAGTAATCCATAATAACATAAATAAATAAATGGGGGAGAAGAGAAAAATATCCCATGCAAAAAAATTCCAAAAAAGAATTTATGTAGATGCCCCATCCTCAAGGAGTTAGAGGTTTAACTCACCACTTCTTACGTTAGAGATGTGTACAGTGACTCCATTCAAAGAGCATAGCATGGAAAGGTGAAAAGATAATAACTTTAGAACACAGGAAGCTGACAAACTCTACCTCAGCCATGTGATTAAAGTCAACATCAACAGTGATAAGCCATGTTGATAGTATGTAACCCTGAGATGATGTGATGAAAATGGCACTTCACTCTGTGATCTTCCTCATAACCATAACCCCAATTTAATTATAAAACACCAGATAAATCTCATTTCAGGGGTATTTTATAAAATATCTGACCAATACTCCTCAAAACTGTCGAAGTCTTCAAAAACAAGTCTAAAAAATTGTCACAGCAAACAGCAGCTTAAGGAGATATGTCAACTAACCATAATTTGGTACTCTGGATGAAACCCTGGAACAGAAAAAGTACACTAGATAAAGACTAAAAGAAAAATGTTTTTAAAAAATAAAGTATGGACTTTAATAATAATGTACGAATATTTGTTCATTAATTGTACCAAATGAACCACATTAATGTAAGATATTAACAATAGGGCAAACTGGGTGTCAGATTTATGGGAACTCTCTCTACAAGCTTTGTAAATTTTTTAAAATCTAAAATATATACACTGTATTTAAAAAATATGGATTAGTTTTTCACCTATTACAATCAGATCAGGAAAAGGTATCTGTTTGAATAAATAGTTAAAACAGTTCGTTATGTAGATCTAGCCTCAAATTAAGCAAATGTAAGACATCCATAATCTTCTATGATTACATTTCTCTCATATTCATTTTTAAAAATACAAATCCACCCTCTACAGGCTATCTAAAGTCTCTGTTAATGATATGTAGCTTTAGCAATTTTTCATATCATCTCTCTACTTAGTGTAATATCTAAGAGGAAGCAGATTAAAACAGAGAATGTCAGCAAATGACATTCTAGGGTCACACAGTTAAAATCTGGATATATAAAAACCAAAAGTCAGATTTTCTGACAATTGGTCTATAAAATAACCATGGGACAGGTGGCTTCATAATTTTGGCTACTTCCATAGGTGACATAGATTATCACACACATTCTCAATAAGTGAGAAGGATTGCAGACTCACTTGTTAGTTTTCTGTGGATAACAAACATATCCTATGTTTTGGATATGGTTTCAAAATCAAATTATTTTCTTCTATTGTCTCCATAAATCATTAGAATATTCCAAAATTTTAATATTTCAGACTGGCATTTTCACCTGGTAGTAGCATAAAATTCTTTGATAGATCATGTCTGTTACCTAGAAGATGTAAAGGAAGAAAATATCACTATACTAGAACTGCATCCTATCATTGTGCACTGTATAAATGTACCCAAATATCACATTGTTTCCCATAAATATACACAATTATCATGGGTCAATTAAGAAAAAATAAATTTTAAAAAAAAGCAGTAGAGAGTAGAATAGTGCTTACCAGAGGCAGGGAAGGGGTGGGGGCAGAGGGAGATGGGGAGAGGTAGGTAAATGGGTACAAAGTTGCAGTTAGATAACACGAATAAGTTCCGGTGCTTTAGGCTGACAATAGCTAATAATATTGTATGGTCTACTTCAAGATAGCCAGAAAAGAGGGTCTTGAATGACATAACCACAAAGAAGTGATAAATATTTAGGTGATAGATATGCTAACAATTCTGATGGATCATTATACAATATATGCATTATTGAAACAACAAATTGTACCCCACGAAAATGTACAATAAAATTAATTAATTAAGAGTAAATAAATAGAATACAACTGCATCCTAGAAACTTAATTAACTTTTGGCCTATTTTTCCTTTAAGAAATGAAACAAAATAAAACATTTTATAGTGAACTAGCACACACAGAAAATATAAACATTCACATTAACATATTATCATAATTACCAATATGAAACAACTACTCAGGTTAAAAAGTTTAGAATATTGGGCCAAGCCCGGGGCGCACTCGGGAGAGTGTGGCGCTGGGAGCGCAGCAACGCTCCCACCACGGGTTCGGGTCCTATATAGGAACAGCCGGTGCACTCACTGGCTGAGTACCGGTCACAAAAAAGACAAAAAAAAAAAAAGTTTAGAATATCACCTGCATCACAGAATTCCTCAGCATACCTCTTCCCACTCACAAAGCTCTCCCTCTCAAAAATAATTACCATCTTGAATTTAATGTCGATCAATTCTTTGCTTTTTTAAATAGTTACATTAGTGTCTCTAAGAGTAAGACTTAGCATTTTTGCATTAAGTATTGTGCCTGTTTTTTTCCTTCTAATTCTTCCAAAAAAGCATTATATCTTTGGGATTTATCCATATTGTTGTGTACACCTGTAGTTTATTATTTTAATTGCTGTACAGTATTCTATTATATGGAAATATCACAATTTACTTAATAATTTTACTCTTCAAGGACATATGTGTTGTTTACAATTGAGGATTAATATATGTAATCTATTTATTCTTGTGCATGCTTTTTGTGCATATGTTCATTTTTGTCTCTTGATTACATCCCTAGAAGTAGAATTGCTGAGTTACAGATATGCATACAGTAGATATCAAACTATTTTCCAAAATGGTTGTACTTATTTACAGTAACATCAGCACTGTTCATGAGAATTTCCACTGATCTGTATCTTTGCTAACATTTATTATCAGTCTTTTTTTACTTAGCCGATCCGATTGATGTATACTATTATCACACATAATTTTAATTTGCATTTCCCTAATTGTGAGGTTGAACACATTTTTATTTGGCTATTTAGATATTATCTTTGTGAATTGGCTTTTCATTCCTTTACCCATTTTTCTCCTGTAAGTCTTCTCATTGAATTGTAGGAATTCTGGATAAGAGTACTTCGACAGTTCTATACACGGCAAATATTTTTTCTCATTACATGATTTGCATTTAGTCAAATTCATCGATCTTCTAATTTACCAATCTTCTCTTTGTTTGTGCTTTATGTGTTTTGCTTCAAAATCTTTTTCTGTCACTGTAAGGTCATGGAAATATTCTTCATTCATCTAAAAACTTTGTTGTTTTGCCTTTAACAATTGGAATTGATTTTTGTATATAGTGAGAGAGAAGAATCGAGTTTCATTTTGTTCCAGGTGGATATCCAATTATTCCAGCATTTTTATTGAAAAATTAGTTTCTTCTATACTGCTATGCATTCCAACTTTTGTCATAAATCAAGTGTCCATATGGGCATAAATCTGATTGGTAGGTGAGGAGGTCTGTCTTCTGTTCTCTTATTGTTTTTTTCTCTCATTGTAAGCATATCATGCTGTCTTAATTTTATAATTTTTATTTAGGCTTGATACCTATTAAAATAATCTCCCCACATTTTTTCTTCCTCACTTTGTCTACATATTATATATATAAATCATATATATGTATATCTATGATATATTCATATATATGATATATTCATATATATCAAACATGTATTTTAAAATAATCTTATTATGTTCCATAAAAATTTATATTAGGAATTTAATCAAGGCAATCACTGTGGAGAAAACTGATACAATTTAATGTCTTTCAATCTAAGAAAAATATATATTTCTCTATTATTTAGGTTTTATTTGATTTTTCTCAAAATTGTTTTGAATTGCGAAGACAGTGGAGAAAAAATTCTTATAATCATTCAAGTAGGAAAAACACTTTAGCTATAAAAGGCTTCATCTTTCTGTTGAAAAATATGACATGTCCAAAGAAAACAGAGCACTATAAATTTTAGGGAAAACATATTGTAACATGAAGGTTTTTACCTATGAAGTTGTTATTCATGTGAGAAAATACAATATTCATGAACATTTAATGCCCTGAAAGGATTACTCATATTTCATTTAAGAAAATTTCTTGTGGATATATTCTAGCTGATAGAAATAGAAATCAAAATCAAGAACTCAGGAAAAAGAAAGGCAAAGTGAAAAAGAACTAATATTGAACTTGAAACCAATTATACATGTCAATTTTGGTACAAATAATTGCTGAAAATACAATTTGAAAAATAAAAGGCAAGGTCCTGAGAATAATTCTTGAGATGTAATATTCTTGTGGTAAAACAATGATCATTTTAATAATAAATCATATCTAATTAATGTCTCCTCTAAGAAGTATTGTAGGTAAAGGGGAAAGACATAAGTAAAGGCAAACAAAATTTTCCCCTTGTGTATGCATAAACTAATCATTTTTAGCTTTTACTAACCATGATGATTAAGAAACTAGAGACTTCAGAATATCTTTGGAAATTTTGAAATCAATCACATTTACTTAAAAATGATTTCAGAAATAAATACTAACAAAACACAATCTCCTATGATGTGATGAGCCCAGTAAGGGTTTGTGATAAAGTACAAAATATGATATAGTTCTTCATTCTTAAGAGGAATATAATGTAATAGTGAAAACACATAATTAAATGATTAGTGTCTTTCTGCAATAATTTATATTGTCTAACAGAATTGTCTAACTTCTCTAGCAGAACAATGATAATTATCAATCATTATTCTCCTTGAGTATAAAGAGAATGCTTCTGATTTCAGTCTTAAAGAAGACTGATGCTGATGCTTAGTTTGAGATATAAATATGAACACTAAGTTTTGAAAAACTAAAAAATTATGTATTTATTCTTAGTCTAACAAGGTGTCTTCTTCCATTGAGGTACTAAATTTTGCTAAATAATTTTTTCACATGCTTTTATAAATTTTTGATTATTTGATATGGTCATTGCATTCACAGATATTCTAATATTGAATCACCCCACCACTGCCAAAACAATCCCACATAGCTTTCGGTGTTTTTTTAACGGACTGCAGATTTCAACTACTAATATTTTGAGATTTTTACATAAATATTTATACATGTGATTTATCATTTGTGTTATATTTGTTAGGAGTTTTATAAAACAGTATTATGCAAGGTTTATAAAAAAAATTTTTCATCTTAAAAATAAAAATTCAGCATATAAAATGCTTTTGCCTGTCATTTTCACAGAGAGGGGAGTTACTTTTAGATAACTTCCTCACTTTCTTACCTGGATATTTGTCTTTCTAGCTTTTCTCTGTTTTAAAGTCAAACATAGTAATTTATAGCTTCCTAGGGATAGTATTCACAGTGTGAAGAGCTGTGGGTTGACAGTGTAAGAGATAAGCAGAAGCAAATATGTCCAACTGGATAAGGTAAGGATGTGAACTCAGAAATTAACACATAACCTAAGGGTATAGATTTTTTAACACTATGAAGCTAAGAATCACAATAATAGTTAATACTTTTACATACTTAGAGCTACTTTTATGTACCAGGAACAATTCTAAGTATGGTAGCCATTTATGGTTGTTCAGGCAGTATACTGCACAATTCCAGGGGTACCATTTACATTGTGATCTAGGTAAGTGATGCTCCTGGAATTGTTTAGCACAGAGTCTGAGTGTCAAACACTTAAGCACTTTGTATATTAACATATGCAATCTTCAGAACAATCCTAAAATGTCAGTACTATTCATATCCCATTTTAGAGATACAGAAAAAGAAACAAAGAAAGATTAAGTACCTTGCCAAAGATCCTACAGCTGCAAAGGATAGAGCCAGGCTTCAGTCCAGTTCCAGACCACTTCACTACCACATGGAAAATAAAGTTTTGTTGAATTAAACTAATCTGTACAGAATTAAAAATAAAATTTTTTGTAGGTGAAGACAAAAGTAAGAAGTCAGTTCAGGGCAGGGTGATGGGAAAGACTCAGTGAAAGAGGTCATAAAAACTGTCTTGAAGGGATGAGTAGAATTATAATAGGTGAAGAGGTGGGAGGAGCTCTTCAGATGGTGGGAATAGTGTAAACAAGGTATGTCCACATCTACTTTTACCTATAAGATGGCATGTGACCAAAAAGATATGTGCAAACCAAAATTAGGGGATTATTGCAATCTAGTGGTAAATGAGTAAACTTGGGAGCATTGGATATATGTGTAGAGAAAGTGAAGGAAAATGGTCAGGGCCCCTCAGATGTTCAGAATCTTGCCTAGCATTTGATGTAACTGCACATGTGCTCAGGTGTTCCTTGGTTATTGTCTAATGTAATTGTGCATGTACACCCAGGTGTCCTTGGTTATGGACTTAAGTATAAAGGATGAGTGCTCTGGTCTACAGTGCACCCCCCCCCCCAGGGATACCCCCGGTTGGGGTAGGGGAGGCCTGCAGGGAGGCCACTACTGCTGCTGAAGGCTTTTGCTGCCAGGGCCTCCAGGACCCTCCAGGCGGCGGCGGCAGCGGCGGCGGCTAACTGAACTCGTGTCATCTGCCAGTGGCTCCTGAGACCTTTCCAAATTACCTAGCGTGGACCTGCGTGTGAGGGGTCTGGTGACCCAGTCTGTACAATGGGTTTGAAGGGTCTGAGCCCTAGCCCTGACAATACAAATGGAAACTTAGTATAACTAAAATAATGAACGTTTGGCTTTAGCGTAGCTATGGCTGTAACCCAACAATTGGGGTAGTCGCATAGCTTTACAATATGAAAGTAATTTGTAAGGCTTTATTAATCTCAAAGAAAATAGGAACATAGTGTGGGTATTAGGAACACTGAAGTACTTGTGATGAATTTTGCTGTTGTATGAACAGTTGACTAGGAGGACTAGAAAAGAGATCCATCTGCAAAGTAGCTCTAGTCTCACTGTGGCCCATCAGTTCCAATAGGGGAAAAAGAAGGCTCTCATGGGAATTACAAATACAATGTGGCAAACTGATAATGCTATCATTTAAAAAGAAAAGTAGTCTTTTAGAAGAGGCATGAACCATGTGCAATCATTTTTAATGTTCTCAGCTGAACTTTATACAGTATGGTAACCACATTCTTCAAGTGATAAAGTTCTGAAAAGGAAGTCTTATTCTCTAAAATAGACAGGCATATATAAACACTGGCACTGCACTGATATGAATGAACAATGCTAAATGCAGAAGAGACGGTGGCAATATCTTGGCCCTAAAATCCCCAGTATGTTCTGTATCTTGGCTTTTGATCCAGAGCTGCATTGCCATAGACCACCTGTTTCAGGGGAACTCTAAAACCAGGTGAAATGAGAGAACAGCAAGGTTGAAAGCTTGTATAATATCCATTTCTTTCATAATTTATGACAAAATAAACTGAAAATGCCTGTGATCTGAACAAAGTAATTGAAACTTCATAGCTCGGAATATACGAAGCTCTCTAGGATTTTTTAAAAATATGGACAATAACAGGTATAAAGAAGGAAATAAGAGTTTCACTCAGTTCTATGGTATTTTTATGTTCCCTAAGGTGTTATCTACAAGTCTTTATAACCCATGTTACACATAAGCGAGCAAATTCATCCTGACTTTTCAAAAGACAGGATGAATTTATGTGAAATATATATATTATGTATGTAATACATATATTTTTTTCCAACTCACTTCTGGTTCCAAATTTTCACTTCCACTGACATGTCAACGTCCAATGTCATTCCATATCTTTCTTTCAGGCATCTTAGTCTTTGCCATGCTACATTGCGTTGTACATTGTTTCCTTTAACACCCAAAGTATCACAGTCTAAAGACTGTGTAGGTAATAGATTTAACTGAGAGCTTAGGCACAGAATGCATGTAAATTACAGCATGTGTGGCACAAAAATTTTCCAGCTCATTCTCACACATCCATGATATTGGATAGCTTTCCACCGTGGAAAAAATTCGGAAGTCTTTTTTCCACAACAACCTTCAACTTCCTGCCATTGAGATCTCCTTCCTTCATTATCCTCCACTTTATACCTCCTCTTTAACATAGCTCATTTACTACTATCTCCATGAAATTACATTAGGCTCACCTGGATAATCCAGGATAGCCTCCCTGTTTTAAGGTGTTTTAAATAGCAACATTAATTCCCCTTGCAATCTTAATTCCCCTTTACCGTGTAGCCTAATGTACAAGAGCTACTATTCTACCTACTACAATGGTTATACTTTTTGTATGTTGTTGGATAGTTTACTAATATTTTGCTGAAGATTTTTGCATCTGTATTCATAAATGTTATTGGTCTGTAGTTTTCTTGTGATGTCATCTGTTTTTCCCAGTTTTTTTTAGGTGGCAGACTAAGTTATTGATTTGAGACTTTTATTCTTTTTAGATACATGTGTTTAATGCTATAAATTTGCCTCTTAGCACTGCTTTGGCTGCATCTCATAAATTTTCGTGATGTATTTTTGTTTTCATTCATCTCGAAGTAATTTCTAATGTCTTCTTCTTTGTCCATGGTTATATAAGAGAATGTTGTTTATTCACCGCATATTTGTGAATTTTCTAAATTTCCTTCTGTTTTTGATTTCTAATTTCAATCCATTGTTGTTAGAGAATATGCTTTGTATTATTTTAATCCTTTTCATTCACTGAGTTTTGTTTTGTTTTTTTTATTGCCTAACATGTAGTTTATCCTAGAGAATATTCCATGTGCACTTCAGAAGAAAATTATGCTGTTGTTGGGTAGAATGTTCTATAGATGTCTATTAGGTCTAGTTGGTTTACACTGTTATATGAGTCTTTTAACCCTTTGTTGATCTTCTAACTGTTCTCTCCTGAAAGTGGAGTATTTAAGTCTCCAACTATTATTGTTGAATTGTCTATTTTACCTTCAATTCTGCTAGTTTTTTGCATCAGGTATTTTGGGACTTTATTAGTTAGTTGCATATATGTTCATAACTCTTATATCTCCTTGATGAATTGACACTTTTATCACTTGAAAGAGTCTTGAATTGTCTCTAGTAATATATGTGTCTTAATATCTATTTTGATGAATATTAGGATAGACACTAGAGCTTTTTTTGTTGTTACTGTTTGAATAGTACATCTTTTATAATTATTTTAGTTTCAGCCTGTTTGTGTCTTTAAATCAAAAGTGTGTCTCTTATAAACAACAGATAATTGGAGCATGGTCATTTATTTATTCTGCCAATATTTCCCTTTTGAAAATAATCTATTTACATTTAATGTAATTACTGGTCTTGTCAATATACATCTCCCATTTTGCTATTTATTTTCTACATGTGTCATGTCTTTTTTGTTCTTCTATCACTCCATTACTACCTTCTTTTATGTTAAATATATTTTTCTAGCATATTATTTTAGTTTCTTTTTTACTTTTTTCTCATCTTTTTAAAAAGATATTTATTTATTTTTATTCTAACTAATGTTTTGTTTTTTTTTTTTCCGTGACCGGCGCTCAGCCAGGGAGTGCACCGCTCATCCTTATATAGGATCTGAACCCGCGGCGGTGGGAGCGTCGCCGCGCTGCTAGCGCAGCACGCTACCGAGTGCGCCACGGGCTCAGCCCTCTAACTAATGTTTTTATTGAAACATAATTTATTATTCATATTTGTGGGGTACAGAGTTGACTATCAATATTTGCATGCAATATGTAAAGATCAAATCAGGATAATTAGCATATTCATCATTACAAGATGTAATCATTCTTTGTGTCCATTAACCAATTTCTCTAACTAACGTTTGACAACATGGTTGTGAAATTTTATGCAATTTTTCAAAAAGGATTCTTGAAATCTAAGATGCCAACACTAAAGAAATTAAAAATAATGCATAATTTACCTTGTATGTTAATTTAATAATGCTTTTGAGGTGTGGATGATGAGAAAAGGGGCACTAAAACATCATAAAGGACAAATCTTGTTTGGGGAGCAGGATGGAGGTAATAGTTGCTGTTTAATTTTTGACATTGTTAGAAACATAATTTTAAATATGTTTGTTACACTTTTACTTTAAAAAACACTAGCAGAAAAACATATAACATTATCCAAAAAAGGAGGGGAAAAAAGATCAAGCGACAAAACTCAGCAAAGCAAAAAAAGGAAAACACACAAAGTGAAAGAAACAGAAAACATAACATGAGATGTCAAAACAAGACTTATTATTAACAACTGTAAACATTGTAATGAATAAATTCTCCTATTAAAATAAAGATTCTTGGGTTGAATAAAAAAGAAAAATCAAGCTCTATTCTTGTTCGTTATTTACTGCTGAGTAATAATCCACCCCCAAATTTAGTGGCTTACAAGAACAATGAATTGTTATTTCTTTTTTTAAAATAATATAGAAACATATTATGATGAATTCTTGAAAACAAAATTGTTCTTAAATATCTGATTTAGAAAACTCAAGACAGTCATAAGAGAAGAGATGCAGAAAAGAAATAAAATTAAATTAAAAACTTAGACCATAATGAGAAATGAGTTTTGAGCTTGATTTTAATCTCCCATAACAAAATCTTTCGAAGAAAATGAATGATGGTTATGTATTAAACAAGTTACAGAATATATATAAAGATTATTATACTCTAAAAGAATTATGCAAAGTTAATGTTTGATTAAAATGCTTATATCAATGGTGCTTTGTAGACTGCTTAATAGTGTTTTTTTTCAATTCTTTTGAAATATCAACAAAATTTGCAAACCTCTATGTAGGCTGACCAAGAAAAAAAAGAAGTCAGAAATTACTAAACTCAGAAATAAAGTCAGGGCAAGGTAGAGCACTTGCTTCTTCTATTATGCTGGAGTGGTCTTTCAGAAGAGAGACATCCTCTTCTTTTTCCAGTTTCTGTTGGTGGCTATCCTTGTGTCACTGCCATCAAGTGTCTGGAAGGCTACCTGCACAATAGTTGTGGCTACTTCTGTGATGCTGACTGAGCTGCATTTGTGGCTATGGCAGTGGCTGTGGTAGTGATGGACCACCCATGAGAAAGAGGTGTTTTTGGTGTGCTCCTTGCCTGTTTTCAATTGGGGAATCAGCATCCCCTAAGGAAATTCATTTACTTTTAATTGAAACATATTGATTGTACATATTTATGGGGTACAGAATTCAATACATGTGTACAGTGTATGATCATCAAATCAGGGTAGTTAGCATATACATCATTGCAAAAATTATTTCTCTGTGGTGAGAACAGTTACACTCCTTTTCTTTTACTCTATTTTTTGAGTTATTCTGTTAGTGATTGCTTTTCCATTTAAAATTAACTTCTTGGTTTTCAAGATGGCGGCGGCTGCGGCAGCTGGCGCGGAGTAGCTGAGGTGGAAAAGGTGGCCACTGGGCCTCAGGCAGCTGGGAAACTTGTGGACCTTCCTCTTGCCATCTCTTAAGGGAGGACTGCTGCTGCTGGCCGGTCGTGGGGGGTGACCGCCACTTTACCCCCGGCAGGAAAGGCTGCCTCATTTACAGGCAACAGCTTTGAAGTGTGGAGCAGGAAAAGAACTGTTTCTTAGCTGCAAAACCGAGTCTCGAAACAGGGAACACGGCGCCAGGGCTGCTGTGGATGCAGACAGGACCCCGGAGGCCGGGGCCGCGCTGAAGGCGGCCAGCTGCTCTATTCAGGATTCGAGGTTTCAGGCCGGCATTAAAGAAGATTCCTGGGAGCGCCCGAGCCGCGCCGCGACTGAACAGCCCGAGGCGGCAGCAGCGGAGAACTGGGAAAGGCGGAAAACCAGAGACAGAGCGAGCGCCCAACCTGGCACAGCACTGTGAGTGACCCCTGGCACAGCTCTGTTCGGGGGGGTGGATGCCCACGCGGCTCCCGCCTGCACCACCAGGCCACTCACCGCCCCAGTGCTGCCTCCATTTTCCCAGGTGCGGGCAGCCCCGCCCAGCTCGGCCATCACTGAGCCCTCCCACTTGCTTGGCCTGGTGCAGGGCTTTCCAGAGCCTGCAGACCGGCCTCCGCTCCCACTCCCTCCGTGGTTCTCTGGCGGAGCTGGTGGCAGGGGGCGTCCCCAGCCAGTGTCAGGAGGGCAAGGAAGTACAGGTGGGCCGACTGTCACTCCACCACACCCTGGACTCCGGCCCCAGGTAAACTCCCTGTTACTGGGAGGCAGATACCATCTCTGCGGCCACCAGTTTGGAAAAAAGCCTAACGAATTTCTGGTTGGGAATAGTGTGGTAGGAGAGTTCCCAGGTCCGCTTGAACCTGCCGGAGACCAGACTGCAGGTGGGCGCTAGACTCGGTTTATACTGGGGAGATACAAAGGTGAACAAGACCCGAGAAAGATCTACATAGTGCTACAAAGGTACCCAGAGAGACTGGTCATCTGTGCCTAGCAGAAACCTGGTAGACTTCCTGGGCGAGGCGGTGCCGAGCAGGGTCTTGAAGGCCCAGCTGATAGACGAGGGGTGCAGAAGACACGCCCCAGCCCAGCACAGTGCACACAGAGTGGGGAGACGTGCAGCCAGGGAGACGGAGACTCGACCGAAACCACACACCCGGTGGGGTCGCCACTGCACGATCTAACAGCCTGGGCCAGAGCACACGGAACAGGGAGAAGTCCTGCACAGGAAGTGAAAGCTCAACAAAGATCACACACCCTGTGGTACGTGATCCACCAGCCCAGCAGAGTCCAAGCTGACCAGAAAGGTGGCTCCCCGGAGAGCCCAAGACCCGAGGCAACCACACACACAAGACACTAGAGGCCAACTGAGCAGTCACGGAGGGAGCCATACGAAATTGGCAACCACAGCAACATCCTAGTTAGTCATTAGTCTCAAACCGGTGGACTGTGAAACCCCCTGCCACAATGAATAAACACCAAAAAAAAGATACCAGAAATACAAAAAATCAAGAAAGTACACCACCAAAAGTTAATAAATCTCAAACTCTAGATCCTATAGAACAAGAAGCCCTTGAAATAACTGACAAGGAATTTCGAGTGATAATTCTAAGGAAACTGAATGAGATACAAGAAAACTCAGCTAGACATCATGATGAAATGAGGAAAAGTATACAGGACCTGAAAGAGGAAATGTACAAGGAAATCAATGTCCTGAAAAAAAATGTAGCAGAACTTGCTGAACTGAAGAAGTTATTCAGCGAAATAAAAAACACAATGGAGAGTTTAACCAGCAGGCTTGTCGAAGTTGAAGAGAGAACCTCTGAACTTGAAGATGGGCTGTCTGAAATAACACAAGCAGACAAAAAGAAAGAAAAAAGAATCAAGGACATGGAAGAAAATCTGAGAGAGATATCAGACAACCTCAAGCGCTCAAATATCTGAGTCATGGGTATTCCAGAAGGGGAGGAAAATGGAGATTCCATTGAAAACATATTCAACAAAATAGTGGCAGAAAACTTCCCAGGTATAGGAAAAATCACAGATCTTCAGATCCAGGAAGCTCAACGATCTCCAAACGTATTCAACCCAAAAAGGCCTTCTCCAAGACATGTCATAGTCAAATTGGCAAAACTCAGAGACAAAGAGAGAATCTTAAAAGCTGCAAGAGAGAAGCGTCAAATCACCTATAAGGGAGCCCCAATCAGGTTAACATCAGACTTTTCATAACAAACCCTAAAAGCTAGAAAGGAATGGGATGATATTTTCAAAATACTAAAAGACAAAGATTGCCAGCCAAGAATACTCTACCCTGCAAGGCTATCCTTCCGAAATGAGGGGCAAATAGTATATTTCTCAGACAAACAAAAACTGCGGGAGTTCACTATGACACGACCACCATTAAAAGAAATCCTCAAGGGAGTACTGGGTTTGGTTCCTGAAAAATAGCTACCACTGCCATAAAAACCCAAGAAAAATCTAAACCCACTAGTACAATTAAAATGGCATTCATGAAGAGAAAACAAGCTAACAAAAACACTATCTACAAACTAAGGAACCAACAAACAAAGAAAACAAACAATAAATCAGAAAGCAAGGAACAAAAGACACCTAAGACAACCAAACAACCAATAAAATGCTAGGAATAAATCAACACCTTTCAATAACAACTCTTAATGTAAAAGGCTTAAATTCCCCAATTAAAAGACACAGACTGGCTGACTGGATCAAAAAGCAGGACCCAACTATATGCTGCCTACAAGAGACCCACCTCACCCATAAAGATTCACACAGACTAAGAGTGAAAGGATGGAAAGAGATTTACCATGCAAACAGAAAAGAAAAACGAGGTGGAGTAGCTATTCTTATATCTGACAAAATAGACTTTAAACTAAAAACCATAAAAAGAGACAATGAGGGACACTACTTAATGATAAAAGGACTGATCCATCAAGAAGACATAACAATTATAAATATGTACGCACCCAATGTTGGAGCAGCCAGATTTATAAAACAAACTCTGTTAGACCTAAAGAAGAAAATAAACACTAATACCATAATAGCAGGGGACCTGAACACCCCACTGTCAATATTAGACAGATCATCTAGGCAAAGAATCAGTAGAGAAACACAAGATCTAAACAAGACTCTAGACCAATTGGAATTGGCAGATATCTACAGAACATTCCACCCAACAACCTCAGAATATTCATTTTTCTCATCAGCACAAGGATCATTCTCCAGGATAGATCACATATTAGGTCACAAATCAAGTCTCAATAAATTCAAAAAAATTGGAATTATCCCATGTATCTTCTCAGACCACAATGGATTAAAACTAGAAATTAATAACAAATGAAACTCTGGAAACTATATAAACACATGGAAATTAAACAGCATTCTACTTAATGACATATGGGTCCAAGAAGAAATCAAGCAGGAAATCAAAAAATTTATTGAAACTAATGAAAACAATGATACATCATACCAAAACCTGTGGGATACTGCAAAAGCAGTATTGAGGGGAAAATTTATTGCATTAAATGCTCACTTCAGAAGAATAGAAAGATGGCAAGTGAACAACCTAACACTTCACCTTAAAGAACTAGAAAAACAAGAACAATCCAAACCTAAAGTTAGCAGACGGAAAGAAATCATTAAGATCAGAGCAGAACTGAATGAAATTGAAAACCAAAAAACAATTCAAAAGATCAACGAATCAAAAAGTTGGTTTTTTGAAAAGATAAATAAAATTGACAAACCATTAGCATGGCTAACAAAAAAAAGAAGAGAGAAGACTCAAATAACAAAAATTAGAAATGAAAAAGGCGATATTACAACTGATTCATCTGAAATACAAGGAATCATTCGAGACTACTATAAACAACTATACGCCAACAAATTTGAAAATCTGGAGGAAATTGATAAATTTCTGGACACACACAAGCTCCCAAAACTAAACCGTGAAAACGTAGAAAATTTGAACAGACCAATAACAATAAAGGAGATTGAAGCTGTTATCAGAAGGCTCCCAACAAAGAAAAGCCCTGAGAGAATTATATTAAGTGAAACAAGTCAGGCACAGAAAGAGAAATACCACATGTTCTCACTTATTGTTGGGAGCTAAAAATTAATATATAAATTCACACACACACACACACACACACACACACACACACACACACAAACCGGGGGGGGGGGAAGAAGATATAACAACCACAATTACTTGAAGTTGATACGACAAGCAAACAGAAAGGACATTGTTGGGGGGGAGGGGGGAGGGAGAAGGGAGGGAGGTTTTGGTGATGGGGAGCAATAATCAGCCACAATATATATCGACAAAATAAAATTTAAAAAAATAAATAAATAAATAAATAAATAAATAAAATTAACTTCTTAATTTATAACAATCTAGTTCAGATTAATACCAACTTTAATACCAATTTTACTAGCTTACAAAAACTAGTATTATTTCCCTCCATCATTTCCCTCCTCTGTGTTGTTGTTATACAAATTGTTTCTTTATACATTGCATGCTCATCAACACAGATTTTATAATCATTGCTTTATAAAGTTTTCTTTTAAATCAGGTAGGATAAAAAAAGAGCTACAAATAAAAAGTACATTAACATCGGCTTTTATATTTAACTACGTACTTGTATTTACTAGTGATCTTTACTTCTTTAGTCGGAACTGAGTTACGCTACAGAGTCCTTTCATTTTAGCCTGTAAAACTTCCTTTACTATGTATTAAAAGTAGGTTTGCTAATGATAAATTCTCTCAAATTTAGTTTATAATGGACTGTCAATTTATCCTCCATTTTTGAAGGATAGTTTTACTGGATAAAAAACTCTTCATTGACAGGCTTTTTTTCCCCAGCCCTTAGAATATGCATTCCCACTACCTTCTCATCTCTATTGTTTCTGATGAGAAATAGCTATTAATCTTATTAAGGATCTCTTGTATTTGAGGAGTCACTTGTTGCTTGTTGTTTCCAAGATTCTTCTGTTTTTCTGCCTTTGGTTATGATATATTTAGATGTGGTTCTCTTCAAGTTTATCTCACTTGGAATTAATTTTTCATCAAATTTTGGAAGATATTAAACATGATTACTTCAAATATTCTTTTTATTTTTCCTTTCTCACTCTCCCCCACATCTGGGAATCATATTGTGCATATGTTGATATTTCTGATGGTATCCCACAGATCTCTGAGGCTCTGTTCATTTTTTTTCATTTCATTCTCTTTTCCCTCTGTTCCTCCAAGAAGGTTCTTTCTTCTGCCAATTTAAATCTGCTGTTGAGCTCCTCTAGCAAATTTTTCATTCCAATTATTTTACTATTTATGCCAGAATTTCTATTTAGTCCTTTTTTATATTTCTGCCTCTTTCTTGATATTCTCTTTTTGGTAAGAAATTATTATTATACTTTAATTCTTTAGATATCATTTTCATTAGTTCTTTGAACATATTTGAAATAGCTAAATTAAAGTCTTTGTCTAGTAAATTCTCATTTGGGCTTCTCCAGTGACAATTTCCACATAGATTTCATAAAATTGACTTCTTTTTTCCTCTCTAGGAACAATACTTTCTTGTTTCTTTTTAGAATTATTTTTTGAAAAATGATCATTTTAAGCAATGTAATGTGACAACTTTGCAAGCTAATTCCTCCCTTCTTCCCAGAGTATTTTGTTCTTGCCATTTGTTCATATGGCTGCTGCTGTTTGTTTGTTTAGTGACTTTTCTGAACTAAATTTATAAAATCTGTGTTCTTTGTAGTGTGGGGCTTCTGAAGTCTCTGCTCAGTTATCTTAGTGGTCAATTTATGATTGAACATAAACTTTCTTTAATGCCTGTAGCCAGTAAGTTCCCAGATTTTACCAAAGGACTCTGTGTATCTGTGGGGGCTTGACCTCAACATTTAGCCTGGCAATTTAAAACTCTGCCTTAGCCTTCACTTCCTACTTATGCAGAAATTCAAGGTCAGCCAGCCAGAAATGAGAGTTAAGGGCTTTAACCAGTATTTCCTGAGTATGCATAACCCTATGCAAGAACATGGCTCTATGCATATGACATGCCTTCTAGATTCCTAGGAAAACACCAGCACTTTTCAAAGCTCTTACTGACATATCCAATAAGTGTTTCCTTTCGAGTTTTTTGGTCAGTTTTTTTCACCCCAATTGTCATTCCTCAGGCAATTGCCACTAATTGTTTCAACAAATATCCCTGGGCAAAAGTCTGTTCACACTGGAAAACATCTGACTCAGGTCAAATAAACACAAGACTTCTCAGTGGGATTTTCCAGAGAACTTCCAGAAAATAATAAAAGTTAGCTAAAAATGGGGCTTTTTACTAGTTCCAGTCCCATACACATTCACCAGTGGCTGCTAGACTGCTGATTTTCAGCATGATTATAAGGATGTAGGTAAGAAGAAGAAGATGGGGATAGGATAAGTTAAAATAACACAAAACTTATTGTTCTTACTGAGATTAAATCATTTTTCTGGAATAAATGCTCACAAGATTGTTGAAAGCCTTTGTTTGTGAAAACATTGATTTTTTTTGTCAACTTTTTTCTGGGTTCTTATTGCCCTTTATGAAAGAGAGAATTTTTAAATGTTCTTATACCACCATTCACACTGATGTCACTAAATGTTTTCTATAGAGATACTAGATCCTGGTACTCTGTAGTATAAAATTTAATTTTAAGAATTTTTTAAAATGAAATTCTTATGAAAAGCATATAGAAATGTGAGCTTAATAATAGCATAACGAAGCATATTCATAGTTGGATAACTTAATATAACCAGTGAGTTAATTAATAAATTGCTTGAAAACTGGAGGGAGGTCTACATTTCTTCGGTTTTTGCTTTTATACAATTTAGCAGCATCTGAGCAATTTGGATAAATACATAGAAGACTTTTAAATCAAATGTTTAAAAGTAATTTTAGCTGAGGGACTTTATTTTTAAAATATTTGATAGGCTAAAATGCTGAGAAAAATAAATATAACAAGACCCAATATGAAGTCTTGTATTTGTCTCTTAAAAATTAGCTGTATATTTCATATCAGGAGAAGCAAATTTAATACCAATTTTTAATGGAGAAGAAAGAAGATAGAAAAAGATAGAAAGAAGAAAAGAAAACTAATAGTTTTAATTGACCACCGAAATCTATATTCTAATAATAGGAAAAGCTTATGGCTGCTGTGCACACACATACACACATAAGTGTTCTCAGAAACATTAATTGCTAATTAATTCAAATCATATTTGTTGATCACATGGTACATACAATCTAATCTGTTAGATACAGTAGACACAAAGATTTACGGAAAAAGTTCAGGCTTTGTCCTCAATAAGATCACCATCTAAAGAGATAAATGGAAACAAATTATAATAAAATGCAATAAGTGTTATATCACAGATAAGCACAAAGAGGTCAAGAAATACTCAAATAGCATGATTAACTCAGTTTGAAAGGAAAGGAAAAATAAGGTAAGTAAGTACACTTTAACTTGCACACAAAGGTTTGTAGACATTCCAGGGACTGGAAGTAACTTGGCTTGTACTGAGCATTTACTATGGGTTTGGTCTTGGAATAAAAAAAAATAATAGAACAGGCATTTTTTACCTTTGAAGACCACAATCTAGTGAGATGCACCTCCCCACACCCCAGCAGAAAGAACTCCTAGTCTTCTTTAAGTAAAAATTAACTGAAGGGTCTGAGTCAATTATTAAGTTAGCAAAAGCACCTCTGCAGAGGATTTCTACTAGTTTCACACTGGTGAACGTAAAACTTCAATTCAGTCTGTGACAAGTCCCATGGAAATATCCTCGGTATTATTCAGTAAGTGAGAGATGAACAAAAAAGATTAGAGTCATATAGAACTACTCATAAAACCTTAACAAGAAGCCAATACAGTCATGAGACTTTTAATTAAAGCTTTGAAAGTTGTTCTACCTCTACAGTGTGCTGGATTCTTCTGAACTTCTTATTACACAAGCAGTTTTTCACTGAATTGCTACAGCAACTTATAGCACTGAACGAGATTTATAATATCACAGATTGGATGGCAGATAATGGTGGCAGCTAAAGATAATAAATAATTATTGGTACCATCTGGACTCGTTGCAAAGAATCTTTTTAAAGAGTGCATTTCAGAGTCCTACAAAAATTGGATTTGTGCAAAGAAAACAAAAACGTTAAATTTAAATTAGAAGGGAGCAAAGATACTAATTAAGAATTCATGGGGGAATATATATCTAATTTAGAAGCAATTGACACAAAATTATTCATAAAACAGGGTGGTTTTTCAGATTAGCATCTACGTTGATTAAATAGAATAAATTCCCTCTTAATCTCTTTGTGTCAAAGATAGCAAATGCCACCTAATCTGAGCTACAGGAACATTCTGATAGTTTTTCCACTTTTCAACTGAGAAATCTTGTTACTATTAACATTGGTGCACATTAAATTTAATGTGAAAAATACAGTGATTGTATATGCATACAGGCTATTTATTCTATTCAGGTCTTTTTGCATCAGTGGAGAGTGAGTTAATCAAATAAAAATGTTAGTGGATGGCTTTATAAAGATATCAGGTTTAAAGATCCTTCTAAACCTATAATAGCATTTTTTTTTCTTGGTGCCTGGCTCTTTCCTGAGGAGGGAGAAAGGACAACCCAGAATGTCTATACATATTTCTATAGAGATTTCTCATAGAACTAGCTCACGGGAAGGAATTCCAAGAAAAAAGTTTCAAGGGAGGTCATCACATAAAGTGCACAGAAATATTTGCCTAGTGCCTGCAAAATACAACACACACAGTGTTTCACATACACCTTATTTTATTTGACTACCAACAAATGCTCGAAGAGGATGTTAACATCTCCATTTTCCAGATAAGGAAACTGATTTGCCCCAACTCAGATCTGTCTATACTATTTGTACAATAGCATGAAGTGAATGAAAAGCTAGAGAAGTAGTTAATAAATCTACAGCTGAAAATAGATCTAGAGCAGACTGGAAGCTGCAGAGGTGCAAATCAACATAGAACAATCAGGACATGTAATACTGTGTGGGTAAAGGTAAGCTTCAGAAGACTGGCTTTTTAGAGTTTCTTGGCATTCTCCAAGTAGCATGACCTTAAAATGGAAGGATCATGCTAAATAGTTGCCATTATTGTATGTTGACGAATTTATCTAATAATTTTTTGTTTGTTTACCTCTCTGAGAAGCTGCAGCAATTCAGTAAATAAATACTTTCACTGCAATAGTTTGAATAGAAAATGTCATCTGAAGAAACAGCTACTTTCACTTTTTAGTATAATAAAATAACTTTGCTATTTTTCTAGCTATTGACCATACTATTGTTCCTATGTGTTTAAAACCAATAACTTATTTGCCCATGCTAACTTACCAAAATATTTTTCATTCACAGTTCACTTCAGATTATTGAGCATGAACTGAAGTTACATTTGTCATGAGCAAGAAAGCAGTGCTGAAGAAACTAGCAGAACTGCTTGTCAGTTTGATGACTAACATAGGAGTGTTTCACCTAGAATATAAAGTCAAAAATATGCCTAGCTCTGATTTCTCATAATTTACTTATGTGCAGATAAAACTCAAGTGTGTGTGTATCCAACCCAAATTCTCACCGGAAGTTTAGACAATTGCTTATTGAGCATTATCTCTTAATGTCCTATAAGAATCACAATCTCATGCACTAAAACCTGAATTGATTTTTTTCCCTTTTTTCCTGTCTGACCCTACTGCAAACCCTCTGCCCTCTTAGTGACTAACACCAGTAACAGCATGAGTATGAAATTTATCCTGGACTACACCGCTCTCTCTCCCTGAGCCCTGCAATTCCAACCTGCTGTCCAGTTTATGCCAATCCCTTTTTGTAATGCCCAAATAATTCTTGAGTCTGTCTACTTCTCTCCATCTCCATTACTGCCCTAGCTTGGCCATTATCAATTTTTGGTGGACTTGTCAACAATCCCCTAACAGGCCTGCCCACTTAAAGTGATCTTTTAAAATGTTAATATGATTAGATTACTCTCATGCTAAACTCCTTTCTATAGTTTTCTGATAGAATTAACATAAAGAAAAAATAATCTTTCTAACATTGTGCCTCATCTCTCACAAACAACTCACAGATTTTTCAGCCACTGGGAACACATTTCAGTTTCTTGCCCCAAGTTCATCCTGTACCCCAGGCTGTCACCCATCTGTCCATTCTACTTGACAACACCACCCCACAGCTTGCTGGGCTATCTCTTACTGTCTTAACCTAGACATTGCTTTCTTCAACATGCTTTCCCTAACCTACATCCTCTTTTTTCACTGTCATCAGATTTTCTTAGCTATTCCTATAAAAGCAACTAGCCCTCCCCTTATCTTAGCAATGATTACATTATATCGTAATTCTTTGATTGTCTCTTCCACTAGATTATAACTTCCAGAAGGGGACAGGCAATGACTAAATTAGTCACTGTTCCATGTCTGCCACTCAGTTAATGTTTAATTAATATTTGCTGAATAATTCAATGGCAAGCCAGGCATAAAGGAATCTGATGACATCAGACCCTTTTCATATTTGGCTCGCTCCTCCTACAGAATTAAGTTTAAACTCTTTAGCATGAACTGAAAGACCCATTCAATTTGATTCCAACATTTCAGTATCATCTCCTATGATGTGCTCCAGTTATATAGCTTCAGTGGTCAGTTCAGAGTTCCCTGAATGATAGTTCCTATAAGTTTCTTACTTTTGCTCCTATCATCCCTAGTCTTGAAATATCCTTTCTTGCCTTTTAACCTTCTAAACCTACTCAGTTTTTAACGTGTAATTCAATTGCCATTGCTTCTCTGGAGCTTTTTCTAACCCCCTCAGAAAGACATAATCTTGTCTATACCCTCAGTATACCTCTTACAAACCTCTGAAAAAGTATTTCTCATTCATTCTGTGATTACATGTTTGTTTATGCATCTTATTTACCGGACATCTAAAGAAGAAATGCAACCCTCTCTGAAACGCCTCTGCCTCCACGATGCCCAGAACATGGTGGGTACTCAGTTAATTTCTGTTAATGAATAAACTCCCCACACACAATCATTCACTGTTTTCTTTGTTTTCTATTTTTATTTGTTTGCTTGTTTGTTTGTTTTTAACTTGCACTTGAGCTTTCAGTTCCCAACACCAATATTCTTATTGTATTGGTTCTCCAGATTTATGGTTATCTGAAGACTACAGAGTCAGCCCTCCATATCTGAGGGATCTACATTAGTAGATTCAACCAACTGTGGATTGAAAATATTCATTAAAAAATAATACAAAAAATACAAATAAAAACCAACATTGTATAGCAGCTATTTACATAGCATTTACATTTTATTAGATATTATAAGTAATTTAGGGGTGACAAAGTGTACAGGAAGAAATACTAGGTTATATACAAATACTATACCATTTTATATCAGGAACTGAGCATCCAATTCTAGTATTCTCAGAGTTCCTACAACCAATCTCTCATGGATACCCAGGGATGTCTCTATTAGGTTATCATGTGCACATTAAATTATCAACTCAACACTTGAAACCTGACAGAACACCAATATTCTAAAGACAATTAAAATGTTCCTCACCCATCTTCTGCAAACATATTATCTCAAGCTTAGTTTTAGTATTTTTTATTACCAGCCTTGTACTGAATACTAGATTTAATAATAGAATACACTATCAACTACCTAGCTTTCAACTCCATGAAAATTTAAGACTTGTCATTGGCATTTACCTTTTGTAGATCAGTAAGACAGATCTATGTCTCACTGGATTAATTTACCAAGATTCAAAGAAAATTACATTTTCTTCATTGTTCTTGTGTTAGTACTAATTATTATAAAATATGTTGCCAAAAGGTGGTAATTGAGATGGGAAAAACACCTTTGAAATGTGACTGTTGAATAAACATAATTACAATTTCCTCCACACAACTTTTTTTTTTTTTTGCATCTTTTTCTATATATATCATTAAATAGGTCATATGACTTTTTTAATACATGCCCTTCCCACCTTGATGATTTGATCAAAACTATCTTCTGAACTTTCATTTCTGGCCATGTCAGAATAACTGATTTTATCCTTACCTCGGGTTAAAAACAACTATGAAACAGGACAAAATATAAAAAAGAACTGTTTTCAGACATTGGACAGCAAGCAACTCAGGACTGTGATACTTGAGAGAAGTTCTGGAAACTCACACATAAGCCCCACCACCACAACCCCCAGCAGCACCACCACGTTCCTTCTGCTTTCTGCCATTTGTAAGACTGCTGTGAAAGTCACTGCAGTATCACCGAACTGAATCAGCAGAGACAAGGGTTCAGGGCTGTTGAAATAGCTGGAATTTGTGGCACAGGGCTCCGAACTGGAAAGAGAGCTTGCATGGGTGGCAGAAGTTTGTGTGAGGTTTCACCACAGTTCTCAATCAAGAGGTGAACTGCACATGCATGTAACGACACTCTGTAACACCAAGAATGAATACACCAAAGGTGGGAGCCGAACAGAAATTCTAGAAGCCCCACAGCACTGGGATATGTTAGAATTCTTCAAAGTCTGGCTCACAGATCCTTTCAGGCCAGTAGACAGTCAAAGGAGGTCCACAAAGTCAAACTATTTTCATAGTAATACTTACACGTTATAGCTTTTTCCCTTATGTTGACATTTGCACTGTTGGAGGAGGAAGAAAAGGTGAATAAAACTCACAATGTAACATCAATCACAGCACCAAAGTCTGCTAATAGCATTGTATTTCTCACTGCTATAGACTAATAGTACAATGTTATTATTATTTTTTTACTATATACATATATTTTTTTCAGATCAGCTTTAAAAAGTCCTTGATGAAGCAGTATAATTTCTTAATTTTATTAAATTTTGATGTTGCATATATATCTTATTAAGAGTTACATATGTACAAAGCAGTTCTGCTGCATAACCAAAACATAATAATTGTCTCAAGAAAAAGCATTTATAAAATAATTTGAGATGAAAGATGACCTAATTGGTTTTTTTCATGAAACACTATTTTTACTATAAATAATGACGGACCAAAAAAGATAGCTGGCTATTCAGATTTGGATACTTTGTAGACATTTTCTCAAAACTTAATAAAGTGAGCCTGTACCTTCAAGGAAACAACTGAATATACAAGGAACTCAAACAACTCAATAGAAAAAAATAATAATAATCTGATTTGAAAATGGGCAAATGAGCTGAATAGACATTTCTTAAAAGAAAACATATACATGGCCAACACATACATGAAAAAATACTCAACATCACTAACCACAGTTAGAATCACCCCAGTTAGAATGACTATTATCAAAGAGAGAAAATAACAAATGCTGTTGAGGATATGGAAAAAAAGGGAACTCATACATTGTTGGTAGTAATGTAAATTAGTACAGACATTATAGAAAACATCATGGATGTTTCTCCAAAAACTACAAACAGAACTACCATATTGACTCAGCAATCCCACTATTTTGTACATATCCAAAGGAAAGGAAATCAACATGTCGAAGGAATACCTGCACTCGCATGTTTACCTCAGCTCTATTCACAATAGCCAAGATATTGAACCAACCTAAGTGTCCATCAACAGATGATTGGATAAGGAAAATATGATATATTACACAATGGAATACTATTCAGCCATAAAAAAGAAATGAAATCCTGCCATTTGCAACAATGTGGATGAGCTTGGAAAGAATTACGTTAAGTGAAATAAATCAGGCACAGAAAGAGAAGCACCACATGTTTTCACTCATATGTGGAAGCTAAAAAAATGGATCAAATAGAAATACAGAGTAGGGTAGTGGTTACTAGAGACTGGTAAAACAGGGTTGGGGCTGAGCCTAGGGCAAGCAAGGTCAATGGATAGAAAATTGCAGCTAGATAGGAAAAGTAAGTTTGAGTGTCCTATAGCACTGAAGGGAGACATTTAAAGAAAGACAACATAAAATAAACACACTTACATGTTCTTATCTATAACGTCCAGCATATTATTCAAAAATATTAGACAGTCTAAGAAGCAGGGGGAAAAAAAAGGTCACTAACCAAGAAAAAAGACAGAAATAGGTATAGACCCTAAGATGAGTACGATGTTGGAATTAGAAGATGAGGACTCTAAAACAGCTATCTAAACATATAAAAATACTAAGACAAGATAGACCTAATTAGTGAACAGAAGAAAAATATTAGCAGTTTTATAGTTATGTAAATTGTAAAAATAACCAAATGAAACTCAATAGAGAAAAGTATAACATCTTAAATTTAAAAATGGATGGCCTTAATATTAGATTGTAAATGGTCAGATGAGTAGAAACCATCCTACCAAAAGAACAGAAGGCGGGTGGGGAGATAGAAACAAGAAAGGAGCAGAGTGTCAGTGAAGTGTAGACAATACAAAGTGGTTTAATTATCTGTAATTGGAGTCTCAAAAGAAAAGGAAAGCTAGAACATACCAGAAAAATAATGTCAATGTTATAATGGCCAAAATTTCCCAAATTTGGTGAAAATACAACACTCTATAATCCTACAAGCAGAAAACCACACTTATGCAGGTTATACTCAAATTGCTGAAAATCAAAGATAAGGAACAGGACAAGTCATAAAAGTAGCCACAGTGAGTGAAAAAAGTACATATTCCAATCAGGAGAGCAATAACAAGAATAACAAGTAATTTGTCATCGATGGGGGAGGAAGCCAGAACAAAATTAATGATATCTTTAAAGCAACAAAGGAAAAGAAAAAAACACTGTAAACCCTAAATAAAACTGAAAATATCCCTCAAAAGTTAAAATAAAATAAAATATTTTAAAGAAAATAGATAAAAGCAGAGAGAATTTTTCATCAGCAGATCTTCTAAATAAGGTCTTCAGACTGAAAGAGGAGGACATTAGACAGAAAATCAGATCTACAGGAAGAGAGAGAGCACCAAAAATTACATAGACAGAGAGGAGGTGGGGCAAGATGGTGAACAAGAGGTGCCCAGGGTGTGTTTCACCAGAACAGCTAACGGATAGCTATATTTTGATGGGCACATTGGTGGAAAAGTGTAGGTGAGCAGCAGGAGAGTGGTGATATCCCTGTGGATCACAAAAGCCCAGGATCGTGACATAGTAAGGAGAGAGAGGCACATGGCCTCAGCCACCTTATCTCTGACACTGAGATTAGCACAGGAAGAATTTTCCCTTGCAGCAATAAGGTAGGCAAGGACCTATACCAACCCCCATCCTCACCGCAGAGGCCAGCAGATCCTTCGGCAGGACAAGCACAGAGCCATGGGAAGAGCCCTAGAAAACACACACAGCGATGCTCCAGCACAGTATCACAAACTTTGTACTCCCCACTCCCCACACCACACTCTCGTGACCCAGGCCAGTGCAGTACTGCACCATCTTGAAAACGGAGCTCTTACACAAGCATCCTGCCCTGGGGCTAGCAGACACAGCACTTTCCCAACCTTAAGGCTCTACCCTTGTCCCAGTGCACTGTAGAGGCTATAATGCCCTATTCCCTGTGGCTTGAAGCCTGGCTGGGTTCATAGTGGCTGTGACTCTAGTTCTGCAGTTGGGAAGCTACCCCTAGTCCTGTTAAACTGATGTACCCCCAACTCCCCAGTTAGAGACTGGACAGGCAGACCCTTCTCAGGTGGACCACCTCTATTCCTCTGCCTACCCCCAGACTCACCAAATAGTTGAGCTGTGTGCATCTGAGCACCCAACATGGAAAAACAGCTCACAGTTCTCTACCCTAATGAATACACCCTCAGGTGTCCTGAACAGTCTCACCTAGCAGCCTGCTTCTGCCAACAGTCCCAGATGCAGTTGCACTGGCCCCTTCACTACAGGCTTGCTTACAGCCCAGCCCCACTACCCAGAGGCAGCTGGATAGGCCACTTCACTGCAGGTTTGCCTAGCAGACCTGCCCATTGGCCAGAAGCAGCTGGCTAGGTCACTTCATAGCTGACCTGCCTAGTGGTCCCATCCACCACCCAAGAAGTAGCTAGATGGGTCCCCTCACTACAACCTACCTCGTGGCCCTGCCCACTTCCTGAGAAGCAGCTCAGCATCTCTGCCACTGACAGTCCAGCTGCTGACCTGCAGAGGAAACCATGACCTCATATCAGGCCCCAAGAACTGGCACAACAGAAAGGACACCAGCAGACCTACTCTCAGCTAGCCAAGCCAAAGCATACACATGTCCCTGGCTCAGAGAAACGGTTCAGCTGTCATGCACCTGGGAGACCCACCACCAAGTCTTTTAGCCACCACACAAACGTTCATCTAAGTTAGAAACGGCTTGGTTGAAATGACTCTGGTGGGACCACTCCTGGTCAGAAAAGCAGAACAGTGGATCCTGATATTGGCAAACCAGTCTTGGAGACCCTGACATGCCATATGCCCACACCACCAGCCTGTGAATCAATCCAGCAACTGCATTCCCAGTAAGCTAGCTCCTGAGATGACCAACCCACAGGGTGAAAGTGCACACCCCTGGGCATGAACCAGTCTAGCAGTCCCTCCCCCAGCAAAGCTATGCCACCAACAGCACAAACTTCCCAAGCATTGGTCACTGAGTCACAGACATAGCAAAAATAGATTGCAACTGAAGAAACTACACAGTCTACACTACTGCATCCATCTGGAACAAAGCCATTGCATTCTAACCAACTGAAACCCTAGGACACCTTTGCAGGTGAAAGACTTTTCCCACAAAAGCCACTTTACAAAACTCAAGAAGGTGACTGCTCTACCAGATGCACAAATATCAATACTGGGAAACATGAAAAAACAAGGTAACACGACACCACCAAAAAGAACAAAATAATGCCCCAGCAACTGATCCCAAAGATTCAGAAATTGTCAACTTGCTGGAAAAGGAATTCAAATAATAATCTTAAGAAAACTCACAGAGAGACAATAGAATACAAACAGTTAAATGAAATAATAATAATACAAAAAACAATTCACAAGTCAAATGAGAAATTCAACAAAGAGATAGATATCATTTAAAAAATCAAGCAGAAATCTTGGAATTAATTCATTGAATGAAATAAATTTTTCATCTGAGAGTCAGAACAATGGACTGATCTTGAAGATAGCAGTTTTAAAATAACATGGGAAGACAAAAAAAGAATAAAGAATAAAACAGAATGAATAAAGCTTACAAGATTTATGGGATATCATTAAGTGAACAAACATTTGAATTATGAGCATTACACAAGGAGGAGAAAACAGAAGAAATTAAAAACGTATTTAAAGAAATAATAGCTGAAAATTTCCTTATTCTTTGGAAGATGTGAACACCCAAATGGAAGCTGAAAGGTCCCTAAATAGATTCAATACAAATAAGTCATCTCCAAGTAGTCAAACCATCCAAAGTTAAAGACTTTAAAGTTAAAGTTAAAGAGAGAATTTTAAAAATAGCAAGAGAAAAACAGCAAGTCACTTATAAGGGGATCCCCATTAGACTAGAAGCAGACTTCTCAGCAGAAACCCTAAGGACCAGGAAAAAATGGGATGATATATTCAAAGTACTGAAAGAAAAAAACTGCTAGCCAAAAATATTATATTCAGATATGAAGGAGAAATAAAGTCTTTCTCAGACAAGCAAAATTTAAAGGAATTCATCAGCACCAGACCAGCCTTACAAGAAATGCTTAGGGGAGTCCTACATCTAGAAGAGAAAAAAATAACAACCACCGTCATGAAAATATCTGAACATATAAAACTTACTGGTAGATAATACAAATTAGAAAGAGAAAGGATTCAAACCTTATTGATACATAAAACCGCCAAAGTGCTAGGATAAACATAAAAGGATCAAAGGCTACACAAAACAATCAGAAAACAACAACAAAATGACAGGAGTAGGACTTCACATATAAATAATAACCTTGAATGTAAGTATATTAAATGCTCCAATCAAAAGACATAGACTGGATGAATGTATAAAAAACATGATCCATCCATATGCTGCCTATAAGAAACACACCTTACATACAAAGAAACACATAGACTGTAAGTGAAGGAATGGGAAAAGATATTCCATGCAAATGGAAACAAAAGTGAGCAGGATTAACTCACTTATACTAGATAAAACAGCTTTATATCAAAATCTGTACTAAGAGATAAAGAAGGGCACTATATAATGATAAAGGTATCAATTATAAATATATATACACCCAACACTGGAGCACCCAGATATATAAAGCAAAAATTATCAGATCTAAAGGGACAGACAGACACCAACACAATAACAGCCAGGAACTTTAAACCCTACTTTCAGCATTGGACAGATCATCCCAACAGAAAATCAATAAGGAAACAATGGATTTAAATGCTCCATAGACGAGATGGACCTAACAGACATATACAGAGTATATCATCCAATAACTACAGAATACACATTCTTTAAATCAGCACAAGGAATGTTCTCCAGGACTGACCATATGTTAGGCCACAAAATGTCTCAACAAGTTCAAAAAAATTGAAATCGTATCTAGTATTTTTTCTGATCATAATGGAATAAAACTAGACATCAGTAACAAGAGGAACTTGTGAAACTACACAAATACATGGAAGTTAAACAAGGAGCTCTTGAACAACCAATGGATCAAAAAAGAAATTAAGAAGGAAATCAAAAAATTTCTTGAAGCTAGTGAAGACAGAAATGCAATATATCGAAACCTATAGGATACAGCCAAGGTAGTATTAACAGTTTATAGCCATAAATACCTACATCAAAAAAATAGAAAGATTTCAAATAAACAGTTTAACAATGCACTTTAGGGAACTAGAAAAGCAAGAACAACCAAAACCCAAAATAACTAGAAGAAAAGAAATAATAAAAATCAGAGCAGAAATAAATGAAATTCAGACTAAAAATACAAGAAAATAAATCAAAGGAAAAGTTGGTTCCTCCAAAAGATAAACAAAATTGACAAATCATTAGCCAGACAAACCAAGAGGAAAAAAAGACCCAAATAAATAAAATCAGAAATGCAAATGGAGACATTACAACAGATAGCACCAAAATACAAAGGATCATCAGAAACTACTATAAACAGGGCCATCCTCTGGCTCACTCAGGAGAGTGTGGTGCTGATAACACCAAGGCCACGGGTCCAGATCCCATATAGGGATGGCTGGTTAGCTGTATGGGTGAGCATGGTGCTGACAACTCCAAGTCAAGGGTTAAGATTCCCTTACCGGTCATCTTTAAAAAAAAAGAAAGAAAAAAAAAGAAAGTACTATAAACAACAATACACCAATAAATATGAAAACATAGAGAAAATGGATAAATTCCTGGACACATATGCCCTACCAAGATTGAACCAAGAAGAAATAGAACCTAAATAGACAAATAACAAGTAATGAGATGTAATCAGTAATAAAAAGTCTCCCAACAAAGAAAAGCCCAAGACCAGATGGCTTTACTGCTGAATTCTACCATACATTTAAAGAATAATGAATACTAATACTTCTTAAACTATTTTAAGCAATTGAAATGGATGGAATTCTTCCAAACTCATACTATGAGGACAGCATTACCCTGATACCAAAACCAGGCAAGGATACCAAAAAAAGTGAAAACTACAGGTCAGTATTAATAATGAACACAGATGCAGAAATTCTCAATGAAATACCAGCAAACCAAACCCAACAACACAGCATAATGATCACAATTAAGTGGGATTTACCCCAGAGTTGCAAGGATGGCTCCACATACACAAATCAATAAACATAATATATCACATCAACAGAATAAAAGAAAAAAAATGATCATCTCAACGGATGCAGAAAAACCTTTTGATAAAATTCAACATCACTTCATGATAAAGACTCTCCACAAATTAGGTATAGAAGAAAAGTATTTTAATACCACAAAGGCTGTATATGACAAACTCACAACTAATATCATACTGAATGGGTAAAAACTGAAATCTTTCCTCCTAAGAATTGGAACAAAACAAGGATGTCCACTCTCACAACTCCTATTCAACAAAATACTGGAAGTCCTCGCCAGAGCAATTAAGCAAGAGAAAGAAATAAAAGGCATCCAAATCAAAAAGGAGAAAGTCAGGTTGTCCCTGTTAGCAGATGACAATGATTTTATATGGAGAGAAACCTAAAGATTGCCAAAAAACTCCTAGCCTGATAAACAAATTTGGTAAAGTTGCAGGATACAAAATCAATATATAAAAATCAGTAGCATCTCTATGCACCAACAACAAAATAGAAGAAAAAGATATCAAGAATGCTATCTTATTTATAACAGCAACCAAAAAAATAAAATACCTAGGAATAAATTTAACCAAGGAGGTGAAAGATCTCTACCAGGAAAAATATAAAACACTAATTAAGGAAATTAAAGATGATGCTAGAAAATGGAAAGACATCCCACACTCATGGATTAGAAGAATCAATAGCATCAAAATGACCATACTACCCACAGTGATCTACAGATTCAATGCAATCCCTATCAAACTGTATTAGTCACTTTGTGTTGCTGTAAAAGAAATATGTGAGACTGGGTAATTTACAAAGAACAGAGGTTTATTTAGCTTACAATTCTGGGACAATAGCATCTGGCACGGGCCTCAGTCTGCTTCTACTCATGGTGGAAAGCGGCAAGTAGCCGGTGGGTATGAGCAGATCACATGGTGAGAGGAAGCAAGAGGTGCCAGGGTCTTTTTAAACAACCAGCTCTCACGAGAACTAATGGAGCCAGATCTCACTCATTAATCCCTCCTCCTCCCGGGAGAGCATAATCCATTCATGAGGGATCCGCCCCCATTACCCAATCAGTTTCCAACACTGCCACATGGGGGATATAATTTCCACATGAGTTTTGGAGGGGACAACACATCCAAATTCCATCACAAGCTATTAATGACACACAGACAAACATCACAGATATAGAAGAAAATAATTCAAAAATCTATATGGAACAGCAAGAGATCCTGAATAGACAAAGCAATTCTGAGCAAAAAGAACAAAAGGGGCAGGTATCATGCTCCCTGACTTCAAAATATCCTACCAAGTTATAGTAATGAAAACAACATAGTACTGGCAGAAAAACAGACACATTGACCAATAGAACAGAATAGAGAATTCAGAATTAATTCTATGTACCAACAGCAAACTGATTTTTGATGAAGTAGCCAAGAACATACATTGGGGAAAGGACAACCTCCTCAATAAATGGTGCTGGGAAAATTGGAGATCCACATACTGAAGAATAAAACAAGACTCCTCTCTCACCATATACCAAAATCAACTCAAAATGGATTAAAGACTTAAATGTAAGACATAAAACTATAAAACTTCTAGAAGAAAACAGGGGAAACATTTCAGAATGCAGGTCTTGGCAAAGACTTTATGAATAATACTTCAGAAGCACAGGGAGCAAAAGCATAAATTAAAAAATGGGACTATATCAAACTAAAAAGCTTCTGCACAGCAAAGGAAACAATCAACAGAGTGAAAAGACAACCTGAAAAATGAGAGAAAACATTTTTATGCATCTGACAAGGGATTAATATCCAGAATATACAAAGAACTCAAACAACTTAAGTAAAAAAAAAATCTGATAAAAATGGGCAAAGGAGCTGAATAGACATTTCACAAAGGAAGACATACAAACGGCCAACAGGCATATGAAAAAAATGCTCAGCACTGCTAATTATCAGAAAAATGCCAACCAAAATCACAGTGAGATATCATCTTGCCCCAATTAGAATGGCTATTATCAAAAAGACAGAAATAAATGCTGGCAGCTATGAAAAGAAAGGGGAACTCTTATACATTATTGGTGGGATTGTAAATCAGTGCAGCCACTATGGAATATAGTATGGAGATATCTCAAACTGCAGATAGAATGACAATATGATCCAGCAATCCCACTACTGGGTATATACCCAAAGAAATAGAAATCAACTAGTCAAAGGGACACCTGCACTCCGATGCATATTGTGGCTCTATTCACAATAGCCAAGAGTTGGGACCAATCTAAATGTCCGTCCACAGATGACTGAATAAAGCAAATGTAGTACATATAAACAATGAAATACTACTCGGCCATAAAAAGAATGAAATTCTGCCATTTGCAGCAACATGGATGAGCTTGGAGAAAATTATGTTAAGTGTTATGTTAAGTGAAATAAGCCAGGCAGAGAGAGAAAAATGCTACATGTTCTCACTCATATGAGGAAACTAAAAAATTTGATTGCACAGAAATAGAGAACAGAATAATGGTTACTAGAGACTGGTAGGGACAAGGGGAAGGGGTGGATGGAGAGAGGGTGGTCAGTGGATACAAAATACTAGAGAGATAGGAAGAATGGGATCTAGTGTTCTACAGTAATATAGGGAGACTACAATTAACAACAAAGTACTGTGTGTCTTTGAATAGCTAGTGAAGATGATGTTGACTGTCCCTCACACAAAGAAGTGACAAATGTTTGAGGCGATGTATGTACTAAGCACCCTGATATGATCATTGCACACAGTGTAAACGTACCCACTTATCATATTATACTTCATAAATATATATAGTTATCATGGGTCAATTAAGAAAAACAAATCAAAAGACAGAAAGAAAGAAAAATGAGGAGAAGAACAGTGGTTACCAGAGGGGACCAGAAAAATGATGATAGACTGGTACAAAGTTACAAAGTTACAAAAGATAGGAAGAATAAGTTCTGGTGTTCTAGGGAGAAAAGAGGATCTTGAATGCTATCACCATGCAGAAATGATAAATGTTTCGGTGATATATATGCTAACTATTCTAATTGAATCATTATATATGTATGTACTGAAACAACAAATTGTACCCCATAAACATGTACAATGAAAAAGATAAAATAAAAAATTTTTTTAAGTTATGTAGATGTGAGTAATTTAAAGACAATATTCTTGGTCTTTTCTTAATTTATTTAAAAGACAACTGGCCATTTAAAGTAAAAATAATCACATTGTACTGTACAATAGCTGTAATGGAGAGCTTTGCAGAAAGCAAACATACGCCTCCAACTTCAATACTTGTGAGGACCAAACCACTACCAGACATAAATAATATCAAGCACTCTCCATAGAGTCCCCAAGTAAACTGGAAACATTTTCTGCTATCAAAACTCTATTTTGAGAAATTCTGTGAACTAGAAAAAGAAAATCAAATTCTCTTCAAAGCTGTGGAGAATTCGGGAACATAAATATATAAAATATAGTCCAAACATATTATAAAGGATGGGATTGGGGTAGATATATTAATATGATTGAATGTTATTATATTGTAAGTGAAGAGGTATAATATCAACTCTAAGTAGATTATGACAAGAAAGGGTGAATATTACAATATTTAGAGTAATCACTAAAAACATAATGATAAGAGACATAGATTACAAATTAAAATACAATAAAGGAATTGAAATGGAATATTTAAAAGTACTCAATTTAAACAGAGTGCAGGAAAGGCAGAAGAAAGAAAAAGTGGCAGATAGAACACAAATATAATAGTGACAGACTTAAATAAAAGTTTCAATAATTACCTTAAATGTAAATAAACTAAACACACAAAATACAGAAATAGACAAACTGAATAAAACAGCCAAGACCCAAGTATATGCTGTCTTTTAAACTCACTTTAAATATAAAGGTACAAAAGATAAAAAGACAGAAAAATGATACATTATGCAATCTCTAGAAAGCTGGTAAACATATATTATTAGGAAAGAAACTTCAGGCAAGGACTAATTTTACTTTGAAAAAAAAAGGCATATCATAATGATAAAAGAGTCAATTTATCAGCAAAACAAAATAATCCTAAATATGTGTACAAGAAATAACAAAGCTTTAATACACATGAAACAAATCTGACTTAAAGAAATAAATTGCCAAATAAATAAGTTTGTGATATTAACATTCCTTGATAAGTAAGAGACAGAAGGCAGGAAAAAAAGAATCAAGAGGATGTTGAAGATTCATCCATTACCAAACAAATTCATCTAATTGACTTTGATAGAACACTAAAACAATGGCAGTATATACACGTTTTTCAAGTGAGCATGACAAATTCATAAAGAAAGACTGTAATCTGGCCCATAAAACAAGTATCGATAAATTTTAAAGTATTAAAAAATTATGAAAAATATTCTCTGACCCCACAGAATTAAGTTAGAAATAAACAATAACAAGATATCTAGGAAGCTTCAAATATTTGACTATTAACACAATACTAAATAGATAATTGGGTACAGAAGAAATAACAAAGAAAATTAGAAAAGAATATTTATTGACATATTAAAAATACAACATATCCAATTTGTGATATATACTTAGAGAAGTGCTTAGAGGAAATTAAAGTTTGAATGCTTATTCACAAAATACAAAAAGCTAACATTTATGTTTTCACATTACATAGTGAAAAGAACAAATTAAACACAAAGTGGAAGAAAATAATAAAGATAAGAGCATAAACCAATGAAATAGAAAATGAGTAATGAAGAAGAAACTAAAAATAGTTCCTTTGGAAACGTTAATGCAATCAATACACCCCTAGCAAGACTGAATTTTGTTTTTTTTAAAAAAAGAGAGAAAACTCAAATACAAAATAAGGACTGAGAGAAGAAACACTATTATAGATATAAAGGATATTAAAGAACTATTATGAACAATGTTCTTTTAAAACATAGAAGAAATGGACAAATTTATAGAAAAATTAAATTACCAAAATTAACACAAGAAGAAATAAATATCTGAATAACCCTACATGCATTAAGGAAATTGCATTTATAAAGAAAAAAACTTCTTAAAAAGACATACCAGGTTAAGAAAATTTTACTATTTAATTCCGTCAGTTATTTAGGGAAAAAAATAATATTTATCTTACATAGCCCTTTCAGAGAATAAAGAGATAGATTTGTTCAATGGAATGCTATGGACTAATAGCCCCAAATATAAAAAGTTTAATTCTAGAGTATCTCAAAGATACAAAAGATAATATCTTAGTTGCGTTGGGTAGACAGAGATGTGTGAGAGTTGATCCAAAGAGTATTAACCAGTTAATTTAAATTAAAACTTCTGCTCATGAAAATGCACCATTAAGAGAGTCAAAATGTAAGCCTCCCAGTTGGAGAAAACATTTAAGTACATATTCGTATTTCTTACAGAAAATGGAAAGAATTTCTACAAATCAATAATAAAAACACTAACAACCCAATATTTTAAATGGGCAAAAAAAATGGAGCAGACACCTTGTCCCGCGCAACCGTCTCGCCAGCAAGAACGACGCGGCACACACAGGATCCTTCTGCAGTAAAGCTTTAATGCGTCTTGAGAGGCAGAGCACAAGCTTATCGGGGCGGAGACCCCAAGTACAGAAACCCGTTCCCTTTTATAGAAAACTGTCCCTCGCCTAGGACGTGTCCCTCTCTGACTGGCGGTCGTGCATCAGCCCAGATGACGCCACGGGAGAGGCAGAGACTAGAGGTGGGGAAATTCCCAGCACATGCGCTCTAGACTTGTTTTTGCCGATTGTCAGTGTCGGCCGGCGCCATCTTGTAATGGCGATTACAGTGTAACGTGGGCAGCTCCCCGCAACACCTGACAAAAGGAGTTATCCTAGTTGCTAATAAGAACATTAAAATGTTCCTGAAATTAGTCAGCAGGAAAGTGCAAATTAAACCACAATGTGATTATCACTTCACACCCACTATCATAGAAACAAGATAGAATCAAAAAGACCCAAGACATCAAATGTCTGTAAGAATGTGAAGCAAGTGGAAACTCACTCACTGCTAATAAGAAGGTAAAATAAAATCACTTTGAAAAACTGTCTGGCACTGTCTTATAAATATGCATCTTAAATATCCATCCACTCTCTATCCAAGACACTTGTATAATGTTACCAAATATTGGAAACATCTCAAATGTTCATCAACAGGAATATGTATAAACAAGCGGAATACTAAGAATGTAAATGAATCTCAAATCCATTATATTAATCAAAAAATCTAGACACAAAAGACTACATACTATATAATTGTATTTATATAGTTCAAGAGCAGGCAAAACTAATTTATGGTGAGAGAAATCAAAATAGTGGCTTCCTTTAGAGCACTAGAAAATTTTCTAGGGTGGTGGAAATGCTCTACCTTGCTGGAATGCTTACTACTCAAGCACATCCATCTGTCATACTCTACATATTGTACACTAGAAGTTGTTTTATACAGAGATTTGAAGTGTGTGCTAATTTTACCTCAATAAAAAGTATATTATCTTCCCGCAAGAAGGCTTTCCTTTAGTTGATCCTGCCAACTCTAAATGGACAACAGAAATTATGAGTCACTAGTTTGATACACAGCTGTTAAAACCTAAAATTATGCTTTTCTGTAGTTTATATACCTACTTTCTCATATATGAAGAAATTTATTATATCATAATTTTATTTTCATATATGAAATTATATAATTGGATCATATGGCTTTATAATATAACTTTCAGGTATAAAATTTTATATGTCTGCACTTACTAAGTTTTATTCAAAAGCTTAACAACCTACAATGAATGGAAGTTCCTACAGTATCAGGATCAGTCATGTCATATATTTTTAAATATCCCTAATACTCCCCTAAATAAGCTTTTTCTAAGAGAATCAATAATGAACTTTGATTGTAGCAGACCATGCATTTCCATCTGCCTTTTACACAACATCAAGATGATGTTAGCAAGAGGAGGAAGGAGGAGTAAAAAAAACAACACATCTATCAAGAGAGACAAGCCCAGATTGGTGGCTGAGGATAAATAAAAGATCTGGGTTGTAGGAAACAAACATAAGAATAACTCAGGCTTAGAAAATAGATTTGTAATGGGATATACTGTAACAGTCACCACTTCGATGAAATATATTTTTATGCTCTTTGATTGCAGGAAAAATTTAGAGATATTCTAAAATTAGATTTTAACACTTGTATCAAGCCCTGCAGTTTTCCAAGAGGTACTTGATCAAAGTGTGTATCTCCTTAAATCTGTTCACCTGCCCCAGAACAACACATCATAGGTGATGTTATTTCCATGAAATTCTGTGTGATTCTAAATTGTAATTTAGCTTCAGTTTAATTTCAACTACTACATTAAGGATAGCACAAATAATCCTATTTACACATTTGATTCAAGTGTACATAATGTACTGTAGGAAAAAATAAAATTTGAGAGAGGAATAGTAAATTATTTTATGTTTAAACACAAATTGAATAGGATCCTTGTATTTTGAAAGCTGTTAATGTGCCTTGAAGTGAGAAATGTATAATCTATCTGCCTGCCTCCTGTCTTTTTGTAGAGCTCCATTCATGATATGCCTAGAATCTAACGAATGTAAAATTTTGATATAGAACAATTAAAGAAGAAAAAAGGAGGATTTTTGCTTTATTTTAAATTGGAGACTATTCCTGGGTCATTGGTAGTGCCCTTTTTAAATAAGTTCTTAATACAAGTTCTTCTTGGCACTTTGGATGTTCTGATAATTATCAGGGTCTGCCTTCCACCAACGAAAGAAGAAAATAAGAAAACTCTTTCATACTCCTAGCCTCCCAATTCTGCCGCCTCCTTCTGATTCTCTTCCTTTCTCTAAGAAAAGTATTTTCTCATTTTCAGGTATTCAGGATTTCGGTACTATAACCCTGTGGGAAAAAAAATGGTTTTAAATTATTATCAATATAATTTTTTTCTAAAATGAAAAGGAATAAAGTATACACCCCTCAAGATGTTTCTTATAATTCTCCATCCCATTTCTTTTTTTTTTTTTCATTTTTTGATAACAGCTTTATTGAGATATAATTCACATACCATATGGTACTTTTTTTTTTTTAACTTTTATTTTGTCGATATACATTGTGGTTGATTATTGTGGCCCCTTACCAAAACCTCCCTCCCTCCTCCCTCTCCTCCTTCCCCCACAATAATGTCCTTTCTGTTTGCTTGTCATATCAACTTCAAGTAATTGTGGTTGTTATATCTTCTTCCCCCCCCCCCCGGTTTTTTTGTGTGTGTGTGTGTGTGTGTATGTGTGTGTGTGTGTGAGTTTATATATTAATTTTTAGTTCCCTCCAATAAGTGAGAACATGTGGTATTTCTCTTTCTGTGCCTGACTCATTTCACTTAATATAATTCTCTCAAGGTCCATCCATGTTGTTTCAAATGGCAGTATTTCATTCGTTTTTATAGCTGAGTAGTATTCCATTGTGTAGATGTACCACATTTTCCATATCCACTCATCCGATGATGGGCATTTGGGCTGGTTCCAACTCTTGGCTATTGTAAAGAGTGCTGCGATGAACATTGGGGAACAGGTATACCTTCGACTTGATGATTTCCATTCCTCTGGGTATATTCCCAGCAGTGGGATAGCTGGGTCATATGGCAGATCTATCTGCAATTGTTTGAGGAATCTCCATACCATTTTCCATAGAGGCTGCACCATTTTGCAGTCCCACCAACAATGTATTCCATCCCATTTCTCTGCTATGTTTTTCTTCCCAGCACTTATGTTTTTGTTTGTTTATTGTCTGCTTCCCACACTAGTACATCGTTGTATTTTCTAATTGTTTGAGCTGGTAATAGAAATGCAATTAAATTTTAGATATTATCTCTGTATGCAGAAAAATTGCTACATTCACCTATTAATTGGAATAGTTTATCTGTAGATTTTTAACTATGTATACAATCATGGTGTGTGTGGATAATGAGTTGTATTTCTTCCTTTCCAATCGGTATAACTTTACATTTTTTCTTTGCCTATTGCACTACCCTTAGTCCTCTAGTAAAATGTTGAACACAAGTGTGGATTGACTTTCTTGTTTCATTCCCATTCTCAGGAAAATATTTCATTATTTTACCTTTACGTAGATACGTTTCATCATATTAAGAATATAGAAGCTTATGTGGTATCATAAGCTTAACTAAGATAAATTTCAATAAGAATCACTTTCAATAAGAATTGTACCTATGTCTAGCTTAATAAGATGCTACAAAACATTTGCCTATTTCTTTTAAACATTAGGTAAACTTCTGAAAACTGTAAATCATTTTTCTCTATGTCTTTTATTATAGTTCAATCTGTTGAGACATCAATTTAATTTCTAAATCAACGCCATTCAAAGTTCCTGGCTAAAAGTACCAGGAGAGACTTGCCTTGATTTGTAAGCCCATCATAGCATGGATTATCACTCTTTTTTCTGTGAAAATGTGACTTAGCTCTTCTCCAGAGTTGGGTATCACTAAAAAAGTCTAAGGGCACCTTGTAAAACAACCAGATATCATGTACTGATAATAAAATAGTCTGTATCTCAAATTGTCCATACTTTACTAAGGAAATAATATGACTAATGCATAATGTGCCCTCCTATAGCCATGTTCTCTTGATAAAATGGTGTAACAATAGGATCATTTCTCCAACTTTTATGCCCTACCACAGACAATGTCCTATTGGCTTTTATCTTTCTCATTACTGAATATAAATGAAAGGAACCAGGTGATCAAGGTACTTTTGTTCACTTCGGTAACCAGTATAATTCGTAGTGGCCCCAAAAGAGGATCATAATGACTTAATATATTCTCTCTTTACAATTTTCATTTAAAGCTATAACATGGAAATTTGACCTATAATAGTTCATGAAAAAAATAATTACTCCCTCCAGGACTCTGTGTCAATTTCCCATCTAATATGGATTTTTATTAATGTTCATTATAATTTCACATAAGCATGAAGAGACTAGTATCTTATAGCAATTTTCAAGGGAGAGAAAGTAGCAGACAGTATCTTACTCGAAATAGCCCAAATTGTGTTTTGGGGAAAAAGACATTTTCTAAAACCATGCACTTATTTCCGGCTTCCAAATTCATGCCCTGAGAAGCACAGGTACTCGATAAATGCTAACTAATTATGATGATGTTACACGTCAAAGCAAAGTTATTAAATTAAAGATACAGGAAAAGCTTATTTTATTACTTATTATATTCACAAATGCTGTTTCTTGGAAAAAGTCTCTATCAAAATAATCTACCATAATTGAATATATTGACAGACAGAATAAACTTTCAGGTAAAACCCAAAAAGTTGCAGTGGAAAGGAACATTTTTACTAATAGTTTGAATCTAAGCCATACGTTTATTTTCTGAAAGAAAATAGCTCATTTAGCAAATGCTTTCCAGCAGGGGCCCAGCCAGCTGATAAGTGATGAAGTTGGAACTAAAAACTAATTTTTTGAACCCAAATTCAAAACTGAATGCATTAAATCACTCACCTTTTCCAGAAGGCCGGACTTCATAACACAATGAAATCAGTTTACTCAAATGAAGAAAGAAAGTAACTCTTGTTTACAGTCACTGTTTTGAATTCACTCCTCCTAGTCCACTCCTAATTTCAGGGGGTAAAAATTAGTGCCAATTGTAGAGACTTTTATATTTGCAGTGATAACAGAAGAAGACACAACTTGTGACTGCCCACTATGTCCCTGGCACTTTAACACACCATCAGAACCTAGAGCACAATGACTGTCTTTATTGCTGCTGATAGAGACAATACTAGCTGTGATACTTTCTTAAATCTTAACTAACTGCTAAATGGTCAAGTCCTATTTTACGTGGTATTTGACAATGCCATCACTGCTACTTCCACCCTCAACCTCCCCATCCACCCTGTGGGGTTCTCTTATAGATTCACAGAAAGCAAAATTTATGAATTCAACCACCTGTCAGGTGACACCTAAACGACAGCTTCATAATGTCACCAAAAGGATACTTCCTATGATAACACTATCAGTTAAGGGTAAGATCTGGATGAAAACAATAGACAGCTTTATTTGTGAACACCAAATTTTGATTTTTATACAATTTTCATGTGTCACAAGATATTATTTTTATTAATTTTTTTCCAACCATAAAAAAATAAAACTGCAAAAGTCAATCTTACTGTAAAGTCATACAAAAGCAGGTGCCAAGCCAAAGATGGCCAACAGGCTTCAGTTTGCCAAGCCCTGCTCCAGAGAACAGATTGGAGGTAAACAAGGGATGACTCGTGGAATCTATTTAAAAGACTATCATAGAAGTCTGTGTAATAGATGATGGTGGCTTGAACTAATGTTTTGCTATAGAGAGAGAGACAAATATATGGAAGTTAAATATATTTCAGATAAAACAGATAAGACTTGGTAATGTATTAATTTTAAATATAACATATTCTGGGCATTTATTCTGTGTTTTTTTTCTGGTGAAGATAGCTCACATTTAGAAAGAAGATAAAATCTCTTAGAACATTTAAGGATTTTATTTGAATTTTTTGTTCGTTTTTTTCTGTTTGTAATTACCCATGATACATCTGAGCTTGAAACTAGGGCCATGTTTCTTTTCCTTTTTTTTAATATTTCAAAGCTTAATTTATTGGACGTAGAAGAGGTTTTTAGACAATCAACATACTTATAAAGAGAAATAAAATACATTAAATATATAAACATAGTTCAAAATGTCTGAATTAGTTTCATAAACTAAATTTATAAATGAGATCAAAAGTTAATTAAAAGCCCTCTCAAGCACCCCCTTTTTGCATGTAAAAGATTATTTGGAGCTACTTTGATTTTAAAAACTTAATGTTCAATCTGTTAAATTTACAAATTTAAAAATCTAGATCTTTTTAAGCTTTTAATTTCAATTTATAGATATTATTACTCTTGATAAATATAGCAAATGTTAGGGCCATCTTTCTTGTTATAAACCAGATAGGGTTAAGATTAGGGTTAGGGGTAGGAGTAGGGTGGGTTGGGAAAGATCTCACAGGGCCTAGATGTCAAAGATGAATTTGGTCTTGAAGACTCCACAGTATTTGCCCATGAGAGAAAGACAAGGAAAGATCCTAAAATTAAAGAAAATAGCCTAAGAAAAAGTTATAAGAATATGCTATGTTAAGGAATTTTCAAATAGCCCTGGAAGAGGGAGAACTATAAAAGAGTGAGATATGAAAGATAATATTGAACTTGATTACACAGTGCTTTATTTAAAGCCATGCTAAGGAGTCTGTGTAGTTGTTAAAGTCAAGTTTAAAGTACGGAAATATACTAAATACAAATAAGGAAAGAAAATGTCTTCTTTCCCTAAATATCTGCTCTGGTGAGCTAAAAATTCATAAAGCTCATAGCCTGCCTGAAGGCAATAATAAAACAGAACAAAAATACCAGTAAGACCTCATTATAGCCACTCTAGCAGTCAGAACCTTATTTCATGGAACGAAAATGCAGCCTCACCAGGTCAATTTATAATGCCACTCTTTTTAATTCTATTTAATGTTTTTCTAACTATTTCAAATATTGAGCTAGCTAATCGATTCATGATATCATTGTCATTAATTTGTAATATCAATATATTGGTTCTGCATAAAATATCCCACCATCCAAATCCCCGTAAATAATTATTCTATGATCAATATGTTTTGTAAAACAAAGAACTCTGTTCTTTTGTTTTTCTACAATTTGCTGGATATCTTCATTTGTTCTAAATATTCCAAGTTCACCCTAAATCAACATGTCCAAGATGTATCTTACATTCCTGCACAGATGTGTTTTTCTTTTTGTCCTATTTGCATATTGGTGGCACCATGTCATACAAGGCAGAATACTAGCTTTTCCTAGACATATAATTTATTACTAAATTCTACAGATTTTATTGCTTAATATGCCTTAAAGTTTTCTCTTATGCCTATTTTTATTATCTCTGCTCTGCTTCAGATACTCATTCAGTGAAGAAATGCAATAGCCTCCCAACTGTTTATTTCTCCCTTCACTCCTACTTCCCTCCAGTACCCTCTACAGGAATATTCCTTCTAAAACACAAATATAGCATCTCATTCCTTTTCTTAAAGACCTTCAATGCTTTTTGTTCACTTAAAGAATAAAATTATAAGAAGAGAAGACCGAAACTGAAGACTTTAATAAAATTGACTTGATCCATGATGTCAAGAATATCATACCTTAATAGAGGGAGACAGTGGAAAACAAATAAACAGATATGAAAATATCCATGGTGATAAATAATAAGGTTAGAGTAAAACTGGGTAATTTTAAGAGAATTACAGGGTACAGGTGAGGTGGCCCTTTTAGATTGTATGATGGAGGGCTGCTTCGCTGAGGTAACGTTTAAGGTGAAATCTGAATGACAGTAAGTAATCAGCTATGCACAATACAGGGCATGGGAATTCCAGAGAGTGGCAACCATGATTGCAAAGTTCCTATGGCAGTAATGGACTTAGCATATTTAAAAGAGAGAGGGTCATTGTGGCTGGAGCACAGGAAGCAATGGCAAAAGTATTATAACATAAAATGGGAGAAGTCGGCAGGAGCCATATCATAAAAAAGACGCTTACAGGAGACAGGAGCTTGGCTTTTATTCCCATGCAATGTGAAGCTAAGTAGTAACACGATATGGTTTACATTTTTAAAATAGTATTCTGGCAACTAAAAGAGGAACGGATGCATAAGAGAGGAAACAGGGGAACTGCAGTGATGTAGCAACGAAGCATGGTGTCTTAGACGAACTTGGAAGGGTGCAGATGAAAACATAGATGCATATGGCAGTACAGCCAATGGGAATAGTAAGAGATTGGGTGTGTAGCAGAAGAAACAGGAAGGGACCGAGAGTAGACCCTAGGTTTTTACTTATCACCTTGATAATGATGGTGGCATTTACTAAGGAAAGAAGTTTTGTACCAAGTGGGGAAACAAGAGTTTTATTTTGAACATGTTAATTATAAGATGTGTATTATATGCCAAGTGTATGTATCAAGTAGGCAGTTCTATACACAGCACTGGGATTACAGGGGGAAATCTTAGATAGAGATAAAATATGAAAAATCACAAACATACCGAAAATTAAATCCATAGGACCACATGCAATTTTTAAGACAGTGCATCCCAGGCCTATGTCTCCGGTACCTACTACAATAACATGTGTCCATTGATTGCCAAATTAAACTGTTCTTTCTCGTGTAATATTAAGAACAAATTGTAAGATGATCCTGAGGTTCCTATATAAAACATTCTTCTTATGTTTCTTTGATATATTTATTATTTTAACATATTCTGATTTGGAGGAGAAATTATGTTATTTTGACATATTATATTTTTCCTGTACCATCCATGAATCTGGTGAATGGAGAGAGTAGCGAGCTACCATTTAAAAATAGCTCACTCCTATTTGTGTCCAATGACAAAAATCCCAGCAAAGCACAAAGATCATAATAAATGACATGGTCTGGTTTTTGCTCTAACAAAGGTAAAAACATACTCACACAATGAAAACATTTGCAAGAAAGTTACAAGTTCCATCTCAACTTTCTGTTTTGTATCTTTTAACATTGTGATGACAGTGATCAACTTTGGAAAGCAAATAAATGTATAATTACCTCAGTCAAACCAGACATTTATCCTGGAATTATACACTGAGACCTCTCAAATAAAACCTTGTAGAAAGTCTTCAGGCCCACAGATTGGACAGAGTCACTTCTTTATAAGATCAGAGTTAGCTTTCTTTGCATTTACCATTGTTTTTTAATTCTCTCTCTCTGTAATTTTTACTAGAGCAAGTATGTATGTGCATGTGAACCCTCCCATATAATTCATATGTAAATAGATATACGTACAACTATGTAATTCTTCCAATTTTCGGGGAGGAAAGAAAAATACGTTTATATATTTTTTATTTTATTTTATATATAAAGTTATCAAAGAAAGGTTTTAATATGAATTACCTAATAAAAAATTTTTACAGTTTTAATTGCTATCTCTAAAAGTTGAAATTTAGCTCAACCTAATGGTGACTCAATAATAATAGGAGAATATGAAATAAAGGCAGCGTGGCTTATAAAATCTTTGGAAGTGTTAAGGTTTTCTTGGCAAAGTGATGTCAAAACCTCAATTCAAAGAAGGTAGCATTTAGAATTGCTTAAGTAGCCCAAGTATACTCTCAAATTTGCAACATTTTCACACACAACCCTGTTCAATATTTATACACGCTTGCTCACAACTATGCCATCCCAACCAATAGGCTATAATAAAAAACTGAAATATTCCTAATGATTCAGAGGGCCCTCTTACTTATGGACACCCACACTAACTGGGCAGAGGGATTCACATTTAGGAGACATGGGAAAGAGAACGGATGTGAGTCAGCACATTGCCCCTAGCCGTGTGTGGCTATTACTCACAATGCCTCCACACTGGCCAAAAAGAACTCATCTGCAGTCCTATACCTCTAGGGCAGTTTCTGTTCAGAATGTTTAGATACACAGGAGCCTATGATGATGCATTTGGGCCCAGAGGTTCTACTCAAAGCTACGTACTTTTCCTCAAAGAATAGCAACTAAGCATCAAAGACAAAGAGAACACTTTGCTATGGAGAAAGAATTCTAACCATGCCATAATTGCTCAAAGAGCATATAAATTATTTTCAAAATAACAAAAATCCAAGTATATAGATAAATGATAACATTGACCGTAAAATTAAGTAATACTAGTAATGAATAAAAACGGAATGACCTAGGAGAGTATCATGTGACCTAAACATAGACATAAGTTCAGGATAGTGTAATAATCTAGGCCCTTTAAATGAATTTCTGGGCAATAAGCTTCAAACAGTTCCTTTTGCACTTTCTATGTGTTATCCCACTTGAGTTACATGCAACTATTTTTTTTAATCTAGAAATGCTCCTTTCCCCCCATAAATGCACAAAAATCCTTTCAATACTTAGCTGCCCTTTCTACAAACTATAAAATTATGAACATTTATCTTATCAGCAAGAAATATTGAAAAAAATAGTATGTGTTCAAACCACAAAGAAGAACTCTCAATTTTATTGTCCCTAAAAGTCAACCAGAGAAACTGAAAAAGAAAAATCAATGAAGATGCAAAAAAGCCAGGACAATTCATGGGGGACAGAAAGAAAGATGAGCACAACTCTATCACAGAAAATATGTAGAGAGTGTAAATTATAACAATTTCATTTTTAGAAAAGAAGCATTTGAACTATTAACAGAAGGGAGAATAATTGTGAATCTGGAAATAAAAATAAATTTCTAGGTTTCATCTTGGTCATATATCCTCCAAATTCTAAGTAACAAGATCAATATATAGAATTTTGTAATGTCTTATATTTTGGAATATCACTTTCTGTTAGGTTCTACTAATACTTTCAAGATTTCATGATATGGAATACTATCCTGCCATAAAAAGAATGAAATTCTCCCACTTGCAACAACATGGATGAGCTTGGAGAAACTTACGTTGAGTGAAATAAGCAAAGCACAGAGGGATAAATACCTTATGACTCTCTCATAACTGGGAACTAAGAGGTAAAGAAGAAAGGAAAGAAAGACCACAGTGGTGCCTTGGACTTGCAGACAGAGAACATACCTAGGGATACAAAGTGCAGTGGGGAAAGGGAGATGGGAAGGAAGATGGGGATAATTGAGGGGATAATTGGGTGGGGGACACAGGGTGTAATCATAATTTGTGGTAATGGACATGCTTCCAGTATGAATCTGGCCATCACATCTTAGGCACGAGTGTTGACAATTTGCTTTGTACCCCATGAATATTCATAACCAATAAAAACAAAACAAACCATTTAAAAAAAATTGCATGGTAAACTTCTCTTCTTTTTTTGTATATTTTGTCTCTCAATGGATTATAATTGTTTGTAGCAAAATAGAGGCTTGTTTTCCTGAGCATACATTGAGTATCAAATAAATATGTACATATTCCAAAACTACGCTCCATGAAGCTATAAAATGGGTCTTAATGTGCTATATGGATTACGTGCAAGAGATCTCAATGAATACTAGGGCAGTGATTCTCTACTGATGAGACAGGTTGGGGAAGAGGAGTAACATTCTCCAGAGCAGGAGCTTTTCCAAACAGCATGTGTGCGTGCGCACACAAACGCATACAACATTTGGAAACGTCCCTTCATTGTTAGTTCTTTCAAGTCACTGACCAGCTGCTAACTGAACAACTCCAAGGCAAAGAACTTACTAAGTCTTAAGGTAACCCTTCCTTTTTTTTTTTTTTTTAAACAGGTCTAATAGTTACCAAATGAATTTTATGTTATATACTTATGTGCCTTTTTTTTCAGTGATCACAGTTGACTATTTCTATATTACGGGTCTGCTTGGAATGAGATCATCCTTTCTTGTACATGACCTCACCAGAAATTTAAAGAGAACAATCAGGCTGCAGGGAACTGACAATTCCATCCTATTTCTTTGAAAAATATATCAAAGGACATCAAATCATTTCTCAAAGAAGTATGGAAAATAAGTTTTGGGATCAGTATCAGTCAGAGTTCAGTCAAAGAAACAGCAGAATTATTTGTCTATCTAGCTGCATGCATGTCTATATATATGTATATCTATGAATTTATTAAAGATTTGACTTCATGCAATTATGGGAGCTGGTTACACAGCATCTGTGAGGCTATTGCATCTGTATTTCGTGGTGCAGCCTGAAGTCTGCAGAGAGGTAGTCAGAAAGAAAAAACAGATATGAGGTAAGGGAAGCAAGATCTGAACCTGTGAGGATGTTGAAATCCACAAAGATAGAATGGAATTTCCATTGCTCTCTCATGACCTCAGAATTTCCAACATCAATGATGGGTTGATCTTCAGGAGAAACTGACATCCTTCATCATGTTGCTAACCATGGGCCTGGCCTAGGAATTGGAGGAACTGAAAGAGGAGGTCTGGCAGGAGTGGAAGGATCTGTGGTCCAGCTGCCACCCATGCCAACAAGGGGAGCCAGCAAAGAAGTGTCAATGTGGCTTATGGCTGGTGCTTCAGTTCCATCTGCCAAACCTCTCTCAAAATATGGCTCATGGTAGCCAGGAACTGTGCAAGGAAGAAAGCTGCAAGGAAAATAGTTCCAGCTGAACAAGGCTGACTCAGTACAAATCCACTATATTAATTACCCATTTTTATTAAATAAAAACATGCATTCTTCATTCCAAAGCAGTCATGCAGTTACCTTCTTGCTGATTTTTCACAAAAGGAATAAAATTATTTTATGGATCTTCAATGCTACATATTTTACAAATGACCCCTCTTTGAAGTATGAGTGACTCCAGCTCACAGAACAGCATGAGGGACAAGTAAACCTAGAAAAGACAATGAAGATTATACATTCTATTTTACTATCTCTATTTTATAGTTAAAGAAACACATCCAGCGAGGTTAAGTGACTTGAATAAGATACACCATCTTTCTCAGGCAAGAGCCAGAACTAGAAGCTATATCTCCTTTCTACCAACTTAGTGGTTTTATATGTTCTTCATATATTTGTGTAATTTATAAGCTGTAAATATAAAAATAATAATATTATTATTGCTCATTATTGTTATTATTCACACTTATTTTTCTTTTCCTCTTGCTTGGGGAAGAGCAGAGGTTGAATTTTAAGATTGCCTCTTCATGGCCTTTCCAAATCTACTACGATTTTTTTTTAATTTCTCTATAATAACTTCCTCCTCAAGGATTCATAACTTTTTGTCTTACGTTTGTTTAATTTCTACAGCTATTTGAATTTATCTACTAAATTGGCACGTGTTTCTGTTTTGAAATCCATGCTGTGAATAAATTCGGGTCAACAAAAGCAGCATCCTTCATTGTTTACCCAGAGAATGGCTACTTTCTGATTGAATAGAAGTTCATTTCTGTATTGCTTTAGGCATAAAACTACATTGGAAAGCGATGCACACCTTAATTAAGTCTGATCTAAAGCCATTCTCCTGTACAGGCTATTTCAGCACTGACAGTATTTTCTGCTGTATAAGCTACATCACCATGTTCAAAGTAGTCTTGACTGAGCTACTACCTAAATTTGTCAATTAGTGCAGAGAAACACAAAAGTGTTTCAAATAAGATAACATCTAGGAGAAAAAAATAAATCCAATTTACAAAACAAAATATAACCAATATGCTCTTGTTATAGCAACATGAGAATGTTCTTATTAATGTTTCCTGTTTTGTTTCCAAATCCATCCTTGTTCTTGTCTACCAACATTTAAAAATTAGTTGATGCTGTGCTGTGCTTGCTAAGGTGAAGTGAATAGATGAGGAGTTGCACAGCTGTTTACTGTTTTGGTTTATAGCTCTGGGACATCCCATTCTGGAGACATTCCGTTCCAGTTCATTTTAACAGTAATTAGAAGTACCCCCATAACGAGGAGCTTGCTGTTGGAAACAACTTCATTAGTTTGGGTGATTTTATTGATTTCCTTTAGGGTGAAGAACTAGCACTAATAGTTGTAATTTAATAGGAAAATTACTGAAGCAAGAAAGATTCCACTGAATCTTAAATGAGGCATTAGACAGAAGTTTCCTTTCCAAATAATGAAATATAAAAGAACTGCCTTTATCTAAAAAATTCTTACATAAGTGCATACAAATTAGCATAAAATGTCCATTTTGGTTAAATGGTTAAGTATTGCTTAAGTAAAACATTAAGTACCCGCACCAAAAAACCACAGGTAAAATTGATATAAATTAAAAATAAATGTATTTTTAAAATACAGACATTTTTCTTCACACTTTATTTAGAATGAGGTAGAGTCAACACAGTCGGCCTTTGGAAACTCTCTCTCCTTTAGATAAATAGATCAATTCACTTTTTGAAGCCTGCTCTTTTCTCTCATTTCCGTTCTATTATTCTCTCCCCTTTTTTCCTCACACATCATCTCCCTAAGTAGCAATATTTTCTTTGTCATGAAAAGGATTAATGGGGCAATGTTATCACCTCTGGTACACACATGATTATTTATCTGCAAAACACTTTATAATCATTTGGGAATCTTTCCTCCCACTTCCAGTGCAATGTGATTCAGCATTACTTTCACTATTTTAGAGATTACAAATAGATCCAGAGAGGAATTTACCCAAGATTTCAAAGCAAATTCTCAACAGATTAATAATCTTAGATCCTTTTATTCTTTTTCTTGGAGACTATATCATGACACCTCCATCATTTGGAAACAATGATATTTTACCATTAAAGAGGGAAATGTTTTAAAATTTCAAAATGTATGGTGTTTGTAATGCCTGGGTTCTAAAAACAAGAAGCAAATATAGAACTAAGTTATATTTTGGCTTCAAGCTGATCGTCCAGATACAGAAAGATACTCTTCTTGTATCTAGACAAAGATGTGCCTCTACATCTATGAGTTGTAAATCCACAGAGCAGGATCTATGTCTATCATGCTGCCCTTTGTTGCCCAAGTATGTAGCACAGTGCCTGACTATGGGAGATTTTCCATAAATACTGGTAGAATAAATAATGGGCCAAACAAAAGAATAAATAAAACAAAGTATGATCAAACCTATGACTTTTAGCAGCTAGAGCTTCTCTTACATTATTGAAAAGTTAAATATGTATGAACACTTTTCCCACTTCATTTCTACATTTTGCATTACAAATCACTCCTCTTCACACCAACTCAATTTCTATCTTCTCCGTCCTAACCTCCTTCCCTACCCTGCAGAACTAAAGAAAAACAGATTCTTTCTCAACTACTCATTTTTATCTCTATGAGGTGATTTCTCACTTTGGAATTTCTCAGGTCTTGGAATAATAGGTATCTGATATTGGGTGGAAATTCAAAAGCACCATACTAGATTGAATGACTTAGATTTCAAGTGAAGCATAGGGAAAAGTGTAGTTATCAGGAGGGAATCAAACCTCTCCCTGTGGGTGAGAGTGCTGCTTTCTAAGGAAATAAGTGGAGATTTGGAGTCATACAAAAAAACTAAAGAGAGGGGAAGAGAAAGAAAGAATTGGGAAACACTCAGGATAAGATTTATTTGGTGAAGAAACTAACTTCTCAAATGTTTTCTCTTTTAAATGCTGGGCAAAGAATCATGTTTTCTATAAATTTAATCGGTTTCATGTCATGTTGTATTCCTCTTCGGAGCTGTCACATCTTCAGTAAAGACTTTAAAAAATTTCAGATGCTCTTATACAACCTATCATGACAGTCCCAGTATGCCAAAAGGGAAAAGACTGAAAATGGGAAAAACAGATGTTCCCCTCCCCTATCTCCACAATAACTTCACTGCAGAAAGAACATCATTTCCAAAACTGGACTAAGAAACAAGTATTGATTAAATGTTGACTAGCACACTGGAAATGGTAGTCATCAACATAGCTGGAAGAATTTCTCCAGTGCATACAACCCAAAAGAACTAATAAAACAGAAATTCCTAGTTACCCTTTAAAAATAATTATATTCCTAGAACTGTAAAAATGGTAGCACTGTGTATACCCCATGGCCAAAAAAAAAAAAAAAAAAAAAAATTCCAAATCTGAAGACTACAAAGAGAATTTCCTTGACTAGTAGTTACCTGGTCATATTATTCTCATGGCAAAAATCAGGAGCTCAATAGAGAAGTCCAACCAAGTCCTTTTAATCCTCCCTGCAAATTGCAACCCTCTAATTTACCATTGACCAAAGTAAGTGATATGACCAAGCCCAGAATCGATGAGGCAGAGAAGTATATGCTTTCCATAAAGTGAATGTTTCCTGATAAATAATTTAATATATCATAGTGAGAAAAGAATTCATTGTGGTGGAAATATCCATGTTTCAAGCTCGATAAGTGAGGATACTTGAAACTACAGGAAAAGAAGGATCTTTGAAAACGTCAAAGAACAACCTTATTCAAAATAGGCCTATCTCCCTTCAGAAAAGTCCAAGTGCATTTAGAGTGAAAGTTACAATAAACAGTAGGTGAAATAAAAGTTGCATTAATTCAATACATATGTAATAAGCACATTTTGATGTGTCAAATAGTGTACCAGCCACTGAGGAAAGAAAAAATGAAAAGCACAGGAGCCTCTCTACAAAACTGAGAGCCCAAGGAAGCAGTGAATTGTGATTTCATGTCTGGGGCCTGAAAGGGTAAGTACCATGTCTCAAGAGTGGATGAGAGCAAGTGGCAGCATTGACATTAGTTCTACATGGTTCTCATGGCTGGATCAAGAGTCAAGGATGCACACCTTTGCACTATGATAACTGTGAGGCCATGGAGGGACACAGAAGATGGCACTTGTTGCATCAAGGAGCTCCCACATGCAAGTCTTTGAACCACCACAAAGGATTTAAAGTGGCTGTAATTCCAGCAAGTTGTTGTTATATGAGACCCTATTTCACTTGTAGCTTGGGAGCAATGAAGTGCGCATTATGTTTATTTTAATTTAAATCCAGAAAATATATCATTTCAAATCATTGACTTGAAGGGAAAGTGTAGGGGCAGATTTCAGGACAACTTTATTAAGAGAAAACTGGATTAGGAGAAAACTAAATTTTGTTTTATCCGTAGATAAATGGACAAAGGAAAGCATTAGACATAAAGCTATTTTCCTAAGCATAAGTTTGACATGAACTAACCCAAAGGCTACTTTCCTGGATCCTGTAGAATAATGCCTTTGTCATCATCATCGTCACTACTGACATTTTCAGAGTACCAGACACTGTATAAAGTGCCTGACCTGTATAGCTCATTAAACTCCAAGACAACCATATGAAAATAGCTATTAATTCTGTTTTGTGAAAAAATTGTCTCAAATTAACTTGCCTAAGATCATTTAGCCAGTAAATGGGAAAGTCAGACTTTAAACTCAAGTTTAGCCTGAGGTTTTAAGATTTGTTATACATTTTGCAGACATATATGATATAAGTATTGCTTATATTTGGGATGAAGGCAGGATATACTATGACCAAGGCATCATATCAAGCTTTGACTAAAACTGTACTACACTTCAGTGAGGGGAAGCAAGAGTTAATGTACTCCCTTAATTTAACATCTAATACTAACAGATTTTTAAGACTATTAAATGTAAAACGAACCTCATAGAATGACAGTTGTCTTCACTGATCAAATAATATATCATGATGATTTATTTATACAAGTGTCATCATATGCTTCAGTGCACAATGGAAGGCAAGTTGAAATTATATTGAATAGCTCACTCTTATGGCTAGCTGAATAATATGAATTTCTCAGCCTCCTTGACTGATAAAAGATGCTTGCATAAAATAAAATGGGAGAAATTTTAACATAACACAAAGAAAATAAATAAATTATGCTAAAACGATATGTAATAAAGATTTTTACAAGGAAGAATTTTGCTGTCTGAGTAATAAAGCTACAGTGGGAAAAAAAATTGCAGAAAAACTGATCTTTGATTCTTGCTTGAAAGAAAAAAATGAAAGAAATCTGCCTTTTTGTTAAATCCTTTAATCCTTTAAGGAAAAAAATATGCAACAAATTCAATAATTCATGTTCAACATGAGCAGGATCTGGTTCTGGTACTAAAATCTTAATAGTTTTACTTATTTACAGCAAATACTTAACATCTTTATTCCAAAAATACAATGAATACGGGCCAAGCCCGTGGCGCACTGGGTAGAGTGCGGCGCTGGGAGTGCGGCGACTCTCCCGTTGCGGGTTCGGATCCTATATAGGAATGGCCGGTGCACTCATTGGCTGAGTGCCGGTCACGAAAAAGACAAAAAAAAAAAAAAATACAGCGAATAAACCACCTAAAACAGCACACATTTTAAATCATTTTTTATTATTATTTTAACTTTTCAATATACATTGTAGTTGATTTTCGTGACCCTTTACACATTCCTCTTTCTCCCCCCCCTTACCCCTCCCCCTCCACATCATATCTGTTCACTTGTCTTAACAAGTTCAAGGAATTGTTGTGAATATACCCAGAGGAATGGAAATCATCATGCCAAAGGGATACCTGTACTCCAATGTTTACTGCAGCTCTATTAACAATAGCCAAGACTTGGAACCAGCCCAAATGTCCATCATCAGATGAATGGATAAGGAAACTGTGGTACATCTACACAATGGAATTCTACTCTGCTATAAAAAAGAATGAAATACTGCCATTCGCAACAACATGCATGGACTTAGAGAAAATTATATTAAGTGAAACGAGTCAGGCACAAAAAGAGAAATACCACATGTTCTCACTTATTTGTTGGAACTAAAAATGAATAAATAAATAAACATACAAACAAATAAAGGGTGGGGGGGAAGAAGACACAACAATTAAATCAAATTTTTAAAAGCTATGAAGAGATTTCAGGAATAAAATGTACTCAAAATTCTGCTATTTTCCACTTGTCTTCTTTTTCTTTAATATTCCTGTATCAGCCAATCTCTTCTCACTGTTATTTGAATTTCTGATATATTTTTTCACATTTTTCTTTTCAATCAATATATTTTCTGAGTGTAACCCTCATGTAGACCTTACTAGCATTTCTCCAAAATCTCATTTTCCTTTCATGGCCATTAACTAACAACTTTAATCATTCCATGTCTCTTTATGCCCTTTTTCTATCCACAGATTTTCTCAGTGCCAATTTTTCTTGGCAGTCTCTATAATTTCACTACCATCTGGATCAGGTATTAAAGAAATCTTTTTCCATACCATTTTTCCTATTTTCTGCAGGTGTTCTTGACCCAAATAACTTAAAACTAGTTGGTTTAAGGTAAAATTTTTTTCATCGTCATCACTATACTTCTCCCAACATGTGGATTATTATAAACAGGAAACAATGACAACAAAATGGCCTTAGACCTTCTTATAACCATAAGGTTTTAGGTTCATCATTTATAACCTCCGTATTAACCAAAACTCACTCACTGGAAAGTGACCCAACTAAAACTATCTTAGTAAAAAGTGTATTTTATTATTTAACTGAGACATCCCGAGGTGGAACTGGCCTCAGGCAAGCCTGGAACTAGAGCTCAAAAGATATCTTAAGGGAGCTGTCTGTCTTTTTCCATTATTAAGTTCTACTTCCTCTATATGTTGGAATTATTTGCTCTGAGTACAGACAGATTTCATTTATGCAGTTAATGAGGATAGTTATTAGCATTTTTTCATTTTCACTACTCATATTAAAACCTCAACAAAAAGAAATAGAGGATATTTGTCATAATTATTATTGGTATGCTTGAGTCAGTGCCCATATTTTGGACTATTCACTACTACCAAAGACATAGGATATTAGGATTGGCCAATCCTAGGACCCAGGCCTAGAGGAGAGAGAGGACGTGCTATACTAACTGATAATATCATTATATTTATGGAATGGGGTTGGTCAGATTTTCCAAAAATGAAATGCTGAGCATAGATAAGCAATGTTTCCTCATTACATTCCATCTTAAGTTGCCAAGTATCCATGTTTATTCCTTCATACACACACACACACACACACACACACACACAAACAGACACACACACATATTAAAATATTCTTGTCTGTTAAAATAAACTATCACCCACAAAAAGAAACAGCAAATAAAGGGTAAAAACACAAACTCTCATCCAGTACTGCATCAAACTGAAATTCTAACATCACTTATGTATATGCTTTCTTTTTCTCCTGTTTGGAATCAGTTGAGAGATAGACACAGGAATCATACAGACAGTAGCAAAAACAAACATTATCATTGATTATAAACTAGTTAGAAAATGTGGCTTTAACTCTGAGTCAAGGGGACTTGCTATTACTTCTGTCCTGAAATAAGCAGAATTACCTGCAGAACCCCAGAGAGAGCCAGGCAGTAGCAGGGCTTTCCTGGCAAGTATAGGGTCTACGTTTTTCAGCTTCCCACATGGCCAGGAACAAACCAAAGCAGATATCCTCCAGGATCAAGAAGATCCCATCAAGAGGAGAAGGAAAGAAGATGAGCCATGCAAGGCCCAGTTTCTTCAACCAATCTCATTTTAACAGGTTTGTTCTTCTGTCCATGGAAGAGGAATGACTGAGGAGACAGAGAGAATCCAGGTGTGTTTTCACTCTAATGACAGTTTCTGCACATGGAAATGTGAAAGTGAGGGGAAAAAAATCACCTCTCCTTGAACAGTGATGAACAGATGTTTCTCTTCCAAGAGCATCAATCAATGATGAAATGATATTTTGGAAAGCAATAGCAAAGAGAAATTGTGAAAGAGGATGCATCGGTCAAGATAGGGTAGGTTATTCTAGGGCAACAAATAATCTGAAAAAGCTCAATGTCTTAAAACAGCTTTTGGTTTATTTTTTACTCCCTCTGGATAACCATCAGTGGTCAGCTAAGGGGTTGGCTTTGCTCCTGGTCATTTTCATGGCTATGAGACCCTGGGAATTACCTTAGGTGTTAAACATTTATAGGCTCATGTTTTCTCAGTTTAGGATTTCTCCTTGTTATAACTTTATTAAAAGCATGGCAGCCCATCAGTCTATTTTATTTCTGAAGAAGACATTAGCTAATAGTTAAAGCCATAAATCTTAAAGGATCCTGACTTTAGCAAGAAGCCATGAGCTGCTTCTCATAGTCCTAGTCTTCAAACTACTTCTGTCTTGACATTCCGCAAAAAGTTCCTGTGTTGAGGCATAGCCAATCTGCTCTTTTGCTCCAAATTGCATCCTAGTGGATAGCACTTTACCGTAAAAGGAGATCATAAACTCTGTCATGCAATGAGTACACAGAAAAAGGTTGAGTAGAAGCCTGCATAGAGTATTCTTCCATTTCTGAAGCTCTTTCTGGGTCCCGTTCGCATTTCTTACTGTGGTTTTCATCTTTTGCAGTTACTTGCCCCAGCCCCAGACTGCAAGAGAGAATTTAAATTTTGCCAATTTTTTTAGGCATGTGATAATCTGACACTCAGTAGTCTGAGATCACTGGCCACAGGCACAGTGGGCTTCTCTTTATTAAGGTAAATATTTCTTTGTTGTAGCAGGGGAGCAGAGAGCTTAAAGCTACAACTGGATGAAAATGAATTCTGCCGACATCTGAATGAGTAAGAAAACCGATTCTCCCCTCACCTTTAAATAAAACACCTTTATTTTAGCTCAGAGAGACCTATATTGGCCTTCTCACCTACAGAAATGTACTATATTAGTTTTGTGTTGTTTTAAGCTGCTAAACTTGTATAGTTTCTTACAGCACCAGTGGAGAATGAATACACCTGTTTAGGTCACAAGCCCACCCATTGGGCAATTACTGCTTTCCACAGAGACTGGCCACGTGCAGATTACCTGCACATCCCTATAGCCAGAGAGAGATAACATATTATTATTGACATCTTGACTAGAAGTACAAGGGATGGAGAAAGTGCAGAAAAAATGAAGCCCAAACAAACGAAGGAAATGTCTCCCGACTTCACCATGTTTATGTTGTCATTTAATTTATTACTGTGCTACCTTCATATTTTTTTGAAATATGACTTTGCCTTTTCATCTCTACCAGCAAATGATTAGTCTGCCTTGATTAGCAGTGTTTTTTGTTTGTTTGTTTGTTTTTAAAGATGAGCGGTATGGGGATCTTAACCCTTGACTTGGTGTTGTCAGCACCACACTCTCCCAAGTGGGCTAACCGGCCATCCCTACATAGGGATCCAAACCTGTGGCCTTGGTGTTATCAGCACCATACTCTCCCGAGTAAGCCATGGGCCAGCCCTGATTAGCAGTGTTTTTTAAAAGAGTAAAGAAAGAATGATCAAAAGACAAAGATTGTTACACAATATCTAATTCTGGTCCTAATTTTAATGTCCAAAACAATCTGTATTTATAAATATTTCATCTGTTTTCAGATATTACATAATTAAAAACTAAAGCAAAGCCTTAAAATTAGAATTATCAATCTTTCTTAGAGTCTTAGATCTCACCTATTTATGAAGAAAACAAAGGCCTTCTGATACTAAAGTTCTTGTCATAAATCAGCTTTGTCAGTGGTTAAACAAAATACGTTCACACATTCAACAGTGTGCACCAAGCACTTGCTGTGTTTCTACAACAAGGCCTAATACAGTGATACAAATATGACAGGAGCTCAGCAGACACAGAAGATAAAGCTAACGAGGGTAATAATGATGAAAATCAAAATAGTCATGTCTGCAACAATGTTCCTCAGCTACAGCTGCATTTCAAATTCTAAATAATGTTAATTCTTCCCTTACTGGAAAAATTTACAGCCATGGATCTCCAACGGGAGAACTTCAAAAGGATTTTCACCACTAGTGCAGAACTTTTTTTTATGTTGTCATAAAGCTAAACGAAGTCAATTAGGTCTAGTACTTCATTAATGGTTTCCACAAATCACATTTACAGCCAACCCCATATCCAATGCAATAATAAGAAATGCCATTTAGAAAGACAAGTTTTGACACCCTTATCTTATGGCATTGTAGAAACTGTGGGGGTAATTAATTTTTACTTATACTGCAATGAATCCAAGCAAAACTCTAGAAGCCATTTGGTCAATTATTGACTCTTTAGGGCAACGAAGCCTTTTCAGAAAGCTTGAGTTTGTATTACCGATATGATCAAAGCTTTAATGAAATTGCTGCACTGTTAAGAGAAAACTACAAAAATAAATGAATGCCTAGCTCTGAATCTACAAGAAAATGGGAGCCTTCTGGTTTTCTTTGATTGTCTATTAATTTCTCATGATAGAGCCCCATGTGGCATTGCTCTGACAAATTTCACTGAAGCATGTTTTCTCTCCTGCAAATTAGTAAAGCAAAGTCTTGCATGTGATCTTCTTAATGAGACTTTGTGTCCCACTGTTCTTTATTATTATTTTAAGGGGAGTAGGTATTTTCTCATTCTCAAGAGTAATGACTAGATGTTCTTGTTCTTTTATGGATATCTCGGTATATAACCCAATAGGTGTTAGGAAGAATTCATGCTGTGTTGCAGCTCCACAAATATTCATCTACCACTAATACTTGTGCTGTGATGTTGTAAAACTCACAGTGAAATCTAAATGTACAGTAAACCAAGAATTTAGTGTGAGACTTAACTTTCCATTCTTCCTGAGCAAAACCAGTACCAACTTGGGTGTCATATAACTCTTTAACAGGCATTTTTAACAGCTTATTCACAAGCCCAGCTCTCTAAAAGAGAGTCTAGTACCTAGTCATTTCCTTTCCTAGACTTTCTTTGAGAAATAGTTGAAGTACTGATTAAACACAGTGAAAAGACAATATGAACCCATTAACATGAATTTGATCATTAAAGCTGTAGCTTTCTCTTGGCTGTACTTTCAAAACAGATCAAGGATTTTACCACTTTTCACTATCTGCACAGAAATATCCCAGGTGCAAGCTACCATCACCAATTACAGATGCTCCTTGACTTCCTACGGGGTTAACATACAGATAAATCCATGATAAATTGAAAATGCATTTACTACACTTAAGCTACAGAACTTCATAGCTTAGCCTAGCCTACCTTAAAAGTGCTGAGAACACTTACATTAGCCTACAGTTGGACAAAATCATCTGGCAACACAGTACACTGTAGAGTATCAGTTACTTATCGTCATGAATGTGTGGCTGATGGAGCTGTGGTTTTCTGCCGCTGCCCAGCATCATGAAAGGGTATCATACTACATTACACTAGTGTGGGAACAGATCAAAATTCAAAATATGAAGTTTGATTTCGACTGAATACCTATCACTTTGACATCATCATAAAGTACAAAAATTGAAATTTGAACCATTATAAATCTGGGACCATCTGTACTTGGATTATTTCAGCAGCCTCCTAACTGATCACGTGCTTCTGCCCTGCTTTCCACCTTCAATGCTCTATTCTCAACAGAGCAACCAGAGTGATGCTATTAACACTTAAATCAGACGATGTATCTTCTTTGCCCAAACCATATGACAGCTTACCATTTCATTAGGATAAAAAGCCAGTATTCTTACAATGGCCTGCAAGACTCTGTGTAATCCAGCCCTGCTTACACCTCTAACTGTGTTTCCTATCACTCTCTTCCTCAGCAAGTCCACCCCAGTCAAACAGGATATTCTCTAGACAAGCAGGCACACTTCTGCCTTCTGGCTGATCATTTGTTTTTCTCTGTACCTGGGAGTATTATACATGGTTCATTCCCTCACTTAACCCACCTTTTTGCTCAAATGTCATCCTTCCAATAATAAAAACACTCCTGTGCACTCTATTAAAAATTGTAACTGCCTTTTTCTTATTTCCTCTCCCTCATCTCTGCCTTAGTTTTCTTCATAGCACTTATCACCACCTGTCATATTATGTAATTTATGTATTTATTTTGATTATTATCTATCTCCCCACTGCCCCACTAGTATGAAGTCCCAAAAAGGAAGAGATTTATGTCTGTTTTATCTATTGATGTATCCACAGTTAATGAACGTAATCAGCAACAGGAAATTTATAACTATTGCTTCTTCCTACATTTCTTCACTGTGGATTTGTCTACATACAAGATAAAAGCAGTCCAAAGGAAAACTCAACACTCTGCCTAAGCATTTACTAATGCCTACAATGTACTTAACAATCTAAGGATACGATGGTGAGGAGAGTGAAAGTGTACAGTATAACCTGTTACCTGCCTTCAAGGAAACAAATGCAATGGAATCATGTTGTGATAGGAAAATGTACTGAATTATTAACATTCACATCTTGTCATTGAAAAAGATACAGAATAGATATTTCTCTCCTCCTATATTCTAAAAAGTCAAGGTTTTCTCTTCTGAGACTGTTATTAGCTTTTGGATTACACAGCTAAAAAGAGAAGCTGCCAGTCACCTGAAAGAAATGTCTATCCCATTGTTTGAGACGAGTTCTCTCCTACACACAGGAAGAAAAAAGAGGCTGATCTAAGAGTTCAGAAGCAAAAGAAGATCTAACCCTGAGAGAAAGGATGAGTTTGGAAAACTTGCACGTTTCCATGAATGGGGGAGACATATGTCTTTCTTATATTTTTCAACAGCTGTAGGCATCAGATATATATAGGTTATAGCTGGTAATGCAGTACTAAAGTTTGAGAACCAATGAAGTTCAATACAGACCAATCTTCAGGCAGTGGAAAAGACCACTTTAAAGAGTGTCTTTTTTTTTTTTTTTTTTTTTTTTTGTCTTTTTTTCGTGACCGGCACTCAGCCAGTGAGTGCACCGGCCATTCCTATATAGGATCCGAACCCGCGGCGGGAGCGTCGCCGCGCTCCCAGCGCCGCACTCTCCTGAGTGCGCCACGGGCTCGGCCCATAAAGAGTGTCTTTGATTTCACCCAGGGATCAGTGCCATTGAGGACAAAGGACAAGCCTCAACAGTAGCGTCAAGCAACAGGCAGGGCCAGAAACCAAGAAATGCCACCAAGAACTAAGAAGTTTTTCATTTGTTTTATAAATACTCTGCTAGCTGCCTCCAAATCCCATATTGTTTTAAAACCTAGATTGTAAGAAAAAATTTCCAAAACTAAAATTGAGATTTGATTTTTTTCACCATCTTAGCTAATGGGGTTTCTGGGCCACATTTAAATTAGTTTAGAATAAAACTAAACTAATATTATCTCTCTTATCCTCAAAGGTTACAGGGAATTTTATACTTGCTACCAATTGAGATCTCACTCAAGAATACTAAAAATATTCTTGTCGATCTGCACTATGTATGAACTATTCAAAATCCCAATAAGTTGAGTGTTTTGGTTTATAAATCATAGCCAAGACCCTGTTGGGAAAAAAAAAAAAGTAGTGCGGACAGATGAATAGTATTAATGAACACTTTTAACTTTAAGAGTAACAACAATAATAAGAAACAACCATGCTGAGGCCATGCTGAGGCTCAGTTTAAAGAGAGATTTTGCAAATGTTTACAAACACCCCTAGGTAGATATAAATTCGTAATGAACACAAGAAATGATTGCATTTTGTAATGATGAACATTGTAATTATCCTGAATTGATCATCACACATTTTACACAGGTATTGATATCAGCTCTGTACCCCATAAGTAAGTATAACCAATTGTGCTTTAATAAAAGATAAATTTAGTAGCAGAAGGTTCAAAAAGGAAGAGACAGTAAACATATCACAGAGGTTATTTTTAAGATTCTTTTTCCAGGCCCTGTACTTCTGAAAGAAAACATTTTCTAGAAGAGAGAAGGGCATATGGTAGCAGATATCATGGATATGGGAACACTAATGTCCTAAGCCTGCATGTAAACTCAAACAAGGTCTAATGTCTTAAGACAGTGTGTTGAGAAAATACCTTCAGCCTTCGACAGATATAATGAACTCCTGGAAAATGGAAGTGTTCTCTAAGCATAGAAAGACATTCCAAGAGGAGAGATATTTGAACTTTGGAGAGAGCCCATTACTCAGGTACTATAGCAGCAAACCTTACCCAACTTCAGCTGCGACCTTTAAAAAAAGATCGTTTTAGGGGCTCAGTCTCTAAGAGTCTTACAGCACTCAGAGTGCATGACTGAACTACCTGAGCACTTTAGATCCAGTTTCAGCTAGGTTGAAAACTAGAGAGCAATACATATCAACTTCTTGAATACCCATTCAAATGAAAATGATAATATGTCTACATTTAACCGAAGGTAAACACTGATTCAGAAATATCTGGCCATAAAACACTCAGAATTGTTTAACCAGAGAAAGAAGGGATGTGTGTTTAGGAGCAATGGCCCAGATTCTGCCAGCTCCAGCAGATGAAAATTGAGCAAGACAGTAAAAAGCCATGGCTACTCTGGAAGGCAGCTGTGCTCACCACTATACCACCAATGCCGCACAGCATCATGTCTACTCCCAACATCGTTTTGTAGGTCCCCTAAAAACTCACTACAGAAGCAAGGGAAACCTAGCACCCTGATAAATAAGACTGTCCCTTAATCTTCTATAGATGTTGTGCTGAGAAAACACACACACCACACAGGCTGAGGGCAGGGCTAGAGATGCTGTCACAGCTCTGCGTTGTAGGTACAGGAGTAAGACCTCTGGCCTAGTTAAAGCTGACCAGTGGCAAAGGACTGCCTGAAGAGTGACACTCTGTGAACAGTGACTGATTATTGGTGTTCTCCATGCATGTGCATGTCCTAACAGCAGGTTTGGAGAACTTCTCTTTAAGTAATGTATTTCTTCTGTCAGATGTGTCTTAGGGCCATTATCTAGTTCAGTACTCCAAATTACTGGGGAACTTAAGGCTTAAGTATTTTTCAGAATATTATGCTAAAGATAAGTTGCATTCAATTAAATTAATAGAGTAGATAGAATCCAGCATTATTCAATGGTTTTTAAATCAGTGCTTTTAATTGTACATAGGTTAGGATATGAAGAGGTGAGGTATAGAGAGAGCAGGTTCCACAGTTCAGCACTTTTAAGTGAAAGACCATTTGAATCTTCAGACTACTGTCTTACTGATATACAAATGCTATCACTGAGATGCGGATTAGTTGAGTGAGAGGAAATCAGAATGCTTGTTCATAGTTTTGTTTTGTTTCTTAAGCAGATTACTGTATTTTGTGGCAGGAGGAAGAAAAAGTGTTAAAAACTGTTTCTAATGAGATCAGATATTTAAATGATGTTTAAAAAAAACTTTAGACCAATTCAATTTAATAGAGTTTATCTCAGCAAAGAACAAGTTATGAATAGGGTGTCACTCAGAACCAGAAAGGTTTCAGAGAGCTCCCCCCAGCAGTATGAGCAGCAAGCTTTTATAGACCACAGATGCTAAGTAGAAATCACCTAACTGGCCACAGCTGGGTGTCTGCCTTATCTGGGTGTGGTATGACAGGCAATTCGCCTTATTTGAGCATGGTTTGATCAGTTGCCTGCTTGTAATTGGCTGAGCTTGGCTGTTTGTAATTTGCTGAAACCCACATATTCATTATAAAAATATATACTGTTAAGTTAGGTTTAGGTTTGTTTATCTACTAACAGAGGTTAAACTTTGCTATGTGGGAAATCAAAGTGTAGAGACAGCCTCAGGCTTATATCCTCCTGCTTATTTATTTTAACAATGATAGTGACTATTGTGTTTAGTAGAGACAAAATAAACAATAATCACCAAAAAACCACATACACAAACACACACACACACACACAAATACTATAAATAGAAGAAAACACCTAAACACAAAGTAAAGTTTAAAAGAGCACCGCCCAGATGCAGGGCTGAAACATTTCAGAAATAACCATTACATTTTTAAGAAAGCTAAAGTACCTCTTTGTGATATATGCTCCTAAAGAGAACCCTCAATAAGTACTGTAAAAGTTGACACACTTGGTGGATATTGACAAACTAGAGAGCGATGAGGGAAGAAACCTAACCTGATCCCACAAGAAATCAGACTTTTTGGAACAACTTCCATTATAAGTGTGACCCAGGAGGTAGAAAAAGAAGAGGCTAAATGGCCCATTTAATTAAAAAAAAATGCCAATCTGGGGTACCAGCCAGTAATGGCAATGATTTTTCCAACCACCAATTAAAGGATCATGGCAAGACACTCCATGTCAGGTCTCAGCAGGATAAGAAATGAGATCCCCAAATGCAAGAACTTGAAGAAGGCTAATGAAGATGAGGATAATGAGGTCATGGCTGGAAATTGCATCTTAATTAATTTTTCTTATCATTTTTAAGCCGAAAACATCCAGGTTATAAAAGAAATCTCTCCAAAGGCAATCAGCTTGCCTCACTTTATTCTTAAAGGCAAACTCATGTACCTAAATTTTAGAATGCTTAGGGGGAATATAAAACCTACCTGAGACATTGATTTAATTATGAGAATAACTGCTTAGGGGAGAAATGCACAGGTACACATGATCCATGCTTATAAGGAGACATTGCAATGGGGGAAAATATTTTTAAAGCACAAAACTCACTTGGGGAGGAGAATTCAGAGGATGATTTCTTGAGACAATAGCTTGTGTTTTTTTCTCCCTGCAGTAAAGAGTCAAAGAATGAGAGGATTAGACCTTCCCCATCCTAAGACAGTGGTCATGAATCCAGAATCTAGGCTTCCTGTCCCAAGGATCTTAATGACTCTTATGTGACAGAACCTGAAAAAAGAAGTCACCAAATTCATGGAAAGCAAAAATTCCCCCAGTTCCTGCTATCAAATCTTGTTTAATACACGATGACTCACCAAAAGAAGCTGGTGTAGAAACTGGCTCAAAGATATAGAGAGAAAAGGGGTTCAAAATTGGAGTGTGCTTCTCCAGGAGTTTAAAGAAGAGGGCTCTGAACATCCAGAGCATAATAAAGAACAATACTCTCTCTGCAAAGATGACGTCAATGTGGGATACCAGTCAAGGCTTGTCCCTAAACACAAGGTCCTGAGAGAATTCATCGTCTTCTACGATATGAAGTTTATAATCACTGGAGAAGACTCCTTTGAAGGAAATCTTAAAGTTCACTCTGAGGAACATGGAGGATGAAGCTGTACAGTGTCATTATGTAACATCAGGAAGGTCACAGAGTGGTCACATAGATATCATAACATGTAGGTTACAGTACAGTACCTATATGCATTGCAAACTAAGGACCAGAGACTTCCTCCACTTTCCAGACACCCACATTCCAATACAACCTCAGAAAACAGGAAGGAGACCCTTAAAACATAAATGAGGTGGAATTTCCTATTACCTTAAAGAGTCAAGAATAAAAAACAGATTTCATTTGAATCAGATCAAAGAAACAAATATATTTCTTTCCCTGAATTTTGAGGAATAAATTCCACCCATGACAAAATAACATTGATTGGTATTCACCTTTTAAGTAATCCTCAAATTTATTACATCTTTCTAAACTTATTCTACTCACAATTATAGTTGTCTAGTGGGAGAATAGTCTTAATTGACCTCATATATTCTTTTTTTGTTCAACAAATGTTTTCGAACAGCTCTTATATGCCAGACACTGTGCTCTGTCCCAGGGAGGAAAGTGTGAACAAAACATACGTGTCCTCTACCCTCAGTCTTAGTAATTGCCCATTCATGAGCAACTTTCTGGTTCAAATCTCCAGCATTTTTCATGCATATGTTTTATGCACTTTCATTGCCTAATTGGTCAGGTTGAATGTCTCCTGCAGGGCATTTCAGTCCCTAAACTCTAAAACTGATTAAAAAACAAAGCAACAGCAAACTTCTCAGCTCCTTCAACATTCAATAAACATTTACAAGGCACCTAGTTTGTGACCAGCACAGTTTAGTGACAGGAGATAGATAGTGAATAGTGCAAAACCCCATTTCTTCATGGGGCTTATATTATAATGGGCAGTACAAATAATTTAAAAGTAAATATGTAAAATAAAAGAATATTAGATGATGGTAACTACTAGAGAGAAGAACAAAGCAGGAGATTGACATTTTAAGGGGGCATCAGGGAAGACTTTTATGGAAATGACATTTGAGCAATGATCTAAAGAAAATGAGGAATATTATTGCCAAAAACATGCTATCTGTAGTGGTAAATGCTACACATACTTTATCTCATTATTTTCTTAATTCCCTCTCTTTGCTATTTTTTAAAATAACAATATTTATTTATTTAACAAATATTTATTGAGAGAATAATATGTGCTATATACTGCTCTAGGCACCAGGATTTACTAGCAAGAGAAAAAATGGATTTTTTCTGAGGAAAGTTGAAAGTCGAAGTAGTTTAAATACTTCGATCAAAGTTGCACAATAAACAGCACAGTCAGATTCAAACCCAGGTATTTCTCTTCCTGCAATTACTCTTTCCTCTGCACAATTATGTTTCTCTTATCCTTAACAATACTGAGAGAGAATGTGAAAATATGAGATGTGGCAAATCCTTGCAAACATCATATTTCTTGTTTCCAAATGTGGAATGTATTAGTTAAGTAATTAAATGCTTGGCAAATAGTTTATCAAAGTTGATGTTATGGAAAAAGAGAAAGCATAAAAAGAACCATTAATAGTGATGATATGTTTAGGTGGATTTTCCATTTGAGCAAAACTAGCACTTGACTATTTTTCTATATCCTGTAAGTCACTACTAGGACACCCACATACTTAGAGATGAAGGAGTATTTTGTGACCCATAAAAAGTGATGTACCATAAAGGAATTTATAGGGACAGAATGCATTTTAGTTAAGAGTTCACAACTGTCTTTACCTCCTCCACATCATTTTGTGTACTTTCTTTTCCTAATCAGGATTTGATTTTAGTCAGTCTTGACAGATGTGATACTCACCTATATAAATATAATATATAAATATATCTAACATAATATATATTAGATATAAATATATAATAGATAAATATAAATATAATAAATCATATGAGAGAAATTAATGGTTCTAGACTCTAGTTTGCAAGTAAGTACAGAAAACCTAAAATGGAAATTGAATTAAAAATCTTTCAGTTGTAACAATAAATTCAAATTTTATACATATCCATCAATTTTTCATTCATTCATTTACCAAAATACTAAGGCCTCCTGCACTTGTGCTTCTTTCTAGACAGAAAACTCAGGGATTTCAGAGTAAGTTTAGCTCCTGATCCCACATTTGTCTGTGGTAGTACAGTAAGGATTTGATTTTACTTCTTGGTTTGAATATTCTTGATTTGTTTTGTTCCAGCTTTTATTTAACCTTAGTACTACAGGAAACTTTCAATCCACTTTTCAATCCCTTTCAAAGATCTCTGCCAGTTTTAAGCTTTGCCACCATAGTAACAATTCAGTTCATTACTTCCGAACTGAATTTGACTGAGGACAACTCAGGACTCTAATGTCCTCTTAGTGACACCTGGAAACTCCCTAAACTTGTTCACTTATGAGATGTCCTTGAATCTTAGGGCTCTTCTCACCAATTGTCATCTTATTTTGTTTGGTACAGGAGGCTAAAAAGTGAGAAAATATGTCTAAAATATCTCAAACTGTGTACCGTCTCTTAAAGACTGTCTGTCTTATCAACAATCATTCCACAGCTCTTCCTTCACCCCCAGCAAAACCTCAAAACCTTTTCCTCAGCAATAACCCTCCATGTGTACCATGCAGCCTTTTCCCCCACCCTCTCCTCCTCTTTACTCTGTGAATTTCTTTTACCTTTTTCCCTATTTAACCCATACTCCCCCTTTCCCACTCCCTGCCTCCATTAAACTCCTTTGCTTCCTAACTTCCCATCCTATCCTGTACTGCTGGCCCATCTCCACCTGTGACTGAAATTCAAAGACCTGAGTGTCCACCCGAGCAAGTCTTCTTTAAGCTTTCATCACACTCAGATTTATATGCTATTGTTAAAGGGTTTATGAACCCCTGTTAGAATAGGGATTTTAGTAATCAATTCAGCCTCGTTCTCATGGTATATTATTCTGGGCTCTTGAACTCATATCGACTTTTGAAACTGCTAGTGGAACCAAAATATGTCACTTTATGGTTTAAAACAGCCAACTTGTGTGGGGGGAGAGGGAGGTTTTGGTGATGGGCAACAATAATCAGCCACAATGTATAATGACAAAATAAAATTTAAAAAAATAAAACAGCCAACTTGATGCTTTTCAAAAGTACTTTAAAATAAATCAGAACATCGCCAACACTTATATGCAGACTAAAACCTTAGAGGAGAAACTTTTAGGATCCATTCCCCTTGTCCTCCATCCAAAAATGAACTGGCCAAAGATACAAGATGTCAGACAATAAGGGGATGAGTCTGTCTCTAACTACAGGGGTGGAATAGAAAATATTTAGGACTGCTCCAGTCTCACTTTGAATGGCCAAACCACTTCTGCCCAGGTCACTAGTTTCACTAACAGCTTACGACCAGAACTTAGAGATTATTATCCAAAAACATAATGCAAATGCAACTTTCTGTAAAATGCAAAACTTGTTCTACACCATAGGACAGTGGAGAAAAGACCAATAAGGCAAACTCATAACTTTACAACTTAAACAATAAAAAAGAAATAAGCCATAAAAATCTGCTACATTCAAAACCTCCACAAAGAGAGACCCTTGCAGATATTTAAATAAAAAGAGACATGGCACTCAGGATTGCCTGGCCTTAAAATGCAAAAAGAGAACAAGAGTTCAAAACTCAAATAACTTTCCTCTTAAGTACACAACTAACTCTCAACGTGCCAGAGAAATTAATTGTCCCCATCAATGTTCATCTCACCATTTCTCTAGTAGACACAAGTAACTCATTTCATCATTTACACCTCTTATTTCCTCATCACCCTCCCTCAGAGTACACAAACCATATCTGTTCAGAACTTAATCAATCACAAGTTGCCTTTATTTAAGTTCCTATCTCACTAAAGCCCATCACTACCCAGTGCAGCTCTTTGCTTAGTTCCACTACCCCAGTAAACATTTCTGGAAAGAGATTTACTTTCCAACTGGAATATTAGTATTCTCTGCTCTCCCAAGAATGCTTGAGTCCCAGACTCTGCACCTACTTACCTCTGCCCTTTAGTGATATTATTAACCATCTGACTCTTCTTGCTCCTGTCAAAACTCCCCAAATCCCACTAAATCCTCAAGTACAAACTATATTAAGATACTTGACTCCCTTTGGGCTGATGACTCTACTGATAGGCCAAATCTGGGAATCTAAAATTCTCAAAGAAAAAATAGACTTCCATGTCACTCACAAGATTAACAGAATATCCTCTAAGCCAGAGCCCCCCAAATTCTTCAACTCTAATTCAATGTCTCCAACAAGGGGCTCAGTCCCTACCTCCAGCCCCTGAAATACCCCTATGATCCCAGAAAAAAAGACTAATAACAAAGGATACCAGCTAGTCTGAGACTTGAGAGCAATAAACAAGTAGTCATCCCAGGTTTGCTCTAGTTTCTAACCCTAGTACCATTCTGGCTTCTAGCCAACCTAATTCCATTCACTTTATTATCACTTCTGTTCTGCCTTTTTCCCTTTTCTTTTTTTTTTTTTCATTATACCTCTTCATCCCAACTGATAATATCTCTTCACTTTCACATGGAAATCAACAGTATACATTATGCCTCAAGGATTTACTGAGGCCCCTACTTTTTCCCCTCTAACCCTAAATGCATACCTGACAGATTTAACCTTATCCTGAAACTCTTATTCGGTATGTAGATAAGTTTCTCTGCTTTCCTGATTTTGACAGCTTGCTGGTCTACATTCAATATTTACTACAATATTTTGCCCATAAGGGACATAAGGTTTCCAAAGACAAACGCAATTATGCAGCCCTCAAGTGCATTACCTAGGACATGATATTTCCCCTGAAGAAAATTATCTGTCTACTAAATGAATTAATACCATCATCAATTTCCCTATCCCTGAGAACAAAAGATAACTCCAAGGGGTTTTAGGATTCATTAGTTGTTGCCAGAACTCGATTCTTAACTTTTCCATTATTGCCTCCCCTTTCTATGCCATAACTAAGGAGTCCATTTCCAAATCCCTTAATTGGGATCCTCCTTCTATGTCTGCAATCTAAAACCTCAAATTCCTTCTATCATCTTCCCCCCAACTTTTGGACTCTCTAATTACTCATTGACTTCTTCAATTTTTTATGCACAAAGGGAAAAGACATGCTTTAGGTGTCCTCATGAAGCCAAAGTCCTATTGCATACTTCAGTCTCACTATAGACCCCATGGCTCAGGCATTTTCTCTTTGCTTTAGTTGCAGCTGCTGTCGAATTGGTCAAGACCACTGCTGACTTAATTCTAAGTCATTGATTCAACCTATATGTACCCCATGAAATTCAGAGCCTACTATTTATTGAGAATATCTGATACTTTTCCACTTCTGCACTCATATCCTATGAAATCCTAGTACCTTCTCCCTCTCACGTTACTGTCCAAACCTCATTCTTTTACTCTTCTTCCCCTTCTATCTGAAGAACTACCTTATGACTATTTCACCATCACACAGTCCATATTTCTTCCTCACCAAAACTGCTCTCAAATACCCAGATGTCACCTGCTTTGTGCACAGTTCTCACCTCAAGCATACAAATGGGGAATGTCAAGCAAGACATATTATTACAAATTTGTAACCATCTTTGAGTTCAATCCCCTACCTGAGGTTAAATCAGCCAAGCAGCTGAACTCATTGCCATCACCAGACTTGCATACTACCTCAGATAAGAGAGCTAACACTTACACAGCTAGTAGATATGCTTTTGGAGTTGTACATGATTTGGGTATGGTATGGAAACAAAGAGGGTTCATGACAGCTGCAAGTGCACCCATCAAAAATGCAACTCAAGTAGCTAAGCTATTAGAAGCCTTACTACTACCCAAGGAATTAGCTATCTTCAAAGCTAATGCTCATACTAGTAGCCAGGCTCCTGATGCTTAAGGAAACCCCTGGGCAGACAAATATGCTAAGATAAACACTTTGCAAGAAAACACTTCCACAACCACTTGCACAATTCCCCTTGCCCAACCTCTTGTGGAGACAGAAATTCTTAAGAAATTTCTAGGAAATTATCCAGAAAATATTTAAGGAACATATGAGACAACAACTGCTGGCATCTGAGGCTGGAAATTCTAATTGGAAATAAGCTGAATGTTTTCAAGACCTTTCAAGAGTCCCCAGAATATGACAACGTAAAGTACACTGCTTTCCCAAAAACTTGGGACCAAGCAAATGACATCACAAAGTCATCACCTCCACCCAAGGCACTGGAACAAGATCCCTTAGGATTCTACTGTTTAAGTCCTTCCACATTCCTCCTTTGTATCCTTCTCACTGTCCACCTTTTATTTTTCTCATTGAGATATAATTCATCATAAAATTCACCCTTTTAAAGTAAACATTTTAATAGCTTTTAGTATATTCACATGGTTATGCAACTATCACAACAATGTACTTCCAAAATATTTTCATCACCCTAAAAAGAAACCTCATTCTCATTAACAGCCACTCATTTCCCCCACTCCACCCCTCAGCCTCAGGCAACTACTGATTTATTTTCTGTCTCTGTAGATTCACCTGTTCCGGACGTTTATGATAAATTGAAGTATACAATATGTGGTCTTTCATGTCTGGCTTCTTTCACTTAGCATCATGTTTTCAGGGTCTATCCACGTTGCAGCAAGAATCAGAACTTCATTTCTTTTTACAGATGAATAATCTTTCATTGTATGGATATACCACATTTTTTTATCCACTTGTCAGTGATAGACATTTGGGTTGTTTCTACTTTTTTGCTATTATATATAAGGCTGGTATGAAAATTTGTGTATAAGTTTTTGTGTGAACATATGGATTCAATTCTCTTGGATATGTACCTAAGAGTGGCATTGCTGGGTCATATGGTAATTCTATGCTCAGTTTTTTGAGGATCTGCCAAACTGTTTTCCAAAGCAGACATACCATTTTACATACCTAGAAGCAATGTATAACGTTCCTCTTTCTCCACAACCTTATCAATAGTTGTTATCCATCTTTTTTTAATTATAGCTCACCTACAGGGTGTGATGTGGTACCTCATTGTGTCTTTCACTTGCATTTCTCTAAGGAATGATAATGTCATGTGTCTTCCCATGTGCTTATTTAGCCATTTGTGTATCCTTTTATTTTTTCATCACCCATTAGTTTCAAAACTCCCTTGAGCCATATCTTTCCTTTTCCTTTTTCTTTTGGCCCTTCTTACTGTTTCCTTTTTCCCTATTTCCCATCTACCTATAAACATTTAGGACCTCAAAAACATTCAGATTGCATCTACTGAACTGATTACTCAGGCTTACAATCTTTCTCATAATTATTGGTTTCGTTGCCTCTTTTTTCTTGGCTCCACCATTTTTCCCCAAATTCCTCTTTCCAACCTTAAAACTTCCACTGCTGTTAATTTAGCTATTTTCTCACACACAATTTTAGGAAACTCTTCTTGTACTTTGCACTTTTTATAGGTTAAATAAAGATCTAAGTTCAATCTGGACCACTTTTAGAAGAGATATTGCTTGCTTCTGTTGCAATTTCACAGATGACCTATTTCTCAGTTCTTGTTTCTATTGATATACCTTTTACACTGCCAACTCTGATGTCCATGCTTGTAATATTTATCATTTCCTCACAGAAAATACAACCTTACATCAAACAACTCCACTGTTGGGTACTGCCAACAGAGGGTACTAAAACTTTATATATGAAAAAGTCCCAATGCTCATATTACAGTCATATGGTAGAAAAGATAACCTAGGGCAAACTACTACTTCCATTCCCCTGAATATCCCCCAAAGACACCTATTTCATTTGTGAAAACTGAACCTGCTAGTATCTCACAGAAAACTGGACAGACTAATGTTACCTAACCAATGTTGTCAGTTCTTATCATGTCTTTAATTCAACCATCTTCTTAAACTATTTAAATTCTTCTCTGTCTTCTTCAATGCCCCATCACCAGTCTCAACAGTCTACTAGCACCTGCCTCCCAAACACCAATACTGACACTAAAACATTGACTGAAGTTTTCCTGTTACTCTAGATCTGAAGACCCCTTTAAAAGGGGAGCTAAGTGCTTTGGAAGACTTGACTGCTGCATCCAATCACATTGGGACCACTGTTGTGCCTGGAGCAGCTGCAGTATTGCAGTATGAGACACTCAAAAAGTAAAATGAAATTCTTGCATCATCCATGCCCCACTAGAGGAGATAACCATCACCATGCACAGCATGAAAAAGAACATTGACCTCCTCACCCAAGAACTTCAAGAGCCTCTAGGTGCACGGTTCCACAACCAACCAGCCCTTGTAATGGTCTTGGACTCCAGAGGGAGAACATGTACTGTGGTCAGGAGCAATTACTGCACATCTGTTCCCCCCAATTTTTCCAACCTCTAATTCACAAGAATATTTTAAATACTAACCAAGAAAATTTGCTGTATCACCGCCACAGTCCCTACTTTCTAGAAAACTCTCAACATCAGTTTCCTAGAGTCCACTAGACAGGTTGCCAGCTAGCTGCAAGTCTTGGTATTATTCCTTAATAAGCCTTTAATATACATTTTTCTGCTCATTTTTATAAGTATTTCCCTAAATAAATGTTTTGCCTCCTGAACCATTTCTGAGTTTAGACCTTCAGAGCACAGCAGATGGTTCAGGTAGTCTCCAAGAACAGAGCCTACAAGAAATTGCTGCCTCTATGGACTATAATACCAAACCTTGAACCAAAATTTCTCTAAAATTACTTCGATGCCTAAGGTTGTTCTCAGACAAACAATGTTGTCTTGAACAAGAGGAAGGGAAAGATAAGGCTAAATATAGTTTTTTTACCTTTTTGCCTGAACCTGCTGAAGAGGCCTGACATAGACCTTCCAATTTCTCATACTTTGCCTCATGATTGCATGATTGATTAGCTAAGATTAGAACTCTTTGTCATGATTGATTCACTAAGTTTAGAAATATTTGCCCCCCTGAAACTAGCTAACCACAGAGGAAAACCCTTCTTGTTCAAATAACTGACTGAGACTTCAAAAACAACCCTAAGTATAACTCACTCCATCTGCAACTTGTTTACCTTTCCCTATGAAAACCTAAGGCTAAACCAGTCTGCTGAGACACTCTAATCTTTGGTTCTGGGATATTCTCCTTATTGCAATAGCCTGAACAAAATCAATCCTCTTACTTGACTGATTTGGGTTTTAATAATTATAATCCAGAATATTTGACTAACATAATCAAGTAATGTGAGTGACCATACCAATTAATAGCCTCTTTCGTATTTCAATCTAGTTATAACTAAGTAAGAAGTTTGCTCAGAAAAAAAGCAAACTCATGATACTACCTAACCAGGTTTATTATAATGTCATTCAATTAAGGTATGCTATTAAGGTAGCCCTAAGTCAGGAACCCAGGAATACTGGAACTCTACCTTGACTATCTAATACTTCTTCTCTGCAAAATTCCCAGTGGAGATACATTCATACAACAAGCAAAACAAAGCATAGAAACATGTTATTATCAAAAGAATGTTTGACCCATACTCTATTTTAAAAATATGGTGCTTTGAAAGACTACTTAAAAACTCCTCTTCCTAAGTATAAGTAGCATCAAACCAAAGCGGGCCCTAAGATTGCTGTGTTTTGGCTTCCAGTGCCTAAATTCTACTCTCCAAAATGGCCATTCCAATGGGACACCCAAGCGTGAGTCAGTAGAAAAGAGAGAATGATTATCTCATGAAAACTTATGTACAACTCTAAGACTAAAATACTTCTTAAAATTTTGGCATGACAAGCACCCTCGTATTTAACTAAATCCAGATCAGAACTTGTCTTATAAGGAACAAAGAGAATGGGAGGAAGACAAATAGAATCTTGTTTCCTTGTGCCAAAACCAGCAGTGGACAGGAATGAATTCTAAAGATGAAATACAAAAAACTTCTCACACTGAGACTTTATTGCTTCTATCTACTAAGTCATTAAAGTTAGCAGCACACTCAGTAGACCTGAGAAACTAGAGGGAGATTCTTATAAAGTAGTGGAGGATTTCAAAGTCTAATATATAAGCTATATTGTTTTTGCTTAGAAATTAGTGTTACTGTGTTAATTTTTTATTAGATATTTAGTCAGCATTAGTAGGAATTGATTTGACTAAACAGTCATCATCATTGCTTATAAAGACATACACTTATCAAAAAAAATAAGTGTTTTTTTACTTTCCTTCTTCTAAAAATAGTCTAAAAAGAATGTAAATCCATGAGGTGAATTAATAACAAGTACAAATAATCCCAACATAATTTTTTAAAGTAAAAAAAGAAATTATTGTAATTTATCTTCTCAATAGGATTTTATTAAATGTATTTGTTTATTTTAATATGATTATTAATATGAAAAATTATTTGCATTAATAGGGTTTGTTTGTTAGGTTTCTAAGTAATAGTTAACTTTTTAGTTCTGGAAATCTTAAAAAACCAAATGTAATTAATAGTCCTTCGGCGGAGTAGCTGAGGTGGAAAAGGTGGCCACTGGGCCTCAGGCAGCCGGGAAACTTGTGGACCTTTCTCTGGCCATCTCTTAAGGGAGGACTGCTGCTGCTGGCCGGTCGTGGGGGCTCAACGCCACTTTGCCCCCGGCAGGAGAGGCTGCCTCATTTACAGGCAACAGCTTTGAAGTGTGGAGCAGGAAAAGAACTGATTCTTAGCTGCAAAAGCGAGTCTTGAAACAGGGAACACGGCGCCAGGGCTGCTGTGGATGCAGCCAGGATCCCGGAGGCTGGGGCCGCACTGAAGGCGGCCAGCTGCCCTATCCAGGATTCGAGGTTTCAGGCCGGCATTAAAGAAGATTCCTGGGAGCGCCCGAGCGGCGCCGCGACTGAACAGCCCGAGGCGGCAGCGCCGAGAACACGGAAGGCAACAAACCAGAGACAGAGCGAGCGCCCGACCTGGCACAGCACTGTGAGTGATCCCTGGCAAAGCTCTGTTCGGGGGGTGGATGCCCACGCGGCTCCCCGCCTGCACCACCAGGCCACTCATTGCCCCGGTGCTGCCTCCATTTTCCCAGGTGCGGGCAGCTCCGCCCTGCTCGGCCATCACTGAGCCCTCCCACTTGCTTGGCCTGGCGCGGGGCTTTCCGGACCCTGCGGGCCGACCTCCTCTCCCACTCCCTCCACGGTTCTCTGGCAGGGCTGGGGGTGTGGGGCGTCCCGACCAGTTTTGGGAGGGCTAGGAAGTACGGGCGGGCCGACTGTCACTCCACCACACCCTGGACTCCGGCCCCGGTAAACTTCCTGTTACTGGGAGGCAGATACCATCTCTGCGACCACCAGTTTGGAAAAAAGCCTAACGAATTTCTGGTTGGGAATAGTGTGGTAGGAGAGTTCCCAGGTCTGCTTGAACCTGCCGGAGAGCAGGCTGCAGGCGGGCACTAGATTCGGTTTATACCGGGGGGATACAAAGGTGAACAAGACCCGAGAAAGATCTACACAGTGCTACAAAGGCACCCAGAGAGACTGGTCGTCTGTGCCTAGCAGAAACCTGGTAGACTTCCTGGGCGAGGCGGTGCTGAGCAGGGTCTTGAAGGCCCAGCTGATAGACGAGGGGTGCAGAAGACACGCCCCAGCCCAGCACAGTGTGCACAGAGGGGGGAGACGTGCGGCCAGGGAGGCGGAGACTCAACAGAAACCACACACCCGGTGGGGTCGCCACTGCACGATCTAACAGCCTGGGCCAGAGCACACTGAACGGGGAGAAGTCCTGTACAGAAAGTGAAAGCTCAACAGAGATCACACACCCTGTGGTACGTGATCCACCAGCCCAGCAGAGTACAAGCTGACCAGAAAGGTGGATCCCCGGAGAAGCCCAAGACCCGAGGCAACCACACACACAAGACACTAGAGGCCAACTGAGCAGTCACGGCGGGAGCCATACCAAATTGGCAACCACAGCAACATCCTAGTTAGTCATTAGTCTTAAACCGGTGGACTGTGAAACCCCCTGCCACAATGAATAAACACCAAAAAAAAGACACCAGAAATACAAAAAATCAAGAAAGTACACCACCAAAAGTTAATAAATCTCATACTCTAGATCCTATAGAACAAGAAGCCCTTGAAATAACTGATAAGGAATTTCGAGTGATAATTCTAAGGAAACTGAATGAGATACAAGAAAACTCAGCTAGACATCATGATGAAATGAGGAAAAGTATACAGGATCTGAAAGAGGAAATATACAAGGAAATCAATGTCCTGAAAAAAAATGTAGCAGAACTTGCTGAACTGAAGAAGTTATTCAGCGAAATAAAAAACACAACGGAGAGTTTAACCAGCAGGCTTGTCGAAGTTGAAGAGAGAACCTCTGAACTTGAAGATGGGCTGTTTGAAATAACACAAGCAGACAAAAAGAAAGAAAAAAGAATCAAGGACATGGAAGAAAATCTGAGAGAGATATCAGACAACCTCAAGCGCTCAAATATCCGAGTCATGGGTATTCCAGAAGGGGAGGAAAATGGAGATTCCATTGAAAACATATTCAACAAAATAGTGGCAGAAAACTTCCCAGGTATAGGAAAAATCACAGACCTTCAGATCCAGGAAGCTCAACGATCTCCAAACGTATTCAACCCAAAAAGGCCTTCTCCAAGACATGTCATAGTCAAATTGGCAAAACTCAGAGACAAAGAGAGAATCTTAAAAGCTGCAAGAGAGAAGCGTCAAATCACCTATAAGGGAGCCCCAATCAGGTTAACATCAGACTTCTCATCACAAACCCTAAAAGCTAGAAAGGAATGGGATGATATTTTCAAAATACTAAAAGACAAAGATTGCCAGCCAAGAATACTCTACCCTGCAAGGCTATCCTTCCGAAATGAGGGGCAAATAGTATATTTCTCAGACAAACAAAAACTGCGGGAGTTCACTACCACAAGACCACCCTTACAAGAAATCCTCAAGGGAGTACTGGGTTTGGTTCCTGAAAAATAACTACCACTGCCATAAAAACCCAAGAAAAATCTAAACCCGCTAGTACAATAAAAATGGCATTCATGAAGAGAAAACAAGCTAACAAAAACACTATCTACAATCTAAGGAACCAACAAACAAAGAAACCAAACAGTAAATCAGAAAGCAAGGAACAAAAGACACCTAAGACAACCAAACAACCAATAAAATGCTAAGAATAAATCAACACCTTTCAATAACAACTCTTAATGTTAAAGGCTTAAATTCCCCAATTAAAAGACACAGACTGGCTGACTGGATCAAAAAGCAGGACCCAACTATATGCTGCCTACAAGAGACCCACCTCACCCATAAAGATTCACACAGACTAAGAGTAAAAGGATGGAAAAAGATTTACCATGCAAACAGAAAAGAAAAACGAGCTGGAGTGGCTATTCTTATATCTGACAAAATAGACTTTAAACTAAAAACCATAAAAAGAGACAATGAGGGACACTACTTAATGATAAAAGGACTGATCCATCAAGAAGACATAACAATCATAAATATGTACGCACCCAATGTTGGAGCAGCCAGATTTATAAAACAAACTCTATTAGACCTAAAGAAGGAAATAGACACTAATACCATAATAGCACGGGACCTGAACACTCCACTGTCAATATTAGACAGATCATCTAGGCAAAGAATCAGTAGAGAAACACAAGATCTAAACAAGACTCTAGACCAATTGGAATTGGCAGATATCTACAGAACATTCCACCCAACAACCTCAGAATATTCATTCTTCTCATCAGCACATGGATCATTCTCCAAGATAGATCACATATTAGGTCACAAATCAAGTCTCAATAAATTCAAAAAAATTGGAATTATCCCATGTATCTTCTCAGACCACAATGGATTAAAACTAGAAATTAATAACAAACAAAACTCTGGAAACTATACAAACACATGGAAATTAAACAGCATTCTACTTAATGACATATGGGTCCAAGAAGAAATCAAGCAGGAAATCAAAAAGTTTATTGAAACTAATGAAAACAATGATACATCATACCAAAACCTGTGGGATACTGCAAAAGCAGTATTGAGGGGAAAATTTATTGCATTAAATGCTCACTTCAGAAGAATGGAAAGATGGCAAGTGAACAACCTAACACTTCACCTTAAAGAACTAGAAAAACAAGAACAATCCAATCCTAAAGTTAGCAGATGGAAAGAAATCATTAAGATCAGAGCAGAACTGAATGAAATTGAAAACCAAAAAACAATTCAAAAGATCAACGAATCAAAAAGTTGGTTTTTTGAAAAGATAAATAAAATTGACAAACCATTAGCATGGCTAACAAAAAAAAGAAGAGAGAAGACTCAAATAACAAAAATTAGAAATGAAAAAGGCGATATTACAACTGATTCATCTGAAATACAAGCAATCATTCGAGACTACTATAAACAACTATACGCCAACAAATTTGAAAATCTGGAGGAAATGGATAAATTTCTGGACACACACAAGCTCCCAAAACTGAACCGTGAAGACGTAGAAAATTTGAACAGACCAATAACAATAAAGGAGATTGAAGCTGTTATCAGAAGGCTCCCAACAAAGAAAAGCCCAGGACCAGATGGATTCACAGCAGAATTTTACCAAACATTCAAAGAGGAATTGACACCGATTCTTTACAAACTATTCCAAAAGATTGAAACGGACGCAAATCTCCCAAACTCATTCTATGAAGCAAACATCATCCTGATACCAAAACCAGGTAAAGATATAACCAAAAAAGAAAACTACAGGCCGATATCATTGATGAATATAGATGCAAAAATCCTCACTAAAATACTAGCAAACAGAATACAGCAACACATACAAAAAATTATTCATCACGATCAAGTGGGATTCATCCCAGGGATGCAAGGTTGGTTCAACATACGCAAATCAATAAATGTGATACACCATATTAATAAACTCAAACACAAGGACCATATGATCATCTCTATAGATGCTGAAAAAGCATTTGATAAAGTTCAGCACTCATTCATGACAAAGACCCTCTATAAGTTAGGTATAGAGGGAAAGTATCTCAACATAATTAAAGCTATATATGCCAAACCCACTGCCAATATCATCCTGAATGGGGAAAAGCTGAAAGCTTTTCCTTTAAGAACAGGCACTAGACAAGGATGCCCACTCTCACCACTCCTATTCAACATAGTGTTGGAAGTACTAGCCAGAGCAATCAGAGAAGAGAAGGAAATAAAGGGCATCCAGATTGGAAAAGATGAAGTCAAACTGTCCCTGTTTGCAGATGACATGATCCTATATATCGAACAGCCTAAAACCTCTACAAAAAAACTGTTGGAATTGATAAATGATTTCAGCACAGTAGCAGGATACAAAATCAACACACAAAAATCAGTAGCATTTCTTTTCTCCAATAGTGAACATGCAGAAGGAGAAATCAAGAAAGCCTGCCCATTTACAATAGCCACCAAAAAAATAAAATACTTAGGAATTGAGTTAACCAAGGAGGTGAAAAATCTCTATAATGAGAACTACAAACCACTGCTGAGAGAAATTAGAGAGGATACAAGAAGATGGAAAGATATCCCATGCTCTTGGATTGGAAGAATCAACATAGTGAAAATGTCCATACTACCCAAAGTGATATACAAATTCAATGCAATCCCCATCAAAATTCCAAAGACATTTTTCTCAGAAATGGAAAAAACTATTCAGACATTTATATGGAACAATAAAAGACCACGAATAGCCAAAGCAATGCTCAGCAAAAAAAATAAAGCTGGAGGCATAACACTACCTGACTTTAAGCTATACTACAAAGCTATAATAACCAAAACAGTATGGTACTGGCATAAAAACAGACACACTGACCAATGGAATAGAATAGAGAATCCAGAAATCAACCCTCACACTTACTGCCATCTGATCTTTGACAAAGGCACCAAGCCTATTCACTGGGGAAGGGATTGCCTCTTCAGCAAGTGGTGCTGGGATAACTGGATATCGTTATGCAGGAGAATGAAACTAGATCCATACCTCTCACCATATACTAAAATCAACTCAAAATGGATTAAGGATTTAAATATACACCCTGAGACAATAAAACTTCTTAAAGAAAACATAGGGGAAACACTTCAGGAAATAGGACTGGGCACAGACTTCATGAATACGACCCCAAAAGCACGGGCAACCAAAGGAAAAATAAACAAATGGGATTATATCAAACTAAAAAGCTTCTGCACAGCAAAAGAAACAATTAAAAGAGTTAAAAGACAACCAACAGAGTGGGAGAAAATATTTGCAAAATATACATCTGACAAAGGATTAATATCCAGAATATATAAGGAACTCAAACAACTTTACAAGAAGAAAACAAGCAACCCAATTAAAAAATGGGCAAAAGAGCTAAGTAGGCATTTCTCTAAGGAAGATATCCAAATGGCCAACAGACATATGAAAAAATGCTCAACATCACTCAGCATCCGGGAAATGCAAATCAAAACCACATTGAGATACCATCTAACCCCAGTTAGGATGGCTAAAATCCAAAAGACTATAAACGATAAATGCTGGCGAGGCTGCGGAGAAAAAGGAACTCTCATACATTGTTGGTGGGACTGCAAAATGGTGCAGCCTCTATGGAAAATGGTATGGAGGTTCCTTAAACAATTGCAAATAGATCTACCATACGACCCAGCCATCCCATTGTTGGGAATATACCCAGAGGAATGGAAATCATCAAGTCGAAGGTATACCTGTTCCCCAATGTTCATCGCAGCACTCTTTACAATAGCCAAGAGTTGGAACCAGCCCAAATGCCCATCATCAGATGAGTGGATACGGAAAATGTGGTACATCTACACAATGGAATACTACTCAGCTATAAAAACGAATGAAATACTGCCATTTGCAACAACATGGATGGACCTCGAGAGAATTATATTAAGTGAAACAAGTCAGGCACAGAAAGAGAAATACCACATGTTCTCACTTATTGGTGGGAGCTAAAAATTAATATATAAATTCACACACACACATACACACATACACACACAAACGGGGGGGGGTAAGAAGATATAACAACCACAATTATTTGAAGTTGATACAACAAACAAACAGAAAGGACATGGTTGGGGGGGAGGGGGGGAGGGAGAAGGGAGGGAGGTTTTGGTGATGGGGAGCATTAATCAGCTACAATGTATATCGACAAAATAAAATTTAAAAAAAAATAAAAATAAAAAAAATAAAAAAATAAAAAAAAAAATAAAAAAAATAAAAAAAAAATTAATAGTCCTTCAATCTTGGAATAGAATTTGGAAGAGAAAAGGAAGATGCTCTAAGTTTTCTCTTGCCCTAGGAGCCATGTGGAAGTTAATTCAAGCTCACAGAGAAGTTTGCAGCAGGAGGCTCTTAAGGGATATTTCTAATCCAAACAGCAATAATACAAGCTTAAAGTCCAATACAGGACTTTAAGTGTGATGTAATAATAGAGAGTAAAAAAGGATTTAAGTTGAAAACAAGAAAAACAACTGAGCTCCTGAGGCAGTAAGAAATTATTTCTTTGCAGATGACAGAAATGCCTTAGAAATAAATCTATCACTCTTCTAGTGGTATTCATAAAGAAAAAGCAAAACACCCAAAAGAAAGAACATGAGAATGACCCCTGTGCAGATAAAAAAATCTTTCTTAAAATGTCTTCATCCCCATTCAAAACAAAGTAGGGAAACAGAATCTCATAACCATGTAGACTATTCAGACTCACGCCTTGATCCAAATGAATCAGATACTAAGAAAAAGCAGCCTTGTAACCCCTGTAACTTTGTGAAGTGGAAAACTAAAATTATATCTCAAAAGTATGCTGTAACAGAATGTTTTAGGTGCTACCACTTCACTATGGTATCTTTCCACTTTACATGTGGTTCTGGCTATGTGTAGATACCTTCAACCTCCTCCATGAGGAAACGGGCCTCATCTATGTGAGCAAATGACTCTCTTAGCCCCCACCCCCTTCATGTTTTTAGGAACACTTTAACCAGCCCTTTCCCATCTGATTACCAAAGCATATAGATAACTCTTTTATAGACTCTACAGAATATGTGGATCTCAGATTCTCGACAGAAAAATATAATACTGAGTTATCTGCTATTTAACCCTTATCAAAGGCAGATTGCAGACATGTTACTTATGGATGATGGTCTGAAGAGCAGGCAGTACATCTACTTCTTCATCTATTCCAAATTAGCACTGAACATCAATACTAACGTTCAAGACCTGAGAATGCACCACATTGTTCTGACCCCTTAAAGCACTGCCGTAACTGAATTGAACTTTCTCTTCATATCTTTGAGCTATTTGAATAAACAGCTCACTCAGAGATAACCCTGCATGTGTCAGAGACAAAAGAAGTGATGCTTCTTTAATAAACCAATTGGCTTTAATTTATGGATATTCAAAATCTCATAAATTATTTTCTTTCCATATTTGTTTTGTCTGGTTAACCTTAGGGCCAAATTTGCAACTCATATCTAGCAGCTGCACAGAAACATATATTTATCTGCACTCATCTAACCCTTGAGTTCATTGTTTTCTCACTCATTTGTTTCCCTTTGACCTATGCTTCTCAATTACCTGTAGTTATAGGATGAAACAACCTCCTTGAAAGTAGAATTATTATTATTATTATTGGTATATCCTCAACTGAATGACACATGGAATAGTAATTAAAGAAGTTTCCCAAAATATAACTTAGCTTCACGGAAATATTCAGAAATACAACAGATAAATTATCATTACTCTTCTCTATTTTCAACTTTACCCTTTAATTAGCCAAGCTCTCAGGTCATGCAGATAATGTTACACTGTTTTAATGCCAATGTTCTTGTGCAATTTATATTTCAACACATTGAGAGTAAAGGTTTCATCTTCAACAGGGTTAAAAATATTTTTTTCCTGGTGACATAACTGATGAGCCACCAAAAAAGCACGTCTATAACCAGGAAGTATATTAAATAACAACTGACAGAGTTATATGATAAATTGCTATATTTTGACATCTAAAGGATTATTTTCAATTATTTTTCTTGGACAATTAAGCTTATTCAAATTCCATAATGGATTGTGTCAGTCATCATTGTACATAAAACACTTTAATGGTATACAGTAAGCTTTTTCTCCTCAAATAAATATCTTAGGACCTGTAATTACACCTCATTAAACCTTGGCACCATAATTAGGAAGGCCCATTCATAATATTTAGTCTAAAATTGTACTAGATAAATAAAGTGCATTATCTCCAAAGCATTCATAAACGTTGTCTACAGGAGAATATTTAAAACTGCATAAATTGGGTAGGGTTTCAAGCATTAGTAGAAGTTGATTAAATTAAATGATAACTTTCTTTTTTCTACCACACAGAACATGTACAATACTATAATTCTTTATACAATTTTATTCTAAAAGTAAACCTAAAAGATACATTTGTTACCCTATTTATAATGGTTCATCAGAGTTAGTTAACCAATAATTTACTACATGCCTAATATAATCATTGAATAGATAAAATTCAGCCAAGTATACAATGCTAAAAAACTGGGAGGTGTCTGAAATTTTACTTCACTTACAAACTAATAAGAGATAATGTCACAAGTTCACTGATGCTGGCCTCCTTGGTCAGAGGCAAAGGATGTTATTGCTGACAGTATGAGCACTAACCAAGGTATCAGCATTTTCCAAATTCCCTGAACCCCAATTCCCTTACGTAAACACAAAAAGAGACAGGTATGCCTGTACATGCATTGGGTTTCCTTATAGGAGAGGAACCCAAGTTTAGGGAACTTGAATCTTTTATAATGGATGGTAAGCCTGCTTGATCCTTGTTACAGAGAGAAACACTGTTATTACACTGGTCTGTAAATAAACCTACCTTTTGCTTCAGTGGGAGACACCATATCTGTCTTCAAAGGCTGATTTCCATACAACCATCCTTGAGAAGATAGTCAAGAGCAAGGACAAATAATACTTCTGCTTGTAAGATCAGGAAAAATTGTGAAACCCATGGTGAATTGTCTGCCAATATATGGCATATCAAAAGTTCCAGTACCATGCTGTGCAAGGTCACCAGAACTTATTTCTCCTGTCTATATCTGTTGGTCAACAACTTCGCTTTCCCCATCCCCTCACATTGTACCCCATAAATATATACAATTATTATTTGTCAATTAAAAATAAAACTAAAAAATTAAAATTAAAAAATTTCCAGTAACAGTCTTTGGTAGACTGTGTCACCAAAGTCCACAATAGAATGAGAGTAATTTTAACAGTTATAAGCTTTCACATAATTTTTGCATTTCTCTAAAACAGGTAGATAATTAGATAAAGGAGGAGGAGAAGAGGATAAAAATGAGTAGAGCAAGAAGAAAGGGAAGGAAAGAGGGAAGGTGAGAAGGAAGGGAAGAAAGAAGAAAGGAAGAAAACAGGGAGGGAGAGAGAGAGGGAGGAAGGAGGGAATCCTGCTACTTTCCAAATCAGAATTAGAAATACCAAATTTTTCTGTTGGTTTGTTTTAGCTACCGTACAAGTCAGTTAGTCTACCCATTCTAATTCAGATTGCATTTATGCTCAGTAACTCTCTGAATGATGAAAGCCAGTGGAACTTTTAAAAATACAGATTCCTGAGTCCTAGCCCTAGAGATTTTTTTTTTTTTAACAATGACCAGTAAGGGGATCTTAACCCTTGGTTTTGTGTTGTCAGCATCACGCTCAGCCAGTGAGCCAACCGGACATCCCTATATAGGATCCAAACCCGTGGCCTTGGTGTTATCAGCACCACACTCTCCCGAGTGAGCCACGGGCAAGACCTATATCCCTAGAGATTCTGATGCAGCAGGTCTGTAACAAGACCTGAGAAGATGTATTTTGAAAAGCTTTCAAGGTTAGTACACACAAGAAATGATGTTCAATTTTATTATCAGGGAACCCTAATTAAAACCAAAATCTAATACCACTATATACTCACCAGAGTGTTTCAAAAGAAAAAGAAAAATGATAGAAGCCAGAACTCACATACATAGTTGTTGTAAGTACAAATTAGAACAACCAGTTTAGAAAACTGCTAGGTGGGATCTTCTACTATACACTGAGAATGGCAATTCCCATAATATAGTAATTTTACTCTGAGGTATGTAACCACACAAGTGTGAAACAATGTTTACCAGAAATCGTGTACAAAAATATTCATAGCTATATGTAACAGCCAAAAACCAGAAACAACTGAAATTCCTATCAGTAGTAGAATGAGGTTAAATTTTAGCATAGTCATTCAATAAAATGTACTTGGCGATGATAATAAAGAAACTACAACTAAACAAGAATATAAATGAATCTCATAAACACAATTTTGAGTGAAATAAGCCAAACATTAAGACTATCTACGGTATGATTCCATTCATATCATGTTCAACAATGTCTTCAGAAAAAATAACTGAGGGGAATTTATTATTTATAGTGCACAGGATTTCATACTAATCATAGGGAAAAACTCAAATATCCTAATATAAATGTGTGATTTTGCAACATACAAAAGAAGATATACAAATGAATAATATGCCCATAAAAAGATATTCAACTTCAATCAAACAAATAAGAATAAACATCTGAGATATCATGTTTCACCCATCAGACTTAGAAGGATTTCAATATTTTACAAAACCTAGAACTTTTTATGGTAAATAGGTGCATTCCTGTAAAGTTGGTAGATATCTACTTTAGCTTACAATAGCTGTAAGAATGTATATCAAATCATAAAATATGCATACCTATTAATCCAATAAAGGCAGAGATTTTTGTCTAATTAGATTACTGTTATACTGCAGTATCTCAAACAGTGACTGACATATGGTTGGGGCTAATAAATATCTGTTAAAAGAATGAATTAATGAGTGAATGAACTTAACGAAGGATAGGACAAAGATGAAAAATTACATTTGAACAAAATCTTTCTATAGCAATATTCATAGTAGAAAAAAGGAAACAACCTATATGTCTGTCATTACAATTCTGTTTCAGTACAATTAAAAATTAATCAAATATTAGATACAAGTTCCCTATTCTATTAATGTAGAAAGTAGTCAGTAATTAATGTACTGAGTCAAAAAGGAAGTTAAAATATCATATATAACATATTACTTCATATAAAATTTTCTGTACATAATTTTATATATATGTATACAGAGAGAGATGTCTGGAAGGATAGTCAACAAAATGTTAACAGTGGTGTTTTCTGAATTGTACAGTTTAGGGACATTTTTACTTTCTCCTTTGCCTATTATATTATTTGAATTGTTTTATGATGGGCATGTACAATTTTATAAGTAGTTTTTAAAATTAAAATCAAATTATATTAAAATATATACTTACAAGCACTTTCCAAAGCATCTCTCATTGCTAGTGAATTTTAACATTGACAAAGATTTACTGGGTGTAGAAATCCTAACAGCCCTAATAAAAACAATGCCTAACATTAACATCCATCTATTTTATTTTAGAGCTTAACTTACCATCTGTTACATTCAAACTTCCCATCTTTTTACAATCCAATGTATGTTGTGGTAACTAGAAATCCAAATATGTATCCAAAATACATCATAAATGAAATGTCCAAAAATAAATTACCTTTACTCAAATGGAATGAAAACACCCACAGAGCTCTTCTTGAATTAGCATCTGTTTCCTGCTTTGTATTCATCTGGAAATATGAAAATTAAGTACTCTCTAATTTGAAATAGGCAGAAATAATTTTGATTTGCCTCAGGATGGGAAAGGGAGTTGCTGAGGAAGTACTTTGTGCTCCAGTTCATCCACAATACTTCTAAATAGTGCATCTGTGACACAAAAATAGATATTGATAAAATAAGTAGATTTTTATTGCACATAGAGAAAGTATTAGGTGTCCTATCAATGACTTATCCAACAAATGCTGGGTATCAAATGTGTCCTTAGCCTTGCATTAGATGTTATGAAGGTTAAAGAAAAAGGTATAAGATAAAATTTTTGTTCTCGAGAAGTTTTCAATTTAATGGAAGAAACGAAACTCTTGGATAGAGAAAGAATGGGAACAATTCCAGACAGCCTATAATCAGGTGGTAGACAAATTGTGTGTGTGTGTGTGTGTGTGTGTGTGTGTGTGTGTGTGTGTGTGTGTGCATATATGTGTGTGTGAGATACTGAGAAAAGTGGATTAATGTCCCCTGGGATTTCAGATCTAAAGATGCAAAAGCAAAAATAAAAATATATGAACAAAGACTAACTAATAATCTAAAGTTGACACAGGTCAAAGTAAGCAGAACTTTACTGATGAAGCCCCACACCCCATGCACTAAGTTAAATCTGTACTAAACATAAGAACAAAATCTGCCATTCAGTATTCCCAATGTGAATATAAAATTAATTGTGCAGGTTACAAAATTACAATGTAATTTGAATTTCCATTCTTGCAAAATGTCATATTAAAATTTAGGGCACCAACTGGAAAGGAGTGGGACCTTGAAATGGGAACAGTTGAGTACACTTAGGCGAAGTTAAGGAATTTGGATCCCCAAGTTTTTCTGAATATCCTTGACAGTGTAAGCAGGTCCTCTTCCTCTATATGGAGAGATTAGTTTTTCCTTGCTTTAAGACAATGTAATAGCCTCACCTGAGGTAATTTGTTTACAGGAAAATTCCTCAAGACCCACCTCATCACTAGCATCCTATCACTATAATCAGATTGCAGCATGCCTCAGGAGGATAGATGTAGAGTTTGGCCTAAAACACATAGTTTATACTTCCAAATTTTGCAAGACTTTTAAAATTTGCATCAACAAAAATGTTTTATAAATATGGTATATATGTATTATTGGACTCTAAGGGTATTAAACCAAGGAGGATGGACTATAACTCTGTAGTAATCTGCAGAGGCTCAAGACTTCAAGTATTACTATGAGGAGTTGATTAGTTGATGGAAACATGAACTCAACAGTGAGCTATGTTCAATGAGTTGAGACACTACTCCCTGACTTCATATAAAAGTAGAAATAAAAGTTGTAAAAAGATCACAATGTTAGAACAGAGTTATGTGGAATCTGGAAATTCACATACCACTCTATCCCCCATGGAGGGACCTTAGGATGTCCACTTAACTAAGGCAATGGGAAACTGAGAAATGCCTTAGTGAGAGAAGTATTCCACCATCTTGTAATGTGAGACCCCTGAGTCACTGTCACCACCACCAGATGGACTTTGGACTTCCCAGACTCACAAACTGTAAGCAATAAATTTCATTTTCTTTATAAAATACCCATTTCCATGTATTTTGTCATAAGCAACAGAAATGGACTAATACAAACAACTTAGTGGGATGCCCTTGAGGAAGGATCCTGCAACACTGGTCAAGAATATAGCGTGAATATCACTCCAAGCTTGACCAGAAGGGAACTAAAGCTATTATTCAGGCTGACTCTTCACAAGGGAAAGGAAATTTTCAGGGATTATCAAATACTGACTCTGAGGGGATACTAATCCATGAGTACCCAAAACATCAGCGATGTCCACCAGCAAGGTAAAAGATTATTGGGGTCAGATTATAAAAAAAAGAAAAAAACATTTTGGCTTAAGTCTCAGTGGCACAGCATGGTAATTCTACAAAACCGCTGTGCATCATCTCTCCAGTTCCTGAATATATGATTGCAATAGACATATTTGGCAACTGGCCAGCTGAGGTGGTATAACTGCCATTATTATGGAAAAGGCCAAGTGAAAAGCCCTAGAACTTTCTCCATGTCTAGGAAGCCAAATAATGCTACCTCTGGAGAAACTGCTACAATTAGTGAGACCATCAAGGACTTCAACGAAGCAAAGGGAATGATTTCTATCACTAACTCATTTTGTTTGTCTGTTTGGCCTATCCATAAAGTAATTTTGATTTGTAGCATAACAGTGGATAATTATCATTTTAATCTGGTGGCAATCTCAAATTTAGCTGCTTTTTCAAATATGGCATATTCTCTGAAAAAAATCAACATAGCTCCTGGAGCCTGATATAGTCACCTATTAATCTGAAAAATGCTTTTTTTCTTTATATCAAATTCCCAAGATAAACAACAAGAGTTCATTTTCACCTGGCAGAGACAGAAGAGCACATGTACTGCAATGCCTCTGTCAAGGAAAAAATTATACCACTTGGAGTTTAAAAAGGCAGAGAAGACTTTATTCAAGACTATGGCAAAAGGGGAAAGAAACTGAACTCAACTCCACTGAAACAGAAGGCTGGAGAGTTTTTATGCTGGGGTGAGCTAATGGAAAAGTACTGGGGGATGTTAGCCAGTGTGATTAGGCCACCTGTATTTGCTAACTGGTGCTTATCAGAGTTAGGCTCCTCCCCTCCCACAAGGACTGGGAAATAGGGCCCCTATCATTTTTGATGATTACATTTCAAAGAGACAGCATCCAGGTCCTAGATAAGGACATTCCTGAGTTATAGAAGATTTATATCTCAAAGGACAGAAAAAGAATCTATAGTTCCAAGTGTTCTAAAGCAGGTACTCTAAGAAAATGGAAGTTAGAGGCCTATAGTCAGGAAGAAACCTATCTAAATTTTTGTCAGGCTGTGAGGACCATTAGGCTGTTTTGGTAACCTTAGGACTATACTTTATTCTTTTGTTCTCTGATATAATCCAGAAAACAATTTATAAGAACTTTGATAGTCTTGGCATATCACAGATCATCATGATGGTCTACTCAATTATAGTCATGCTAATTGGACCTGGTGAAAGGGAAACAGTAAATATAAAATATTCATAAGCAAAACACAAGTTTTTAAAGAGTAAGAGATAAACTCTATGTAAGTGCATAGATTCACAACCTTGGTCCACTTTCTAGGAGTCCAGTGGTCTGGAGAATTTTGTGATATCCCCTCAAAATACAAAAACCAGTAGAAGACTGTCTAAAACCCAGTGGATTCTAAAGGATCCTTACTACTTCAAAGTCAAAAAAGTAAAAGTTACTAGAAAACTAGATCATCCTCCTGAATGCGGGGTTGCAGAGGATTCAAACCCTTTAGAAATTAAGTTTTAGATCACCTTACCAGGAAAAGAACTTTGCCTTCTGATTCCTTTGCTATGATGGGTGAAGGCAAAGAAAATAAATAGTATGTAGAAGAGTGAAGATCAGTTACATACATGAGGAATATTGTCTTCCTCGTTTATTTACTATATGGTTGATAGTATTAACTACTTTCCCCTCTTATATTTTTCTAATATGTAATATAAAAATTATCAATGTTAGTTGATTTGATAATTTAGTCTTTACAGAATATTTAGGTGACAACATTTCAACAGACACTTTGAAGAGAAACTAACATCACTCAAATATTGATAGTGTCTGTTGGAACTTTTGTTTTTGAGGAAAGGATGACAACACCTTTGTTTCTTAAAGAACAGTTGCATCTTATTGAGCAGAAGCATAAAATTGTAGTGATTATTACATGTAGGTAGAAGTATGGGTAGAAACGTGTAAGTGGATGCTGTATACTGAAATGGGATAAACTGTGCCCATTATTTGCCTATCATATTTCATCTCATAACAAAACTTCTTAACCTGCTCTATTATGTTGGGGCTAGGAGTCTACATTCCCAGACTTCCATGCCAAGATCACTTCTCACTAGGTTCTGCCAATGGGAGTCTCAGGAAGCATTTTGGAAGGAAGGATAAGAGAAGGGACTCATGGCTTCTAATTTTTGTCAGAATCCCTTCAACAACAGTTGATCACTAAAGCCTCACAAATTTGCAGCACTCCCAGAACAAGCACATGGTATGACCTCATTCATCCCAACCCTAGTAAAGTGGCAGTCTCTTAAATGTGCCAGGACCAGCCTGGCACATGCTGAGACACTGATATCTTTACATGGACCCAATCTCTGAATTCACTGCCTTAGATCCTGAGGCAATTGATGAACAATTATGTATAAACTTTTTTTAATGTAGGGAAAAATGGGTGAGTTATTTGTAAATCCAGTAGATAAGGCATTAAATTTTAATATTTTCGAACTAAAGCATATGTGTAGTAGAATTTACTAAAGAATTAAAAGGAGTATCCTAAGCAGTCTGGCTGCAGACTTCCTTCCAGAACACCTACAGAGAAATGGTTGGAAAAACTATTGGCTTTGGTGACTTGGAGAAATACTTTATTACAGGGATGTTGTAAATTGGATGCCCCCTTAACCTCATCATAGCTTAAATCCCCGCTGTAACTGCTGAGGATGGGAAATCCTATAATGGTAACTAAAAGGTAAGGGCCTTGAAGAGGTGATTTGATTCTGAGGACCATGTCTAGTGAATGAATTAAAAATGGTCGTCAGGGGCATGGTTCCAAGGACTTTAAAAGAGAATCATGAGGAGTCTGTCTCTCTTCCTGCTCTGCCATTTTCTGCCATGTGAGACCCCTGGATCACTGTCACCAACACCAAGACCCTCACCAGATGTGTTCCCTGGTCTTTGAACTTCCTAGCCTCTGAAACTGTATGCAATAAATTTTATTTTCTTCATAAATCACCCAGTTTCAGGTATTTTGTTATAAGTGACAGAAATGGACTAATAAAACGTATATTATCAGTGTTGTCTTTAGGTGGTCATGGTTTTCTATATTCTTACTTTTTGTTATTACTTTTGCTGTTACTTTAGCTTCATTGATGCAAATTTAATTTCCAGAGTGAGCAAACAAGGCTAGCAAGCCGAGAAAGTGCCAGCAACTACTGAAGGTAACTATGGATCCCATAAATGGATGATTTTATGTAAATATTATAGAGAGAGCAACAGGTTTATGATCTAGAGGAAAGGACAAAGAAAGGTAAACAGTGACTGATGGAGTTCCATCTTCAACAAAGGCAAAGAGGCAGTTGTTTTTCCTAAGACAGCTTCATGGGTTGAAGGAGGCTGAGGAACGTGACAGCAGAACAGGAGCCCGCAGACTGCCATCAGAGTACTAGAGGTGCAGGTTGCTCGTGGATGGCTCAAGCCTTGTTTCTTTTTCCATTTAGGGCTGACCTATATATGTGCAAATAACTGTCTCTCTATATTGCAGGTTAGTCAGTTGACAATCAATTATTGCGAGGGACTCCTGTGTTTTGAAGTGGGTCTGAGTATGTTGTGAATAGGGTATTAAGTGATAGAAAACCAATCCCTGAGCTCAAGACCATGGGCCAGAATTTCAAGAAATAGTCTCTCTTTAATTCATGAATTGTATTAACTATCAATATCAAGAAGATAGAGGAAGGGCAGAGATTCCAGTTAAAATGCATTCTCTGTGAATTCATGGTGGTGTAGATTCATCCTGGAGCTTCTTCCAATCATAAGGCTCCCCCCACCTTCTGGCACTGCAAACCAGTCAGCCCTGAGTTGTCTCCCCCTCTTGCCAGATATTATTGCTAAAACAGAAGGTAATTTCACGGCCCTAGCAATGCTATCCTGTCCTGCTTCCCTGGCAACAACAGGAAAGCCAAAGGAAATCAGCCAGAGGGTAAGAGCCAAAGCCTGGAGACAACAACCACAGCTTCTAGAGCCATTAGAATGCAAGGGTCCTTGATGTATTCAAGGGAGTGAGGGATTTATAAAGGGGAAAAAAGGTATAAGGCATCTGCCTCATCAAGAACACAAAAGGGATTATATGTCCCTTGAATTGCAAAGGGGAGATTTCTGCAAAGAGCTGCAAATTTAGCCCTGCACTCAGCTGATTTGTTTAATTATAGGAAATCTAAAGTATCCCATTAGTTCAGGCTCTGTTGTATTATTGAGGGGTGGTTTTTCAGGATGAAAATGTCTCTGAAATATAAGAAAGCTTTCTTGATGCTGTAGGTGAACTTATCTTCCAGTCATCATCTTCCCAGCTCAGCTTTAACGTCTGGAGTAGTGTTACTCCAGACACAACAGTTATTTAATCTCATTTCATTTTTCAATGTCAGGGCACATTAATATTTTACAAATAGAAACAAAGCCCATAACTAGATTTTTCTCTTACACAAAATACGCAGATGTATTTTAAAGTGACATGATTACTTTTGAAATTATAATTTTATGTTTGTTATAGGCATCTAACAGTGGAAATCTGAGATTTTCTTTTCCTCTCTTCATTTTATCACATTCTCCAATAACTTTCGGTGTATGGATACCAACTATCTTCTCATTCATTAGACAGGAGAAAATGCCAAATTGTAGTACTACAGGATATTTAATTAGAAAGAAACTAAGAAAAAGAAGATATTTCTATCAAAAAAATTAAACTTACAACAAATCTATGCAGGATAATACTTCTCAATGCTTTATTTACTCCTTTATTATCTAACTAAAATGTCAATATTTAGATAGATTTTTGGTTGTCAACATTAATAAAGTAATTTTTAAAAGAAGGACCACCAAATAATAATTGCAAAGGACTTAACTCATATGATTCAGTTCCAAATTGTTTTCACTCCATGTGGTAGACAACAGTATATTTCAACTAGAATAAAATATCTCTCACAGGTACAAACACATCTCTCTTGTGTTATTACTTTATAGACCTCGTATTTGAGAAGGTAGAGCATATGGATCAGTGACACATATGGTCCAGATGTAATACAGCATAGCCTTATTTCACTGGACACACAATTTCAGGGGTTTTTTTCCTCACCTGCCATATAGAAATTTTCTGCCAATCAATTCCTTTCATCAGTGAATCCTTCCTCAAAGTACTCTCAATAATTTTTAAAAATAAATAAATAAACAAACAAAATTACTACCCACCAACAAACATAACACCCCTCTCCCTAAGTGCTTTTAAAATGCCTTTAAACGTCTGGTACTACATCTTCTCATCTTTTGGTGAGAAGGGATATATTAGCAATGATCTAAGACAGGTATCATCAAGTTGTTTCTCTAAGCCCTAGATTTCCATCAAAGGTTTTAGTATCCTCTGAAAGGGGTGCTTGAGGCTGACATGCTGGACTCCAGGACCCTTTCTTTATCTCTGTTTCAACTAGATTCACTATTCTTTCTCTCTCTTTACTCTGGAGTTTATTACTTCATATCATTTAAGAGAAAAATAAAAGATTCCACTATTTTTACAAATTTATTTTTTTTTTATTTTTACAAATTTAAATATTTTTTTATTCTGAGGCTGACTGTATTTCACTAGGAAGATTTTTCTTTTCTTTTTGCAGTATCCCAATTCAAGAAAATGTGTATGCTGTATCTGGCAAATAAGAGAACAAAAGCAGATGAGTATGTGTTTATCATTTATTGCCTAATAGTTACTGTTGTCTTTTCCTAAATAACTTGTAAGTTTCAGGAGAACTGGAAATACTTCCCATCTTGTTATCCTTTGGAGCACTAACACAGTGAAGAGAAGATGAGAATGCTCAGTAAATAATTGTCTTTCCCCCTTCTTTTCTTCTCTGTCAGTATTGGAATCATCTGAAATCCAGGAATGAAGTTTATTTTTGGATACGTATGTTCAAATATCTGGAAACTTGAGTGTTATCTACTTACTAGGCAATTTAAAGCACTCTTGCAAAAAGATCATGAGATTCAACTGTGTTTTATGCACAGTGAGTGAAAATCAATGGTCTGTCTATGCCTATCACAGCATGTCACATCTCTGAATCTTTTCAACCTGCTTATCAGACATACAGCACAGAGAAAAGTTTATCTTTATACACTTTATGTGTTTCACCAAAAATAGCCTCAGGATCACTGTAACCTAATGACTCTGAGAATGTCTGATAAATGATTATGCTGCACTTGACAGTGAAAGAATACACTCTCTTCTTTAAAATCTAAAGTACAATATTTCTAAGGAAAACCTAGTTCCCAGTAGTTCCTTCTAAAATCACACCATGATATTTTAACACTACCCAAATGGAACATCTCCAGCTTTTACAGTTAATGTCACTCACATTTTTCCACAAAGAACCCAGAAAGGTATTTGAACCATAGTCATGGTATTGGAATTTTTTTAAAGGAACAACCCCTAAGTAACTTTGTTATTTTTGCCATATTAAAAGTATCAAAATTTTCTGATTCTAAAATATCTGCTACAAGTATGGTAGAAAGTAACTTATCTAAATATCTTGAGTCCATGAGTACTGTAAGAAAGATCATTTTCTGAAGAAAACAGCTTTATGACGCTAGCCTGGTTTATGGAAGGTAAATGTTATGTTCTACTGTTAAGTTATTCAGATAAGAATCAAATAAAAAAGAAACTTTTTGCAACCCAACATAACTAATTATGTAAATGGGACAGTCTATGAAAATCATTTTACCAGAACATATAAAACACAAAATTCTTTTGACAATTTAAGAACTACATTACCTCAATTTAAATAAGTTTTCTAAGCCTATGATGATATTGATGTGCATTGATTACATTAACCCTGGAGGCTTGTCTATAATTTCATTTTTAAGCATAACATAATAGCATAGAAAAATGATATCTGAACTTATGTATATAATATGCCTGCCTGCATATATGAAGGTGAAGTTACTGGCTTACCGTTGCTACTTTATGTGTATGAGAGCAGGTGCTCTGTGAATGGAAATTGATTTGAGATGATCTACACATGCTTTGTCATCTGGTTCTCCTTATAACCAAAATCACACATCTATCTGCAAGGCAGGTGGCCAACATACATGCAGTAACCCCTGCTTAAAGGTACAAATGGTTCAAACTGGTCCACGCAAAGATGCAACTTATTACCTTAGCTTCATCAATGTGATGTGCTCACCAACATTGCAGACCAGTTTGACTCAAGGATAAAAGCATACGCAGTATGAAAGGAACACAAAATCATTTTTTTATTACCAGTTTTCTAAGGATCTCTGATCATCCAGAAAAAAAGTCAAAATTGTTAGCAAGGTATAGAAGACCCACCTTGAACTGATAACTTTTTATTTCTCACTTCAACCTCAATCCCTTCCTCATTCATTGAATGAATTTTACCCAGGGTGTATGCTAAGCCAGGATTGTAGTAGATACAGTGGGCACAAAAATAAATAGGTAGTCATTTCTTCCCTCAAGGAGATTTCAGTTTAGTGGAAGAAAAGACAGGCAATAAACAACATAGCAGTGCAAGAAAATAAAGTGTTTGTGTTCAAATTGTTAAATGGGGCATTAATAAGATTGGAGGAAAGGTTGGATTCTTGAAGAAGAAACTGAAACTTAATAGATGCCTAGGAATTGTCCAGGTAGGGAAGTCATTAATTTTACCTGGTATCCCAGTATCTGTTTAGATTTTTAGCCTGAGCTAATCCTTCAAGCTCAAGTTGTGCCCGTCATGTGTGCTTCCATGACACTTTTAATGTGATATCACTACAATTGTAAATTCCTCTTTATTTACCTCCACCCATCATCCCACACTGTAACTTCTCTTTACTGGCTTTCAAGTTCCAGTAGTCTGTAACTTACATGAAAGGAAAGACTGTACGTGTTATTTTTATAGGTGTAATAATCTACAGTATCTTGAACTGTTATAGCATAGGACAAGAGCTAAGTAAACCATTGTCGAAGCTGAGGAAAGGAACAGCTTGTGCAAAAGCACAAATGTGTGAGACAACATGACAGGAAGCTAGTATAACTAGAGAAATACACTATGTTGTACAGGATAGAGATTATTTTAATTCTAATCTTGCACAAGAACTGTGACCCTTTTTCAGTATAAAGTAATTGTTCAATTACAGCTTTGAAGCTAAACACCTTAGATTTTATTCTAACAGCAACATTTAATATTTTATCCTGGGAGAGATATTTAATCTTGTGGTGCCTCATTTCCTTCATCTGTAAAATACCTCTTTCAGGATTTTGTTATGTTAAAATGAATTAATCTATATACTAGTATACTTAGAAGAGTACCCTTCACATGGTAAGCACTCAATATATATTAGTTAATGTTTCTAGGGAAAGAAATTTGCCATTTTTCCTGAAAACAATGAAAAATTTTAAGAAGCCATGTCGTATGATCAGCTTGGACTCTGTATAGGCCAGAATTCACTGCAGAAAGTAGAACCCATCGCTTAGCAACCTACTTGATAGTTAGATGTTTGAATAATTGTCTTTAAAATGTGTTTCTCAAAAGAATGGACCCATTTTATTTATCTCTGGTTCTAAGACTTTCATAGATTCTGGCACTAATAATGTTTCATCAAAGCCATTTTGAATGACTTTGGAAGAAAGAATATTTTATCCAACTCTTTTAATTCTACTAAAATCTTTCTAAAGCCACCCCCCTGAGAATGAGTTAGAATCATTGCTGCATACTCTCATGCCGAGTCATAGATATCATCAAAAGTAAATCATCTAGAGTGGTAGAAAATATAATTCAGATACAAATTTATGCAGAGTTGGAAGAGATTAGCTATACAACTCAGAGCATTGCCATGGTCTGTGAGCCACGTCCCTTTCACCAACGAATTAAGAACAAGGAAGTAGGAACCACCTGCAGACTCATCCAAAACCATGCTAATGATCAGCCTCTATTCCAGCAAGTCATCGTGCACATTTCTGCTCTTTGGGTTCCAGATGTATAATTATCAACTTGTTCATTTATTCAGGACATACACCTGCCAACAGCTTTCCCCACAATAATCCAAATTGCTGCTTTCAACCACCCTGGCTTTCCAAAATCAATGATATATTATGGCATGTTCTAAGTCTCTCAGGACAATAAACAAACCATAGAACAGCCATAGATAAATATCTCATTCTGGTCAAATGTGGTATTTCAAACATGGCAAGTCTGAATTTGCCACCCTGTAGTCAAAATCTTGGCAGTTTAATATAATATAATATAATAATATTACATTATATTATTATATTATATATAATACCCCATTAATTCTGGGAATTCTTGCTGTAGTTATATTCTTTCAGGTAGGACCATTTCCGAAGGATATCCCTTGAGTCTTTTCATTACTAAACCTTATTATATTGCCTACAGAGAGACCTTAATTCCACTTTAGAGCAATTCATGTTAGAGATGTTTCTCTATATTAAAATCTGCGTCAAGAGTCTATATTTAGTATCTGTGCATAAATTTCAGAAGAACTGCAGTTAGAACAACGGTTTTGGAGTAGGAAGGAATTGAAACAATCGTGGTAGAGATCAATTTTTCAAATTCCTACTGGAGAAAATTTTATCTTCTAGTTCAGAGCAGAGAATTTAAAAGAAAATTTTGTGTTGAGCCAAATGTTATGTGCCTTTGTCATCCATGGAGGTGCCCTGCTCAAATCTGCTTCAAGAGAAATGACTGACAGGCTCCACCTGCAACAACTTTAAATCCATAACAGCTTTCAAACCAGGCATGCTTCTCCCAGGTAGCCTCCAGCCAATGACTGAGCACAACAGGGGCTAGAACAGGACATTGCTGCCCAATGCAGGATAAAAATATGGCTTAGGGGCTTCCCAGGTCTGTCTGAAACTTTCTCAGAACTGAGCTTCAAGGCGAAGCTCTTCGTACCCAATCCTTTCTTCACTCTATCTTATTTCAGGTGTCAGACCTATACTGCAGTCTGAAAGTTTTCTTTGCCTACTCTTGCTACCTCCCCTCCTATCTTTCACAGGCTTTTCCTCCAATCTCATTTTGGTGTCTGCTTCTTGGAAGACTTGCCTGTCAAAGTGTGTGACAATATTAAAAGCATAAAATCAGATTTAGTTTCTGCTCAGATGGCTTGTGGTTTCTGTACATTCATTAACCCGTCTATGTTTTAGCATTGCTAGTAATGTTTTGAGTCTCTCTTTTGTTATATTCTTTGAAGATTCTAATTATCAAAGCATTCAGCATGGAAGATGCTTAGTTTTCTCCAACTTCATTCTTCTCAATAGGAAGAATATGTAGAGCACCTTGTTTTCAAGTCCCTTTCTCATACAATTTTCATTATTCCTAAGAGATTTTATACCCTGGAAACATACACTGGTCAATAAGCATTTGGGTCTATTCGGGCATGTCAGATCTCTAAAAAGAATCAGGGATTTCCAGGCATTGCTAAAGACCACACAATAGAGAGCAAGAAGCTTACCTTCCCACATGCTTTTGCTTGGGACTACGGCAGGGACACACTGATGGTAAGAATGGATCATAGATTTGGCAACTTCCTTAATTTCACTACCTTGAAAATGTTTTAGAGACCACTGTGGGCCTAACAATAACAGCAAAAATCATGTCGGTAGGAGATGTCATTTTTTTCTCAGTGTGGGCATTCAGACTATTGATTTTTCAGCCCATTAATTTATAATGACAGCACAATTTTTTTCTTTTTTCTTCTGTCTCTATGATTATTATCCTTTTTTCCTCCAGATGTATTTATTCCCTATACATGTATAGCTTGATATTAACAGGTAACAGCAAAATATGTCTCCCGCACCTGAAAGCATGCTTATGATGCATACATTTGTAGAAATTCTCAGCTTTCTCTTTTCTGTGTTTTTATTTTATCATAACCTCTCAGTTCCTGATGCTTCTCCTATTTTTTTTTTTTTATGTCTTACACTAAAAATACTCTACATCTCATCACTATTTACTGGCTATTCATAAATGCCTAATCCTATATTAGGGATTTCAAAAACAATTTAGAAAGTCATGGGCCTTGGCCTATAGAATCAAATAATATTTAATGTCTCTGGGCATATGAGAAATGAGTATATGAAGCTTACCTGGCTTTCTCAGGCCACCCAAATTTCTCCCTCTTCTGAACACCAGAGTCATCATATCCATATTTGGATTTAAGCCCATGATTTCTTGAATCTTTAACTATAAAAATTATTTACATCTTATCTCTTCACTAAATCATATATCTTGTCCAAAAGATATCATTTGTACACTGGTATATCCTTCACAATGTTTTATTCATATTAGGCACTAAATAAAAGTGGGAGGGAGTGAATTGCTGCTTATACCACACGTGGACAGGAATAAGCCTTGTTAAATCTCCATCTGAACCCTCACTATCGCCAATATAGGCTGTTCAGGGTGGTCTGACTGGGCAGTTGGCCAAAGACTTCCTGCCGGGGGCCGGATTCTTTAGGGACAAATTGAGGGCAGTGAAAGGCTGAAAAGGATATTCCCACTGCAGAAAAGAAATTGACTCAAAAAATGACTTTAAGTCATTTTCAAGCACCGCACATTTTACTTTTTAACCCTTTTGCTCCACAGCATAGACTGTACTTGTCTATCACTATCCAGTTCTGCATGTGCTATTTAGAGATTCAGCAGCTTTTCCAGGTCTCTCTTTTGAGAATTCTTCTCCTTGAAAACCCAATTGACAATGTTCTCATGATTCCACTTAAATACACCATTCTTGTTCTCGAATCAAAGTTTCAAAAGAACCTAAGCTATGCTTGTTAAGTTGAAAATATACACAACTGGGTATATTTATATCTAGGACTGATCAAATAATTACCCACAACAGTTTATTCTCAAACTGAAGTCTGTGTATTCTCAAGCATCTAAAAGTTCTCTATGAGATTGTAACTTATTTTTCATTTTGACAATAGTGAAAAATAAATCTGAATATATTTTCTATATGCACTGATCAATATGGTAGCCACTAGCCATATGATTATTTAAATTTACATGTAAATTAAAGTCAAATAAAATTAAAAATTCAGTTTCTCAGCCACACTATATTTCAAATGCTCATTAGCTATATGTGGCTAGTTGCTACCATATCGGACAGTGCATATTAGGACGTTTCCATTGTTGCAGAAAGTTCTGTTAGAAAATTCTTTTCTAGATCACCTAAATAGCACTTTAATAACCAAGTACAGCCACACAATTTTGGAATCTCTGCTTGCATTTATTTGGCATCAGGTAGCGCTACCGTAATTGTTGCCACCTAATGGAGAAAAATAACTGAAGCAAATTCATGTGTAAAAGATATTCACGCCAAGTGATGCACAAATGGTATCGTAAGCACTATACTGTTTTAGTAAAACATTGCTGTTTTAGTAAAGAGCTGAAAGAAGTAGACACTCACATGCAGAAATTGAAGCAACTTCCCCAGAACAGACAGTGCCATATATACATTTTGGTTTACCATTTGCATTAAAAAAAAAAAAAAAAAAAAACTTTATTCAACAAATTTAATTAACATTATTTGAATTGTATTGTTTAATTGTTATATTTTATTTAATTTGTAATACTGTTTTGGTTTCCGAAGTCAAATATGAGCCACAGGTATAAGAAGTTTATAACTAAATATGTTCATGCATATTTAAATAACACCACAATAAATATTGTTGAAGTCAAAACAGAGTTCACAAAAATTTATTTTTTGTTTAAGGGAGGCCCACCCATTACATAAAGTGTAAGAAATAGTGAGTTACCATGTGCAGAGGATATTAATAGCTGAGAGCAACTTTGAATTGTGTATAATTAGCACTACATACAAATTGGTTCCTAGCCATTATGTTTTATTTTCAATTTTTCTATAGGGATTTATGTGCTTGCATTCTAAGTTTGCTCAATTTGACTGCATTGTCTTATGACGTGTACTCGAGCTTCTAATTCAGTACTAGAAATGATGAAGTCCATGATCTATTTAGGGGGGAAAAAAAAGGCATTTCATCCCCCAACAATAGGTTTCAAACATACTTGGAACAGCAAAGAGACTGCAGTCTCATCCTCTTTACAATCTCATTCTTTTGTGAGGTGAGGGGAGAGGAGAAAGTGCCAGATTTCTTTCTGGACATCTCCGGTCTCTAGCTTCTTCCCCTTGGACTTGATGCAATTACTTGTTCACAGTGTTCAGCCTCAGAGCACTCAATTGCTTTGCTTTACTTTGTGCATTCTCTGGGATAATACTTGCTCTCTTTCTCTAACTGCACTATCAAGCATGTGCAGCCAAGAATAGAATGTGGTATCGAAGCAGGTTTAATACTAATTTGCTACAGAAACTTAGAGGTTACTCTTAAGCTTTTTTTTTTTTTTTTTTTTTTTTTTTTTGGCAACTGGATGGTAAAGGGATTGAACCCTGGACCTTAGTGTTATCGGCACCACTCTCTAACCAACTGAGCTAACCAGCCAGCTACTCTTAAGCTTTTTGGATATCTTTGCTAATAAAACCAGTCATACTTTAAGGGATTGATTACTGGGAATATCATTGTGCTATTTTCTAAGCCAAGCAAAGGAGCTTAATGCTTTTATATTACATTCCCATTTTTTAACTCTAAGGGGTGAAATGGAATTCACAGGCGAGCAGAATATGAAATTCCATAAGCCAAGTTTTTAAAAAGTAGGATAAAGTTGTCACTGAAAGAAAATTTCTGTTTTTGTGAAAAGAAATCTGGCTATGAAAACAACAATGTGTGACATTCACAGACACACACACATACACACCAACAGCTTTACATACATATCTTATATAATAAAACAAAATAATGCAGATAAGTATATATTACACATATATATGCATATGTGTTTATATCTTCCTGGGTTTTCAGAACAATCTTTAGATGGTTCTATTAATTGGAAGTTGCATAATAAACTTTGCCATTCATTAGCTTTGTTTTTATTGTGGGTTAAATTAAGTAAATTCCTAAATATTTGGGGGTAATCCCTCATGGGCTTTAATTATGATTTAATGTAAAGATCCCAACCACCTCTGTCTTTCTGTTTTCATGGCAATTACATCTTGATAAGGGTTTTATTGCAGAGTGAAATTATTTGAATATGCAATCACTGACCTATTAATACGATATTTGCTTAAACATATTTCATAAACTGAACTGTGGAAATAGCTTATACCACAGTGCTGTGCCATCTACTAGATAGGCTAACTGTACTGCAAATTCAAGATTAAACTATTCTAATTACTGTGAAATACTCCCAAGTCACGAAAGGCTGGTTTTTTTTTTGTTTGTTTGTTTGTATAGTGAGTATGAAAACCCATTGCAGACCCCTTCTCCCTATACCTCAACAATTGATCCCCAATTCCATCACTCTGTGGGTTTGTATATTTGGAGCTGCTAATGACTTACAAGAAAAAGCCTATGAATATTGTCTCCTGTGGCTTTAGGATTACCAGAGTAGCAGTTAAATGTATATTTTCTCATATAAAATGGTCTACAGCTAATATTTCTAAAGATAACTACTAATATAAACTGATATATGAAGCAGGACTTGTTGAGTTAAAGGTAAGGAGTTTTCCAGTCACCCTGCTAAATAGCCTACAAATCATTTTAGAAAAAGTTATTTACAAATTTACTGTGACTCTAAAATTTTTCCTTATCCTCACCTAATCTATCTACATACTTAATTCTTCCAACAATAATTACCTCCTTTTATTTTCTAAGCTAAAAAAAATTAGCTGTCCCCTTCATAAGCTTTAAAAATAGATCGACTTAACTCCACACACCATCAAAGCCTGGCGATTTTGCAGAATTAAGGCTCTCCTAAAGGGAGATGGGAAATATATATATACCTTTTTAAATAAAATCTTCCTGGTTTCTATGGGTAACTTGCTGAATTTTAGAGTACTTTAATACTGATTAAAAACAAATATGTGAGGCAATATGTATTTATTAATAAATTGTTTGGCAAAAAACACAAGTCAAGAACCCAGAAGTGTCAAACTCTAACATTAACTCTGGAAGAAACAAACACAAAATTTCACGTTCAGAATTGGAATGGAGTTATTGGGAGGCAGCTGGCAAAAACTATAGTAAGTAATTCTGTAAATATAATATGAAAATAATGACATAGCAAAAAGCCCAAACATTTTATTTCATTTTCTCAAAATTTTAAGGTTTTCTGGTTATATCTTTCTCTTGAATTCTCAATTTTTTTGATAAAATTTAAGGTGAATGTATTAAAGCCACACAAATATTGACGTGAAGAATGGGTGCTGAAGGTGAAAACTACACGTGACACAAATCAACTCATTTGGATTTGAAAGGTAGTTAAACTGCATCCTCGCAGAGCCACACTGCACATTAGAAGTAAAAAGATGTCCTGAGATAGAGCAAGACATCTGAAATAAAACCACAGCTATGTAGGAAAGGGTTGGCAGCAGCAGGCTCATTTACAATGAGAGAAATGGAGATATTGAATAAGCACCTCCGTGTGCTGAGTACCTTTTACGTGTCAAGAGCTCTATAATCCTCAACTCAACAGCCTATATTTACACCAGTTTTCACACTTCTTACAGGAGTACTGATTATCCATTTACTTGCCTATCTTGTCCAATGGATTTTAAGTTTATTGAGTGCAAGATCAAATATTTTTTATTCCTACTTGTGACAAAACAATACCTACCAGTGACCAGCACAAAGCACGTAATCGATAGATATTCATTGACTAAGTGGACAAGATAATCTGCTAACAATTAGTATTCCCATTTGATAAATAAGGAGACAAGGCTCAGAATAGTTAAGGGCCTTTGTCCAGGTCACGCAGATCACAGAGGCTAGTAAGAAGTTGAACAGATACACAAATCCAAGCCTGTCTGGCTTCAGAGAACCAACTTTCTGCTACACCAAGCTGCTGCATAGAAGCCAAAGTGGGACCAAGCCTCAGAGAAAAGCCTCAGATATTTTGTGGAAGGATGGCAGTGAGAGAGAAAGCACTCACACCTCCTGGCCTGAAACTGAAAGATTTCAGAAAGTAAAAGTGGAGACGGCAACTTTATTTCTGAGTACAGTACAAACTAGGAGAAAATCCAAGCATCAGGATGAGGAAAGTCCCTCATTTGTTTCCTGGTGGCCTCTTCAGTAGTGGCTTTCCCTCTCCAATAGTGTGTGTTCATTTGCTTTTCCCTTTGCTTCTCTCCTGTCTTTCCCATCACAATTCCTTTCCTCATGTCATTCATAACCCCAGAGGTACAACTGTATACAGGGGACAGAGAAGCAGCCAGGAAAACATGGTTGACAGCACAGCATTTGGAGACTATCTGCTGGAGCTCCATCCAGCTTTGCCCTATTTGACCAGGTGACATTGGACAAATTATCCAACCTCTCACTGTCTCAGTTGCCTTATCTGGAAAATGAGAGTGTTAATAATAGAGCCTACCTATTGTTATAAGAATGAAATGCATTAATAAATGTCAAGTGCTTAAGCACAGTGTCAAATGCTTAAGCACAGTATCTAGCACATGGTAGGAACTTAATGAAGAGTAGCCATTATCATTACCATGCCCTTTGCCCTAAAATTCAGGACCAGAGGAAGCTGCATGCATACCACAGCCCACTAATCCCAAAACATACCTGTCGTGCTCCAGATTAAGCTTGGTATTCAGGGACCCAACATAAATCTCCCCTCCCAAAGGCAGCAGTGAAGTGGCACTGGAAGTAAATGAAAAAAAACCTGAATAATCTTTTCTAATATTACCTGATTTAAGTAGGCAATGGCAGCTGTAGTTGGGGTCCCTTCTTGCAGGACAATCACTACGTGTAAATGCCGTTCTCCTGTGTTTAGAGAGAAAAGAGCAATCTTTGCTTGTTACTCTTCCCTGAGCATACATATGTCTTTCAAATAGTATCACAAGTTCATTTCAGTACAAAAATGAATCCCTCATTCCCCAATCTGGACTGCTGAGGACTAAAGGTCAGTGAGAGTACCTGTATAGGAAACCAAGACTAATGTATTTGGAGCCATATGCTTAACTAGGGGTCCTCATCAGCAAAAGCAATGATGAGGGTGGGAGAGTGGTAGGGGCTGAACTAACCAAATAAGGGCTTATTTTTGTCTTGTAACAACATATCCTAAGGTGTGCCACCCATGGATAGTACAATTACTTAAGGGAGTTATGAAGGACTTTTTATTTATTTATTTATTTTTGACCAGTAAGGGGATCACAACCCTTGGCTTGGTGTTGCCTGCACCACACTCAGCCAGTGAGCACACCAGCCATCCGTTTATAGGATCCGAACCTGCAGCCTCAGCACTACCACCGCGACACTCGCGCGAGTGAGCCATGGGGCCGACCCATGAAGGACTTTTTTAATCCTCCTACCCAGCTCTTAGTTATAGGATGGCCGCTGTAATGCTAGTCATGAGGTCAAAGACCACAGGAAAAGAAATGAGGGAAAAGGGCAAAGGACAGAAGTTTTAAAAAGCATGCCAGCAAAATATAGCTCCTTTAAAATAGCCTTCACAGAAGTTCTGCCCAATAACTTATATTTACATCTTCTTAGCAAAGTATACTAAGCTCAATCATGTGTAATTGCTGATAATAAACTATGTTTTACATGCAAAAATAAATACAGCATACGATCCCACCAAATATGGTAGATCAGGTGTTTTACCCAGACCCATTGCCACTTTGAAGAGAACTGGGGTTCTGTTAGTAAGAATGAATGGCTAGATAAGTACTGAGTAAGCAACTGGCAGTATCTCCCATTTTCACAAAGAGGAAGTACTAGATTGCACTTATTTCCTAATAAGAAATTTTCTAAAATGGCCAGGACACTATGACTAAGGAGAAGAACGAAGAACCACAATGGAATTGATTAAGCCCCCACTTTGGCAGAGTATATACCCAGAGACAGGGTAAAAATAAGTGAATTATTAAATACAAATATGGGCCTATAAAAACAGAGTTCTACAACAGCAACTACTCATGGTGCCAGCTTCTGATCCTGCTCTCCTCAGCTTGCTAATGGTGACCAAATGGTTAATATAAAATTGCCTTCCAGCTTGTGCTCTAAAGGGAAGATTCAAAAGATGCCCAAGTAAAGAGTGATGACACCCAAAAAGAATTGACCTACCATCATTTTTCAGCAACAATATGAAAGAAAATTCAGATTCTATTTTAAAAAGGAGAAATGCCTGATGAGATATTCGACAACAATTTGAAAGAAAGGCAAATGGACAACACACACACAAAAAAAACAAGCTAAAGGGACAAAGAAAGGAATCTGAAAAATCACTCTGGAAAAGTAATAAGTGAAATGGATAACAGGGTAAAGTGACTCACACAGGATAATGGAAAAGGAAAGAAAGACAATAAATGCAAATGACAGGTATAAGTGGTGTGTCATAGGAGGCAACGTGGAAATAGTTGCTGTGCAGGAAAAAGGAAAAATGATGTAACAAAAACAATAATTAACTGCATAAGAAATATATCTACTCAAGGTAATATTGTAAACTACATTCCCTGAAAAAACTCTCAGTTCAAAATGGTATAAATTCAGAATAAAATATAGTACTAGACCAGCAAAACCATAAAGGAAATTCTCAAACTACAAAATAAGTAGATTAGATAGATAGATAAATAGATACATATGTAGATATATACATATATATAGGTAATAGATACTTTGATACGTAGATACATGAATATCTGAGTAAATAATGAAAATGAAGTAGAACCAGGGATAGAGTAGAACCCGTATAAAGTATCACAAAGCTACAGTTGTTCTGAAGTCATGGTCAAGTATTTAGGATAACAGAGTTTGAGTTTTAATAGCCTAACAAGTTATTGCACATGGAAAAATTGAATTTCTTTTTAATTTCTGAATTAACTAAAAAGCAATAAAATGAAAAACAGAAAGGCAGGGCAAGACGGTTAGGTTGACTAGAGGTACTCAGAGTGCATCTCTCTCACAGAAAGACCAGAACAACTAATATATAGCTAAGTATTGATGAGAGAGAGCATCTGTGGGAGAGTTCAGGAGTGCAGCAGAAGACTGGTGAAATCCCCATGCAGCACAAAAGCCCAGGATTGCAGCATAGAGAGGAGACAGAGGCACATGCCCTCAGAAGCCAAGTGTTCACCATTGGGTTCAGCTGAGGATAGGAAGAGGACACACACAAACCCCCCATCATCACCAAAGAAACCTCAGTTCCTACTATAGGAGAATTCTACAGCCCTTGCAAACCAAGAGACAAGTGTGGGGAACTGCCTAGAATACATGTACTGCATTGCTCCAGAACAGGAGCACAAACTGTGAACTCCCCACCCCCCACCTTGGTGACAAGCCCACGCACTACAGTGCCATCTTGAAACCAGAGCCTCTGCAGGAGCACATTCTGCCCAGGGGACAGCAGCCACTGCACTTCCTCAGCCTTAAGGCTCCACCATCATTCTAATGCATTCACAGAAGAGGCTACAATGACCTGATCCCAAGGGCCTGAAACCTGAGCCCAGGAGCACTGTAACCTCAGTCCTGCACATATAGGAAGCCAATCCCAGGACTGCTGAACTTATGCACCCCATGTCTCTGGCTAGAGATCAGACAGGCAGACTCCCACCTCCACCAGTGGGCTGAATTTTGTGCGCCCAAGCTCCCAACCTGGAAGAACAGCTCACAGGTCCCTACCCCTAATGAACACACACCCAGAATGGTGAAAATAAAGTGCGTCCACACCCTCCCAGAAAAGTGGCCAGGTGGTCCTGTTTGGTGGCCTCATCCACTACCCAAGAAGTGGCTGACTGGGCTCCCCCTCTGTAGCCCCTCCTAGTGGCCTCACCCACTGCCTGAGAAGTGGCTAGCAGGGTTGTCCCTCTGTAGGTCCACCTAACAGCCTTGCCTACTGCTTGAGAAGCAGCTAGCTGGGCCCTTTCTCAGTAGGCCTGCTTCACAGACTCACCCACTGCCTGAGAAACAGCTGGCAGGGCCCTCTCTCTGCAACCCCCCCTCCCCCGCCAAGTAGCCTCATCCACTGCCCAAGAAGCAGCTCAGCAGTACCACCCTTTGCAGACCTGCTCCCAAACTACTGAGGAAAGCAAGACCCTGAACCTGACCCAGAGAAGTGGCACAATGGACCAGCTCCTGGCAGACCTGCACCTTGCTTGCCAAGCCAAAGCATGCCACATTCTCAACTCAAAGAAAGAGCCCAGCTGTCATACCACTGATGGACCCACCCCTGAGTCCTTCAGCTATCACATGCACACACATCGAGTGAGAAACAGCCTGGCTGAAGTGCCCCAGGTGGGTCCGCCCCCAGTCAGAGAATCACTACAGTGACTCTGCCACTTGTGAACCAGTCCCAGAATTTCTGATGTTCCACACATCCACAACTCCAGCCTGAAAATCAATCCAGCGAATCCATCCCCAGTGAGCCAGATCACAAGACAACTGACACATGGTGAGTACATGCATACCCCCAGCCTGTGAACCAACACAGTGAGCCCCCTGCCACCACAAACCCCCTAAGCATAGGTCCTTGAGTCATGCACAGACATAGCAAAAGTGGATTACCGCTGAAGAACAGAGTCTACACTATTGTACCTATCCAGTACAAAGCCACTGTAATCTACCCAATCAACACCCAAGGACGCAATTGTAGGTGAAAGTCCTTCCCCATGCAAGCCACTATACCAAACTCAAAGAAGTGACTGTTCCACCAGATGCACAGGTATCAGTGCAGGGAAACAAGAAACATGGGGGATAAAAAAAGAAAAAGAAAACATGACACCACCAAAGAAACACAACAATACTCCAGTAACTGATCCCAAAAGAATTGGAAATTGCTGACTTATGGAAAAGGAATTCAGATTAATAATCTTAAGGAAACTCACTGAGATACATGAGAATACAAACAATTCAATGAAACCAGGAAAACAATTTATGAACTGAATGAGAAATTTAACAAAGAGATGGCATTTGATAACATAGGTTCCAAATATACTTGTATAAAGCACTGTTAACAGAAAACACAGAAATATTGACAAATCAACCTACAGGGTGGGAGATTTTAACATATTTTTTCCAGTAATTGACACAATAAGCTGACAGAAAATGAGCAGCACAGTTAATAATCTGGATCCATGGACACATGTAGAACTCTGTTCCCAACAGGGATCATTTTTTCTGAAGCACACTGGAATAATTCAGAAAACCACCCCACGCTGAGCCATCAAACTCACCTCAATAAATGTGAATTAGTATAAACAGTTCATGTTCTCTGAAAAAGATACAATTGAGTTACAAATTCATTTCAAAAAGAAATAACTTTTAAAGTTCCATATGTAGGAAAATTCATGTAATGCCCTTCCTAAAAACTCATAAATCAAGGATAAACTCATAATATAAATTAGGAAATGTTTATAACCAAATGACACCAAATGTGATATAAACCAAATATAATTGGATCCAGCCATAGTAGTACTTGAAGTAATATTTATTTTATTTATTTTTTTGCTGGCTGGGCAGTACAGGGATCTGAACCCTTGACCTTGGTGTTATAAAACTGCATTCTAACCAACTGACCTAACTGGCCAGCCCTACTTGGAGTAAAATTTTTGACCTTGAATATACCTATTAGAAAATGAAAATAAAAAGTGGAAACTTAGAGAGCCAAACATTAACCTTAAGTTATAAAAAGAACAGAATAACTCAAAGAAGAAAATATGAGACAATTTTTTTTTATTTTTTATTGTAAATTGACAATTTATAATTGTATTTATTTATGGGTACAGAGTGATGTTATAATTTATTCATACAATATGAAGTAATTAAATCAAGCTTGTTAACGTATCCATGACATCAAATACTTAACATTTTTTTGTGGTAAGAACATTTGAAATTTACAGTCTTAATTTTGGAATGTATAATATTCTGTTATTAACTATATTCACTATGCTGTGCAATAGATCAAAAAATATTTGTCCTGTCTGACTGAGATTTTGTACCTTTTGACCATCATCTCCCCAATTCCCCCACACTAGCCTTTGTAACCTCCATTCTACTCTCCACTTCTATGAGTTCGATTGTTTTAGATTCCACATATAAGTGAGAACATGCTTTCTGTGTCTGGCTTATTACACTTAGCATAATTTTCTCTAATTCCATCCATGTTATTACAAATGATCTAATCTGTTGTTGGACACTTAGATTGATTGCAAAACTTGGCTATTGTGATAGTGCTGCAGTAAACATGGGAGTGCAGACATATCTTTGACAAACTGATTTCACATCTTTTGGGTAAACAACCAAAAGTGGAATAGTAGGATCATATGGTAATTCTATTTCAATTTTTTTGTGGAACCGCCATACAGTTTTCTATAATGGCTGTACTAAATTACATTCCCACCAACAGTGTACTAGGATTCCCTTTTCTCCAACAGATGTATGAAAAAATGCTCAAAATCACTAATCATTAGGGAAATGCAAATTAAGTCCACAATGAGGAATCATCTCACACCTGTTATAATGGCTGTTATCAAAAAGACGTAAGATAACAAGTGTTGGCAAGTATGCAAAGAAAAATTAACTTTAAAAAATATTTTTTGAAATATTAGAAAGGAATGTTAATATTGAATACTAGAAGACATAAAATACTCAAATGTGGCAAAATATATCATAAAAGGGAAAGTAAAAGGTACAATTAAACAATATTAGAAATGAAAAAAGAAACATGCATACAGCTAGAGTAGGTATTTTAAAAATATGAATACTATGCACAACTTTACACCAACCCATTTAAACATACAATCTCATCACCTACTAGAAAAATATCACATACAAAACTGATTTCAAGAAGAAATAAAGACTCGAAAAGAATTCTAACCAATTTAAAATTTGAATTAGTAGCTCAGTATCTACAGATACACATGGGCACACACTCACACACTTCACACTAAGCCAGTTTTACAGATGAAATCTACCAAACACTAAAGAATAATTAATACTTGTCATCGAGAAACTTTTATGAATAATGGAAAAATATTTATTTTATAATGTTAATATTTTATGAAGTTAACGTAATCTTAGTGACAAAATTTAACCAGAAAAAAGAAAGAATAAAATTAAGACCCCATATGGTTATCATAGAAGCACTAAATTCCTATAAAAATAATGGTCATGAATTTAGAGTGTAATCACTCCTCATGGTTTTGTGTTTTTCCAGCTATATTCTGTTTCAAGAATACAGGTGCAAAGTATGTAGAGAGTTAGATTTAACAAGGGTAGTGAGTTTGCCAAACAAATTTGAAGAAAGGAGAGGGAAAAAGGAGTTGAGCAGATACAGAAGGGAGTAATTACAAAGGCAGGTCATTCAGAATCTATTCTGAATAAGAGAGGAAGTAAGGGGAGCAGAGGGATAAACAATAGTAAAAAGATGCTAGGGTCACTGAACTGCAGTCCCTGGTGGGGATGAAAAAATTGATTTTATCAGCAATCTAGAGAGGTAGGAAAGGCAATATAACTATCACATTTATGTACAATGAAACTGAGACCCGGATATGTTAATATACTTTGCTAAAGTGAGTATATACAGTGAGAAATTAGCAGATCTTTCACTTCAACCTGAATTTTCTGGTTCTATATCCCTTTCCTGCTCCTACTATAATTACTCCACAGCCCTGTTCTATATTGACTTCCAGGTCTTCCTGATTTTCCTATTTACTGCTATTTCTCAGGGGTTAACTCTTACCTAGGGTCAACTCAGGATTTTCATATGACAAGTCAGATTTTGTTAATGCTTAGATTTTATTTTTATTCTGATGACATTGTAAATTCTAATTTTTCTGAAATAAATATTTACTTTCAGGAGAGAAGACGCATCTCTTTTAAAAGCAAAATTAGTTCTATTGCCATAAAATGCCCACACTGTGTGAGAATGAAGAGCACAGCCCAACATTCTCAAAATCCATTTATTTTCTATTACAATTCATTTTTCTCCAATCTCTCTCCTCTTTTTATGGTCCACTCACAATGTTCCTTCGCTCCTTTTTGGGATGTTAAATTTTGAACACACCATTTACAACCTGCAGATTTGTTGTTTCTTGGTTCTACATAATAGGTTAACTAGAAAGTGCTAAGAATCCCCTTCTCTAGATACTTATAAATCTCCTCATAATGTCTATTTGTTTGATGACCATTCTTCCCCCTGCTAATTTTATCAAGAATTCCTTCAAGGTCACCAAACATGAAATATGTATTTATAGGCATTATATAATAAAATCTTCAGAAAATGGGACTTGTTTGGACATTTTTTTGTACAAACTGACATTTATTCTTTTGCCTGTACCAATAAATAAGAACAGGTTCAAAACACATGTGTTATCAGTCAGAAAATTGACAAAAATGACTGGAGAGTTGTCTCTTAAGTAAACCAGTTATCATTTAGTATCAGGGTCATAAAATGTATAGTGATTAGTTTGATTTATCTTCCAGGTAGTGTGCCAGATTTTGGATCATCAATTTCCTAAGATGTATAACCTATCAACTTTGAGAGACACATTTTCAGGCTTAACCACATCAGTGTGTTCACGTCTTTGAGGGCATTTGCCACACGTGTAAAAATATAAATCAAGAGCAAATTTCTCCCAAAATTATGTTTCTAAGATATTACTGTTAACAAAAAGTGCCCCAGATAAATAAATATAAAACACTTTTTAAAATTATGATGCAGAATTTTGACTGTCCTCAGTGTCCAAAATTGCTGTCCTAAGGAGAATCTGTGTTTAGAAAATACAGTTGTTATCTTGATATTTTCTCCTTTTTTTTATCACTCCTAAAAGGCCTTATTTGCTCTTATTTTTATTTCTCCTGCCCTATTCCACTGTATAATTTTCTCTTACACTTATTTACTTATGATTTCTCAGTAGTTTGCCCTACTTGATTTTCTATACAACACTGAATTCCTGCCAGTACTGTAAAACTCATTTCATATTGCTTTAGAGTGTGATTTTTCTCTAACCCCAGATGCAGTAAATGTGAAACACTGTGCTGCATGGAAATTCAAGTCACTTGCATTTATTTGGTTAAGACAACTTAATTGCTTGTACAAGCAGCTCAGTTTCAGCTAGTAAAACAAATTCAATGATTTTTATGAGTAAGGTGAGAGCACAAAATGAAATAATATATCATCCATCTGCTGGTGGCTCCTCGTGGCACCTATCACCTCCAAGGAGTCAATTTTGGGGTAAGGTGTCAAAGAGAGTGAGAATTCAGAATTGACAAGTAATGTTCCTATCAAATGATCGCTAAACCAGAAGCAAAAAAAAAATATCAAGCAAACATTCCAGATAAGCTGCACACAAGTAGCAACTCTGAGTTTTTATCACAATAAAATGTATTTTAAAAGTTAGAGGGACAGTTTTTCCTCAAATTTCTGTCCCCTAGAAGTGTCACATCAACGAGATCTGATAAACTGTTGCTGAAATAGAAACAGCAGGTTGACACTGCCCAAGATTAGCAAACAATTTCTTAATGTATGTGTTGTTTCAATATCTGACTCCACCTCTTCTCTAACTCAGAACGTTAGGGGACATTCATCCCCATATAGGGGAATTTAGGGGAAGACCCAAGATTAAAGAGTGAGGAGCAATCTAGTCCAATCCCAGTCAAACTATGTAGCTGTTCCACAGTTGGGGAGGCATAGAATGGATATGAGTGCAAGAACCCCACTTTCCACTGCAACCTTATATGTTAAATCTATCTGCAGATATGCAGGAGTTTAGGGGAGTAAAAGGGACAACAGGAGACATCTTAGGACACCAAGATGCCTACTTTGGGCAAATAATGTGTTTTGATGGGCTCTGCAGATTCACTTCTAACTGAAGGTCATGCTAAAACAGACCATAATGCTTAATTGGGTTATAGTGGCAAGAATTTCACTGCCCAAGCTCAGTGACAACAGCATATGCATTTGAGTATAATACTGAGCTACTTCCACCCAGCAGACCCTGAGAATATTGTTTTAACTCTATCATCTGGTGGGACCTGTGAAAGCCTGAAGCACTAGAGTTTCCTTTTGAGGGGAAGGTACTTGAAAAATTAATCAAGGAAAATCAAAAACTGGCCTGATATTAGATAGCAATTAGTTTAGCTGGTCACTATACAAATATCCTTAGGAAGATAGTTCAGAACAAAGGGCGTCAATGACTCACTTTGCAAGACATGCAGGAGCACAAAAGACCCACCAAGAATTTTCTCCCAATACTGCCTTACACTGAATGGCTATTCAGGAGATGAATATTTCTTCAAAAGAAATACCCATAGGTCAAAGCAAGAACTCCAACCCCATTCCACACTTTCTATACCCTCAGAAAGAGATTGCATCAAAAAACATGTATTTCAAATGGAGTTTCTAGGGCCTGATGCAATTTTTACCTCTTCATGCTTTTGTTATTTAGCACTTTACAGAAACTGAGTGAGTGAATCTATTTCATAGTAAAATGCTCCACAATATTTACTGAGCCTTTTTATATGCCAAGTATTTTGCCAAGCACTCTACATGCCTTACAAAATTTAAGGATTGCAATAAGTTTATAAAGGAAATATTATTATCCCTAACTTATAGATATATTAAAAAAAAGACTTTGAGCCAGTATGGAATGGTAAATTCTCTCTGTTAGCTACATACACTCATAGACAGACAAACTTGCATTCACATGCACATGTACACATACACTCATACTTAGCCCCCAAATTGATATTTCAAAAAGAGTTGATAAAATTTAAAGAGAATATTGTAAAGATGTAGCCATTCTCAAATACAAAATTAATACTTCTATGTGTCTGAAAAGTAACAAAAATAAAGAGCAGTAAGTAGGGCTAAAGGCACAGCTTCCTGGGATCCACATCTAGAAGCATCTAATGGAATTTTACTCATGAACGATATTAGGAACTGAAAGTACTCTCACACACATAGAGCTCTAAAGCCAAAATTATTGCTTTAAGTAGACGTCTGGTATAAAGCTACACTACTTATGAAAGAGGACTGAAAAAAAATCTGACCACCATTTCAAACTACAGCTTAAATAAAGCTACATTTTGATAGAAACACAAAGAGCAAAAATGCCTTCCTTCCAGCAGGTGGGCTTATCTGCCCAGTGGTGCAGTGACTAGCCTCTGACATCAACGAAGCCCAGAAACATAGAGCATAGACAACAGAGTTCCAAATTGGAAGACACAGAGGGATGACTGATAAGGGCAAACAAAAAATCTGAGTATAGGGGAGAAAAAAGGGTGACAAATAGGACAGTAAAACAAGGTGATAGACTTGCACCATCCATGTCAGTAAGTATATTAAATATTAATATGATAAAGATTCTAATTAGAAGGTAAAGATTTTCAGATGATTTTTTTTAAAGCACCCAACTATACATTGTCTACAAGAAACACGCTTTAAATATGATGGGTTAATAGATGGGGTAAAAGAAAAAAGATGAAAATATATATGAAGGCACTTCAAAATGTTTGTGGAAAAATAGATTAAAAGATAAAAATAAGAATATAAATGTTATTACTCAACATAAGTTTAATCAAGTTTAAGATGCTTTTATAAGTGATGATATCAGCCATTTATGTCTAAAGAATTGAGGGTCCTGGAAATTTAACCATATCAATTCAGTCTTCCTTACATTATTAACTGAAAAAAATGGGTGCCCTTTAAATAATTTTTTTTAAGATTAGGAAACAAAAAGAAGTTATAAGGAGCCAAATTAGAGCTGTAAGGTGAGTGCCTAATAATCTCTCATTGAAACTCTCATAAAATTGCCCTTGTTTGATGACAGAAATAAGCAGGAGCATTGTCGTGTTGGAGAAGGACTCTGGTAAACCTTTCCCAGGCAATTTTCTGCTAAAACTGGCTATCTTTCTCAAAACACTCTTTCAATAAGCAGATGTTATGGTTCTTTGGCTCTCCAGAAGGTCAACAAGCAAAATTCCTTGAGCATCCCCAAAAAACTGTTGCCATGACCTTTGCTCTTGACTGGTCCACTTTTCCTTTGACTGGATCACTTCTACTTGTTGGTAGCCATTGCTGTGATTGTGCTCTGTCTTCAGGATCATACTGGTAACACACCATACTCAATGTTCTGTTACAATTCGTCAAAGAAATGCCTCAAGATTTTGATACCATGTGTCTAAAATTTCCATTGAAAACTCTGCTCTCATCTGCAGCTGATCTGTGTGCAGAAGTTTCACACACACTGAGCAAAAAGTTGGCTCAACTGAAGTTTTTCAGTCAGAATTGTGTAAGCCAAACCAATAGAGATGTCTTCAGTGTTAGCTATTGTGTTAATCATCAGTCCTCTTCATCAGGGCATGACAAGTTTAATTTTTTCCTCATAAACTGTTATGGATGGTCTACCACTGCAGGATTCATCTTCACCATTGTTTCGTCCTTTCTTAAAATGAGTTATTCAGGGCCGAGCCCGTGGCGCACTTGGTAGAGTGCTTTGCTGGCAGCGCGGCGACGCTCCCACCGCGGGTTCGGATCCTATATAGGACTGACCGGTGCACTCACTGGCTGAGTGCCGGTCACGAAGAAACGACAAAAAAAAAAAAAAAAAAAATGAGTTATTCATTTATAAACTGCTGATTTCTTTGGGACATTGTCCCCATAAACTTTCAGTAAACCATCAATGATTTCACTATTCTTCCACTCAAGCTTCACCATAAATTTGATGTTTGTTCTTACTTCAATTTTAGCAGAAATTTATGTTGCTCTGATAGGGGCTCTTTTCAAACTGATGTCTTACCATTCTTAGTGCCTCAAACTAGATACTGTTCAGACATGTTGTCACGTTAGTACAAGTTTATTTTGGTGCAAAAGAATTTGAAATCCATGCATAGTTTTTTCATAGCATGCATTTTCTATAAATTTTTTGAAGGCCCTTTATATATACTATAGGAACACTAAAAAAAGCTAGCATGACTCAATTACTATCAGACAAAGGAGACTTCAAAACAAAGAATATTTATCAAAATAAAGAGGAAAAATTTATGACAAAATGGCTAATTTATCAAGAAAACAGCCATTCTTAACGTATAAGAACCTAACAACAGAGCATCAAAGTAAAAGAAAAAATTAACATAATTAAAGAGGGAACATGATGAATAAACAATCATTGCTGGAGACTTTAATTCTCCTCTATTAATAATTGATAGAACAACTAGACCAGATAATAAACACAAATTTTTGTTAAGTGTATTTATTTATTAATATCATTTTTTTTACATTCTATGATGTCATTACAGAGCAGCTGGGGGGAGGGTAAGAGAGGAAAGGAAAAGGAAATAGGGTGGGAGAAGAAAAGGGGAAGGGGTGGAGATGAGGTCTATGGCATCCCCCTCATTCCTGCATGGGAGAGTAGGGAGCTTCAAGCGGTGGTCCAGTCATTCCTGACCTGTGTGTAAATATCAGAGGGGTGTAGCTGAAGCCCTCACCGCCCCCACCACAGCAGCTCGGGAAGCTGCAGCAGCTCAGTGGTCATTGCTGGGCTGGTTGCAGGTAGAAGGGGTTGTGGCCGAGGCCCTCAGTCCCCCACCATCGGGCCTGGTTGTGGGTTTCAGGGGGCATGGCTGAGGCCCCCAACCCTCTCCCATCACTGGCTTACTAGCCCATGGGACTTCCAGTCCTTCTAGGTTTTATAGGTGATCTTTGGTGATGTGAGACCTTTACTCGTTAATATCAAAATTTGTCTCTGATCTGTGGTTATTTCTTTTCAGTTTTCTCTTTCAATTTTGTGTTTTCTCTTTCAGTTCTGTGTTGGATTATTTGCTATTCCTACCACTTAAGCTCTGCACTGGAACTAATTTGTTGTCCTTTACTTACTTCTAAAATGGGGGAATTTCCTGTGGGGACCAGCACTTGAGCTCTGTAGTTGAGCTAAATTGTGGGTTTCTTGCTGATTCCCTGGGGAAAACTCTTTGTGCAGCTCAGGTTTTAATGGTTGACTTTATATGTACTTCCAGGTCATGTGATATCTGGTATACCTGGGCCGTACAGAATCTCCATTTTGGGCCAGTGTCTTTTCAGCAAACTGCAGTTCTATATTCCTGACCAGTCTCCTCTGAGTGGTCCTATGCCAATTGGGGGCAGATCAGCTGTCCTTGCTATGCCCCAGTGTTCTCCCACTGGGCCTATCACCCCCACCACCCAAGCTCCAAACACTTCCCATGGGATGGGCCGTGCCCCAGTCCTTTGCAATGACTCACCAGCCTCTTAGTGGCTCCGTTTTTTTCAGTTGTTGTGGCCCCTCACTCCTATGTGGGTCCACAGGAACTTTATTGGTAGTCTGGCTGGCCTGGGGGCCACCAAGGCCCTCTTCTCCCCTGCTGCCTCCAAGCAACTTTGTCAAAAGGGCACAGCTGCGGCTTTTGACAGCTCTTGCTCCAAGCGCACAGCACCTGCAGCCTGGAAGTGGCTGGGGCTCAAAACAGTTGGAGCAGTTCCTTCTTTCTCACATCGTGGCTTCTCCCACCTTCATGTACTCCATAGGTCTCTCCTCCTCTTCCCCTGATCTCTAGCAGCCCCAGCTTGGCTATGATTCCTTTTTAATAGTTGTGTATTGATTGATTTGGGGGAGAGAGTGATGCTGGGGACCGTCTAATCTGCCATCTTGACCAGAAGCCAATAAACACAAATTTAAAGAAGAATTTGAATAACACTATCAACCAACTTGTCCTAATCAAATTATACTACACCTTACCCAGCAGTTTCAGGATACCCAACATCCTCAAGTACACACTGGATATTCATCAAGATGTCACATGTTAGGAGCTGTAAAATAAACCTTAAACATCGAAATCATACAAAGCATATTTTTTGACAACAAAGGAGTTTAATTAGAACTCAACAACAATCTCAAATCTAGAAAATCCCCTAAATATTTGGAAATTAAGCATACACATTTTTTATTGAAATATAATTGATTATACATATTTGTGGGGTACAGAGTTGACTATCAGTATTTGTGTACAATATGTGAGGATCAAATCAGGATTATTATTATATTCATTATTACAAAACATAATTATTCTTTGTGTCCATTCCCAATTTCTCCCTAACCTCCCCACCCCTCCCTCTTTCTTACCTCTACTAATCATATTTCTCTTCACTCTTTCAGAAAGGTCAATGTATTACTGTAATTGCTGTTTCTTTCTTTCCTTTTTTCTTCCTTTCTTTCTTTCATTTTTACCTATTTATTTATTTTTCAGCTCCCATTTATGAATAAGGATACATAGTATCCCTCTTCCTTGGCCTGAGTTACTTCACTTAACATAATTTTCTCCAAGCTTATCCATGTCACTGAATGGCAAAATTTCACTCTTTTTTATGGCAGAGTATTATTCCATTGTGAATGTATGCCACATTTTCCTTATCCAGTCACCAATCAATGGACACTTAAGCTGGTTCCAACTCTTGGGTCTTGTAAATAGAGCTGCAATAAACATGGGACTGCAGGTATCCCTTTCCATTCCTTTGGGTATATACCCAGTAATGGGATTACTGGGTCATATGGTAATTCTATCTGAGTTGTTTGAGAAAACTCCATACTGTTTTCCATAATGGCTGCACTAATTTACAGACCCACCAACAGTGTAGAAGGGTTCCCCTTGCTCTGTATCTTCACCAGCATTTGTTATTCTCTCTCTTTTTGATAATAGCCATTCTAACTGGGGTGAGATGATAACTCATTGTGGTTTTGATTTGCATTTCCCTGATGAATAGTGATGTTGAGCATTTTTTCATGCATCTGTTTCACATTTGTCTGTCTTCCTTTGAGAAATGACTGTTTGGCTCCTTAGCCCATTTTTTAGTCAGATTACTTTTTTTTTACTGTTAAGTTTTTTGAGTTCCTTGTAGATTCTGGATATTAATCCCTTGTCAAATATATAGTTTGCAAATATTTTCTCCCATTCTGTAAATTGTCTTTTTGCTCTGTTAATTGTTACTATTGCTATGCAGAAGCTTTTCTGTCTGATCTAATCTAATTTGTTTATTTTTTTTTCTTTTGTTCCCTGTGCTTTGGGGGTCATATTCATAAAGTCTTTGACCAGTCTTACATACTGAAGTGTTTCCCTGTGTTTTCTTCTGGGAGTTTTATAGTTTCAGGACATATATTTAAGTCTTTAATCCATTTTGACATGATTTTGGTGGGAAGTACAAGTCTAGTTTCATTCTTCTTCATATGGATGTCCAGTTTTCCCAGTACCATTTATTGAAGATGCAGTCTTTTCCCCAATGTATGTTCTTGGTGTCTTTGTTCAAGATCAGTTGGCTGTAGGTATATGGATTGATTTCTAGGTTCTCAATTCTGTTCCATTGGTCCGTGTGTCTGTTTTTATGCCAGTACCATGTTGTTTTGGTTACTATAGCTTTGTAGTATAGTTTGAGGTCAGGTAGTGTAATGCTTCTGGCTTTATTTTATCATATTTTATTTATTTATTTATTTTGCTAAGGATTGCTTTGGCTATTCAGGTCTTTTTTTGTTCCATGTGAGTATTAGGGTTGTTTTTACTATTTCAGTGAAGAATGTTATTGGTATTTTGATGGGGATTGCATTGAATCTATAGATAGCTTTGGGTACTATGGACATCTTCACAATGTTAATTCTACAAGCACTTGAACATGGAATATCTTTCTATCTTTTCATGTCCTCTTTAATTTCTTTCAGCAGTGATTTGTAGTTCTCATTGCAGAGGTCTTTTGCCTCCTTGGTTAAATTTATTCCTAGGTATTTTATTTTTTTGGTGACTATTGTAAATGGGCTTGCTTTCTTGATTTCTTTTTCTGCTAATTCATTGCTGGTGTATTAAAATGCCACTGATTTTTGTACATTGATTTTGTATCCTGCAACTTTACTGAATTTATTTATCTGCTCTAGGAGTTTTTTGGTAGATTCTTTAGGTTTATCTATATAAGATTATGTTATCTGCAAACAGGGATAATTTGATTTTGCCTTTTCCAGTTTGGATGGCCTTTATTTCTTTCTCTTGCCTTACTGCTCTGGCTGGTATTTCCAATACTATGTTTAAATAGAAGTTGAGACAAACACCAACACTGAAGACAAACAATTAAAGGGAAAGAAAGTAATAAAAGATAATAAAATTCCAAGAGTAAGACAATACCTTCCAACAACAACCCTAAATGTAAGTGGATTGAATTGCCAACTCAAAGGACATAGACTGGCTGAATGGATATCAAAATAAGACCCAACTAAATGCTGCCTACAGGAAATCCACCTCACCTTTAAGGACTCACACAGAGTCATAGTAAAGGGATAGAAAAAGTATACCACACAAGTGGAAACCAAAAACAAGCAGGAGTAGCTATTCTTATATTGGATAAAATTGACTTTCAACTGAAAACAATAAAAACAAACAAAGTAAGTCATTTTACAATGACAAAGGAATCTATCTAGCAAGAAGATATAACAACCATAAATATATATGCACCCACATGGAGCACCCAGGTATATAAAGCAAACACTATTAGACCTAAAGAAAGAGATAGACCCAAATATGATAATAGTTGGGGATCTGAACAACGCTCTCTGAACATTTGGACAAATAAACTAGACAACAAATCAGCAGAGAAACACAGGATTGAAGCTACCCTTTAGACCAACTGGACTTGCCAGATATCTACAGAAATTTTTATCCAACAACTACAGAGTAAGCATTCTTCTCATCAGCATATGGAACATTCTCCAGGATAGACTACACAAATCAAGTCTACTCAAATTTTTAAAAATTGAAACCATTTCAAGTATCTTTTCAGACCCTAACAGATTAAAACTGGAAATCAATAACAAGTGAAACTTTGGAAACTATAAAAATACATGGAAAAAAAAACAACATGCTTCTGAACAACTTATGGGTGAACAATGAAATTAAATGGGGAATCAAAAAATTCTTTGAAACTAATGAAAATACAGACACATAATACCAAAACCTACAGGATACTGCAAAAGCAGCACTAAGAGGGAAATGCATTGCAATACATGCTTACATCAAAAGAACAGAAAGACTTCAAATAAACAACCTAATGTTACATCTCAAAGAACTAGAAGAACAAGGACAATTCAACACCCGAATTAGTAGGCGGAAAGAAACAATGAAGAACAGAGCAGAACTAAATTAGAGACCAAAAAAACATATAAAAGATTAATGTAACAAAAAGTTTTTTAAAAAAAGATAAACAAAATAAGCAAACGATTAGCTAGTCTAACTTAAAAAAGAAGAGAGAAGACCCAAATAACAAAAATTAGAAACAAAAAAGGAAACATTACATCCAATATCATAGAAATACTAAGGATCACTAGAAACTGTTATGAATGACTTTATACCAACAAATTTGAAAACCTGGAGGAAATGGATAAATTTTTCAAAACATACAAACTACCAAGACTGAACCAAGAAGAAACAGAAATTCTGAACAGACCAATAATGAGCAACCATATTGAAGCAGTAATCAGCAGTCTCCCAGCAAAGGAAAGCCCAGGACTGGATGGCTCACTTCTGAATTCTACCAAACCCTTACAGAATTAATACCAATTCTTTTCAAACTATTCCATAAAATTAAACTGAGGTCATTCTCCCAAACTCATTCTATGATGCTAGCATGACCCTGATACAAAAACCATATAAAGATACAACAACAACAAAAAAGAAAACTACAGGCCAACGTCCTTGATGAACATAAATGCAAAATCCTTGACAGAATATTAACTAACAGAATACGACAGCACATAAAAAAGATTATACATCACAATCAAGTGTGATTCATCCCAGGAATGCAAGGATGGTTCAACACACACAAATCAATAACCATGGTACACCACATCAAGAAAATCAAGGACAAAAATCATATGATCAACTCAACAGATGCAGAAAAAACTTTTGACAAAATTCAACATTCCTTCATTTTAAAGACTCTTGACAAATTACATAAAGAAGGAAAATATATCAACACAATAAAAGCCATATATGACAAATCCACCGCCAATATCATCCTGAATGGAAGAGAGCTGACAGCTTTTCTTCTAAGAACAGGAATAAGACAAGAAAGCATACACTTCTTAAAAATCTAGAGGTCAATGAAGAAATCACAAGTGAAGCTAAAAAATATTTTGAACTTAATGATAATAAAAACACAATATAGTGTGTCAAAATTTATGAGATGCAGCTAATGAGGTGCTAAGAGGAAACTTTAGAGCTTTAAAAGATAAATAAAATTGACAAACCATTAGCATGGCTAACAAAAAAAAGAAGAGAGAAGACTCAAATAACAAAAATTAGAAATGAAAAAGGCGATATTACAACTGATTCATCTGAAATACAAGGAATCATTCGAGACTACTATAAACAACTATACGCCAACAAATTTGAAAATCTGGAGGAAATGGATAAATTTCTGGACACACACAAGCTCCCAAAACTGAACCGTGAAGACGTAGAAAATTTGAACAGACCAATAACAATAAAGGAGATTGAAGCTGTTATCAGAAGGCTCCCAACAAAGAAAAGCCCAGGACCAGATGGATTCACAGCAGAATTTTACCAAACATTCAAACAGGAATTGACACCGATTCTTTACAAACTATTCCAAAAGATTGAAATGGACGCAAATCTCCCAAACTCATTCTATGAAGCAAATATCATCCTGATACCAAAACCAGGTAAAGATATAACCGAAAAAGAAAACTACAGGCCGATATCCTTGATGAATATAGATGCAAAAATCCTCACTAAATTACTAGCAAACAGAATACAGCAACACATACGTAAAATTATTCATCACGAACTGTTTATATGAGAAAACAAGGAAAGTTCAAAGTCAAAGATCTAAATTTTCACCTCAAGAACCTAAAGAGAGAAGAACAAAGTAAACTAAGGTAAGTAGAAGGAATAAAATAATAAAGGTAAGGAAATAATAAATATAATAAAATTATAAAGAAGATATTAATATCAATAAAATAAAAAAAAACAAAGAAAAAAGCAATGAGAACAAAATTTGGCTTTTCAAAAATACGATAAGATTGATAAATCCCTATAATTCTAATCAAGGGAAAAAAAGAGAAAAAACACAAGTTACCAATATCAAGAATAAAGTACAGCATATAAACTTAGATCTGACAAACATTAAAAAAAATAAGGAAATATATTTAACAACTTTAGACCAATAAATTTGACAATATAGATTAAATGGACAATTTTCCTGAAAAACACAACTTGTCAAAACTAAAACAAGAAGAAACAGACAACATATATAACATTATGTCTGTTAAAGAAATTCAATCCATAACTTAAAACAGTCCCAAAAAGGGAGTTCCTGCCCAGATGGCTTCATCAGTGAATTCTATCAAACACTGAAGGAAAAAGTTGGTAATATTACCCATACACTTCCAGAAAACTGAGGAGGAGGGAACACTTTCCAACTTATTTTGAAAGCAGTAATACCCTAAACCCAAAACTTGACTTTGATGTTACAGGGAAAAGAACATAATGGTCCAATATCCCTCATAAACATACACATGAAAATACTTAATGAAGTATTAGCAAGTCAATTCAAACATATATTTTAAAAGATAATTAGGAAAAGGGAGGATTAACTTCAATAAAATAAGGAACTATATCTTCTTCCCCCCCCCAACCACAATTACTTGAAGTTGATACGACAAGCAAACAGAAAGGACATTGTTGGGGGGGGGGAGGAAGAAGGGAGGGACATTTTGGTGATGGGGAGCAATAATCAGCCACAATGTATATCGACAAAATAAAATTTAAAAAAAATAAAAATAAAAATAAATAAAATACTGAAAGGAAAAATAAATAAATAAATAAGGAACTATATAATCCTCTCAATAAATGCAATAAAAGATTCAGCTAAAACCAAACACTGCTTTATGATTTAAAAAAAAAAAAACTCTCAGAAAACTAGAAATAAAAGAAAAAAGCATCAATTTGATAGACTACTTCGACAAAAAATCTATATCAAACATCACACTTAGTGATAAAATATTAAACACTTTTGTCACTAAGGTCACAAATAAAGAGGCAAGTATATCTACTCTCCACACTTCTATTTAACATTGCACTGGGCTCTATCTAGTGCAATAAGACAAAAATTTTAAACAAAAGGTATGAAGATTGGGAAAGAAAAAGTAAAACTGTCTTTATTTGCAAACAAAATAAATGTATACCTAGAAAATCCAAAGAATCCTACCCAAAATACTACTAGATCTAATATGTGAATTCAGCCAAGTCTTAGGATTCAAGGTCAATATACAAAATCAATCATATTTGTTTATACTAATAACAAACACTAGAGATGAAAGTTTTCAAAAATCAATATATTTTGCAGTAGCATGAAAAAATCCAAAACCCTAGAAATAAATTTAATAAAAACATAAAAGACTTGTATTTAGACAACTTCAGGACATCATTGAAAGAAGCTGTGGAAAACCTAAATAAATGAGGAGATATACCACAGCAATTCGTTAGAAGACTCAATATTATAAAAATGTCATTTGTCCCCATATTGATCTATAGATGCAATATAATTAATTCCAGTCAAAATTCCAACAGGTTCTTCTATAAAAAATAGCAAGAAGATGCTAAATTTTATATAGAAATTCAAAGGACATAGAATAACCAAAGCAATCTTGAGAAAGAAGAGCAAAGTTAAAGGAAATATACTGCCTGATTGTAATTGCAACTACAAAACTATAGCAGTTAAGATGATGTCATACTGGCACAGGTATAGAAGAACAATAGAACAATAGAACAGAATAGAATCCAAAAACAGGTGATGTAGGCAAGGATTTATTAAACAATTTGAGGAACACTAAACATAAAAGAAAAATTATAAACAGTACATTATAAATATTAAAAACTCTGCTCATAAAAAACATTAAGAAAAAAAAAGAAAAGACAAGCCATATTGGAAAAAAATATTCACTATACATATATAAAAAAAATGTATATCCAACAAGATGACTTTTACAAATCAATAATAAAAAGACCGAAAACCTCATTAAAAATATGCAAAAGAATTTGTACAGAAACTTCAAAAAAACTGGGCATGCAAAGAAAAGATGATATACAAATGAAAAGATGTTTAATCATTGGTCATCAGTGAAATATAAATTAAAATTATGAGATACCACTACACACCCATTAGAATAGCTATCATGAAAAAGACTGACTTACCAGAAGGATGTAGAGCAACTGGAGTTCTCAGATACTGCAGGTGGGAGTAGGAAATAGTACAACCAATTTGGAAAACTGTTTAGCAGGTTTTTTAAGCAAAATTATACAAACATCTATGATCTGCCAATTTCATTCCTGGGTATTTATCAAAATGTTGAAAACTTAGGACCATAAAATACAAGTGAAAAATATTGGTTGCAACTTTATAATAGAAAAAAAGAGAAAAGTTGGGTAAGGGGATGTCTATCAATAGGAGAATGTGTGGTTTTCTAAAATCCAAGTGAAGAAAATATTTCACGGAAAAAGTAGCAATCAGCTGTATCAAATTCTTATATTTTGAGTAATATAAGAACTGAATTGACCACTGGATTTAAGTAAGTCATTGGAACCTAAATAATATTAAGTAACTTAAAATTAAATACAATCCTTAAACATTATTTTATTTAATGCCAAATATTTTAATTAAGAGTAGAATTGCATCACAACCTATTTTCCATTTTTCTGCCTTATATTATAACTTTATTTCAGTACACATCTGGGGAACAAAAAGTGTATAATGTTCTTCCTAAAATTAGCTAATGCTAATGCTACTCCTTTAGCATTTCCATAATAATCAATCCATTTCCCTAATCATCATATTGTTTTAACATATTTAATATTCAACATTTACACATGAAATCAGCAGATATCACAATCAATTTTTTCAGTATTTCTCTCTTGTAGTAATAAGTTTACACTTATACTCCCAAGTGACTCACGGGAATTCCAACATATAAGACATATAAGGGGATGTATTCATTTCATTGTAGATACATGCTTACTTATATTTAAAAGTAAAATTTTCAGATGATAATAGTATAAATCCAAATATAATTATTTATTTACCCATATGGTTATGCTGATAAGATAAGATGATAGCTTGCAAGAACACATAAACATGCCAGAAATAACGTCAAATTGGACATTTAGCTATCTGGCCTTTGTAAGATCAAGTGGGAAAAGCAGATTCAGGCTGAATACTGATTTGAAAATGAACTTTGGTACATCTCTTACTAATTTGAAAACTAGAAAACAGTTTTCTAAATAACTCATGGGTTAAATAAGAAATCACAATAAAAATATTAAAGAAATTAAATTTCAGAGAGGATAAATATTTTATGCAAAGTCACACAGCTAATCGATATCCAATTAATGGTCAATATCTGATCCTGAGCTTTTAACCATTATGAAACTACCTCTGTGATTGTGAAAGATGCCTAGGCCTCTGTCTTTATGCCACTGAGAGACACCTGAAAGACAAAATTTATCTTGATCTGTTAATAAATTTTCCAAAAGAATTTGAATGGAAGCTCATTAATCATTCACATTTCCCACTAAAATGTAAGCTCCATGAGGGTGAGGACCTGGCTAGTCATCTTTATTTGCCTTCGTATTCTCAGTGTCTAGAATAATGGCTGGTACGTATGTTGTGTTCTTGATAAATATGTATCAAATGAGAGAAGGAAAGAATAATTAAAATTTGGAGATCTTATCTGCCGTTTGATTTTTGTTTCCTAAACCAGCTGAATAAACAATTAATTCTATCTCAAATCACAATAATCTAAGTGTTTAACAGAGATGAGTAGCATGAAGTGGTATTATAACAGAAGAGAAATCTACCAATAATATAAGAGGTGTAAAAAATTTAAAACCTATACGGGGTATTCTGGGGACAGTCAGTTCTTGAGAACATACTTAAGTTCTGAAGGCATTATTATGGGTTGAATTGTGCCCCCCCCACCAAAAATTATATATATATATATATATATATATATATATATATATATATGTTGAAGTCCTAAACCTAGTACCTCAGAATGTGACTTTACTTGGAAATACGGTTGTTAAAGATGTAATTAGTTAAATTATTAAGAGAAATTACACTAAGGTGGGCCTGTAATCCAATATGATTAGTGTCCCAATAAAAAGAGAAAATTTGGATACAGACATACATACAGGGTGAATGGCATGTAAAAATGAAGGCAGAGATCAGGGTGATAAATACCAAAGATTGTCAGTAAACCACCAGAAACTAAGGGAGAGGCAATGGAACAGATCCTTGCCTCATAGACCTCAGAAGAAACTAACCCTATCCATACCTTTATTTTGGACTTCTAGCTCCCAGAACTGTGAGACAATAAATTACTGTTGTTTAAGCCACCTAATTTGTAGTACTTCATTACAGCAGCCCTAGAAAACTAGTACTGGCACCTTAAAGATAATTTATTACCCTCAGTGCGCTTGTGAATCATTTCTAGTTGACTGTCTTCCTGTAACACATGGTTTGTGAGAGATATGGGTGGAGAGCAGGTTGGGGCCAGTCTATGGAAGACCTGAAATGTCATAATAAGAAACTTGACCTAAAGCACTGAGTGAATGGTTTAAAATGGATGACCTTTAAGTACCTCCAACTTTGAATGTTTATAGCTCTGTGGTTCTAAGATTATTTCTCTCTCTGGGGTCATTATTCAGAAGAGAAACATGGTGTATAAGTTCCAGCAAAATTTCACTAAGCACATAAGGATACCATCCATCAAGTGTCACTCTCCTTTGAATGGTTTCCAAAGCATTTGTAAGTGAAAAGTTGCAATTCTTGCCCTCAGTAGCCAATAAATAAGGATAGAAGGATTAATAAGAAAGTTGATGGCCTTATAATAACTTTTATGGTTGGTTTTGCCCAGGTGTTTGAGCCATGAGCATCTTAAAGGAATCTGTCAGCATCCTATAGAGTCGATTTCTCCCACACTTCTCGGTTGTCAGCCATCAAAGGCCTGGGTCCTGCTCTTAGGATCTTGAAACTCCCAAGAGTTAACTCTCAAGATACACCTGAATCTATAGGATCAGAGTGTTGATAAGGGAAACCTGCGACCCACTTATACCACACAGAATATACAGAGCAGTCCTCAACTGTGTTTTCGTGCTGATAAATATCTGCTACAACAAAAAGAACATTCTCTGGCCTTTAGTTTATTTTAACACTTTATGACACATTTTCTTACGCCTTCCTGCTTCCCACAAGTTTTTGCATTCTTCAAGGACAAGATCCATCACTATACCATATTCCCTAGCAGTGTGTGCCAGGTGATTTGCCTGGGAATGAAGAAGTAAACATAACAATTATGTACCTCCTAACAAGTAAATTAACAATAATAGCACACAGTAAATGTTCTCAAAGTAGTGAAACAATGTGTTACCAAAGCACAAAGATTCACCAGGCTCAGTGCTACTTCTCCCTGAAAATCAGCCTAGCATTTGAAACTGAGTTAAGGGACCCTTCAAATCTTCATTTTTCTACATCAATGCATTTACTTCATTTTATTGGAATTATCTCTTTATTGTTCCTTTTTCATCTGTTTATATACTCCTGAAAGGCAGGGGCCCTTTTATTTTTATTCTTGTATTACCCAGCATGTATCACAAGGCCTAAAATTTTGTAAGTACTCAAAAATACTTGCATAACACATGTTTATTGTTTCCCAAGAAGAGAATCAACTTTTTTTTTTTTTGTCTTTTTCGTGACTGGCACTCGGCCAGTGAGTGCACCGGCCATTCCCATATAGGATCCGAACCTGCGGCGGGAGTGTCGCTGAGTGTCGCTGCGCTCCCAGTGCCGCACTCTCCCGAGTGAGCCATGGGCTCAGCCCCAACTTTTTTATATATATGAAATACCTGCAGAACATCCAGATGAAGATGCTAAGTAGACACTTAAAAACAGCATGAAAGCTCACAATGGGCTTATAAGCTGAGTCAAAATTGAAGTAACAGAATTTGAAAAGGATGGCCCAGGAATGCACTCTTTAGCTACTTTCAAATTCTACATTACACGGCACCTATGTCATTCTTGCCTTGATGACTTCAGTTTGATTTGTTTGTTGGTTGGTTGTTTAATTGTTCAATTTCCAACCTCACCTGTTTCTTACTGGATTATATGCTTCTACATTTATTTTACAAAAATTGGATCATATTAATAGAACTTTTTTGCATTTTGCTTTCTCTATGTGACAAAACTTCTCCCACTCAGCCATCATATATCTAACTCATTCTTATCAATAGTTACAAAATATTCCATGGCATGTATATTTATTGGGGTAAATGACTAAACTGCTGTAACAAAGAGACCTAAAAGCTACAATGATAAAAAAAAAATGAAGTTTACTTACCTTTCATCTAATGGTTCTAGCCTCTTGTGTCCTGTCCACAGGTTGTTCCATGCAGTTGCTCAGCAGCCCAGGCTGATGGCAATTCTAACCATGCTCAACATACAGCTTCCAGAGTTGCTCTAGTCATTGCCATTTCCACCCCAGACTGGGGGAACAAGCATGAAGGGGCACATGTGGAAAGTGTTGGGTCATCCCTGAAATTTGCACACTTCACTTCCACTCACATTCCATTGACAAGGGTTGATGTACAAGCCACAGAGAGCTGCAAGGCACCTTGGAAGATCAGTCAGGTAGGCCCATCCCAGCTATGACGTGATTACTATAAAAGAAGAGAATAAATTTTGGTGGACAGATAGTACTTTTGACCCCAATACGAATTTACAAAAATTTGTTCAAACTTTTCCCTATGATGGGTCTTTATTTCCTATTTATCCTTACTTACTTTTTATTTATATGGATTCAAGGAAATGAAAGTAAGATTCAGTAAATGCCACACTGCTTTCTCAGGTGGGCTTTAATTCTTTACATTTTCCCTTATGAAGTAGGTGGAAGGGCTACCTTCCCCCTACCATACCTCCACCAGCAGTAAGTGTGATTACTCCTTTTCTTTTGCCATTCTATTGAGCATAAAATCATAGCTCATTGTTAGCTTTGATATACTTTACTCTGACCACTAGAAACCTTTAGATCTATTACATATTTACCGGTTATTTGGATTACTCTTTCCTGAATTAGCTCTTTATATTTTTTGCCTTTTTTCCATTAAGTTATTTGTCATTCTGTTATTAGTTTTTATCTTGCTGAATTTATGTTTTCAAAAAGGAAAAGAGATTTGCTAGTCCTGAAAGTATGTATTTTTTAGTTTTATCTCTCCTCCAACATTTTTCCCATTTCAAAAAACATCAACCTTAATATATTCCAAAGGGTAGTGTTTCGTCAGAATACCTCAAGTTCCCTTATAAATCTTAATATACAATTTTGTTTTTAACCTGTTTTTTAAAATAGTATAGATATTGCATACTTGTATTTCATTTAACAATTTTTTTATTGGTTATGAGTATACATGAGATACAAAGCTGATTATCACCACTCATGCCCATGATGTGAGGGCCAGATTCATACTGGCAGCATACCCATTACCACAAATTGCATTTGTACCCCGTGTCCCCCACCCAATTATCCCCAACCGCCTGCTCCCCGCCCCCCCTTACTACACTTTGTAGCCCGAGGAATGTTCTCTCCCTCTGCAAGTCCAATGCACTACTGTGGTCTTTCTTTCCTTCCTTCTTTCTCTCTCAGCTTCCACTTATGAGTGAGTACATTTACCCCTCTGTGCTTTGCTTATTTCACTAAGCAAAAGTTTCTCCACACTCATCCATGTTGTTGCAAATGAGAATATTTCATTCTTTTTTATGGTAGAGTAGTATTCCATGATGTATACATACCACATTTCCTTATCCAATCATCCATTGATGGACATTTAGGTTTGTTCCCTGTCTTGGCTATTGTAGACAGAGCTGCGATGAACACGGGATGCAGGTTTCCCTTCAACATGATGATTTCCATTCTTCTGGGTATATACACAGAAGTGGGATTGCTGGATCGTATGGAAGATGTTTCTGTAGTTGTTTGAGAAAACTCTATACCATTTTCCATAGTGGTTGTACGAATTTACAGTCCGACCAACAGTGTAGGAGTGTTCACTTCTCTCCACACCCTCACCAGCATTTGTTATTCACCGTCTTTTTGATTATAACTGGGGTGAGGTGGTATTTCAAGGTAGTTTTAATTTGCATTTCCCTGATGACTAGTGATGTTGAGCATTTTTTCATGTACTTGTTAGCCATTTGTATGTCTTCCTTTGAAAAATGTCTATTCAGTTCCTTTGCCCATTTTTTAATTGGGTTATTTGTTATTTTACTGTATAATTGCTTTAGTTCCTTGTATGTTATGGATATTAAACCCTTGTCAGATGCATAGTTAGCTTAACTTTTCTCCCACTATGTGGGCTGTTGTTTCACTCTGTTAATTATTTCCTTTGCTGTGCAGAAGGTTTTTAGTTTGATATAGTCTTGTTTGTTTATTTTTTCTTTTACTGCTTGTGCTTTTGGGCTCGTGTTCATAAAGTCTGTACCCAGACCTAGTTGCTGAAGTGTTTCACCTATATTTTCCCTTAGTAATTTTACAGTTTCAGGTCTTATACTTAAGTCTTTAATCCATTTCAGTTGATTTTAGTGTATGGTTAGAGGTGCCTATCTAGTTTCATTCTTCTGCATATGGATATCCAGTTTTCCCAGCACCCCTTGTTGAAGAGGCAGTCTTTTCCCCAATGTAGATTTTTGTTGCCTTTGTCCAATATCAGATGGCTGTAAGCCTGAGGGGTGATTTCTGGGTTCTCAATTCTGCTCCACTGGTCTAAATGTCTATTTTTATACCAGTACCATGCTGTTTTGGTTACAATAGCTTTGTAGTATAATTTGAAGTCAGGTAGTGTTATGCCTCCATCTTTATTTTTTTTGCTCAGGATTGCTTTAGCTATTTGGGGTCTTTTGTTGTTCCATATTAAGGGTAAGATTTTTTTCCATTTCTGTAAAGAATGTCATTGGTATTTTGATGGGGATTGCATTGAATCAGTAGATTGCTTTGGGTAGTACAGACATTTTCACAATGATAATTCTTCCAATCCAAGAGCATGGAATATCTTCCCATCTTTTTGTGTCTTCTTTAATTTTGTTCAGAAGTGGTTTGTAGTTCTCATTGTAGAGGTCTTTCACCTCCTTGATTAAATTGATCCTTAGGTATTTTATTTTGTGTGTGTGTGATGATTGTAAATGGGCTTACTTTTTTTGTTTCTCTTTCTGTTAGTTTGTTATTTGAGTATATAAATGCAACTCATTGAGGGCATTTACTTGGTATCCTGCAATGTTACTGAAGTTATTAACCAGCTCTAAGAGTCTTTTGATAGAGTCTTTAGGTTTTTCTTTATAGCATCATGTCATCTGCAAATAGGGAAAGTTTGACTTCATCTTTTCCAATCTGGATTCCCTTTATTTCTTTCTCTTGCCTGATTGCTCTGGCTAGTACCTCCAATACTATGTTAAATAGAAGTGATAAGAGTGGGCATCCTTGTTTTGTTCCTGTTCTTAAGGGAAAGCCCTTCAGTTTTTCCCCATTCAGAATGATACTGGCAGTGGGCTTGTCATTAATGGCTTTTATTGTGTTGAGATATTTTCCTTCTATACCTAATGTGTTGAGAGTCTTTATCATCAAGGGATGTTTAATTTTGTCAAATGCTTTTTCAGCATCTATAGAGAAAATCATACTCTTTGTCCCTGAGATTGTTGATGTGATTTATCACATTTATTGACTTTTGTATGTTGAACCATCCTTGCATCCCTGGAATGAATCCCACTTGATCATAGTGTATAATTTATTTAATATGTTGCTGTATTCTGATTGCTAATATTTTGTTGAGGATTTTTGCATCTAGGTTCATCAAGGATATCGACTTGTAATTTCCTTTTTTTGTTGTGTCTTTATCTGGTTTTGGTATCAAAGTTATGTTGGCCTCATAGAATGGGTTTGGGAGAGTAGCTTCTGCTTCAATTATTTGTAATAGTTTGAGGAGAATTGGTATTAAATTCTCTTTAAATGTTTGATAGAATTCAGCTGTAAAGCCATGTAGACCCAGAATTTTCTTTGTTGAAAGATTACTATCTCTTTTGTTGAAAGATTACAATCTCCTTGCTTGTTATTGGTCTGATCAGATTTTCTATCTCTTCTTGGTTCAGTCTCGGTAGTTTGTATGTGTCTAGAAACTTATCCATACCTTCCAGATTTTCATATTTGTTGTCATACAATTGTTTATAGTAGTTTCTAGTGATTCTTTGTATTTCTGCAGTGTCATTTGTAATGTCTCCCTTTTCATTTCTGATTTTTCTTATTTGGGTCTTCTCTCTTCTTGTTGTTGTTAACCCAGCTAATGGTTTGTCTATTTAATTTATCTTTTCAAAAAAACAACTTTTTGTTCTGTTGATCTTTTCTATTGCTTTTGGGGTCTCTATCTCACTTAATTGTGCTCTGATCTTAATTATTTCTTTCCATTTACTACCTTTAGGTTTGGATTGTTGTTGTTTTTCAAGTTCTTTAAGGCATAGTGTTAGGTCACTTATTTGAAGTCTTTCCATTCTTTTGATGTAAGCATTTATTGCAATAAATCTATCTCTTAGTACTGCTTTTGAGTATCCCACTGGTTTGCGTATGATGTTTCTTTATTTTCATTAGTTTCTAGAAATTTTTTTATTTCCTGTTTAATTTCTTCTTGGGCCCATAGGTCATTCAGGAGCCTATTATTTAGTTTCCATTTATTTGTATAGTTTCCAGAGTTTTGCTTATTATTAATTTCCCATTTTAGTCCATTGTGGTCTGAAAAGATACTTGGAATGATTTCAATTTTTTAAATTTGCTGAGTCTTGATTTGTGACCTAATATGTGATCTATCCTGGATAATGTACCATGAGCTGATGAGAAGAAAGTATATTTTTCAGTTGTTGGGTGAAATGTTCTGTATATATCTGCCAGGTCCAGTTAGTCTAACATGTAGTTTAAATCCTGTGTCTCTTTGTTCATTTGTTGCCTGGAAGATCTGTCCCATACTGAGAGAGGGGTGTTCAGGTCACCCACTATTAACATATTAGGGCCTATTTCTTCCTTTAGGTCTAAGAGTCTTTGCTCTATATATCTGGGTTCTCCAGTATTAGATGCATACATACTTATTATTGTTATGTCTTCTAGCTGGATAGATACTTTTATCATTATACAGTGGCCTTCTTTGTCTCTTTTTATGTTTTTTGGTTTAAAGTCTATTATCAGATATAAGAACATCTACTCCTGCTCATTTTTGGCTTCCATTTGCATGGTATATCTTTTTCCATCGCTTCTCTTTTACTCTGTGTGTGTCTCTATATGTGAGATGTGTCTCCTGAGGACAGCATATACACGGGTCTAGCTTTTTAATCCAATCAGTCAATCTGTGCCTTTTAAATGGGGAGTTTAATCCATTCATATTTAGGGTGGTTATTGACAAATATTGTTTAATTCCTGTCACTTAATTGCTTTTTGTTTAGATGATTTAAACAACTTTTGATCCTTACTTCCCCTTTTATTTCTCTTCTTCAATATTAGTTAAATATTTCAGGTGGCATGATTTAGCTTTTTGCTCTTTCTCACTGGCATTTTTGCTTTAACAGCTGGTTTTGTTCTTTCTTGTGTATCCATGATAGTGACATTCATTATTCAGATTCCAGATGCAGGACTCCCTTGAGAATTTCTTGCAGGGCTGATTGTGTGGTGGTGAACTCCCACAATTTTTGCTTGTCTGGGAAATACACTATTTCTCCCACATTTCTGAAGGAGAGACTTGCTGGGTAAAGAATATTGGCTGGCAAATTTTTTCTTTCAGTATTTTGAATATATCATTCCACTTTCTTCTGGCCTGTAGAGTTTCAGTTGAGAAGTCTGCCGTTAGTCTGATATGAGTTCCCTTATAGGTGACTTGATGCTTTTCTCTTGCTGCTTTTAGAATTCTCTCTTTGTCCTTGAGCTTTGCAAATTTGATTATAATGTGTCCTGGAGAGGATCTTTTTGGATTGAATCTGTTTGGGGACCTTTGAGCTTCCTGGATCTGAAGGTCTGCATCTCTCCCTACACCTGGGAAGTTTTCTGTTATTATTTCCTTGAATAGGTTTTCAATACCTTTTCCTTTTTCCTCCCCTTCTGGAATACCCACAATTCAGATGTTAGAGTGCTTGAGGTTGTCTGCTATCTCTCTTAGATTTTCCTCATTATTTTTAATTCTTTTTTCCTTTTTTTTTTTTTTTTGTTTTTCTTTTTTTTTTTGTCTGCCTGGATTATTTAAAGAAGACCATCTTCGAGATCTGAAATTCTTTCTTCTGCTTTCTGTAGCCAGCTGCTCAAGCTCTCTGTTGTCTTTTTTATTATTATTATTTCAATAAGTGAACCTTTCATTTCTAGGAGTTCTGCTACATTCTTTTTTAAGGTATTAATCTCTTTGTAAATTTCATCCTTCATATTCTGGATATTTTTTCTTGCTTCCTTGTGTTCTCTAATTGAGTATTCTTTTATTTCTTCAAGCTTTCTTAAGATCATTGCTCAGAATTCTTTTTCAGACATTTCAAGGATTCCCTGTTCTATGAGGTCTGGAATTTGAGCATTACTGTATTCCTTTGGTGGTGTCATATCTTCTTACTTGTTTATAGTTCTAACATTTGTTTGTTGATGTTTGGTCATCTGGTAGAGGACTTGCTTCTTCTGTTACTCTGGAGTTGGCGATGAGGATAAAGACTTCCTCCTCTATTTTCAGGCTCTACTGTTGACTCTTCTTATATCAATGTAGTCAAGTGAGTGGTAAACTGCCTTTAGAATGGCCCTGGCTGCTACTGTGGTGCTGAACCATCCTTGTGGTGACAGAAGGTGTGTAGGTATCTATATTACACCACCTTGACTCCTGTTCTAGCTTTCCATGACTGTAGACTGAGCCCCTCGTGCTGTGCAGGTCTCAGCTCACCTCAGTGCCTGCTGGTGCCACAGTGGTTTGGTCTCGGTTCACCTTGGCAACTGCTGGGCTGTGTGTACTTCCCTTTCCCTGGGGCCTTAGACTGAGCCTGGGTGCCATGTAGATCTCGGCTCACTTCCGTGGCTCCTGGGCTGTGTGCACTTCCCTCCAGGCCTTAGACTGAGCCCCAGTGCAGCAAGAGTCTGGTCTTGGCTCACCTCAGTGGCTGCTGGGCTCTGTGTACTTCCCTCCTGGCCTTGGATGGTGCCTAACAATTTTAAAATAGGTCTGCAAAAGTTAGGCATCAAAACGTCTCATTTTTTCAAGAACTACACAATCCCCTGCTGCCAAGGACCCACTATGCCAAACAACTCATTGTAGAAGAACTAATTCATTTGGAGAGGAAAGTGCTCATTTAGTAAATATAACTCAGGGCCCCTAGTTCAAGTATGGTGATTTGAGATTGATGTGCTAGGCATTTGATAGGCCTAATTTGTTCCCCAGTGATATGTAATCAGCATTACAAAACCTCTCATGCATCACTGAGATGAATTTGGATAATCTTCCACTCCAGCATTCAGAAAAACCCCTAAGCAGAATATATCTGTAATACTGAATAATTATGTCTTCCCTTCTTCAGAAAGCTCAGAGAAGTTTGCAAGCAATAATTAAGTCCTAGAACATTTACAAGACATGGGGAAAATACTATTTTCTTTTCATACACAAGGAACAGGATCAAAACAGTTAAGTGACTAAATGAAAGAGCTAGTTAAAGATAGAATCCCTAAAGTGCTGATGTCAGGGTAATATTCTATCCACTAGACTCCTCTTCTCTCCTTGTTATTTAAGAGGTAGGTCTCCTCAGGTCCTGGTTCAGCAAATGCAAGCAGCACAAAGAACTCTTCTTGGGATAGTCAGCAGATAAATAGGATAATTTCACTATGCTGAGCTGCCAGATTTTACTCTTCATAAGCCTGGGCCGTTCTTCACAAAGGGAGATGGAACAAAAATAAATAAAATCCTTTTTTGTAGGACTTAATATATCTGCTTTCTAACATATGACAAAATTTGTCAAATTTTAGATAATATTAACAATTTGATTTAGAATAATTCAACTTAAATATAAAAATCATTTTATCAAGGCATAAAAAGGGCTAATTCTAGATAGGCTAGCAGAATCCAAATATAAGGATACATTTTTAAAAATACATATGACTAGTAGGAGATTAATTTTCTCCTCAAGTAGTTTTAGTTTTGCCACATTTAATTATTATAAAAATTAACATATTATATAAATAAGTATGTGTTTATTATTATTAAACATTAAAAAAATAAATATAACAGTAATATATATGTCTGTGTTTTATTTCCAAATTTACAAAATATATAGACACTGAATAAATGTTTATTTAACTTTTGGACATTTTAGGATTTAAGGACACTGAATAAATGTTTATTTAACTTTTGGACATTTTAGACTTTGTCTTTTTTTTTTTTTTTTCCAAGTCAAACGGCTTTATTTGTCCCCAATGGCCACAGTTCCCCCCAGACCAGGGCTTCGGGACAAGTGAGTGGCCCAGGAGGTCCGGTGCAAGCTACGGTTCTTGAGTCAAACCCTGAATGAGTGCCCGCGAATCCTCACTCACTTTCTGTGAGAGGAAGGTAGGCTGGCATGCAGGCTCTGTCCCCAGCTGAATGGTTCCCAGACTGGTCTCAGTTGGGCTTGGTGAGGGGGTGAGACTGGGAAACTCCATCACCGCCAGAGTTCAAGCTCCCACACCCAACATGACAGACAGACAGACAGACAGACAGACAGACAACAGTGTTCCATCTTTTCCCCGCATCCCTTCCCTTTATAAAAACACAGAGTCCTCGGGGTTTGACGTTTGGCCTTGAGGATTCCGCCCACGCAAGGGGGCCACAGCGTCGGCTGGGAGAGCTGGGAGCAGAGGTCCAACAGGCTGTGGTCCTGAGTGTGGCCCTTGGCCAGGGTGAACACGGGCTACTGCTGCATGGCCAAGGAGGAGCTGAAGACCTTGGTCAGTTCTGAGCAGAGGGTCTCAACTTCCTTCCTGTCTGTAGCATAGAACCCCACAGTACAGCTGGTGTCCCTCTTGGCGAAGTCCACCTTGCAGAGCGAAGTGCCATGGAAAGACTCTAGGGAGAAGTCAGCCTGGCTGGCGTCCACAGTGGGCTGGCAGTAGTGGAGGTCCAGGCAGAGCAGGAGGTCAGCCTGGTAGCTAATGAAGCACGGTCAGTGGAGTGGCTTGGCCACCATGATGCCCAGACGCAGCTCTGGACACAGGAGCTCCTTCACGCCGGGCACAAACACGGGGTTGAGAGTCTTGCCAACGAGTCCCATGGGCACCAGAATGACCACAGACTTCCCTTCGGCTGTGGGGTCCGGCCTGGCCACCAGGCATCCCACATCCGCGTGGTACACTGTGCAGTCCTGCAGTCCTGAGAAACATACGTCACCGGGCGGCTAACCTCTGAGCGGCTCTCCACAGCTTTCCTGACGATGTGTGCCACCAGCGATGGCCCATACCAGTGCCCCGCCTCCTAGCCTGAGCTCTGCCCAAGCTCCACCAGCCGGTGGAGGCCGAAGGGGGCCAGAGTCGGGGCTGCAGCCGTGGGACACGGGGGCCAATGACTGCGCCACTGGCCCCCTCCCTCAGGCTCCCAGGCCAGCACGGGCGGTCACCTCCATCTCAGCGGCCTGGGCCCCACAAGTCTTTTTTCTTCAAAGCACACTTTGGGGACTGATAAACGAATAATTTATTAAACCCATTAAAGGTTTTCAAAATGGTACTCATTCCACTCGGTAGCAGAGAACAACTGTTGTAAGCTGTGTCTCCAAGATACATCCCAAATGATTTGCTTTTTTCCATCTCTCCTGCTCCTATTGTGGCGCACATTCCCCACTGCTCTCACCTGAACAAGCGCGGGACAACTGGTCTTCCTGACCTCACTCTTGCCCTCTTATAGCACGTTTTCCTAATACTAGCCAAAATGATACTTTAGGAAGATAAATCTGACTATGCTACCGTGAACTTAAAACTTTGTCTTTTTCCAATTGTGCTCGAAATAAAATCCACACTTCTTATCAGGAGTTATAAAACTCTAATATAACTTTGCCTAGTTCTACAGCTTCATTTCCTACCACTCTCTCTCTTGCGCACTATTCCAGCTCCTCAAACATATGAAGCCTGTTTCCACCTGTGAATTCTTATCCTTGCTTCCCTCTCCCTGGAACTCTGTTTCTCTGAATGAGGACCGCTCTAATCATTTCAGATCTCAATTAACATGCCACGTTCTGTAGAAGGCCTTCAAGACCGCTTGAAGTATCAAATAGTGCCACTTCTTGGCTTGTTCTACCACAGTACCCTGTTTTATCTTCATAGCACTGGAATTATTTTATGTAATATTTATGGTTTTGGTTTTTAGCTTTCCTGCTTACTTCTGGATTCCCCCAGAAGATTATAATATCCATGACAACAGGAATTTGTCTATCTAAATCATATCTTCATCTCTGGTTCCTAGAACACTCTGGAACATACTAATTATGCAATAAATATTTGGTGACAAATTAACTTTAAGATAATCAGTGTTTCATCACATCTATAAGAGAGGACGCTAAAAACAATCTAGTCTAAAGCACATGTACAGAATTCAGTAAGGTTGCAGGATACAAAATCAACATACAAAAATCAGTAGCATTTTTTTACTCCAACAACAAACTAGAAGAAAAAGAGATCAAGAAAGCAAGCCCATTTACAATAGTCACCAAAAAAATAAAATACCTAGGAATAAATCTAACCAAAGAGGTGAAAGATCTCTACAATGAGAACTACAAATCACTTCTGAAATAAATTAAAGACACTAAGAGGTGGAAAGACATTCCCTGTTTGTGGACTGGAAGAATCAATGTAGTAAAAAGTCCATACCACCCAAAGCCACCTACAGATTCAATGAGATTCCCATCAAAATACCAATGACATTCTTCATAGAAATAGAAAAAGCAATCCTAAAATTCATACGGAACAACAAAAGGCCCCAAATAGCCAAAGCAATCCTGAGCAAAAAAAGTAAAGCTGGAAGCATTATACTTCCTGACTTCAAACCACATTACAAATATGTAGTAACAAAAACAGCATGGTACTTGTATAAAAACAGACATGTGGATCAATGGAACAGAATAAAGAACTCAGAAATCAACCCAATTATTTACAGCCAACTGATCTTTTTTATTTTTTTTTTCAGTGAATTTAAAATCTACCATCACTTTTATTAATTTGGTAATTTCTTTTTTTATTAGGTTATTTTTTAAAAGCAAATCTAATTTCATTAATATTATTTTTTTATATTCCAGGATGTTGTTGTGGAGCAGTTGCGGGGGAGGGGGAGAGAGGAAAGAGGAAGGAAATGTGATGAAAGGAGGAGGGGTGGGATGGAGGCCTGTGCCACCCCCCTCATTACCACAGGGGAGACTAGGGGGCTTACAGCAGTGGCTTGGTCATTGCTGGGCTGGGTGCAGCTGTCAGGGGGTATTGCATAAGCCCTCACCCCATACCACCTGACCTCAGGAACCTGGGGCCCTTCTTGCTGTGGCTTGGTGGTCATCACTGGGCTTGTTGCATGTGTTGGGAGGGCATAGCCAAGACCCTCAGCCCCGCACCACCCAGGCTCAGGAGAGCCTGGGGCACTTCCTGCAGCAGTTCAGTGCTCACTGCTGGGCTAGCTGCAGGTGTCTAGGGGTCATGGCCAAGGCCTGAAGTCCCCCACCTCCCAGGCTCCAGAGAGTCTGGGGCACTTTCTGCAGCAGCACAGTAGTCACTGCTGTGCTGGTTGCGGGTGTGGGGGGGCGTGGCCAAGGCCCTCGGCCTCCCACTACCCCAGTTCGGGAGAGCCCAGGATGCTTCCTGTGGTGGCTTGGCAGTCACCGCTGGTCTGGTTGCACATGTTGAGGGAGTGTGGCTGAGGCCTGAGGACCTCCACTACCCCAGCTCTGGAGAGCCTGGGGCGTTTCCTGCAGTGGCTTGATGGTCATCGCTAGGCTGGTTGCAGGTGTCAGGAGGGCATGACCAAAGCCCAAGGCCCCACACCACCCTGGCTCAGGAGAGCCCAGAGTGCTTCATGTGGCAGCTTGGTGGTCACTGCTGGTCTGGTTGCATGTGTCAGGAGGCCTGAGGTCCCCCCACTGCCCTGGCTCAAGAGAATTCAAGGCTCTTCCTGCTGTGGTTCAGTGGTCTTTGCTGGGCTGGCTGAGGGGGGGTGGCCAAGGCCCTCATCCCCCCCTTGAGACAGGTTGCAGGTGTCAGTGGTCATTGCTGAGGCCCCCAGCCATCCCCCTTTTCTGGCTTGGTAGCCCAGGGGACTTCTGGTCCTTCTAGGTACTATAGGTGTTCTTTGGTGAAATGAGACCTTTACTAGTTAATATCAAACTTTGTCTCTGGTCGTGGGTACTTTGTTTTTTCTTTCAGTTCTGTGTTGGATTATTTGCTATTCCCAACATTTAAACTCTGTGCTGGAACTAATTTGTTGTCCTTTGCTTACTTCTGAAGTGGGGAACTTCCTGTGGAACCAGCACTTAAACTGTGTGGTTGAGCTAAATTGCTGCTTTGCTGCTGATTCCCTGGGGAAGGCTTTTGTGCAGCTCAGGTTTTAATCGTTGACTTTATAGATACTTCTGGGTCTAGTGAAATCTGGTGCACCTGGGTTGTGTAGAAACTCTGGTCTGGGCCTGAGTCTGTTCATCAAACTGCACCCCCTGCAATTCTATATTCCTGACCAGTCTCCTCTGAATGGTCCTACACTAATTGGGGTAAAGATTAGTGGTCCCTGCTGTGTCTCAGTGTCCTCCTGGTGGGCCCGTCTCCCCCACCGCCCATGCTCCAAACACTTCCCATGGGACAGGCTGTGCACAGTTCCTTTGCAATGACTCACCAGCCTCTGAGTGGCTCCTTTTTTCAGTTGTGGCTTCTCACTCTTGTGTGGGTCCACAGGAACCCTATTAGTGGTCTTGCTGGCCTGGGGGCCACCAAGGCCATCTTCTCCTCTGCCACCTCCAAGCAACTTCACATGAAGGGCACAGCTGTGGCTTTTGCTGGCTCCTGCTCCACGCACTCAGCAGCTGCTGCCTGGAAGCAGCCAGGATTTGAAATGGTCAGAGTGTTTTTTTCTTTCTCTCATCATGGCTTCTCCTGCCTTCATGCACTCTGTAGGTCTGTCCTCCTCTTCCCCTGAGCTCTAGCAGCCCCAGCTTGGCTGTCATTGCTTTTTAATAGTTGTAAATTGGTTGATTTGTGGGGAGAGTGATGCTGGGGACCATCTATTCCTCCATCTTGATCAGAAGTCTCAAGTCTTTCTCATTAAAAAACACTCATACCTCTGATGATCTATAAGAGATCTATGTAATGCCACTGAATCAATAGATCAAGTAATGGTTTTTGAAAATTATTTTCTTTAGTTATGAAGCATCCTAAACTCACAAATCCACGAATAGAATGTCTAAAATTTTTACTTATAAAACAAACAAAAATACTGTATAAGTGTAGGACTTTCTTTCCTGTCATATTAATTTTTTACTAGGAAATTACCTATAGCATCTTGTAGTAGGAAACAGACAGGATTCAGGATCAGACCAAATTGAATTCAAATCTAAGTCAGTATCTTAATTAATAAAAAGGACATAACATTATTCTACCTCTCACAACTGATTTTAAAGATGGAATAAAGTATGTAAGGTAATTAGGACAGTGCCTGCTATATAAAATACTCTGATAACTTGTTAGCTTTTCTTCTTTCTTTCTTTTTTTTTCTTTCTAAAGATGATTGGTAAGGGGATCTTAACCCTGAACTTGGTGTTGTCAGCACCACGCTCACCCAGTGAGCTAACCGGCCATCCCTATATGGGATCCGAACCCGTGGCCTTGGTGTTATCAGTACCACATTCTCCTGAGTGAGCCACGGGCCAGCCCCAGCTTTTCTTCTTTCAATAAACAGTAACATAAACTTTTTCCAGGTAAAATCTTATAAATTCTCCTCTGTTTTTCTAATACAATGAAGTATCTGGGTTCCTTTGAGATTTGTGTCCACTTTAGCATCTCAAAGGAGAAGTTAGATCCTCATCTTAGAAGAAAACTTTTAGTAGCTAGCACAAAGAAAAGTTCTCTTGCCTTAGAATTTTATTTTTGGCTCTTAGCAGTCACTTTCTCTTAACAAAAGGTTTCTTTCTCAGGTCCTGATATGCTTGACTCTCATTCAAGGTTTTATGCTCTGACCTGATGTAATTTAATTTACTACAATTCCACTATCAGCATTATTAGACAGGAACATTTCATTTTTTAACATCTATGTAGCCATTTTTAAACTTTTAAATGCTTTAACAATTTTTCTTTAAGTAATGATTTCCCAGAATAGCCCTTTGTAATAGTTAAGCTTTATTTAAAAGAATGTGGAGAAACTGGAAATAGTCCAAAGAAGAACAGGCAGAATGATTAAAGGGACAGAAAATAAATTATCTCAAGAAAAGTTGGAGTTGGAGTTAAAAGGAGAAAGCAAAGGTATTATATAACTGGTCTAATTTTCCAAACCCCCTTACAAATCAAAGTTAGTGGCATTGAGAACCTGTAGCAGAAAAGTCAGCACACATACTTCTGAACCACAAAGGACAGAAGTCTTCAAGATCTACCTCTGGTACCAACTCCTGATTAATCTTCCTTTTTGTCTGATTTCTCATAGAACTTAAAATATAAATAAGAAATGCCAAATAGGTTGCATTATACAAGCTAAATCTGATTAGTTGGTGGAAGTTGATGTTTTGAGGATTATGAGTCTTCATTTCTACAATGAATAGGATCTCCTTAAAATTTTCTGGTAAGGGGTTAACTTCGTATCCAGCTATGATTTATCAAAAACTCAAATCTATGAGAATCCTATGACAATTAGTGTCAGAGTTTACCAAGAAAAAAGCTATCCTATCTTCTCACTCAAACACCTGTCCTTATTTTGGACAAAGCGAAGATATATTGCTAAGAGACACCCTCTTGGATCTGGTTCTCAGAATCAACACCTATATTACTATCTCATATTTGCTCTGCTCTTTGCCACCACGATCTGTGACCTGGGAAGCTATATCATGCAGTCTTCATGCCTCTGACTTTCAGCTGGGTTCACCCAATGGGACATACTGGCAAATAGAGGGCAGGAGGAGAATGAGATTAAGATGTTTCCTCCTTGACTTACTTCCTGCCACATAGCCATGGATTGGTTGAGGCTCCACCAAAACCCGCTGTTCCTCTCAAGGGCTGCTTTCCATATAGCTCTCTGTCCAGATTCTGGTAACTGCTCTATCTCCTTGGTAACCCCTCCCTACAGTTACTAAGCCTAGGTCACTGCACTCTCCCTTGCTGGTTTCTTTAACCCTGGCCACAACTTTGCAAGTAGACTCTTCGTTAAACTCTGCTCAGATCACCCAGTTTGAATGTGCATGCAACTTGTTTCTTCTAGGATCCCAACGGATACAATAACTCATAAGTATAATATCGCACACGTATATAGTCCGTGAATTTGGCTGCTTATTTAAACTTCTCATTAAGCCCCATAATTGAGAATTATGTTATGTATACTTGTTAATGTGGTGCTAAAATGATTAATAATCTAAAAATTAACTTTACAGTGTCATCTGGTCTTCGCCTAATACAAATATCAACCCTCTTTTTATTTTGTAAGTCTCCAGATTATACTATTTATAAACTTGAAACCAACATTGGTCAGTACAGTTCAGTGATTTACAGTATTTCTGACGCATCTGCCCCAAATAGTTTCAATTTCCAGGAGCTAAACAATGTACTAGATTATTTTCTGAAACTTCTTGCCAGGACTAAGCTCTCAAGTTTGTCCAAAATCAAAGTTTGCTGATCTCCTGATATTACCAGGTAATAGGCTGGAAATAGGGACAAAGCAAGGATCCAAAACAGGATAAAATGAAAGAGTCACTTGTTCCGTCCCCCTTCCCCAAAGAGCTCACAATCTATTAGGTTAGGTAAAAGTATAAATTATCAAATGTAAGTATAAATTATCAAAGACAATGAAATAGTGCTTCAATATTCATTCACTGAACACTTACCATATGGTAGTCAAAGTGCTCTGTATTAAAAATTTTTTAAAGATGAATAAATCGGTGGCTCCTACTTTCAAAACGCTCAAAATCTAGTAGGAAATGAAACACACAGATCATTGCAATCTAGCGTGATAAGTACTTAAAGAGGTACAAACAGGAAAAAAAGCAATTAATTCTAACCTCAGAACATTAGAGAAGGTGTCCTGAGGGAGACAGCACTTAAGGAAGATGTGAGACTTGTCTAGGTGAAATCAAAGAAAAATAAAATTATACGTAGTGCTTAGAGAATAACAAAGGAAACTGGTGTGAGCATGAGATGGGGATGGAGTAGACAAAAATGTATATAGGCATTTGGGGTCCAGACCCAGGAGGAATAAATGAAATCTATAAACTCACCACCAAGAGTGAATTATTCACTGGGCTGCTACTGCAGCAGTTACACAAAAAGTAGCAATGACGTGTACTATGAATGACATCAAAATAAGGTAACCAGCAAACGGATTGAGTTTTTCCTTCCTTACACTGTCAGTTCATCTTTGCTCCTACCTGACTTCTTCCCTTCTACCTGATGAAGAAAGGAACAGGTAAAAGAAAGCAAGTAAAAAGCCAACACATGTCCAGATGAATGGTTTTCATTTCAAAGTTGAGACCCTTTTATTTCTGAAGCACTATGATGGGCACTGAGGAAAATACAAAGAGTCAGGATACTCTTTTGCTCCCTCATTTTATTAAAAAAAGAAAGAAGTACCACAAAACAACTGGTTCAAACTCATTCAAGTGTGTGGAAACATCCTTAGTAATATTCAAACTACTGGGATGCTGCAAATACCATTGAAAACATATAACATCATCTTGCTTCCCTGATTGCTTCAAAAGTACCTCCATATTATAAACAATACTCATCAAGAAACTATATCATTACATCAATTATACCGATGATAGTAATAAATGAAAATTCTCAAAAACTTTGCAAGTTGATGAATATTCTCAGTGATTTTTTTAAATTATCACAGCATGTTGATTTTTCTTTTGCAGCCACTTGAGTAAGCCACAGAAACACTCAGCCAAGGGCCAGCAAGAACAATAAACATCTATCATTTGCTCTTTGTATTGGTCAGTGCTCAGCTCAGAAAAAAAAAATACCACACTGGGTCATTCAATAGAGGGAACTTAGTGAGAGAAATTAATTACAAAGGTGTTTACACTGCTGAAAGAACAGCTAGGGGAAATGAGGAAACTCTGAGATCAGTGGCTGCAGAGACTACGGGAAGATGCTAACACCCCTAACAGCCAAGGACTGGGACAAGGAAGGTGGAGGAGTTACTGAAGCTCCAACACTTGGAAGCGGGACTCTGACAGGAGCTGAGAATTGACAAGAAACAGCTGACTCCACCATGTAAGAGTTTCAGTCACTACCAGAGATGCCTCAGGCAGATGGAGAGAAAGAGAGATCCTCCCTTCCTTCCACCATGTGCTTATCCCTAGAATAGTGAGAGTCATTCTACACTATAACTTCCTTTATATTTCTCTACCTGTACCATGTTTACAATGGAAAGCCTCACTGGAAGGCAGTACACAGAAGCCTGAGAAATGCAGTTTGCTGTGGTCAGATCAAAATGGGGAAATGGCAGGGAACAGATCTGAATCAAATAGGTAAATGATCTGTATGCTCTAAAATTGCACTAGTGCCCTTAGTAGGATGTCTTGATCTCCTTGTCCCTCTTTCTCCTTGGTTGTATCCCTTTTTCCAAGGAAGGTCAGAGGTCGTGTTCTTTGCTATTCATTTGTGAGGAATCACAGAGTACTTGAGGAAAATAGTATACCTAGAGAGAGGTCACTGGAAAGAGTGGTGTAATCACTTGCAAAGGAGAAGATCAGGAATAGTTTAGTTGATAGTTACATATTTCAGAATCTCTAAAAAGAATATCTAATAGCATCATCAAGCTGATTCATGAATATTTGGTCCAAAGAGCAATGGTGGACACTATCTAATAGATTCAGGACATTAAAAATTATCTCCTCCATGTTTTGTGAACTATTTCTTAAAGCTACTTTTCAGGTACAGTTGGCTACTCCCTCCTGAAAAACTTAACTGTACACAGTGATGATGTCATAATCCCTAGCATTCACTCAGCATTTTAGGGTACCACCTATTGGACTAAGTACTTTTTGGGAATCATTTAATGCTCACAATAACTACATGAAGTAGGTACTAGTAACCCACACAGCCTGTAGATAAATTAAGTAAAGGGAGGTTAAATGGATTATTCAAGGTTACATGGCTTGGCAGGCTAACTCTAACCTGGAATTTAAAGACATTAGAGCCCTGCTTTTAACTATTATACTGGCTAGTTAAATACTGTATAACATTTATTTGTTTGCATATTTCTCTTCTCTAATAGAATGCAAGCTATATAAAAGGAGGATCCTGCCTTATTTATATTCATATCTCCTTCATCTGCCAATGTAGTAGTTCTCTATAAATGTGTGTTGAATGAATTAAAAAATCAGTATGCTTTAATTTTTGTACAAAATGAACAAGGTAAAAGAACACAAAAAGTGCATTCTCACCAAATATATAAACACAAGATATTATAATTACCCTCTTAATTTCATAATAGATTAATTCTAAAACTTAATTTTCTTTTTAATAACTCTCAAGCCATCTAATTTTGAAACATTTATTACCAAAACACATTTAAGTGCCTATCTGTGCATTGTAAACTCAAGCTGTGTAGATCAATAAAACTCAAATTGCTTTCTAAAAAGAGATTCTATAACATTTTTTAAATACTTCGAAAGCAAGATTAAGATTACAAATTGAGTTCAAAAACAGGAAAACTCTAAGGAGTATCAAAGAGTTTTCCCCAAACAAGCTAACTTATGCTTGGAAATTAGAAAGGAAGAACATTGTTAACTAAGTAAAACAACGGGCAAAAGAGAATATATACATCTAAATAGGCATTGTTGTTTTAAATTATCCTTTGGAGAATGTACATTTAGTTCAGTCATGCTGAAACTGTTGAAATTAATTTTTGAACTTCAGAATCACAGAAAAAATTTTCCCACTGACATTCACCTTGCTGTCCATCTTGACTCCTTGTACCTTAGGCTCCATGACTACAAATGGTTCACCTTCGTATTTCCATCAGCCAGCAGAGAAACTGTGGGTCACAGTCAGTATGTGCAGAATAAAAAATTAAAGAATGAATGCATCCCATCTGAAAACGATTGAGATATCCTTCCCTCTGAGTCAAAAGAGGGAATAACTTAGTGGGAAAACTCCCAGCGTCCATTAACTCTTACCTCCTTTCATGTCAGCTACCCCTGAAGTCAGTACCACTGTTTTCTTTCTATTTCTCTTACTTTGTTTTTTTTTGTATATATTGAAGGGATTACTACAGTTAAGCAAATTAACATACCCATCACCTCCGATAGTTCATAATCCTTCCATAGCAATTTGAAAAATAGTTTTCCCTTGTTGGACTACAATAGCCAGTCCACTGAGAAAAGTATCTGTGCAGAGCTTAAGAAAAGAAGTTAAAAAGCTGTAGATATTCCTAGACCTACTGATTGGCACCTTAGATGGCAGGGACAAGAAGTTATAATCTGAAACAAAAGGATTTGGAAAGAGTATTTCAACTGGGGTGATCCTCCTTCTCTGACCGCCTGGGACAGTTCACATACCACCTGTTGTCCCGGCAGAATTTTTTGCCATGCCCCTTTCTCTCGCAAAGTACCTTGTTTTGGGGAGCTAATTGTATGATTCTCCAATTTATATTCATTAATAATTCAGAACATTACAAGTCTTCTTGGTTCTGTTCTCACTCTCTACTTTTCTAAACTGTTTTCTTTATTTTTCAGACTTCCTTACTCTTTCGTTGTGTATTTATCTTGCCATTACTAAAGTGAATGAGCAATGAAATAAACACTATTTATTATTACAACAAATTGCCTAAACAAACACTTTTTAGTGAAGAAAGTGAGGATCTTGGCCTACTTAAACCTGCATAAATGAAGATCATGAAGATAGTAGGATTTTATGAAAGCTGGAACAAATAAAAATACTCATTAGAAAATACAGCATCAATTTATGGCCAAAAACGAATAGCTCACAATATATTAAGATTTCTAGTTTCTCTTAAACAAAGGACTTTTTTTTAGTACTGCAATTTTAAGGCCAATTTTACCACAAAATTAAGGAAACTGCAGCATACTTGATCCATTCATTTTTACTGTCTCAGCCATCCATGCAGATCGCTCCAAAGTCAATGAGGACATGAAATCAGTATTGATCATAAAGACAATTGAAATTAATAAATCAAGCTCACAAGCTTATAGGCATGACCTTGCTTCAGTAGAGAAATAAATGTGCATTTCTAATGTGCCTTCATAAAGATTGTCTGATAGGTCTTTGGTAAAGAATTTTCCTGAACCTGTTCAGTGGCAGAGAATGTGGGTCATTTGTTCATTCATTCTTGCATAAACTCTAATTGTCTAATGCCCTATGTGCCAAGCATTGTGAGCACTGAAGAGAGCAAAGATACCCTCTAAGAACTCATGAAATTGTAAAGGAGACAGATACATAAAGTTCTTACAATATGTTAAAGAGAAGTATGCTGCAAATGTGATGCAAACACAGGAAGAAGTGATTAGCTGCAACAGGGGTGAAGGGAGGCCTGACCAAGAAAAGAACACATTTCTGTAGCATAGAGGGTCCTCCTTGGTCTGCCCAGATTTCTTCTCTATCTTCATCTAACACTCTTACCTTCCCTGCAATGCCAGACCACTGGCAGTTTCCCAAATATACCATGCTTTTCATATTTTCATGCCTTTACACATGAAAATTGCTCTGACTGCTGTGTCTTCACCCAATACTTGCCTAAAAGGCTTCCGTATTCCCTTTAAGACCCAGCTTAGGCTTTTCCTGACCAACAACCCTGAGAAATTCCACCTGTGCAATTTTTGCCTTTTTTTTCCCCCTGTGTCCTAAAGGGTAGGGTTTGTGTTGTATTCACCTATGATTCCCTGGTATTTTGCACAGTGCATTCCATACATATTTATTGAATTAATAAATGAAAATTTGAGCTAGATCTTAAAGAGTGCATAAAATAATAAAAAGTTAAAATTTCATAAGTATATACTGACCATTGACCCAGGAATTTAACTTCTAGGAATTTACCCAGGAGAAATAAAAACATATGTCCACATAAAGACATGTACATGAATAGCACTTTATAATAGCAAAACTGGGCATAATCCAAAAGTCTGTCAGGGAATAATATTCAACAATAAGAAAGAATTAACCATTAATTCTTGTGACATCGTGAATAAATCTCAAAAACATTAAGCCGAGCAAAAGAAGCAAGACACAAAAGAGTGTACATACTGTATGATTCAATTTGTATGAAACTTCTGCAAAGACAAGTCTAATGTAAAGTGATAGAAAGCAGATCAGTGGTTCCCTAGAGCTGGGGATAAGGAGTGGGTGTGGACAGCGAAAGGCCACAAGGGAACTTTTCGAAGGGATTAAAGTATTCTATATCTTGGTTGTGGCAGTGGCTACAAGGGTATATACATTTGTCCAACATTATAAAACTCTACACATAAAAGGTATACATTCTACTAGATATAAATTATACATCCATTTATAAAAAAATTTACGATAATTTGCATCTACAGGGGCATATCAGTTTCTTGAGAACCTAAAGCTTATGGAATTTGGGTAGCTTTCTTGATAAAAAAAAAAAAATACAAAATTAGGTTAAAAACTATCATTTATTTAGAATGAGAAATAAAACCAACACAAATTACAGACACTAAAAATTTGACAAATACTACAAATATTACAAAATACGGGAAAACAAGATAACATTTTTATTGATTAACTACACTATACACTTCTCAAAGCAACTTTTTTTCTATCTTTTTTCACTGCACACTTTTTGATTAACTTCATAGAATAATAATTTTATAATATTTTTTATAGATAGAATTAAAAGATAATTCAGTCTTTAGCCTGGAAGATTAAAATTTGCTTTTATTTATTGGTAGTTTATAAGAGTTTATTTTAGCATCGTAACAAATCATTAGTAATGCCATGTGACCTTTTAAGAAATTGTCAAATTTGGGGAAACCTCTACCATGTTTCTTTCATATATGAGCTATTACAGATATCCTCACTGTTTATAGTAATGCTAAATGTTTGAGCATTTATGAATTCTGATAAACTCTATTTTATGAAATTCCCATTTAAAAATTTTAAAGTATGGCACCTTTAGAATTATATTTTCTATTACCAAGTATATTGCTGACGAGAAAGTCGTTTTGACCAGGTATCAATTAGAATCGAACCCTCTACATAAAATATTACACCATCTGGTATTTGGAAAAATTCTCCCCAAGTTAGCTTCTAGCTTCTACTTTTCAAATTTTGTCTTCTCTGCTACCCACACACTCCTAGTTCCAAGTACTACAAGGGAGCTTTCCTGTTACCATGAGATTTCTGACACTGCATTTTTCTGATATGACACACAGTGAGTTGGCACAAGAATCCAAGGTAAGCTGGAAGCCATTCTTGCACTGGCAGCCAGCAATAGCTTGTCTATAGCCAGAAGTGATTGAAAGCCACATAAGTATCCCACCAAACCCGAACTAAATGTGTCTGCAATTCCACGTCCTCTTAGATTCCAAAAATGCTCACAGCCACTCCAGTGCCACTGACATGACGATGATAAAGGGGAAATCAGAGAGGAAAGAGATGGCAATTAGGTTTCAACCAATTGCTCTTAGAATGTACAACTTTTGTGAATTTCATAAGCATACTATCATATGAGTATAGTGCTAAGTCTCATTCATTAGCTGCACAATAAATTTACAAATATGTATCTAGAAATAGTTCTTATTCATTCAACAAATAGCTGCTTTATGGAAAGTGCTACCCCGCAAAAGTTTTCCCTCTTATTCTGATAGTTTGGAAAAACATATCTAGGAAAGATAGGTGTAAGTTTTCTTTCTAGCCGAGACAAATTTCAAGGAATTCCTTCTGGACCTACTCATGAACTTGGCAACCCTTAGCGAAATCCAGTGTGAAACTGTATAATTCTAAATTGATGGTGTAGGTCAAAATGTTTCATATGGGAGACTGAAGCGGCCTGAAAAATGAGTTTCTTGGCTTGTTTCAATCATGATAGGTACATTATATCTGCCAAATATCTGAACATTTCACATGCATCTTTTGTCAAACTCATAACAGCTTCACAAAAACATTGAAAAACAAAGTATTTGCTGTGTAGCAAGGGAAATATATTTTGTGAGATTTGAAATCTAGGGACAGTGTACTTCAACCAACTTAAAGAAGGAAATGACCTGCTTTCTGAAAAACTTTTTCTAGCAAGCACTTCTCAAGAGGTTAGACAGCAATCTATATATGTAATGTGTAAATCTACAACACGTACACACACTCTTTTTCATTGTTTCAGGGGAAATGATTTTTCTGAGTCTGTAAGGTGGGTTATAGAGAGTTGATAAGCTGATTGATCAGTCTAAGGAGACTAGAATGTGTGAATTGGAGCAATATTTGCAATATGTGTTTTTTCTCAACACCTTGGGATTACTCAGAGAGTACCACTCTACTTCCTGCACATTTTGGTGGCTTCAGCAGATGTTTTATTTCATTGAAGCTAAAAGTTTGTTTAAATTAAAACATTAAAAAATTAGTAATCAAATTTTATTAGGTATTCTACCTCAAAAAATGTGGGTTAGCCTTCAAAAACACAAAATACGTACATCAAATATCACAAAATGTAGATTGTTCATATCTCATTAATTTTAAAGATTAGGAAAATATAAAACAGAGAAAATGGCAAGTCTTTCCTGCTCCAAAAGAAATAGGCTCTTTGGTGATTCTCTATTTCCTTCCCCATACACCCAAGTGATCGACAAGGGCATCCAGTTGTGGATTCTGCCTAAACCAGCACCATTTGGTTGCTGCTATCCACAAGCTCATACTCGCCCAAGTCCTGCTCCAACCCAAACCTACCCAAGAGGCTATTATTGCATCTACAGGGACATAGCAGTTATTTCTTTTTGGAAACCCACAACCCAAAAAATAAAGAGGAGTAGACAATAATTTGCAATCTTATGTTACATCAGTAGAATGCCTAGGTAGAAAAACATCACAGAAGCACTCAATCCTTGCTTGTAATTCACCACCCTTCGCAAATGTATTGCTTGCTCTTGAAACAGCTGGAGTTCTGCTGTCCTCAAGCCCCCAAATTGGCTCTGTTTCATTCTCATTCCCCATCCCCACTCCCAAATCCCTTTCCCTTAGGTCCTTCAGTCTTTCTGGTAAAGAGACTCTAGCTTTATCCTTGGACCAGGATAACTCGCTTGAACTTTCTTCCCTTGTGACTTATCTTTCCCAGAGAGATCTGAGGAATCTCAGATCTGTTTCTAGAACATCCCACCAGCCTTACAGATGTCTCTGGACACATCTGAATCCTGAGAGGAGGTTAGGGAAGCTTCAAGAGAGGAACTGGACTACAACAATAACAGCTGAGATAGCAAAAAGCTTATGAACAAATAATTCTTATAAACAAGATTAATAAAAAAATGTTCAGTGTGTGTTTAAAATAAATGGAGTTTATGTGTAAAGAACTTAAAAGCCTTGTCCTCTAAAAACTGGCAGGAATAAAACACACTTTTTAGTAAAGTACCTGTCAATACAATGTACATTTGTTGTTTTAGAGCCCCACCTGTCTGCTACCTCTTCCGGAAGACCCCAGAGCCCACAAAGAAATAATTTACCTTCCAATGAGTGGTTAACTCATCTTAACTCAATGCTGAGTCTGATCTTATACAAAAGGAATAATATCCACAAAAGCTGCTACTCTTTGTATGTTACAAGACAATATTGTTGACTGATAAAGACTGATAAAGACAACATTGTTGACTAAGAATAAAAATAACTCAAAAATTGGTTATATTTCCCTTTCCAGCAGAAAAAAAATAGAATATAATAGTGACATGGAAATATTTAAACTTTCTAAGAGAATTTTAAGACTTCCGCTCAATACTGCCATTTGCACATAGGAATGAAAATTTCTGTGAACTCTGATCATTTATTTACCTTTATTTCTATTTTTAAATTGGGCTATGTGAGTATTACCATCTCAGGATGAAGACTATTTCTAGATCTAAGGTTTGAAAAATAAATGATGAGGTGGATATAATTATGTTAAAACATGTAGGTTTTCCTTTCAGATCCCCATACCGGCCAATCACCAAAACAAAGCATACAGTTTTTCTTTTTCCTTCTTTGACAGAGATTATTGAAATTTATTCTAAGCTAATCAACAATATAATTGCATTAAGAATTTTCCAATAGTTTATGAAAACAAAAAGAAATAAAAGTAGGTAATAATAAAAATAATTTAATATTAATTTGTAAATTGTTATATTTTAATTTATATTGATATACTAATTTATATTTCCCCAAAGAAAGCAGTAAACTAGCATGTATAAAGCACATACCATGTGCAATACACTTGAAATATATTTCCTCATTTAAGTTTTGACACTAAAAAACAGGTGAGATTATCCTGGTTTACCAAATAAGAAAAGTGAGATTTAAAATTTTTTAAATAATCTTCCCTTGCTATCTGACTAGTAAATACCAGAGCTAGGGTTTGGTAGAGCTTTGCTTAATTCAAGACCCAGGCTTTCCTACCATACTATGCTGCCTTCAAGTACAGTAACCCCTGGGAGGTAATCAAAAGCTTTTCAAGGTTAACTGTTGTTATGTTTTGATTTATTTTATGAGTTACAAAGCCCAATAGGGTAAAAGCTTTTTTAGACCCCTCAATGCCAAGGTTAATAGATAGCTGCTTTTCTACTGGTTTCAGTTGCAGTAATGTGTTGACTTCAGCAGGTTCACTAAATATCGTCAAGCTCCAGTGTTAGCATTTGCTAAGTAATGTGTTCAACTCAAAAGTCCCAATGAGGGTCCTCTGGTACAATGTTTTCATTGATCATTTTCTCTAAAAATAAAATAATGAGATCTCATGGCATTGATATGCTTTAGTAAGGCAAAGAAAGTGGAATTTGCTTTTAGATTTTGAAGAGACCAACTGAGAAACTCAAAATGAGTCCTCTGAGTCTATCTTACTCATTTATTCATTTTCTGTTAATTCATTAATTCATTCACTAAACAAAATGTGTTGGCACCTCCTGCATACCTAGAACTATTTCTGCTAGGCATACAAGTAAATCAAACAAAGAAAATTTTTATTTTCATACAACTTATATTTTAGGAGATTAGAGGATGGGGAAGACTGAAGTTAGGGTATTTACTCACCAGCTCCTTCCCCACAAGGATTCAATGTATTGGCCGTGTCTCTCTATCTAAGTCTATTGCTCCCTCAGGTCACCCTCTCTACACAACTCCTCTCTCCTGATGCTAAAGCTTGCAAATGTTAACTTCTGATAGCTTGGGTATTGCAGTATCCTCTGTGAGTTCTTAATCCTGCCCACACATTTATTAAACTCCCCTCATAATCCTGTCTGAGTATGCCATATATTTCCCACCGAAGCCCTGATACCCAGAGCCTGACACTCCATCTATTGCTGTCTTAGAGCTTTTGATTCTTTAATTTTTCCAAACCCTGCCTTCTCTACTGTCTTCCAGCATGTCTGAGAATTTACATGAGGAAGAGAGATATAGGCTAATTATCAGTGTAACATCTTCAGAAAAAGAAATAAATAACATCAAGGTGAGGAGAAAAGGAGAATAGAATGAAAAAGGAGTCAAAGAAACAAGGGAGTTACGGCATCAATATAAAACAGGCTGTCCTGGTTTACTGGCCCCTTCCCAGGGGCCTTTCCTAGGGGGTGATCATATAGTAAATCTGTATCTCTCTCTTTCGGGTGTGTGTGTGTGTGTGTGTGTGTGTGTGTGTGTGTGTGTGTGTGTGTGTGTGTGTGTGTGTGTCCCTCCCTCCCCTATGTTTATCTCTGTTCTCTGAAAAACTCTGGTGTTTTCTTTTACAAATGTCATAAAACTGCCTAAACTTGTCAAGTATGCATCTGCTCTTCCATGTCATTCAATCACTTCATCTTAGGTCATAAGAAAGTCAAAACAGTGGGAATATTTCTACAGAAGAATGCCTGCTAATAAATGGACGTAGGATGACAGCATTAGAAAATCACTATTTTCTAGATCTCGTGTGCTATTTGATTTCAGCAGTGGTTATCAGTACATACAAAAGTCATTGGTAAAATTCTTTTAAGGAAAAAGAGATTCATACATTTGAATGCATTAACCAGTGGGTTATTTAAAATTAACAAAGGGAAAATATACCTTTACAATTGAAACTTCTGGGGGTTGCCACCTTAGCTGGGTGATCAAATTTATGACCACTACTAAAGAAACAATCTGATGGTATACACCTCAGAATGGGATGTGCTATGAAATATAGATCACCTATCAAGCACTCCTGTCTAAATGCTTAACCTGCTATCTCAACAGAACTCTGGACCTAACTTCCACTAGGAGAGATAAAGGATAGAGAAACAAATTAATAAACACTGTAAAGAAAACAATCAGATGAAAGAGACATTCTAAGACACAGCTAATCAGAGCTCTTCAAAATGTCATTGTCAGGAAAATAATATGGAAGGACTACTCTAGATTGAAAGAGAGTTTTTAAAAAAGGTTATAACAAAATAAAATAAATGCATATACCTCAATTGGATCCTAGATTTTTTTTAAGCAGCTATAAAAGACATTTGGGAATATTTGTATAAATTTGAAATTTCGACTGGATGATATTATATAATTATTATTATTTTCCTAACCATTATTATACAGTCCTGTAGTGCACTGTCATTATTCTTAGGAGATACATTGGTAACGTACTTTAGGTTGAAATATCACAAAGTCTGGAATTTACTTCAAGTGATTCTATGGTCTGTGGATGATAAAGAAGACCAGAAAGAGAGAGAAAGAGCAGGTAGAAAAGTAAAAAAATACATAATTTTCAAATCTAGATAAATGGCATGTGGGTGTTTATTGCTCTGTTCTTTCTATTTTATTGTAAGTTTGAAATTTTTCATGACAAAAAGTTGGGGAAAATTGAAGAGAGAAAAGATATTAATCAATCATAAGAATGTGTTAAGCACCAGTAATCACAGGACATTGTGTAAGGACATTTCCCTGAGTATATTTTCTGGAACACTAGTTGTGTGATATGTCAGGAGAAGAAAGAATTCTGTGGTCAGATATGTTTATGGAGCCTGCACAATAAATTCCTCTTATAGAAATTTACAATTGCACATTAATGATAATAGCACATATATTAATTCATTAATGCTTCATAAAAGCTATGTGTGATAACCTAATTTACAGTTCTACAAACTAAAGCATTTATAGGTTAAGCCATGTATCCAAGTGCATTTTCACACCTCATAATAGAATTGAGATACAAACTGAGGCAGCCGGGTTCCAGTGCCACAACTACTAACTATTTGATGGAGTTTGGATGTTTTGTCCTCCCAGAACTCATATGGAAATTTGATTCGCAATGTGACAGTGTCGGAAGCTGTTTGAGTCACAGGGGACAATCCCTCATGGATGGATTAATGCTCTCCCTGGGGGGTGGAAGTAGTGAGTAAGTTCTTGCCTGATTAGTTCCTGCAAGAGCTGGTTGTTTCTGTTTGTTTGTTTTTTCCTTTTTTTAATTTTAATTTATCAATATACAATCTAGTTGATTTTCATGTCCCTTTACCAATTCTGCTTTCCCCCCTCCCTCTCCCCCCATATCTTTTCACCTGTCTTAACAAGTTAAAGGAATTGTTGTAATTGTTGGATCTTCTTCCCTGCCCACCCCCCACCGTTTGTTTGTATATTTATTTATTTACTTTTACCTCCCACAAATAAGTGAGAACATGCAGTATTTCTCTTTCTGTGCCTGATTTATTTCACTTAATATAATTCTCTCTAGGTCCATCCATGTTGCTACAAATGGTAGTATTTCACTCTTTTTTATAGCAGAATAGTATTCCATTGTGTAGATATACCACATTTTCCGTATCCACTCATCTGATGATGGACATTTGGGCTGGGATCCAACTCTTGGCTACTGGAAGTAGTGCTGCAATAAACATTGGAGTACAGGTGTCCCTTCAGCATGATGATTTCCTTTCCTCTGGGTATATTCCCAACAGTGGAATAGCTGGATCATATGGTAGATCTATCGGCAATTGTTTGGGGAACCTCCATACCATTTTCCATAAAGGCTGCACCATTTTCCAGTCCCACCAACAGTGTATGAGAGTTCCTTTTTCTCCACAACCTTGCCAGAATTTATCATTCACAGTCTTTAGGATATTAGCCATCCTAACTGGGGTGAGATGGTATCTCAGTGTGGTTTTGATTTGCATTTCCTGAATGCTGAGTGATGTAGAGCATTTTTTCATGTCTGTTGGCCATTTGTATCTCTTCTTTTGAGGAATGCCTGTTCAGCTCCTTTGCCCATTTTTTAATTGGGTTACCTGGTTTTTTGCTGTAAAGTTGTTTGAGTTCCTTGTATATTCTGGATATTAATCCTTTGTCAGATGTATATTTTGCAAATATTTTCCCCCCTTCTGTTGGTTGTCTTTTACTTCTGTTAATTGTTTCTTTTGCTGTGCAGAAGATTTTTAGTCTGATATAATCCCATTTCTTTATTTTTCCTTTGGTTGCCTGTACTTTGGGGGTTATATTCATGAAGTCTATACCCAATCCTACTTCCTGCAGTGTTTCCCCTATCTTTTCTTTAAGGAGTTTTATTGTTTCAGAGTGTATATTTAATTCTTCAATCTATTTCAGTTGATTTTGGTATATGGTGAGAGGTAATGGGTCTAGTTTCATTCTCCTGCATATGAATATCCAGTTTTCCCAGCACCATTTGCCGAAGAGGCAATCTCTTCCTCAGGGTGTAGACTTGGTGATTTTGTCAAAGATCAGATGGCTGTAGCTGTATGCATAAGAGCTGGTTGTTTAAAAGACCTTGGAACCTCTGCTCTCTCTCTCTCTCTCTCTCTCTCTCTCTTTCTTGCTTCCTCTCACCATGTGATCTGCTTGAACCCACAGGCTACCTTCTGCTTTCCACCATGAGTAGAAGCAGCCTGAGGTTTGCGCCAGATGCAGCTGTCCCAGAATCCTGAGCCAAATAAACCTCTGTTCTTTATAAATTACCCAGTCTTGGGTGATCTGTTATAGCAACACAAAATAAACTAATACACTCTTGCACCAGAAGCTCAGAGAAATTCTGCACTAAAGCCTGCTTAGCACATGTAACACCCAGTAATTCTCATACTTATTAGTAACTGCATTTTTTATCTGTTTAACACTTACAAGCTTCCTTTAATCTCTGAGAAACTGTTTTATATACTGCTTTCAAGGATCACACAGTTCTGTTTGGAAGATAAGACTTAGCACACAGGTAGCAGCAAACAAAATAAAGCAGCATTGAGTTAATTGATTAATTGTGTAGAACAATCTACAGAGATTTGTATTTTAAAAGGAAGATCAATCACAATATTTTGAACTAGAAAAATATCTTACAAGTACTTAATGACCAAGAAAAAAGAAGAGATAGTCCAAGGAGCATGATTTAAAAATTGGCTTTTTGAGTTATGGTACAAGAAAGGGTGCTTTTGCTTTGTAACCTTTGCCTCAGAATTTTAGCTTACAGTTACTGTTCCTTGCAGCTTGAATTTTAGCTTAACCAAGCACAGTTAATTAATATTTTTAGGAAGGTGAATGTAAGTATACCAAGATGATGATAAAGAAGATCATTAGATACCTTTCATCAGCCAAGAAGAAAGCTTCTCATCTCATCAACACCCCTGCCATCTACTTTATATGGTATGCTTGCCAAAATTGAAGACCAAATATTCTTTTCAGACTTACAATTGCACTACAAGGAAGTGATGAAGAGCCCTCTTTTCATATACATAAATTTACACTAAAAAAAAAATGAGAAAAATGCTATACCTTGAATTTATACAGAACTTCTTCCCTGTTCAAAACACTCACACAGATATTAGATCATTATGGCACGACACCATCAGAACCAAAGCAACCATGAGCAGCGACACTAGAAATTTATCCTCGGCAGCAGAGAACCATGTGGTAGTATGAACACTCACATTACCACGGTATTATAAAAGTGTCGTGTTCTAGGGAACTCACAGGAAGGATCCTGTTATAATTTAACACTATTACATCTTTAACAAAGACTTTTTTCTAAATCATGAACCATTCCAAAATTGCATACCTACTGTTTGATTGGCAACACTGAAGTGGGGTTGTGAAGCTGTGATACTGTTTTCCAATATAAATTGTTTTCAGAAATTAGTTCTAAATTGTGTAGAGTCTCTCTCCTTATTTTGATATCACTCTCCCTCCAATCCATAGGATAAGTCACTCCCTTTATACAATGCTTTCTACTTTTCCTACAAATAAGTTTCCAACACCAAGGATACCTAGGCAAGATTAATATGACTTTCCCACTTAATATAAATCTTTTGATTTGCTGCTGAATGGACTGTTATTCAGCATTGCTATCTAACTTCAAGGAACAATGCCATTTATCATCTGGTCCTGAAAGCAGCCGACCACATCTGGATATTACAGTACTTTGAATTCAGAAACCATGAAATATAAATGTGCTACTATCAGCAGTGAACAGAAATCAAATGAATCATGTTGGTTAGGCATCTGAAGTTGTTTACACTTCCTTTACATTCCTGATATTTTAGTTAAAAATAAAAGACCATTAATGTTAAAGGTAAGAATATTTTTGGCAGTCAGACTTCAAGTAGAATAAACTCAGGAGACATCATTAAAGATTTCTGATATTTCAGGTTTTACTCTTCCCCCTGGGTTTTTAAAGATTAGGATATCAGTTAGTCTGTGCTACACACCACAGCAAAATGTAAGCCAGCTTGTCAAGTGCTCATCACCCAAATATGCACCTAAATATTAAATGGATGTCAAATTTTATGAGACTGTCACCTGAAAGGATTAAGGTATGTTTGTTTACTTTTCCTATCTTTTATCGTCTATAATACAATTTATAGAAGAGTGTCTATAAGCAAAGTTATGATATGGGCATTATTTTGCTCTAGTAAGAACTCACTAAGCCTAGCAATTTTTGGTCAAAAGCAACATGTGGTTAAGAAATCATTAGGCTGATTTGCTTATTTAGCCATAGACTGGTTCTGAATGCAGTTCTGAAAAATAAGTTCTGAAAATAATTTTGCATATTCATTCATTCTTTCATTCATTGCAAGAATTGCCTGCCCCTGTTTTAGGTTCAAAAATTTTCAATCAATGTGCTCGCAATCGTGAGCCTTACATTATAAGTTGGAAGAGAAGAAGGCAATCACTAGTAGATAAATTTGTAATAACAGCAGCATCACTGTAACAAGCTTATTAATCTAATAAGGCTGCTTTGGGGGACTATGCCAATTCAATGTATAAATTAGTTTATGCATTCAAAAAATACTAAATTAGTGTCTACCACATGTCAAATACTGCTCTAGACACTGGGGAATCAAAATGTGAATGAAACAGACATGAATATCTAATCTACCCTAATGGAACTTACCCTCTGGGGGCAGAAATGAACAATAAATATTTTTTTTTTAGATAGTGGTTAAGTGCGAAAGAGAAAAATGAGCAAGAGAATGGGACAAGGAGTGTCATCAGGGACTGATTTTAGTTAAAGTAGCCAGGGAGGCCTTACTGCCAACACAACATGGGAGCAAAGGCCAATCCTATCAGTGTTCATCTTAAGTTATGGTCCTGGGGACATGAGAGATAGTCAGAGTCCAAGAAAGTAGGAATCTTTCAGAAGGTTCCTACCAAACTGCTTCCTTAACCCAGGAAAGAGATCTGTAATACTATGTTTGCATTTTAGCCCTTTAATGTAAGGTTTTATAGTATAAACATAAATATATTCTAGTGTTAACAATTTGAGTTTCCCCTTACTTCCCCAGAGAATGGTTTTCTCTTGAGGAACATAGGAGATATGGACCAGGAGCACCAGAGGAAAACATGGCCTACTTCCCAGCTCTGGCGAAGGATGCTTACAGGAGACCATCTCTAGATGGTCATAATAATATAAAAAGTCTGGGCCTTGCCAAACACTTTTTACCAGAGGATAAAAGACCCTGAAACCTCACTAATGGGAACTTTTAGACAACTTTAGCATTTATGCTGTTTAAACTAATCCTGAAGTGGGGTTCCATACACAACCTTTGTCCTAATAACTCTTTCTGTAACAGATGTACAGTTAGTGTTCTCTTTTAAGCCACCTTCCCATTGCTTGAACTTTTTTTTAGTTCTGAAGCAGAGTCAGTGTTGTCCTAAAATGACATCATAATTGCTTAAACAGAACAGTAGAACCTTCCGGGGTCTTCCAAAAGTCCACCCACACTCTTACCATTACACTGTAAAATAGCTAACCAGACATTAGGAAATCTACATAATATCCAGAGATGCAACCTGATTGTAGAGACTGCAACAAGGAAGACAGTGGGGATGGTGGGATTATTTGTCCTGGCTGCCACTGAACTCCAGCCTGACCAAATGACCTCGTAAAGTTCATAAAAGGCTGGCCGGTTAGCTCAGTTGGTCAGAGCATGATGTTATAACACTAAGCTCAAGGATTTGGATGCCCATACAGGCCAGCTACCAAAAAAAAAAAAGTTCATAAGAGTATGTACCACTCTCTCATTGTTTGATTCGATAAATCATTTCTTGACTTACTCCTGCATTTAGGAAACTCCTGACATCTTGTTTTACCTTCCCTTGTCAAGCCTTTACTAGCATTTCAGATCTGATGTCTGATGTGGCTTCTCTGACCCACGAGTCCTGGGAAGAATCAGCTCTTGCCTACAGAGGCAATTGCTCTTTCTACTCCTTTGAATTACCATTTTTCTTGACAAATATAAACCATGGTCTATTGTCTAGCATTCATTCATTCAAGTGGTATGTGAGAGTCTACAAGGTGCCAGGCACTGACTGAAATGCTGAGAATACAGTGGAAAACAAGACAGATGAGGAGCTGCCCTGATGGAGCTGGCATTCTAAATGGGTGAGAAATTCAATAAGTAAGAACACATAGCAGACAAGATGATTTTAAGTAGTGGTAAGTTCCATGAATCAAAGTAAATGTGGAAAGAAATGACTGACAAGTATTTTTCTATATTGATTGGGGGGTCAAGGAAAACCTCTCAACAGGATGTTTGTTCTGACTCTTGATGCTCAGAGGCCACCCCATCCTCCTGGCTTGGTCTAGGCTTTTCAAAAGGAGCACAAATGGAGGAATATAGTCTACTGGAAATGATAGACATAAATATACACATAATAGTAGAAAAATTTTTAAAAAGGAAAATTTTCAATAAGAATGAAATTACAGTGAATTATAATGATGAACAGAAATAGAAGGTTTACCATTTGTCATTTTTAATTATAACAATATAAACAATATATCATTATTATATCAAATCTGAAAAAGGAAAAGAAAAATATATTTTTAAAAAATCATACTTAATATCACCACCCAAAACAGCCACTGAGAATATTTTTATGTACTTCCACTTAGGTTTTTCAGCTCTGATTATTTTTTGCATAGATGAATTAACATACATCATACAAAAGTAGATAAACTTTTTAATATCTGATTTTTTTAATTATAATGGAAACATATGTTTGTAGTTGCAAAATTTTGAACTTATATAAAATTGAAAAAACTGTGAAATAAAAGACACTCAGAAACCCACTAATCAGAAATTTCTATGATAGCAATTTTCTTATTTCTTTATGTTATTTTATGAATGGGTGTGTGTATGTTTAATCTGCTAGATATCATACTGTATATACTGATTTTAGACATACTTACTGCAGAAATATTCAAAATTCTTTACTGGATCATGATATAAAGTTGAGCTTGGTAATAATTACTACTATTGTGTATTTTTTCAGTCCTTACTGATTAAAATTTCCTCTAGGCATCTCTACCAGTATAGAGTTATGATAGTCATTAGTGTTGATTGCCAACTATTTTCTGTTCTCTGCCTTCCAAGTGCATGGTAGGTTTACACTTTCTTTACTCTTTTGGGTCTTGTCACTAATTCTGGCCAATGAATTGTGAGTGGTACACATCACTTCTAAGAACAACTCATTTAGTTGCTAGTACCAAACCCTCTAGAGGTCTCCTTCCCTCTCTATGAGGTTGCTTGGCAATGTTGCCGGTGGTGGCTACCATAACAGCCTGGGTCCTGTTGTATGGACACGTGGAGCACAGAACCCAGACATCCTGTGATAAGCATGGTAGTATGAGTGAGAAATAAACCTTTTTGTTTTAAGACCTGAGATTTTGGCTTTGTTTGCTACTGCGGCATAATGCAGCTTATCCTAGTTTAGAAATTGGTACCTAGAAGTGGGGAATTGCCATTAAAAAACCATCTAAAATGTGTGGCTTTGGCTTTGGGCTAAGCAACATGTTGCGAGAAAGACTGGAAGGTTGTCTCTCCATGCTCAGCAATGGCAAAACCTGTAATCAGTGCTGGAGCTGCCTTGTGCCCAAGAGAGCTACTGGTGAATATCTCTTCCCAACTCCAAGTTTTTGTGATGTCATGTTGATAATTTGAATCTGCCATAATGAGATAATTTATATCAATGAAATTAGAAAGCACTACCAATCATGGTGTTTTTTTTTTTTTTTAATTTTATTTTGTCGATATACATTGTGGCTGATTATTGCTCCCCATCACCAAAACCTCCCTCCCTCCTCCCTCCCCCCCTCCCCCCCAACAATGTCCTTTCTGTTTGCTTGTCGTATCAACTTCAAATAATTGTAGTTGTTATATCTTCTTCCCCCCCCCCGGTTTGTGTGTGTGTGTGTGTGTGTGTGTGTGTGTGTGTGTGTGTGTGTGTGTGTGAATTTATATATTAATTTTTAGCTCCCACCAATAAGTGAGAACATGTGGTATTTCTCTTTCTGTGCCTGACTTGTTTCACTTAATATAATTCTCTCAAGGTCCATCCATGTTGTTGCAAATGGCAGTATTTCATTCGTTTTTATAGCTGAGTAGTATTCCATTGTGTAGATGTACCACATTTTCCGTATCCGCTCATCCGATGATGGGCATTTGGGCTGGTTCCAACTCTTGGCTATTGTAAAGAGTGCTGCGATAAACATTGGGAAACAGGTATACCTTCGACTTGATGATTTCCATTCCTCTGGGTATATTCCCAACAGTGGGATAGCTGGGTCGTATGGTAGATCTATCTGCAATTGTTTGAGGAACCTCCATACCATTTTCCATAGAGGCTGCACCATTTTGCAGTCCCACCAACAATGTATGAGAGTTCCTTTTTCTCCACAGCCTCACCAGCATTTATCGTTCATAGTCTTTTGGATTTTAGCCATCCTAACTGGGGTTAGATGGTATCTCAATGTGGTTTTGATTTGCATTTCCCGGATGCTGAGTGATGTTGAGCACTTTTTCATATGTCTGTTAGCCATTTGTATATCTTCCTTAGAGAAATGCCTACTTAGCTCTTTTGCCCATTTTTTAATTGGGTTGCTTGTTTTCTTCTTGTAAAGTTGTTTGAGTTCCTTATATATTCTGGATATTAATCCTTTGTCAGATATATATTTTGCAAATATTTTCTCCCACTCTGTTGGTTGTCTTTTAACTCTGTTAATTGTTTCTTTTGCTGTGCAGAAGCTTTTTAGTTTGATATAATCCCATTTGTTTATTTTTCCTTTGGTTGCCCGTGCTTTGGGGGTCGTATTCATGAAGTCTGTGCCCAGTCCTATTTCCTGAAGTGTTTCTCCTATGTTTTCTTTAAGAAGTTTTATTGTCTCAGGGTGTATATTTAAATCCTTAATCCATTTTGAGTTGATTTTAGTATACGGCGAGAGGTATGGATCTAGTTTCATTCTCCTGCATATGGATATCCAGTTATCCCAGCACCATTTGCTGAAGAGGCAGTCCCTTCGCCACTGAATAGTCTTGGTGCCTTTGTCAAAGATCAGCTGACAGTAAGTGTGTGGGTTGATTTCTGGATTCTCTATTCTATTCCATTGGTCAGTGTGTCTGTTTTTATGCCAGTACCATACTGTTTTGGTTATTATAGCTTTGTAGTATAGCTTAAAGTCAGGTAGTGTTATGCCTCCAGCTTTATTTTTTTTGCTCAGCATTGCTTTGGCTATGCGTGGTCTTTTAAGTGAACAACCTAACACTTCACCTTAAAGAACTAGAAAAACAAGAACAATCCAAACCTAAAGTTAGCTGACGGAAAGAAATCATTAAGGTCAGAGCAGAACTGAATGAAATTGAAAACCAAAAAACAATTCAAAAGATCAACGAATCAAAAAGTTGGTTTTTTGAAAAGATAAATAAAATTGACAAACCATTAGCATGGCTAACAAAAAAAAGAAGAGAGAAGACTCAAATAACAAAAATTAGAAATGAAAAAGGCGATATTACAACTGATTCATCTGAAATACAAGGAATCATTCGAGACTACTATAAACAACTATACGCCAACAAATTTGAAAATCTGGAGGAAATGGATAAATTTCTGGACACACACAAGCTCCCAAAACTGAACCGTGAAGACGTAGAAAATTTGAACAGACCAATAACAATAAAGGAGATTGAAGCTGTTATCAGAAGGCTCCCAACAAAGAAAAGCCCAGGACCAGATGGATTCACAGCAGAATTTTACCAAACATTCAAACAGGAATTGACACCGATTCTTTACAAACTATTCCAAAAGATTGAAACGGACGCAAATCTCCCAAACTCATTCTATGAAGCAAATATCATCCTGATACCAAAACCAGGTAAAGATATAACCAAAAAAGAAAACTACAGGCCGATATCCTTGATGAATATAGATGCAAAAATCCTCACTAAATTACTAGCAAACAGAATACAGCAACACATACGTAAAATTATTCATCACGATCAAGTGGGATTCATCCCAGGGATGCAAGGTTGGTTCAACATACGCAAATCAATAAATGTGAGACACCATATTAATAAACTCAAACACAAGGACCATATGATCATCTCTATAGATGCTGAAAAAGCATTTGATAAAGTTCAGCACTCATTCATGACAAAGACCCTCTATAAGTTAGGTATAGAGGGAAAGTATCTCAACATAATTAAAGCCATATATGCCAAACCCACAGCCAATATCATCCTGAATGGGGAAAAGCTGAAAGCTTTTCCTTTAAGAATAGGAACTAGACAAGGATGCCCACTCTCACCACTCCTATTCAACATAGTGTTGGAAGTACTAGCCAGAGCAATCAGAGAAGAGAAGGAAATAAAGGGCATCCAGATTGGAAAAGATGAAGTCAAACTGTCCCTGTTTGCAGATGACATGATCCTATATATCGAACAGCCTAAAACCTCTACAAAAAAACTGCTGGAATTGATAAATGATTTCAGCACAGTAGCAGGATACAAAATCAACACACAAAAATCAGTAGCATTTCTTTTCTCCAATAGTGAACATGCAGAAAGAGAAATCAAGAAAGCCTGCCCATTTACAATAGCCACCAAAAAAATAAAATACTTAGGAATTGAGTTAACCAAGGAGGTGAAAAATCTCTATAATGAGAACTACAAACCACTGCTGAGAGAAATTAGAGAGGATACAAGAAGATGGAAAGATATCCCATGCTCTTGGATTGGAAGAATCAACATAGTGAAAATGTCCATACTACCCAAAGTGATATACAAATTCAATGCAATCCCCATCAAAATTCCAAAGACATTTTTCTCAGAAATGGAAAAAACTATCCAGACATTTATATGGAACAATAAAAGACCACGTTTTTGTTTTTGTTTTTTCCTGGAGAGCTGGCTATTAAACATTTACCACCACAACACTGACCGCAATAATTTATAAGGCAGATCCTGCCCCTAATGAACTTGTGTTTCTGGGTACAGATTGAAATATTAGCATGTGTCCTTGTTGCTGTGTGTTGTACTTTGTAAGTATTAAAAGAAAAAGATAGACTCAATAGAACCGGTTCAGTTGTGAGAGGGAATAACAGAATAGAGAGAAACCACACATTCAGGGACTCATAGAGTTGGAAGAAACACGTTTCTCAATTCCAAATAGGAAAAAATAAAATTGAGACACATTCTGAGAGATAAAGGCTAATTAAAACTTATTATAATAGCAAGTATTAAATCAAGGATATGTCCTTCAAAAATCTCTAAAAGGATTAAGAGGACACCCAGTAAATCCTTTCAATTGGTCAAAATTGTTCAAAGAGAAAGCAAGAAAAAAGTCTAAAGTGTGTCTCTCCCTCCAAGTCAAATATATATATATGTACATGTACAGATATGTATATGTGTATTTACACATATGTGTAAATATGTGCACATGTATATATGTATGTGTGTATATATGTGTGTGTGCACACACACACACAGTATTTCTACTGGCAAATGGAGGTGACTAGAATTAAATTAATAAGAAGCCTGCTAAGTTTTTTAAAACACTGGTTATAGGGCCGAGCCCGTGGCGCACTTGGTAGAGTGCTGTGCTGGGAGCGCGGCAAAGCTCCCGCCGCGGGTTCGGATCCTATATAGGACTTGACCAGTGCACTCACTGGCTGAGTGCCGGTCACGAAAAAACGACAAAAAAAATAAAATAAAATAAAACACTGGTTATACCAAAAATATCACATGCCTGTGAAGGAGGAGGAGGGAGGGAGAGGGGGAGAAAAAAGGGGAGAAGAAAGGGAAATTATTTAATCTTCAAGACTTAAAATGACTCTTAGATTCCTGTCTATGCAAAGGGCTCAGATTGATAAACAGCTCACTTGAAGGGAAAGCATCTTCTCTAATCCCCGCTTTAGATGGAGTCAAAGAGGATAACGGGAAAGGAAGAAACTCAGGGAGGGTAGAGCTAAGGGCTCCAGAGAGCAATGGACTGGGGAGCTCCTCCAGCAGAATCTGGACTGAAGCAAAGATTGTTCCTCATCTTCAGGATAGCAGGCCCTTGAAAATTCTTCCCAGTAGCATTTCAGAATTGCTATGAATCAATGATGTCTGTGAATCTCCTTACTCTCCAATTCTAAGCAAGAATATTTACTCTGGTTATCCTACTCGATCACTGTATATTAGGCTGGGAGAAACAGATTAACTACTCTCTTTAGCTCACAGATTTATGGATTAAGAGAAGCCACTCTGGACCTAATGAAGAAGTCCCTGTGGCTCTGGTCCTGCACCTGCAATTTAGAAACCACCTGGATCATCCAAAGATCCTAGACTTTGACTTGACATTATAACTGGAGAGAACTTTTGCATTTTCTCCCATGGTGGGAGAGAGAGAGTATGTATTCCTTACAAAAAAGAATGAGCTAAATATTTATGAATGAATAGGCAGAATGTGATTGTCTTGAGTGATGTTCACTATGGGATATCTGGTCTCCCACCTTCCACTCACAAATAGAATTACACTCCTGGCTTCCTTCTGCTGGAGCAAGGCTATTAAACTGAATCTGGCAAATGAGTTGTGAATAAAAGTAATACAAATCACTTCTGGACCACAACATTTACTGCTGAGGCATGATCATCCAAAGGTCATTTTTCCCTCTTCCACGAAGACTGGCATTGTCCCAAGTAGTGACAGCCTAGATCCTGGCATAAGGTCTTACAGAGAAGATACTCACTCACCCACCGAAGATGGACACATGGCACAAATGAGAAATAAAACTTTGTAATTTTTAAGCCACTGTAAGTTAAGGATTATTTATGACTGCAAGCATAAGTTAACATTCCCTTACTGATATATTTTGACTTAAATTCTCCTCCCATAGTATCTCAAATTTGTAAAACTTTAGCTATTTCAACAAATTTTTTACTAGATTTTCATCAAAAAAGTGAAGAAATTTCATCCAAATTGAGTTGCAACGGATGTAGCACAAGAAATATGAGGAGTCCTCAAAAATTTCATGGAAAGTTTCATATTGTCATTCAATTCTATTTTTCCATGAACTTTTTGAAGTGGCCTCGTATGTTTCCCTGTGTTTGGAAATGTGAGGAAACAGAAGAGGATCAGCTGAGTGAAACCCAGGAGGACCAAGCTTTGCTCATGGAGATGACATTATGATGTCTCCTTGCAAGGCTTCCTTAGATGGTCCATCTCTATTTTTTATCTCATTTTACTGTCTCAACTGTTCTTTTCTTATAACGACTCTATGTCAAGTACTGTATATTGGAGAACAAGCATTTTCAAGCTATTGTTTTGTTACCTGCAGTAGATCATCTTCAAAGGTATGTTATTCCTAAATTTCAGCTTGTTGTTCTCTTTCCCTTGCTTTGTAATATTTACAGATAAGTCCCATGTTATTTCCTTTCCTCTTGTCTTGTACAAGTAAGAGGAAATTTTTGATTATAGAACATATGTGTAGATGTCACTGGATTGGTTCACCATTAATGTAAGTGTTCTTTGGTCAAATTGTCTTGTCAAATGTTAATACTGGACATATTAATTTGCCCCCAAATGTATTCAATTTCATTGAATTCAAATTCAATGTAGAATGCTTTCATCCATAGTGCATCTGTTTTAATAAAAAGAGATGGAAATTCAAGTAATCCCATAGTTTGATGCTCTAATAATCTGAAGCAATGCCGTTCATGAAAAGCTATAATCTTCAGAATGCACTGCTTCCAACCAGTTTCTATTTCCAAATGTAATCCTTTTGTGTGTGTGGATACTACAATTTCCAGAATTAAGGAGTCATTACTAGTTTCTCCTACGATCTGCACTGTTGTCTGCGTTAAGCTGAGTCTTCTTAAAAATAGTGAAAAATGGTACACGAGAATACAGAAATATGGGTGATTCAGAGAAATGACCCTCTCAAATAATAAACCTTGATAATAGAGGACTACTGCTTAGATTTTGGGTGGGCACTGATCCAGCTTCTCTGTTCAGGGGCAGATATCAAGGTGGGGAAGAAATATCTTCTAACATTCTTCCACATAGGTAGGGCTGCTCTGTTCAAATGAGGCAAAACATGTGGCGGGCAAAATTCTCTTCTCAGTCTGGCTTTATGACAGACATTGTTGGTTATTTATGTAATAGTCATTTTCCCATTCTTCCTTGCTGAATGAACCATGATTTTGCATGGGTGAGTGTGCATGTGTGTGTGAGAGAGAGAGAGAGAAGTAGATAGAGAAAATGTGCCTGCCTCTGGCCTAACTACTGGTCACAAAAATTGTATTTACCTTTGAAAGTGATTGAGATACAGGGTGCCATGTGACCCAATTCAAGGTAATAATGTAAAGAGAAGTTAATTGAAGGCTTGTGGGGGTCGGGGGTGGGTTTTTCCTCCATAATAAGAGAAGCACAAACAGTTTATTTTGGCCCCTTCCCCCAGCCTTCCTACTTGGGCTGCCCCTGTGTTGGAATGCAGTGTCTGGAGCTGTAACAGCTATCCTGGGACAATGAGATGAAAAACCTGAGGACAGAAAGCCAACACATTGAGAATACAGTGAGAATAAATGAGAAGAGCCTGGTTTCTTGGTATTGATGACGAGTGACTGAAGTAAACAGGGAAAACCTAACTTCAAGCGATTTGTTAAATAAACAATAAATGTCCTTGGGTTTTAGGCACAATTCTCTTATTTGTAACAAAATCCGACCAACTGATAGAAAGACAATTATCCTCTTGGTTAGAATTAACTTTCTCCTAGATTTTGGCAGTTTATTTTTTTAATGCAAGTCCTTGTTTTCAATGTTGTTATGTAGTTTCATTTTTTTACCTTTACCTTATTAAGGTTTTTAGTGGAAATTTAGAAAATTCTGCACTAGGAGTGACTAGAAAAATTCAATTCTAAATTAAAATTTGTTATTCATCTTTCGATGAGTTCACTTTTGAAAAGATTCTGAAGTCTCTGGAATGGGTTTTCCCCCTCCTCCTATCCTCTCTCTCTCTTCCTTCTCTATATACCATGACTCAAATAATCATATTGTCTTTCATGTGGCTAGTGACTAACAAAGGGATTTAACACGCAGTAAAGCATTCCGTCCTCAACTCAGATCAATTCCACAAATATTTATTGTATATTTAATAAGCTCAAGGCCCTGGGCTACGTCCTGTGGCAAATACAAAAATGAGGTAGAGTTACTGCTTCCATTTAGACTGCAGGCTGGTTGAGCTCATGATCCATACCTACCTCTCATATAATTATGACTGTCATATGTGTAATTTGAAACATAAGCAATGTGCTTTCAAAGCAAGAAGAAGGAATTAATTAATTCTCCACAGGGGAAAACCATTGAGTCCACAGCACAAAATGATATGTCATCCAGACATTAGCTCCCTCCTTGTCCTCTTTAAGCTGCCACTAACAGAGTATTTCCACATACAAGTAGCAGTGAACAAAGTAAAAGAGAAGAGATGGTTTACACAGCACCCACCAGAATCCAGGTACTATTAGGACTGGCTAGACGATTTGGCACAAGTTACATGAACTCTGTAAACATCTGTTTGTTCAACTGTAACAGGAAAGTAAGAAAACCTACATTTTAGGGTATGTTGCAAGTTTCAAAATAATAGTTGGTCTTGTGGTTGCTTTATTAAATTATTTTTTATTGTTGTTGTTATTATTACCATCATCAGTAATGCCAACATAGGAATTAGATTCCGTATAGCCAAGGGCAGCACGCGCGCGCGCACACACACACACACACACACACACACACACACACACACACACACACACACACAAAATGAGTTCTAAATGTGAGGTTGCAAGTAACAGATGAGGAATGAAAGTGAAAAAATAAAATAAACCCCCTCAAAAAAGATAATAATAAACCTGGCAGAACACATTTTACCTTGTTTTCATTTTAGCCTATGTTTGGTCCTGCTTACACATTCTTGACATCTCTTGGCAAGAAATCTTCCACTCCAATAAATGGCATCTACAGTACCATCAACATGGGTGGCTCTAGAACCTTCCTTCAATTCTACCTTATTACTCTTATTCCTGCTATATTTTAGGAAACTAGAAGGCTAGACTTTTTGAATGTGTATAATAGGATTTATTATTATTTAGGTATGGTAAGACCAACAGATCAGGAGACAACTGCCATTGAAAAGATAGTTGGTTACTCACAGTTCCTAAGCAGAGGGGGCACACCACACCATGCAGGTCTACACTGGGAAGCACAAAGTCAGTCAAGAGGCAGAGGGGTGAGGGGGAAACTGGGCAAGATCCTTTATTATGGTTTCCATGGGAAGAAATAGGTAGGGCAGGGTAAGCAGGCTTAGGATTGGTGAATTTGAATAATTTCAGCAGACTCTGGGGCACAGGTCTGTCTGGTACCTAGCCCTCGGTGATTAGGGCAGATGGGCAATGGCCCAGAGTGTGAGAGCTAGATAACGGAGGTGACTGGGGGTATGGGCTCTGGATTGGTTGGTTTGTATTTGAAAAGCATGCTCAAGAAGGCAAGTGGTTTGCTATATGTAAGAATTGGCTAACCCTGGGAGAGGCAGTCCCTCTAGGGTCAGCAAGGCCCCAGAATATGGAAAATAAAAGGCATGGTTAAAACAGTATGTGACAAGTAAAAAGAAATAGAGTCTGAGTGTGAATTATTGAACATCTTCCCAATTCTCAAAAATAAAGTACTTGAGATCCGGCCCATAGAACATTCTGTTCAGGACTTTGGAGGGCTTATTTTCTCGATCTCTGCTATGTTTCAGGTGGTAGAAGTTGCTGGTTAAGTAATTTAACTGATGTAATGTGTCACTGAAAATATCTTTATTTCATTTCAAAGGGCTAGTCCAAATATATTCACCTATTGGTGTGAATAAACTTCCTGGTTCTAGATACTTAAGAAATCCCTGTAGCTCATAAGAGTATTTCTTTGTTTGTTTATTTCAATTGACTTTGAGCTGCTTAAGTCTCTGAAATCTTTCAACTAAAATGTATGCATCCTAGGCCTGAAGCTTTTTAACCTTTTCTTCCATCACTTATCTGGAAAAGAAAGGACTCTTCATCACATCCACAGATTACATGGCCACCAGCGGTGGAAGGAAAGGGTGAATCATTCACCCTGAGAAGATAAAATTAGATTTCCAAGTGACCCTAGCAGCAGACAGAGGCAGAAATAAAAATAATGACTCAACTAGTGCATAAGTGCATTTTTAAATAAGAAACAAACTGCCAAAATTCAAATGAGAAACAGCTGACATTATAGGGCTACAAAGAGAGTTACAGACATCATTGACCTCAAGCTAAACAGGTGTCAAGAATGGTTCTGTTATTGGTGGAAAAAAAAAATACAAAAGCATTCTTGGAATGCATAAATTAGAGAAGCAGTAACATGAAGAATTCATGCAGCATCTCTGGACTGTGTAACTAAATTAATTTAAGGGAGATGTGTACAATTTGTAGTGGATTCAAAGGAAATATAGTTTTGAAAAAGTTTTTTAAAAAATAGTTTAACCTTGGTATGAGAAAGTTAATTGGGATTCTCAGGTGTTGGCCTCAGGTATTTCCAGAAGGGGTAAGCACCCACATGACGTGAAGGTGCTCATGCCTAAAAATATTTTCTGCCCAATTGCTACAGTTCTGAAAATTCTACTATCAGAATGTTATTCATAAGATCACAAAAGGGGTAATCTAAATCAGACTGATACTTCCTGAATGAATATACTAGACACTAACCTGAAAGTAGCCAATTAGCCTCTGATTAAATACCTCTAGTGATGGAGAGTTTACTATCTGATGAAAATGAATAGGATGATAATGATGATGATCCTTGTCATTGGCTGACCACATGCCGTGGGCTACAAATCATGCTAAAAGTTTTAAAAGCATCATAACATTCAATCCTATTTTTCAATGGGGGAATTGGAGCCTAGTGTGGTTACAGAATTTACCTAATGTTGTTCAAGTGATGAAACAGATAACTGAATGTGTGTGGTCTAATTTTAGAGTTGCTGCTGTGGTCACTTCCAACTCAATATATAAGGCAACCTTGGCTCAGAGAAGTTAAGCAACATTCCAAGTTCACATGCTGGTAAACCCCAGATCTTGGCTCTGAACTCAGGTGTGTCTGACTCCAGAGCCTCAGCACATTCACCACCATGCCACAACGCTTTCTTGCTGACATTCAGAAACAATCTTGAATATTCACCATGCTGTCCCTCAAGCTTCTACTGTTTAGAATTTTTATAAATTAAGGAACACAGCAGGCTCCTAATAAATAGTCCTTGAATAAACATAATTGAATATATGCAATAGCAAGCTACATTATAAAAGAATTGCAATGTGAAAGCCATGGAAATTAAGTTCCGTGAAGAGAAACAAATCTATCTAAAGAAATAAATACCCTCTTTTCCCTCAATTTTTTCTTGGAAAAGGTAACAGAATCCAAGTCCTTCATAGCTATTTCTGTAATCTTGAAAGGGTTTCCTCTAAACCTGGTCACTGCGTCATAACCAATTCATTTAATAGTTGGTCTTTGTTATGACAAGGAAATGGCAGGGATTCAAAGCCCTGTCCACTAAGAAACAAATAGATATAGTCAAGTCACTGTACCTTTATCAAAAAATTGCCACCAACAGTAAATTTCACTCGGTGTTAAACTGGATTCTGACCCAGGCGTAAGTAATGAAGATCTTAAAAATACATCAGCCATTCTATTCACCTTTGAGTCATTTGATTCACCTTTGAGCCTGACTTTAAATATTCTCCACTAAGATAACCATATTCAAAGATTTGGTAAAACACTGTTAGGAAAATATAGGAAAATAGTCAGGGCCCCTCAGATGTTCAGAATCGTGCTGAGCATTTGATGTAAATATGCACGTGCGCCCAGGCATTCCTTGGTTATGTCTAGTGTAATTGTGCATGTGCACCCAGGTGTCCTGGGTTACGGGCTTAAGTACAAAGGATGAGTGGCTCTGATCCATGGGGCCCCCCACCCCTGGGATGCCCCGGGGCTGGGGGGGGCATGAGGAGGGCACTACCGCTGCTGGAGGCTGCTGCTGCTTCTAGTGCCCCCGGGACCCTCCACAAGGCCACCGCCAGCCCCGGACCTGTAAGCTGCTGCCGCTGAGGAAGCTGAGGACTGAGCTCGTGTCCTCTGCCAACAGCTCCCGGACTCTTTCCCAATTACTCAGCATGGGCCTGCGTGTGAGGGGTCTGGGGACCTAGTCTGTAAAATGGGTTTGAAGGGTCTGAAATAATAACTAAAATAATGAAACATTTTGGCTTTAGTTATGATTTGCCTTACTTTACACAACCCCTTTAGGAAGAAATGTGAATCAGGGAGTGCTCAAGGAGCCTTAAAAGAAGATGAAGGGGATTGTGAAATTCTCAAATATAATTATGAACTTAATAGTGTGTGTATTTAGTTCTGATTGGTGTATAATCACTTAACTAATAGAAAGAAACTAATTTGCTGTTACAGCTGTTTTGAAATTACATTTAAAGGCAAAATCACAGTGCACTGGGAATTGCAGCCATGGAGCCACTGACTAGATTTTAACTTTAAAAAAAAAAGTTTCTCTCTCATTTTACCATTAATAGTTGCTACAAACAGTAACTAAAAATGGAATTAGCATTGAAGTCTTGCAGCAGCAATGGCTAGATGAATGTATTGGCAAGTTATTGCAAGCCTGATTCAGAGATCAGTGACTAAGAGAGCACTTACTAAGCTTTGATGAAGACTGGTTTGTGGGATGTCTTTTTACTAGTATCTAAATGCTGAAACTCGGGCCGAGCCCGTGGCGCACTCGGTAGCGTGCTGCGCTAGCAGCGCGGCGACGCTCCCGCCGCGGGTTCGGATCCTATATAGGAATGGCCAGTGCACTCACTGGCTGAGTGCCGGTCACGAAAAAGACAAAAAAATAAATAAATAAATAATAAATAAATAAATGCTGAAACTCTTAATTGAAAGTAATTTCTGGTAATGGGTATGCTACCAGTAGGAATCTGGCCCTCACATCATTGGCATGAGTGGTGACAATTAGCTTTGTATCTCATGAATATTCATAATAAAAAATTATTTTTTTAAATATTCACACAGAAAAAAAAATGGTCCAAAGAATTAGGAATACTGACAAAATTCCTTCTTCATTCTATGTTTGACAAGGAAAGCAGACCTATTCAGGAGTCTTCACTCTCTTTTTTTTTTTTTTTTTGGACCAGTAAGGGGATTGCAACCCTCAGCACAGTGTGGTCCGCACCACGCTCAGCCAGTGAGCGCACTGGCCACCCTCTACAGGATCTGAACCCATGGCCTCAGCGCTCCCAGCACCACGCTCTCCCAAGTGAGCCATGGGGCCGGCCCTTCACTCTCTTTTGAGACGAAATGTCAGCTTATGACTTTGGAAAATTTAGAAACTCTTTTTTTTTTTTTGTCCTTTTTTTTTTTTGTGACCGCGCTCAGCCAGTGAGTGTACCGGCCATCCCTATATAGGATCCAAACCCACGGCGGGAGTGCTGCTGCACTCCCAGCACCACACTCTCCCGAGTGCGCCACGGGGTCGGCCCCAATTTAAGAAATTCTGACAAGCAGGATTAAAACAGTATCTGACACTCAGTATTTGGTGTAGAGTAATTTATGTAGATTTAAGTTATTAGTAACAATTCCTGTCTATATGTATAAAGTGGCCTCTTTATGTAAATCTATGAGTATTATAAAGCATGATTACTCAACCTTAGTACTACAGATATTTTGAGCCAAATAATTCTTTTTTTGTGAGGGGTTATGCTTTACATGTTTAGCAACATCCCTGTCCCCTCCCCACTACATGCCTGTAGTACACCCACCTGTACCTACAATTTGTGACAATCAAAACACCTCTCTAGCTGTTACCAAATGTCCCTTGGGTGACAAACTATTCCTTGGTTAAGAACCAATGGTACAAAGTATATGAGTGAAAGGGCAGCACCTCCACCCATATAGCATATGAGGACAAGTTTCAGAAACAATAATTAATTTTAAGTGACTTGAATAATATCCATAAAATGGTTCAATTTCTTAGGAGAAAATATCAGCTATCATTATTACAACTTTAGATTCTCAGGAATCTATTTATAGATCAAGGCTTACAATAAAAAAAAAAAAATTAAAATGATCTGAGAGTATACTAGTCCAGCAGTTAAGGGACAGCCCAGAGCACAGGGGCAGAGAATGGTGCTTACCTAGTGATATTTGGTAAAAACAGCAGCTGAGCTGGCCTAGCTAAATCCGTGTTCCCTCACTTCTATATCAAACAACTCATTGATGACTGAAGTCAACACTTTATATTTTTAACTTAAACAAGAAAAACGTTAATCACATCTTTTCTTCATTTCTAAAACCATAATCCATGCCCTTATTCCAGGCAAAGAAAGCTGGTTTTTCTACCCTGATTTACAATAGATTTTTATGACCTTGAATTACTTTTTCTCATCTAAATTCTTTCTCCATCTTTTAAACATTCAGCTAATAGCACAAGCATATACCTTTCTTCTTAATAATGATCATATATTCTGGTGTTAAGACCTTCTCGATTCAATCTCTAAGGTATTTTCAGGTGTTCAGTAATAAATGCAGAAATAAACATTAATATAAAAGGATCAAATTATTTTCACTGTGTGGACTGGGGAAATTTATAACCAATCATTAACACATGGCCAGTCTTGTTAGGGTCAATAGTGTTAATCCAGTGCCTTGCAATCAATCAACCAAAGATGCGTGGCAGGGAAAATCCACTTGCCCCAGAAGACAGCAAGCCTGCTTATAGCCCTCATTGTGCCACTAGCTGCAAAGGTGAGCAGTTATCAGCACTTAGCCTTTAATTCCTCATGGGTATAATTAAATGGACATAATCAATCATCTCTAAAGTGGTTTCCTACTCTAAAAGTCTACTATTCTTTGTATTTCTGTTTTATCTCATATATTTTCAGCACTATACTTTTGGCTGGCAGGGGGGCAAGGATGAATGAAATGATGACATTTGTCAAGTATCTTGGAATATTTGAAAAGACAAATTCAAGAACACAGAGAATAATATGACAGAATATAAGTCTTTTACTATGGAAGCTACTAAGTACAACAGGAATTCAGAGAAAGGAAATAACAAAATCAATGCTTAAGTGGGCAATGAGGTGTTGGGGAGTTATTGTGAGAGCTTAAAATCCTAGAATTGAAAGGGTCTTTGGAGTTCATGTCTTCAAACTACATGTGAGGAAACTAAGTATCATAAGCATGGGCTGACTCACTCAAAGATTACAGCAAGAACCCAGATCTCTGACTCTCTGCTTCCCATTTTTCTGAAAATTCTTCCAAATTAAAAGGCTTATATAATTTATGGAACTCTTGACCCAATTATCCAGGAGCATCTATATCCTATTATTAGTGCTAAAGAAGAGGTACAGTAAGAGGTGAAGTATCTCTTGGAAAGAAAGTATACTAAAAAATTAACACTGCACTCTATTTGAATAATAAGCCTGAAGATTATAGTCATTTCTAATTCAAGTAATAACCCAGCCACTGATTTTCTTTGTGGAACTGAACCAAAAATCATCTTCATGTTCTGCTTACTGCTTATTTCCCAGGGATGCAATGGTGAAGAAATAGAAAATCAAACCAACAAAAAAGTATTCATATATCATGAAAAGTAAATTAAATTTATGGTTCTCTACCTAGCTGCACTTCAGAATCACTTGTTGAACCGTCACCACCTAAGACCTGTAAAATAAGGATCCTGGGGTATTAGGCCTAGGGTTCCGTAATTTTAAAACTAAAAAAAAAATTATTCTGATGCATGCCCCAGGTTAGGAATCATTAGATTCGATTTTTTAAAAAGGAGATTCCTTCAAATACAGGATTCCATGATTCTATGATCTAAGCAGACTTGAGTGGGATTTTATGGTGGAGTCAAGACTGAGAGTAAACAAGTAATTGAGTACTCGCCTGCCACCAAACCCCACCTGGCTTCTGGGGCATCAGTAGAAAGCATAACCGGTGCTGGAAACTTACGCTGCAAAGACTCTCTGATCAGGGCATCGCCCCTTAGGAACCTGTGCCTGCTGAGTTCTCAAAAAAGCCTCTCTTTCAGAACCTTCAGGGGGAAAAAAAGATAACATGAATGGTTGAAGGTATTACATCTTCTGAAAGAGTTGCACATGTGCTAAGCACCATAGTCTCTGAGATTAGCGCTTCTGACTCGCCCATTACTTCTCAGCAGAAAACTAGGACCTGAGGAAGGACAACAGGAAGAGGGGTGAGAGGGATCTGGGTGATACAAGAAACTTTTTTTTAAATGGCATGGCATAAAGGAAAGATTTGGCTCTTGGATTGGATAACCCAAAGTTTGAATCCTAAATCTATGTTCTGCTTGTACCTAAGTGGGGAGCTCTGAGCAAATCACATAAACCATGTCATTCTCAGTTTTCTCAAGTAGAGAGTGTTGAAAATAGTACAGTTCCTATATTGTGATGCTTTTGTAATAATTAGATATAAGATACCTGGTGTACTCACTACAGTATTTGGCCCAACTAGGTATTCAATAAATGGCAATGATTATCGATAGTACTGGCACTATCCAGGGAGGTATGACATTATGCAAAACCAAGGAGCAAGCATGCAGGATAGGAACGTGGAAGTCCCAGCTAAAGGAAGAAAATTCCAAATAAGGCGGGGGGCATTTTGTTGACGAACCTCACAGTTGAACCTAGCCTAAATAATATTCTTAACACTGCATAACAGAGAATACCTGTCTCTCGTTCTCTCTCCCTCCCTCTCCCTCTCTCTCCCTCTGTCTTTCTTCCTCTCCACATACACATACACTCCCCAATAAAGAAATAAATAACAGCCACCTTTATAGCACAACAGCAAAACTAATGTAGCTGGCAAAAAAACAAAGCCTTCTGCCACAGGCTCCGCCAGGCATGATGTACCCAGAGGGTGCATAATAGCCAGAATCCCAAACAATGCTGCTTTACAAGCCAAAGCAGGGGTGACCACAACCAGCACAAAGCAAAGGAAATGTACCGCACACATGACAGCACAGTTTTGAGCAGGAAAAAGCTGGGGAATGTACATAACACTTCTGCAGCCAATCTAGCAAGCAAAAATCAGAAAAAAAAGGGGAGCTTTTGGGATCCAAGGTAATCAAAATCTTTTGCGGGTAAAAAGGCAGGACTCCAAGCAGCCACAAGCTCTTTACAAAACTGCTGTGTCTGTCAGTCAGAAGATAAGATAAGCAGCATGGGGAAGACCACTGACCACACAACCACGCCAGCCACAACAAACATCTTCTCGTATGAGGGAAAGTGATTTACAGGCACTAAAATCTATCCAGCACTATCATCATGTACAAAGTCTGTGAGCAAATTGATTCCCAGGAGCACTAGGACTGGCTGTCACCCTAGGGGAAAACTGCAATGGATGTTTGTTTTGACCAATGCCCGCTGCTGTTTTTGCCTCTATAGAACTTTTTTGATACACTCCCTCCTCTTCTCTCCACTCTAAGAGTAAGCATTTATTGAGAACCCATTACATGTAAGATGCTGTGGTAGGAATAAAAGATGAATAAGCCTTGAGCATCGACCTCAGTGCACCCGCAGTTCTCAAACAGATAATGACAGTACAAAGTGAGATGTATCTAGGAGAATGGGACTAAAGCGGGAAGGAGGGAGCTTCATTCTGCCAATGGAATCAACCAAGCATCACAGAGGTAGAGGCATTTGAGATGGGCATGAAACGATCAATAAGTATTTACAGCTCAAAGAATGGAAAAAGCAATCCAGGCAGAAGTTTCATAATGGAAGGTATGTTCGGGGAATTGACAGTGTTCTTTGTGGGATTTGGTCAGGAGACTGGTAGGCTGCAAGGCAGGAAAAGCAGTTTGGGAGAAGATTCCCAAAGCCCTAAACATCCATAGGCACCCACTGACACAATCTGTCTTTCCATTCATTCACATCTAATGAGTGCCGAGCAAATGCCAGATGTGACATATAACCAGCAGTTGTGTCTGTGTAGGCTCTTTATGGTATCCCCACCCAGGTATTCACTACATCTTAACACTTTCAGCTCCAGAAAGTTCCTCCTCCTTCGACCCTGAACCCTCAGGGAATTACTCCCTATAGCATTAAAGTTAAAAAACCTACTCTTCCTAGTGGGTTTTTGCATTTTAGAAGAGGACTTGTACTGACCCCAATGGAAAAATTGAAGTGGGAAAAAATTTTGAGCAGAAGAATCCTTCTACCATTCTTAGCTTAGTCTTAGATGAAACTCCTCATTTCCTCTGCTTATCCTTACTTCTGAACTAGAAGAGCAGAGGCCCACCTGCTGATTGGCACTCCACCCCTGATCTTTGATTTATCTCCGTTATTAAAAGCCACATCCCTCCTCACAGGAGTTCAAGAGGATTCACCTTGCCCCTGCTACTCATTCACATGACAGATGAGGTTTGTATGTGGAGCACATATCCAAGTGCAGTCTATATATGGCCCAAAACACAAACAAAATCAACCTGTGATTTTGTATGATTACTGGGGTGCTACATGTATTTCTATTCATTAACTCTCCCACATAAGGAAGCATACTGAAATAAAAGCTATGGTGGGGTTATTACAGGGATAATCTTGAATCTATTCCAGTTTGCAAAAGAAGGAAATTGTTAGCAAATGTTGTTACTTCACGACGAGTATTACATCACATGGGACATACTCCTATGTAATCCTGCCACTTTAATGTGACACATTTCCAAGTTGGAGAGTCACTGGCAAAGGGTTCAATTGAAAAATGTAAACTGACATTTTTCAGTAGTACTTCGTATGTGAGTGATGCATATACAGTTTACAATAGTTTCCAGTTCACTCTTAGGTTACACATTACAAATGGTTTGATCTTACTCATTGTTTTACTACAGGTATATCACAGAGTCCTATTAAACTGAACCAATAACCTTTTATTCTCTTATGGAATTGTCTTTCAGTTAGAAATTTCCTGTGTTGGAGATTTCAGTATCAGCAGGTTTTTGCTTCACTTTAAAAAGGAAAAATACATTTCATTTTACTTGGCATAAAAGCTAAGATTTTTTGGAATGCTATAGTTTAAGTGATTGCTTTTTAAAAGACACATTAATATTTGTATAGGTACTACCTCCATTGAACACAACTGCAAAGGTAATCTCAGGTAAGTTCTCGTGTCCTGCACAAGTCAACCTACCATGAAGGAAACATTTCAAAATCTCCGTGGCTTGCAGCAGTGAACATTTATTTCCCACTCACATGTCAGCACCTGCAGAGCAGATGAGGCTATGCGACTCTGCTCAACTCTGCTCCATATTTCCTTTCATTTGAGGACCTCAGATAAAGGCATAGCCCTACATGGAAAGTGCTCACTCTCAAGGAGGAAGCTAATAACAAGAAGCAATCACATTGAAAGCATCTGCTCAAATACAGCATTTGCTGTATTAGCTTGCATTCCAGTAGCCAAAAAAAGTCATATGGACTAGCCCACCATGCATGCAGCAGGAAAATACACTCTGCCCATGGCAGGAAGGGAGAATAAATACTTGCAAACAATAATACAATCTATCACAAACCACATTCTCTGGATATTCACTTTCTTCCTTTCTCATTCAAACTTACTCACACACTTCCAGGAAATGCACACTGATACTCTCATCCACTTATGGCATCACTTGCAAAGTTAAACATCTCACGATAGTCTCTGAACCAGGTATAAATTAAAGCACATGCACGCATATAAAACAGTGGAAGACAGAACAACTATAATAAAACCCCATTCGTGAAAAGGAAGAAGAGGTGTTTAGCCATTACTTGTACACAGCAATTTTTAAATTCTGCAGGATAGTGTTATGAGGTCTGTCCTAGGGTAGGGAATGTTCCTAGAGTAGGCCACTTTCCTGTTCTCTGGGGGTGGTAGCTACTCAGTCCATCATTCTCTGTGTCTTGGCTTCACCCTCCAGGACATTTTTTTTTCTCGTTATCCTTGTTGGATGCAACTGAGGAGGGCAATGGAGACTGTGCCACCCCAGGGGAGTGAGCAGCTTTTTCAGCCTGCTTCTTACCCAAGAAAGCTGGGGCAAAAATAGTCTCAAGGAATTACAGCCTCTTTGAATTGAGGATGACAGTGCTTTTGGCAATACAAGTCTTTTCAAAGATTTTGTTCGCTACTTATCTATTTGATTCCATTTCTGTGTGCCAGTAGCTACCCTCACAATTATTTTGTGAGCATATTTTTTTCCACAGACCCGATTAAAGATACCATGAGCTTACCCAGGTACAACAGAATTGTGCCTTTAGGATTTGTGGCCACACCCATAATTTCATTGGAGCCTGTGTTTTAATCAATGGTTTTGACTCAAAGCATTTCTCAATTTTATCTTTTGCCAGGTTTTCAGTTCTGAAATTCCAGGATTTGGGACTCTTCATTTTTCATTTTATCTCTTCCTGCAATTAGGCCACTATTTCTGTATCCATTTCTTCTTAACAATATCTTACCAAATGCAGCTAATAACAGCCAACTCACACTAGTAATACTCCATTTAAATACCTTTCCAGCCAAAGGCACAAGTTCATTAGGTACACTATCACCTCCAAAGTTATTGCCACTGCGTTAAATCCATATTTCATTGATCACCACTTTTTCAGTTTTCTTTAATAGTTTTCTCACCACCTACAGCTTTATCCTGAAGCAGTTGCTACATATTTTTTATTTTCATCCAACAGTTCCCCACTCCCTGTATCAATTTCTGTATTAGTCAGCTTGTTGCACAAAAAGCAACCCCAAAACTCCTGTGGCTTACAACAGCAAACATTTCTTGCCCAGGGAACATGTCAGCAAGTGCCACTTGGCTGTGAATAGTTTGTCTCTGTTCCACATATTTTCACATTCAGGGACACAGGCTGAAGGGGAAGCAACTATGCATAACATATGCACTCTCCTGGCAGAAAGGAAGAGCAAGAGGCATTAAATCATATTTAAGGCCTTTGCTTGAAAGTGGCATAGTTACTTCTCACATTCCATTGACCAAGCTCAGCTTGATGGAGAGGGTGAGTATTTTCCTCCCACCAGGAAGAAAGTCGAGTAAATATTTTCAAATAATAGTACAATCTACTACGTGCCCAGCTGAAAAACCAGAGTAATAAAGCCTCAGGGTTGGAGATATGCTACCCTGATCCCAGAAAATTAGTGCAATAACCAGTATTTTATAAAATCAATTATTTTTTTCTCGAAAAAAATATTTAAAAACTGATGTACTAGTTGGCTTTGTGATGTGAAACATCACACAAAGATATAGTACCAAGGTGATTCGTGTGAATAGTCACTTCTATAAAAGTAAAAACGTAAGAGAAGAAGCATAAAGTTTCTTAATTTTTTACTTTGCTTTATGAGAATAAAGAATCTATGATAGCAAAGGACATTTTATGAATAGTTGTACAGACATTCTGGATGTGCTGAGTCCCTCTAGCTTACATCTGATGCTGTCAGGACTTTGCATCACAATCAGCAGGAGCACTAGGAGAAAAGAAACTGTCCCAAGTTGTGGGGTGTTTCTGATTATTTCTAAACCATTCACATATGTTAGCAAATGCAGTGTCTCCTTTTGAATGGGAGCCCTGGTGGGCATCAGAAAGATAACAGAGTGAACAGCGCCCTCCAGTGGTATGTCAACATTTTTGCCTTGTGAATAGAACAGACCGGAGAACTCTGGCCAGTCTGGGGATCCCAACCCTTGACCTTGGTGTTACAAGGCTGCACTCTAACCAACTCAGCTAACCAGCCAGCTCCAGACAATTCCATTTTCCTCATTTTGATTCTTAATCAGGAGAGAGTTGAATCTCACATATGTATTCCATAACATTCTTAGACTCCTTTTTCTTATGTCTGAATCTTGTTTATTTGATATGGAAAATTATCAAGCAATTCAATTCTCACATAAAAATAATAGATGTTTTTTAGTCTGTTACTCTCTTATCCTAAACTGTCACAAACATGTATATTCAATTTTATTTTTAAGAAGAAATAAAATTTTTATTCTGGAGATAGAGCCTGAATAATTTGCAATTTAGGTTTTGTATGTATTGATTACAGGTCAGTGCAATCACCAAGAAAAAATAGCCAACTAGTTTCTAACTCTTGATATTTCCAAAATGATTACACATTGTATTAATCAAGGTCACAGTCACCTCATTTTACTGGTGTCAATGAAAACCTGATGCTATGTGTTAACTAAGAATCACCATAGCAATGAAAATGGATATCTTAAATGCTGGTCCTGCTGCTGCCACCATGGCTAGTTATGTGTGAGTTCCAAGTGCCCTCTGTTGGACAAAATGTAGTTGGTGAACAAGCTGCGTCCAGTCTGTTCTGAATCAGCCCTGTCAGCTGGAGTCCCTACTCAAGCTAAAATTCCATTAAGATGTGGGAGCTCAACCCATGCAGAGACTAGGATCGGGCCTTATATTAAAATCTTGGAAGGAAAAATTCAATTAAGCTTTACTGTTTGTGTATGAATAGTTTTCAAATACCATGCTTTTCTTTATTACTCAAATCTCATTTCAAATATGATCGCCTCTGTGAGAAATTTAAAACTATTAGAAAATAAGCCATGAATGCTGTTTTAAAACCTGACTTTTCTTCTTTTCAGCACTTAGAAATGTATTTCTCTTTTTCACTTAACAGGCTTAGAATCCAACTCACATAGGTTTTGCACCCTCTGGGGAGACATAGTAGGTCTGCTAAACTACTGTCTAAGCTCCCAGAAAGGAAATGCTTCCACTGTGTAGTTGAAAGTGGCAACATTTGCAATACCAGCTCAAATTTTAGGACTGAGTATAGCAATACAGTCTTGGAGAGAAAAGCAGGGAGGGCTATATTTTGGCATACAGGACTTTAAAAAATGCTCTGGTATTGGCAGGAGCTGTTATTAATCCTCTTGATCAGACTTCCTTCTGTGTGCCTGAGATCGTGCCCTTACTAATCCTAGTCCATTTTGCCTCTTTTTTACCTCCTTTTTCTATAATCTCTCTAAGATATTAAAGCCAAATTCATTTCCTGGAGTTCTGGAAAAATCAGTCTTTTTTAAAAAACTAAAGAAGAAACATAATCTATATTCCCTGAACTCAGAAGCAAAATACCTTTTGTCTACAAATGCCTTCCTCTTAAGAATTACAAGTTTTACCGAAACATGAGATCATGCACTAGCTCCTAGTGAGCCAAAAGTAATATATCTGCAGAAACAAATTAAAATAAACTGCTTCCATCAAGGATTTAACTATTTTGTGTAGCTTCTAAAATATAAACAAAATAATCCAAAATATGACTATTATTCTAAGTGTTGCTTTTCTACAACAAAAGTCTTAAGGGCTGAATTTTGTTCCCCCGAAATTCATATGTTGATGTCCTAGCTCCCAGTACTTCGAAATGTGACTGCATCTGTAAAGAGGTCATTAAGTTAAAATGAGGTCATGAGTGTGGACCCTTATTCAATATGACTTGTGTACTTACAAGAGGAGGAGATTAGGACACAGGCACACACAGAGGGAAGACCATGAGAAGATACAAGGAGAAGACGCCATCTACAAGTCAAGGAGAGAGTCTCAGAAGAAACAACCCTGCTGATACTTTGACCTCAGACATCTAGTTTCCAAAATTGTGGGAAAATAACTTTCTGTTTAAACCACCCAGTCGCTGGTACTACGTATGGCAGCCCCAGCAAACTAATACAAAAAGTGAGGTTGACATTACTTCCATGGCTCCCTGATGTCAGGATAGGTATGTCAGTGGCCTTTCCCTCAAACTTTTTGCCTCATGATTAATAGCCAGCTAATGCAGCTCTAGGCAACAAGTCTACATTCAAGAGAGAAAACAACAAAAAAATGATGTGACTTTATTAATTTTTTATATGAACACTTTCTATTACAGTGTCTGAAAACTCAAAGAGGCCCAAACTCACATATATTAGCTCAAGAATTAGAAAATCCAGTACTACCAACTTTAGGCATGGCTGGACTTACAGATCAAATAACTTTATCCAGATTGAGATTCTGCCTCTTGATTTTTTTCTCTCATTGTATTGCCTTTACTTTCCTGCACTTTGTGATTGTCCCTAGAAATTCCAGGATTTTTCCTCATGGCTACAATATGGCTGCTATAGCTCCAGCCCCACATTCTTTCAAGATCTAATCTATCAAGAAAGAGTTCCTATATCCCGGAATCTCTGGGTAAGAACACACATGTGCTTCCTCCTTTGGCACATCCTCCGAGCATAATTATGTAAAATACTTCTGTATTAAGCACGTACTTTGTGCCAGGCATGGTGTGTTATCTCCTTAAATCATCACACAACCTAATACAACAAGAACAATTATTCCACCTCAAAAATATTTAAATATTTTTAAACTATTTTTAAAATAGCTAATTTTAAGTAGGTCAAAGAACTTGGCACACATCACTGAAATAGAAAATAAATAAAGAATTTAATACATTTCTGTCTGACTCTAGAATCTTCATACTCTTAACCATGCTCTTAATCCACTTGATTCCATATTGTTTTTCACAAAGCATCAACACTTCTAGGCTCTATCCCCATTTTAAGAACCTCCCTGCAATCTCTTCTGCCTACAGTCCACCAATTCCCAGTTACTAGAACCATCTATTCTTCAACTCATGAAAGGTTAATTCTTAACAAACAAATGCCCCTGCTGTAACTTAGGAAAGAAAGGCTTTCCCTTATCCTGGTAATGAGAATAATTTGCATTCTATGTAGCCGCTCAAGCCCTACCTGCTTACAAGCTTATCCACTTTCTTTAAATGTCTCTGATGTTTTTATTATGCAGCTTTACTCTCTTTGAGGCATATTTAGGAGTCAGTCCTTGAAATATGCCAGCATGCAAAACACTTGAAAATAAATAGACAGCAATTATGCCAATAGATAAAGATCAAAATGAGGACCCCTTTTACATTGCCTTCTTTTCACCAAATTTCTGTTTTCTGTGAAGAGGTCAGATGAAGTAGATAGTACTTCTTGGCTTAAATCAGAAACATGCTGGCATTATCAGCACCAAGTAGAGTACTGTACCAAGTGCAATTACAAAGAAAGCAGAAAGATATGGACCCTGTCTCTTTAGAGATCACAAATCAAGAAAAAACACAATCATGTTTGACAGGTACTTCCCTCAAGGTCACATCAGCTGGGCGGTACAATTTGGAAATAAGATGATGTTAAAATATAATTTACCCTCATCTGAAGATTTGAGGGAGTTCTAGTCTCCATCTGCACCCCAATTTCCCTCTCAAGAAGTGCTCTTCCTCCAAGGTCCTTAATAATTTTGTCGTCCCAATGATATATGCCCCCCGTTATATCATAACATTCATTTATGTAAGTGTATTCCCACTAGATTGAGTGCTGCATGAAAACAGTGGCTACATTTTATTCATTGTTATATGAGGCTGGCCTGTGGCTTAAAAGCACCCACCATGTATGGGGTCTGTGTTAGTCAGGATAGGCTAGGCTTTCCTGGAGCAACAACAAACCTCATAGGCTAAGGACAAAAATAGCTTCTTTATCACTCACATTACATGCCCCTTGTGGGCCAGAAAGAGGTTCTGCTCCACACAGTCACTCAAGAGCCCTGACTGCCTGAGGCTCCAGCATTTATAGCTGTACCATCTGGAATATGCAGACTCCTTATTGCTGCAGCAGGAAAACAGAAAGACACGTGGGTTTATCTATGCCTCAGGCTGGAAGTGAGACATGCCACTTCCATGCAGTACTACTCTTTGACCCAAGCTCCACACCCCAAGGGGCTCTGAATTTGGAGCACCCTGCCAGTTCCTGTGATTTGGCTAGGGCTGATAATGCAGTCCAAGAGGGCACCCGAGCCCAGAACAAGATCTAACTGGGCTCCAGCCCTCATTTCCCCACTTTGAGACACTCTCTGGCACTCTATCCCATGCATGGAGTCAACCAGATGCCCCAAGGAGCCCTGGGACTTGCACCTATTAGATTGTTTTGGCACCACATGTCTGGCTTTGGTTCCAGGAGTGCAGCCTGGTGAAGGAGATAGCTCCCAATAGCCAGCATGTTATTTCTTTTATGGAACCACGTGAGACTGACTGCCAGAATGGTGACAACATGCTCATTCATATTGAGTGATTCTCACTCATGCTGTACACAAGACAAGTTCTGTGTTCTAAGCTACCGTGTGTCCCCCACCATCCCTTAGGCTTAAACCCTGTGTGGGCCCTGTGTCACCCCTCACCTGTCTGTGTTCAATTCACAACACCTCCACGCTACAGTGCCTGGAGTGGCAGAAAACATCCTTTACTCTGTGTGCCTCCCACTGCTGATGTGCAGTGCAGCAACGCTGTCCCTTTTGAAGGCTCCACAGCACATGGCAGAGAACGTCTTGGGGAAGGTGGGGATTGCCTGTCCCCTTCAAAAGATCATTGCTGCTCAATATCAGCAGGCTCTTCCAGGTGTTGTCTTCTCTTGCCTCCAATTGTTGTAGTAACATCATCTTCTTCCAGGTCTGTCTCAAGCTGTGTCAGACGAGGGACCAGACATTCCATGTGTGAAAGAGACTGTTCATCTCACTCTGTCCACAGGCGCTTCACCTGTCTTCCCTGCTACTTCCCTTCCTTCAGTGCATGGAATTCAGGAATGCAGTCAACACTGAAAGAGGTAACATTCTAGGAATACAGGGACTGTAACCTTAGGAACTTAAAAGAAATATGGTTGGATGATGTGTTGTAACTCATTTACACTATAAAATCCTAAACAGTACATTTAACATGACAAAAAATGAATTGGCGTTCACATTCTCCTTCATATACTAGTTAAGACTTGCATTTGTGGTCATCAACAAAAAGACACAGTAACAACTTTTGTAAGAATCAGTAGAAGCTAGAATTCAGGGGTGGCAGGATGGGTAATGCAGTGTCAGGAACAATGATGTGACCAGCAGTAAACACATGGAATTAAAAAACTGCAGAGGCAAGAAGATCTGTATTGTTTCAATACAAGCATCTTCCAAAGGGCTAAGGCACCCTTAGTAATAACAACATTATTACCTTTTTCTCCCAGGGGGAAATACAAAATTAGCTAGAAATGGCACACTCAATAATAAAGAAGGCAAAAGATAGTTTCTGAACCTGAACTCAAAAAGATTGTGCCAGGACAGTGCAAAAAAAAAAAAAAAAAATCTTTACTTGCACTGATTGGTAATTAATTAAATACTTGAGTACCTCTTCTCTAACCATTATTCTAAATCTTCACTGATAAATAACTATAACTTACATGAGCCCACAAATTTTGTAGCACATTTTTGAATCAATGTTTATATAGGGAGGGGCCTAGCAAAAGAGACTCAGGGCCCCCCACACCCTGGCATGGCCCTGCTTCCATTCACATGAGCCAGAACTAATCTCATGGCCTTACCCAACTTCAACGTGGCTGAAAAGCATACTCTTCTGAGCACGCAGAACAAGAGGAGAACCAGATATTGGTGGACACTGGTAATGTTCACCACCTGCAAGGATGGAACTGGGTCTGTAGGTTCTGACAGTACCCACATTTTACCAACTATAAGTTGCTCTCTGGGTTGCAATTCCCTTCTCTTACTCCACTCTATCTCCAAAAGTTTGTCAAAAGTTAAAGCCTTGACTTAGCTTTGCTATAGGGAATTAAGTATTCTCTTTCTCTCTCTCTCTCTCTCTCTCTCTCTCTCTCTCTCTCTCTCTCTCTCTCTCTCTCTCCCTGCTCCCTCCCTTTCTCCTATATCACACTCTATTATAGTGCCAACAGCATAAATATGATATAAGGCTGAGACCCCAAGACTGCAGGAAGCAATCAGCAGAAACACAGCCTATAGCCTTGGACAGAGTGGAGATCAGGCTTTCAAAACCAGGCAACCAAGAAGACAAAGGAGTGGTAGAATTGATAGAGAAACTTTAGAGAATTTCCTACAGACACTAGAGGGGAGAAGAGAACTTCTTGATGCTCTAGAAACACAGAGGAACATGCCTCAATGGCACTGATGGCTTGGAGAAATTCAAGCAACCACAATAATTGTAAGGGAAAGTGAACCCTTGAGTGGAGAAGGGAAGGGTGGGGGGCAGTGGGCAGAAGGCATGAGACCAAAGGAACTTGTGTGCAGATGCAAAGCTGCTAGAACAATACCGCACCTTAAGGACTGGGTTCAAGCATGAAATGAAAATAGAAGCTTGGATATTCAAGAAGAAGAGATTCCAGTGTGTGAAAGTGAAATGTATGCAATGAATTAAAGAGAAAAGGGCACATGAAATAGATAGGTGGCAGTGCCTGCAGCTTGACAATGTGCTCTTTAGCTCCTACTTCAAGTCCTATGACCAGCTAGAATGCAAGTATCCTTCTGGTACACAAAATTGACGGGGGAAAAAAACCGTGCTTCACAAAATCAATGTGTGCAATACATTTTCAAAAGTTTCATGCCAGGTATAGTGTCCAACAGAAGACACTCTTGAGACCAGTGCAGCACAGAAACCAGAGGATGAGAGGAGGAGGAGGTCATTGAAGGTAGCAGGGCAAGTGTTTATTCATTTACTGAACAAATACATATTAAGCATCTACTCTGCAGGCAGTATGCTAGGTAGGGAACACATGGAAAAAATAATACATCGTCTTTCTTTCAAGAAGTTTACCCTCTGGAGTAGGGAGTTTGGGCAAGAGACAGCCATGTAAACTATAATTACAATATAATTTAACAAGTACTGTGAGGTCACACAAGAGGGAAACTTAGTACAGTCTTTCTTAGGAGTTCAGAAAGCAGTCCCCAGAGGAAGTGATGACTGGGCTGAGACAGGAAAGAAGTGTAAGGTTAACTAGTTAAAGGTGGAGAACTTGGTTCAAACAGAGGGGAAACTGTGTGTTTCGTATGTGTGTGTGTATGTAATTTATTTAATTTTTTTGTTTACTTTTATAGCAGTTTATTTTTACAGAGAAATTGAGAAGAAAGTATAGATAATTCCCATATCCCCTACCTAGTTTCTTCTATTATTGACATGTTACATGAGTGTGGTACATTTGTTACGATTTTAAATTAATATTGATGTATTACTAAATTAATTTTATATTGTGGTTCCCTCTTTGTATTGTACAGTTCTGCAGGTTTTGCCTAATGCATAATGTTATGTATTAACCATTACACTGTCATACAGAATAGTTTGCCGCCCTAAGAATCTTCTGTGCTCCACCTATTCATTCCATCTGCTCTCCCTCCCTCCCTAATCCCCTGAAACCCTGGCAACCACTGATCTTTTTTCATTACCTCAAACATTTATCATTTCGTTGTGTTGGAAACATTTAAAATCCTCTCTTCTAGCTAATTGAAGCTATACTATAATTTGTTAATTATAGTCACCCTACAGTGCTGTAGAACACTAAATAATATTCCTCCTATCTATCTACACTTTTATATCCATTAACCAACCTCTCACTATCCCCGCTCCCCTACCTTTTCCAGCCTCTGGTAGCCACCATTCTATTCTCTATCTGATCAAGTCTCTTAGCCTCCACATGAGTGTTTTTAAGGCAGGTTAAGTGGGAAACTGGTTGAGATTGGGCAGAGGTTGTTTTGTTTTGTTTTGTTTTAATAGCTTTGGATTGACAGATACAGTGAAGCAAAGGTCCTGAAGCAAATCTTGATGAATAAACTGTTAGTCCTGATAAGCTGGCTCATTGGCTTACAGTCCTTTCTTCCATGAGCAGGCATTTCTTGAAAGCAACATCTAAGTTGTTTTTCCTGGCCCCTGCACTGTTTAACATAAGGACAAGGAAGAATGTCTACTTTAGTACTGTTCAACATAAGAAAAAGGAATATTGTTGGTTTCGGTTCTTAGTAGCCACATTATTTCTTTTGACCGTGGTCCCATTTAACCAGTAAAATCCAGGGTAATCAATTGGGAGAATGAACAGTTATGCAAGTTATGTGACATCCGTCCTGTCATCATTAGCTACCATGAATAATTAAAAATTAAATACAGATAAAGTTTAAGAAGGAGGATAAAGAAACGGGTGGCACAAAACGACTATCTTTTTAGTAAAGTTCAATATATTACAAATACTCAGCTGGACATAAGATTATGATGAGCATCAAATGAGAAAAGACAGGTGGATACTATCACTAATCTTCAGTGAAATTTCTAAAGTATGGAAATAATCACAACATTCCACTTTTTATAAACACATCGTGTCTCTTCATCCACACTCCCTAAAATATAACACAGGATCCTTCCTGGTCTGGCCTCTGCCTCATCACCTGCAATACTCCACTCTCAGAGAACATCAATCTGCATAAAGTCCCCCCCAAAAAAGGTTGCTTTTTGGGAACTTTGATCACTAACATGCTGTTCTTTCTGCCTGCAGTACCTCAACTTTCTTCCGCCTTCCCCCACCTACCTGGAAAATTTCCATTTATCTTTCAATAGTCATATATTTAAGAAAACTTCCATGATGCTCCCCAATTATGTCAAGTTACATGCTGCTCCTCCTTGTTCCTGTAGCACCCCAGGGATACCTATCTCCCTTAGTGGAGCTACCACTTCGTTAGAGTTGCTATCAAACTTGCTTCTCTCCCCCTCTAATCTGAGAGTTGCCTAAAGCTAAGGACTATGCTTTGTTCATCCTGATATTCCCCAGTGCTTTACAACATGACTGATACTTATTTTTTACTAAACTACTTTTATCGAACATAGTTGAAAAGTTTAAACCTCCTACATAAAAGGATATTGGCTACAATGGGTTTAAGTGAGTTTTTATATTGTAGTAAACATATTTTATACATGTGTTTTATACTTAGAAAATTTTTCAGAATTATTTCTGAAAAAGGTTTTATGGAACTTTCTGAATTATCATAAACCAAATGGAAAAATATTGACTCCTGAGAAAACTAAGTTTACTCCTTATGCATATCATAGGTTAGCCTGTGGGGCTCCTTGTCAACCCAGAACAGTCAATTCTAATTAGTGTAAATTCAGTTATCTAGCTACCCAAGCAAGGGAAATGACAATATTCAATTTGGAGGATAAATCTCTCAAGCTGCAGGAAATGTTATCAATGCTAAACAATCAATATGCTGATAGTAAAAATAAAGACCACATAATGGGAACCACAACCCAGACCTCAAGTAAAGGACAATCACTTGATAGGATTGCCCAGAGAGTCATCATAAAACAGCTTATGTAAATCTCTTAATGGTATTTTAGAAAATTCAACCAACTAGATATAGCTAAACAACCACTTTCAATTCTACTAATTACATATGAAATGTTTTTAAAATGGTAACAAACATGCACCTATAATTATAAAACAATGAACATTTTAATGTGTAAGGTCTAGTGGGGATGAGCACTTTATAGGTGAAGACAGTAATCAGCCCAGGCCCTTCCTGGCTCCACTCAGCTCTGTGCACTCATGCCCTTCATCTGTAGGCTCAGTTTTTTCTGGTTCATTAACAAGACATGAGCACAGAAGAAAGTGTTTCAGATATCTGTGCCTCCCTTAACATCTGGTATCTGGAAGGAGTGTGAGGTGGGTGAGTTGCACTCCCTGCTCACTGGCTACATGCCCAGTCTGTTGCCTGGTCTTCTATTCCAGATCCTGAGCAGCAGTGCAGTTTTCTGCTGAAACAAGAGCCCTTCCTGGAATCCCAGCCCACTTGTGGGAGTCCTTAAAATACACAGGCCTTGAGAATACCCTATCTCCAAGATGTGGAACCTGCCCAGTGTTATCCCAGAGACTGACTACAAACTGAAGGTTTACCTAAAACTTCACTTTATGAAACACCATTGGATTTTGTCTTAGTCGACTTGGGCTGTCACAGCAACATACAATAGATTGGGTGGCTTAAACAACAAAAATATTTTTCTCAGAATTCTGGAAGCCAAGAAGTTCAAGATCAGATAGAGGTAGTGGCTGATTCAGTTTCTGGTGAGGGCTGTCTCCCTGGCTTGGTGATGGCCACCTTCTTACTATGTCCTCACAAGGAAGAGAGAATAGGAGGCTTTCTGTCATCTCTTCTTATAAGGACACTAACCCCATCAGGGACCCATCCTTATGACCTCATTTAACCTTAATCATCTCCTTATAGGCCCTATCTTCAAATAGCCACATTGGGTTATAGCTTCATAACTCAATAGTCACACATGAATTTGGGGAAAAGGGGGACACATTCAGTCCATAGCAGATACATACACTAACCTAAATCAAGTTCTTCATGTACATTCAAGAACAACAATAATAATAGCAACAACATCTACTATCTTTTAAACACTTTCATCAAATTATTTCTAATTTTTAGGATACTTCTAGAGATGATATTTTTGTCTTCTTTGCAGCAGAGAAAATTGAAGGCTTAACATGAAAAACTTCCTACCCAAGGCCACACAGCTACAAATGACAGAGATGGAACTCGAATCCATGTCTGTAGGAATTCAAAGCCAAAGCGAGACCTTTCCACCATGCCCTCTTACACTCAAACTGTATCAGCCCTCAGTCCCAGCCTCTTTTCCTTCCTCACCTGCCTGCACTGTGAGATTATAGTTTGCCTCACAGATACACATGAGTTTTGACACTTAAGGAGCTGACAGTGAGTCAGTCAAAACATATTTATTTAACAGCTATGCTGGGTGGGGCACTAGATTACTACTTACATATCTACATAGGCCTGAAAAGATGAACATAACAGCAACAGGTTCTGATGATGCTTTGGTTTACTCTAATCACATTTTGCAGTGCTCTGCCTCTTCCTCTTATTTAAAATCCCACATTGTCTTTGTGATGCACCTGCTTTTAAACTGTCATTGCATCTGTCTTTATCTTTGTCTTTCCCAACACAACATTCATTCATTCATTCTTTAACTCAACGAATATTTATTGAGCCACTACTATGCATCAGGAGCTGTTCTAGGCAGATGGGATACATCAGAGAAGAAAACAGACAAAATCCCTGCCCATATGGAGGTTATATCCTAGCATGGGAAAACAAAAAATAACTAATGGACATAAGAAATAAGAAAAATATATAATGTGTAGAAATTATGATAAGGACTATGGAAAAAGAAAATGTAGAGCAAGGTAAAGGAGATCAGGAGTGTGAGAGGAGGGGTCAGAGTAAATCTCTTTGAGAAGGTGACATTTGAACAAAGGTATAAGGAGATGTCACACACCTGGGGGAATAACATTCCAGACACAAGACATGAAAATATGCAAAGACCTTGAGGTAAAATCAGGCCTAGCACCACTGAGAAACAGCAAGGAACATAGCATTGCAGGAGACAAGCAAGCAGGAAACACGGCTGAGAGTGCATGCGGGCACTGGAATATGAAGGGCTTGCAGGCCACTGCAGGGCTTTCATTTTTACACTGAGTAAAATGGCCAGGTATAGCAGGACTCTGAGCAGAGGAGTGACAAAGACCAGACTCATGTTTTTAAAGGATCATACAAAGCTGCTGGAGAGAGGACTGCAGGGGAGTAAGCACACAGGCCATTGAGGAGGCTGTTGTGATCATCCAGCTGAGAAGAGTTTGATGGCTTGCAGCAAAGGGAGGGTTAGTGGTGATGGGGAGAGAGGGTTAGGTTCTGGATATATAGAGAAAGTAAGAGAAGCCTCATCCGCTGACCCAGCTCTACCTCGGTGCTTGAGCCGAGGGACGAGAAGTGCATCTGCAGGCTTAGCCCTCAGTGCAGGAGGCAGGGGTGCTTAAAATAACACCTAACATGTGGTAAGTGCTTATTACCTGCCAGTCACACTAAGAGGTCATCTTGTAAGATAGGAAACTAAATCACAGAAACATTAAATGACTTCAGTTAGTAAGCAGAAGGGCTGGGATTTGAAGCTAGACAGTCTGGCACTGGAACCCTTGCACATAACCGCTCTGCATACAGCTCTCCTGGTTAATGCACACTTAGTAGACTCATGATCTGGTGACTGAGGGAAAAATTGCCGGAGCTGATGCACAAAGGGTGATCCAGGCTAACCCCTAAAGTGCAGCAGTCCCTAACTCACCAGTGAGGCAGAAACACTACAATAAAGCAGTGACAACCAATGAGCTTAATTCTGAAATGAATGAATCTCTGGGCACAGGGTGATTCTGTACCGTTTTCCACACTTCCCCACGTTCTTTAACAGTATATGGCACATGATTTAACACTTTCTCAATGACTGGAGACAATATTATGAACATTCACTAGGGCTCTGGGATCCAAGAAGCAGAGCTGCTTCTGCCATTTAGCTTTGAGAGAGGTCTTGGTACGATTCTTTTTTTAAGGGTATATTGAAGGTTTAAATGAGAAAAAGAGATTAAGTAGCTGGCAGAACATAAGGAGTGTTTTTGCAGCTAAGTCTTGGGAGAGATAGAATTGATTCGAAGTGCAGCTGGGCAGTTGGGACTGCATTTCTGCCTCTGAGGAGGGCCTGACTATGAACGAGAAAGGGCTGACAGAGGTAATGCAATCTTGTGACCGGCATTTTCCTGGGGCAAGCCAAAGCCATACGTGAGGTTAAAAAAATATAAGTAAGGTCCCTTCCTATTTATAGAATATGCTTCTAGTTAGTTATACTTAGAAGTTCCCAAGCTTTCCTATCATAAACATCCAAAGTACACCATGCCTGCAAACTGATGGCTGATGGAAAGAGAAAGTACAAGATGCAGGCGATATTCTCGTGATGGTCTCGTTGGAGGGAGGGCGGGAAGACTCATGTCTTGGTGAGAAAGGAGCTGGAGTGAAGTCCACACAGGCAGTAGTATTACCTATGTTTGGGGTTTGACAGCCTGAGAGACCAGGAAAACATTGGAATTTGAACTGGAGGGGTTCAACTCCCTATTAAAATAGTTCCAAGTCTTCCATGACCCTCTTATTTTGGATTTGAAATCATATTTTTAATTGGCACTTTTTTAAAAAATTCCATCATGGTACATTTCACTGCTGTGAGGCAGAATTCTGAGATGTCTTCCAAGATTCCTGCCCCCTAGAGCATACAAATCTTCTCACAGTTATTTAATCAAACACTAATCTAGGTGTTGCTGTAAGGAATTATATGGATATAATTAAGATCCTAAATCAGTTATCATTAAGACAGGGAGAGTTCCCTCAGTGGGTCTGACATAATTAGGTGAGCCCTTCGAAGGGACTGGTCTCCAGAGATTCAAAGTATGAGAGGGTTCATCTGGAGAGAGATTGTCTGTTGCTCACTTTAAAGACGGAGGGGGCAAAGTTGCAAGAAATGTGGGTGGCAACTAGGAGATGTGAGCAGTCCCCTCTGATAGCTGGGAAACAAATGGGGACCTGTGTTCTAGAACCACAAGGAACTGAATACCTCCAACCTGAATGAGCTTGCAAGTGGAGATTCCCCAGAACCCCTAGAAGGTAACACAGCACAGCCAACACTGATTTCAGCCAATACTGATGATCCAGAGCAAAGAACTCAATCATGCCATGCACGACTTCAGATCCACAGAACTGTGAAGCTATTGGGTTTACAGCAATTTATTATGCAGTGATAGAAAACTAACACAATTGCTAAAAGCACATTTTGGAAAATAAATTGCTAGTAGAACTATATACTTAAATAAGATGATTAATTCTTCGAAAGAGTTCTTTCCTCACCCGGATACTTTCCCTCAAGTTTATCATACATCAAAAGTTTATATTTTGTATTTGGGGATTTCTTAAAACAACCTATGTTTTTCTTACTTATGTTGCTACTACATGGTAATCTCCAGAGCTAATTTTCACTACAAAGTTTAGTCAAAATCAACTAGTGAAGAAAACAATTCCAAAAAATGATTTTAGTAAATATGTTATAGTTCAATTAATACTCACACAAAACCATTTGTGAGTAAATTAGTTTACCTTTCAATAGTTTATCTCTAATTGATTCATTTTATTTAAACTGTTGCTCCAGTTTTCTTCCTTCCTAATGAAGGCAGTTCATGCCATTTAAACTTTTAAAAATAATTTTTGTTACATTACCAACAATTTTTATATTTCTACACATAGTACATTCATACAATTACCAGAAATAAAATATTTTAGAAAGGCTCTTCAAAACTCAAAGGAAAAGGACTATATAAAAATACATCATCATGGCTTATGAAGGTAAAAGAAATAATAATGTCTAATTAGAGAATTTCAGTCAGAATCAAGGACTTTTTAAAATTATAAATAAACATTTCAATTCTGAAATATTGGCTCTCACTGCATACATAACTAAAATAATGTGAGCATACTGAAAGTATTATTTAATAATGCAAACCTTTAATTAAAGTTTTTACTGACAGGATTGTTAAATGGTGAAAGGAAAAAAGATGTTTTCCTTTCATGTTTGATAAAAAAATATAAGTGCATTTGCTAAATGAAATTTATACATCTCGCCCTCCTATCTATTGTTTTAAAGGCACAGATGAAAACAAAAGTATTAAACTCAGGCCTAGAGCTATGGGAAGAGGCCTGACTCCTGTTACAAAGAGATAAAAAACTTCAAAGACAGAGTCCAAATTCTGAGAACACAACTCAATATGATTACTGGCATTTGTTACAAGCTAATGAGGTTCCTCAAAATCTAACCCACCAGCAACATTGTAAAATTTTAAGGGATGTTGACTGCCAGAGAAAACCCAAACCTGGCCAAGAAGGTCCTGTGATTGCTCAGCTCTTAAAGCAATTCCCAGACTCCTGTAAACTTGCCAACAGACAGCATTCAGCTAAAGCAGTGAAGCCCTGATGTAATTAGGTAGGACTCTTGACTGCAAATGACATAATATTGCTCAAGCAATAAAGGAGTATTTTGAGGTCACTTATTTGAGAATTACAAAGGTAACAGTGGTTGGAGGCACAGCTACAAGACAGCTGTTATCACCATGTCTCTCACTCTCTCCCTCCAGCAGGCATGGGGGTCCCCAGCGCCCCAAGCCTAACAAACTACTAGCCTAACAGCTCCTGTTGTCAGAGAACATCTTCTCCAAAACCTCTGAAAAGGAGTTCTGAGGAGGAATCTGACACACTGGTTTAGGGTCAGGTGCCCATCCCAGTAGCTAGGACAAGAAAGGCAGGGAAGGTAGGGGCAGGGATGGTAGGCATAAGGTACGTAGTTATACCCAAAATGCATGGAATGTGTTTCCTTTACAGAGGTCAGGTTCTGTGATCAGAAGAAGACTGTATGCTGGGAGACAAAATAAACAGACGCCTGTATACCTCAGAAGGAGAATCTTTATCTCTGCCACTCTCAGGAATAGCCATTGGTAACCAGAGACCAGGACATACTCCAGCAAGCAGAACCTGAAAAAAAAAAACAAAAAACAATTTACCCAGGGGAGAAAATCAGCCCACTACCAGAGCAGGGAGGTCTTTGACGTAACTATCTAGCAAAGGTAATACAAGTACATTCTATACGAGAGTGACTTCACTGAATCCGTTCTCTTCTATAAAATAAGAATTTTTTTTATTGTAGTTAAAGGTAGATGAGGATAAATTACACAAAGTAATGTGTAAGGATATAAGGAACTGGATTTATTGGGAAAATATATAAATCAAGGATTAGAATTAAAGAGACATAGTCTGCATTCTCTTATCACCACAAAAAGAGGTCTGCAAATATCAGCTCAGTGTACTGCTGGACACACCATAGGTCCCTGTCCCCCAAGGGAGGGATCCTGCCTCTCTACTGTCTTAAAATGCAATCATGATAAGTTTGGTATATGGGGGATAAATAGAAAGGATTTAGACGCCGAATCTTCTGAGTATAAATGCCAAGACAGCTGGGAGTTATCTGAGAATGCCGGCTGCTATCACCTGATAACTCGTGGGTAGTGGGATGCTGCTGCTGCCATTGCTGAAAGGGTGTCCCTGTTACTGTGGGATAATGGAGTTTAGGCACAGCCCCTCCTTTGGGGGTTGGGGGATACTCTGTATCTAAGTTGCTGAGTAATTAACCATTTCCCCTCCAACATTAAATTTGTCATCTAGCCTTAGGTTGCAGAATCAAGAAGAGCCTCATTCAAACCTGACCAGATAAAACAAATATCACCCAGAGATTTTGAACTTGGAACAGAATAGAGAAACTGGATGTTGCTTTGGGTTATCTCCCTTTGGATAGGGTATCAGGGTGGGCTTTTGCAGTTGTTCTTGGTATTGAATATGGGATAATCTGGAATGTGATCTGGGACATTCATGGAACTGTGAGAGTGAAATGAAGGTTTGTTGTTGATGACCTAAAAGAAGAAACTGAAGCAAAAGTATAAAACCAAGAGTCTTATTTGGGAATAGGACATTGCAATGGGTATACATGTGACATAGTAAACTATGTGCGTATTCAGGGAGGTAAAGGAAGACAATGGCCTTTAAAGGCAAAAGAGAAAAGTAGACGTAAATTGTTTTGAAACAAAGAGAGCATTGGTTACAGGGGCTTATCAAAGAAGTTGACACTAGTTCAGTAGTGGATAATCACAGTTATCAGGTGAGTGTTCTTGGGCATCTAGCTAGCTGTCCTTGTGACTCGTGTAGCAAGATGCAATTTGAAACATCCTTGGCAGAAGTTTTTGTTACAGACACATGTGAGTAACACTCTTTGTAATTGTTCTTATCATAGGCGTGTATGCATGAGGGTTCTCCCTTCTCAGGCTCCAACTTTCTTTAATTTTTTTGTTAGAGTTTGACGCACATGACATCATTTTGATTCTGACACCTTTTACCCTGTGGCAGGGTCAGGATCCGTGGTATGCCCAGGCATGGCAAGGTGTGGGCAGTGGCAGCTATTATTTTTGGCTGTCTCACAGGATTCCAGTGGGGATTTTTTCCCCACCCTTCTCCTCCTAGTAAGGAGGCCTGGCTATTCCTGTTCCTTCTTTCTGTGGAGACACTGACTGAGTGATTCAGAGCCTGATGTGCAACTTGGGCAGCTCCAAACAGGATCATCCCCTGGAATTAACTGTAAAATGTATCTTGTCACATCCCTGCTCAGAACTTTACAGCAATTTCCCTTTAGAATTAAATCCAAACTCCCTACCCTGGCCTGTGACCTAGCCCCTGCTTCCAATTCCTCACCACTGGCCACCTAGCACCTTGAGGACACATGCCGGCCGTGCTGTTTTTCTCTCAGTTCCTGTAACACTCCAAGCTCTTTACTCTTGCAAGGCTGTTTTCTTTGCCTCAAATTCTCTTCCTTTGGACTCTTCACATGCTGATTTTTCTCTGGACCATTTTTAAAAATTGTAATTTCAAATGTAGAGGAAAGTTAGGAGAATGGTAAAATGAATTCCTATATATTCATCAATTGCCACATTTTACCCCATTTGCTTTTAATTCTCTCTTTTTTTTTAATATGTATATGCCTTTTTTTCTGAACTATTTCAGCTTAAGTTGGAGACATTATGCCCTTTAGTCCTGTATATTTCTGTCTTCACTAAGAACAAAGACATTCTCTTTCAAAACTAGAATGTAATTGTCAAAAATCAAGAAATTTAACATTAATATAACACTACTATCTAATCCACTTTCCATATTCATATTTCATCAATTGTCTCAATAATGGCCTTTATAGCAATTAGTTTTCTAGTCCAGTATCTCACATAACGTTTCATTGTCATATCTCTTCAGTATTCTTTTATCTGGAAAGCTTCTTCAAGGTTTCTTTAACTTTATTGACATTGACATCCTTGAAGAGGACAGGCCAGCTATTTTATAAAATGCCTCTCTACTTGAGTTTGAATTCTTCTGTTTAGATTATTATGCATTTTTGGCAGGAATACCAAAGAAGTGAAATTGTATATTCTCAGGGTTTTATATCAGCCATGTCAGTCTGTCTGTCCCAATATTAGCAATGATAACTTTGATCATTTGATTAAAGTAATGTAGGCCAATTTTTCCACTGGTGAGTTACTATTTTTTCCCTTTGAATTTAGTAAGTAATTTGTGGGGAGCTAGCTATTTTGACACTGTGAATATCTTGTTCCTCATCAAACTTTCACCACTACTTTTTTGTACATGCTGATGATTTTTCCAACTTCATCATTTCTTTTATTTTTATTAGTTTGTATTTTACGGTAAGGAAGAGCCTTTCCTTCTCCCCCATTTAGGTACATATGTATATACAGTTATGTGCTGCATAATGACATTTCAATCAATAACAGACCTCATATATGACAGTGGTGCCATAAGATTATAATACCGTATTTACTGTACTTTTTCTATGAAGGTACTTCAAAAAGTTCGTGGAAAATAGAATAAAAGATAGTATGAATCTTTCCATATAAAAGATAATATGAACTTTTTGGAATAGCCTTATATGTTATATATCTTTAGATACACTGTGTTACAGGGTATACTGCCTACAGTATTCAGTACAGTAACCTGCTGTACAGGTTGGTACTTAGGAGCAATAAGATATACCATATTCTAGGTGTGTAGTAGGCTGTGCTATCTGGGTTTGTGTAAGTATACTCTATGATGTTCACACAACCACAAAATGGCCTAACAATGCATGTCTCAGAACTTATCCCTGTCGTTAAGTGACACATTGCTATATTTTAATATGAACACATAGATTACTCAACCCATTATTTTCATTATTTGGTGTTCAAATCGTCTCAGTTTTGGCCAGTGGAAGACCCTATAAACTGACCAGAATGGCATTTGATTTTGCCCTCATTATTCTATGAGAGCTTCCTTACTTTGTGGCACCACAAGATGTTCTCAGCTCATCTTGTACTTTTCTTGATCCAACCTGGAATCTGCTTTTCTCCAAGGAACCATGGTTCCTTTTAATGGTGTATAGAAAACAAGATGTGGGCACTAGGTATACTCATTGCTGTTGAGGTATCAGTCCACCTAGACCCTCTCAACATACAGAGCTAGGAAATATAAAATACATACATATCCATGTAGATCTATTAAAAGCCTTGAGATCAAAAGAACTCTAATTGCAATCCAATACTACAGAGTATATTCTAGTTTTCCTGCTTTTTCATAATTGTAGCTCCCTTTCCCTTGTCTAACATTGGGAAACCTTGTTCCCATTAGCTTCAATATATATACTCATTTGCTTATGCCTGGAACACACAGAACATATTTTCTGGGTTGCTGGCTCATGGCACTACGAAAAATACACCTACCAACTTAATTTTAATATTGTTTACAATACATTTGTAAATAAGTTTAGATGCAGTGAAATGTAAAAATATAAACTGTATAATTAAATGTGCTTTGACAAATGCTTTCACTCATGTAGCCATACCTTATCATGATATATACATTTTCATCACAAAAAATTTCTGGAGCTTATTCCCAAGCAATCCTTCAGAGGAAACTGCTGTCCTGATTTTTTTCACCATTTATTTGTTTTGTCTATTCTACAAGTTTTTATGTATCTTGAACATCATCAATGTCATATTGTGTAGACTGTCGCTCCTGTTTTAATCCTCTGGAGAATGTTGGTGTTTTTGTTTTAGCAAGCAGCAAACCTGAGTATTTTTAGACTGTACAAGGTGTACACTTCTGCTCAGCTTTTGTGAGCCCTGGTTTAACTCTTCACTCAAGTCTCTTAACCATTGCTATGCTGGCTTGGGTCTATGCCATGGATGTACTATTTAAGAGTTAGGCTGAGACTTGTGCAAGTTTGTATACACGCAGTTAGGGAATCCTCCTCTCTGGATCTCTCTTCTGCAGGATTTCCCACTTCAACCGCCATACTAACAGTCTTTTTAAAAAAAATGCTCCTTTTCCCTGATACTCTGTTTTAAAAAATATGGTTTCTATTGGAGTTTCAGGCATTCACTCTGCCATGGTACTCTGCAATAGGGTAATATTTGCTTTATGTCTCAGTATATCTTCCTTTTTTATTTCCTGTATTAGTCCTTTTCTGTTGCTTATAACAAAATACATGGAACTGGGTGATTTATAAAGAAAACGAATTTATTGCTTATGGTGTTGGAGGCTAGCAAGTCCAAAGTCCAGGCAACACATCTAGTGAGGGTCTTGGTGGTGGTGACACTGACCCAAGGGCCTCACATGGCAGAAAATGGTGGAGTATAGAGAGAAACAGATTCTTCGTGCTCCCCTTAATTTTAAAGCCCTCAGAACCATGCCCCTAACCACCATTATTAATCCACTCACTAGGGCATGGTCCTACAATCTAATCACCTCTTCAAAGCCCCATCTTTCAATTACCATAATAGGATTTCACACCCTCAATGGTTAACAGTGGGGATTAAGCCTCAATGAGATTGGGGGCAGCAGGCATCCAATCTACATCATTTCCTATGTGCTTGAAAGAAATGTGTGTTCTGCAGTTGTATACATTGTGTCAATTTGTTGTCTGTGCTTCTCAAATCTCCAACATCTTTACCCAATTTTCTTATGTTTGTTCAATCAATTACTGAGAGACAAGTATTTGGATCTCAGTCCAAATGTAGATTTTTCTGTTTTTCCATGTCCATTTCTTATTTTTATTTCAAGGCCATTGTTAAATAAAATACAAACTTCGGAATGTTATTTCTTCCCAGTAAATTGAAATTGTCATTATTATGAAATTTCTCTGTTCATCTCTCGTAACTCTTTTTGCCTTAAATTGTTTTATATCAGTATAACTCAGCCAAGTTTCTTTTGGTTAGTTTTTGAATTATTTCATCTTTTCCCATCCTTTCACTTTCAATCTTTCTATGGCTTTGTGTTTTAGACCTGTCCCTATGCATACTTCATCATTATCATTAAATTACAACACTTAATGCATCTATATTTAATGCAATTACTGATATACTTAGGCTTAAATCTGACAAGTCTAATTTGCTTTCTATTAGTTTTACCTGTTCTATGTGTGAATGCTCGCTCTCATCTTCTCTTTGATTGTATATTTTATTGTTTTTTTATTTTTCTCTGCTAATTTAAAAGTTATTAATTCTTTTGTTTTGTGGCTATTATACATATTTTAATATAAATCTCCTAATAAACCAAGTATATATTTGACTGGTACTTTTACCTGTTTCTCAGGCAATGAAAACACCTTAGAACTCTAGTTTAATATAAACCCTCTGTGGACTTTTATGATATAGTTGCTTGTATTTTACTTCTATATGTGTTTTATCCTGAGAAGATATTATTCCTTTTTGCTGTTTTATACAGTCAATATTCATTTAGATTTACTCACATATTTGCCATTTTCATTACATTTTATTCCTTTCTATATCTCTAACCTTCAATCTAGGATCATTTTCTTTCTGTACGAAGAATACTCATATTTTTCATTAATAGGTTTCTGCTAGTGACAAATTATCTCAGTTTTTATTTGTCTGGAGAGGTTTTTATTTTACCTTCATTCTTGACAAATGTTTTCACTGGGTGTACAATTCTAGGTTGGCAGTGTTTCTGCTGTTGTTTGTCAGCACTATAAAGATATTATCCCATTATTACCAGGTTTTCATTGTTTCTATTAAGTAGTTATCTATAAGTCTATTTGTTGTCTCTTTAATGATAATATTCTTTTTCCCTGGCTGTTTTAGTATTTTCTTTTAACTTTTTTTTTTTTTTGCATTCTTCTATGACATGTTTAGATGTGGATATCGTTTTGTTTATCTTTCTTGGGATTTATCAAGCTCCTTGAATCTGTGGGCTGATGAGTTTCATCATTTCAGAAAATCTTCACATTATTTCTTCAGATTCTGCTGCATTCTTTCTCTGCTTTCCAATTAAAAGTCTGTTAAAATTTCTCACTGTATAATCTATGTCTCTTACTCTCCCTTTTTTTCCATCCTTCTGTCTGTGGATATTTTTTTCAATTAGATATTATTAGCTGTGGACCTTTTCTTCTGTCATCTTCCAGTTCACTAATTTGTTTTTTAGCAAATAACTGAACTAAAACCATAGTAATTTTAATCATCTTTTTCTTTTAGATCTAGAATCTCTAGTTGAATCTTTTTGAAATTAGCAATGTCACATTTTATTATTTCAATTAACTTGTTAGAAATTTTAATCATCAATTAACTTGTTAGAATATTCAGATTTGGATTTTTAATTCCTAAGCCATTGTAAAATACCTATTTTACAAAGAATGTCTGATAATTCCACTTTCTGGAGTACCTGGGGTATATTTCTCTTAACTTTTTGCACTTGTTCTTGTTGATATTGTCTTTTTTTCTCAGGTAGTTGATTATCTTTGATTGTATGCTGAACATAGCACTTGAAAAATTATTGTAAAAACAATCTGAGGTCTCAGGTGATGTTATCTTCCTCTAAAATGGAATTTTGTTTGCTGCCACTAAGTGCCTAGAGGTTCAGCAATCCAAGATTACCTTAATCCAGTTTTATGGCTTGACATTTTCTGGGCCATTTACATGACTCCAAGTACATCTATGTCTAAGAATGAGCTGAGTTGGTTCTTGTTTTCCCTAATACCTAGGTGCAACCACTTGGGGTTGCAACCCTATCTGAGAAGTTGTTCATTAGATTCCCAAACTTTAACAGACTGTCAACTTCAACTTTTGCCTCTCAAAAAAAACATTAAAAGTGTTGCTCAGCCTCTAGTTGTCTCTCTTGAACTGGCAAATGCCTGTAGAAAAAATATAGCCTCAAATACTGAGCTCATCTTTCTTGATTTTCCTCTGCCAGATGTTGGCTCAGTTTTTCCAACATTGAAGCTATTAAAAGCAGAAAAAAAAAAAAAAAAGGTTGACACTAAGTGATAATGGCTAAGTTATATGTTTGTGAAGTTACTACAATCAATATTGTTTTTATAAAATTACTTTTAAATATTTTGTCTAGATTTTAAAATCTTCAGAAGGAAAAAGTAATTAAGTAGTCCTGAATTAAATAGTCCTCATCAATGAACTACTTTTATTAAAAACTGGAAAAATCAGGCATAGAAGGAAAAGCATAGAGTATACACCGAACCAGGATGCTTAAAATGGATATATGATCAGATCTTTAGAGTCAACTTGAGTCCACTTAGCCAACAACCTTAGGGACAAACAATAATTGAAAACAAAAGTGTTAGCTCTTTTCACGCATTCAGTCTCAGGTGGAACAGAGCTTCTACAAGAAATAATATGTTTGACCCCCAAAGTGTGGTACTGATGCTGATCCAGGTTTCTAAGCCTACAGTTAGAACAGTAGGCAGGTCCAGGAAGTACAACGGTAGAAGAAAAAGTAAGCCTGAATTGTTTGGCAACAGGAAATTATGGTTCAGAGAGGTGAAGTCAATTCCCCAAATACAGGTTCTCTGACTCTAAAGTCCAGTTGTGTTATTACTACACTTCTCTTAAAAAAAAAAAAAAAAAAAAAAAAAAGGAGTTGCTTAGGTAGAAACAAGAGAAAGATAAAGCTATTAAAACTGAGATTAAAAGGTTGATACTGTGATAAAAGCCAAGTTATATGTTTGTGAAGTTACCAGAATCAGTGAGAACTAGGAACAGTGATGACCTGAAATTCAGTTGCTGTCTTAGAGTTTCTTACACGCTAATTAATTAAGATTTAGTTCTAGCACCTGGAATATAGCTGAATCTTCAGGCTGGGACTAAGGCTGCTATGGAACTTCCTGGTGGGGAGTTGAAAAGTATAGGGGCAGGTGACAGATTGGATATTTTTCTATTTTTAAATGAATTATATATCCCTTGTCTTTCATATACAAATGTAATGTTTCTGTAAACTGGTCAAATTATGACAACAGAATACAGTGATTCCATTTCTTCTAGACTTGTTTTTAGTAGTATCATACTTACTTCCAAAAGTTAGTCTCTTGAACAACTGAGTTTTATTAGTAAATCTGCACTTTTGGCAGATTCCATCATATAGGTAGTATAATTTGCCACAAATTTCACTGGTAATCATTTTGTCCTCTTTTAATTTTTGGCTTCAAATGGAAATATTTGTCTTTAATTCCATTACTGATAAACTAATTTCAGCCAGCTAGTAAAGAAGATAAAATAGTCTACCATTTATAAAATGATAAAAGATACAAAAGTACCATTTATGGATTCAACTATCCTTCCACCAGGAAACACAGCATTAACATTCTTTTGTCAGTACCTGATTTTTGGTCTTTCTTGAGTCTGGACTGCAATCCTTCTATTCACGGAACTTTGCTCATGGCTCAGCTTCCAACTATTATGTAACTACTGAATCGTCTCAGAGCTGATTCTGCTGCTGCCCCCTCTCCCACTGTAGCCTCTAAAGCATCAGTTCTCAAACTGGCTGTACACTGGAATCACCAGAGGTGATTTCAAAAATGAAGGTACCTCAGGCATACCCTAGTCCAATTAAATAAGACTTTCTGGAGGAGAAACTCAAGCAGAGTTATTGCTCTCTCCTCTTCCTTTACAAGCATGGATACAGATTCTGATTAACTCTTTTTATCACAGTCCAAGCCAGGTTCTGCATCTGAACTTTACTGAAGACAGAAATAAAAGAAGGACATTGCAACATTAAAAAAAAAAAAAAAAAATTATGATAGGCTACGTATATGGCAGCTATCGGAATTTAGGATCTCAATTCTGGATCGTTCGCATGGGTTTTTTCAGGCTTCCTAAACCATTCTCATGAGGCTTTTGCGGGGCATCTCTTTGTGTAGCTTCTAGCCTGCCTCCTTGTGGCAGCGAACAACTTCCCAGTGCCATTCCAAGTATCTATGACGATATCTAGAGTCGACCCAAGAGGACACAATAAAGGAAGGAGTTCCTTCTTTAACCAACCAACCTTAAGGCCTACCTCCCTATACTTAGTTTTTATTCCAGAGAATAGCAGTGGGCAAATCCACCTCCTTCAGGGGCAAGTCCTTTTTGTACCCATAGAAGTGAGTCACATGACTCAACAATTTGACCCAACAATCATAGCAGAGAATCTCAGCCAACTGCAGCTCAAGTGATATGCCCACAAAAGAAGACTTTTTTCTTTACATCTCACTCTCCTGAACAGTAAAAAACCAAAACAAAACAGTACTTTACTTTTTTTTTTTTTTTTTTTTTTGACCGGTAAGGGGATCGCAACCCTTGGCTTGGTGTTGTCTGCACCACACTCAGCCAGTGAGCACACCGGCCATCCCTATATAGGATCCGAACCCACGGCATCAGCGCTAACAGCACTACACTCTCCCAAGTGAGCCACAGGGGCGGCCCAGTACTTTACATTTTTTAATACTTCTCCATTATGTATAGCGTATTAATAGTCCAGCGGAGGTTGAGCATCTACAAACAAGTTTAGTTCTATTTTATGTTCCTTCCCCTACTTGGATTTCATTTGTGCAGTTTTTTGGGGGTTGGGCCTAAACTCCTGACCTCTCTAACAACCACTCAAATATAAACAAAAAAACACATAAACAAATTAATGAATTAATTAAAATAAGTGCATCTCCATCTGCATGCACACACATGCACATACACAATGAAAGCACATTGCAATTTAAATACAAAACTGGAGGCATCACACTACCTGATTTCAAAATATAATACAAAGCTAAAGTAATCAAAACAGTATGGTACTGACATAAAAACAGACACACAGACCAATGAAAACCCAGAAGAAATCCACACATTTATGGTTAATTGATTTTCTACAAAGATGCCAAGAATACACAATGGGGAAAGAACAGTTTCTTCAATAACTGGTATTGAGAAAACCAGATATACATGTGCAGAAGAATGAATTTAGACCCTTACCTTATATCA